>NW_027362772.1:118843187-120043187 GCF_046119375.1 Phyllobates terribilis
CGTGTGTGTGTGTGTGTATGTATGTGTGTGTGTGTGTATGTATGTGTGTATGTGTGTGTGTATGTATGTGTGTATGTGTGTGTGTATGTATGTGTGTGTGAGTGCAGATATCATTGTGTGATGTCTGTTTATATGTATTTTTGTGTTTCAAATGTGTTTATGCGTGTATGTATATGTTTGTGTGTGTGCGTGACTGCGTGCGGCCTCCTGCTGAGTATAGTTGGCGCCGTGCAGCCTCCTGCTGCCTCTGGGAGGGGCGCTGTGCGGCCTCCCACTATGTATAGATGGCGCCGTGCGTCTTCCCACTATGTATAGATGGCGCCGTGCACCCCCCCCTGTGCATAGATGGCGCCGTGCGCCCCCCTGCTGTACATAGATGGCGCCGTGCGGCCTCCTGCTGTGCATAGATGGCGCCGTGAGGCCTTCTGCTGTGCATAGATGGCACCCTGCGGCCTCCCGCCGTGTATAGATGGCGCCGTGCGGCATCCTGCTGTCTCTGGGGGGGGCGCCGTGCGGCCTCCCGCTGTGTATAGATGGCTACGTGTGGCCTCCCGCTGTGTACAGATGGCTACGTGCGGCCTCCCGCTGTGCATAGATGGCTATGTGCGGCCTCCCGCTGTGTATAGATGGCTACGTGCGGCCTCCCGCTGTGTATAGATGGCTACGTGCGGCCTCCTACTGTGTATAGATGGCTACGTGCGGCCTCCTGCTGTGTATAGATGGCTACGTGCGGCCTCCCGCTGTGTATAGATGGCTACGTGCGGCCTCCCGCTGTGTATAGATGGCTACGTTCGGCCTCCCGCTGTGTATAGATGGCTACGTGTGCTCAATATTGAGTCATACAATTAATACAATATAATTAATTGAGTCATACAATTAATGTAAGGCTATGTGCCCACGATACAGAAATGTTCCGGATTTTTTTTGAGCGTTTCTGCATCTCCCTGGCAGAAAAAACGCATGCGGATTTTACATGCGGATTGTACATGCAGATTTTACATGCGTTTTCCTGCCAAGGACATGCGGATGTGAAGCGTTCTTCACTTGCATTTCCGCATGCGGGTTGTGATTTTAGCATCACTTGGAAAGTGCTTGACAACTTGGTTACACTATATAAATCCATGCAACCAGCATGGATTTATATAGTGTGACCGTAAAAGAATGGTAAAAAATAAAAAATATATACTTACCTTCTGATGGCCTGCCGACGTCAGCGGTCGCATGACCCGTCACATGACTAAATGACGTCACGGCAGGTCCTTTTCAGACCATCGCGAGCTGCCGGCAAGCCAGGACGTATCGGATAAAGACACCGGGGGCCATCAGAAGGTAAGTATAAGATTTATTTTTTATTTTATTATTTTTTTACAGGTTCTATGGTACCCGGGTCCGGAGGAGAGTCTCCTGTCCTCCACACCCGGGTACCATCCGCACATTGAAGCGCATGGATTCTGCATGTACAGATGCAGGGATGCGGATTCCATGCGTTCTAATGCAAGTCAATGGCGGCGAAAACGCCGCGCTTCCGCAAAATAATTGGTAATGCGGATTTTTCCGTGGCGAAAATTTCCGCAGCATGTGCACAGCACATGCGGATTATCATTGGGGAACATGGCAGACCTTCTAGCAAGCGTTTTTTAAGCGTTTCTGCAGCGGAATTGCCGCTGCGGAAACGCTTAAAAAACGCATAGTGGGCACACAGCCTAAAAAAAAATATTATAATTAATATTGTGCCAAATTAATTTCACGTGAACGATCACATGATCTATCACAGGGGATCATGTGACATGTCACGTGATAAATCAGGTGTGTGGGGGGGGGGGGCCCACGCCTTCTAAACTGCCCGGGGCCCTTGCTACTCTTAATCCACCCCTGGTACTCTGTACCACAAAAATGGACTCTCACTATTGTGAGGTCCATTAGACAAGATTTTTTGAACCACATAGCACTTTATAGCACTTAGTCACTTTTTTGTAGTGCTCCCCAAAATACGAGTTACACTCCCCTGATGAATCCTTTTTGAGGAGGAAGAAATGCGTCGGGAGGCATTTTGTGGGGTAATAGATACACTTGGGTACTGCCCTTGTCAGGGCGGGAGCAATCACCAGGGGCACGACAGGGTAGATTTATCCTTAATATTTGGAGATTACTGAACTGAGGAAAAAAAAACCTGGAGGATGCCCATGGACAAGACAATGGGCGAGATCTACACATATTATTTACAGTTTTTTTATTACTATGTCTAAGTTTTATATGGACCAGGTGGGATTGACATTATATATTTCTGGTTCCTTCCAATGGGATTTATAAGAAGGTTGCACAGTGTCTTGCTTTAGTGTACTGTGTCCTTAATAAGGTTAGAGGTATTTTGTGCTGATTCCCTCCAGTGCATAGGGAGCTTGATTATGATGCAATAGGGGTTATAAGCCGTTTATATTAGACATTGGAGGTATAAAAAAATTAAAAATTAATTATTTTAAGGATTTAATAAAGGTTATATTTTAAAAGTTTTTCCTCTTGGCTGATATATATTGTTAATACTGAGGTTTATAAGTGAATACTGCCGTAAGTTTAAGCAGTGTGTGGCTAAATATCTATAGTCCTTTATGAACCTCCTGTAGTACGCGACCAGTCCCAGGAATTGCCGTACCTTTTTGATGCTTTTCGGTTCAGGCCACTTCTGGATGGCAGTGACCTTCTCCGGTTCAGGCGCAACTCCCTCTGAGCTGACTATGTGTCCCAGGTACTGAACCTTCTGCTTGAGCAAGTGGTATTTAGAAGGTTTTAGTTTCATCCCATACCGGGACAATGCTTCAAATACCTCCGCCAGGTGCTTCAGATGGTCTTCATACGTCCTCGAGTACACTATAACGTCATCCAGGTACAGCAGCACTGTCTCAAAGTTCCGGTGTCCCAAGCAACACTCCATCAGCCTCTGGAACGTTCCGGGTGCGTTGCAGAGCCCAAACGGCATACTGCTGAACTCGCATAGTCCCATCGGGGTGGTGAAGGCTGTCTTCTCTCGGTCTTCCTCAGCAACAGAGACTTGCCAGTACCCGCTAGTGAGATCCAATGTAGAGAAGTAATTGGCAG
Source organism: Phyllobates terribilis (assembly GCF_046119375.1). NCBI lineage: Eukaryota > Metazoa > Chordata > Amphibia > Anura > Dendrobatidae > Phyllobates > Phyllobates terribilis. Next base: position 118,846,281 of record NW_027362772.1, read on the forward strand.
ATTTTAGTGCAGCCAGGGTATGCGTCTTTATGTGTTATTCGATTAATTTGTCTATAATCTACACACATCCTCATGCTAACATCCTTTTTCCTGACCAGGACAAGGGGAGCTGCCCAGGGGCTACAGCTATCCCTTATTACCCCTGCCTTTCTCATGTCATGCAACATTTCCTTGGCTTTTTGGTAATGTGCTGGTGGTACGGGTCTGTAATGCTCTTTAATGGGTGAATGGTTACCGGTGGGTATGTGATGTTGTACCCCTCTAACCCTTCCAAAATCAAGTGGGTGTTTACTAAACACTTGTTCATATTCCTGAACCACTCTGTAGACACCGTGTTTTTGATGGACAGGAGTGGCGTCAGTTCCAACATGGAGCTGTTGACACCAATCCTCCAGCTGAGCTTCTGAGTCATTGTCCTCCACTGTATCTGGTGGGGTCAAGGATTCCACTGTGTGTATGGCATCATTATGCAGAGTATACAATCTGGTAACAGTGGCGTATCTTGGCAATTTAACTTCCTCCTCCCCACAATTTAGGAGATGTATGGGTACCCTCCCATTGCGTACATCAACTACCCCTCTAGCAGTTAAGAGTGTAGGTCTGTGCTCTGAGCTAATGGGCTCCACTACCGCCTGGTAGTTCTGTCTCTTGAGACCTATTGCTGCCCTACACTAAATCAGCATCTCACTCATTGGGGGAATCACAATGGGTATCGAGTCTCTCACCCGTACATTACAAATCTCACCACCTGTTAGCTTTACCTGTTGCTGGTACAGGAGGGCTCGAATCTCTCTCTGGAGCACCTTCCTCTGCCCTGGCTTGGCAGTGTCAGCAATCTGTTGGAGTAAAAACAAGACTTCTCCCAAACAGTTACCAACAATATTTGTACCAAGTATCATATACTTATTGGTATCACCAGGGTAAGATTCTATAACAATTAGTCCTTGGTCCTTTAGTTCCACTCTCCCCACCATCACTGTCATGTCATTAACCCCTACTAGGTTAAGAGGAAGGCCGTTAGAGGCATACACAGAGGTTCGGGGCAGGCGGGTGGAGTTCATCTATGGGCCAGTACCTTTTGTAGAGGACATCAGGTATGATGGTTACCTGTGAGCCGGTGTCCAGTAACGCAGGTGTTGCTATGCCATCCAGCACGATGGACAGGAAAGGCCTTCCTCCAATAAACCGGTCGTACCAGCTTGATGGGCCTGGTTGAGTTACTCCTGGGTGTCGGCCCTCGGCCCCAGGGTTTGCCTGTTTAAAGGATTGGTCCGGGTGGTATGGCCTGCCTTGTGGCAACAGTAGCAGATGAATTCTCTTGGAGGGCGACGTTGGTCGTTGGTCCTCCCATGGGGTAGCGTTGTCCTCCTACGGGGTGGCATTGTCCTCCTACGGGGTGGCGTTGTCCTCTTTATTCTCCTCATCCAGGGGACATCCTCAGGACTGTCGGTGAGTAGGATCCTTCCTTCCGGCTCGGGCTCCGTCTGTAGCTGCAGGGTGCTCAGGACAGTGGCCAGGGTTTAACTTAGCTGATGCACTTCAGAGCGCAGGCTGTCCAGATCGCTAGGGGGCACTGTTTGCATCTTTGTTTCAGCCGTTAATGAAGGAGCAGTGGGTGCTGCGGGCACTGGGGTGGCCCCACCCTGGTAATACTGGATAGCAGTATCTGATGGTTCCAGGGGCTGCAGACCCTTAATAGCCATGTCCTTCAGGGCATCAAAGGTGGCATTTGGATGATCTAAGGCCCACCACCGTACGGTTCTGCTCTCCTCCTGGGACCTCAACCCCAAGATGAACTGTTCTGTCAGCATTTTATTCACATCTTGTATACTGGCTGGACCAACCTGTTTCAGGGCCCGCAGCGCTTCCTGTAGATGCCAGGCATAGTCCCGGATACTGTCCTCAGGTTTCTGAGTACAGTGGTAGAATCTCATCCGGAGATCTGTCTCAGTGCGGTTTTCAAAGACAGTTTGCAGTCTCTTAAAGAAAATGGATAGAGATGAGCGGTGTTCGACGAGAACTGTTCGCCAATCTCAAATTCGAGCTGTTTTGGGCGGTGTTCGAGTTGTTCGACGAACCCGAACGATTTGCAAAAAATTTGGCTGTTCGAGGTTATGTTCGATAACTGTTCCTGCACCAAAAGCTTGTCCTGCATGTCTGGTGCTATTTAGAGCACCAATCATGCAGGGATTGTCTGCCACTCATTGTAATGCCACAGCCATGGTGGTTGTGGCATTACAGTGATTGCCCAAATCGATGGGAACAGTGCCAACAGTGAAACATGAAAAGCCGGCAATTCAGCAGCGGCATACACCGGTACCCGACAATTTAGAACTGAAAGAATAGAGCTTCACACATAGATTAGATAGATAGAAACATGTCAGCCACATATACATGAAGCACAGTGACAGTGTTGATTACTGTACTTGTCATTTAGTGTAAAGGATTTATCAAAAAAAATAATAGTGTTTTCATGCACCATCTCTTTAAAAAAGCCGGCCGGCAATTCAGCAGCGGTACCCGACAATTTGGAATAGAAAGAATAGAGAATCACACATAGATTAGATAGATAGAAACATGTCAGTCACATATATATGAAGTACAGTGACAGTGTTACTTACTGTACTTGTCATTTAGTGTAAAGGATTTATAAAAAAAAATAATAGTGTTTTCATGCACTGTCTCTTTAAAAAAGCCAGCCAGCATTTCAGCATCTGTACCCGACAATTTAGAATAGAAGGAATAGAGCATCACACATAGATTAGATAGATAGAAACATGTCAGTCACATATATATGAAGTACAGTGACAGTGTTGATTACTATACTTGTCATTTAGTGTTAAAATAAAGGATTTATTTAAAAAAAAATTGGCGTTGGGTTCCCCGTAATTTTAGTCTCTAGCGGAGGTTAAGCAGACGGCTGGGGCAGATGTTTGAAGCCTGGGAAGGGGGTAATACCCACGGAGCTTCCCAGGCTACTAATATCAGCCCCCAGCTGAATACCTAGCCTTTACTAGCTATTAAAATGGGGGACCCCCCCAAAAAATGACGTGGGGTCCGCCCTATTTTAATAGCTAGCAAAGGCTAGGCAGACAGCTGGGGGCTGATATTAATAGCCCAGGAAGGGTGCCATGAATATTGGCCCCCTCCCAGGCTAGAAACACCAGCCGTCAGCTGCCCCAGAAATGGCGCATCCATAGGATGCGCCAATTCTGGCACTTAGCCTCGCTCTTCCCACTGCCCTGGTGCGGTGGCAGTGGGGTAATAGGGCTGGGGTTGATGTCAGCTTATAATGCCAGCTGACATCAAGCCCAGGTTAGTAATGGAGAGGCGTCTATAAGACACCCCCATTACCAACCCCATAGTCAAAGTTAAAAGAAAACACAAACACCCAGAATAAAGTCCTTTAATTGAAATAAAGACACAATCCTTTATTGTTCTAAATTAAACCATACTTACCACCACGCCCATTCCAGCTGAAGCCAACGATCTCCTGCAATAAAAGTAAAATAATAAAGCAACCTCATCCTTACCTTTCCATGGTTCCCAGGACAGCTTCAGCTCTGCTACATTGAGATGACAGGCTGGACCGCAGCAGAACGCTGCCATCCAGCCTGTCATCCCGCGGACACTGAGAAGCGCAGGCATGCTTGCGCTCCTCAGTGTCTCGCTGTGACGGCATAAAGATGAGCCGACAATGAACTCGGCTCACCTCCTGCACGTCACTGACAGCGTGGGAGAATTCTCCTGCACTCAGCGCTTCAGCGTGAGAATTTTCCCACGCTGTCAGTGACGTGCATGAGGTGAGCCGAGTTCATTGGACATGAATGAGCTCACCTCATGCACGTCACTGACAGCGTGGGAAAATTCTCACGCTGAAGCGCTGAGTGCAGGAGAATTTTCCCACGCTGTCAGTGACGTGCATGAGGTGAGCTCATTCATGTCCATTGAACTCAGCTGACCTCATGCACGTCACTGACAGCGTGGGAGAATTCTCACGCTGAAGCGCTGAGTGCAGGAGAATTCTTCCACGCTGTCAGTGACGTACATGAGGTGAGCTGAGTTCATTGGACATGACCTCGGCTCATCTGGATGCCGTCACAGAGAGACACTGAGGAGCGCAAGCATGCCTGCGCTTCTCAGTGTCTGCGGGATGACAGGCTGGATGGCAGCGTTCTGCTACGGTCCAGCCTGTCATCTCGATGTAGCAGAGCTGAAGCTGTCTGGGAACCATGGAAAGGTAAGGATGAGGTTGTTTTATTATTTTACTTTTATTGCAGGAGATCGTTGGCTTCAGCTGGAATGGGCGTGATGGTAAGTATGGTTTAATTTAGAACAATAAAGAATTGTGTGTTTATTTCAATTAAAGGACTTTTTTCTGGGTGTTGTGTTTTTTTTAAATACTTTACTAGAAATTCATAGTGGTCATGTCTAATATTGGCGTGACCCCATGAATTTCGGGCTTAGGGCCAGCTGATAATGCCAAGCTGGCCCTAACCCCTTTATTACCCAGTGAGCCACCGCACTAGGGCCCTGGATGAGTTGGGTACAGCGCCAGAAGATGGCGCTTCTATGAACGCGCCATTTTCCGGGGTGGCTGCGGACTGCAATTTGCAGCTGGGGGGACCCAGAAAGCTTGGGCCTCCCTGCGCTGCAGATTCCAGCCCCCAGCTGCCTAGTTCTACCTGGCTGGACACAAAAATAGGGCGAAGCCCAACGTATTTTTTTTTTTAATTATTTCATGAAATTTATGAAATAATTAAGAAAAAAAGAGCTTCCCTATTTTGTTGTGTCCGGCCAGGTACAAATAGGCAGCTGGTGGTTGGGGGCAGCCCATTCCTGCCTGCTGTACCTGGCTGGACACAAATATAGTGCGAAGCCCCACGTCAATTTTTTTTTAAATTATTTCATGAAACTAGATGGTGGCCCGATTCTAACGCATCGGGTATTCTAGAATATGTATGCGGCAGACCCGGCGCAATCAGCAGAGCGGTGTTTAAATTTGGCACCAAAATCGCTGACTGGTCGCGGCCAGCAACCGCGACCAATCAGCAAAGCGGTGTTGAAATTTGGCGACTATATCACTGATTGGTCACGGCCGGCGGTCGCGACTAATCAGCAGAGCGGGGTTTAAATTTTGCGCCAATAATGCTGATAGGTTGTGGTTGCGACCAATCAGCAAAGCGGTGTTTAAATTTGGCGCCAATAATGGTGATTGGTCACGACCTCGACCATTCAGCAGAGCGGGGTTTAAATTTGGCGTCAAAATCGCTGATTGGTCGCGGAAGGCAACTGTGACCAATCAGCAGAGTGGGGTTTAAATTTGGCGCCAATACTGCTGATTGGTCGCGGCTGGCAACCGTGACCAATCAGCCGAGCAGGGTTTAAATTTGGCGCCAATACTACTGATTGGTCGCGGACGGCGACCGCGATCAATCAGCAGAGCGGTGTTTAAATTTGGCGCCAATAATGCTGATTAGTCGCGGCCGGCATCCGCGACCAATTAGCAGAGCGGGGTTTAAATTTGGCGCCAATCTCACTGATTGGACGCGTCTGGCGTCCGCGACCAATCAGCAGAGCGTTGTTTAAATTTGGCGCCAAGCTCGCTGATTGGTCGCGGCCGCTATTTAAATGTGGCGCCCAAATCGGTGATTGGTCGCGGGCAGCGTCCGCGACCAATCAGCAGAGCGGTGTTTAACTTTAGCGCCAAGATCACTGATTGGTCGCGTGCGGAGAGCGCGACCAATCAGCTAATCGTATTGGTGAGGACCGGGGAGCGCCGCTGCCTGGTCGGATACTTCCGTTGCGAGAAGCCGGGAGATGAGCGACTGCTCGCAGCAGAAGTATCCCGACCCGCAGCGCCGCTCCCCGGTCCTCCCTTGACACCCTAGCCGCTGATGTCCCCACAGTATCCGCATGGTGTTACAAAGATCCGGACATTTGTGTTAAAAATCGCTGATTGGTCGCGGGCGCTGCCCGAGACCAATCACCGATTTGGGCGCCAAACTTAAATATCGGCCGCAACCAATCACCAATCTTGGCTCCACATTTAAACACCGCTGTGCTGATTGGTCGCCGACGCTGGGCGCGACCAATCACCGATTTTGGCGCCACATTTAAATAGCGTCCGCGACCAATCAGTTCAGCGGTGTTTAAATGTGGAGCCAAGATGGGTGATTGGTCGCGGAGGATATTTAAATTTGGCGCCCAAATCGGTGATTGGTCGCGGCTGATATTTAAATTTGGCGCCCAAATCGGTGATTGGTCGCGGGCAGCGCCAGCGACCAATCAGCGATTTTTAACACAAATGTCCGGACCTTTGTAACACCATGCGGATACTGTGGGGACATCAGCGGCTAGGGTGTGAAGGGAGGACCGGGGAGCGGCTCTGCGGGTCGGGATATTTCTGCTGCGAACGGCCGCTCATGTCCCGGGTTCTCGCAGCGGAAGTATCCGCACAGGCAGCGGCGCTGACATCCAATTGGTCGCGGCCGCTATTTAAATGTGCGGCACAAATCGGTGATTGGTCGCCGTCTTGACCGCGACCAATCACTGATCTTGCCGCCAAAGTTAAACACTACTGTGCTGATTGGTCGGATATTTAAATTTGGCGCACAAATCGGTGATTGGTCGCGGGCAGCGTCCGCGACCAATCAGCACGGTAGTGTTTAACTTTGGCGGCAAGATCAGTGATTGGTCGCGCGCCAAGACCGCGACCAATCACCGATTTGGGCGCCACATTTAAATATCGGCTGCGACCAATCACCGATCTTGGATCCACATTTAAACAACGCTGTGCTGATTGGTCGCGACCGATATTTAAATGTGGCGCCCAAATCGGTGATTGGTCGCGGTCTTGGCACGCGACCAATCACTGATCTTGCCGCCAAAGTTAAACACTACCTTGCTGATTGGTCGCGGACGCTGCCCGCGACCAATCACCGATTTGTGCGCCAAATTTAAATATCAGCCTCATGCACGTCACTGACAGCGTGGGAAAATTCTCCTGCACTCAGCGCTTCAGCGTGAGAATTTTCCCACGCTGTCAGTGACGTGCATGAGGTGAGCTCATGTCCAATGAACTCAGCTCACCTCATGCACGTCACTGACAGCGTGGGAGAATTTTCCTGCACTCAGCGCTACAGCGTGAGAATTTTCCCACGCTGTCAGTGACGTGCATGAGGTGAGCCGAGTTCATTGTCGGCTCATCTTTATGCCGTCACAGCGAGACACTGCGGAGCGCAAGCATGCCTGTGCTTCTCAGAGTCCGCGGGATGACAGGCTGGATGGCAGCGTTCTGCTGCGGTCCAGGCTGTCATCTCAATGTAGCAGAGCTGAAGCCGTCCTGGGAACCATGGAAAGGTAAGGATGATGTTGCTTTATTATTTTTCTTTTATTGCAGGAGATCGTTGGCTTCAGCTGGAATAGGCGTGGTGGTAAGTATGGTTTAATTTAGAACAATAAAGAATTGTGTGTTTATTTCAATTAAAGGACTTCATTCTGGGTGTTTGTGTTTTTTTTTTTAACTTTGACTATGGGGTTAGTAATGGGGGTGTCTTATAGACGCCTCTCCATTACTAACCTGGGCTTGATGTCAGCTGGCATTATAAGCTGACATCAACCCCAGCCCTATTACCCCCTGCCACCGCACCAGGGCAGCGTGGAAGAGCGAGGCTAAGTGCCAGAATTGGCGCATCCTATGGATGCGCCATTTCTGGGGCGGCTGACGGCTGGTGTTTCTAGCCTGGGAGGGGGCCAATATTCATGGCACCCTTCCTGGGCTATTAATATCAGCCCTCAGCTGTCTGCCTAGCCTTTGCTAGCTATTAAAATAGGGGGGACCCCACGTCATTTTTTTGGGGGGTCCCCCATTTTAATAGCTAGTAAAGGCTAGGTATTCAGCTGGGGGCTCATATTAGTAGCCTGGGGAGCTCCGTGGGTATTACCCCCTTCCCAGGCTTCAAACATCTGCCCCAGCCGTCTGCTTAACCTCCGCTAGAGACTAAAATTACGGGGAACCCCACGCCCATTTTTTTTTTAATAAATCCTTTATTTTAACATTAAATGACAAGTACAGTAATCAACACTGTCACTGTACTTCATATATATATATATGTGACTGACATGTTTCTATCTATCTAATCTATGTGTGATTCTCTATTCCTTCTATTTTAAATTGTCGGGTACAGATGCTGAATTGCCGGCCGGCTTTTTTAAAGAGACGGTGCATGAAAACACTATTATTTTTTTAAATAAATCCTTTACACTAAATGACAAGTACAGTAATCAACACTGTCACTGTACTTCTTATATATGTGACTGACATGTTTCTATCTATCTAATCTATGTGTGATGCTCTATTCCTTCTATTCTAAATTGTCGGGTACAGATGCTGAATTGCCGGCCGGCTTTTTTAAAGAGACGGTGCCTCAAAACACTATTATTTTTTTTGATAAATCCTTTACACTAAATGACAAGTACAGTAAGCAACACTGTCACTGTGCTTCTTATATGTGTGACTGACATGTTTCTATCTATCTAATCTATGTGTGAGGCTCTATTCCTTCTTGTCTAAATTGTCAGGTACCGGTGTATGCCGCTGCTGAATTGCCGGCCGGCTTTTTTAAAGAGAGCGTCTTCTGAGCAGTTTGTCAGCTTTTGGACACTTTTGATGGTGTTTTCTATGTGTTTCTATGTGTTTTTGTTTGCCTGCCATTGGTTTTAACGGTGTTCGACGGTGTTCTAAGGTGTTCGACGAACAGTTCGACGAACAGTTCCTCGAACATCCCGGTGTTCGACGAACCGAACCCGAACACTACAGGGGTGGCTCAACACTAATAATGGATACTGATTCCTGGTCTGCGGCTGGCCAGGTTTCAACTTCCCGCTATGCGGCACCAGTCAATTGTCCCAGCACAACAGCGGATCTCTACTTTCCAGTCATTGAATACTTGTCCAATACACCGCATATCTTTCTCTTGAATCCAGACAGGGTGTCTGGTTTGCCATCATACTGGGGAAGCCATTTTGCTCCAGGGATATACGACAGGGCCATGGGTATTAACGGAGTCACGACCCCTGCTGGTGGGGCGGCCGCTCTGGCCTGAGCAGCGGCGGGCGCAAGTTGAGCATCAGGAGTGTTATCCGGTGCTCCGGCGTCTCGCTGGTCGTCGGCCATTGTTGCTGCCGCCTAGTGAACCGTAGCCTACCTCCTGTTTCTTTAATCGGGTAGGCCCCAGCTCCGCAGACGACAGTCTCCTTCCAGGACCTGCTTCATCAGAGCGCGAGGCGGGGCTTGAGCTTCGCGCGCTTCTAGCAGTCTCGCCTCTCCAATTCCCGCGGTTACGCCCCTCTTCTTCCCGCGCGGCGACGCGGTAATGGCGGCGATGTTCACCACAGTTTAAACACAGTTCAAATATGGCACACAGTACCCGGTGGCAACGGGCACAAAATCCTGTTTGTGACGCCAGAGATGACGCGCACCCAGGGCAGTGGGGTACTCGGTGTCCGGGCCTATGGATGCTGGGGGGGAATATGTCACATTGGCTGGCCCGGTCCGTGGCCCAGGGCGGTCAACAGAAAGGGGATAGTTTATATGGCATTTGTAGTTTAATCGTGACGCCACCTGTGGTTTCTGGTAATTTGTACCAGCGCTGCTGCAGACCTCTGAGGCAGTTGATAGGCAGCTAGGATGGAACAGCTCCCCACAGGTGGAGCGGGCCTCAGGGCAGTGTAGAGTTTGATGGTGGGTGGTGATGCTGGGGCTTGTAGTGCAGTCGGGATGGCGCAGCAGGAGTAACTGACAGAGACAGGGGATTCGCTTCAATACCTTTACTGGTGCGGATGTCAGGTACGGTCCAGGGTACTCAGTAGGAAGGGTGCACTTCAGGACTTCTCCCCAGTGAGCAGGTATAGGGCCTCCTGGTCCATGTCTCCCTCTCGCTAAGCTCCTGGCCAGCCTGCAACTGGGCCTAGCTTCTGAGTTGTGTTGCTCTCTTCACCTGTCGCTTAGTAGTAGGACCTTCCGCTGGCAACCACTATCCCTAGGCGCCGGGGCCTTCGTGGTTCCTGGTCCTGTAATGGGTTTAGCTGCAGGTCGGCCAGGGACTTGTAGTCCTCCTGGTATGCTGGTGATCCCTACTTGGTATAAAGGGACCCTGTAGGCGTGGACCAGGTGTCCGGTTTATATACTCGGTGTGAGCCTATGATGCTCCTCTGCCCCCTCAACTCCTTTCTCCTCTCCTCTTTGCCTCCGGCCACACTCGGGGCCTTCACTGCTCTCAGCGTCAGCATGCTCTCCTCAGACTAACTTCTGACTGACTGAACTGCCTGGCTCCACCCTCCATAATTATATATCCCTAAAGGGGCTCCCTCTGGTGGTATGAGGTGGAAGGGTGGAGGTGTTTGTTTGTAATGAGGGCCTCTTGTGGAGAAGTCCGTCCATGCACCCTTTTTGGGTCCTGTGGTACCTGAGAACAGCAGGGTGCCACAGTTGCATCACGGAACACGGTCTCCCTGGTGATAAGGTGGAGGATGAGGATGAGGAGAAGGAGGATGACAAGAGCAAATAGCCAAAATCAGGAAATGTATACCCATGTGTGGGTGTGAAAAGGTGCATGGGAATACACCTCCCAAAAAAAGACACTGGAAGTTGAGTTTATGTTAAGGTCCTATCATTCGGTGGAGTTGAGAAGTCTGGCCAAAACCAGCCCTTGTTCATTTTTATAAGAGTCAGCCTGTCAGCATTTCAGTTGACAGGCTGATGCGCTTATCAGTTATAATTCTACCAGCGGCACTAAAAACCCACTCTGATAAAACGCTAGCGACAGGACAGACCAGGACCTCCAAGGCATAGAGAGCCAGTTCATTCCATGTATCCACCTTGGATACCCAATAATTATAAGACACAGAGGAATCAAGGAGGACGTTGGTATGGTCAGCTAGGTACTCCCTCAGCATCTTCCCAAACTTTGCATTCCTTGTGAGAGTACCCCGTGTCTCAGGGCTTGTGCGATGTGAGGGGCTGAGAAAATTCTCCCAGAACTTTGACACTGTTCCCCTGCCTCTGCTGGTATGGAGTTGTATGTCTCTCGCCTGTAGTTCTTGGTTGTCTAACGAACTGTGACCTCTGCCATTTTCAGATGGGAATTTTTTAAATAGTTTCACAACAAGGGCCTTCTGGTACTGCCCCATTTTTGTAGATCTGTCCGCCTCAGGAATAAGAGATATAAAGTTCTCCTTTTATCGTGGGTCTAGAAGTGTCACCAACCAGTAATGACTGTCTCCCAAAATTTTGTGAATGCAAGGGTCACTGGAAAGGCAGTGTAACATAAACTCAGCCATGCGTGCCAGACTGCTAACAGGCAAGACATCCGTGTCCTCACCAAGTGGACAAGAGACCATGCTCTCCTCGTTCTCTCTGTCCTCAGGCCATCCACACTGAACAGACGGTATGACAGTTGTGCAGGTAGTACCGCCTATAGCACATGAAATTAGATCCTGTACTTCCTCCTCCTCCTCTTCCTCATTGTTACCCAATTCACGTTGGGATGAGATGAGGCTGGGCTGTGTGTTTTCACCCTATATGGTTCCTTGCTGCATCTCATCGTGCTCTGCCTGCAATGCATCCTCTTTGATTGTGAGCAGAAAGCATTTCAGAAGACAGAGAAGCGGGATGGTGACGCTAATTATGGCGTCATCGCCACTCACTATCTTGGTGGAGTCCTCAAAGTTTTGGAGGAAGGTACAAATGTCTGACATCCATGTCCACTCTTGAGGTCTTTTGTTTGGAGTCTGAACTGAATACCGGCGGACTTGTTGATGCTGGTACTCAATAACAGCCTACTTCTGCTCACAAATCCTTCCCAACATCTGCAGTGTAGAGTTCTAACGCATGGAGACATCATACATCAGTCTGTGAGCCGGAAGCTGCAAATGCTCATGAAACACGGCAAGGGCGGCGGAATCTGTAGGTGACTTTTGTAAAATGGGCACACGGGGGCATACTTTAGCAAGCCGATCCGGCAGCTCTGGGTAGGATTTGAGAAATCGCTGAACCACGAGGTTAAGTACATGGGCAAGGCATGGTACGTGTGTGAGCTCGCCTCGCCTCAGAGCCACCACCAGGTTCCAGACATTGTCACACACAACCATGTCTGGCTGTAGGTTCAGCGGTGAGAGCCTTCTCTTTCAGAGATGTGCACAACTCTTCAGCATTGTGCGGTTTGTCAGCTAAGCATATTAGCTTCAACACAGCCTGTTGTCGCTTGGTTGATGCATTGCTGCAGTGCTTCCAGCTTGTAACTGATGTGGTCATTTCGGAGATGGAGGCTGAAGAGGAGGAGAAGGCTGAGGAGGATGAGGTGCAGGAGCTGTAGACTGTTGGGGCAACCCTGATTGACCTAGGACCTGCCATCCTTGGCATCGGACGTGTTCCGTCCCAAGGTCTGACTTGATCCTGGCTTCCACTATGTTAACCCAGTGTGCCATCAGCGAGATGTACCATCCCTGCCCACAAGCACTTATCCACGTGTCCATGGTTAGGTGGACTTTCCCGGTATCTGCATTGGTGAGGGCACGGCTAATGTTTTGGGACACGTGCTTGTGTAATGAGGGGACGGCACATCGGGAGAAATAGTGACGGCAGGGGACTGAGTACCGAGGAATGGCCACCGCCATCAGGTTGCAGAATGCTTCCATCTCCATGAGCCTAATAGGCAACATTTCTAGTGCAAGCAGTCGCGAAATGTGCAAATTTAGTAGTGTGGCCTGTGGGGTGTTGGCTGCGTTTTTGCGCTTTTGTTCCAAGGACTGGGGTATGGACAACTGAACGCTGCGCTGGGACAAGGACGTGGACATGCTTCCTGATGCTGCTACTTGAGAGTGTGCAATGACAGGTGGAGGGCAGGAGACATATTCACATGCACCATGGACAGTGGATTGGCTTGCATGCACAACAGCGGAAGAAGCAGTAGTGCCACCCGCAGACATTGTTCCTGGACCCTGGGGTTCAGCCAACAAAGTCAAGTGCTCTGCTGCCATGTGCCTGATCATGCTGTTGGTGGTCAGGCTAGTAGTTTTGCCACCCCTGCTGATGAAAATGGCCTTTTTGGGGTTATCAGCAGAGTTTTTAAAAAACAACCAGACTCGAGAAGACCTAACAGTTGCAAAGGCAACTTCCTTCGTGTTGGGGAACGGTTGCTTTTCTTCTTTCTGTGGCCACCAAGTCTTCTTCCTGCCTGTTGGGGTGCTCTGCCTCCCTTCACCTGTGTGCTGCTCTCCTCTCTCTGCATGTCCTCCTGTCAGGTTGGGTCAGTTACTATATCATCTACCACCTCGTCTTCCACTTCCGCCCTCTGGTCTTTATCCTGACTTTCTGGCAATTGTGTCTCATCATCGTCCACCTCTTGTGACACTTTCCCACTGTCACCCTTGTGTGACCATGGCTGCTCAAATATTTGGGCATCACTACATGCGATCTCCTCTTGCCCCTCTTCAAGTTGACAGGGCAAGAGGCCCGAATCTATAAATGGAAAAGTGAGCAGCTCTTCAGAGTGTCCAAGTGTGGGATCAGTTGTCTCTAGGCACTCGGCAGGGTGGGAGGAAGGAGGTTCAGGGTGAGGAATATGCTGTCCAGAATCAAAGCTACTGAGACTTGACCGCGTGGAAGACAAGATGGTGGTGGTGGCTAAGTGACTGGAATTATTATCTGCTATCCAACCAATAACCTTTTCACACTGCTCTGTGTTCAATAGTGGTGTTCTGCGGTCCCCTATTAATTTCTGACAGGAAGGTCGAGCGAGAAGATGTGGGTGTTTGTTGTGGCACAATTTCAGCTTGCCCATGGCCTCGGCCTCTGCATGCACCTTCACCATCACGTCCAGTTCCCCTTCCCTTGTCACGTGCCTTGCCCATTTTAAATGGAGGACAAAATCTTCCACGCTCACTACAAATGACTGAATTTGGTGTGAACTTATAAGTGATCCGTGTGATGGAGAAACCACAGTTTTAAATAGCTGGCCAGTAGGTAACTATTTTGAACAGCAAACTGGTGTCAATTGCTTCACTGACACACTGAATTTTTTTTTTAATGGAGGCCTGAAATGTCTGTATTTTCTGAAAACATATATGTGATCGGTGTGATGGAGAAAACGCAGTTTTAAATACTTGGCCTGTCAGTAACTCTTCTGAACAGCAAACTAGTGTCAATTGCTTCACTGACACACTGAAAAAAAAATTTAATGGAGGCTAGTGATGAGCGATCATGCTCGCTACTGCTCAGTGCTCGCCCGAGCATCTCACTGCTCGAGATGCTTGGCGCTCGTCAAGTATTTCCGGGTTACTCGGGCGGGAACTCGGGTCCCCTCCCTGTATGTTTGGCGCTCTTTAGAGATGAGTGGTGTTCGACTAGAACTGTTCGCCAATCTCAAATTCGAGCTGTTTTAGGTGGTGTTGGAGTCGTTCGACGAACGCAAACGATTTGCAAAAAATTTGGCTGTTCGAGTTTATGTTCGATAACTGTTCGTGCACCAAAAGCGTGTCCTGCATGTCTGGCGTTATTTAGAGCAAAAATCATGCAGGGATTGTCTGCCACTCACTGCGATCCAGCCTGTCATGTGAATATAGCAGAGCTGAAGCTGTCGTGGGAATAATGGAAAGGTAAGGATGATGTTGCTTTATTATTTTACTTTTATTGCAGAAGAGATTGGCTTCAGCTGGAATGAGCATGATGGTAAGTATGGTTTAATTTAGAACATTAAAAAATTGTGTGTTTATTTCAATTATAGGACTTTATTCTGGGTGTTGTGGTTTTTTTTAAATACTTTACTAGAAATTCATGGCGGTCATGTCTAATATTGGCGTGACCCCATGAATTTTGGGCTTAGGGCCAGCTGATAATGCCAAACTGGCCCTAACCCCTTTATTACCCAGTGAGCCACCGCACCAGGGCCCTGGATGAGATGGGTACAGTGCCAGAAGATGGCGCTTCTATTAACGCGCCATTTTCTGGGGTGGCTGCGGACTGCAATTTGCAGCGGGGGGGGCCAAGAAAGCTTGGGCCTCATTGCGCTGCGGATTACAGCCCCAGCTGCCTGTTGTACCTGGCTGGACACAAAAATAGGGCGAAGCCAAACGTATTTTTTTTTTTAATCATTTCATGAAATTCATGAAATAATTAAAAAAAAAGGGCTTCCCTATATTGCTGTGTCCGACCAGGTACAAATAGACAGCTGGTGGTTGGGGGCAGCCCTTTCCTACCTGCTGTACCTGGCTGGAAGCAAAAATAGGGCGAAGCCCCACGTATTTTTTTTTTAATTATTTCAACCTCATCCTTACCTTTCCATGGTCCCCATGACAGCTTCAGCTCTGCTACATTGACATGACAGGCTGGATCGCAGCCAAAAGCTGCCATCCAGCTTGCCACGCCACAGACACTGAGAAGCGCAGGCATGCATGCGCTCCTCAGTGTCTCGCTGTAACGGCATCCAGATTAGAAGAGGTCATGTGCAATGAACTCGGCTCACCTCATGCACGTCACTGACAGCGTGGGAAAATTCTCCTGCGCTCAGCGCTTCAGCAGGAGGATTCTCCCACGCTGGGATGGCATTGAGATGACTGGCTGGATGGCAGCTGAGCGCTGCCATCCAGCATGCCATCCTTCATAGACACTGCAGACTAGTGTTGCGCCACCCCCGTAGTGTTCGAGTTCGGTTCGGTTCGTCGAACACCCGTATGTTCGCTGAACTGTTCGTCAAACTGTTCGTCGAACACCTTCGAAAACCGTTAAAACCAGTGGCAGGCAAACAAAAACAAATAGGAACACATAGAAAACACATAGAAAATACTTCAAAGGTGTCCAAAAGCTGACAAACTGCTCAGAAGACACAACTACCACATGGAAAAGTGACAAGTACATATAGTCATGCGAAAAGAAAAGAGGTGGAGGAGTAAAAGGAGAGGGAGACACAGATATAGGCATGTCATGCCCTTCTAAAACCAAAAAAGTGCAAAGCCGACACGGCCAGTCCGTTCCTGCCCGTGCGACCTCCGTGTCGCCGGGTTTGTGCCAGAGCCACGGTGGACCCTGACGGCCAGCCCCCCTCTCCCAATACTGGTGCCTGTCCGCTGGTGGGTCGAGCGAGCCCCCCTGCGGTGGAGGCAGGTCTAAGCTTTTTCATTTAAATTGTCTCTCTAATTTGAATGAGTACACTTTAAATCCTTTTACAAGGATCTATTGGAGGGCAAGTCTCATGCCAGCAGCCACGGTAGCAGGAAGTGGAGGAGGTGTGGCCTGTGTTTCTAGCTGAGTGAGAGCTGTGTGGAGGAGCTCCTGGGAAGCTCCAACTAGGACTTTTTTCTAAGCCCGACCCTTGCCTCTTTGTTTTCCCAGGACCGAGGCAGTGGTGTCGGGGGGCATCCCCGTCTCCGGCCCTCCCGTTCTGGGCCGGGTGGGGTCGGAGGACTGAATATGGATCCATCGGAGGACTCTGTGAGGAGGTCTGGGAGGCTGTCCCAGCGTGAAGCGCCTTTGGTGAGCATGCCGGCATTGGCTAACAAGGTGACTGGCAAGGCCAAGGGAAGCAAGGGGAGTGCCCCATGGGCTGAGAGGGGCCCGGACGAGTCGGCGGAGGCTTTCTCCCAGCGGGTGGTGGAGATGTTGCGGTGCCACGAAAAGGGGAAGGTGGCACTGGCGAAACTCCTGCTGGAATTGCGGCAGGCCAAGGCGCTATATAATGCAGCAGCCCAGAGGAAGCACCCGGCGATCGCCACGCAAATCCAGAGGGTCAAGGATAGGATTGCCGAGGTGGAGCAGAGGCAGGCGGAAATAGAGAGGGCTGCGGGTTCCTTTCTGGAGAAATTCTCTAATGATCAGCGGTTCTCGTGCAAGGGAGAGGTTAACCACGCAGCAAGGAAGGGGGTCGTATGAAGGGGGCCTGCCGGCCAGTGAAGGCACTCCCAAGACTATGCATGGCAGCCAGGAGCCTGGAAGGGAACGTTTGTCTGGAGTCCCGCCCCCTGTCCCGCTCACCACAGCACTGGGTGCTGCCCCAGGGTTAACCCCAGCCATGGAGGAGGAGAAGGTGGGGGGTGGAGGAAGAGGCGCGCTGTTAGTGAGAGCAGAGGATAGTGTGGGTGCGGGCACAAAAGCCGGGGGATCGCGGTCCGGGGCTCCGTCCCTTGCCCCGCCCACCTCGGCGCTCGGCGTGGCCACCATGAGAGACACACGTGGAACTGCAGAGCCCAGCGGCACCCGGTCTGCCGACCCGCCCCTAGCCCCGCCCACCTCGGCGCTCGGCGTGGCCACCATGAGAGGCACACGTGGAACTACCGAGCCCAGCGGACCCCAGTCTGCCATCCCGCCCCAAGCCTCGCCCACCTCGGCGCTCGGCGCGGCCACCATGAGAGCCGCGAGTGGAACTGCAGAGCCCAGCAGTTCCCGGTCTGCTTGTCCGTCTCTAGTCCCGCCCACTGCCGCTCTCGGCACTGCCTCTGTACAGTCTGTGGGCGGAGGGAAGGAGGGAGGCAGGAGGGACATGAAAGAAAAAGCAGCTAGCAATGCTTGTAGTACCACAAGGCTCAGCAAGCCTTGCGCCGGTGCCCCGCCCCTCGTCCTGCCCATCGCAGCACCTGGAGTTGCCCAGAATAAACCTGCGGCTGGGAGGGAGGCAGCAGGAAAAACAGCAGGGAAGACAGAGGCGGATCCAGGAACAGTGTCCCAGGAGGTGGCAGTAACCCCGGTCGAGCAGCCTGCCAGCGTTACTGGGTAGCCTCCTAAATCTTCCGGTCTGCGTCCTGAGCAGGTGGCGCTGCCTGCCTCCAGCACATCAGAGGAGGAGGACATGGAGGCATCTTCGGGGTCCGGGGGGCTCATGGCGGCCATCCGGCTGCTGGAGTCCCCGGTGAACCTCCAGCATTTTTGTTTTGGGGACGAAGATCCGGGACCCGGAAAGAAGAAGGGGCGCAAGAAGAAGGCACAGGAGACGGTGAGTATGCGTTACGTGTTTAATGATGATACTGATGCTGCTGCTGTCTCCTGTGTAACCCCCGCCGGTCAAGGGCACCCGGATCATGAAGTTGGTCCTCGGCGCAGGTCCAGTGGGGAGAGTAAAGGCAAATGTAAGGCGAGTGGTGATGGTGTGGCGATCCCTACGGAGGACAGTAGGGATGGCAAAGGGTCATCGCTGGCGGTGGCGCCAGACATATTCAGTGTGGTGGAGTTCCCGTCTCTGTCTCCCATGGCCTCTGGGTCTCGGGCAGAGGGAGGTGGGGGTTGTGGCGGTGGAGCCGGAGCAGCTTTTTCAGAGATCTTGCCTGATGTCCGGAGGATGGTGGGGGAGGAGAGAGCCACTGCTTCCATATCTGGCCAGAGGGTTGAGGGGCCGCATGCTGGGGACAAGGCTGCCAGGGGTAAACCTGCTGGGTGTCTGCACCTGTGAGGTTGGTAAAACCCGACGCCCAAAATCCCGGCCCCTGTGATACCCAGCGCATGAATATTGGAGGGTCCAAGGTGGCAGAGGGGGAGAAGGGGAGTAAGGACAATGCTGTGGATGTGGTGAGTGTCCTGAAACCCCCCCCAGTGATGCCGGGACCTTGGGTAAAGCGGTTAGTACCCCACCTGTTCTGGCTGGCATGGATGGGGTGCATGAGGTGGGTATGAATGGGGTATGTGAAGGAAGTGAGGATGTAGGTGAGGATGCAGGTATGGAAGTGGTGAGTGGTACGGCTGGTGGTGATGGTAGTGGTGCAGGGGCGGTAGGTGAGGCTGTGCGGCAGAGTGTGAGTGTGAATGAGGGGCCAAGTGTGAGGCCAAGGAATCCCGGTTCGTTGGCGGCCTCGTTAGAGGGCGGTTCACATGTCTGCACCTTTGCGGCAGCCTCTGCCGCGGGTAGTGAAGGGTCCATGTCAGGGGACGCTGGGCAGGGTTACTTGCAATGGCGTCTCCTGGATGCCCTGAAGAGGGGAGAGCAGTCCATTACAGTGGAGGGTAGGGAGGTAGATTTATCGTTCTGGATAGACCGACATGGTCTGTCCGCCTTCCGAGAGTTAGGGGCAGAGAACGTTACGTGGTCTCTGCCGACAGCAGGGCAGGGTGGCGTTCGTAGGAATGTGGTCCGTCTCCGGTGGGAAGGCAATGAAACATGCTCCTCTAGGGACACGGTGGTGGAGATTTTCCTGGGGATGGGCTTCTGGGCTGATGACATCTATGCCCTGATTCATCCCTATGGTGCCACCTTTTTCGACGTCAGCTTTGTGAAATCGGAGGGCCTAGAGCTCTTCTGGTCTCAGTATGAGCTGGCTCGGATTTGCCCTGAATGGCGAGGGTTTATAGTCCAGGCTATCTCTCGCCAAAACTCAGTGAAGAAAGTGACCGTGCTCACCAGTAACGAGTCACTTTCTGAGATGGACATCATGACCTGGCTGAGCAGGTATGGGGAGGTGG
Source organism: Phyllobates terribilis (assembly GCF_046119375.1). NCBI lineage: Eukaryota > Metazoa > Chordata > Amphibia > Anura > Dendrobatidae > Phyllobates > Phyllobates terribilis. The sequence continues at coordinate 118,865,722 of NW_027362772.1, forward strand.
TCCAGATTCCCAAAAAGAATCTGGACAAGCATGGCATCTGGTCAGGGGCCTGGACCTTTATGGTAAAACTGAAGGTCTCGGGTTACTCGGTTACCCACATTCCCACTTCAACATTCTTGGGAAGGGACCGAATCCTGATCTTTTACAAGGGGCAGCCAAAGTTGTGCCACAGGCAGCCCCTCTCACTTCAAGGTGGAGAAGTGCACGATGTGTGGAGGGGTGGGTCATCTGGCCGCAACCTGTAGGGACATTCGGTGTAACCTGTGTGGTGTCTTGGGACACCCGTTTAGTCGCTGTCCGCGCTCCTATGCCAATGTTGGCCTGAATCCGGGAGGTGCTGGTAGGGAGGAGGCGAGGACCAGACCAGCCGGTGAAGGGACTAGCGGCGGCGTAGGAAGTAAGGGACCGGTGAGGAGCAGAACTCCCCTTGAGGCGGAAGGGAAAGAACAGCGTCCGAGGAGAGTGGTGGAGAGGGACCAGGGGATTATGTCACTGCCTCTGGTCCCTAGTTTGGGGGAGCTTGCAGCTGAGGTCACGGACAGTGAGATAGACGAAGAGGTCAGGAGGATGGTCAGGGAGGATGGGGCCACCTCTCCCTTACCCTCATCCAGCAAAGGTGTGGATGAATTGGGGAATGAAGAGTGGCAACAGCAAAAGAAGAGGGAGAAGAAAAGGGTGAGGAAGAAGGGTAACTCGAAGGAGAAGGCCACCCGGGGCGAGGTGCCAAAGGAAGGCTCTTCCTCCCTTCCTCCGGTGGAGCTATCCAACCAGTACCAGGTCCTAAGCGAGTCTCCCTTGTCTTCAGATGGGGGGGAGGAGGAGGGTCTGGTGCTGGGGGTTGCGGACAAGGATGTAGGGGCTAAAGGGGGCGCCAGGCCCTCAACATCGGGGGTCTGGGAAACCGGGCCTCTGGTGGGGGGGGTGTCGACCCAGGGCCTCCTGACAAGGGCAAGGGTGCGCCTGAAACAGTTGTGCCCGTTAAAGTTGTGTCTGGAACAGCAGGTATGGATGTGTCGGTGTGCCTGAAACGTGCTATATCGTCCTCTGAGGAGGAAAATGGAGCACATGTAAAGGGTAAGGGGGGTGGGAAGAAGGTCGCTGTCCAACCTGATCACTCATGATGGCGGCACTCACCCCGTTGACGCTGGTGACCATTAATGTTGCCAGCATAAAGTCTGATGCGTCTAGGTTCACGGCCTTCCATTTTCTCGGCCAGCTTGATGCCGACATTTTGTTTCTGCAGGAGACCAGGTTGGCCGATCTCACGTCCCTTAAAAAAGCTAAGAGGGAGTGGGTACACGGGTCTTCCTACTGGTCTCTTGCGGCTGAGCCGTATAGCGGGGTGGCGGTCCTTTACAAGACCACAGATGTAGTATGCCAACGGGTTATTGAGTTGGAAATGGGGAGGTGCTTGATCTTGGATGTGTTCATAAGGGGACAAGAGCTTCGGCTCATAAACATCTATGGTCCCCAGACTAAGTGGGACCGCAAGTGTCTCTTTATGAGTATTAAACCCTTTTTGTTTTGTAGCCGACAGGTGGTCTTTGGAGGGGACTACAACAATGTCTCGAGGCCCCAAGACAGAGGAGGTTCCAGAGACCGGTTGGCCTACGACAGCGTCGCCTTGAATAGCATAGTTAGTGAGGCTCGCCTAGTGGATGTCCACATCCGGAACACCACGGGCCCCACGGGTTACACTTATTTCAGAGGTAGTCAGACTAGGTCTAGAATAGACAGGTTTTATTTGAAGTAGGAGGCAGTCTCTTCACCTTTATCGGTGGTAGAGGTTGAATTCTCCGACCACTGCCTGATTATGTTTTCTCTGAATATTCCAGAGACTCCTCGGATGGGAAGAGGTTTTTGGAAGCTGAATTCATCACTCCTGAAGGAAGCAGCTGTAAGACCGTCCTTTGAGGATTTCTTTCAAAGTCGGGTACCCATACTGGGCCTTGGTAACACTAAGTCAGAGTGGTGGGAGATCTTCAAACATCGGGTGGCGAGATTCTTCCGCCAGCTTTCTAACCTCAGAAGCCTGAACAGGGATCTCCTGTATCGGGGCCTGAGGAGGAAACTCGAGGAACTTGTCTCGACTGGGGGTGGCCGTGAGGACATCACCAGGGTGAAAGCCTTACTCAAGAGATGTCAGTATGATAGGCACACATCTTTGGTTTTTGAGAGGGACTTCGGGAAGTATCGCTCACCCGATCCTTACAGAAACTGCAAGATGTCAGTGAGTAGTAAGATAGTGGCGGGTCTGAGGGACAGTACAGGATCACTGACCAGGTCCAGGTCAGGGATCTTGGAGGTCGTCAGATCCTTTTACTCACATCTCTTGGGGAGGAAGGAGCTGGATCGAGATGAGACGTCGGCTTTCCTGGCTGAGGCCATTCCTGAATCAGGGGTAGACCCCTCGCTCGATGTCTTGGTGGATGAGATCAAAGAAGAGGAAGTTAGACTGGCGATTGACGGGCTCCAGCTCAAAAAATCACCAGGTCCGGACGGCTTAACGTCGGAGTTCTACAAGACCTTTAAGGACCTTTTGGTCCCCTTATTGACTCAGGTTTTTAATGAGTGTCTCTCCTCGGGCACTCTTCTGAGATCAATGAGGAGGTCAGCTTTGATCCTTCTTTCTAAGGGAAAGGATCCGTCGCATATTGAGAACTGGAGGCCCATAGCGCTTCTCAATGTGGACAGGAAGATTTTGGCTAAAGTACTCTTTAACAGGTTGGTGAAGTTTGCGCCACGGCTCCTTTCTGAGTCCCAGCATTGCTGTGTTCCTGGCCGTAGCACTTTTAGTGCTGTTCTCGGTGTCCAGGAGGCTGTGGAGCAGGGTAGGGCTGGCCTCTGGAAGGGGTATCTACTGTCCTTGGATCAGGCCAAAGCCTTTGACCAGGTTGATCACGAGTACCTGTGGTCCGCTCTTCTGAGGTATGGACTGCCAGGGAGGTTCGTGGACTGGCTGAAGGCATTGTACAGAGGGGTGGAGAGTTTCCCACTTGTGAATGGTTGGCTTGGACAGGCCTTTGTAGTGGGCTCCAGCGTTCGTCAGGGATGTCCTCTCAGTCCCCTGCTGTATGTGTTCGCGATTGATCCCTTCATAAGGAGGGTGGATCGTGGACCAATAGCGGGGGTGAGGATGGACCAGGCGGGCGAACGGGAGGCCGCCCTGAAGGTAGTGGCCTATGTTGATGATGTCTCTGTTTTTGTCTCCTCGGAAGAGGAGGTGCGGGCAGTGATGTCTGAGGTGGAGGGCTACTCCAGGGCCTCTGGTTCCATTGTCAATCGGAGCAAGTGTGGGAGTCTTTGGCTGGGGGGAGGAGATCCCAGGTTTGATGTTCCGGACATCCTCCCAGAGCCCCAAGAGTATGCCAAGATCCGAGGTGTTGAATTTGGCCAGGGTGATTACCCAACCAAAAACTGGGAAGGTAGACTTAAAACTGCCACCCAGAGAGTGGACCAGTGGAAGGGTTGGTCTTTGACCCTGAGGGAAAGGGTGAGCTTGTGCAAAGGTTTCCTGCTCCCATTGTTAATGTATCTAGGCAGCATTTGTATTTTTTTTGTAAACAAAAAAGGATATAGACGTTCATTTCAATATAATGTATTAATATCCTTCAAACAAAATGAGGAAACCCAAATACACTAAACTATTTCTCATTCCTCATTCTACATTAATAATTTAAATAAGGAGATCAAAGTACTCAGTAAATCTGCTATTTCAAATTTTTATTTATGTTATCACAAGACATACAAACACCCCATAAAATCATGTCAAAAACCCCTTAGACATAGAAAGCCCCAATAAAATTGAGGCAGTGTGGTCAAAAGATATCACTGTAAGCACAAAAAATAAATACAGTTCAGAAAGTAGGGATGTAAGACTCTATCAGTAAAGTTCCAAACCTCTTAGTTTCGTGGGATATGCCCCATGTCCCTGCCATTAGATTATCACAAAACATGTGTAAATAGAATACATACCCGTATATATAAGCCATAAAAATATCACATGACATGTACAGAAAAATACAAATTCTCACATTCTGAGGGATATATTCTCATATGGGATTATCATATAACAATTATAGACAAGGTACAGGTCCTCACAATTTGAGGAAAATATCCTCCTGCACAAGTCATAAGATTATCGTGTAACACATGTAAGTAAAGTATAAATCCTCATGGTTTGAGGGATATCTCCCATATACAAGCCAGTAGAATAATCACAGTGGTTACATCAATTACAGCTTACATATGGAACACATAAGCTAGTACATAAACCCGGGTGCATATCCCCAATCATAAGGATCATATCAGAATCCTTATCAGCAATCAAGTGATATCAGCATTATAGTACCCCCAAGGCAGGCATAATACAAACCAATGCCAGAGTGTTATAAGACCACACTGCCTCGTACCCCAACGCGCGTTTCGCGTGCTGCTTCGTCGGGGGGTACAGAGGCAGTGCCACACCTGATATATTTATATAAAGAGAGGAGTGAAGCACACCTGTTATTCCCTCTGTGTATTAGGGCGCACGCATGCCGTCCAGGGCGCGTCGCCATCACTCGGCCGGCGTCCAGGAAGTCGACACGCGCATGCGCGCATATCGGTTCCTGATAGGACGCCAGTCGAGGGAGGCGAGGCCGCCATGACACGTGGTGAAGGTGCGCTTCTTGAAGTATGAATGGCTGGATGCATCGGGGCCTCCCGTCTCTGGAGAGGTTTCTCCTTCCCGGTGCCTTAGTTCTGGATTGCTCCAATCCTCCTGGTGGTGGGCTAACTTCTCACCGTACCTTTTTGTTTTGAGAATGGTATCATGAAAAGGGTTTACAAGCACCGAACCGGTGCGGAAGGTATTTTTGTTATTGTTCTTGTTTTTATTATTATTGTTGTCTTATTGTTCTTTAACTTTGGGGGTTAGTTAGGTGGGGTGGGGGTTTAGAGGGGGGATAAGCATGAACTTGGACTGGCCCGGGCTCAAAACTGTCGGGGTTCGCCCTAAGTCCGGAAGGACTTTTTCGGAACTTAGAGGCCGGTTCGGGTTGGGGGTATAGTGAGAGTTGGGGCAGTGTATGTGTTATTATGTGTTACTCATGATTTAAGTGTTGTGTGTTATTTCATATGGTTTATGTGGTTTATATTTTGTTATATGTATTTTGCTTCTGCATCTCTGGTTTTTGTTATGGCAGAATCAGGTGCAAGTCTGGAGGAAGTTTGAGGTATATTTGGATAGGCTTTGGTTGTATGGTGGTTGTCAGGTGGTGGGGTCCCTTGTATATACATTGTTTATGTATCAGTTATATTGCTGGAAATTGTTTTCGTTACTTGTACTAGTTTGTGTTTTTACATTTATAATAAAATAGAGTTCCAGCTCCAGTAGCTTCCACAAAACTGCTGCAGTTAAAAAGCTTTTATAAGGATCGAGCTTGACGGTCCACCGCAAGGCGTCCTACCGCCAGTCTCAGCCCCTGTGCCTTGGGATGCCTCCCGATGCTCTTCACTGAGTGTCCCAGGGTCCCGAAGCATTTCCTTTGAAAAAATTAAGTGACCAAACTACAGGTGGTGTAGCTTGCTTAACAGCTGGGATAATCCGCTGACTAGCAGACACTGCTACCAGGCACAAAGTATTTCCTGGGCTAGATGCAGTTAAAAATTTGTAATTAGATACTCTCGTTGTATGCTGAGAAAGCATTCCATAGAGTCTCCTGGCATGCCATATATTATTCTCTTAAAAAGCTTGGGGTAGGGGTCTAGGGGACCCTTTTATAGCCAAAATCAAGGCCCTGTATCGCAATACGTCACCTAGGCTGAAGATAAATGGAACATTTTCATCACCTTTCATAATCACCAATGGGACACGGCAGGGATGTCCTCTGTCCCCTCTCTTATACATCCTAGTGAATGAGCACCTGCTTTCATCAATTTGCCATAACCCCAATATTAGGTGGATTGAGGTGGGAGGCACCGAGTATAAGAGCTCTGCATTTGCTGATGATGTCCTAGTATATATCACTCAATCACATATATCCATCCCTGCTGTTATGGCTGAAATAGATCACTATGTTACATGGTCAAATTTTAAAATCAATGCAGTGAAGTCTGAGGCCCTCGATATCTCCCTCCCCAAATCCATACAGGATTCCATCCAGTCCAACTTTCCCTTTGCCTGGCCCTCACAGGGTATCAAATACTTAGGTATTCGTATTCATAGAGACCTCTCCCGTCTATGTTATCTTAATTTAGGGCCATTTATTGAACAACTCCATACGGACCACGGTTGGCAAGTTAGAACTGTAAGATTCACTACGTGAACCACTGGTGTTTTCTGGAAAAGCACATGTACACTGTGTTCCAAATTATTATGCAAAAAGTGTTTAGGAGTGATAAGGTAAGAATTTTTTTGTTTGTCAGTTAAACTCATTGATGGTGATGTGTGTCAGGGCTCTTTATATCACTGTAAGCAATTGCAGACACCTGTGCTAATTAGTTTGGCAGGTGTGTCCAATGAAAGGCAAGACTACTTAAGAAGGCTGTCCCACATTATTAAGCAGCCTACATTTTCTGCCAAAATGGGAAAGAAAAACGATGTGTCGGCTGCTGAGAAGCAACAAATTGTGGAGTGTTTAGGTCAAGGCATGACTACAATCAACATTGCCAAGACACTTCATCCTGATCATCGCACAATCAAGAACTATGTAGCTGATTCACAGTACACACGTGTGCGTGCTGATAAGGGCAAATTGAGGACTCTTTCCTACAGGCAATTACGTCAGGTTAAAAGAGCAGCGGCAAAAAAGCCTTGTCATAGCAGCAGACTAGTTTTTGAAGCGGCTGGTGCCTCCAACGTCCCCCGAACAACAAGATACAGGGTCCTTCAGAGGTTTGCAGCTGTGCGTAAGCCATCCTGTCGACCTCCTCTATCCACTGTACACAAGCAGAAACGGCTCCAGTGGGCCAAACAATACATGAAGACTGAATTCAAAACTGTTTTGTTCACCGATGAGTGCCGTGCAACGCTCGAGGGTCCATATGGATGGAGTGGAGGATGGTTGGTTGATGGACACCCCATGCAAACACGACTACGGCGCCAGCAAGGAGGAGGTGGAGTAATGTTTTGGGCTGGAGTCATGGGGAGAGAGATTGTCAGCCCCTTTAGGATCCCTGAAGGGGTAAAGATGAACTCCATAATGTATGTGGAGTTTCTCAAACAGCACTTCCTGCCATGGTTCAAGAAGAAGAACCGTGTTTTCCGCAGCAAGATCATTTTCATGCATGATAATACACCGTCTCATGCTGCACATAAAACATCTGCATCTCTGGCTGATATGGGCATAAAAGGGGACAAACTTATGGTGTGACCCCCATGCTCCCCTGACCTCAACCCCATTGAGAACCTCTGGAGCATCATCAAAAGGAGTATCTATGATGGCGGGAGGCAGTTCACATCTAAGCAACAGCCCTGGGAGGGTATTCAGTCCTCATGCAAAACAATTGAAGCAGAAACCATCCAAAACCTGACAAATTCAATGGACGAGAGAGTTCAGAAGCTCCTTTCGAACAAGCGGTCCTATGTGCAAATGTAACATCGCCTAGAATAAAGTTTTGAGTAGAAAACTGTTTGATTTCAGTTTCTAATAACCTGCTAATGCTTATAATTTCAAAAATGACCATTTTTTTGTTCTTTATTAAAATGAAAAGGTTGATCGAAGAGTGTGGGGGATCTAAGAGTGTGGCAACCCAGTAGTCAGGATTATTTTGAATTCTGACAATCTGAGGGTCATGTTGCAGGTAATGCAGCAAGAAGGCACTCATGTGTCTAGCGCATCTAGGGGCCCCAAAATTATTTTCCGGGCTATATGCAGCTAAAAATTATTAATAATTTGAAAGCTGGTGGAGCTTAGTATAGATGGCCTGATAGAATCAGTACTGCAAACTGCTACAAGGCCAAAATTATTTTACAGGCAAGATACAGATAAACATGATTTTTATTAATAACACTGGTGTACAAAAAAAAAAAATTTCTGGCATGCATTTTAAGAACAGTTTTAGACTATTTTGAGGGTGCTGAATTCAAATCTGATCTTATAATTTCTCTATCACATCACGTTTTTGCGCTATAGGTATATAGCCCATTTTCAATAATTCCAAGAAAAATATTAGTAGTTTATGAAAAGTGCTGGTTTATACGGTTCACTATGGTAAATTTAGTTTTCATTTAGTCTCCCAATAAATGTGAGAATATCTTTGTTTTCTTTGAACATGCATAATTCCCATTTGCTATGATAAGAAAGTGAAAAAACAGTTTTCAAACACCCTTGTTTTCTGTGCTACTGGGACAGTAGAGCTACAGCAGAGCATTGGGTGAAAATTGAATGGCCTCAGCGACAGAGTTTGGCATCTGGCGATAAGAATGTCATCCATGATCCTCTAGTGGATAGGAAGAACATTGTCATTCCTCCCTTGCACATAAAACTTGGATTGATGAAGCAGTTTGTCAAAGCTCTCAATCACAGTGGAGAATGCTTTAACTATATATGTTCAACTTTTCCTGGTCTTAGTGAAGAGAAGAAAAAGGCTGGAATATTTGATGTACCTCAAATAAGAACACTTATGAGTAGAGATGAGCGTTGTTCTACTCGAACTGTTCGCCAATCTCAAATACGAGCTGTTTTGGGCGGTGTTCGAGCCGTTCGGCGAACACGAACGATTTGAGAAAAATTCGGCTGTTCGAGGTTATGTTCGATAACTGTTCGTGCACCAAAATCATAACTGGATTTTTTCTCAGTAATGATGAAAATTAATGTTAATACGCAGTTTGAGTGTACAGCGGGGTGGGGGGAGGGGCAGGGGATGGATCTCTGCAGGAATAATGAAGATCTCCATTTTTTTTTCTCTTTCCCGCATTTACAGTGGGGAGGTGCAATCTGTCAGCCTATCAGCAGCACACACACGGAGCGAAGTGCTTTTTTCACACAAGCAAGGGCATGTGTTATTGGCAGTGTATGTCACATGTCCTTGCCCTTTAAGACCAAGCCATTTTCCCCATCGCCACCATTTTCTCACTGCTGCAGCTGCGTGTTAGACGGCACCGCTGTTGCTGTGTGCGCTATACCTTGTTAATTTCAAGCCAATTTTTGCACAAATCTACAGATAGCTTGGGAGTAGGGAATAGTTGTGATTGCAGTCCTTTTAAGGACTAGGTTGCAGCATTTCCTGCGACTTTTATCAGGCAGGTCTGTGCTCTGAAATAGATAGATTGTGGGAGTAAAGACTAATTGTAATTGCAGTCCTTTTCAGGACTAGGTTACATCAGTTCCTATCAGTTTTTGCCAGGCAGGTCTGTGCCAGTGCTGTGCAAGTTTTTTTCACAGCATTTGGCTGAATCTAGCAAAGCTAATCCTTTTTGGACTATTGCAGAGTGTGTTAGTCAGTGGAGTAGCCTATCTGTGTTGCAAGATATACCACCTGTGTATAGAATACCAATTTTTTTGCTGCACCTAGTGAAGTAAAATCTTTTGGGCATAGCATCATTCTATTAGTCCATCTATACTGACCTCCATCAGGTTGCAAATTGAATATAATTTTTTTCTGCATCTAGCTCTGAAAAAATATTTGGGCTTCTAGCAGTGTGTGGGACTTGTTCTATTAGTCCATCTATACTGACCTCCATCAGGTTGCAAACTGAATATAATTTTTTTCTACATCTAGCTCTGAAAAAATATTTGGCCTTCTAGCAGTGTGTGGGACTTTCTCTATTAGTCCATCTATACTGACCTCCATCAGGTTGCAAACTGAATATATTTTTTTTCTGCATCTACCTCTGAAAAAATATTGGGCTTCTAGCTGTGTGTGGGACTTTTTCTATTAATCCATCTATACAGACCTCCATCAGGTTGCAAAGTGAATATAATTTTTTTCTGCATCTACCTCTGAAAAAATATTTGGGCTTCTAGCAGTGTGTGGGACTTGTTCTATTAGTCCATCTATACTGACCTCCATCAGGTTGCAAACTGAATATATTTTTTTTCTGCATCTACCTCTGAAAAAATATTGGGCTTCTAGCTGTGTGTGGGACTTGTTCTATTAATCCATCTATACAGACCTCCATCAGGTTGCAAACTGAATATAATTTTTTTCTGCATCTACCTCTAAAAAAATATTTGGGCTTCTAGCTGTGTGTGGGACTTGTTCTATTAGTCCATCTATACTGACCTCCATCAAGTTGCAAACTGAAAATAATTTTTTGTCTGCATCTAGCTCTGAAAAAATATTTGGCCTTCTAGCAGTGTGTGGGACTTTCTCTATTAGTCCATCTATACTGACCTCCGTCAGGTTGCAAATTAAAAATAATTTTTATCTGCATCTACCTCTGAAAAAATATTTGGGCTTCTAGCTGTGTGTGTGACTTGTTCTATTAGTCCATCTATACTGACCTCCATCAGGTTGCAAATTAAAAATAATTTTTATCTGCATCCAGCTCTGAAAAAATGTTTGGCCTTCTAGCAGTGTGTGGGACTTTCTCTATTAGTCCATCTATACTGACCTCCATCAGGTTGCAAATTAAAAATAATTTTTATCTGCATCCAGCTCTGAAAAAATATTTGGCCTTCTAGCAGTGTGTGGGACTTTCTCTATAAGTCCATCTATACTGACCTCCATCAGGTTGCAAATTAAAAATAATTTTTTGTCTGCATCTAGCTCTGAAAAAATATTTGACCTTCTAGCAGTGTGTGGGACTTTCTCTATTAGTCCATCTATACTGACCTCCATCAGGTTGCAAACTGAATATATTTTTTTTCTGCATCTACCTCTGAAAAAATATTGGGCTTCTAGCTGTGTGTGGGACTTGTTCTATTAATCCATCTATACAGACCTCCATCAGGTTGAAAACTGAATATAATTTTTTTCTGCATCTACCTCTGAAAAAATATTTGGGCTTCTAGCTGTGTGTGGGACTTGTTCTATTAGTCCATCTATACTGACCTCCATCAGGTTGCAAACTGAAAATAATTTTTTGTCTGCATCTAGCTCTGAAAAAATATTTGGCCTTCTAGCAGTGTGTGGGACTTTCTCTATTAGTCCATCTATACTGACCTCCATCAGGTTGCAAATTAAAAATAATTTTTATCTGCATCTACCTCTGAAAAAATATTTGGGCTTCTAGCTGTGTGTGGGACTTGTTCTATTAGTACATCTATACTGACCTCCATCAGGTTGCAAACTGAATATAATTTTTTTCTGCATCTAGCTCTGAAAAAATATTTGGCCTTCTATCAGTGTGTGGGAGTTTCTCTATTAGTCCATCTATACTGACCTCCATCAGGTTGCAAATCAAAAATAATTTTTATCTGCATCCAGCTCTGAAAAAATATTTGGCCATCTAGCAGTGTGTGGGACTTTCTCTATTAGTCCATCTATACTGACCTCCATCAGGTTGCAAATTAAAAATAATTTTTATCTGCATCCAGCTCTGAAAAATTATTTGGCCTTCTAGCAGTGTGTGGGACTTTCTCTATTAGTCCATCTATACTGACCTCCATCAGGTTGCAAATTAAAAATAATTTTTTGTCTGCATCTAGCTCTGAAAAAATATTTGGCCTTCTAGCAGTGTGTGGGACTTTCTCTATTAGTCCATCTATACTGACCTCCATCAGGTTGCAAACTGAATATATTTTTTTCCGCATCTACCTCTGAAAAAATATTGGGCTTCTAGCTGTGTGTGGGACTTGTTCTATTAATCCATCTATACAGACCTCCATCAGGTTGCAAACTGAATATAATTTTTTGTCTGCATCTACCTCTGAAAAAATATTTGGGCTTCTAGCTGTGTGTGGGACTTGTTCTATTAGTCCATCTATACTGACCTCCATCAGGTTGCAAACTGAAAATAATTTTTTGTCTGCATCTAGCTCTGAAAAAATATTTGGCCTTCTAGCAGTGTGTGGGACTTTCTCTATTAGTCCATCTATACTGACCTCCATCAGGTTGCAAATTAAAAATAATTTTTTGTCTGCATCTAGCTCTGAAAAAATATTTGGCCTTCTAGCAGTGTGTGGGACTTTCTCTATTAGTCCATCTATACTGACCTCCATCAGGTTGCAAACTGAATATATTTTTTTTCTGCATCCACCTCTGAAAAAATATTTGGGCTTCTAGCTGTGTGTGGGACTTTCTCTATTAGTCCATCTATACTGACCTCCATCAGGTTGCAAATTGAATATAATTTTTTTCTGCATCTAACCCATCCAATAGTTTTGGCCTAATACCACAGTTTGGCCACTCAGCTCTGCTCGGTTCCCATCCATTGTTTTTTTGTGCAAACAACTCCAGAGTTGTGAATTAGTTAACCACCAAAATGAGTGGAAAAAGGCCTGCTGCTAGTGGAAAGGGGAATAGGCGTGTTGGGAAGGGGAAAAAAGGTTGTGTCCGTGGGGTAGGTGTTAAAGCAACAGTAACATCTGCAGAAGAAAGACCATCTTCCAGCCAAACTAAAATGTCTACTTGTTTTAGCGGACAATGTGATAAGATCCCTTTCTTACGGCCACGCCAATCGCTACAAATTCCAGATGAGGCAAAAAAACAGCAGGTGCTTCAACGGATATCAAGTGCTCCTTTAAGTGGGCTCTCCTCCACATCAACTTCAACATCACAAATACTCCAGTCCTCAAAGGTGTCACCCCAATCGCACTTGCTTCCTCACAGCTCCCAAATCTCCAGCTGCCCTTCTGAGTATGAGGTAGAACAGATGGTTGAGTCTGCAGAGCTGTTTACTCATTCTATAGCCTGGGAATCAGAGGTCGACTCCAGCGCTTCTGTGAATCCAGACGAGGAAATGATCTGCACTGATGCCCAGAATCCTTATGAATCGGATCCAGGACCAGACGCAGAAGGTTCTGACCATAATGGAGACCCTCATTCCCAAACTGTAACTCCTGTTGGTGGAGACAATGAGGAAGACGATGATGAGTGTAGCGCCGGCGTCCCTGCCCTATGCCAAGCAGGGACGCTGTTCCCCTCACCCCTCTGCTCCGAGCCCGGCATCCTCCTCCCGCTCTGCTGGCAGCGCGCGCTCCTTCCCGGCCACTGTGCTTAGGGCGCGAACGCGCGCGCTCCCTCCCTCTTAAAGGGGCAGCGCGCGCCGTCCTAAGGAGTCCCCGGCCAATGGCCGGAGGACTTCACCATATATAAGGCACCTCCTCCTAAATGGAGGTGCCCGAGCAATGTTGTTGCAATGTTCACTACTCTGCTTCAGCCCTCAGGTCCCGTTGCCAGTTACCTGCCAGATTCCTGCCAGTTGCTGTCTGATTCCTGCCTGATATTCCGCTTACCTGCCTGCTAGCCTGAGGTCCGACGGTCTGAACCCCAAATCCTGTCAGTCTGTCTATGGACCAGCTTGCCCGCTCACCTGGGAGTTCACATCTGCTACCTGCTTGCTAGCCTACCTGGAGGCTCCGCCGTCACGTGCTGTGACCACCTGCCATTAAAGAGACTCCTGCCTGCTCACCTGGGAGCGCACACCTGCTACCTGCCTGCTAGCCTACCTGGAGGCTCCGCCGTCACGTGCTGTGACCACCTGCCATTCCAGAGACTCCTGCCCACTCACCTGGGAGCGCACACCTGTTACCTGCCTGCTTGCCTACCTGGAGGCTCCGCCGTCACGTGCTGTGACCACCTGGCATTCCAGAGACTCTCGCTTGCTCACCTGGGAGCACACATCTACCATCTGCCTGCTCGCCTACCTGGAGGCTCTGCCATCACAGGTCGTACCTGCCCGTTCATCCAGAGACTGCCCCGGTCACTTGCCGTGACCTCCTGCCCGTTCATCCAGAGACTGCCCCGGTCACTTGCCGTGACCTCCTGCCCGTTCATCCAGAGACTGCCCCGGTCACTTGCCGTGACCTCCTGCCCGTTCATCCAGAGACTGCCCTGGTCACTTGCCGTGACCTCCTGTCCGTTCACCCAGAGACTGTCCCGGTCACCTGCTGTGACTGCCTGCCCGCCTTCCCTGGTCGCCACCCGCTCCCTTACAAGGACCGCCCCCTTGTATAGTAGCTCAGAGGTTCCGCCTCCCAGACCCGTTACAGTTTGCTCGGGCCATGGAACCCAGTGGCACCCAAGCTCCCTCACTCTCGGACCTGTGTCATGAACTGTCCCGTCAGCGGTCCCAACAGGAGTCCATCCTGGGTCACCTGCGGAATGTCAATTCTCGCCTGGACACTCTGACTGCTCCACCAGCAACCACCGCCAGGGCCATGACTCGTAATCCGGCAGCTCCGCTGCCCACCAATACTATGGTATCCTACCCCGGACCCCGCTTTCTGCACCTCCTCGCTTCCGAGGCGACTCCGCTCAGGCTCGGGGCTTTATAAATCAGTGCACCCTGCACTTTGAACTCCTGTCCCACCAGTTTAACTCTGACCGGGCCAAAATTGCCTTCATCATGTCCCATCTCACCGGGGAGGCCCTGGCCTGGCTAAATCCTCTATGGGAGAGAGGAGACCCCCTGGTGTCCGACTTGCCTGCCTTTCTCACGGCTTTCCGGAAAGTCTTCGACGAACCTGGACGGAAGACCTCATCCGCATCATCTCTGCTACGCCTCCGTCAGGGAAGTCTCACCGTGGGCCAATATGCCATACGGTTCCGTACCCTTGCCTCGGAGCTGGCCTGGGATAACGACGCTCTGGTATCTGTCTTCTGGGAGGGTCTGTCCGGCCGTATTAAAGATGAACTTGCCGGTCGAGACATTCCTACCACTCTCGATGACCTAATAACTCTTGCCACCCGGATTGACCTACGGTTCCAGGAGCGTGCCAAAGAAGTCACCCGTGAGAGGAGGTTTCCACGTCTAGCTCCTACTTTTCAGAAATCCGTCACTCCCTCCGTTTCTCCCCAGGTACACTCTCCTGAGCCTATGCAGGCCGACCAGACCAAGATGGTCAAAACCCGTCAGGACTTACGCCGTGCCGAGGGGAGCTGCTTCTACTGTGGCAGTAAGGAGCACCGGATCCGTACCTGCCCGGAGAGGTCGGGAAACGCCTGTGTCTAGGTTCGCTCAGAGAGGTCGACCTAGACAAGAATAAATCCTCTCCATCTCTGCTGCTGTCAGTCTCAATTATCTGCGGGGAGAATCATTTTTTCGAACTAGCCCAACTTGACTCTGGAGCGGCCGGGAATCTTATTTCACAGGCCCTGGTAGAAAAATACCGCATTCCCACCAAACCTCTGGCTATACCATTATCTGTCGCTGCTGTGGATGGGGGCCTCTTACCACGTCCCATCCAACTCATCACCGAATCCGTAACTCTGCAGGTGGGAATGCTGCATTCTGCTAGCATCTCTTTTCATGTTCTGCCTGGACTCTCTCACGCCCTCTTACTAGGTCTACCTTGGCTCCAGAGACATGCACCCGTGCTTGACTGGCAGACCAGAGAAGTCCTTCGCTGGGGACAGGACTGTCATAAGACTTGTTTGGTTCCTGTTCATCCCGCCCGTCCTTCTCCTACCCCAACTAATCTACCTGAAATTCCGATTCCCTATTGGTCATTTGCTGATGTCTTTAATAAAAAGGAGGCAGAGACATTACCCCCTCATAGACCATACGACTGTCCTATCGACCTGTTACCCGGTGCTACGCCTCCCCGTGGGCGTATTTACCCATTGTCCACTGCTGAGACCCGGTCGATGTCCGAATATATTGAAGAGAATTTGGCCAGGGGATTCATCTGGAAATCTACCTCCCCGGCGGGAGCAGGCTTCTTTTTCGTAAAAAAGAAGGACGGCTCTCTCCGTCCCTGTATAGACTATAGAGGCCTAAAGCAGATCACGGTGAAGAATAAATACCCCCTTCCGCTCATTCCAGAATTATTTGATCGTCTGAGGGGGGCTAGAATCTTCACCAAACTGGACCTCCGTGGGGCGTACAACCTGGTCCGTATCCGTCAAGGGGATGAATGGAAGACTGCATTCAACACCCGGGACGGCCACTATGAATATCTGGTAATGCCCTTTGGTCTCTGTAACGCTCCTGCCATCTTTCAAGAGTTGGTCAATGACATCTTCCGGGACCTTCTCTACTCCTGCGTAGTGGTGTACCTGGACGACATCTTGGTCTTCTCTTCGGATCTCCAGACTCACCGGAGAGACGTTCGTCAGGTCCTGCTCAGGCTCAGGCAGAATCACCCCTTCGCTAAATATGAGAAGTGCCTCTTTGAGCAGACCTCGCTTCCGTTTTTGGGCTACATTATTTCTCAGACCGGCCTACGAATGGATCCAGAGAAACTGTCTGCCATCGAGAAATGGCCCCGACCGGAGGGGTTGAAGGCCATTCAGCGGTTCCTGGGCTTCGCCAACTACTACCGCCTCTTCATACCGCACTTCTCTTCCCGGACTGCCCCAATTTCCGCGCTCACCCGTAAGGGCACTAATCCCAGAGAGTGGCCGCCCGAAGCAGAGGAGGCCTTTCTTTCCTTAAAACAGGCCTTCTCTTCCGCCCCGGTGCTGCATCACCCAGATGGCAACAAGCAGTTCTTCCTGGAGGTTGACGCCTCCTCCTCTGGAGCTGGAGCGGTACTTACCCAAAAATCATCTTCCGGGAGAATGGTAACTTGTGGCTTCTTCTCCAAACTCTTCTCCTCTTCTGAGCGCAACTATTCCATTGGAGATCGAGAGTTATTGGCCATCAAGCTGGCATTGGAGGAGTGGCGTTACCTGCTCGAAGGGGCTCTTCACCCGGTAATAATTTACACTGACCACAAGAACTTGGCTTACCTTCAGCATGCCCAGAGACTTAACCCGCGCCAAGCTCGGTGGTCCTTGTTTTTTGCTCGCTTTGATTTTATTCTTCATTTTCGCCCGGCTGACAAAAACATCAAGGCGGATGCCTTATCCCGATCCTTTCTGGTGTCTGATCTCGAGGAAGAACCGAAACACATCATCGATCCCGCCAGAGTAATGCAGGTGGCTCCCATGAGTCTAAATCGTCTCCCTCCCGGTAAGACGTTCGTATCAGTACCTGATCGGGAGAAGATCCTACACTGGGGTCACTCGTCTAAACTAGCTGGCCACGCTGGTCAGAAAAAGACCCTCCAGCTTATTACCCGGCACTACTGGTGGCCTACCCTGCACAAGGACATAATAGACTTTGTTTCTGCCTGTGTGTCCTGCGCCCGCAACAAGGTTCCGAGACATCTGCCAGCCGGTCGCCTCCTTCCGCTTCCAGTACCTGCTGCCCCCTGGCAGCATATAGCAATGGACTTTATAACTGATCTCCCTGTCTCTGCCGGTTGTACGGTCATTTGGGTGGTCGCTGACCGCTTTTCCAAGATGGCTCATTTCGTTCCCCTGCCAGGCCTCCCGTCTGCACCCGAGCTGGCTAAAGACTTTATCCGCCACATCTTCCGTCATCATGGCCTGCCCCTCCACATCGTGTCGGATCGTGGGGTACAGTTCACCTCACGCTTCTGGAGAGCCACTTGTAAACTGCTAGACGTCACCCTGGACTTCTCCTCCGCTTACCACCCACAGTCTAATGGTCAAGTGGAGCAGATCAATCAGAACCTGACCAGTTACCTCCGGCACTTCGTTAATGCCCACCATTCAGACTGGGTGGATCTCCTGCCATGGGCCGAATTTTCTTACAACAATCACGAGAGCGAATCTTCCTCCAAATCCCCGTTTTTTGTAGTCTTCGGTCAGCATCCTCGGATCCCATTTCCCGTCTCCACCTCGGTGGACAATCCGGCTGCGGAATCTCTTGTTAACAAATTTTCCTCCATATGGGAGAGTACCCGATCCGCACTCCTTCTGTCATCCGAGCGTATGAAAAGACATGCTGACAAAAAACGTCTGGATCCTCCTCAATTCCATCCAGGGGATAAGGTCTGGCTCTTGTCCAAGTATGTCCGGCTCAAGATTCCTTCCTATAAGTTAGGGCCTCGGTTCATCGGTCCTCTGGAGGTCATCAGTCAGATCAACCCGGTGGCCTATAAATTGAAACTCCCGGCCAACTTGCGGATCCCTAACTCCTTCCATGTATCTCTCCTCAAACCTGTGGTACTTAACTCTTTTTCCAAGTCTACAGGTACGCCTCCTGCTCCGGTTTCCGCTGAAAACGAATTTGAGGTAGAGAACATTCTGGCCACCAAAAGGGTAAGAGGGAAGACCTTTTTTCTAGTAGATTGGAAGGGGTTTGGTCCTGAGGAGAGAACGTGGGAGCCCCGGGAGAACATCCATGCCCCTCTCATCCTAGCTAAATTTCTCTCTGGCCTAAAAAAGGGGGGGGCTAAAGGGGGGGGTAATGTAGCGCCGACGTCCCTGCCCTCTGCTAGGCAGGGACGCTGTTCCCCTCACCCCTCTGCTCCGAGCCCGGAATCCTCCTCCCGCTCTGCCGGCAGCGCGCGCTCCTTCCCGGCCACTGTGCTTAGGGCGCGCGCGCGCCGTCCTAAGGAGTCCCCGGCCAATGGCCGGAGGACTTCACCATATATAAGGCACCTCCTCCAAAATGGAGGTGCCCGAGCAATGTTGTTGCACTGTTCACTACTCTGCTTCAGCCCTCAGGTCCCGTTGCCAGTTACCTGCCAGATTCCTGCCAGTTGCTGTCTGATTCCTGCCTGATATTCCGCTTACCTGCCGGCTAGCCTGAGGTCCGACGGTCTGCCTACCGACTCCTGTCAGTCTGCCTAAGGACCAGCTTGCCCGCTCACCTGGGAGCGCTCTTCTGCTACCTGCCTGCTAGCCTGAGGTCCGACGGTCTGCCCCCCAACTCCTGTCAGTCTGTCTATGGACCAGCTTGCCCGCTCACCTGGGAGCGCACATCTGCTACCTGCATGCTAGCCTACCTGGAGGCTCCGCCGTCACGTGCTGTGACCACCTGCCATTCCAGAGACTCCTGCCCGCTCACCTGGGAGCGTACACCTGCTACCTGCCTGCTAGCCTACCTGGAGGCTCCGCCGTCACGTGCTGTGACCACCTGCCATTCCAGAGACTCCTGCCCGCTAACCTGGGAGCGCACACCTGTTACCTGCCTGCTTGCCTACCTGGAGGCTCCGCCGTCACGTGCTGTGACCACCTGCCATTCCAGAGACTCTCGCTTGCTCACCTGGGAGCACACATCTACCATCTGCCTGCTACCCTACTTGGAGGCTCTGCCATCACAGGTCGTACCTGCCCGTTCATCCAGAGACTGCCCCGGTCACTTGCCGTGACCTCCTGCCCGTTCATCCAGAGACTGCCCCGGTCACTTGCCGTGACCTCCTGCCCGTTCATCCAGAGACTGCCCCGGTCACTTGCCGTGACCTCCTGCCCGTTCATCCAGAGACTGCCCCGGTCACTTGCCGTGACCTCCTGTCCGTTCACCCAGAGACTGTCCCGGTCACCTGCTGTGACTGCTTGCCCGCCTTCCCTGGTCGCCACCCGCTCCCTTACAAGGACCGCCCCATTGTATAGTAGCTCAGAGGTTCCGCCTCCCAGACCCGTTACAATGAGACTCAAATACCTGATTGGAGCGACAACTTTAATTTTTTGTCAGGGCAGGAACAGGTTGGCTCTGAGGACGACGGGTGTGATAACGCACAGGGTGATGATGATGAGGTTGGAGATCCCACTTACTGTCAACCCACAGTCAGCCAAGAGATGAGGTCAGCAGAGGAGGTGGAGGAAGATGCTAGTGACGACGAGGTCAGGTTGCGCCTTCCTGGACAGAGACGTAGTACTGGAAGCACGTCAACAACTGCATCCTCAAACACAACTCTGCCTCTCACCACAAGTCGTGGTGGCTCTTCAGGTCGCATGGGTGCTAAGCCTTGCATAGCCTGGGCATTTTTTCAGATCAATAAAGATGACCCAACTCGTGTTATCTGTAACATTTGTCAGCAAAAGCTAAGTAGAGGCCAAAAAATACATAGTTTGAGTACTTCATGCATGAACCGGCACATGGACATGAAGCATAAGTTGCAGTGGGAAGCTCAGTGTGCTACAATGCGGCCTAGCCGGCCGGGCCAACCACCGTCTGCCATATCTTGTGCATCCGCGGCCTCTTCATCCTCTGTGACTGGGGGGACAGCAGTCACACCTGTTTTGGGGCGCAGACCTGCCACCTCTTTACCCGCAACAGCCAGCGTGATTGGCAGGTCATCATTTTCTTTGGAGGTGGTAACACCAGCTGGTGTTGAGCGCTGTCCGACATCGATAGCACCACCTTTGGATCAAGGCAACCTAACATGTACGCCTGCATCTTCCTCACAGACCGGCAGTTTGCCGGGGACACCCTTATAAACCCCGTTTAAGCACAATAGCCAGCCCTCGGTCCCTCAGATGTGGACAAGTAAAAGACCATTTCCTCCTAGCCATGAGAAAGCTAATAGATTGAATTTCACCATCTGCAAGCTCTTGGCTACAGAAATGCTGCCTTTCCGCCTGGTGGACACAGAGGATTTTCGAGACCTTATGTCCGTTGCAGTGCCCCAGTACCAGATGCCCAGTCGGCACTACTTCTCAAAGAAAGGTGTGCCTGCGCTCCACCAGCATGTCGCACACAACATCACCGCTTCTTTGAGAAACTCTGTGTGTGACAGGGTGCATTTCACCACAGACACTTGGACGAGTAGGCATGGACAGGGGCATTACATGTCGCTGACTGGGCACTGGGTAACTATGGTGACAGCAGGACAAGGGGCTGCTGTCCAAGTCTTGCCGTCCCCACGAGTTGTGCGTCAATCCTCTTTATGTCAAAGTTCCTCCACTGCTTCTGCCTCCTCAACCTCCTCTCGGTCTTCCACCTGCACCCAAAGCCTGTCTGGTCATGCCACAAGCTTTCTAACTGCGCAGAAGGGATCCTGCACACCTCCTTACTATGCTGGCAGTAGGGCTCAACGTCATCAGGTGGTTTTTACTTTGAAATGTCTGGGAAATGTGAGTCACACAGCTGAGGAGTTGTGGTCAGCTCTGGAGAACCAATTTCATGAATGGTTGTCTCCACTGGACCTGAAACCAGGGAAGGCCGTGTGCAACAATGCTGCAAACCTGGGTGCGGCCCTTCGCCGGGGCAATGTCACACACGTGCCTTGTATGGCTCACGTGTTGAACCTGGTTGTCCAGCAATTTTTAGCCCACTATCCGAGACTAGATGGCCTTCTGCAGAGTGCACGGTCGCTGTGTGCTCACTTCCGCCGTTCTCATCCCGCAGCTCAGCGACTTACATCTCTACAGAAGTCGTTGGGCCTGCCACTTCACCGGCTAAAATGCGATGTGCCTACCCGTTGGAATTCAACTCTGCACATGTTGCAGCGACTGTGGCAGCACCAACAAGCCCTGGTGCAATACGTTCTGACGTATAGCCTGGGCCAACGAGATCCGGAGGTGGGGCAAATCACGCTGGAGGAGTGGTCTCAGATCAGGGACCTATGCACCCTTCTGCACAGTTTTGAAATGGCGACGAAGATGTTTAGTGCTGACGATGCCATTATCAGCATGACTATTCCGGTGATTTACATGCTGAAGCACATGTTAAACAGAATTCGGAGTCAGGTGGTGGCACAAGAGGAGGTGGAGGAAGTAGAGGAGGAGGAGTTGTATGCGGAAGGGCTAACATCTGCAAGCTCCAGACGGTCGGCAGCACCAAGGTGGCAGGCATGTGAGGGTGGGGGAGATGGTTTTACCAGGGCGCATGGTAGCAGCCAAACTAGTGAGGAAGGTGCAGGAGCCCAGGAAGAATTGGAGGACGAACTGATGGAAGACTCATCAGATGAGGGAGACCTTGATCACATTTCTGTTGTGCGAGGTTGGGGGGAGAGGACAGAGGAAGGAAGCATGATTGTTACCTCGCCACCAACACAACAGGGACTTGGTGCTCCTGGATGCGCAACACACATGAGTGCCTCCTTGCTGCACTTCCTGCAACATGACCCTCAAATTGTGAGAATTAGAAATAATCCTGACTACTGGGTTGCCACACTGTTAGATCCCCGGTACAAAAGTAAATTTGCAGAAATTATTCCTGCCATAGAAAGGGATGCACGCATGCAGGAGTATCAGCAGAGACTGTTGCAGAATCTTACATGTGCTTTTCCACAAAACACCAGTGGTGCACGTAGTGAATCTCACAGTTCCAACTTGCCAACCGTGGGACCGTCAAGTGTTCAGCACTCAAACCGTAACAGAACCACAGTATCTGCTGGTAACATCAATTTTGCGGAATCATTTCACGACTTTTTTAGCCCATCCTTTGCACGGCCACAGGAGACAAGAAGTCTGACACATAGTCAACGCCTAGAGACGATGATACAGGAGTATCTCCAAGTAAACATTGAAGCCATGACTGTGTCACTGGACCCTTGCTCTTTTTGGGCTTCCAATCTGGATAAATGGCAGGAGCTAGACACTTACGCCTTGGAGATCTTGTCATGCCCCGCAGCCAGCGTTCTGTCTGAACGTGTGTTCAGCGCTGCTGGTGGTGTGCTGACAGATAAGCGCACGCGGCTCTCCACTGATAATGTAGACAGACTCACGTTCATAAAGATGAACAAATCATGGATCCGAAACGACTTTTCTACCCCTGTGTCATCCTGGGGAGAGTAAAAGCTTGATGATTGGTTAAAATTAGTGTTGAGCCACCCCCGTAGTGTTCGAGTTCGGTTCGGTTCGTCGAACACCCGTGTGTTCGCCGAACTGTTCGTCGAACTGTTCGTCGAACACCTTCGAACACCGTTAAAACCAATGGCAGGCAAACAAAAACACATAGAAACACATAGAAAACACCTTCAAAGGTGTCCAGAAGCTGACAAACTGCTCAGAAGACATAACTAACACATGGAAAAGTGACAAGTACATATAGTCATGCGAAAAGAAAAGAGGTGGAGGAGTAAAAGGAGGGGGAGACACAGATATAGGCATGTCATGCCCTTCTAAAATCCAAAAAGTGAGAAGCCGACACGACCAGTCCGTTCCTGCCCGTGCCACCTCCGTGTCGCCGGGTTTGTGCCAGAGCCGCGGTGGACCCTGACGGCCAGCCCCCCTCTCCCAATTCTGGTGTCTGTCCGCTGGTGGGTCGAGCGAGCCCCCCTGTGGTGGAGGCAGCTCTAAGCTTTTTAATTTAAATTGTCTCTCTAATTTGAATGAATACACTTTAAATCCATTTACAAGGATCTATTGGAGGGCAAGTCTCATGCCAGCAGCCGCGTAATTCCAGCTCCAGTAGCGTCCACTAAAGCTGCTGCAGTTAAAAAGCTTTTATAAGGATCGAGCTCGGCTGTCCACCGCAAGGCATCCTACTGCCAGTCCCAGCCCCTATGCCTTGGGGTGCCTCCTGATGCTCTTCACTGAGTATCCCGTGGTCCCGAAGCATTTCCTTTGAAAAAATGAAGTGTCCAAACTACAGGTGGTGTAGCTTGCTTAACAGCCGGGATAATCCGCTGACTAGCAGACCCTGCTACTAGGCACAAAGTATTTCCTGGGCTAGATGCAGTTAAAAATTTGTAATTAGATACTCTCGTTGGATGCTGAGAAAGCATTCCATAGAGTCTCCTGGCACGCCATATATGATTCTCTTAAAAAGCTTGGGGTAGGGGTCTAGGGGACCCTTTTATAGCCAAAATCACGGCCCTGTATCGCAATACGTCACCTAGGCTGAAGATAAATGGAACTGTAGCACCCTGAGGGCTCGGTTGCTACAGAGGTATTGCACCTCACCCAGAGGTGTGATATCTCACTCTCAGGTAAGGATGTAGTGTGGATCAGGACCCGACACCTGCATGCATAACACCACATTGCCGTGGGGCAGGGCGACCAATATGCCCCTGAGATGGGCACGACAGTCCCTGTCCCTGGCTGGAGTGGGGGGAGGGAACACTGAGGAAGGGGAACCCTGTAGTGCAGGAGCAGGGAGGAAGCAGTTCCTGGGTGCATTGAGAAGGGAGTATAAAAGGTGGGCACCATCTTAGTTCAGTGCAGAGAAGTCTGAGCAGAAGTGGCAGGGAGCAGGGGCTCTGCATGAGCTCTGCTCCGGAGGCGGGCCTAGTAACAGAGGCCCAGGCCTGGAAGAGGGAGAAGGAAGGAAGAGGAGAGGAGAAGGCTCCAGGAACGAGGAACGAAGGGATCTCAGGGGTGCGGACGGGCGAGTCGCCACCGCACGCCAGAATCCACCTGCGTGGAGGGGTCAGGCCAAAGGGGGAGACCGGTCCCCGAAACTAGTGAAGGCAGGAAACGACCCTCAGCTAGAAACAGGAGGCTGTGACATTTTATGTGGCGCAGCCCCTCGCTACACCCGCTAGGAAGGCACCACATAGGGTCAGGGAAACTGGCGCCAAGTTTACCAAGAGGAGGCCCGAGGCAGCCGGACAGAAGGGTTGGTAAGAAAGGCCAGACAAAGGACACACAAAGGGGGTCCTGTGAAGCGCTCCAAAGTTATCTGGGAGTTGTCTGAGCCCCTCACCTGGTGACCACAGTACGACGTGGGCAGCCGTTACCTGCAGACGTGGTCTGGATAATAAGAACTGTGAGTAAAGGCCCTGGACTGCATCACTGACTCCGTGTCATTACTGCTGCTGCCCTGCACCATCACCCCCATCCTCCGCATACACTGCCCTGAGGCTATACTCCTCCCGTGGGGAGTTATGCTACGCTCTGCTGCACCCACAACACCAGCCTCAGCGGTCTGCCCTGGAGCGGCGGTTCACTCTGACCGCAATCTACGGATGACGTAGTCGGACATTTAAACATCAAAACCACATAAATAGTTCCGCCACTGGTTTGACCGCCCTGAGCCACGGAACCGGGTTGCCGCCACGGAGACTACAACCACCAGCATCCACCAAAAAGGGTCCGGCTCCGGGTGTCCCAAGGCCCAGGGGGCGCGTCAGAACATTTTCATCACCTTTCACAATCACCAATGGGACAAGGCAGGGATGTTCTCTGTCCCCTCTCTTATACATCCTAGTGACGGAGCACCTGCTCTCATCAATTCGCCATAACCCCAATATTAGGTGGATTGAGGTGGGAGGCACCGAGTACAAGTGCTCTCTATTTGCTGATGATGTCCTAGTATATATCACTCAATCACATATATCCATCCATGCTGTTATGGCTGAAATAGATCACTTTGTTACATGGTCAAATTTTAAAATCAATGCAGCGAAGTCTGAGGCCCTCGATGTCTCCCTCCCCAAATCCATATAGGATTCCATCCAGTCCAACTTTCCCTTTGCCTGGCCCTCACAGGGTATCAAATACTTAGGAATTCCTATTCATAGAGACCTCTCCCATCTATGTTATCTTAATTTTGGGCCCTTTATTGAACAACTCCATACAGACCACGGTTGGCAAGTTAGAACTGTAAGATTCACTACGTGAACCACTGGTGTTTTGTGGAAAAGCACATGTACACTGTGTTCCAAATTATTATGCAAAAAGTGTTTAGGAGTGATAAGGGAAGAATTTGTTTGCTTGTCAGTTAAACTCATTGATGGTGATGTGTGTCAGGGCTCTTTATATCACTGTAAGCAATTGCAGACACCAGTGCTAATTAGTTTGGCAGGTGTGTCCAATGAAAGGCAAGACTACTTAAGAAGGCTCTCTCACATTATTCAGCAGCCTACATTTTCTGCCAAAATGGGAAAGAAAAAGGATGTGTCGGCTGCTGAGAAGCAACAAATTGTGGAGTGTTTAGGTCAAGGCATGACTACAATCAACATTGTGCGATGATCAGGATGAAGTGTCTTGGCAATCAAGAAGTATGTAGCTGATTCACAGTACACACGTGTGCGTGCTGATAAGGGCAAATTGAGGACTCTTTCCTACAGGCAATTACGTCAGGTTGAAAGAGCAGCGGCAAAAAAGCCTTGTCATAGCAGCAGACAAGTTTTTGAAGCTGCTTGTGCCTCCAACGTCCCCCGAACAACAAGATGCAGGGTCCTTCAGAAATTTGCAGCTGTGCATACGCCATCCTGTTGACCTCCTCTATCCACTTCACACAAGCAGAAACGGCTCCAGTGGGCCAAACATTACATGAAGACTGATTTCAAAACTGTTTTGTTCACGGATGAGTGCCGTGCAGCGCTCGATGGTCCAGATGGATGGAGTGGAGGATGGCTGGTTGATGGACACCCCACGCAAACACGGCTACAGCGCCAACAAGGAGGAGGTGGAGTAATGTTTTGGGCTGGAATCATGGGGAGAGAGATTGTCGGCCCCTTTAGGATCCCTGAAGGCGCTAAAGATGAACTCCATAATGTTTGTGGATTTTCTCAAACAGCACTTCCTGCCATGGTTCAAGAAGAAGAACCGTGTATTTCACAGCAAGATCATTTTTCTGCATGATAATGCACCATCTCATGCTGCACATAAAACATCTGCATCTCTGGCTGATATGGGCATAAAAGGGGACAAACTTATGGTGTGACCCCCATGCTCCCCTGACCTCTACCCCATTCAGAACCTTTGGAGCATCATTAAAAGGAGTGTCTATGATGGCGGGAGGCAGTTCACATCTAAGCAACAGCTCTGGGAGGGTATTCTGTCCTCATGCAAAACAATTGAAGCAGAAACCATCCAAAACCTGACAAATTCAATGGACGAGAGAGTTCAGAAGCTCCTTTCGAACAAGGGGTCCTATGTGAAAATGTAACATCACCTAGAATAAAGTTTTGAGTTGAAAACTGTTTGATTTCAGTTTCTAACAACCTGCTAATGCTTATAATTTCAAAAATGACCATTTTTTTGGTCTTTATTAAAATGAAAAGGTTGATCGAAAAGTTTGGGGGATCTAAGAGTGTGGCAACCCAGTAGTCATGATTACTTCGAATTCTGACAATATGAGGGTCATGCTGCAGGTAGTGCAGCAAGAAGGCACTTATGTGTCTTGCGCATCTCGGAGCCCCAAAATTATTTTCCGGGCTAGATGCAACTAAAAATTATTTTTAATTTTAAATCTGGTGGAGCTTATTATAGATGGCCTAATAGGATCAGTGCTGCACACTGCTACAAAGCCCAAATTATTTTCCAGTCAAGATACAGATAAACATGATTAGTAATTTGAAAGCTTAAAACGGTTGGTAGGGTGATTTTAACCAATCATCAAGCTTTTACTCTCCCCAGGATGACACAGGGGTAGAAAAGTCATTTCGGATCCATGATTTGTTCATCTTTATGAACGTGAGTCTGTCTACATTATCAGTGGAGAGCCGCGTGCGCTTATCTGTCAGCACACCACCAGCAGCGCTGAACACACGTTCAGACAGAACGCTGGCTGCGGGGCATGACAAGATCTCCAAGGCGTAAGTGGCTAGCTCCGGCCATTTATCCAGATTGGAAGCCCAAAAAGAGCAAGGGTCCAGTGACACAGTCGTGGCTTCAATGTTTACTTGGAGATACTCCTGTACCATCGTCTCTAGGCGTTGACTATGTGTCAGACTTCTTGTCTCCTGTGGCCTTGCAAAGGATGGGCTAAAAAAGTGGTGAAATGATTCCGCAAAATTGATGTTACCAGCAGATACTGTGGTTCTGTTACGGTTTGAGTGCTGAACACTTGACGGTCCCACGGTTGGCACGTTGGAACTGTGAGATTCACTACGTGCACCACTGGTATTTTGTGGAAAAGCACATGTAAGATTCTGCAACAGTCTCTGCTGATACTCCTGCATGCGTGCATCCCTTTCTATGGCAGGAATAATTTCTGCAAATTTACTTTTGTACCGGGGATCTAACAGTGTGGCAACCCATTAGTCAGGATTATTTCTAATTCTCACAATTCGAGGGTCATGTTGCAGGTAGTGCAGCAAGAAGGCACTCATGTGTGTTGCGCATCCAGGAGCACCAAGTCCCTGTTGTGTTGGTGGCGAGGTAACAATCATGCTTCCTTCCTCTGTCCTCTCCCCCCAACCTCGCACAACAGAAATGTGATCAAGGTCTCCCTCATCTGATGAGTCTTCAATCAGTTCGTCCTCCACTTCTTCCTGGGCTCCTGCACCTTCCTCACTAGTTTGGCTGCTACCATGCGCCCTGGTAAAACCATCTCCCCCACCCTCACATGCCTGCCGCCTTGGTGCTGCCGACCGTCTGGACCTTGCAGATGTTAGCCCTTCCGCATACAACTCCTCCTCCTCTACTTCCTCCACCTCCTCTTGTGCCACCACCTGACTCCGAATTCTGTTTAACATGTGCTCCAGCATGTAAATCACCGGAATAGTCATGCTAATAATGGCATCGTCAGCACTAAACATCTTCGTCGCCATTTCAAAACTGTGCAGAAGGGTGCATAGGTCCCTGATCTGAGACCACTCCGCCAGCGTGATTTGCCCCACCTCTGAATCTCGTTGGCCCAGGCTATACGTCAGAACGTATTGCACCAGGGCTTGTCGGTGCTGCCACAGTCGCTGCAACATGTGCAGAGTTGAAGTCCACCGGGTAGGCACATCGCATTTTAGCCGGCGAAGTGGCAGGCCCAACGACTTCTGTAGAGATGTAAGTCGCTGAGCTGCGGGATGCGAATGGCGGAAGAGAGCACACAGCGACCGTGCCCTCTGCAGAAGGCCATCTAGTCTGGGATAGTGGGCTAAAAATTGCTGGACAACCAGGTTCAACACGTGAGCCATACAAGGCACGTGTGTGACATTGCCCCGGCGAAGGGCCGCACCCAGGTTTGCAGCATTGTCGCACACGGCCTTCCCTGGTTTCAGGTCCAGTGGAGACAACCATTCATGAAATTGGTTCTCCAGAGCTGACCACAACTCCTCAGCTGTGTGACTCACATTTCCCAGACATTTCAATGTAAAAACCGCCTGATGACGTTGAGCCCTACTGCCAGCATAGTAAGGAGGTGTGCAGGATCCCTTCTGCGCAGTTAGAAAGCTTGTGGCATGACCAGACAGGCTTTGGGTGCAGGTTGAAGACCGAGAGGAGGTTGAGGAGGCAGAAGCAGTGGAGGAACTTTGACATAAAGAGGATTGACCCCCAACTCGTGGGGATGGCAAGACTTGGACAGCAGCCCCTTGTCCTGCTGTCACCATAGTTACCCAGTGCCCAGTCAGCGACATGTAACGCCCCTGTCCATGCCTACTCGTCCAAGTGTCTGTGGTGAAATGCACCCTGTCACACACAGAGTTTCTCAAAGAAGCGGTGATGTTGTGTGCGACATGCTGGTGGAGCGCAGGCACACCTTTCTTTGAGAAGTAGTGCCGACTGGGCATCTGGTACTGGGGCACTGCGACGGACATAAGTTCTCGAAAATCCTCTGTGTCCACCAGGCGGAAAGGCAGCATTTCTGTAGCCAATAGCTTGCAGATGGTGAAATTCAACCTCTTAGCTTTCTCATGGCTAGGAGGAAAGGGTCTTTTACTTGTCCACATCTGAGGGACCGAGGGCTGGCTATTGTGCTTAGACGGGGTTGATAAGGGTGTCCCCGGCAAACTGCCGGTCTGTGAGGAAGATGCAGGCGGACTTGTTAGGTTGCCTTGATCCAAAGGTGGTGCTATCGATGTCGGACAGCGCTCAACACCAGCTGGTGTTACCACCTCCAAAGAAAATGATGACCTGCCAATCACGCTGGCTGTTGCGGGTAAAGAGGTGGCAGGTCTGCACCCCAAAACAGGTGTGACTGCTGTCCCCCCAGTCACAGAGGATGAAGAGGCCGCGAATGCACAAGATATGGCAGATGGTGGTTGGCCCGGCCGGCTAGGCCGCATTGTAGCACACTGAGCTTCCCACTGCAACTTATGCTTCATGTCCATGTGCCGGTTCATGCATGAAGTACTCAAACTATGTATTTTTTGGCCTCTACTTAGCTTTTGCTGACAAATGTTACAGATAACACGAGTTGGGTCATCTTTATCGATCTGAAAAATGCCCAGGCTATGCAAGGCTTAGCACCCATGCGACCTGATGAGCCACCATGACTTGTGGTGAGAGGCAGAGTTGTGTTTGAGGATGCAGTTGTTGACGTGCTTCCAGTACTACGTCTCTGTCCAGGAAGGCGCAACCTGACCTCGTCGTCACTAGCATCTTCCTCCACCTCCTCTGCTGACCTCATCTCTTGGCTGACTGTGGGTTGACAGTAAGTGGGATCTCCAACCTCATCATCATCACCCTGTGCGTTATCACACCCGTCGTCCTCAGAGCCAACCTGTTCCTGCCCTGACAAAAAACTAAAGTTGTCGCTCCAATCAGGTATTTGAGTCTTATCATCGTCTTCCTCATTGTCTCCACCAACAGGAGTTACAGTTTGGGAATGAGGGTCTACATTATGGTCAGAACCTTCTGCGTCTGGCCCTGGATCCGACTCATAAAGATTCTGGGCATCAGTGCAGATCATTTCCTCGTCTGGATTCACAGAAGCGCTGGAGTCGACCTCTGATTCCCAGGCTATAGTATGAGTAAACAGCTCTGCAGACTCAACCATCTGTTCTACCTCATACTCAGACGGGCAGCTGAAGATTTGGGAGTTGTGAGGAAGCAAGTGCGATTGGGGTGACACCTTTGAGGACTGGAGTATTTGTGATGTTGTAGTTGATGTGGAGGAGAGCCCACTTAAAGGAGCACTTGATATTTGTTGAAGCACCTGCTGTTTTTGTGCCTCATCTGGAATTTGTAGCGATTGGCGTGGCCGTAAGAAAGGGATCTTATCACATTGTCCGCTAAAAGAAGTAGACATTTTAGTTTGGTTGGAAGATGGTCTTTCTTCTGCAGATGTTACTGTTGCTTTAACACCTACCCCACGGACACAACCTTTTTTCCCCTTCCCAACACGCCTATTCCCCTTTCCACCAGCAGCAGGCCTTTTTCCACTCATTTTGGTGGTTAACTAATTCACAACTCTAGAGTTTTTTGCACAAAAAAACAATGGATGGGAACCGAGCAGAGCTGAGTGGCCAAAGTGTGGTATTAGGCCAAAACTATTGGCTGGGTTAGATGCAGAAAAAATTATATTCAATTTGCAACCTGATGGAAGTCAGTATAGATGGACTAATAGAACAAGTCCCACACACAGCTAGAAGCCCAAATATTTTTTCAGAGGTAGATGCAGAAAAAAAATTTATTCAGTTTGCAACCTGATGGAGGTCTGTATAGATGGATTAATAGAACATGTCTCACACACAGCTACAAGCCCAATATTTTTTCAGAGGTAGATGCAGAAAAAAAATATATTCAGTTTGCAACCTGATGGAGGTCAGTATAGATGGACTAATAGAGAAAGTCCCACACACTGCTAGAAGGCCAAATATTTTTTCAGAGCTAGATGCAGAAAAAAATTATATTCAATTTGCAACCTGATGGAGGTCAGTATAGATGGACTAATAGAATGATGCTATGCCCAAAAGATTTTACTTTACTAGGTGCAGTAAAAAAATTGGTATTCTATACACAGGTGGTATATCTTGCAGCACAGATAGGCTACTCCACTGACTAACACACTCTGCAATAGGCCAAAAAGGATTAGCTTTGCTAGATTCAGCCAAATGCTGTGAAAAAAACTTGCACAGCACTGGCACAGACCTGCCTGGCAAAAACTGATAGGAACTGATGTAACCTAGTCCTGAAAAGGACTCCAATTACAATTAGTCTTTACTCCCACAATCTATCTATTTAAGAGCACAGACCTGCCTGATAAAAGTCGTAGGAAATGCTGTAACCTAGTCCTTAAAAGGACTGCAATCACAACTATTCCCTACTCCCAAGCTATCTGTAGATTTGTGCGAAAATTGGCTTGAAATTAACAAGGTATAGCGCACACAGCAACAGCGGTGCCGTCTAACACGCAGCTGCAGCAGTGAGAAAATGGTGGCGACGGGGAAAATGGCTTGGTCTTATAGGGCAAGGACATGTGACATACACTGCCAATGACACATGCCCTTGCTTGTGTGAAAAAAAGCACTTCGCTCCGTGTGTGCGCTGCTGATAGGCTGACAGATTGCACCTCCCCACTGTAAATGAGGGAAAGAGAAAAAAAAATGGAGATCTTCATTGTTCCTGCAGAGATCCATCCCCTGCCCCTCCCCCCACCCCGCTGTACACTCAAACTGCGTATTAACATTAATTTTCATCATTACTGAGAAAAAATCCAGTTATGATTTTGGTGCACGAACAGTTATTGAACATAACCTCGAACAGCAGAATTTTTCTCAAATTGTTCGTGTTCGCCGAACGGCTCGAACACCGCCCAAAACAGCTCGAATTTGAGATTGGCAAACAATTCGAGTAGAATAACGCTCATCTCTACTCTTAAATAGATAGATTGTGGGAGTAAAGACTAATTGTAATTGCAGTCCTTTTCAGGACTAGGTTACATCAGTTCCTATCAGTTTTTGCCAGGCAGGTCTGTGCCAGTGCTGTGCAAGTTTTTTTCACAGCATTTGGCTGAATCTAGCAAAGCTAATCCTTTTTGGCCTATTGCAGAGTGTGTTAGTCAGTGGAGTAGCCTATCTGTGTTGCAAGATATACCACCTGTGTATAGAATACCAATTTTTTTACTGCACCTAGTGAAGTAAAATCTTTTGGGCATAGCATCATTCTATTAGTCCATCTATACTGACCTCCATCAGGTTGCAAATTGAATATAATTTTTTTCTGCATCTAGCTCTGAAAAAATATTTGGGCTTTTAGCAGTGTGTGGGACTTGTTCTATTAGTCCATCTATACTGACCTCCATCAGGTTGCAAACTGAATATAATTTTTTTCTGTATCTAGCTCTGAAAAAATATTTGGCCTTCTAGCAGTGTGTGGGACTTGTTCTATTAGTCCATCTATACTGACCTCCATCACGCTGCAAATTCAAAATAATTTTTTGTCTGCATCTAGATCTGAAAAAATATTTGGCCTTCTAGCAGTGTGTGGGACTTTCTATATTAGTCCATCTATACTGACCTCCATCAGGTTGCAAATTAAAAATAATTTTTATCTGCATCTACCTCTGAAAAAATATTTGGGCTTCTAGCTGTGTGTGGGACTTGTTCTATTAGTACATCTATACTGACCTCCATCAGGTTGCAAACTGAATATAATTTTTTTCTGCATCTAGCTCTGAAAAAATATTTGGCCTTCTAGCAGTGTGTGGGACTTTCTCTATTAGTCCATCTATACTGACCTCCATCAGGTTGCAAATTAAAAATAATTTTTTTCTGCATCTAGCTCTGAAAAAATATTTGGCCTGCTAGCAGTGTGGGGGACTTTCTCTATTAGTCCATCTATACTGACCTCCATCAGGTTACAAATTAAAAATAATTTTTTGTCTGCATCTAGCTCTGAAAAAATATTTGGCCTTCTAGCAGTGTGTGGGACTTTCTCTATTAGTCCATCTATACTGACCTCCATCAGGTTGCAAATTCAAAATAATTTTTTGTCTGCATCTAGCTCTGAAAAAATATTTGGCCTTCTAGCAGTGTGTGGGACTTTCTCTATTAGTCCATCTATACTGACCTCCATCAGGCTGCAAATTAAAAATAATCTTTATCTGCATCTACCTCTGAAAAAATATTTGGCCTTCTAGCTGTGTGTGGGACTTGGTCTATTAGTCCATCTATACTGACCTCCATCAGGATGCAAACTGAATATAATTTTTTTCTGCATCTAGCTCTGAAAAAATATTTGGCCTTCTAGCAGTGTGTGGGACTTCCTCTATTAGTCCATCTATACTGACCTCCATCAGGTTGCAAATTAAAAATAATTTTTATCTGCATCTAGCTCTGAAAAAATATTTGGCCTTCTAGCAGTGTGTGGGACTTTCTCTATTAGTCCATCTTTACTGACCTCCATCAGGTTGCAAATTAAAAATAATTTTTTGTCTGCATCTAGCTCTGAAAAAATATTTGGCCTTCTAGCAGTGTGTGGGACTTTCTCTATTAGTCCATCTATACTGACCTCCATCAGGTTGCAAATTCAAAATAATTTTTTGTCTGCAACTAGCTCTGAAAAAATATTTGGCCTTCTAGCAGTGTGTGGGACTTTCTCTATTAGTCCATCTATACTGACCTCCATCAGGCTGCAAATTAAAAATTATTTTTATCTGCATCTACCTCTGAAAAAATATTTGGCCTTCTAGCTGTGTGTGGGACTTGTTCTATCAGTCCATCTATACTGACCTCCATCAGGTTGCAAACTGAATATAATTTTTTTCTGCATCTAGCTCTGAAAAAATATTTGGCCTTCTAGCAGTGTGTGGGACTTTCTCTATTTGTCCATCTATACTGACCTCCATCAGGTTGCAAATTAAAAATAATTTATATCTGCATCTAGCTCTGAAAAAATATTTGGCATTCTAGCAGTGTGTGGGACTTTCTCTATTAGTCCATCTATACTGACCTCCATCAGGTTGCAAATTTAAAATAATTTTTTGTCTGCATCTAGCTCTGAAAAAATATTTGGCCTTCTAGCAGTGTTTGGGACTTGTTCTATTAGTCCACCTATACTGACCTCCATCAGGTTGCAAATTCTAAATAATTTTTTGTCTGCATCTAGCTCTGAAAAAATATTTGGCCTTCTAGCAGTGTGTGGGACTTTCTCTATTAGTCCATCTATACTGACCTCCATCAGGTTGCAAACTGAATATATTTTTTTTCTGCATCTACCACTGTAAAAATATATGGGCTTCTAGCTGTGTGTGGGACTTGTTCTATTAGTCCATCTATACTGACCTCCATCAGGTTGCAAACTGAATATAATTTTTTTCTGCATCTACCTCTGAAAAAATATTTGGGCTTCTAGCTGTGTGTAGGACTTGTTCTATTAGTCCATCTATACTGACCTCCATCAGGTTGCAAACTGAATACAATTTTTTTCTGCATCTACCTCTGAAAAGATATTTGGGCTTCTAGCTGTGTGTGGGACTTGTTCTATTAGTCCATCTATACTGACCTCCATCAGGTTGCACATTGAATATAATTTTTTTCTGCATCTAACCCAGCCAATAGTTTTGGCCTAATACCACAGTTTGGCCACTCAGCTCTGCTCGGTTCCCATCCATTGTTTTTTTGTGCAAACAACTCCAGAGTTGTGAATTAGTTAACCACCAAAATGAGTGGAAAAAGGCCTGCTGCTGGTGGAAAGGGGAATAGGCGTGTTGGGAAGGGGAAAAAAGGTTGAGTCCGTGGGGTAGGTGTTAAAGCAACAGTAACATCTGCAGAAGAAAGACCATCTTCCAGCCAAACTAAAATGTCTACTTCTTTTAGCGGACAATGTGATAAGATCCCTTTCTTACGGCCAAGCCAATCGCTACAAATTCCAGATGAGGCACAAAAACAGCAGGTGCTTCAACGGATATCAATTGCTCCTTTAAGTGGGCTCTCCTCCACATCAACTTCAACATCACAAATACTCCAGTCCTCAAAGGTGTCACCCCAATCGCACTGGCTTCCTCACAGCTCCCAAATCTCCAGCTGCCCGTCTGAGTATGAGGTAGAACAGATGGTTGAGTCTGCAGAGCTGTTTACTCATACTATAGCCTGGGAATCAGAGGTCGACTCCAGCGCTTCTGTGAATCCAGACGAGGAAATGATCTGCACTGATGCCCAGAATCTTTATGAGTCGGATCCAGGACCATACGCAGAAGGTTCTGACCATAATGTAGACCCTGATTCCCAAACTGTAACTCCTGTTGGTGGAGACAATGAGGAAGACGATGATAAGACTCAAATACCTGATTGGAGCGACAACTTTAGTTTTTTGTCAGGGCAGGAACAGGTTGGCTCTGAGGACGACGGGTGTGATAACGCACAGGGTGATGATGATGAGGTCGGAGATTCCACTTACTGTCAACCCACAGTCAGCCAAGAGATGAGGTCAGCAGAGGAGGTGGAGGAAGATGCTAGTGACGACGAGGTCAGGTTGCGCCTTCCTGGACAGAGACGTAGTACTGGAAGCACGTCAACAACTGCATCCTCAAACACAACTCTGCCTCTCACCACAAGTCGTGGTGGCTCTTCAGGTCGCATGGGTGCTAAGCCTTGCATAGCCTGGGCATTTTTTCAGATCGATAAAGATGACCCAACTCGTGTTATCTGTAACATTTGTCAGCAAAAGCTAAGTAGAGGCCAAAAAATACATAGTTTGAGTACTTCATGCATGAACCGGCACATGGACATGAAGCATAAGTTGCAGTGCGAAGCTCAGTGTGCTACAATGCAGCCTAGCCGG
The DNA here is from genome assembly GCF_046119375.1 of Phyllobates terribilis. Taxonomy (NCBI): domain Eukaryota; kingdom Metazoa; phylum Chordata; class Amphibia; order Anura; family Dendrobatidae; genus Phyllobates; species Phyllobates terribilis. Next base: position 118,901,827 of record NW_027362772.1, read on the forward strand.
CCGGGCCAACCACCATCTGCCATATCTTGTGCATCCTCGGCCTCTTCATCCTCTGTGACTGGGGGGACAGCAGTCACACCTGTTTTGGGGCGCAGACCTGCCACCTCTTTACCCGCAACAGCCAGCGTGATTGGCAGGTCATCATTTTCTTTGGAGGTGGTAACACCAGCTGGTGTTGAGCGCTGTTCGACATCGATAGCACCACCTTTGGATCAAGGCAACCTAACATGTCCGCCTGCATCTTCCTCACAGACCGGCAGTTTGCCGGGGACACCCTTATCAACCCCGTCTAAGCACAATAGCCAGCCCTCGGTCCCTCAGATGTGGACAAGTAAAAGACCATTTCCTCCTAGCCATGAGAAAGCTAAGAGGTTGAATTTCACCATCTGCAAGCTGTTGGCTACAGAAATGCTGCCTTTACGCCTGGTGGACACAGAGGATTTTTGAGAACTTATGTCCGTCGCAGTGCCCCAGTACCAGATGCCCAGTCGGCACTACTTCTCAAAGAAAGGTGTGCCTGCGCTCCACCAGCATGTCGCACACAACATCACCGCTTCTTTGAGAAACTCTGTGTGTGACAGGGTGCATTTCACCACAGACACTTGGACGAGTAGGCATGGACAGGGGCGTTACATGTCGCTGACTGGGCACTGGGTAACTATGGTGACAGCAGGACAAGGGGCTGCTGTCCAAGTCTTGCCGTACCCACGAGTTGTGCGTCAATCCTCTTTATGTCAAAGTTCCTCCACTGCTTCTGCCTCCTCAACCTCCTCTCGGTCTTCCACCTGCACCCAAAGCCTGTCTGGTCATGCCACAAGCTTTCTAACTGCGCAGAAGGGATCCTGCACACCTCCTTACTATGCTGGCAGTAGGGCTCAACGTCATCAGGCGGTTTTTACTTTGAAATGTCTGGGAAATGTGAGTCACACAGCTGAGGAGTTGTGGTCAGCTCTGGAGAACCAATTTCATGAATGGTTGACTCCACTGGACCTGAAACCAGGGAAGGCCGTGTGCGACAATGCTGCAAACCTGGGTGCGGCCCTTCGCCGGGGCAATGTCACACACGTGCCTTGTATGGCTCACGTGTTGAACCTGGTTGTCCAGCAATTTTTAGCCCACTATCCCAGACTAGATGGCCTTCTGCAGAGGGCACGGTCGCTGTGTGCTCACTTCTGCCGTTCGCATCCCGCAGCTCAGCGACTTACATCTCTACAGAAGTCGTTGGGCCTCCCACTTCACCGGCTAAAATGCGATGTGCCTACCCGGTGGAATTCAACTCTGCACATGTTGCAGCGACTGTGGCAGCACCGACACGCCCTGGTGCAATACGTTCTGACGTATAGCCTGGGCCAACGAGATCCAGAGGTGGGGCAAATCACGCTGGAGGAGTGGTCTCAGATCAGGGACCTATGCACCCTTCTGCACAGTTTTGAAATGGCGACGAAGATGTTTAGTGCTGACGATGCCATTATCAGCATGACTATTCCGGTGATTTACATGCTGGAGCACATGTTAAACAGAATTCGGAGTCAGGTGGTGGCACAAGAGGAGGTGGAGGAAGTAGAGGAGGAGGAGTTGTATGCGGAAGGGCTAACATCTGCAAGGTCCAGACGGTCGGCAGCACCAAGGCGGCAGGCATGTGAGGGTGGGGGAGATGGTTTTACCAGGGCGCATGGTAGCAGCCAAACTAGTGAGGAAGGTTCAGGAGCCCAGGAAGAAGTGGAGGACGAACTGATGGAAGACTCATCAGATGAGGGAGAACTTGATCACATTTCTGTTGTGTGAGGTTGGGGGGAGAGGACAGAGGAAGGAAGCATGATTGTTACCTCGCCACCAACACAACAGGGACTTGGTGCTCCTGCATGCGCAACACACATGAGTGCCTTCTTGCTGCACTACCTGCAACATGACCCTCGAATTGTGAGAATTAGAAATAATCCTGACTACTGGGTTGCCACACTGTTTGATCCCCGGTACAAAAGTAAATTTGCAGAAATTATTCCTGCCATAGAAAGGGATGCACGCATGCAGGAGTATCAGCAGAGACTGTTGCAGAATCTTACATGTGCTTTTCCACAAAACACCAGTGGTGCACGTAGTGAATCTCACAGTTCCAACTTGCCAACCGTGGGACTGTCAAGTGTTCAGCACTCAAACCGTAACAGAACCACAGTATCTGCTGGTAACATCAATTTTGCGGAATCATTTCACCACTTTTTTAGCCCATCCTTTGCAAGGCCACAGGAGACAAGAAGTCTGACACATAGTCAACGCCTAGAGGCGATGGTACAGGAGTATCTCCAAGTAAATATTGAAGCCATGACTGTGTCACTGGACCTTTGCTCTTTTTGGGCTTCCAATCTGGATAAATGGCCGGAGCTAGCCACTTACGCCTTGGAGATCTTGTCATGGCCCGCAGCCAGCGTTCTGTCTGAACGTGTGTTCAGCGCTGCTGGTGGTGTGCTGACATATAAGCGCACGCGGCTCTCCACTGATAATGTAGACAGACTCACGTTCATAAAGATGAACAAATCATGGATCCGAAACGACTTTTCTACCCCTGTGTCATCCTGGGGAGAGTAAAAGCTTGATGATTGGTTAAAATCACCCTACCAACCGTTTTAAGCTTTCAAATTACTAATCAGGTTTATCTGTATCTTGGCTGGAAAATAATTTGGGCTTTGTAGCAGTGTGCAGCACTGATTCTATTAGGCCATCTATAATAAGCTCCACCAGATTTAAAATTACTAATCATGTTTATCTGTATCTTGACTGGAAAATAATTTGGGCTTTGTAGCAGTGTGCAGCACTGATCCTATTAGGCCATCTATACTAAGCTCCACCAGATTTAAAATTAATAATAATTTTTAGCTATATCTAGCCCGGAAAATAATTTTGGGGCTCCGAGATGCGCAAGACACATAAGTGCCTTCTTGCTGCACTACCTGCAACATGACCCTCATATTGACAGAATTCGAAGTAATCATGACTACTGGGTTGCCACTAGAGATGAGCGTTGTTCTACTCGAACTGTTCGCCAATCTCAAATTCGAGCTGTTTTGGGCGGTGTTCGAGCCGGTCGGCGAACACGAACAATTTGAGAAAAATTCGGCTGTTCGAGGTTATGTTCGATAACTGTTCATGCACCAAAATCATAACTGGATTTTTTCTCAGTAATGATGAAAATTAATGTTAATACGCAGTTTGAGTGTACAGCGGGGCGGGGGGAGGGGCAGGGGATGGATCTCTGCAGGAACAATGAAGATCTCCATTTTTTTTTCTCTTTCCCGCATTTGCAGTGGGGAGGTGCAATCTGTCAGCCTATCAGCAGCGCACACACGGAGCGAAGTGCTTTTTTTCACACAAGCAAGGGCATGTGTGATTGGCAGTGTATGTCACATGTCCTTGCCCTATAAGACCAAGCCATTTTCCCCGTCGCCACCATTTTCTCACTGCTGCAGCTGCGTGTTAGACGGCACCGCTGTTGCTGTGTGCGCTATACCTTGTTAATTTCAAGCCAATTTTCGCACAAATATACAGATAGCTTGGGAGTAGGGAATAGTTGTGATTGCAGTCCTTTTAAGGACTAGGTTACAGCATTTCCTACGACTTTTATCAAGCAGGTCTGTGCTCTTAAATAGATAGATTGTGGGAGTAAAGACTAATTGTAATTGGAGTCCTTTTCAGGACTAGGTTACATCAGTTCCTATCAGTTTTTGCCAGGCAGGTCTGTGCCAGTGCTGTGCAAGTTTTTTTCACAGCATTTGGCTGAATCTAGCAAAGCTAATCCTTTTTGGCCTATTGCAGAGTGTGTTAGTCAGTGGAGTAGCCTATCTGTGTTGCAAGATATACCACCTGTGTATAGAATACCAATTTTTTTACTGCACCTAGTGAAGTAAAATCTTTTGGGCATAGCATCATTCTATTAGTCCATCTATACTGACCTCCATCAGGTTGCAAATTAAAAATAATTTTTTTCTGCATCTAGCTCTGAAAAAATATTTGGGCTTCTAGCAGTGTGTGGGACTTGGTCTATTAGTCCATCTATACTGACCTCCATCAGGTTGCAAATTAAAAATAATTTTTTTCTTCATTTATCTCTGAAAAAATATTTGGGCTTCTAGCAGCGTGTGGGACTTGTTCTATTAGTCCATCTATACTGACCTCCATCAGGTTGCAAATTAAAAATAATTTTTTTCTGCATCTAGCTCTGAAAAATTATTTGGGCTTCTAGCAGTGTGTGGGACTAGGTCTATTAGTCCATCTATACTGACCTCCATCAGGTTGCAAATTAAAAATAATTTTTTTCTGCATCTAGCTCTGAAAAAATATTTGGGCTTCTAGCAGTGTGTGGGACTTGGTCTATTAGTCGATCTATACTGACCTCCATCAGGTTGCAAATTGAATAAAAAAAATTTCTGCATCTAGCTCTGAAAAAATATTTGGGCTTCTAGCGGTGTGTGGGACTTGGTCTATTAGTCCATCTATACTGACCTCCATCAGGTTGCAAATTAAAAATAATTTTTTTCTTCATTTAGCTCTGAAAAAATATTTGGGCTTCTAGCAGTGTGTGGGACTTGTTCTATTAGTCCTTCTATACTGACCTCCAGCAGGTTGCAAATTGAATATAATTTTTTTCTGCATCTAGCTCTGAAAAAATATTTGGGCTTCTAGCGGTGTGTGGGACTTGGTCTATTAGTCCATCTATACTGACCTCCATCAGGTTGCAAATTAAAAATAATTTTTTTCTGCATCTAGCTTTGAAAAAATATTTGGGCTTCTAGCAGTGTGTGGGACTTGGTCTATTAGTCTATCTATACTGACCTCCATCAGGTTGCAAATTAAAAATAATTTTTTTCTTCATTTATCTCTGAAAAAATATTTGGGCTTCTAGCAGCGTGTGGGACTTGTTCTATTAGTCCATCTATACTGACCTCCATCAGGTTGCAAATTAAAAATAATTTTTTTCTGCATCTAGCTCTGAAAAAATATTTGGGCTTCTAGCAGTGTGTGGGACTTGGTCTATTAGTCCATCTATACTGACCTCCATCAGGTTGCAAATTAAAAATAATTTTTTTCTTCATTTATCTCTGAAAAAATATTTTGGCTTCTAGCAGCGTGTGGGACTTGTTCTATTAGTCCATCTATACTGACCTCCATCAGGTTGCAAATTAAAAATAATTTTTTTCTGCATCTAGCTCTGAAAAATTATTTGGGCTTCTAGCAGTGTGTGGGACTAGGTCTATTAGTCCATCTATACTGACCTCCATCAGGTTGCAAATTAAAAATAATTTTTTTCTGCATCTAGCTCTGAAAAAATATTTGGGCTTCTAGCAGTGTGTGGGACTTGGTCTATTAGTCGATCTATACTGACCTCCATCAGGTTGCAAATTGAATAAAAAAAATTTCTGCATCTAGCTCTGAAAAAATATTTGGGCTTCTAGCGGTGTGTGGGACTTGGTCTATTAGTCCATCTATACTGACCTCCATCAGGTTGCAAATTAAAAATAATTTTTTTCTTCATTTAGCTCTGAAAAAATATTTGGGCTTCTAGCAGTGTGTGGGACTTGTTCTATTAGTCCTTCTATACTGACCTCCAGCAGGTTGCAAATTGAATATAATTTTTTTCTGCATCTAGCTCTGAAAAAATATTTGGGCTTCTAGCGGTGTGTGGGACTTGGTCTATTAGTCCATCTATACTGACCTCCATCAGGTTGCAAATTAAAAATAATTTTTTTCTGCATCTAGCTTTGAAAAAATATTTGGGCTTCTAGCAGTGTGTGGGACTTGGTCTATTAGTCCATCTATACTGACCTCCATCAGGTTGCAAATTAAAAATAATTTTTTTCTTCATTTATCTCTGAAAAAATATTTGGGCTTCTAGCAGCGTGTGGGACTTGTTCTATTAGTCCATCTATACTGACCTCCATCAGGTTGCAAATTAAAAATAATTTTTTTCTGCATCTAGCTCTGAAAAAATATTTGGGCTTCTAGCAGTGTGTGGGACTTGGTCTATTAGTCCATCTATACTGACCTCCATCAGGTTGCAAATTAAAAATAATTTTTTTCTTCATTTATCTCTGAAAAAATATTTGGGCTTCTAGCAGCGTGTGGGACTTGTTCTATTAGTCCATCTATACTGACCTCCATCAGGTTGCAAATTAAAAATAATTTTTTTCTGCATCTAGCTCTGAAAAAATATTTGGGCTTCTAGCAGTGTGTGGGACTTGGTCTATTAGTCCATCTATACTGACCTCCATCAGATTGCAAATTAAAAATATTTTTTTTCTTCATTTAGCTCTGAAAAAATATTTGGGCTTCTAGCAGTGTGTGGGACTTGTTCTATTAGTCCTTCTATACTGACCTCCAGCAGGTTGCAAATTGAATATAATTTTTTTCTGCATCTAGCTCTGAAAAAATATTTGGGCTTCTAGCGGTGTGTGGGACTTGGTCTATTAGTCCATCTATACTGACCTCCATCAGGTTGCAAATTAAAAATAATTTTTTTCTGCATCTAGCTCTGAAAAAATATTTGGGCTTCTAGCAGTGTGTGGGACTTGGTCTATTAGTCCATCTATACTGACCTCCATCAGGTTGCAAATTGAATAAAAAAAATTTCTGCATCTAGCTCTGAAAAAATATTTGGGCTTCTAGCGGTGTGTGGGACTTGGTCTATTAGTCCATCTATACTGACCTCCATCAGGTTGCAAATTAAAAATAATTTTTTTCTGCATCTAACCCAGCCAATAGTTTTGGCCTAATACCACAGTTTGGCCACTCAGCTCTGCTCGGTTACCATCCATTGTTTTTTTGTGCAAACAACTCCAGAGTTGTGAATTAGTTAACCACCAAAATGAGTGGAAAAAGGCCTGCTGCTGGTGGAAAGGGGAATAGGCGTGTTGGGAAGGGGAAAAAAGGTTGAGTCCGTGGGGTAGGTGTTAAAGCAACAGTAACATCTGCAGAAGAAAGACCATCTTCCAGCCAAACTAAAATGTCTACTTCTTTTAGCGGACAATGTGATAAGATCCCTTTCTTACGGCCACGCCAATCGCTACAAATTCCAGATGAGGCACAAAAACAGCAGGTGCTTCAACGGATATCAAGTGCTCCTTTAAGTGGGCTCTCCTCCACATCAACTTCAACATCACAAATACTCCAGTCCTCAAGGGTGTCACCCAAATCGCACTTGCTTACTCACAGCTCCCAAATCTCCAGCTGCCCGTCTGAGTATGAGGTAGAACAGATGGTTGAGTCTGCAGAGCTGTTTACTCATACTATAGCCTGGGAATCAGAGGTCGACTCCAGCGCTTCTGTGAATCCAGACGAGGAAATGATCTGCACTGATGCCCAGAATCTTTATGAGTCGGATCCAGGACCAGACGCAGAAGGTTCTGACCATAATGTAGACCCTGATTCCCAAACTGTAACTCCTGTTGGTGGAGACAATGAGGAAGACGATGATAAGACTCAAATACCTGATTGGAGCGACAACTTTAGTTTTTTGTCAGGGCAGGAACAGGTTGGCTCTGAGGACGACGGGTGTGATAACGCACAGGGTGATGATGATGAGGTCGGAGATTCCACTTACTGTCAACCCACAGTCAGCCAAGAGATGAGGTCAGCAGAGGAGGTGGAGGAAGATGCTAGTGACGACGAGGTCAGGTTGCGCCTTCCTGGACAGAGACGTAGTACTGGAAGCACGTCAACAACTGCATCCTCAAACACAACTCTGCCTCTCACCACAAGTCGTGGTGGCTCTTCAGGTCGCATGGGTGCTAAGCCTTGCATAGCCTGGGCATTTTTTCAGATCGATAAAGATGACCCAACTCGTGTTATCTGTAACATTTGTCAGCAAAAGCTAAGTAGAGGCCAAAAAATACATAGTTTGAGTACTTCATGCATGAACCGGCACATGGACATGAAGCATAAGTTGCAGTGCGAAGCTAAGTGTGCTACAATGCAGCCTAGCCGGCCGGGCCAACCACCATCTGCCATATCTTGTGCATCCTCGGCCTCTTCATCCTCTGTGACTGGGGGGACAGCAGTCACACCTGTTTTGGGGCCCAGACCTGCCACCTCTTTACCCGCAACAGCCAGCGTGATTGGCAGGTCATCATTTTCTTTGGAGGTGGTAACACTAGCTGGTCTTGAGCGCTGTCCGACATCGATAGCACCACCTTTGGATCAAGGCAACCTAACATGTCCGCCTGCATCTTCCTCACAGACCGGCAGTTTGCCGGGGACACCCTTATCAACCCCGTCTAAGCACAATAGCCAGCCCTCGGTCCCTCAGATGTGGACAAGTAAAAGACCATTTCCTCCTAGCCATGAGAAAGCTAAGAGGTTGAATTTCACCATCTGCAAGCTGTTGGCTACAGAAATGCTGCCTTTACGCCTGGTGGACACAGAGGATTTTTGAGAACTTATGTCCGTCGCAGTGCCCCAGTACCAGATGCCCAGTCGGCACTACTTCTCAAAGAAAGGTGTGCCTGCGCTCCACCAGCATGTCGCACACAACATCACCGCTTCTTTGAGAAACTCTGTGTGTGACAGGGTGCATTTCACCACAGACACTTGGACGAGTAGGCATGGACAGGGGCGTTACATGTCGCTGACTGGGCACTGGGTAACTATGGTGACAGCAGGACAAGGGGCTGCTGTCCAAGTCTTGCCGTACCCACGAGTTGTGCGTCAATCCTCTTTATGTCAAAGTTCCTCCACTGCTTCTGCCTCCTCAACCTCCTCTCGGTCTTCCACCTGCACCCAAAGCCTGTCTGGTCATGCCACAAGCTTTCTAACTGCGCAGAAGGGATCCTGCACACCTCCTTACTATGCTGGCAGTAGGGCTCAACGTCATCAGGCGGTTTTTACTTTGAAATGTCTGGGAAATGTGAGTCACACAGCTGAGGAGTTGTGGTCAGCTCTGGAGAACCAATTTCATGAATGGTTGACTCCACTGGACCTGAAACCAGGGAAGGCCGTGTGCGACAATGCTGCAAACCTGGGTGCGGCCCTTCGCCGGGGCAATGTCACACACGTGCCTTGTATGGCTCACGTGTTGAACCTGGTTGTCCAGCAATTTTTAGCCCACTATCCCAGACTAGATGGCCTTCTGCAGAGGGCACGGTCGCTGTGTGCTCACTTCTGCCGTTCGCATCCCGCAGCTCAGCGACTTACATCTCTACAGAAGTCGTTGGGCCTCCCACTTCACCGGCTAAAATGCGATGTGCCTACCCGGTGGAATTCAACTCTGCACATGTTGCAGCGACTGTGGCAGCACCGACACGCCCTGGTGCAATACGTTCTGACGTATAGCCTGGGCCAACGAGATCCAGAGGTGGGGCAAATCACGCTGGAGGAGTGGTCTCAGATCAGGGACCTATGCACCCTTCTGCACAGTTTTGAAATGGCGACGAAGATGTTTAGTGCTGACGATGCCATTATCAGCATGACTATTCCGGTGATTTACATGCTGGAGCACATGTTAAACAGAATTCGGAGTCAGGTGGTGGCACAAGAGGAGGTGGAGGAAGTAGAGGAGGAGGAGTTGTATGCGGAAGGGCTAACATCTGCAAGGTCCAGACGGTCGGCAGTACCAAGGCGGCAGGCATGTGAGGGTGGGGGAGATGGTTTTACCAGGGCGCATGGTAGCAGCCAAACTAGTGAGGAAGGTTCAGGAGCCCAGGAAGAAGTGGAGGACGAACTGATGGAAGACTCATCAGATGAGGGAGAACTTGATCACATTTCTGTTGTGTGAGGTTGGGGGGAGAGGACAGAGGAAGGAAGCATGATTGTTACCTCGCCACCAACACAACAGGGACTTGGTGCTCCTGCATGCGCAACACACATGAGTGCCTTCTTGCTGCACTACCTGCAACATGACCCTCGAATTGTGAGAATTAGAAATAATCCTGACTACTGGGTTGCCACACTGTTTGATCCCCGGTACAAAAGTAAATTTGCAGAAATTATTCCTGCCATAGAAAGGGATGCACGCATGCAGGAGTATCAGCAGAGACTGTTGCAGAATCTTACATGTGCTTTTCCACAAAACACCAGTGGTGCACGTAGTGAATCTCACAGTTCCAACTTGCCAACCGTGGGACTGTCAAGTGTTCAGCACTCAAACCGTAACAGAACCACAGTATCTGCTGGTAACATCAATTTTGCGGAATCATTTCACCACTTTTTTAGCCCATCCTTTGCAAGGCCACAGGAGACAAGAAGTCTGACACATAGTCAACGCCTAGAGGCGATGGTACAGGAGTATCTCCAAGTAAATATTGAAGCCATGACTGTGTCACTGGACCTTTGCTCTTTTTGGGCTTCCAATCTGGATAAATGGCCGGAGCTAGCCACTTACGCCTTGGAGATCTTGTCATGGCCCGCAGCCAGCGTTCTGTCTGAACGTGTGTTCAGCGCTGCTGGTGGTGTGCTGACATATAAGCGCACGCGGCTCTCCACTGATAATGTAGACAGACTCACGTTCATAAAGATGAACAAATCATGGATCCGAAACGACTTTTCTACCCCTGTGTCATCCTGGGGAGAGTAAAAGCTTGATGATTGGTTAAAATCACCCTACCAACCGTTTTAAGCTTTCAAATTACTAATCAGGTTTATCTGTATCTTGGCTGGAAAATAATTTGGGCTTTGTAGCAGTGTGCAGCACTGATTCTATTAGGCCATCTATAATAAGCTCCACCAGATTTAAAATTACTAATCATGTTTATCTGTATCTTGACTGGAAAATAATTTGGGCTTTGTAGCAGTGTGCAGCACTGATCCTATTAGGCCATCTATACTAAGCTCCACCAGATTTAAAATTAATAATAATTTTTAGCTGCATCTAGCCCGGAAAATAATTTTGGGGCTCCGAGATGCGCAAGACACATAAGTGCCTTCTTGCTGCACTACCTGCAACATGACCCTCATATTGACAGAATTCGAAGTAATCATGACTACTGGGTTGCCACTAGAGATGAGCGTTGTTCTACTCGAACTGTTCGCCAATCTCAAATTCGAGCTGTTTTGGGCGGTGTTCGAGCCGGTCGGCGAACACGAACAATTTGAGAAAAATTCGGCTGTTCGAGGTTATGTTCGATAACTGTTCGTGCACCAAAATCATAACTGGATTTTTTCTCAGTAATGATGAAAATTAATGTTAATACGCAGTTTGAGTGTACAGCGGGGCGGGGGGAGGGGCAGGGGATGGATCTCTGCAGGAACAATGAAGATCTCCATTTTTTTTTCTCTTTCCCGCATTTGCAGTGGGGAGGTGCAATCTGTCAGCCTATCAGCAGCGCACACACGGAGCGAAGTGCTTTTTTTCACACAAGCAAGGGCATGTGTGATTGGCAGTGTATGTCACATGTCCTTGCCCTATAAGACCAAGCCATTTTCCCCGTCGCCACCATTTTCTCACTGCTGCAGCTGCGTGTTAGACGGCACCGCTGTTGCTGTGTGCGCTATACCTTGTTAATTTCAAGCCAATTTTCGCACAAATATACAGATAGCTTGGGAGTAGGGAATAGTTGTGATTGCAGTCCTTTTAAGGACTAGGTTACAGCATTTCCTACGACTTTTATCAAGCAGGTCTGTGCTCTTAAATAGATAGATTGTGGGAGTAAAGACTAATTGTAATTGGAGTCCTTTTCAGGACTAGGTTACATCAGTTCCTATCAGTTTTTGCCAGGCAGGTCTGTGCCAGTGCTGTGCAAGTTTTTTTCACAGCATTTGGCTGAATCTAGCAAAGCTAATCCTTTTTGGCCTATTGCAGAGTGTGTTAGTCAGTGGAGTAGCCTATCTGTGTTGCAAGATATACCACCTGTGTATAGAATACCAATTTTTTTACTGCACCTAGTGAAGTAAAATCTTTTGGGCATAGCATCATTCTATTAGTCCATCTATACTGACCTCCATCAGGTTGCAAATTAAAAATAATTTTTTTCTGCATCTAGCTCTGAAAAAATATTTGGGCTTCTAGCAGTGTGTGGGACTTGGTCTATTAGTCCATCTATACTGACCTCCATCAGGTTGCAAATTAAAAATAATTTTTTTCTTCATTTATCTCTGAAAAAATATTTGGGCTTCTAGCAGCGTGTGGGACTTGTTCTATTAGTCCATCTATACTGACCTCCATCAGGTTGCAAATTAAAAATAATTTTTTTCTGCATCTAGCTCTGAAAAAATATTTGGGCTTCTAGCAGTGTGTGGGACTAGGTCTATTAGTCCATCTATACTGACCTCCATCAGGTTGCAAATTAAAAATAATTTTTTTCTGCATCTAGCTCTGAAAAAATATTTGGGCTTCTAGCAGTGTGTGGGACTTGGTCTATTAGTCGATCTATACTGACCTCCATCAGGTTGCAAATTGAATAAAAAAAATTTCTGCATCTAGCTCTGAAAAAATATTTGGGCTTCTAGCGGTGTGTGGGACTTGGTCTATTAGTCCATCTATACTGACCTCCATCAGGTTGCAAATTAAAAATAATTTTTTTCTTCATTTAGCTCTGAAAAAATATTTGGGCTTCTAGCAGTGTGTGGGACTTGTTCTATTAGTCCTTCTATACTGACCTCCAGCAGGTTGCAAATTGAATATAATTTTTTTCTGCATCTAGCTCTGAAAAAATATTTGGGCTTCTAGCGGTGTGTGGGACTTGGTCTATTAGTCCATCTATACTGACCTCCATCAGGTTGCAAATTAAAAATAATTTTTTTCTGCATCTAGCTTTGAAAAAATATTTGGGCTTCTAGCAGTGTGTGGGACTTGGTCTATTAGTCCATCTATACTGACCTCCATCAGGTTGCAAATTAAAAATAATTTTTTTCTTCATTTATCTCTGAAAAAATATTTGGGCTTCTAGCAGCGTGTGGGACTTGTTCTATTAGTCCATCTATACTGACCTCCATCAGGTTGCAAATTAAAAATATTTTTTTTCTGCATCTAGCTCTGAAAAAATATTTGGGCTTCTAGCAGTGTGTGGGACTTGGTCTATTAGTCCATCTATACTGACCTCCATCAGGTTGCAAATTAAAAATAATTTTTTTCTTCATTTATCTCTGAAAAAATATTTGGGCTTCTAGCAGCGTGTGGGACTTGTTCTATTAGTCCATCTATACTGACCTCCTTCAGGTTGCAAATTAAAAATAATTTTTTTCTGCATCTAGCTCTGAAAAAATATTTGGGCTTCTAGCAGTGTGTGGGACTTGGTCTATTAGTCCATCTATACTGACCTCCATCAGGTTGCAAATTAAAAATAATTTTTTTCTTCATTTAGCTCTGAAAAAATATTTGGGCTTCTAGCAGTGTGTGGGACTTGTTCTATTAGTCCTTCTATACTGACCTCCAGCAGGTTGCAAATTGAATATAATTTTTTTCTGCATCTAGCTCTGAAAAAATATTTGGGCTTCTAGCGGTGTGTGGGACTTGGTCTATTAGTCCATCTATACTGACCTCCATCAGGTTGCAAATTAAAAATAATTTTTTTCTGCATCTAGCTCTGAAAAAATATTTGGGCTTCTAGCAGTGTGTGGGACTTGGTCTATTAGTCCATCTATACTGACCTCCATCAGGTTGCAAATTGAATAAAAAAATTTTCTGCATCTAGCTCTGAAAAAATATTTGGGCTTCTAGCGGTGTGTGGGACTTGGTCTATTAGTCCATCTATACTGACCTCCATCAGGTTGCAAATTAAAAATAATTTTTTTCTGCATCTAACCCAGCCAATAGTTTTGGCCTAATACCACAGTTTGGCCACTCAGCTCTGCTCGGTTACCATCCATTGTTTTTTTGTGCAAACAACTCCAGAGTTGTGAATTAGTTAACCACCAAAATGAGTGGAAAAAGGCCTGCTGCTGGTGGAAAGGGGAATAGGCGTGTTGGGAAGGGGAAAAAAGGTTGTGTCCGTGGGGTAGGTGCAGAAGAAAGAGCATCTTCCAGCCAAACTAAAATGTCTACTTCTTTTAGCGGACAATGTGATAAGATCCCTTTCTTACGGCCACGCCAATCGCTACAAATTCCAGATGAGGCACAAAAACAGCAGGTGCTTCAACGGATATCAAGTGCTCCTTTAAGTGGGCTCTCCTCCACATCAACTTCAACATCACAAATACTCCAGTCCTCAAGGGTGTCACCCAAATCGCACTTGCTTACTCACAGCTCCCAAATCTCCAGCTGCCCGTCTGAGTATGAGGTAGAACAGAAGGTAGAGTCTGCAGAGCTGTTTACTCATACTATAGCCTGGGAATCAGAGGTCGACTCCAGCGCTTCTGTGAATCCAGACGAGGAAATGATCTGCACTGATGCCCAGAATCTTTATGAGTCGGATCCAGGACCAGACGCAGAAGGTTCTGACCATAATGTAGACCCTGATTCCCAAACTGTAACTCCTGTTGGTGGAGACAATGAGGAAGACGATGATAAGACTCAAATACCTGATTGGAGCGACAACTTTAGTTTTTTGTCAGGGCAGGAACAGGTTGGCTCTGAGGACGACGGGTGTGATAACGCACAGGGTGATGATGATGAGGTCGGAGATTCCACTTACTGTCAACCCACAGTCAGCCAAGAGATGAGGTCAGCAGAGGAGGTGGAGGAAGATGCTAGTGACGACGAGGTCAGGTTGCGCCTTCCTGGACAGAGACGTAGTACTGGAAGCACGTCAACAACTGCATCCTCAAACACAACTCTGCCTCTCACCACAAGTCGTGGTGGCTCTTCAGGTCGCATGGGTGCTAAGCCTTGCATAGCCTGGGCATTTTTTCAGATCGATAAAGATGACCCAACTCGTGTTATCTGTAACATTTGTCAGCAAAAGCTAAGTAGAGGCCAAAAAATACATAGTTTGAGTACTTCATGCATGAACCGGCACATGGACATGAAGCATAAGTTGCAGTGGGAAGCTCAGTGTGCTACAATGCGGCCTAGCCGGCCGGGCCAACCACCGTCTGCCATATCTTGTGCATCCGCGGCCTCTTCATCCTCTGTGACTGGGGGGACAGCAGTCACACCTGTTTTGGGGCGCAGACCTGCCACCTCTTTACCCGCAACAGCCAGCATGATTGGCAGGTCATCATTTTCTTTGGAGGTGGTAACACCAGCTGGTCTTGAGCGCTGTCCGACATCGATAGCACCACCTTTGGATCAAGGCAACCTAACATGTCCGCCTGCATCTTCCTCACAGACCGGCAGTTTGCCGGGGACACCCTTATCAACCCCGTCTAAGCACAATAGCCAGCCCTCGGTCCCTCAGATGTGGACAAGTAAAAGACCATTTCCTCCTAGCCATGAGAAAGCTAAGAGGTTGAATTTCACCATCTGCAAGCTCTTGGCTACAGAAATGCTGCCTTTCCGCCTGGTGGACACAGAGGATTTTCGAGACCTTATGTCCGTCGCAGTGCCCCAGTACCAGATGCCCAGTCGGCACTACTTCTCAAAGAAAGGTGTGCCTGCGCTCCACCAGCATGTCGCACACAACATCATCGCTTCTTTGAGAAACTCTGTGTGTGACAGGGTGCATTTCACAACAGACACTTGGACGAGTAGGCATGGACAGGGGCGTTACATGTCGCTGACTGGGCACTGGGTAACTATGGTGACAGCAGGACAAGGGGCTGCTGTCCAAGTCTTGCCGTCCCCACGAGTTGTGCGTCAATCCTCTTTATGTCAAAGTTCCTCCACTGCTTCTGCCTCCTCAACCTCTTCTCGGTCTTCCACCTGCACCCAAAGCCTGTCTGGTCATGCCACAAGCTTTCTAACTGCGCAGAAGGGATCCTGCACACCTCCTTACTATGCTGGCAGCAGGGCTCAACGTCATCAGGCGGTTTTTACATTGAAATGTCTGGGAAATGTGAGTCACACAGCTGAGGAGTTGTGGTCAGCTCTGGAGAACCAATTTCATGAATGGTTGTCTCCACTGGACCTGAAACCAGGGAAGGCCGTGTGCGACAATGCTGCAAACCTGGGTGCGGCCCTTCGCCGGGGCAATGTCACACACGTGCCTTGTATGGCTCACGTGTTGAACCTGGTTGTCCAGCAATTTTTAGCCCACTATCCCAGACTAGATGGCCTTCTGCAGAGGGCACGGTCGCTGTGTGCTCACTTCCGATGTTCGCATCCCGCAGCTCAGCGACTTACATCTCTACAGAAGTCGTTGGGCCTGCCACTTCATCGGCTAAAATGCGATGTGCCTACCCGGTGGAATTCAACTCTGCACATGTTGCAGCGACTGTGGCAGCACCGACAAGCCCTGGTGCAATACGTTCTGACGTATAGCCTGGGCCAACGAGATTCAGAGGTGGGGCAAATCACGCTGGAGGAGTGGTCTCAGATCAGGGACCTATGCACCCTTCTGCACAGTTTTGAAAGGGCGACGAAGATGTTTAGTGCTGACGATGCCATTATCAGCATGACTATTCCGGTGATTTACATGCTGGAGCACATGTTAAACAGAATTCGGAGTCAGGTGGTGGCACAAGAGGAGGTGGAGGAAGTAGAGGAGGAGGAGTTGTATGCGGAAGGGCTAACATCTGCAAGGTCCAGACGGTCGGCAGCACCAAGGCGGCAGGCATGTGAGGGTGGGGGAGATGATTTTACCAGGGCGCATGGTAGCAGCCAAACTAGTGAGGAAGGTGCAGGAGCCCAGGAAGAAGTGGAGGACGAACTGATGGAAGACTCATCAGATGAGGGAGACCTTGATCGCATTTCTGTTGTGCGAGGTTGGGGGGAGAGGACAGAGGAAGGAAGCATGATTATTACCTCGCCACCAACACAACAGGGACTTGGTGCTCCTGGATGCGCAACACACATGAGTGCCTTCTTGCTGCACTACCTGCAACATGACCCTCGAATTGTGAGAATTAGAAATAATCCTGACTACTGGGTTGCCACACTGTTAGATCCCCGGTACAAAAGTAAATTTGCAGAAATTATTCCTGCCATAGAAAGGGATGCACGCATGCAGGAGTATCAGCAGAGACTGTTGCAGAATCTTACATGTGCTTTTCCACAAAATACCAGTGGTGCACGTAGTGAATCTCACAGTTCCAACTTGCCAACCGTGGGACCGTCAAGTGTTCAGCACTCAAACCGTAACAGAACCACAGTATCTGCTGGTAACATCAATTTTGCGGAATCATTTCACCACTTTTTTAGCCCATCCTTTGCAAGGCCACAGGAGACAAGAAGTCTGACACATAGTCAACGCCTAGAGACGATGGTACAGGAGTATCTCCAAGTAAACATTGAAGCCACGACTGTGTCACTGGACCCTTGCTCTTTTTGGGCTTCCAATCTGGATAAATGGCCGGAGCTAGCCACTTACGCCTTGGAGATCTTGTCATGCCCCGCAGCCAGCGTTCTGTCTGAACGTGTGTTCAGCGCTGCTGGTGGTGTGCTGACAGATAAGCGCACGCGGCTCTCCACTGATAATGTAGACAGACTCACGTTCATAAAGATGAACAAATCATGGATCCGAAACGACTTTTCTACCCCTGTGTCATCCTGGGGAGAGTAAAAGCTTGATGATTGGTTAAAATCACCCTACCAACCGTTTTAAGCTTTCAAATTACTAATCATGTTTATCTGTATCTTGACTGGAAAATAATTTGGGCTTTGTAGCAGTGTGCAGCACTGATCCTATTAGGCCATCTATAATAAGCTTCACCAGATTTAAAATTAAAAATAATATTTAGCTGCATCTAGCCCGGAAAATAATTTTGGGGCTCCGAGATGCGCAAGACACATAAGTGCCTTCTTGCTGCACTACCTGCAGCATGACCCTCATATTGTCAGAATTCGAAGTAATCATGACTACTGGGTTGCCACACTCTTAGATCCCCCAAACTTTTCGATCAACCTTTTCATTTTAATAAAGACCAAAAAAATGGTCATTTTTGAAATTATAAGCATTAGCAGGTTGTTAGAAACTGAAATCAAACAGTTTTCAACTCAAAACTTTATTCTAGGTGATGTTACATTTTCACATAGGACCCCTTGTTCGAAAGGAGCTTCTGAACTCTCTCGTCCATTGAATTTGTCAGGTTTTGGATGGTTCTGCTTCAATTGTTTTGCATGAGGACAGAATACCCTCCCAGAGCTGTTGCTTAGATGTGAACTGCCTCCCGCCATCATAGACACTCCTTTTAATGATGCTCCAAAGGTTCTGAATGGGGTAGAGGTCAGGGGAGCATGGGGGTCACACCATAAGTTTGTCCCCTTTTATGCCCATATCAGCCAGAGATGCAGATGTTTTATGTGCAGCATGAGATGGTGCATTATCATGCAGAAAAATGATCTTGCTGTGAAATACACGGTTCTTCTTCTTGAACCATGGCAGGAAGTGCTGTTTGAGAAAATCCACATACATTATGGAGTTCATCTTTAGCGCCTTCAGGGATCCTAAAGGGGCCGACAATCTCTCTCCCCATGATTCCAGCCCAAAACATTACTCCACCTCCTCCTTGTTGGCGCTGTAGCCGTGTTTGCGTGGGGTGTCCATCAACCAGCCATCCTCCACTCCATTCATCTGGACCATCGAGCGCTGCACGGCACTCATCCGTGAACAAAACAGTTTTGAAATCAGTCTTCATGTAATGTTTGGCCCACTGGAGCCGTTTCTGCTTGTGTGAAGTGGATAGAGGAGGTCGACAGGATGGCGTATGCACAGCTGCAAACCTCTGAAGGACCCTGCATCTTGTTGTTCGGGGGACGTTGGAGGCACAAGCAGCTTCAAAAACTTGTCTGCTGCTATGATAAGGCTTTTTTGCCGCTGCTCTTTCAACCTGACGTAATTGCCTGTAGGAAAGAGTCCTCAATTTGCCCTTATCAGCACGCACACGTGTGTACTGTGAATCAGCTACATACTTCTTGATTGCCAAGACACTTCATCCTGATCATCGCACAATGTTGATTGTAGTCATGCCTTGACCTAAACACTCCACAATTTGTTGCTTCTCAGCAGCCGACACATCCTTTTTCTTTCCCATTTTGGCAGAAAATGTAGGCTGCTTAATAATGTGAGACAGCCTTCTTAAGTAGTCTTGCCTTTCATTGGACACACCTGCCAAACTAATTAGCACAGGTGTCTGCAATTGCTTACAGTGATATAAAGAGCCCTGACACACATCACCATCAATGAGTTTAACTGACAAACAAACAAATTCTTCCCTTATCACTCCTAAACACTTTTTGCATAATAATTTGGAACGCGGTGTACATGTGCTTTTCCACAAAACACCAGTGGTTCACGTAGTGAATCTTACAGTTCTAACTTGCCAACCGTGGTCTGTATGGAATTGTTCAATAAAGGGCCCAAAATTAAGATAACATAGATGGGAGAGGTCTCTATGAATAGGAATTCCTAAGTATTTGATACCCTGTGAGGGCCAGGAAAAGGGAAAGTTGGACTGGATGGAATCCTATATGGATTTAGGGAGGGAGACATCGAGGGCCTCAGACTTCGCTGCATTGATTTTAAAATTTTACCATGTAACAAAGTGATCTATTTCAGCCATAACAGCAGGGATGGATATATGTGATTGAGTGATATATACTAGGACATCATCAGCAAATAGAGAGCACTTGTACTCGGTGCCTCCCACCTCAATCCACCTAATATTGGGGTTATGGCGAATTGATGAGAGCAGGTGCTCCGTCACTAGGATGTATAAGAGAGGGGACAGAGGACATCCCTGCCTTGTCCCATTGGTGATTGTGAAAGGTGATGAAAATGTTCTGACGCACCCCCTGGGCCTTGGGACACCCGGAGCCGGACCCTTTTTGGTGGATGCTGGTGGTTGTAGTCTTCGTGGCGGCGATCCGGTTCCGTGGCTCAGGGCGGTCAAACCAGTGGCGGAACTATTTATGTGGTTTTGATGTTTAAATGTCCGACTACGCCACCCGTGGATTGCGGTCAGAGTGAACCGCCGCTACAGGGCAGACCGCTAAGGCTGGTGTTGTGGGTGCAGCAGAGCGTAGCATAACTCCCCACGGGAGGAGTATAGCCTCAGGGCAGTGTATGCGGAGGATGGGGGTGATGGTGCAGGGCAGCAGCAGTAACGACACGGAGTCAGTGATGCAGTTCAGGGCCTTTACTCACAGTTCTTATTATCCAGACCACGTCTGCAGGTAACGGCTGCCCACGTCGTACTGTGCTCACCAGGTGAGGGGCTCAGACAACTCCCAGATAACTTTGGAGCGCTTCACAGGACCCCCTTTGTGTGTCCTTTGTCTGGCCTTTCTTACCAACACTTCTGTCCGGCTGCCTCGGGCCTCCTCTTGGTAAACTTGGCGCCAGTTTCCCTGACCCTATGTGGTGTCTTCCTAGCGGGTGGAGCAAGGGGCTGCGCCACATAAAATGTCAGAGCCTCCGGTTTCTAGCTGAGGGTCATTTCCTGCCTCCACTAGTTCGGGGACCGGTCTCCCCCTTTGGCCTGACCCCTCCACGCAGGTGGATTCGGGCGTGCGGTGGCGACTCGCCCGTCCGCACCCCTGGGATCCCTTCATTCCTCGTTCCTGGAGCCTTCTCCGCTCCTCTTCCTTCCTTCTCCCTCTTGCAGGCCTGGGCCTCTGTTACTAGGCCCGCCTCCGGAGCAGAGCTCATGCAGAGCCCCTGCTCCCTGCCACTTCTGCTCAGACTTCTCTGCACTGAACTAAGATGGTGCCCACCTTTTATACTCCCTTCTCAATGCACCCAGGAACTGCTTCCTCCCTGCTCCTGCACTGCAGGGTTCCCCTTCCTCAGTGTTCCCTCCCCCCACTCCAGCCAGGGACAGGGACTGTCGTGCCCATCTCAGGGGCATATTGGTCGCCCTGCCCCACGGCAATGTGGTGTAATGCATGCAGGTGTCGGGTCCTGATCCACACTCCATCCTTATCTGAGAGTGAGATATCACACCTCTGGGTGAGGTGCAATACGTCTGTAGCAACCGAGCCCTCGGTGCTACAGTTCCATTTATCTTCAGCCTAGGTGACGTATTGTGATACAGGGCCGTGATTTTGGCTATAAAAGGGTACCCTAGACCCCTACCCCAAGCTTTTTAAGAGAATCATATATGGCGTGCCAGGAGACTCTATGGAATGCTTTCTCAGCATCCAACGAGAGTATCTACTTACAAATTTTTAACTGCATCTAGCCCAGGAAATACTTTGTGCCTAGTAGCAGTGTCTGCTAGTCAGCGGATTATCCCGGCTGTTAAGCAAGCTACACCACCTGTAGTTTGGACACTTAATTTTTTCAAAGGAAATGCTTCGGGACCACGGGATACTCAGTGAAGAGCATCAGGAGGCACCCCAAGGCATAGGGGCTGGGACTGGCACTAGGATGCCTTGCGGTGGACAGCCGAGCTCGATCCTTATAAAAGCTTTTTAACTTCAGCAGCTTTAGTGGACGCTACTGGAGCTGGAATTACGCGGCTGCTGGCATGAGACTTGCCCTCCAATAGATCCTTGTAAATGGATTTAAAGTGTATTCATTCAAATTAGAGGGACAATTTAAATTAAAAAGCTTAGAGCTGCCTCCACCACAGGGGGGCTCTCTCGACCCACCAGCGGACAGGCACCAGTATTGGGAGAGGGGGGCTGGCCGTCAGGGTTCACCGCGGCTCTGGCACAAACCCGGCGACACGGAGGTGGCACGGGCAGGAGCGGACTGGCCGTCTCGGCTTCTCACTTTTTGGATTTTAGAAGGGCATGACATGCCTATATCTGTGTCTCCCCCTCCTTTTACTCCTCCACCTCTTTTCTTTTCGCATGACTATATGTACTTGTCACTTTTCCATGTGTTAGTTGTGTCTTCTGAGCAGTTTGTCAGCTTTTGGACACCTTTGAAGGTGTTTTCTATGTGTTTCTATGTGTTTTTGTTTGCCTGCCATTGGTTTTAACGGTGTTCGAAGGTGTTCGACGAACAGTTCGACGAACAGTTCGGCGAACACACGGGTGTTCGACGAACCGAACCGAACTCGAACACTACGGGGGTGGCTCAACACTAGTTGCCACACTCTTAGATCCCCCAAACTTTTCGATCAACCTTTTCATTTTAATAAAGACCAAAAAAATGGTCATTTTTGAAATTATAAGCATTAGCAGGTTATTAGAAACTGAAATCAAACAGTTTTCAACTCAAAACTTTATTCTAGGTGATGTTACATTTTCACATAGGACCTCTTGTTCGAAAGGAGCTTCTGAACTCTCTCGCCCATTGAATTTGTCAGGTTTTGGATGGTTTCTGCTTCAATTGTTTTGCATGAGGACAGAATACCCTCCCAGAGCTGTTGCTTAGATGTGAACTGCCTCCCGCCATCATAGACACTCCTTTTGATGATGCTCCAGAGGTTCTGAATGGGGTAGAGGTCAGGGGAGCATGGGGGTCACACCATAAGTTTGTCCCCTTTTATGCCCATATCAGCCAGAGATGCAGATGTTTTATGTGCAGCATGAGATGGTGCATTATCATGCAAAAAAATGATCTTGCTGTGAAATACACGGTTCTTCTTCTTGAACCATGGCAGGAAGTGCTGTTTGAGAAAATCCACATACATTATGGAGTTCATCTTTAGCGCCTTCAGGGATCCTAAAGGGGCCGACAATCTCTCTCCCCATGATTCCAGCCCAAAACATTACTCCACCTCCTCCTTGTTGGCGCTGTAGCCGTGTTTGCGTGGGGTGTCCATCAACCAGCCATCCTCCACTCCATCCATCGGGACCATCGAGCGCTGCACGGCACTCATCCGTGAACAAAACAGTTTTGAAATCAGTCTTCATGTAATGTTTGGCCCACTGGAGCCGTTTCTGCTTGTGTGAAGTGGATAGAGGAGGTCGACAGGATGGCGTATGCACTGCTGCAAACCTCTGAAGGACCCTGCATCTTGTTGTTCGGGGGACGTTGGAGGCACCAGCAGCTTCAAAAACTTGTCTGCTGCTATGACAAGGCTTTTTTGCCGCTGCTCTTTTAATCTGACGTAATTGCCTGTAGGAAAGAGTCCTCAATTTGCCCTTAGCAGCACGCACACATGTGTACTGTGAATCAGCTACATACTTCTTGATTGCCAAGACACTTCATCCTGATCATCGCACAATGTTGATTGTAGTCATGCCTTGACCTAAACACTCGACAATTTGTTGCTTCTCAGCAGCCGACACATCCTTTTTCTTTCCCATTTTGGCAGAAAATGTAGGCTGCTTAATAATGTGAGACAGCCTTCTTAAGTAGTCTTGCCTTTCATTGGACACACCTGCCAAACTAATTAGCACAGGTGTCTGCAATAGCTTACAGTGATATAAAGAGCCCTGACACACATCACCATCAATGAGTTTAACTGACAAACAAATAAATTCTTCCCTTATCACTCCTAAACACTTTTTGCATAATAATTTTGAACACAGTGTACATGTGCTTTTCCACAAAACACCAGTGGTTCACGTAGTGAATCTTACAGTTCTAACTTGCCAACCGTGGTCTGTATGGAGTTGTTCAATAAAGGGCCCAAAATTAAGATAACATAGATGGGAGAGGTCTCTATGAATAGAAATTTCTAAGTATTTGATACCCTGTGAGGGCCAGGCAAAGGGAAAGTTGGACTGGATGGAATCCTATATGGATTTGGGGAGGGAGACATCGAGGGCCTCAGACTTCGCTGCATTGATTTTAAAATTTGACCATGTAACAAAGTGATCTATTTCAGCCATAACAGCATGGATGGATATATGTGATTGAGTGATATATACTAGGACATCATCAGCAAATAGAGAGCACTTGTACTCGGTGCCTCCCACCTCAATCCACCTAATATTGGGGTTATGGCGAATTGATGAGAGCAGGTGCTCCGTCACTAGGATGTATAAGAGAGGGGACAGAGGACATCCCTGCCTTGTCCCATTGGTGATTGTGAAAGGTGATGAAAATGTTCTGATGCACACCCTGGGCCTTGGGACACCCGGAGCCGGACCCTTTTTGGTGGATGCTGGTGGTTGCAGTCTTCGTGGCGGCGACCCGGTTCCGTGGCTCAGGGTAGTCAAACCAGTGGCGGAACTATTTATTTGGTTTTGATGTTTAATTGTCCGACTACGCCACCCGTGGATTGCGGTCAGAGTGAACCGCCGCTGCAGGGCAGACCGCTGAGGCTGGTGTTGTGGGTGCAGCAGAGCGTAGCATAACTCCCCACGGGAGGAGTATAGCCTCAGGGCAGTGTATGCGGAGGATGGGGGTGATGGTGCAGGGCAGCAGCAGTAACGACACAGAGTCAGTGATGCAGTCCAGGGCCTTTACTCACAGTTCTTATTATCCAGACCATGTCTGCAGGTAACGGCTGCCCACGTCGTACTGTGCTCACCAGGTGAGGGGCTCACACAACTCCCAGATAACTTTGGAGCACTTCACAGGACCCCCTTTGTGTGTCCTTTGTCTGGCCTTTCTTACCAACCCTTCTGTCCGGCTGCCTCGGGCCTCCTCTTGGTAAACTTGGCGCCAGTTTCCCTGACCCTATGTGGTGCCTTCCTAGCGGGTGTAGCGAGGGGCTGCGCCACATAAAATGTCACAGCCTCCGGTTTCTAGCTGAGGGTCGTTTTCTGCCTCCACTAGTTTCGGGGACCGGTCTCCCCCTTTGGCCTGACCCCTCCACGCAGGTGGATTCGGGCATGCGGTGGCGACTCGCCCGTCCGCACCCCTGGGATCCCTTCATTCCTCGTTCCTGGAGCCTTCTCCGCTCCTCTTCCTTCCTTCTCCCTCTTCCAGGCCTGGGCATCTGTTACTAGGCCCGCCTCCGGAGCAGAGCTCATGCAGAGCCCCTGCTCCCTGCCACTTCTGCTCAGACTTCTCTGCACTGAACTAAGATGGTGCCCACCTTTTATACTCCCTTCTCAATGCACCCAGGAACTGCTTCCTCCCTGCTCCTGCACTGTAGGGTTCCCCTTCCTCAGTGTTCCCTCCCCCCACTCCAGCCAGGGACAGGGACTGTCGTGCCCATCTCAGAGGCATATTGGTCGCCCTGCCCCACGGCAATGTGGTGTAATGCATGCAGGTGTCGGGTCCTGATCCACACTCCATCCTTACCTGAGAGTGAGATATCACACCTCTGGGTGAGGTGCAATACCTCTGTAGCAACCGAGCACTCAGGGTGCTACAGTTCCATTTATCTTCAGCCTAGGTGACGTATTGCGATACAGGGCCATGATTTTGGCTATAAAAGGGTCCCCTAGACCCCTACCCCAAGCTTTTTAAGAGAATCATATATGGCGTGCCAGGAGACTCTATGGAATGCTTTCTCAGCATCCAACGAGAGTATCTAATTACAAATTTTTAACTGCATCTAGCCCAGGAAATACTTTGTGCCTAGTAGCAGTGTCTGCTAGTCAGCGGATTATCCCGGCTGTTAAGCAAGCTACACCACCTGTAGTTTGGACACTTAATTTTTTCAAAGGAAATGCTTCGGGACCACGGGATACTCAGTGAAGAGCATCAGGAGGCACCCCAAGGCATAGGGGCTGGGACTGGCAGTAGGATGCCTTGCGGTGGACAGCCGAGCTCGATCCTTATAAAAGCTTTTTAACTGCAGCAGCTTTAGTGGACGCTACTGGAGCTGGAATTACGCGGCTGTTGGCATGAGACTTGCCCTCCAATAGATCCTTGTAAATGGATTTAAAGTGTATTCATTCAAATTAGAGAGACAATTTAAATTAAAAAGCTTAGAGCTGCCTCCACCACAGGGGGGCTCGCTCGACCCACCAGCGGACAGGCACCAGTATTGGGAGAGAGGGGCTGGCCGTCAGGGTTCACCGCGGCTCTGGCACAAACCCGGCGACACGGAGGTGGCACGGGCAGGAGCGGACTGAACGTGTCGGCTTCTCACTTTTTGGATTTTAGAAGGGCATGACATGCCTATATCTGTGTCTCCCCCTCCTTTTACTCCTCCACCTCTTTTCTTTTCTCATGACTATATGTACTTGTCACTTTTCCATGTGTTAGTTGTGTCTTCTGAGCAGTTTGTCAGCTTTTGGACACCTTTGAAGGTGTTTTCTATGTGTTTCTATGTGTTTTTGTTTGCCTGCCATTGGTTTTAACGGTGTTCGAAGGTGTTCGACGAACAGTTCGACGAACAGTTCGGCGAACACACGGGTGTTCGACGAACCGAACCGAACTCGAACCCTACGGGGGTGGCTCAACACTACTCATAATTTACACTCGCAGTAACACCAATCCTTCCCTCTCCTCAGTCCCTTCATATAAAATAATAGGACATTTAATCTTCGGCTCCTTCATGCAGCGCTTACTGTTTCTTTACTTGCCATCTCCGCGGCACTGTGGTTACAACTGCAGTGCAATGAAGTCTGCCACTGCATTTTGAGAGGGGGCTTCATGAGCTCTCCTCTGCCTCAAACATGAATGAAAAACACTAATACATTTGAATATAGGAAGAAGGAAATCAGTGTATCCAGGTTCCTGGATCTAGAAATAAAACTACACCAGTGTGCTGGTTGTACATTGAATAAAGAGGCAAGTTCCAGGGACCTGCAAGGTCGCTTATGCCAAAAAGGTCAATTAGGCCATGTGTTTTTTCTGTATTCCTGTTCATAAGTGCCAGTCCTGACTATATAGGCCAGAAAGAGTTTGAGCTGGCAGTCTGCCAGTTCATATTCCAGTGCCCTTTTCTGCTGATTGAGGGGAGTGACGTGTTAGAGGATCCTACACTTTCTACCAATGACGTTATTCAGTTAAGGACTGTATATATTTGAAATGACTGTATCATTTGTACTAAGAACAAGGGACTGTAACCTTATTCAAGGACCATTTTCCTGAAAAGTTTGCAGTAGTTTATGAAACTCTTTCTTAATCTAAGAGACCAGATTATCTATAGTGCCAGAAATGTGTTAGAATATGTTATATGTCTTGACGTAAAAAAAGAAGAAGATGGAGAAGAAGACAACGCTGACAAAAATATTTCCATACTGTTATTAGGTTTTATTTACCGTGTTTTGTGTCTTGCAGATTCTTGGTTGCCTAGGACGGCAATCAATAAAGAAGGAAGTGTTTACAGAAGTGGAAGATGGCTGACAAACTCCTGGAGAAATTTGCTAATATGACTTCATGTTATACAGTATATATATATATATATATATATATATATATATATATACCGTATATACGCTAGTATAAGCCAACCCGAATATAAGCTGAGGCCCCAGATTTTACCACAAAAAACTGGGAAAACTTATTGACTCGAGTATAAGCCTAAGGTGGGAAATGCAGCAACTACTGGTAAATTTCCCCATCCTCGTAAGCATTGCTCCCTCATCCCCAATCCTCGCATGCATGACCCCCTCATCCACAATCCTGGTATACATAGTCCCCTCATCCTCAATCCTGGTATGCATGGTACCCTCATCCCCAATCCTTGGTAGGCATGGCACCCCTCATCCCAATCCAGATATGCATGGCACCCCTCATCCCAATCCTGGTATGCATAGCATCCGTCATCCCAATCCTGTTATGCATGGCACCCCTCATCCCAATCCTGGTATGCATGGCACCCCTCATCCCAATCCTGGTATGCATGGCACCCCTCACTGTGTCCTGTCTGCCAGCATCTCACCTCAGCATCTGAGGAATGCATGATGTCACAGTTATGTGCCCTCAGATGCCGACGTGAGGTGCCGGGATATTCTCCATAATAGTCTGTCAGTCAGTCAATTATTCTCCTTAATAGCGTAGTGTGAGTCGCAGCTGCCGCTCCTGCAGCGGCTCTGCAATCACATATGCCTGCTACTAAAGAGAATGAATGTTCAGTCTCTCCAATAGTGGGCACAGAGGATCATTGAGCGGCTGCTGGAAGCGGCAGCTGCGACTCACACAGCACTATTAAGGAGTGCCCCATGGGCATGGAGAGGGGTGAATATTAATTACCTTTAGCAGCGGGCACACTTGGTAGCTGCAGCAGCAGCTACTACCTGTGCCCGCTTATCCGTCGCCGCAACTTCCTCCCACCCCACCGGTATATCAGCACTGCTATGTATAGCTAAAATCACAATAGCCTATGAACGCCAGCCACGGGTTTGTTTTCATAGAAGCATCGTAATGACATGCACGGAGGTCAACAGAAGACTCCCCGGCTGTCATAGCAACCCATTGATGCCCTGCAATCATGTCACAGGAGCGCCGATGAGAGCATGGAATGACGCGCCCCCCTGTCAAAATGTAGTAAATGCCGCTGTCAGAGATAGTCAGCAGGATTTAACAGGTTAACAGCCTCAGGTGGAGCAACAGTCCATCCACGGATGTTAAAGGCACATTACGGCTGATTATATCAACCATCATGTGTGGGTGCAGGAGCCACAAGGAGCTGACACTGTGCACGCTATTAAGGAGAGTGAATAGTCACTGATCCCCACATCAATAGTCTTGGCATGGGGAGCAGTGACTATTCCAGCAGCTGATCTCGGCATCTGAGGGCGCATAGCAGTGACGTTATGCGCGGTTAACACACTGAGATCAGGGAATGGGGACTACGTATAACAGGAAGGGGGGGGGCAGTGTCATAAGAAGCATAACAGGGCATCATGACCTCATTTTTTGCCAAAAAATACAGTAGATAGAGGAGGTTCAGGTCTTCAAACTATGCAAGAACCTGCAGCTTGTCCCATTTGCCTACTCTGTCTACATGGAAAAACATTGAGGGGTCATATCACTTTACAAATGCAACATTCCCTTCATTCTATATTTCATAAGGTGATGGCATAATCTAAGGGCTTGTGCAGTCGAATTTATTTACGGTCTGAGTGCGTTACGACAAAACATTGGATTGCACCCAGACCAATGTTACTCTCTGGGGCCTTGTACGTGTCCAATTTTTTCCTAGGACAGTGTCTGTGCAAGGAAAAATAATGCAGCATGCTCGATTTGCATACGATATTCAGACAGCACTTGGCCATGGAAGTTAATAATGTCGAATGACATCTGCAGCACAATTTTCATGGACTTACAGAATGAAAAAGATGGAGAAATTTTTATTTTTAAATCTTCTCATCCAAGAAAATTGGATTAGACTATGCACACGTTCTGATCAGAGTGTGATTAGCATAATTTGCCCGATTCTCTCGGATGAGAGCAAATACGGTGATGTAACCCTAGCCTTATGATATGTCATCAGTCACTTAACATGACAGCAATAACCCTTTCATTTAAGCATATTAAAAAAAAACTTTATACTAAAATGGATACAAATATTTTTATTGAATAATAATTTCATACATCCGATTGTAAACAACTAAGTAATGCTTATTCTCCAATGTTGATTTACTGTATATTTAGATTTAATAGATTGCCTTTAATGTTTGAGTTTAAGTGTGCAGTAGAGACATCCTAACCCAGGTTTTCTTATCTACATCGTTATGTAAAGGAAATGTTAATGTCTTTCATACAGTCCTTGTAAATCCTTTCAAATTCTTCTTCTTGAGCAGGAGTAAAATGATTCTTATGATCTCCAGCAATACCTACAGGAAAAAAAAATATTGTACTTTGTTAAAATACAAGCATATGTAATCTCCTTAGAGTGGTATAGGTAGCAGTGGTTTTTATTGACAATCATTTGGTTTGCTGTCCATGAATGAAGTTCCCTTTATTACACATGTGAATATTTTTATCTCACTTGAATAAAAATCTTGAAAGTAGCCAAAGCAAGAATCTACGCAGACAAGCCCTAATATGCATTTTAGATAGTAGTACGTGACGAGAAGCAGAGAAGTTTTTTCCTGATATAGTGTTTGGACACTGGGCATCCATCCAGCAGCTGATTGGACTTAGGGCTGTACAGAATAGATTTTAGTCATTCGCCAGCATAAATTAGACTTCACCAGCTTTACTGTGATCTGTATTTAACTTTTCAAAACTTAGAAGTATGCTCAATCCCAAGTCTGCTGTATAGTGTATCAAATAGACATGTAACCAGAAGCATTATGTGCAACACCTATTACATCTAAGTAGAGAAAGCAACTTTTAGGCTGTGTCCAGACATACCAAAATTGTTGTGAATATACGATCCTTATTATTGGGTGGAAAATCTGCCTTGTTTTGCAGTAGGCGCATAGTGGATACCTATTGAGTACAAAAGCTAAGTGAAAATCCACAAAAGCTCATTTTTTGGCTATAGTGGTCACATGGGATGAAACAGTTTTCTCTACCAGGTGTCTCTGGCTGACTGTTCATTTCTCTTCCTACCAGTTTTCTGGTCATAATCATTGACCGAGTACCTCTCTCATCCATATCAACTGGCAACCATTATGCAGTTCTCCACATCAAAGGGTAAATATGTCCCATAAACACACATCTAAACTCCTGCTCTTGGCCCACTCCTTTTCAGTTAGATCACACTCTCCTTCACTTCTGACCCTGCATTTTTTAGCCTGCTTTTGTCCAATACAATGGGACAGTCCACGTTAACTTGAAGATGCCATGTTTCTCTCTGATACTGACTGTACTGGTCAAACATCAGGTCAAGGCAATTGCCCAATGCAACAGGTAGTCCATGAATCTTTTACTAAAAAAAACCCCTTAAAATCTATATATTTCAAAAATTGTTAAAAATTTTTCTCCACAAGTTAACACTTAATCCACAATATTTTTTAAATCACTTATACCTATGCCAAGCAAATGAAAGGGACATTATCTCTATTCATGACCCGGTCTTGCTTAGCCCTTATTCACCTTAACGTCATTTTGACACATAGTGAGGTTTTAATACTAGAGGATAGCACCATCCCAATTTGGGTACACCTTGATGCTAGCTGGATGAACCTTTGATGAACCTCTGAAAGGAGGAGAAAAGAGTAGAGGCACAATATGGGATTGAGATAAGTGATTTAACTTTCCAAATGACTCATTTTCTATTTCTATCAGCTTTATACTGGGGCATAATATGGGATTTAGATAAGCAATATAACTTTCTGCACGACTCATTTATTTATTTTTTCTATGAGTATTATCTTTGGGTGTATCATGACCTTTACCAGGAATATATATCCTCCTTGGTTTCCTCTTGGTTACCCTACATGTTGTATATAATTCTCTGTACCGCTTAGTTACATCTTCTTTCATCCCAGGTCTATCAGGTCTCATATAAGGCTACCCAGGGTCAGTAAGGGAGAGCCATTGAAGAGCGGGTGCGCCATATCGCATCAATTTAGGATGTCAACCTCTGTGACCAAGTAGGGAAGGATTGAAAAGAAAAATAGGGATAGTGTCCCTTTCATTTATTTGTAAACAATGGTGCAGCGGTCTCAGGGAGCGCCAAAGGAATACTGGACAATATAATAGATGGCAACCGACTTTTATTCTTCCTCCAATACCACTGGCAGTGGTATTGGAGGAAGAATAAAAGTCGGTTGTCATCTATTATATTGTCCAGTATTCCTTTGGCGCTCCCTGAGACCGCTGCACCATTGTTTACTTGTGAAATATCTCCATACGGAGCCAAAGCGGCAGGAGCAGCCTGGTCTATTTGGATGTGTGAGGACCTGCGGTTATCCAGCCACCGGGTTAAACTACTGAGGACCTGCGGTGACGTGGTATCTGGTCCGGCAGGATTGTGTGACCACTTGAGGAGCACGGAGTTGCGAGGCAAACACCGACAGGACGGTACTACAAATAGAGGTGACCCGGAGCCTCATCAATCACACGCTTAATCTTGGTTGTGTAGACGTACACAACCATCACAGGTGAGTGTACTGGCACTTTTTAAATTAATTAAATAGCCCTGTGAGTCTACACATGCGCCCTTTCTTTTCTTTTCACCTTTCATTTATTTGGCATAGGTATTTTAAAAAAAATTGTGGATTAAGCATTTATTTCTTAAGTGTTCATGTGTGGAGCATAATTTTTTAACAATTTTTGAAATAAAGATATAGATTGTAAATTTTTTGGGGGGCTAAAATGTTAATATATCCCTTCCTAATTATTCATAGTAAACCACAGTAAGTCATGGATTCCAGCAAAACTTTTATCCGTGGAGAAGGCTTGCATCAAAACACACGCTGGCGCCACATAGGTAATGTTGATTTTTCCTTCTGATTCTGTCTTATTTTGTTCATCTTTTATTATTGTGTTTGCAGCTTTATATACTTATACTTATTTAACTTCTGCTGTGCATGTTTATAATCTCACTAGCTATTGAACCCGTTCTACGCCCGAGCGGTGAGCATTTTTATTGGTATATGGTCTCCCATGCTGGTATGTGCTGCCCCCCTCCAGCTATGTGCTGCCCCCATCCTGGCATTTGTGCTGCCCCCATCCTGGCATTTGTGCTGCCCCCATCCTGGTATTTGTGCTGATCCCATCCTGGTATTTGTGCTCCCCAATCCTGTTCCCCCAACCTGTTATATGCTGCCCCCATGCTATCCTGGTATGCATGGCACTCCTTATCCCTATCCTGGTATGCATGGTACCCCTCACCCCTATCCTGGTATGCATAGCACCCCTCACCCCTATCCTGGTATGCGTGGCACCCCTCATCCTGGATTGCTCCGCTGACTTATTTTGTTGTGGGATTGCTCCGCTGATGTATTTTGCTGCTAGATTGCTCCCCTGACGTATTATTGCTCCGCTGACGTATTTTGTTGCTGGATTGCTCCACTGACGTACAGAGACTTGACGGAGATTTATCTTCCAACAAGACAATGATCCCAAACATAAAGCAAAATCTACAATGGAATGGTTCAAAAATAAACGTATCCAAGTGTTAGAATGGCCAAGTCAAAGTCCAGACCTGAATGAAATTGAGAATCTGTGGAAAGAGCTGAAAACTGCTGTTCACAAACGCCCTTCATCCAACCTCAATGAGCTCGAGCTGTTTTGCAAGGAAGAGTGGGCAAGAATTTCAGCCTCTCGATGTGCAAAACTGATAGAGGCATACCCCAAGCAACTTGTAGCTGTAATCGCAGCAAAAGGTGGCTCTACAAAGTATTAACTCAAGCGGGCCGAATAATATTGCACGCCCCACTTTTCAGTTTTTAATTTGTTAAAAAAGTTTAAAATATCCCAAAAATTTTGTTCTACTTCACGATTGTGTCCCACTTGTTGTTGATTCTTCCCCAAAAAATTAGAATTTTATATCTTTATGTTTCAAGCCAGAAATGTGGCAAAAGGTAGAAATACTTTCACATGGCACTGTATATATTACTTACAATACAGACCAAAAGTTTGGACACACCTCATTTAAAGATTTTTCTGTATTTTCATGACTATGAAAATTGTACATTCACACTGAAGGCATCAATACTATGAATTAACACATGTGGAATTATATACTTAACAAAAAAGTGTGAAACAATTGAAAATATGTCTTATATTCTAGGTTCTTCAAAGTAGCCACCTTTTGCTTTGATGACTGCTTTGCACACTCTTGGCATTCTCTTGATGAGCTTCAAGAGTTAGTCACCAGAAATGGTCTTCCAACAATCTTGGAGGAGTTCCCAGAGATGCTTCGCACTTGTTGGCCCTTTCGCCTTCACTCTGCGGTCCAGCTCACCCCAAACCATCTCGATTGGGTTCAGGTCTGGTGACTGTGGAGGCCAGGTCATCTGGCGTAGCACCCCATCACTCTCCTTCTTGGTCAAATAGCCCTTACACAGCCTGGAGGTGTGTTTGGGGTCATTGTCCTGTTGAAAAATAAATGATGGTCCAACTAAATGCAAACAGGATGCTGGTTCAGTATGCCTTCAATTTTGAATAAATCCCCAACAGTGTCACCAGCAAAGCACCCCCACACCATCACACCTCCTCCTCCATGCTTCACAGTGGGAACCAGGCATGTAGAGTCCATCCTTTCACCTTTTCTGCGTCACACAAAGACAAGGTGGTTGGAACCAAAGATCTCAAATTTGAACTCATCAGACCAAAGCACAGTTTTTCCACTGGTCTAATGTTCATTCCTTGTGTTCTTTAGCCCAAACATGTCTCTTCTGCTTGTTGCCTGTCCTTAGCAGTGGTTTCCTAGCAGCTATTTTACCATGAAGGCCTGCTGCACAAAGTCTCCTCTTAACAGTTGTTGAAGAGATGTGTCTGCTAGAACTCTGTGTGACATTGACCTGGTCTCTAATCTGAGCTGCTGTTAACCTGCGCTTTCTGAGGCTGGTGACTCGGATAAACTTATCTTCAGAAGAAGAGTTGACTCTTGGTCTTCCTTTCCTGGGGCGGTCCTCAAGTGAGCCAGTTTCTTTGTAGCGCTTGTTGGTTTTTGCAACTGCACTTGGGGACACTTTCAAAGTTTTCCCAATTTTTTGCACTGACTGACCTTCATTTCTTAAAGTAACGATGGCCACTCGTTTTTCTTTACTTAGCTGATTTTTTCTTGCCATAATACAAATTCTAACAGTCTATTCAGTAGGACTATCAGCTGTGTATCCACTAGACTTCTGCACAACACAACTGATGGTCCCAACCACATTTATAAGGCAAGAAATCCCACTTATTAAACCTGAAAGGGCACACCTGTGAAGTGAAAACCATTTCCGGTGACTACCTCTTGAAGCTCATCAAGAGAATGCCAAGAGTGTGCAAAGCAGTCATCAAAGCAAAAGGTGGCTACTTTGAAGAACCTAGAATATAAGACATATTTTCAGATGTTTCACACTTTTTTGTTAAGTATATAATTCCACATGTGATAATTCATAGTTTTGATGCCTTCAGTGTGAATGTACAATTTTCATAGTCATGAAAATCTTTAAATGAGAAGGTGGGTCCAAACTTTTGGTCTGTATTGTATATCTATTATTTATGTATATAGTATCTTTTTTATATATATATATATATATATATATATATATATATATATATATATATATATAAATATATATATAGATAGATATATGTGTAATATATACAGTATATATCTATATATAGTACAAAATGTTTTTTTTAAGATAGAGACCGGAGGCACTGTGTGACGCAGGAATCTTGTGTCTTTTAAAATGTGGGGGTACGTTACATATTTAAATGATTAGTGATGTCAGGAGAGGGCGGGGGAAGACTGTGACGCCCGATCAGCGCCTGTGCAGTCCCCGCTTTCCGGTGCCATGTTGTTGAAGACACACTGCAAGTGTGTCTTCAATGAGTCTATTGAAGACACACTAGCAATGTGTCTTCAATAAAATGGCGCCGGAAGCGCACTATGCGCATTTACCAATTCCGACAGATGATCCCGGCCTTCTGCTCATAGAGACTCCGCGGCAACTGGCCTCCCGGATAGGTAAGTTGTTATTGTGCCGGAGATCGCGGTATTCGTTCAGTGCTAAAGCAGACCGCGATCTCCGGCACCACAATCCTCATCGTTGTTTAGGATGGGGATGCATTCCTCTGAGGGCTTCAGACTCTGTGGGCGTTGTGCTTGCATAGTCTATCGAGGCTTCAGACAGAGGGAGGCATCTCTGGTTATATTATAGATTACATCATAGCATCTTTAATATACTTATTCCCTTGCTGTTTATGTTTCCATACTCCATGTATCATGTTTTTTGGAGTGTCTATTGTTCTTTATATTAATCTGCACCTACTGTTTTTGCCGCCTTCTAGTTATTTTACCCTATTTCAATACTTGTCTTTCAAATTTTAGTATAATAATTATACTTTTATAATATATCATTTTGGCTATATATATATACACTTGCTTGTGGAGCATGGTTACTTTTCAATATATATACATATACACTTTATATATATATATACATATATATATCTATATCTATATATATATATATTAGTGGGGAAAATAAGTATTTGTTACACTGCCGATACTGAAAGTTTTCCCAGGCACACTTCAACTGTGAGAGGCAGAATCTTAAAAAAAATCCAGAAAAATCACATTGTATGATTTTTACATAATTAATTAGCATTTTATTGCATGAAATAAGTATTTAACTCAATAGAAAAAAAGAACTTAATATATGGTACAGAAACCTTTGTTTGCAATTACAGACGTCAGACGTTCCCTGTGGTTTTTGTCACGGGTGTGTCGCCACGAAGATCGTCACGATTACACAGCCTGACTTCTCGCAGCTGAGTTTTTGGTGCTTTGTATTTTTCGGCAGTGAGGGAGTTAACTCTCTCTCTCTCTCTCTGTGCTAGACGAGGTCCAGCCTCGCCCAGCTGCAATCAATGCTGCTGTAGTGGGACTCCTTCAAATGCCTGCCGGTCTGTTAGGGAAGTGTCGGTGAAAGCATTTCATGCAGACTAACAGAGCGGATCGTGGTATTTGGAGATTCAGAGCTAAGTGTATTTGGAGTGTTTTTTCCCTTCCTCGCTTTATCATTTATCTCCTTTCCCGTTGGTGTTCCCTCTGTTGTAGTTGTGTAGTTTTTGTATGCAAGGTGGTTTTGGTTTTACCCTTGTACTGTCTCGTTCGTCTAAGTACTGAGTGTGGGCATATTATTACCTGTCCCCTTTTGTTGTGATCAGGGGTCCTTCTCAGGACTAGATTACTGAGGTGCAGGGATCCTCAGGAGGTAGGGGTTACGCTGGCGGCCTGGCTCTCTGTACCTTTAACAGTACCTCCAGGTAGAGGGATTAGTCAGGGCCCCAGCTTAGGGTCAGCTTAGGCCCCCTACCTCCAGTACACAGAGACAGCGTGACAGTTTTTGATCAAGTTTGCACAGGGATTACAGCAGGGATTTTGGCCCTCTCCACCATACAGATCTTCTTTGGGGCTGTCGGTGGGCAACATTGAGTTTCAGCTCCCTCCAAAGCTTTTCTGTTGGGTTCAGGTCTGTAGGCTGCCTAGGCCACTCCAGGACCTTAAAATGCTTCTTATGGAGCCATTTCCCTAGCTGTGTGTTCCGGCTCATTGTCATGCTGGATGACCCAGTCAAGACCCATCTTCAATCTTTTTACAGAGGGAAGGAGGTTGTTGGCCAAAATCTTGCGATACATCACCTCATCCATCCTGCCTTCAATATGATGCAGTTGTCCTGTCCACTTTACAAAAAAGCACCCCCAAAGCAAGATGTGTCCCCCACCATACTTCAAGGTTGGGAAAATGTTCTTGGGGTTGTACTCATTCTTCTTCTTCCTCCAAACACAGCCAGTGGAGTCAATACCAAAAAGTTGTATTATGATGTTATCTGACCACATGACCTTCTCCCATGCCTCCTCTGGATAACCCAGATGGTCATTGGCGAACTTCAAACAGGATTTCAACATGTGCTGGCGTGAGCAGGAGAACCATGCGTGCCTTACAGGATTTTAATCCATGATGGCGTAGTGTTTTACTAATGGTAAAGTTTGAGACTGTGATGCCAGCTGTCTTCAGGTCATTTATCAGGTCCTCCCTTGTAGTTCTGGGCTCATTCCTGACCTTTCTCAGAATCATCCTTAACCCATGAGGCAAAATCTTGCATGTAGCCCAGGACAGAAATTGTGCAAACAGTTGTTGCTTTCTCACCAAGCTGCTTGCATATTGTCCTGTAGCCCATCCCTGCCTTGTACACGACTACAACTTTATCCCTGGTGTCCTTAGACAGTTCTTTGGTCGTGGCCATGGTGTAGAGGTTGGAGTGTGATTGATTGAGTTTGTAGGCATGTGTCTTTTATACAGGAAGCAAGTTCAAACAGGTGCAATTATTACAGGTAATGAGTGCAGTGCAGGTGGGCTTCTTAATGAAAAGCAAACAGGTCTGTGAGATCCAGAATTCTTGCTGGTTGCTAGGTGATCAAATACTTATTTCATGCAATAAAATACAATTTAATTATTAAAATGTTATAAAATGTAATTTTCTGGTTTTTATTTTTAGGTTCTGTCTCTCACAGTTGAAGTGTACATACAATAAAAATGACAGACCTCTCCATTATTTGTAGGTGGGAAAATGTGAAAACTAATTATTTTCCCCACTGTGTATATATGTACTACAACTTTCTGTGATTAATACTATTAGTTTTTGCACCATAACTGATAGCTGCCATTTTTGTTTATCCCAGCAAAACTTTGCAGAATGGCCATAGGTCTTTGTCTATTTACTGATGCCCTCTTTCCTCATAATCAGTTAAGTTTCTACATTTCTATTTCTGCACCACAGACAGTCCAGGAGTTGGTGGATGCTTTAGTCCAGGTCTGGGAGGAGATCCCACAGGAGACCATCCGCAACCTCATCAGGAGCATGCACAGGCGTTGTAGGGAGGTCATACAGGCACGTGGAGGCCACACACAATACTGAGCCTCATTTTGACTTGTTTTAAGGACATTACATCAAAGTTGGATCAGCCTGTAGTGTGTTTTTCCACTTTAATTTTGGGGGTGACTCCAAATCCAGGCCTCCATTGGTTAATAAATTTGATTTCCATTGATGATTTTTGTGTGATTTTGTTGTCAGCACATTCAACTTTGTACAGAACAAAGTATTCAATGAGAATATTTCATTCATTCAGATCTAGGATGTGTTATTTGAGTGTTTCCTTTATTTTTTTGAGCAGTGTATATTCTTATCATATGCTTTACCTTTTCTGTGAAATGTTCCATGTTCTGTGTTGAAAATATCGTTAGGCACTGCAGAATAGTTGGACATTGGGTTGCTCTTCATTGCTTGAAAAGAAGAATGCTGTACTACTGAGTCTATGGCCGCATCATCTAGTTCCTTCCCGAGGAATTTACAAATTTTAACAACATTTCTCCTCAAATCCTAGAGCAAAAGGCAAATTTTAATAAGCAAGTTTTAATACTGATGAACAAATCAAATAAACTCATAACTTCAATTCTGTATACTTAACTTATATGGATATTAAAGTTGATATATATATATATATATATATATATATATATATATATATAAATATATACAGTACAGACCAAAAGTTTGGACACACCTTCTCATTTAAAGATTTTTCTGTATTTTCATGACTATGAAAATTGTACATTCACACTGAAGGCATCAAAACTATGAATTAACACATGTGGAATTATATACTTAACAAAAAAGTGTGAAAGAACTGAAAATATGTCTTATATTCAAGGTTCTTCAAAGTAGCCACCTTTTGCTTTGATGACTGCTTTGCACACTCTTGGCATTCTCTTGATGAGCTTCAAGAGGTAGTCACCGGAAATGGTTTTCACTTCAAAGGTGTGCCCTGTCAGGTTTAATAAGTGGGATTTCTTGCCTTATAAATGGGGTTGGGACAATCAGTTATGTTGTGCAGAAGTTTGGTGGATACACAGCTGATAGTCCTACTGAATAGACTGTTAGCTGCTTTTTTCTTGCCATAATACAAATTCTAAGTAAAGAAAAACGAGTGGCCATCATTACTTTAAGAAATGAAGGTCAGTCAGTGCGAAAAATTGGGAAAACTTTGAAAGTGTCCCCAAGTGCAGTTGCAAAAACCATCAAGCGCTACAAAGAAACTGGCTCACATGAGGACCGCCCCAGGAAAGGAAGACTAAGAGTCTCCTCTGCTTCTGAGGATAAGTATATCTGAGTCACCAGCCTCAGGAATCGCAAGTTAACAGCAGCTCAGATTAGAGACCAGGTCAATGCCACACAGAGTTCAAGCAGCAGACACATCTCTTCAACAACTGTTAAGAGGAGACTTTGTGCAGCAGGCCTTCATGGTAAAATAGCTGCTATTAAACCACTGCAAAGGACAGGCAGCAAGAAGAAGAGACAAGTTTTGGCTAAAGAATACAAGGAATGGACATTAGACCAGTGGAAGTCTGTGCTTTCCTCTGATGAGTCCAAATTTAAGATCTTTGGTTCCAACCACCGTGTCTCTGTGCGACGCAGAAAAGGTGAACAGATGGACTCTACATGCCTGGTTCCCACCGTGAAGCATGGAGGAGGAGGTGTGATGGTGTGGGGGTGCTTTGCTGGTGACACTGTTGGGGATTTATTCAAAACTGAAGGCATATTGAACCAGCATGGCTACCACAGCATTTTGCAGCGGCATGTTATTCCATCCGGTTTTCGTTTAGTTGGACCATCATTTATTTTTCAACAGGACAGTGACCCCAAACACTCTTCCAGGCTGTGTAAGGGTTATGTGACCAAGAAGGAGAGTGATGGGGTGCTACTATAGATGACGTGGCCTCCACAGTCACCAGACCTGAACCCAATCGAGATGGTTTGGGGTGAGCTGGACCGCAGAGTGAAGGCGAAAGGGCCAACAAGTGCTAAGCATCTCTGGGAACTCCTTCAAGATTGTTGGAAGACCATTTCCGATGACTACCTCTTGAAGCTCATCAAGAGAATGGCAAGAGTGTGCAAAGCAGTCATCAAAGCAAAAGGTGGCTACTTTGAAGAACCTAGAATATAAGACATATTTTCAGTTGTTTCACACTTTTCTGTTAAGTATATAAATCCACATGTGTTAATTCATAGTTTTGATGCCTTCAGTGTGAATGTACAATTTTCATAGTCATGAAAATACAGAAAAATCTTTAAATGAGAAGGTGTGTCCAAACTTTTGGTCTGTACTGTATATATATATATATATATATATATATATACATATATATATATATATATATATATATCGGAAAGTATTCAGACCCCTTTAAAGTTTTCACTCTTTGTTTCATTGTAGCCATTTGGTAAGTTATAAAAAGTTCATTTTTTTCTCTTTAAAGTACACTCTGCACCCCATCTTGACTGAAAAAAAACAGAAATGTAGAAATTTTTGCAAATTTATTAAAAAGGAAAAACTGAAATATCACATGGTGATATATAAGTATATATCATCTACTATATCATCGGCTTATCCCGTCTGTCTGTCCGTCCAGGAAATCCCGCATCGCTGATTGGTCCGTGAGATAGCAGGGCTGACTCCGCCCATGTGGTCATATGACTCACCAACTGCCCATGACGTACTGAACATGTTTTGTCAGTCACAGAGTGTGATGTACTTCTGTCATGTTTAATGAATACGTTCTGTCAGTCACAGTGCGACATAGCTCAGTCACATTTACTTAACACGGTCAGTCAAAGTGTGATGTACTTCTGTCACGTTCAGTGAACACGTTCTGTCCGTCACAGTGTGACGTACTTCTGTCACGTTTACTGGACACGTTCTGCCAGTCACAGCGCACTTCTTTACTGCATGTTATCACGATTTACGCTTCCTGTCTTCCAATGGGTCGTAAGCGAAAATACGCCACTGAGGATGACAGAAAAGCAGCAGAAGAAGCAAGGAAACGACAACATCGAGAGCAACAGACACCACAACAAACTGCTGCCACACAAGCCCAGAATGCGGAATCTCACAGAAAACGTCGGCAACAGGAGACACCACAACACACTGCCGCCAGACAAGTCCAGGATGCGGAATCTCACAGATAACGTCGGGAACAGAAAACACCGCAACACGCGCATTTATTGACAGAGCGTGCGGTGGATGATGGGGGATAACCCCGCCCACAGCCCGTCATTCACCATGGTACGCGGAACAGGAGACCCCTGGCTGCAGCCGCAAATAGTTGTGATGTAAGCGGAAGCAAGAGCCGGCTGCAGCCGGGGGAATTACATGCTGGCTGTGCGTGGTCAGCGATGTTGTCACAAGCAGTAT
The DNA here is from genome assembly GCF_046119375.1 of Phyllobates terribilis. Classification (NCBI taxonomy): domain Eukaryota; kingdom Metazoa; phylum Chordata; class Amphibia; order Anura; family Dendrobatidae; genus Phyllobates; species Phyllobates terribilis. The sequence continues at coordinate 118,943,346 of NW_027362772.1, forward strand.
TGGCAACATGACGTAATTACAAAATTCATTAGGGGCCCCGGGGGGATACATTGGTGGGTTAATTTAAAGTAGTGCACCCCCCCATTTAAACACTGCTTCGTGTTATAATCTGCTACAAGCACTAAGGAAAGACAGGAGATCTGTCCCTACAGTAGAACTAAGCTAGATCCCTACGATGTAACGGGGAACCTGATCCTGCAATCAGACCCGCTAAAGTCCTCAGCTAGTCTGAACGAAGACCTATAGATGTGAGGAAGGGATCCCTACAAGAACTAGGGACAGGGAGAAAGATGGACACCTCCTAGCAGAAATTGTAGCAGTAAAAAGACAAACAACTTAGAACATAGAGGTCAAAAGACCTAGCTAAACTGACTGAGAAAGGTAACAAAGCACCTGGCTAGCTTAAGAGTAGAAATTACAATGAAGCACAGCAAGGCCAGAAGGGCGGAGCAGGATTAAATAGGCAAAAACGGTCATGTGACCAGCATAATAGAAAAAACCTAACAGGAGAGTTCTAACAGTACCCCCTCTTCTATGAGGATACTCCGGATCCCCTAGGCCCAGGCTTATCAGGAAACCTCTTGTGAAATGCTGTGACAAGTCTAGAAGCAGAAACATCATCTGCCCTCACCCATGAGTTATCCTCGGGACCGAAACCCTTCCAAGCGACGAGATACTGCAAACTCCCTCTATACCGTCTAGAATTAAGGATGCGGGAAATTTTATATTCCCCGTCCTCCACCACCGGAGGAACAGTGGCAGTGGCATCTCTATCTGATACACAAGCTTCTTTCAATAGAAAAACATGAAACACCGGATTAATCTTCCAGGAGGTAGGAGCCTCCAACCTAACAGCAGATTGGTTAACTACCCGAAGCACCTTAAAGGGCCCTACAAACTTGGGACCCAATTTTTTAGAAGGAATCCTCAACCGCCGATTCTTAGAGGACAACCAAACCATGTCACCAACCGTAAACAAAACCTCTTGACGTTTCCTGTCAAAGTACCTCTTAGATTTTTTGTTAACCTCCTGAAGATTACCACGCACATCAGTCCAAACTCTTTCCAAATCACCGGAAAAACTCTCCTCCTCAGCACCAACCATAGTAGAAAAGCTGCGAGACAACGCATCAGCTTTAACATTCTTGGTACCCGGGATGTAAGTAACGGAAAAATTAAACCGCGAAAAAAAAAGTGCCCACCTAGCCTGACGGGCATTCAAGCGCTTAGCAGCATCAAGATAGATCAGATTTTTATGATCAGTGAAAACCTGAATGGGAAAATCAGCACCTTCAAAGAGATGACGCCAGTGTTCAAATGCGAGTTTAATAGCCAGCAATTCCCGATTACCAATATCATAATTAAGTTCAGTCTCAGAAATTTTTTTTGAAAAAAAGCACAGGGATGTACTCCATCCTTGTTTTCCTGAGGCAACACCGCACCGACCCCCACAGAAGAAGCATCAACCTTAACCAAAAACGGCTTAGTCACATCAGGCTGCATAAGGATGGGGGCAGAGCTGAACCTCTCCTTTAGAAACACAAACGCTTCAATGGCCTCAGTAGTCCACTGAACCGTATTAGAACCTTTCCTGGTGAGATCGGTCAGTGGTTTAACAATAATAGAAAAATTTTTAATGAATATTCTGTAATAATTGGCGAAACCCCAAAAAAACTGTATCGATTTCAAACCAATAGGCCTAGGCCGTTCCTGCACAGCTTGAACTTTCACCGGGTCCATCTCAAAGCCCTCACTGGAGATAATGTAGCCCAAAAAACTAATTCTCTGTACAGCGAACGCACATTTCTCCAGCTTAGCAAAAAGCGAATTGTCAATTAATTACTGCAATAACTCACGTACGCTCCGCCAATGAGACTCCAGGTCAGGCGAATAAATCAAAATGTCATCCAAATACACAACCACATTTTTGCCGATCAAAGGTCTAAGGATGTCGTTAATAAGATTAAAAAAAAATGCTGGTGCATTGGTAAGACCAAAAGGCATAACCAAATTCTCAAAATGACCCACAGGAGTGTTAAAAGCAGTCTTCCATTCATCACCCTCCTTCATGCGCAACAAATTGTATGCCCCCCGGAGATCAATTTTAGAGAACCACTTGGCCCCCACTAACTGGTTAAACAAATAAGGAATCAATGGCAGTGGGTAGGGATTGCGTACAGTAATTTTATTAATGTCGCGAAAGTCCAAACAAGGACGTAAACCGCCGTCCTTTTTTTTAACAAAAAAAAATCCATCAGCTACAGGTGACTTAGAGGGTCTGATATGACCGGCAGCCAAGCTAGTCTGTATGTATTCCTCCAAAGCCTTTCTCTCAGGAATAGTAAGATTAAATAAACGACTTTTAGGAAGAGTCGCTCCAGGGACAAATTCAATGGTACAATCATAGTCTCTATGGGGAGGCAAAATTTGCGACTCCTCCTCCGAAAAAACTTTCCAAAAATCCTGAATAGGTACAGGTAATTCCCCTTTATCCACAGCAGCAATGCGCCCATTACAACACTTGTCATAACACTTAGGGCTCCAGGACTAAATTTCATTGGTAGACCAATCCAGTACAGGATTGTGCAATTTTAACCAGGGCAACCCCAAAACTACTGGAGAAGGCAAATTATTTAATACCACCAAATCCAAATTTTCTTGGTGAATACCATTAATAGTGAGGGGAAATTCAAAAACCTTGTGAGTAACACATTTCAAGGGAGAGCCATCAACAGAAACCACGGCAATAGGGGATGACAAAGGTTTGGGTTTTAAATTAAGTTTTTCCAAGAATCCCCCATCAATCACATTCAGAGTTGAACCACAATCCACAATTACCCGAAATTCAATTAATTCTTCCTGAGCTGCGGTAGTAGCAGAAAGAAATACACCCTTAGTGTTTAAACAGGCTATACGGGCGTAACTCACCTTTTTTTTTTCTTTGTTCATACGAAGCACATAGTTCTTAATGAAATGGTCAGATTTGCCGCAATAAAAGCACAAACCTTCAGAAAACGTGCGGTCTTTTTCCTGAGAGCGGGGTGACATCGCCCCAATCTCCATCGGCTCTCCAGTGTCAGTACAGACCCTCTCAAGACTCGGAGCTTACATGGCAGAGGATTTACTCTCATTAACCCTTGCACGCAGTCTCCTGTCCACCCGTATAGCTAATTGCATTGCCTCCTGCAAGTTTCCAGGTGTAGGATAAGCAATCAGCAGATCCTTAACCCTTTCACCTAGCCCAGCAAGAAACAAACTTTTCAGAGCTGAATCGTTCCACCCCACCTGAGCAGACCACCGACGGAAGTGAGTACAATAATTTTCCACATTACCTGATCCCTGCCTCAAATGTCTCAATTCCGTCTCAGCTGATGAGACACGATCAGGATCATCATACAACAACCCCAAAGCAGAAAAAAAGCTATCCACTGATCTAAAGCACGGATCCCTAGGTTGGAGAGGAAAGGCCCATCCCTGAGGTTCTTTGCGCAAAAGTGACATTATGAACCCTATGCGCTGTGATTCATCACCAGAGGATCTGGGTCTCAAACGAAAATACAATAAAAAAGCATTTTTAAAGGAAAAAAAATCTTGTTGTTCACCCAAAAATAAATCAGGCAATCGTACCTTTGGCTCCACAAAATGCGCTCCAGAACAGCTACTCACGTGTTGTTGGAGCTCGGCCACCTCCAGAGAGAGTCCCTGCAGGCGTTGAGCCAAATCCTGAACCGACACCATGATGGAAACTGGAGGTCTTTCCTTAGAGAAATTTTTTGGGCTGGACTTACTGTTACGATCTGCTACAAGCACTAAGGAAAGACAGGAGATCTGTCCCTACAATAGAACTAAGCTAGATCCCTATGATGTAACGGGGAACCTGATCCTGCGATCAGACCCGCTAAATTCCTCAGCTAGTCTGAACGAAGACCTATAGATGTGAGGAAGGGATCCCTACAAGAACTAGGGACAGGGAGAAAGATGGACACCTCCTAGCAGAAATTGTAGCAGTAAAAAGACAAACAAACAACTTAGAACATAGAGGTCAAAAGACCTAGCTAAACTGACTGAGAAAGGTAACAAAGCACCTGGCTAGCTTAAGAGTAGAAATTACAATGAAGTCCAGCAAGGCCAGAAGGGCGGAGCAGGATTAAATAGGCAAAAACGGTCATGTGACCAGCATACTAGAAAAAACCTAACAGGAGAGTTCTAACACTTCGCTGATTAGTCGGGCCACCATCTAGCATATCATAAGTATTCAGACCCTTTGCTCAGTATTGAGTAGAAGCACCCTTTTGAGCTAGTACAGCCATGAGTCTTCTTGAGAATGATGCAAGTTTTTCACACCTGCATTTACGGATCCTCTGCCATTCTTCCTTGCAGATCCTCTCCAGTTCCGTCAGGTTGGATAGTGAATGTTGGTGGACAGCCATTTTCAGCTCAATTGGGTTTAGGTCAGGGCTTTGGCTGGACCAGTCAAGAATGGTCACAGAGTTGTACTGAAGCAAGTCCTTTGTTATTTTAGCTGAGTGCTTAGGGTCATTGTCTTGCTGGAAGGTGTACCATCAGCCAAGTCTGAGGTCCAGAGCACTCTGGAAGAGGTTTTCATCTAGGATATCTCTGTACTTGGCCACATTCATGTTTCCTTCAATTGCAACCAGTCGTCCTGTCCCTGCAGCTGAAAGTCACCCCCATAGCTTGATGCTGCCACCATGTTTCACTGTTGGGATTGTATTGGGCAGGTGATGAGCAGTGACTGGTTTTCTCCACACATAACGCTTAGAATTATCACCAAAAAGTTCGATCTACGTCTCATCAGACCAGAGAATCATATTTCTCATAGTCTGGGAGTCCTTCATGTATTTTTCAGCAAACTCTATGTGGGCTTTCATATGTCTTGCACTGAGGAGAGGCTTCCGTCGGGCCACTCTGCCATAAAGGCCCGACTGGTGGAGGGCAGCAGTGATAGTTGACTTTGTCGAACTTTCTCCCATCTCCATACTGCATCTCTGGAGCTCAGCCACAGTAATCTTGGGGTTCTTCTTTACCTCTCTTACCAAGGATCTTCTCCCACGATTGCTCAGTTTGGCTGGATGGCCAGGTCTAGGAAGCCTTCTGGTGGTCCCAAACTTCTTCCATTTAAGGGTTATGGAGGCCACTGTGCCTTGAGTATTGAAGAAATTCTTTTATAACCTTGGCGAGATCTGTGCCTTGCCACAATTCTGTCTCTGAGCTCCTTGGGCTGTTCCATTGAGCTCATGATTCTCATTTGGTCTGACATGCACTGTGAGCTGTTACGCTCGCGCCCGGACTGACTGGCGTGAGCATGATTAGTGATCCCACTGCACCATGAACCGAGGAGTGCCTGGAGGGGCGTAACTAAGTATCAACCCGATCTGACCAAGGTCGCACGGCGGCTAGTCGACTCCATGGACCAAGGAGGAACCGAGCAGAGGGACCAGGTGCGACTCCAGGTCAGACCCCGGTCACAGTTGTTGACCCACACCGGGGAATGCAGGAACAGGCAGGTTAGACTGGCATACAGGCAGGTGGGTATTGGCAAGTATGGCTGGTATGCGGACAGGTGGGCACTGGCAAGCACGGCTAGTATGCAGACAGGTGGGCACTGGCAGCACGGCTGGTATGCAGACAGGTGGGCACTGGCAAGCACGGCTGGTATGCAGACAGGGAGATACTGGCAAGCACGGCTGGAGTGCAGAACAGGAGGTACTAGCAGGTTGGAGCACAGGCTGGATAGGGTATAGTACAGACTGGGAGACAGGTACAGAGCCGCAGATGCAGTAGACAAGCAGAGTAAAGCGAAATCGCCGGAGCGGAGGACAAGGCAGAGCAGAGAGAAGCCGCCGGAGCGGTGGGCAAGTCAGAGCAGAGAGAAACTGCTGGTGCGGTGAGCAAGGCAGAGCAGAGAGAAGCCACCGGAGTGGTGGGCAAGTCAGAGCAGAGAGAAGCCACCAGAGCGGTGGGTAAGGCAGAGCAGAGGGAAGCCGCCGGAGCGGTGGGCAAGTCAGAGCAGAGAGAAACCGCCGGAGCGGTTAAGGCAGAGCAGAGGGAAGCCGCCGGAGCGGTGGGCAAATCAGAGCAGAGAGAAACCGCCGGAGCGGTGGGTAAGGCAGAGCAGAGAGAAACCACTGGTGCGGTGAGCAAGGCAGAGCAGAGAGTAGCCGCCAGAGCGGTGGGCAAGTCAGAGCAGAGAGAAGCCACCGGAGCGGTGGGTAAGGCAGAGCAGAGGGAAGCCGCCAGAGCAGTGGGCAAATCAGAGCAGAGAGAAACCGCCGGAGCGGTGGGTAAGGCAGAGCAGAGGGAAACAATCGGAGCGGTGGGCAAGTCAGAGCAGAGAGAAAAAGCCGGAGTGGTGGGCAAGTCAGAGCAGAGAGAAACTGCCGGAGCGGTGGGCAAGACAGAGCAGAGCGAAACTGCAGGTGCGATGGACAAGGCAGAGTGGACAGAGCTCTGTTCACATGGAACAGACTGGAAAATACAGGAAGATACAGAGGAAGGGAAAAGGGACAAGCTGAACCAGATACACAAGAGGTACTTACTATGAATTAGCGAGTGGACACAAAACTCACAAACAGAAGTACAGAGACAACAAGTTGAAGTTAGGTGCAGGTTCAGATACTGCAGGAAAAGGGAATGTACGGACATAGAGACAAACAGATAACAGGCTAGGATACAGTTCAGACTGGAACTGCTACAGCAAAGAGATACAAGAACAGGCCTGGGTATACAGCCCCCAGAGATGGCGGAAATGGACAAAAAGGCACAGATAACAGGTCAGGGTATGCAGCCCCCAGAGATGGCGGAAACAGACAAGAAGACACAGAACTGGACCTGGCAACATCAGAGTCAAGGAGCACACTGAATGTTAGTGTTGCTCAGGCACCTTCTACTGGGTGGAGGGGGTTTAAGTATCCAGTGACTCACAGCAATAGGCTGGAGACGCATTATGGGTGCGCCCACAGCAGCTATAAGAATCAGGAAGTAACCAGGCCGCCGCCCTAAGCAGACAGTCAATAGCACAGTTTGCAGGCTGGACTGACAGGTAAGATTGCGGTCTTGCATAGTGGGAGGTGGTGCACTATGCAAGCACGCTCTCAGTAGTGTTGAGCGAACATGCTCGACACTGCTCGGTACTCGCCCGAGCATCACGCTACTCGGGATGTTCGGCGAGCACGGAGCATTTCCGGGTTACTCGGGCGGGAGCTCGGGTCTCCGCCCTGCATGTTTGGCGCTCTTTACAGAGCCAATGAACATGCAGGGATTGCCAGCCAGTCACTGTAATGCCGCAGCCATGTTGGTTGTGGGCATTACAGTGATTGGCTGGCCGCACAGCGTCACCTCAAGTATTTAAAACCGGGCGCCGCCATCTTGGACACAGTTGCTCCGGATCAGACAGTGTAGGGACAGCGCAGCTGATTTAGGGAGAGATATAAACTGCAAAATAGTTAGTGTAGGGTCTGTAAAGGCTGCCAGATCAAACAAACAGTCCTTCTCAGGACTAATATCCATCCCAGATATCAGGCAGGCAGGCTGTATAGGAGACGCAGTGGTTATACCAGCAAACGCTGCATTACAGTCCTGTGTTCTGCTCCTGTTGCTGAAATTGCTGGACTTAGCTCCAGGTCTCAGGGGACAGGAAAAATCCTTTTTTTTTCATCTAAATCCTCTTTTTTTTTTCCTCCTTCACACTGTACAAATACCCGTCTTATTAACCTTTTGATGTCCCCCCCCCCAAAAAAAAGCGTGTCTCTGATTTTTCAGACACAAATATATCTGTTGAAAATAGTCAGGTGTAGGCTAGAGAAACAGAATTGTTGTTTTGCACTTCCACGGTTCAAACCTCTGTATTATCCACTTTTGGGCCATTTGCATCTAAAAAAAAGACAGTTTGAGTGTGTCGCTCACTGTTCAGCCGCAAATATATCCATTTAAAAAAGTCTGGTATACCCCAGTAAACAATAACTTTTTGCCATCCCACGGTAAAAAATCTCTATTATTCAGGTTTTGGTATATTTTCCGTAAAGAAAAACAGTAGTGTCTCCTGACTGTTTTGACACAAAAATATATCTGTTGAAAATAGTCAGGTGTAGGCCCGACAAATCCCAGTGTGATTTTGCAGTTCCATGGGTCAAATCTCTGTACTATCCAGCTTTGGGCCTTTGGTATCTAAAAAAACACAGTTTGAGTGTGTCGCTCACTGTTCAGCCGCAAATCTATATATTTAAAAAAGTCTGGTATACCCAGTAAACAATAACTGTGGTTTTGTCATCCCATGGTAAAAAATCTCTATTATTCAGGTTTTGGTATATTTTCCGAAAAGAAAAACAGTAGTGTCTCCTGACTATTGTGACACAAAAATATATCTGTTGAAAATAGTCTGGTGTAGGCCCGACAAATCTCAGTGTGGTTTTGCAGTTCCACGTGTCAAATCTCTGGACTATCCAGTTTTGGGCCTTTGGTATCTAAAAAAACACAGTTTGAGTGTGTCGCTCACTGTTCAGCCACAAATCTATATATCTAAAAAAGTCTGGTATACCCCAGAAAACAATAACTGTGGTTTTGCCATCCCACGGTAAAAAATCTCTATTATTCAGGTTTTGTTATTTTTTACGTAAAGAAAAACAGTAATGGTTTCTCCCTGATTGTTCAGATTGTTTAAAAAAGTCGGGTGTAGGCCATAGAAATAGAACTGTGGTTTTCCTCTTCCACGGTTCTAATCTACTTTTTATTACACTTTTTCCATTGATAGTGCAAGTGTAAGCTATTTTACTTCCTTTACAATGGGCAAGGCACGTGGCAAGCGACGTGGAAGTGGATGTTCTGGTGATGGTTCGTGCAGAGGACGGGGCCGTGGCCAAGGTGAAAATGTGCCACAACCAACAGCCACATCTTCTCGCTCCCACTTCTTGACCGAATTACTAGGGAAGCACAGAACAACACCAGTATTGAGAACTGATCAGTGTGAACATGTTATTAATTGGATAGCAGATAATACTTCATGTTACCTGGGCACCACCAACTCCGGTCTGTCTTCCACACGGTCAACTCTTAGTAGCCGTGAGTCTCGACCGCATACTCTTCCTCACCCTGATGCTCCTTCCTCCCACCATGCCGAGTGTCGTCAGACAGCAATTGATCCCACACTTGGACACTCTAAAGAGCAGTTCACTGGTCCATTTCCATATTTGTGCCCCTCGCCTGATACGCTTGAAGTGGTGGAAGAGGAGATCCCATATAGCGACGCCCAAATATTTGAACAGCCACTGCAAAAGGAAGTCGACGCTGGCAATTTGTCACAAGAGGTGGACGATGACGAGACACAATTGCCAGGAAGTGAGGAGGAGCATCGTGGTGCACAAGTGGAAGAGGAGGAGGTGGTGGATGATCTAGTAACTGACCCAACGTGGCAGGAGGACATGCAGAGTGAGGCCAGCAGCAAACAGTGGGAGGGAGGCAGAGTGCCCCAACAGGCAAGAAGAAGCAGTGTGGAGGCCGCAGACAGAAGTCGGGCAACCGTTCACCGTAACACCAACACGAGGGACGTTGCCAGTACAAGCGGTAGGTCTTCCAGAGTCTGGAATTTTTTTAAAGACTCTGCTGATAACCCCAAAAAGGCCCTATGTTCCACCTGCCATGCCAGCATCAGCAGGGGTGACAAAACTACCAGCCTGACCACCACGAGCATGATCAGGCACATGGCAGCAAAGCACCCGACTTTGTGAGGCGAAACCCAGGGTCCACTACCAGTGTCAGCGGGTGTCACCACTTCTTCTTCCACTGTTGTGCGTGCAATAGAACCCCCTGTTGTGTGCGCAAGGCAATCCCCTGTCCATACTGCATGTAAAGATGCCCCCTCCTCTCAGTCTTCACTTGTTATGGCAGTTTCTCAAGAAACAGCATCAACGTCCACGTCCACGTCCCACCACAGCGTTCAATTGTCCATATCCCAGACCTTTGAACGAAAGCGGAAATTCGCAGCTAACGCCCAACAGGCCACAGTCCTAAATTCGCACATTTCACGACTGCTTGCATTGGAAATGCTGCCTTTTAGGCTGGTGGAGACGGAATCCTTCCGCAATCTTAAGGTGGTGGCCGTCCCTCGGTACTCGGTCCCCAGCTGACACTATTTTGCCCGGTGTGCCATCCCCGCACTACACAAGCACATGTCCCAAAGCATCTGCCGTGCCCTCAACAACGCAGTTACTGGGAGAGTCCACCTGACAACGGACACGTGGACAAGTGCTTGTGGCCAGGGATGGTACATCTCTCTGACGGCACACTGGGTAAACATAGTGGAAGCCGGGACCCAGTCGCACCTTGGGATGGAACACGTCCTCCCCACACCGAGGATTGCGGGCCCTATGTCAGTCATAGTTGCCCCCACAGTAAATAATTCCTGCGCATCATCCTCCTCCTCCTCCTTCTCATGTTCAGCCTCCATCTCAGATATCACCACATCAGTTACAAGCTGGAAGCACTGCAGTACTGCCTCCGCCAAGCGGCAACAGGCTGTGCTGAAACTCATAAGCTTAGGTGATAAACCTCACAATGCTTGTGAGTTGTGGACAGCTGTGAAAGAGCAGGCAGATCTGTGGCTGAGACCGCTGAACCTACATCCCGACATGGTCGTGTGTGACAATGGCCGTAACCTGGTGGCGGCTCTGAGACGAGGTGAGATCACACACGTACCTTGCCTGGCTCATGTGCTTAACCTCGTGGTTCAGCGGTTTCTTAAATCGTACCCCGAGTTGCCAGATCTGCTCGTGAAAGTACGCCGCCTGTCAGCTCATTTTCGCAAGTCGGCTACAGCTTCCGCCGCCCTTGCTGTGTTGCAGCAGCGTTTGCAGCTTCCGGTACTCCGACTGGTGTGTGATGTCTCCACACGTTGGAACTCTACCCTCCACATGTTGCAAAGGATTTGTGAGCAGAAGAGAGCAGTTGTGGAGTACCAGATGCAACAAGGCCGTCGATATTCAGGTCAGACTCCACACATAAGACCTCAGGAGTGAACCTGGATGTCTGACATATGTACCATCCTGACAAACTTTGAGGAGGCCACCAAGATGGTGAGTGGCGATGATGCCATCATTAGTGTCAGCATCCCACTTGTCTGTCTTTTGCAATGCTCTCTGCAGAGAATTAAAGAGGAGGCATTGCAGCCAGAGTATGATGAGATAGATCAAGAAGCCGTAGTGGACGATTACACACAGCCCAGCCTCATCTCATGCCAAAGTGCATTGGGGGACAATGAGGGAGAGGAGGAGGAGGAGGAAGAGGAAGAACAGGAGCTGCTATCATGCGCTGTAGACGGTAGTACCTGTACAAGTGTCATACCATCGGTTCAGCGTGGGTGGCCTGAGGACAGGGGGGAGGAGGAGGAGGAGGAGGAGAGCATGGTAAGTCGTCATCTTGGTGAGGACACGGAAATCTTGCCCGTTACCAGTCTGGCACGCATGGCTGACTTTATGTTACGCTGCCTTACCCGTGACCCTCGCGTTGTCAAAATGTTGGGTGACAGTCATTACTGGTTGGTGACACTTTTAGACCCCCGCTACAAGGAGAACTTTCATTCACTTATTCCTGAGGTGGAGAGGTCACAGTTCGTTGCCCAACGAAGGCGTACAGGCAAGAGAGATGCAACTCCAATCCAGCAGAGGCAGGGGAACACTGTCAACTTTCTGAGACAGATTTCTGACACCCGCCCAGCTTACAGGCCCTGAGGCGCGGGGTACTCTCACAAGGAGTGGAAAGTTTCAAAAGATGGTGAGGGAGTACCTTGCCGACCGTACCAGCATCCTCTGTGATTCCTCTGTGCCTTTTAATTATTGGGTATCCAAGCTGGACACTTGAAATGAACTCGCTCTGTACACCTTGGAGGTCCTGGCCTGCCCTGCCGCTAGCATGATTTCGGAGCGTGTTTTTAGTGCCGCTGGGGGAATTATAACTGATAAGCACACTCGCCTGTCAACTGACAATGCTGACAAGCTGACCCTTATCAAAATGAACAAGGGCTGGATTGGGCCAGACTTCTCATCACCACTAAATGACAGCAGAGTAACATAAAGTCAAATCCACTGTTTTATTTCTGGAGGTGTATTCACATGCACCGCTTCACACCCACACATGGGTATACGCTTCCTCATTTCAGCTGTTTTATGTTCTTCTCCTTATCCTCAACCTCCACCATCACTATACCACCAGGGTGCAGCATTGCAAGTTCCTCCGTCCTTATTTTTGTCAGCTTTTGCTTGGAAGGCATAAGCAAAGACTTTGGGAGACCCACTCCCCAATAATGGGACCTATGTTTGTAATTTGCTGTACTGCATGGCTCTTGTAAGGGGCATTGCAAGTTGCTCCATCCTAATTTTTGGAAGCTTTGCTTGGAAGGCATAAGCAAATCCTATGGGAGACCCACGCCCCAATAATGATACTTATGTTTGCAAAATGCTGTACTGCATGGCTCTTGTAAGGGGCATTGCAGTTCCTCATAATGGAAAGCCTTCCATTCACTTCTTAGGCCAACAGTGCACAGGAGACCCAGTTGCTATAAATGGAAAAAAAGGTTTAGTTAAGGCCCTCTGACATCCATGTTATTTCAAAGGGGCATTGGAGTGCCTCGAAATTTTTGGTAGGCATTGCACTAACTGTATGCCCTATAACTGTGTAGCCGAACCGCTCCTTTTGTTACAGAAACATATCCTACAAGACATATCTGGTTGACTGGCCTGATATTGATGTGAATGGTCCCTGTTCCTCCTGCTCTTTCTCCTTTGCCACTACCTCATCCATCATTTATCACCTGAAGCTTTGTTTTAACGGGAGTCATAGAACTTGGATAGTAGCAGGAAAACATCCAGCAATCCTCGGAGGAGGTAGGATATGCGCCAAAACGCTGACCACCTCAGGCCTAGCCGCTACTACATACATGCGCTTGCATTCCAACAAAACAAAGCAGATGCTAACTTCTATCATCCTCATCATGCTCCTCACCTTGGCACTCTGAACTCCCCTGATGGAGAAGCCAGGGCCAACCGGAGGAGTCTGGTTGTCTGTTGGGCTCGGCCAATGTTGCCCTAAAGCAGGCCAGGCTAAGAAAAGTGTGGGAACGGTTACCGGGACAAATAGGGGTGGCTGGGGACCGAGTATGGACACCCGGCCGCCCCTTGGAGGCTGGGGAGCAAGCGGGGACATCCGGCCACCAGGCGGCTGGGGACTGAGTATAGATACCAGGCCGCCGACGCAGCCATGGCATTGTGGCCAGATTCTGCCTCCACATGCCTAAAAGGCCCAATTTAAAGTGCAAGCAAGCAAGCAGTATGGTATTGCAGCCTGGGGGTGGGTGGGTGGCAGGCTGCATACTTGTGCTTGCATTGCAAGGAATGGGAGAGGTACAATTGAACACTGCCCTGGGACAAGGACTTGAACGGGGATAGTTGCAAGTCTGCAACGACAGGTGAAGGGTGGGAGGCATCTTCGCATGTACCATGAACAGGGGTTTGGCATGCACACACTACAGCGGAATAGGCTCTCCTTCCCACTAAATGCACTGGGGAGGGCACCGGTAATGTTTTGGTCTACGCTCTTAATCTTATGTATAAGGCACACCAGGACAAATAGGGGCGGCTGGGGACTGAGTATGGATACCTCACTGACGACGCAGCCATGAGGTAGTGGGCAGCTTCGGCCTCCTCCAAACTAAAAGGCCCCATTTCAAGTGCAAGCTAGCAGTATGGCATTGCAGTCTGGGGGTGGGTGGGTGGCAGGCTGCACACTTACACTTGCATTAAAAGAAAACAAAGTAGATGCTAACTTCTGTCATCATCATCATGCTCCTCACCTTGGCACTCTCAATTCCCCTGATGGAGAAGCCAGGGCCCACGGCAGGAGTCTGGTTCTCTGGTGGGCTCGTCCAATGCTGCCCTAAAGCAGGCCGGGCTAAGAAAAGTGTGAGGGGGGATGTTCCAAGGAGAAACAGGGGCGGCTGGTGGACCGTTTATGGATACCCGGCTGCCCCAAGGCGGCTGGGAACCGTGTGTGGACACCCGGTCGCGGGGCGGCTGGGGACCGAGCATGGACACTCGGCCGCCGGGCGGCTGGGGACTGAGTATGGATTCCAGGCCGCCAACGCAGCCATGATGTGGTGGCCAGATTCCGCCTCCACATGCCTAAAAGGCCCAATTTCAAGTGCAAGCAAGCAAGCAGTATAGTATTGCAGCCTAGGGGTGGGTGGGTGGCAGGCTGCATACTTGCACGTGTATTGCAAGGAATGGGGGAGGCACAATTGAACACTGCCCTGGGACTAGAACTTGCACGGGGATAGTTGCAAGTCTGCATCTTCTGATGCGGCAAGGATCACTTATGATGGGCACACTTTTAGACAGTGACCTGGGTGTCAGAGATGCTTCCAGGGGTCTTCCCCATGCTGTTCCCATGTCTTTTAAGCACTTTATGCATGTGTCACACAGCACATAGCCAGATAAGGTTGTAAAATGATAAAATGACATTTCCCGGTGAATGCATTTGTCACGGTTGAAAGCAATACAAAATTGCAAAAACGCATAAAAAATGCTACTTGAGAACATAGCCCAAGGTGTGGAGGAGTATTTTTGTTTTTGGTTATTTATTTTACCTTATACACAAGTCTTTACCCTGGAAAAGAAATTCCTTAACATATTTCACAGGAAAAAAGTTTCAGTTTCGTTTTTGAATGTTTTATTGTGAGCCCGTAAAAGTGGCTTAATACCTCTGACCACGTTGTTGACAGCAGTGACCTGGGGGTCAGAAATGCTTCCTGGGGCGATGCCCATGCTGTCCTCATGTCATTTGAGCACTGTCACTATCGTTTTGTGCACTTGTTAGGCTTTTAAAATACTTCCGGGGGTGCCACCGCAAAAATGCTCGGGTCTCCCATAGACTAACATTGGGTTCGTTGCTCGGGTCGAGCACCCGAGTATCACGGCGAGCTCGGCCCGAGCTTCGAGCACCCGAGCATTTTAGTGCTCGATCAACACTAGCTGCCAGGGATGTTACATGAGGTGTGAGGTCTTATATAGACAGGTGTGTGCCTTTACAAATCAAATCCTATCAGTTTAATTAAACACAGATAGACTCCAGTGAAGGAGTAGAACCATCTCAAGGAGAATCACAAGGAAATGGACAGCATATGACTTAAATATGAGTGTCTGAACAAAGGGTCTGAATACTTATGACTAGTGTTGAGCGATACCTTCCGATATCGGGAAATATCGGATTAGATCGGACTGATACCCAAAAAGTATCGGATATCGCCGATTCTGATACCGGAAACCAATGCAAGTCAATGGGACACAAATATCGGAATAAAAATAAACCCTTTCTTTCCTTGTAGGTTAATTCTACATGAAGGAAAACAACTAAGAATAATGTTGAATGTATTACTTGAAAAGCTGGCAATTCAGCAGCGGCATACACCGGTACCTGACAATTTAGAACAGAAAGAAAAGAACATCACACATAGATTAGATAGATAGAAACATGTCAGTCATATATATATGAAGTACAATGACAGTGTTGCTTACTGTACTTGTCATTTAGTGAAAAGGATTTATTAAAAAAAACAACAGTGTTTTCATGCACCGTCTCTTTAAAAAAGCAGGCCGGCAATTCAGCAGCGGTACCCGACAATTTAGAATAGAAAGAATAGAGAATCACACATAGATTAGATAGATAGAAACATGTCAGTCACATATATAAGAAGTACAGTGATAGTCTTGATTACTGTACTTGTCATTTAGTGTTAAAATAAAGGATTTATTAAGAAAAAAAATTGGCGTGGGGTTCACCGTAATTTTAGTCTCTAGCGGAGGTTAAGCAGATGGCTGGGGCAGATGTTTGAAGCCTGGGAAGGGGGTAATACCCACGGAGCTTCCCCGGCTACTAATATCAGCCCCCAGCTGAATACATAGCCTTTACTAGCTATTAAAATGGGGGACCCCCCAAAAAATGACATGGGGTCCCCCCTATTTTAATAGCTAGCAAAGGCTAGGCACACAGCTGGGGGCTGATATTAATAGCCCAGAAAGGGTGCCATGAATATTGGCCCCCTCCCAGGCTAGAAACACCAGCCATCAGCAGCCCCATAAATGGCGCATCCATAGGATGTGCCATTTCTGGCACTTAGCCTCGCTCTTCTCTCTGCCCTGTAGCGGTGGCAGTGAGGTAATAGAGTTGGGGTTGATGTCAGCTTATAATGCCAGCTGACATCAAGCCCAGGTTAGTAATGGAGAGGCGTCTATAAGACACCCCCATTAAAAACCCCATAGTCAAAGTTAAAAAAAAAACACAATCACCCAGAATAAAGTCCTTTAATTGAAATAAATACACAATTCTTTATTGTTCTAAATTAAACCATACTTACCATCACGCCCATTCCAGCTGAAGCCAACGATCTCCTGCAATAAAAGTTAAATAATAAAGCAACCTCATCCTTACCTTTCCATGGTTCCCACGACGGCTCCAGCTCTGCTACATTCACATGACAGGCTGGATCGCAGCCGAAAGCTGCCATCCAGGTAGCCATGCCGCAGAGACTGAGAAGCGCAGCATCCAGATGAGCCGATTTCATGTCCAATGAACTCAGCTCAAATCATGCACGCCACTGACAGCGTTGGAAAATCCTCCTGCTCAAGCGCTGAGCGCAGGAGAATTTTCCCACGCTGTCAGTGACGTGCATGAGGTGAGCTGAGTTCATTGGACATGAGCTCACCTCATGCACATCACTGACAGCGTGGGAAAATTCTCCTGCTCAAGCGCTGAACGAAGGAGAATTTTCCCACGCTGTCAGTGACGTGCATGAGGTGAGCTGAGTTCATTGGACATGAGCTCACCTCATGCACGTCACTGATAGCGTGGGAAAATTCTCCTGCGCTTGCAGTGAGCGTGAGAGAATTCCCCTGCTGAAGCGCTGAGCGCAGGAGAATTTTCCCACGCTGTCAGTGACGTGCATGAGGTGATCTCATGTCCAATGAACTCAGCTCACCTCATGCCTGTCACTGACAGCGTGGGAAAATTCTCCTGCGCTCAGCGCTTGAGCAGGAGAATTTTCCCACGCTGTCAGTGACGTGCATGAGGTGAGCTCATGTCCAATAAACTCAGCTCACCTCATGCACGTCACTGACAGCGTGGGAAAATTCTCCTGCGCTCAGGGCTTGAGCAGGAGAATTTTCCCACGCTGTCAGTGACGTGCATGAGGTGAGCTGAGTTCATTGGACATGACCTCGGCTCATCTTTATGCGGTCACAGTGAGACACTGAGGAGCGCAAGCATGCCTGCGCTTCTCAGTGTCTGCGGCATGGCAAGCTGGATCGCAGCGTTCTGTTGCGATCCAGCCTGTCATGTGAATGTAGCAGAGCTGAAGCTGTCGTGGGAACCATGGAAAGGCAAGGATGATGTTGCTTTATTATTTTACTTTTATTGCAGAAGACATTGGCTTCAGCTGGAATGGGCGTGATGGTAAGTATGGTTTAATTTAGAACATTAAAAAATTGTGTGTTTATTTCAATTAAAGACGTTTATTCTGGGTGTTTGTGTTTTTTTTTATCTTTAACTATGGGGTTATTAATGGGGGTGACTTATAGACGCCTCTCCATTACTAACCTGGGCTTAATGTCAGCTGGCATTATAAGCTAACATCAACCCCAGCCCTATTACCCCACTGCCACCGCTATAGGGCAGTGGGAAGAGAGAGGCTAAGTGCCAGAATTGGCATATCCTATGGATGCATCATTTCTGGGGCGGCTGATGGCTGGTGTTTCTAGCCTGGGAGGGGGCCAATATTCATGGCACCCTTCCTGGGCTATTAATATCAGCCCCCAGCTGTCTGCATGACCTTTGCTAGCTATTAAAATAGGGGGGACCCCACGTCATTTTTTGGGGGGGTCCCCCATTTTAATAGCTAGTAAAGGCTAGGTATTTAGCTGGGGGCTGATATTAGTAGCCTGGGAAGCTCCGTGGTTATTACCCCCTTCCCAGGCTTCAAACATCTGCCCCAGCCATCTGCTTAACCTCCGCTAGAGACTAAAATTACGGGGAACCCCACGCCAATTTTTTTTTAAATAAATCCTTTATTGTAACACTAAATGACAAGTACAGTAATCAACACTATCACTGTACTTCTTATATATGTGACTGACATGTTTCTATCTATCTAATCTATGTGTGATGCTCTATTCTTTCTATTCTAAATTGTCGGGTACTGCTGCTGAATTGCCGGCCGGCTTTTTTAAAGGGACGGTGCATGAAAACATGATTATTTTTTTTAATAAATCCTTTACACTAAATGACAAGTACAGTAACCAACACTGTCACTGCACTTCTTATATATGTGACTGACATGTTTCTATCTATCTAATCTATGTGTGATGCTCTATTCTTTCTGTTCTAAATTGTCGGGTACCGGTGTATGCCGCTGCTGAATTGCCGGCCGGCTTTTTTAAAGAGACGGTGCATGAAAACACTATTATTTCTTTTAATAAATCCTTTAACACTAAATGACAAGTACAGTAAGCTGAGCGCTGCCATCCAGCTTGTCATCCTTCAGAGACACTGCAGAGCGCAGGCATTATGGGAACTTCCGATTCCTGTATTCGATATTCTAAAAGTATCGGAAGTCAGTATCGGAACTCCGATACCGCGAATATCGGACGATACCCGATATTTCAGTATGGGAATGCTCAACACTACTTATGACCATGTGATATTTCAGTTTTTCTTTTATAATAAATTTGCAAAAATTTCTACATTTCTGTTTTTTTCAGTCAAAATGGGGTGCAGAGTGTACTTTAATGAGAAAAAAATTAACTTTTTATAATTTACCAAATGGCTGCAATGAAACAAAGTGAAAAATTTAAAGGGGTCTGAATACTTTCCGTACCCATTGTATATATATATATATATATATACACACACACATTTCAAAAGGCCATTCACAAGTCAATTGTTGCTTTACTGCCTATGTCTATGGATGATTTCACATGCGCATAACATATATTAAGTGTATCTCTTGGTCTGTGTTATAGAGGAAAATTTTGAATTGAAAGAATGTTTGATAAAGCAAATTAATAGTAATATAGGGCCGTAAGATGCTGGTAAAAGGGTTGTACAACCCCATATCAATAGTCCCAGGTTGCTGCATAAAGTAAAAATATCTATACTTAACTCTTAGACCAGTGTAGCTTCTCTCCTCTCAGTTCTGTGTTCCCCTACAGTTTTTTGACATAAATAATGTCATGTGAGCATGACAACCTTCACAATTATAGTGGAGAACAATGTAAAGACTGTGACCAATCAACAGCTGTTGATTGGCTGCAATGGTCATGTCAGATGTTTATGTCAGAGACTGTAGAGTTTATGCTATTCTAGTTTCTGCTACAGTATATATTTTTGGACTTTATGCAGCACCAGGAGGCCATTGATAAGAGGTTATCCAACATCGTACAACGCTTTTAAGTTAATTGATCAGACAAGTGGTTGGGATGATATTTCCACTATAAATTCTACCTTTTTTACACTTTACTTAAATGCACCTAACTTATAAGTAGTTGTAAATTTATATATATTTTATATATAGTGTAGAAATATTAGACTAATTTTTGCCATCCTAGGAATAATCTTGTGTTTCTAATCCACTATGCATTTCCTATTTTAATACTTCAAATACAGTAAAATCATTACATCAATAACTGAATTAAAAAAAAATTATATATATATATATATGTATATTTTAATATTAGACAATGTAGGACTGTCCCGAACGGATTCACCTTGTCGATGGTGGGATAGCTTATATACTATTTTTGATCAAAAACAGTGTTACTAAGAGCCCTATTTTATTTAAATGCACTTGCTTTTTACTTGTTTACAGCAGCGTTTATGTTAATTTTGCTTCTTGTAGGAATAACTGAATTTAATAGTGCATACCTTCAGCATGTCTTCATATGACAGAATAAGAAAGTTTGGGCTGTCTTTCATTGTTAGCCATCCTTTCATATGTTCAAACCAGCCACCAAATATAACTATAAAACAATAATTCATGTATAGTCATTAGCAACAGCATTATACTAACCTGCTACATTTTTAAAGGGGTTGTCTGGGCTTAGAATACTAATGGACCACCAAATATTCCTATAACCAAAAGTATTTGGCTAAATAAGAGAGATTCACCTAAATATCACGACAAAACAAAACAAAGATGGTGCTACAAAATATCTCACAAATATACTAACTTTATTAAATATAAAATATCATAACAGATTAAAAAAAACAGACTAGCTCAATGGAGGGCTAACTACAAACTTACCAAGGCTGTAAACTGTATATATTTAGTATGCATCCCCATATGGTATCTATTCTTTAGTGGTAAACATGTAAATCAAAAAGAGTATAGGATACAAACTTACATTGTAATAATGTGGGGCCCTGTTAGGTGTATAAACCTGCGCCCCAGTACACGTTCCACCCAGCCTGGTCAGAGAGCATGAAACACATGTTGGGGAGCAGGGTTACACACCTAACAGGGCTCCACATTATTACTGTCATAGCTCGGTTTGGGGATTTGATCCCATGACCTGTTGCTGCATAGTTAGTTCCTCTGTCTGCTGCGCTATTGCCCTTTCTTTTCTGGCCAAATGCTGATGATTTCTATTGTCTTGTTTTCCTTTCTTGGTTTGCTCCTCTCCAGGTGTTTCTCATTTTCCCATTTTGGTCTGCCCTATCACATTCTGGGTTGGGTTTCATATGGTCACCCTTCACAGCACTTCCTTGCTGTCTATACAGCTTGGTGGATGTGTGTTCAGGAGTTCCAGCCTTTCAGCTAAAGAGTTTATCTTGCATGGTAAACACCAGTTGTATTCTTGTAGTCTGTTTGTTTTCCCTCTCAGCACCTTTTCCATTTACCACTGCTAGGTTTAGGTTTATGGGAGTTTATAGTTGTTCCTTTTAGTTTTGGTTCTCCTTAGCTTTCCCTCTTTACCCTATATGAACACTTTAATTTCCCTTTGTTGGCAGTGTGTTGCAGCCTCCCCTCTGATTCCTCAGGAGGTACGAAAAAACCCTTGACAGCATTTTAGGGAGTAAGGTCCAAGGTGGGGGTTTTAATTATGTGGCTAGGGCCTCTCTAGTCTGCACAGGGACCAGTTGGGTATAGGTGCGACGTTACCCATGTGAGTGAGTACACGTTGTTAACATTTACTATGTAAAGCTACATCCTATACTCTTCTATTTGATATATATGTTAACCATTAGGAAATGTACTGCAATAGATATGTGAGCTTACTAATTATATACTATTTATCGCCTTGGGAGGTTTGTTGTTAGCTTGCCATTGAGCTATTTTTAACAAAATCTGTTATGCTATTTTATATTTAGTAAAACTGATATATTTGTGATATATTTTGTAGCACCTTCTTTCTTTTGGTTTATCTTAGAACATATTCTGCTTTCTCTCTGTGTGTCATTGTCTCTCAGTAAAGCTTCAGGCCTGCAGGCCTGTACTTCCCCCTCCTTGTCCTTTCTTTCCTGTCCAGCTTGTAATGCTTTGTGACTGATTTGTAATAATTTGCTGGCATGGTAGTGCAGAGCAAGAGTATGGTGCATAGTGTAGGGTAACTTGTACTGTGTATTGTACTTTCATGCTATGAAAGGTAAATTATTTGTGTGTGGCTTCTTAGCCTGAGCTGTGTCACAGTACATAGCATGTTTGTGATTCACGACGGATTGTTAATAAAGTTATTTTCAATAAAAAAAAATATGACTGCAGATTTTAAGATTCACCATGACACAAGGGGAATGTACAAGAGGGACATAGAAGGAGACTTTTCTGCGTTAGGCTAAGTTCAAAAAAGTTTATAAAACAAACATCCATTTTTCAGCCAGAAAAAAATAATGATTTTTAATCCGTATTGTCATGTATGGCATCTACATGCAGTCCATATGACATCCATATGCAATCTGTATGCCATCCATTTTTTTTACAGCAGCTGTGAATAAAATGTAGAAGACCAAAAACAGTTTCCTATGTTAAGAATTCTAATGTATCCATATAAATCAGATGCTATAAGCATGAACAGAATGGGACATCATTTTTTTTGCAGACCCATGGACTTGAAGAGACAAATTTCATCTGAAATGCAGAAGAATATATGCTGACAGTCTCAGATATTCAGTCCTTGTGAAAAAAATGGTAATTTGAACTACTCAATCGAACAACACTGTTACAACTGCTCATAGTTTTAGTAGTTTGCTCAACACCCAAATAGAAAATGCGGTGGTATGAACGTAGCCTTAAACTCAGGGCCGACGCAAGGCAGTAACACCAAGAGTACTGTCAGGGGCCCAGCCAAAAAGGGGAATGAGGAAAAAGGATCCATTAGGGTGAGGTCATACAGTGCTGTTTTAATGCAGTTTTGATGATTACAAATTTGCATGCAATTTTTGCACGTGTTTTTTGCATAATTAAATATGGTTAAGACAGTGTATAAAATGTACTTATGTTAGTGATGGAGACTATAGGGCTAATATAGCAGAATTAGGGTGACATGAGCAGCAACTTCATATTTTCTGTTCAGGCATGGTCCCTCGGAAAATGATGGCTCTGGCAACTGAACTATGTTGCACCCAAATTTTTTCTAATGGCTGCTCAGATTATAATAGTGGTATCCCTATCAAGATACAATGAATTAAAGTTTTTACATTTTCTTGAATGAAGATAGAAATGTGATCGATAGTGGGTGAAGTGTGACAATAATTCATGGAAAGGCTCATTGAAGGCCCTGAATGAGAATTGACAATGTCACTAATACTATTAGTTACAGTAATTGCCAAAAGTGTTGGCATCCTTGAATTTGTTCCAGAAAATGAAGAATTTCTCTGAAATAATGATTAAAATTATACATGTTTTATAATACACATACTTTTTTACTTTGTGCGTATTGGAACAACAGAAAAAACAGAAAAAAAGGCAAATTGGACATAATTTCACACACAACCCCAAAAATACACCAGACAAAATTGTTGGCACCTTTCCAAAATTGTGGGTAAGCAACTTTGTTTCATGCATGTGATGCTCGTTTAAACTCACCCGTGGCAAGTAACAGGTGTGGACAATATGAAAATAACACCTGAAACCAGATAAAAAGGGGAGAAGTTGACTCAGTCTTTTCATTGTGTGTCTGTGTGTGCCACACTAAGCATGGAGAACAGAAAGAGGAGAAAAATTGATGAAAGGTTGCAACACAGGATAGTCCAAATGTTGGATAAGTGGCCTTAATAAAGTTCCAAAGAAATTCAATATGTCTTGCACGCTCAGGGTGCGCGATGTCAGCGCAAAGTATCCATTGACATTTGAATGAAATGAAACGTTATGGCAGGAGACCCAGTAGGAACCCACTGCTGACACAGAGGCATAAAAAAGCTCGACTGCAGTTTGCCAAAACGTATGTGAGTAAGCCAAAATCCTTCAGGGAGAGTGTCTTGAGGACAGATGAGACCAAGATAGAGCTTTTTGGTGAGGCACATCATTCTAATGTTTACCGAAAATGGCATGAGGTCTACAAAGAAAAGAACACAGTACTTACAGTCAAATATGGTGGTTGTTCAAAGATGTTTTGGAAATGTTTTGCTGAGTGCTGGGTTCTTTGAATGTGTGCAAGGAATCATGTAATATGAAGATTACCAAAGGATTTTGGGTTGCACTCTAGTGCCCAGTGTCAGAAAGCTGGTCCTGCATCCTAGGTCATGGGTCTTCCAGCAGGACAATGACCCCAAACATACTTCAAGAAGTACCCAGAAATGGATGGACACAAAGTGCTGGAGAGTTCTGAAGTGGCCAGCAATTAGTCCCGTTCTTAATCCCACTGAACACTTATAGAGAGATTTTAAAATTACTGTTGGAAGAAGGCACCCTTCAAATATGAGAGACCTGGAGCAGTTTGCAAAAAAAACAATGATCCAAATTTGCAGATTGATTGCAGTTATTTATTCCACAGGTTGTGGAAACAAATATTAAGTTAAGGGTGCCAACAATTTTGTCAGTCTCATTTTGGGGGCTTTGTGTGAAATTATGTTAAATTTGCCTTTTTTTCTCTTTGTTTGTGTTGTTCCAATTCACATAAAGTAAATAAACATGTATATAACAAAACATGTGGAATTGCAATAATTTTCTGCGAGAAATACTTAATTTTCTGGAACAATTTCAAGAGTGCTAACACTTTTGGCCAAGACTGTATATCTGATTGGAGAAAAGCAGTGTGGAAACCAATATGGCCACTGCAATTCTTCCAGTTTTCCTTGCAACCTAAACAGTAAATTGTGTTTCTTGGTTGTTACACAGGAATAGGAAATTTATCATATTATTGGGCAGATTTTCCATTTGAGAGTAGGAAGTGGGAAAGCTGGGCAAGAATATTATTGAGAATTGAAATTGTATACGAAGTCAAGACTCTGATTTTAGCTGTTAGGGACTTTAAATGTTATACATGTAAGCAATACCACTGAACTTAGTTGTCGGCTGCAGCGGTCATGTTAAGGTTCGTCATTTGATTGCTGCAGTAAAGAAAGCAAGATTTAATGGGCCCTTCAAATCAGTAGCACTGGCGCTGTGAGAGATCCAACAAGATCCAACAGGATGTGTTATTGATTTGGCTTTTTTTTTTTAAATCCTATACAACAACTTTCAATGTAAGGTCTGATACTTTCAAGGTATGGTCTGATACTTTTATATGGATGGCTTATTCTTAGGATAGGTGATCAATATGTGATCAGCTGGGGTGCGACACCCAACAAATTTGCTGATCAAATGTCCTTGGTACCGGCAGAAGCCTGATGGGCTGAAATGCAGATCAGAACTACACAGCTTCGTCAACTGCATAGTGGCCAAGGCTGGGTACTGAAGATCAGCTCTCTATCGATTTAAATATGGGGCAGATGTGCAGTACCTGGATATAGTCATTATACAGTTGACGGAGCTGCGCCGTGCACCCCCACCAATCAGATATTGATGACTTATCCTAAGTATAAAAGTCGTGGACAATCGCTTTCATCCCTCCTCTTTTGTTAAGGCTTAAAAATGGTATTGTCATTAATTAGTTGATGTTGATTTTTTTAAGGGGGTAGTGGTGATTTGAAAGCATCATGACTTTTTTCAGATCCTGTAAATTTATTTAAGCCAATTATACCCTAATACAAGACAAGGTAGCACTCTATGACTATTTAGATGGGGTGTTTGGTGTCTAAGGGGTAACGTTTCTCCTTATGGAGAGTGACACACCAGCTCTGGCACGTCAAGGTAAGGAGGCTTATTCGCCGTGAAATGCTCCTCTGGGAAATTTAATATGCAAATTGCTTCTTGAGAGAAAAAGAGGACTTGTACTCTATAGCGTTACCAATTTGAAGCAGTAATCCTACAAGTCACAATCAACCCTTTAATGAGTCATGCAATATGACTTAGGATAAAAGCCAAATCAGAATCTCAATTTGCAGACACGGTGTTTCGGACTGTTGGCCCTCGTATGAAAACTGATTTGGCTAGGTGAGAGGCTCTGGACTGAGGTCTAAGGAGTAACGTGGGTGTTTAAAATTTCAGGAAAGCTAAGAGTCAAGCACATATGGGACTAATTTGATATTGCACATCCATTTCTCATTATTTATGAAAAAAAAACATATCAACATAGTGTCATACAGAAAAAATGTACTGTATACTTGATAATGTATACATCCACTATTTCTCTTCTGTGGTCATTGATTAGTAATCACTTGTCCATTCTGCTGGACAGGAAAAGTCTCTGTACATCTTGCTTTGGAACAGCTGTAGCACTACAGAAATACCTGTAGGCTAATTTTCGCTTTAAAAAGAAAGAACAATGATGAAATGACATGACATACTCACCGTCTTTGCTTAGAAAATAAGAGACAAAATCCTGAAAATCCTCCCTGCATTCCATAAATTGTGCAATCTTGGAGAAGTAGTACAGGGAAACACATATATCTTTAGGATTCCTTATGGTGTAGATTGCCTAACACACAAAAAAAATAAAAAAAGTTTGGGATTTAGAAATTCTTTCAATGAAAAAGAAAGTAATGTTGCCATATAACTGTTAGGAAGTGTAAGGGCAAATAAAAGGGCACCATTTTGAAGAATTAGAACTAAAATATTTTTGGGTATAGATTTGTCAAAATCATTGATATTTTGCTTGTACTGCATTTCGCCAAAGGACTCATTTTATTTTATGGAGACATGTTTCCATCATATAGGACAATGTAGACTGAAATAGAGATTTATTTTTGAGTATTGTAACCTCCTTTGTCTTATATGATTAAAATTCACTTCCTGAAGCACCAGCTAAAAATAAATAAAATATGCTTATCCTAATATAGTACATTTTCTAAGCCTCTACAATATTTTAGTCCATGAAGTGTTTTAATAAGGTATTAGCGTGCAAAAGCTCTTAAGATCTGTAGCTGATGAGAAATGACATCCCCCTTATTGCCGCCTGTACATTGTATCACAATATTCATTACAAACCTTGGCTTTGGTTTTAGAAAATGATTGTGGAAACAGATGGAAAGGAAGATGTGTTGTAATAAGTCGAGGTGATGGCTTGTTCTCAAGATGGACTCGTCCACCATGCTGTTCAATCCAAGGTGCACGATCCCAGCTAAAAGCTGTTTTCACTGGTGTAGGATCTCCATTGCTGTAGATGAGAGAGAGGATTTCTTGTAGCCATGTGGTGCCTATAACATAATATGTATATTAAAATATTATGCTTGGGAGCATGACGAAGTGTTACATTTTATGTCTTTTTAGTAATTAAGTTTATTTAACAATTTTATAGATAGAAGGACAAATCCACTTAAGATCCCAAGAAACATGCAAGATATGCACTCATGATCTATAATATAAATGAAGATACAAAGCTGAAAAAAAAAATCAAAGCAGAACTAAACAGTACATTTACAAACTGTTTGTGTGCCCTGGCAGTGGGAACTTACACCTCAATGATAATCCTTTGATATAAGCATAACTCACTAAGCTACCATGAATCATAAGGATTAACCACATTGCCCAAAACTCACATTCACTGAATGTCCCAGCACCAATAATTTCTGAATAGCCAATCAATCAAAATTTAAAAAAATATTCTATAATTTCTAACCATTTGACTCCTGTTTTAGATGCTCCATAAATTTCAAATTAATTTATCCTTTGACATAACTATACTGTACAGTGTCCATTTTAGGACATGATCAGATATCAAAATCAAACATCAGAATGATGTCAGTTTGAGGCTAAATACCCTGTCTGAGAACTGATTTTGACGAGTAATTCTGATGAGTGATTCTGACGAGTGACTTTTACAACTGTAATAATTAAAAAAAAAAAAAAAAAACTGTTCGCTAATGGGACTTGAACCCAAAATTCTATGTCCCAAACCAGTGCATTAACCACTGAGCTATAAACTTAGCTGTGCTATCCTGGTAGTTCTATTTGGTTATATGATTTTTAGTGCAAACTTGTCTAAAACTCATTGGGACTTATGCACAGACTACAAGCAAGCCAAATTCAAATGATGTTTGATTTTGATGTGTAAGTCTGATGTGTGACTTTCTTCAAACATCAGAATTAGAATCACAATGACTTTTAGTCACCCTGAGTATTTTCATGGTTGATCTCATAAGACAAGAAAAGCTATTAGTTAGTATCACTTGACTGAATAGCTTAATGGTAAGGCATCAGTTTCTGAAACTACAGTGTTAGAGTTCAAATCCTGATAGGAATAATTTTTTTTATTTTTTTTTTTATTATGGCTATTAAGCACACAAACTACAGGGGTGTTTCACTTTTAATATCTGTCACTCTGATTGTCATCCTGATATGTTAAGAGTTTCAGACACGCTGTCTATTTGCATGGTAAATTACATAGCAAAAGTAAATTGGGAGTTTGCAGCCAGTACTTGGGTGGATGGAAATAAATATTTACAATAAAGACATTTTATCATTAGACCCCTTTAAGAAATTATGCAAATAAAAAAGTCACTTGGAAATAGATATGTAGTAAATTATTGCCTCCCAATATACTTTGGCTATGTAATTTACCATGCAAATAGACAGCATATCTGAAACTCTTAACACATCAGGATGACAATCAGAGTGTCAGATATTAAAAGTAAAACACCCCAGTAGTTTGTGTGCTAAATAGGCATAATTTAAAAATTAAATAAAAAAATCTTATTAGTATCAGGATTTGAACACTGACACTATAGATTCAGAGACTGATAGCCTTACCATTGCGCTATCCAGTCAAATGATAGTAACTTACTGCTTTTCTTGTCTTATGAGATCAACCATGAAAAGACTCAGGGTGACTAAAAGTCATTATGATTCTGATGTTTGAAGAAAGTCACACATCAGACTCACACATCAAAATCAAACATCATTTGAATTTGGCTTGCTTGCAGTCTGTGCATAAGTCTCAATGAGTTTTAGACAAGTTTGCACTGAAAATCATATAACCAAATAGAACTCCAAAGTTTTAACAACTAAGTTAATAGCTGAGTGGTTAGTGCACTGACTTTGGAACACAGAATTTTGGGTTCAAGTCCCATCAACGAACAGTTTCTTTTTTTTTTATTATTATTATTACAGTTGTAAAAGTCACTAGTCAGAATCACTCGTCAGAATCACTCGTCAGAATCACTTGTCAAAATCACTTGTCAGAATCAGTTCTAGTTCTCAGACAGGGTATTTAGCCTCAAACTGATATTATTCTGATGTTTGATTTTGATAACTGATCATGTCCTAAAATGGACACTGTAATACCAAATTCAGCTGATATATTAAGGAATAAAAGAAAGTGTTTTATCTTTATCAAATTTTAAGAAAGGGCAAAGAAATACAAAGATACTTGTTCGTATGCGAACATTATACATGATTTTAAGGGGTATTGAAGTGACCGCGGGCAAGACCGCGCGTTGGTATCTATAATCTGGCCCAGCAAGATCCCCACACACAGACTCTATCTTGATAACTGTATCTTTACTTGTATACATTTTTAACATAGCAGAACACAATAAATGACAACCGTAAATGTTCACAGCAATAACGTGTACTTATAAGCTGACCCTCACTGTCCCTACTCACACGTTACCAGTCCTTTACTCCAGAAGGATATGTCCCCCGTCGCAGGCCTGTCTGTCTTTGCAGGAAGGCGTCCCAGCCGAAGAAAAAAAAAACAGGAACAACAAATTTCGCTGAAAGGAAGGAATACTTCGGCCTCTCGCCAGAGGTCCCGCTTACAGTCTCTCTGATCCGGATAGCAGCTCTTGTGGATTCCCTTGTGTAGTCCACACTCCAGTAGCGGGGAGTGTAACAGCTGAATCCTTCAGCAGTGCGGAAGCTGGGGAAAGCTCTGAGGAAAAGATGTCAGATAACAGCAGCCACGTTGAGAGTATCCTCTAAGGCACACACGAGGACCTGCACACCGTCCTGGTTCTTTTCACAGACTCTCTCTCAGAATCTCCGAGTGCTTTTTCCTGCTTCTCACTCTGGTCATGTGACTCTCTAGGTCGGGACACAGGAGACTCAGTCTTTTTCTTTGTCATCACACCCTGCGCAGGTGCAACCTCTGGCCACAAGGTGGCAACACCATCCTGCGTAATCATTTCTGTCACAGGCTCTATCTCAATTATCACAGAACAGCCAGAGCCTGCCAGCTCACTACATGCCCCCCCACTCAAAGGTTGGCAGTCCCTGTCAACGACCGGCTCCAGGGCGGCGATGGCTGTGGATGTGACAGAGGGCGGCTGGGAAGAGGGCCACACATATTGGTCTCTGTAGGACTGTCCTGGAGGTACCCCTGCAGTGGTCCTCGTTGTCCGCCTAACGGGTTGGATCCCCTCTCTCCGATCAGTCAACATGTCAGTAGAGGAGGTAATCGGTTCAAGTGCGTCAGTTGGACGGACAGGGGTAGGCATGCATTCAATCTCTACATCCCCGGGGTCAGTGTCTCCGACAGTATTAGTGATATCCATCTCTCTAGGTATCACAGTAGGGGAGTCAGGCTGGGAACGGCAGGGGCGCAACATATTATGGTGCAAAGTTCGGATGCTGCCGCTGTCTTCGCCCTGCACTCGATAGATGGGGCCACTGGGGTACGGCTGTCCAATTACTCGATAGACTTCGGTCTCCCACTTGGGCCGGAGTTTCCCTTGCAGTTTTTTTATACGGACTAGGACCAGTTGACATACATTCAGTGAGTCCTCTTGTACCGGAAGTGGGTCAGCGTGCACTTGATCCTGGATTTGTCGGCCTACTAGCCGGTAGACAGTCTCCATTCTCTGGCGGTGTGTTTGTAGCCAGGAAGGATAGGTACCACAGGTATCTTCTTCGGAGCTAGACAGTTGCAACTCATGGATGTCTTTGCCTGGACGGCCAAACAGAAGGGTGTATGGGGGGTATCCGGTGACGGAATTTACTTGATTATTATAGGCCCACAGCAGTTCTGGGAGGAATCGAGGCCAGTCGGGCTTTTTGTCTTCAGCCAATGTCCGGATCAGTTGTAAGAGGGTCCGGTTAAAGCGTTCACACGCGCCATTCCCTTGTGGATGGTAAGGGGTGGTCCTGGACTTCTTGATTCCATACATCCGTTGGAGTTCTTCAATGACTCGCCCTTCGAAACAAGCCCCCTGATCAGAGTGTAGCCGCTCCGGACACCCGTAGACCCGAACGAATTGCTGACAGATGGCCTGTGCAGCTGATTCGGCAGTCCGATCCCTGGTAGCAACAGCGACGGCGAATTTCGTGAAGTGGTCCACCATCACCAGACAGTACTGGTAGCCACTATTCGCCATTCCGATCAACAGATAGTCCACCATCAACAGCTCGAGGGGCCTCGACGTCTTAATAGTCTGGATGGGGGCACGCTGCTCCGCGGACTTGTGGAATTCACAGGTACGGCATCCTTGACAGATGTTTTCAACCAGCTTACGGAGCCCCGGACAAAAAATGAACTGCTGGGTCCACCGGAGGGTCTTGTCTATGCCGAAGTGGCAGTTCCTCCTGTGAGCTTCGCCCACCATCTCATGGGCCAACTGCACCGGGACGACAATCTGCAAACACTCCTCCAGCATATGGGATAAAAGGGCCCTGCGATACAGGACTCCATCTTTCACGATCAGCCGATCCCATTGGGCAAGCAGAGCCAAGGCTCCGGTCGATAGTCGGGCTCTCAATTCGAAGGGCGGTTTCTCTTGTTTATTCACATACTGTTTCAGTAAGACGTGCTCGGGATCTCGATCTTGAAGCTTGGCCCATTCTTGCTGGGACAGGGGAGATCCCACTACGGCTTCAATCCCTCCTACCGCATACTGGCGGCTATCTTCTATTTGCTTTGCGAGCCGGGCAAAGTCAGGCATCTCATCTTCCTCCAACTGTTCATCTCGGTCCCCCACTGGCGGGGATGATGTCACTCTAGACAGGCTGTCAGCATTCTGATTCTCGTTCCCCGCTCTTTATTTAATTTTGTACTGAAATCTAGAGAGCCTGGCCATCCAGCGCTGTTCCATTGCCCCTAGTTTGGCATTCTCTAGGTGGGCAAGAGGATTGTTGTCCGTCATGACCAGCACCTCCGCTCCTGTCAGATAGCCGGCAAATTTCTCCGTCATAGCCCAAGTCAGAGCCAAGAGTTCCAAGCGGAAGGAGCTGTAGTTGACGGGATTTTTTTCGGTATCACGGAGAGACCTGCTGGCATAGGCTATCACGCGTTCTTTAATATCTTGAACTTGAGAGAGGACCGCCCCTAGACCTTGAAGGCTGGCGTCGGTGTGCAACTGAAACGGTAATGTGTAATCTGCATACGCCAGAACAGGGGGTGATGTTAGAGCAGCCTTAAGTGCCTGAAAGGATTTTTCTCGGTCAGGCCCTCAACTGATGCGTCGTCCTCTGGGACTGTTCGCGGTCCCTCGGAGAACCTCATGCAGTGGTTCAGCAAGCCGAGCAAAGTCCTTGACAAACCAACGGTAGTAGCCTGCCAGCCCCAGAAAAGCCCGGACTTCTTTGACGGTAGTTGGCTGTGGCCACTCTTGAACGGCTGCTATCTTCTCTGGCGAGGGCTGGACACCTTCGGCCGAGATCCGGTGACCCAAGTAGTCGATTTCCTGCTGGAACAGACGGCACTTGCTGGGCTTCAACTTCAAGCCGTGTCCCCTCAAGCGCTGGAACACTAGGCCAAGTGTAACATACCTGGCGGCGTCCTTGCATGGTGGTCCATCTCCCACTGTGCAAGAGGGCGCACTTGATCTCCTGTCCAGAATGTCTCTCTGGCTTCCCTCCATGCTGTCTGTTTGTGTCTGTCTCTGCTGCTTAAGGGCGGCGCCCGATCACTTCCTGCTTTTTGTACCTGCTGTGGGTCACACCCCTTGTGCGTCCTCAGCCTATTGCTGCCTGACACTTGGTATATAGCTCAGCAGCTCCCTTCTATCCCTGCCTGAGCATAGTGTTTTCCTTCAGTGTGTGCTTGCACTCTGAAGGTGCCAGGTCCCGTCTTTGTTTCCTTGTCTGCCTTTCCAGGAGGCTGTATTTCCAGGCCTGTCTGAACTAAGTCCTGTATGTCTCCTGCTTTTTGTATCAGTTCCTGTGTCTGAACTGAGTCCTGTATTTCTCCTGCTTTGCGGTATCAGCTCCCGTGTCTGAACTAGTCCTGTAAGTCTCCTGCTTTTTGTATCAGTTCCCGTGTCTGAACTGAGTCCTGTATTTCTCCTGCTTTTCGGTATCTGCTCCCGTGTCTGAACTGTGTCCTGTATGTCTCCTGCTTTGCGGTATTAGTTCCCGTGTCTGAACTAAGTCCTGTATGTCTCCTGCTTTGCGGTATTAGTTCCCGTGTCTGAACTGAGTCCTTTCTGTGTATCTTGTCTGTCCTGTCTGAACACGCTCCTAGCCTGTTCCTCCCGCCTTCTAGGAGCCGATTACCTAGACCCGCTCCTGTATCTTGTCTGTCCTGTCTGAACACGCTCCTTGCCTGTTCGTCCCGCCTCTCTGGGGGCAGTATTCCCAGACCCGCTCCTGTATCCCGCTGCAGTGTCGGTCTCCTCCGTACACTCAGTTCCAGTCTGAACTCTCTCCTATCCTTTACCTGTTTTGCCTCTATGTCCGTTCCCTTCCTTTTTCTGCAGAGTCTGAACTCGTACCTAACTCCTGCTTCTTGTCTCTGCAAGTACTGTGTGAGTATCTGGCTCTGTCTCTCCCTTCCTGTCTGTTCCGTGTGAACAGAGTCCTGTCCTGCCCTGCTTCTGCCCGCTGCTCCGGCAGTCCTGTCCTGCCCTGCTTCTGCCCGCTGCTCTGGCAGTCCTGTCCTGCCCTGCTTCTGCCCGCTGCTCCGGCAGTCCTGTCCTGCCCTGCCTGTACCCCTCTGCCTGTAATGTTCCTGAGTCCCAGTGTGTACTGGGCCCTATCCCGCCTGTGTTCCTACCTGCTAGTGCCTCCCTGTCTGCACTCTAGCTGTGCTTGCCTTTACCCCCCTGCCTGCATACCCGCCTGCCTGCATACCAGTCGTGCCTGCCTATACCCTCCAGTCTGTGTGCCAGCCTACCAGCCTGTTCCTGTATTCCCCTGTGTGGGTCAACAGCCGTGTCCGGGGTCTGTCCTGGAGTAGCACCTGGTCCCTCTGCTCGGTTCCTCCTTGGTGCACTGGCGTCGTATGCCGTCGTGCGACCCTGGTCGGATCGGGTGAATACTTAGTCACGCCCCTCCAGGCATTCACTCTCCGGCACGGTCCAGTGGAATCACTACCAATCCCACGCACACGCCGCTTAGCCCGGGCGTGTGCATAACACCAAGCTTGTGAAGATGATCCTCGAAGGTGGCGGAGTATACCACGATGTCGTCAAGGTATATCAGCATAAACTCAAAGTTAAAGTCTCCCAGACAGCATTCCATCAGTCTCTGAAAGGTCCCTGGTGCGTTATTCAAGCCGAATGGCATCCGGTCGAACTCATACAGGCCCATGGGAAGAATGAAGGCGGTCTTTTCCCTGTCCTTCTCACTCATTGGAACCTGCTAATATCCACTGGCCAGGTCTAGGGACGAAAAATATTTGGCCTTCTTCAGGGCGGTCAGTGACTCTTCGATCCGAGGAAGTGGATATGAGTCCCGGATAGTGCAAGCGTTCTGCCTACGGTAGTCTACGCAAAATCTCAGGGAACCATCTTTCTTTTTGACTATCACCACGGGTGCAGCCCACGGGCTCTGGCTTTCACGTACCACTCCGGCGTGTAGCATGGATTCTAATAGACTTTTCACTTCCTGGTATTGTTGAGGTGGTATCTGCTGGTACCTCTCGCGGATAGGGGGGGTATCGCCCGTGGGTATCTCGTGCTGGATACTGGTGGTACACCCAAAGTCTGTGTCATGCTTTGCAAAGGAGTCTTGGTGTTTCCGCAGGAGTTCCTCCACTTGAGACACTTCTTGTTTGGTGTATTGGGACGTGTCTAGCTGTACTTTTTCCCGTAGTTTTCGCCCAATGTCTTCATCGTCTACTTGAGCGCTTATGGCTGAGACGGTTACCGTCCAGATGCCTTCTGTAGACGGGGTGAATTTTAGGGGTCCAATGGGATTCACTTCCGTGGGTAGAGCATATACCCGGGCAAGTTGAGTGCCGGCTTCAAGGGCTAGGCCTACGTCTGTGGTGTTGTTTAGCCTGACAGGGACTCTCCCGTTCCTCACGATGGCTAGAGTGCGAGCAACTAGTGGGTTTAGCTTACCCCCACTTGGGGTCCTCGGCTCGATCAACACTTCAACCCCCTCAAGTTGTCGGTGGGTGTTAAGGGGTAAGGAAATGACTGTCTCTTTTTCAGCAGGCAAAGTAATCCGGGTACGGCGTGGCACCGTAATGGCGGCTAGGGGTAGTTGTTCCTCTGCCATCTGTTTAAGTCCAACGGTCCGGATTACGCGCTGGAACGCCAGTCGAGTCGGCTTATGTTTGGTGACTTTCTGCCAGTATTTGGGTCCTTTTCTTGTCAACAGCATAAGATCTAGGTCATTCAAGATGTTCATTCCAACTATCACTGGGGTCTCGGAGCCGAAACCTTCCTTGACGATGACGATCCCTCGTTTCCCTAAGTCCTGTCCGCAGGCCTTTGTGTCCATCCAAGCAACTCCGGTCACTGGAATGGGTAGATTATTAGACGCAATAATCTTAATGGCGGTGTCTGGGTCACAAGCAGTTCTTGGTTTGAGGTAATTTTCGTAAAACTGTTCAGAGATCGTGGTCACCTGTGACCCGGTGTCCATCAGTCCCTGTACGGCAATTCCTTCCAGGACAACTTCAAGTGTCGGGCTATTCGAGGCAAGAGCACTCCGCCGTCGGCTCTGTTTTTCCACACCCCTCTCTTTGGCCTCTCCTGCTGCGCGAGCCTCAGCTGCAGGGGTGTCTAGTTTAACGGCGGCCATTGTGGTGAGGCCCGGCGTGGTAGCTCTATTTGTGGATATGGCTGGGGTTCCATTCGCTGGTCTGATCGAAATTCCCTTCGCTGGGGTGACTGAGGGTTTGTTCGTTGGTGCGACGGAGGTTTTTGCGGAGGGAAGTGTTGAGGACAACGATTTGCCCTATGGCGAGGATCACCGCATGACCAACACTGTCCCACGGGACGACTAGGCTGTCTTCGCTGGTCTCCCTGTCGGTCTAATGTTAACTGTAATACCTGTTTCTGTAAGTCTGCTACCATCTGTTTCAGGTCTTCCGTGTCACTGTTCGGATTTTTAATGTCAGATATGGATCTGCACGCAGCACCTGGAATCCCCACATCCATGACGGGTCCCCTTGAACGTTCTATGGCTTCCTGTTTGACTTCAGCAAAAGTAAGAGTCGGCATCATCCGGATCAAGTCCTGTAACGTACGGTTAAAATACTGGTCTCTCTGTCCTATTACAAATTGGTCTCTCAGTACCAGGTCACAAGGAGCCATACCAGCTAGTTGTTCCCTTTTTCCACAGGCTTGTTCAAGGAGTACCTGAAGGGCGTTCGCATATTGGGGAATATCCTCCCATTCAAGCTGCGTCCGTCTAAAGAACATGTGTCGCAGTGTTCCCTGGTATGTGGTCGGCCCATAGGGGTTCTCCAGCACCCGTACCAAATCATCCACTGTACGCTGGCCCCTGACCGCCTCCAGTCTGACTGTCGTCCATGCCTCCCTCTCTAGCGTCAGTACCGCCATTTCTGCCAAGTTCTTAGGGTCAATATTATACATTTCCCCCAGTATCCGGACTTTTTCCGCCCACTCTGGTACAGGGTAGTTTCGTCCGCCAAATTTCCTGACCTGATTCACAATAGACACTGGCGGGGCTTTCTGACTGTACACGCGGCGTGGGTGGGAATCTTGTTGGTCACAGATCCTGCCGACTACGCCAGATGAAGTAACCGCGGGCATGGCCGCGCGTTGGTATCAACGATCTGGCCCAGCAAGATCCCCACACACAGACTCTATCTTGATAACCGTATCTTTACTTGTATACATTTTTAACATAGCAGAACACAATAAATGACAACCGTAAATGTTCACAGCAATAACGTGTACTTATAAGCTGACCCTCACTGTCCCTACTCACACGTTACCAGTCCTTTACTCCAGAAGGATGTGTCCCCCGTCGCAGGCCTGTCTGTCTTTGCAGGAAGGCATCCCAGCCGAAGAAAAAAAAAACAGGAACAACAAATTTCGC
The DNA here is from genome assembly GCF_046119375.1 of Phyllobates terribilis. Classification (NCBI taxonomy): domain Eukaryota; kingdom Metazoa; phylum Chordata; class Amphibia; order Anura; family Dendrobatidae; genus Phyllobates; species Phyllobates terribilis. The sequence continues at coordinate 118,980,103 of NW_027362772.1, forward strand.
TGAAAGGAAGGAATACTTCGGCCTCTCGCCAGAGGTCCCGCTTACAGTCTCTCTGATCCGGATAGCAGCTCTTGTGGATTCCCTTGTGTAGTCCACACTCCAGTAGCGGGGAGTGTAACAGCTGAATCCTTCAGCAGTGCGGAAGCTGGGGAAAGCTCTGAGGAAAAGATGTCAGATAACAGCAGCCACGTTGAGAGTATCCTCTAAGGCACACACGAGGACCTGCACACCGTCCTGGTTCTTTTGACAGACTCTCTCTCAGACTCTCCGCGTGCTTTTTCCTGCTTCTCACTCTGGTCACGTGACTCTCTAGGGCGGGACACAGGAGACTCAGTCTTTTTCTCTGTCATCACACCCTGCGCAGGTGCAACCTCTGGCCACAAGGTGGCAACACCATCCTGCGTAATAATTCCTATCACAGGCTCTATCTCAATTATCACAGAACAGCCAGAGCCTGCCAGCTCACTACAGTACGAAAGTGTATTATTACATGTGAAGGAAATACACTGCTCAAAAAAATAAAGGGAACACTCAAATAACACATCCTAGATCTGAATGAATGAAATATTCTCATTGAATACTTTGTTCTGTACAAAGTTGAATGTGCTGACAACAAAATCACACAAAAATCATAAATGGAAATCAAATTTATTAGCCAATGGAGGCCTGGAATTGGAGTCACCCCCAAAATTAAAGTGGAAAAACACACTACAGGCTGTTCCAACTTTGATGTAATGTTCTTAAAACAAGTCAAAATGAGGCTCAGTATTGTGTGTGGCCTCCACGTGCCTGTATGACCTTCCTACAATGCCTGGGCATGCTCCTGATGAGGTTGCGGATGGTCTCCTGTGGGATCTCCTCCCAGACATGGATTAAACTCCTTGACAGTCTGTGGTGCAACGTGATGTTGGTGGATGGAGCGAGACATGATGTCCCAGATGTGCTCAATTGGATTCAGGTCTGGGGAACAGGCGGGCCAGTTCATAGCTTCAATGCCTTCATCTTGCAGGAACTGCTGACACACTCCAGCCACATGAGGTCTGGCATTGTCCTGCATTAGGAGGAACAGAGGGCCAACCGCACTAGCATATGGTCTCACAAGGGGTTTGAGGATGTCATCTCGGCACCTAATGGTAGTCAGGCTAACTCTGGCGAGCACATGGAGGGCTGTGCGGCCCTTCAGAGAAATGCCACCCCACACCATTACAGACCCACTGCCAAACTGGTTATGCTGAAGGATGTTGCAGGCAGCAGATCGCTCTCCACGGCGTCTCCAGACTCTGCCACGTCTGTCACATGTGCTCAATGTGAACCTGCTTTCATCTGTGAAGAGCACAGGGTGCCAGTGGCGACTTTGCCAATCCTGGTGTTCTGTGGCAAATGCCAAGTGCCCTGCACAGTGTTGGGCTGTGAGCACAACCCCCATCTGTGGACGTCGGGCCCTCATACCACCCTCATGGAGTCGGTTTCTAACCATTTGTGCAGACACATGCACATGTGTGGCCTGCTGGAGGTAAATTTGCAGGGCTCTGGCAGTGCTCCTCCTGTTCCTCCTTGCACAAAGGCGGAGTTAGCGGTCCTGCTGCTGGGTTGTTGCCCTCCTACAGCCCCCTCCATGTCTCCTGGTGTACTGGCCTGTCTTCTGGTAGCGCCTCCAGCCTCTAGACACTACACTGACAGACACAGCTAACCTTCTTGCCACAGCTTGCATTGATGTGCCATCCTGGATGAGCTGCACTACCTGAGCAACTTCTGTGGGTTATAGAGTCCATCTCAAGCTACCACGAGTGTGAAAGCACAACCAACATTCAAAAGTGACCAAAACATCAGCCTGAAAGCAATGGTACTGAGATGTGGCCTGCAGAACCACTCATTTATTGAGGGTGTCTTGATAATTGCCAATAATTTCCATCTATTGTCTATTCCATTTGCACAACAGCATGTGAAATTGATTGTCAATCAGTGTTACTTCCTAAGTGGACAGTTTGATTTCATAGAAGTTTGATTTACTAGGAGTTATATTCTGTTGTTTAAGGCTGTGTGCCCACTATGGATTTTTCAAGCATTTTTGCTGCGGAATTTCCGCAGAGTAAACGATTGCAAAACGCTTGGTTATCCGTGCCCCATGATCCTCGATGAAAATCTGCATGTTCTGTGCCCATGCTGCGGAATTTTCCTCAGCGGATTTTCCATGCGGAAAAATCTGCAGCATGTCCATTATTTGTGCATTTCTGAATGAAAATATGAGGTCCCAATGCATTTAAAAAACGCAAGTCAAATCCACATGTAAAAACGTTGCAAAAAGGCGTCAAAATCGCGTTTAAAATCCGCAAGCGTTTTTACTGCAAAGAACATGCAGAAACGCTGCAGAAATTTTCTGCTTAATTTCTGCATCATGGGCACATACCCTTAGTGTTCCCTTTATTTTTTTGAGCAGTGTATATAATCAATAAGTGGAAAGTATAACAGCAGTAGAGTTACATCTTCAGTGAGGAAAAAAAAGTATTTAGTCAGCCACCAATTGTGCAAGTTCTCCCACTCAAAAAGATGAGAGAGGCCTGTAATTTACATCATAGGTAGACCTCAACTATGAGAGACAAAATGAGAAAACAAATCCTGAAAATCACATTTCATCTTCAATGCCATTGCTGATGGAAGGAGGTTTGCACTCAAAATCTCATGATACGTGGCCCCATTCATTCTTTCATGTACACAGATCAGTCGTCCTGGTCCCTTGGCAGAGAAAAAGCCCCAAAGCATGATATTGCCACCCCCATGCTTCACAGTAGGTATAGGGTTCTTTGGATGCAACTCAGCATTTTTTCTCCTCCAAACACGACTAGTTGTGTTTCTACCAAACAGTTATACTTTGGTTTCATCTGACCATATGGCATTCTCCCAATACTCTTCTGGATCATCCAAATGCTGTCTAGCAAAATTCAGATGGGCCCGGATATGTAATGGCTTAAGCAAGGAGACATATCTGGCACTGCAGGATTTGAGTCCCTAGTGTGTAAATGATGGTAGCCTGTGTAACGTTGGTCCCAGCCTTCAGCAGGTCATTCACTAGGTCCCCCCGGGTGGTTCTGGGATTTTTGCTCATTGTTCTTGAGATCATTTTGACCCCATAGGGTGAGATCTTGTGTGGAGCCCCCGATCGAGGGAGATTATCAGTGGTCTAGTATGTCTTCCATTTTCAAATTATTGCTCCCACAGTTGATTTCTTCACACCAAGATGCTTGCCTATTGCAGATTCAGTCTTCTCAGCCTGGTGCAGGGCTACAATTTTGTTTCTGGTGTCCTTCGACAGCTTTGAAAGGTCTTCACTTTAGTGGAGTTTGGAGTGTGACTGTTTGAGGTTGCAGACAGGTGTCTTTTATACTGATAACAAGTTCAAACAGGTGCCAGTACTACAGGTAATGAGTGGAGGACAGAGGAGCCTATTAAAGAAGAAGTTACAGGTCTTTGAGAGCCAGAAATCTTGTTTGTAATTGACCAAATACTTATTTTCCACCAAAATTTGAAAAAAAATTCTTTCCAAATCAGACCATGTGATTTTCAGGATTTGTTTTCTCATTTTGTCCCTCATAGTTGAGGTCTACCTATGATGTCAATTACATGCCTCTCATCTTTTTAAGTGGGAGAACTTGTATAATTGGTGGCTGACTAAACACTTTTTTTCCCCCACTGTAGATGACAAAAGAGGGAAACTGGATTTACCAGCATTGCACACACAAAGTGGCTTTCACAAAAGGTGTCAAACATGGCACCTCAGCTCCTGGACCCTGAGCTTCAAGGAGAAGCAAATGTTCTGTAACTAGGCAGAATATTTCATAATTACTGTATAGAGAGGAGTAGGGGAGAATTAGGATATGTGAAATGCAAAGCCTACTGTCCAGTCACAAACAGCAATTTTTATCCAATCCAGGTCAAACTGGAAATATGAGCCCAGGACCAATTATATAAAAGCTGGGTTGCACAAAACAAAGTTGTTCATATGTGAGGGCCTGTCTATGCCAGTGTGATCCATAATTAATTTCTCCTTCCCTCAAGGAAACAAAAGATAACTGTAGATGGAAACATTTAGGTATTTGTTATTTCTCCATTTTTATTTTACAAATATTTTGCATATTTGTGTGTCGTTTTATTTTTACCTTTTTAATTATTTTATTGTAAGCAATCTATATTATTATATTAAAGCTTGAAATATTTAATAAATTTGATCCTTGTATGCTCTAAATAATCCATAGCCTTTGAGAGAGTGTGTGGCCTTTTTGATTATTTGACAGCAACATATTTCAAGAACTCATCACCCCATGTGTTTGATGAGTGGTGGCAGCGTGCTACATAACCGGAGTGTGTGGACTGTGTTGGGGTGTGTTTTATGCTCCCTTTATAGCCAAGAACAGAGGTTGAGAGTTGGATTGAGTGAGAGGAGATAAATTAACCCTTGTAGGTGCACCCCGCCGCACATGCTGGTAAATGTGTACATGACATTACATATTTTAGCAATGTCTTATTAAATGTAAGTTTTTAATTTAATAATTTTTGTACAGTCAATGTTGTGAAATCATGCATTGATGTGACTAATTACCACCTTAAGGACGGAGCCAATTATGTCCTTAATGACCAAGCCAAATTTTACAATTCTGACCAGTGTCAATTTATGAGGTAATAACTCTGGAATGCTTCAACAAATCCCACTGATTCTAAGAATGTTTTTTCGTGACATATAGTCCTTCATGATAGCGGTAAAATTTCTTCGATATGACTTGCGCTTAGTTGTGAAAAAAATGGAAATTTGGCGAAAATGTAGAAAATCTTGCAATGTACATTTAGCCCCAATTTTTATTATTTTCACAAGGATAACAGGAGAAAATGAACCCCAAAATTTGTGCAATTGCTCCTGAGTTCAGAAATACCCCATATGTAGGGGAAAACTATGGTTTGGGCACATGACAGGGCTTGGAAAGGAAGGAGTGACTTTGGAATGCAGACTTTGATGGAATGGTCTGCGGGTGTCATGCTGCGTTTGGAGAGCCCCTGATGTGTCTAAACAGTGGAAAGCCCTGACATGTTACCCCATTTTGGAAGCTACATCCCTCAAGGATATTATCAAGTGATATAGTGAGCATTTTGAACCCACAGGTACTACATAGAATTTGATATTAGGTCATCATGTTGAAAATATTCATTTTTTCACGAAAATGTAGTTTTAGCCCCAAATTTGTAATTTTTACAATGGATAATAAGAGAAAACAGACCTCATAATTTATGTTATTTTTCAGGAACGTGATGATGCCCCATATGTAATCAGAAATTACTGTTGGGCCACACATCAAGGCTGAGAGGGTAGGAGCACTATTTGACTTTTGGAGTATAGATTTTAGTGCAATAGTTTGTGAGTGACATTTGCGGAGCCCTAAAAGTACCAGAACAGCAGAAAAAAACAAAAGTGACCCTATTGTAGAAATTACACAATTCAATGAATTCATCTACAGCTGCAGTGACTATTATGTAACATCCACGCCAGGCTTTATTCTGGAGAATTGCAAATATGCCCACACATTGTGCCCCCATAAAGTTTAGTGCCCCTATAAATTTCTCCTGGTGACACACACCCCGTAAATTATTAAGTGCTTTCCTGCAATAATAATACCAAACATGTGGCCACTTACTGCGGTTTAGGCACAGTGGGGCATTTGGATTTGTGTGCGCAGAATTCACTGGATTTTATTTAAGGGGGCGGGAGCCATGTCGCATTTCCAGAGTCTTTGTTTTACCAGTAACGTGGGACCCCCTGTAGATTCAGTAAGCAATAATGGACCTGAGAGGGGGCTGGTTTTGTGTGGGATAAATTAGGGGTTTCATTGGTAACATCTTGGGGTACATAATTTTCGATTGCTTCCAGAATAAGACTGGATCGCCAGTATGTGCTGAGCACTTATGTCAGAGTTTCCGTGTAAATCCCACAAAAATGCGCTTCAGGCGAAACCCCCCAACGGAACCACCCACCTCAAAGAGGCAGAGAGAGACACTTTGGAGTCCATTTGACGTCTGCTTAGGTGGCCTCCATCTTTTTAAGCGTGCACAGATCAGTGGTCATCCACACTTGTTCACTAAAAAAAAAGCCTAAAATGATTCGCTGCCGGAACAGAGACTAGTTCAAGGGGACTCCGATGGCCTCATAAGGGATTGGCTCCATCTAGGTTTTTTGTCTGAATTCCAGTTTTAGTGAATTTACACGGAGACCCCAACATAGGCGCTCAGCGGAGAGAGAAGGATAAACGTGAACAGAGCCTTATTCTGATTTTTTGGAGGCAGAATGAAGAAATAGAAAGCAGCAGTACCATAATAGTTCTTATTTTTATTTTTGCGCTGTTCACCGTGCAATATAAGTTATAAGATGGATTTATTCTTTGGGCCGGTGCAATTATAGCGATACCAGATTTATGTGGGTTTTTTTTTTATGTTCTGCTGCTATCACAGTAAAAATCCTTTTTATTATAAAAAGTAGTTACTTTTGTCGCCTTGTTCTGAGAGCTGTAACTTTTTTATTTTTTAGTAAACAGAGCTGTATGATGGCTTGTTTTTTGCAGGACGAGTTGAAGATTTTTTTGGTACCATTATGGGGCACATAGTAATTTTTGATAGCTTTTTGTTCAGTTTTTTCAGACACAGAATGAACAAAAAACAGTAATTCAGTCATTGTTTTTATTTTTTATTTTTTGCGTCATTCACTATGCGGTAAAAGTGATAAGACTGATTTGTTTGTCGGGTGGGTACGATTACAGCAATACCAGATTTATATTTTTTTCATGATTTGCTATTTTTACACACTAAAAAAAGTATTTTACAAAAAAGAATTTGATTTTGCATCGTCATATTCTGAGAGCTGTAGCTTTTTTATTTTTTTGCCGAATGAGCCATATTATGGCTTGATTTTTGCAGGACAGTTTGGCGTTTTTATTTATAATTTTTTTTTTACATACGACTTTTGAATGCTTTTTATTCACTTTTTTTGTGAGTCTGTATGTTTTTTATTTTTTCCGGCATTTGGCAAAAGGAATAAAAATATGACAGATTTATAGAGTGGGTCGTCCCGGACGCAGCGATACCAATTATGTGTAAGATTTTTTGTTTATTTTTGTCTTATTCACAAATGCTGTGTTTTGAGCGGTGAAACAGATTTTAGTAATTTTTGCGCACTTTTTGTGTGTTTTTTTTACTTTTTTTACATATTTTATTTCACTTTTTTTTACTTTTTCATCAAGTCCCACTGTGGGACATGTATATTTTTTATTCTGATCATTGATCTCATACACTGCAGTACTCCTGTACTGAAGTGTATGTGACCTGTCAGTGAGCCACTGACTGTGCCTGTGAGAGCCAGCTTATTGCTGGCTCTCACAGGCCACCATACTCTGGGATCATCACATGATCTCAGGGTTCCATGTTTACCATCAGGACCAGTGATTGTCATAGCCGGGGTCCGATGGTTACTAAGGGGGACGCAAGACCCCCTTGTAACCCCTTAAATAGTGCTGTCACGATTGACAGAGGTATTTAAAGGGTTAGTTGGCCCTGATCGGCATCAAAACCAGCCGGGGCCGATACTGCAGGGTGTCAGCTGTCATATACAGCTGACACTTGCGTGAATTGCCGCCGCCGGGCGGCGCTATACGCTTATACCTCAGTGACGTGTAATAATGCGTTACGGCGGACGTTAAGGGGTTAAATGTTCATCCAAACGATCATTTGCATAGAGGTTATTAGCAAGACAAAGTTTTTTACAATTGACAGAAAAACTAAATGTAAGCTATCATCACAAAATGTACTATGGATGAAATCAGATTTTTGTGTTAAATTTGTGTATTATATTATGGCAATGTTTGTTTTATTTTTTTACTTATCACAATTAGGTACCTGATTTTGGATAAGTTATATTGAAAACATCATCATCCCGTGTTTCGAATTCCTTCCATGCCCAGTTTAAGCTTTCCTTTGTGTGTACACCCTGAGGCACTCTTACATCCTCAAAATCCATGTAATGTCTTTCACATTCCAGCATGATGAAAAGATTTTCTACGGGAAAAAAATATCTGAAGTAAGAACCAGATCACACTTTCATATTTAGTTTTTTTTATACATTTTGTGTTCAAAATTGTTGTAGCCAAAACTAGGAATAGATCCCCAAAGTTTTTATTAATTTTCTACTTCCTGTAGTCGTCACTGTTGCTTTTGACATGGTATAGATGGTCATCCATTTAATACACTGACATCTCAAGTCCACCGGAGTTAGAGTCTCTTCTTATGCATATAGAGAGAGAATCCTAAAGAAATTACACCCTTCCGCTCTGCACATTTGCTTAGTGGTTAGCACAGTTTATACAGAATGACTGGCTGCCTGATACGACTACAGTTTGGTAAACCTTTACTGATTGGTGGTCGTTTAAATGCCTGTTTAAACAGACAAAGTAATCGATGTGCACTTAGCGATCTGTCATAGATCACTCAGTGCACATAAGCTTCCATAGTTTTCCACAGTGAGAGTTTTGTTTACACCGATAATGTCTGTTAAATTGTCTGAATTGTAAAGCACTACGGAATATGTTGTCGCTATATAAATAAAACGTTTATTATTATTTATTACACAAGATGATGCTCCACCAGCAACTGACTTTTTGCGATGCTTAAAAGATCTTTTCACCCATTGAACGAGCATTTTGCTCATTCATCAGATGATTGGCAGACTGTTTAAATAGCAAAATAATTGCAAAATTAACATTTTTAAGAACACTGATTCACGAGTATACTTCATACACATCTGTCAGTGTGAATGCAACAAGGTAATATGTCAACAGGTATTTGCTACCTCATCCGAGAGCAACAAGATAAAGGCAAAAAAACCTGAATCCAGTGATATATCACTTAATATACTGGGTGCAGCAGTTGCGACACAGAGTTCTTAGATATAGAATGCAGCAGAGCTGAGAAAGCCGCCCCGCCCACACCAGGCTCCCTATGTATACTTCCTATTGACAGTGAGCCGCTTATCAGAGGAGGGGGCGGAGTCAGACCAGGAGACATGAGCCAGCTAGTCACAACAATGATATCCTAGTGATTAAACCTTCATTGTAAGTAAACAACAGCACACAGCTTGAATAGTGACACATCGTTGAATTCTGTGTTTTAACCCCTATCCCGTGCTGTCCTCAGATTACATAGCAAAAACCTGCTGATATATGAATATATGCTTAAAGGGAATCTATCAGATTTTCTTATCTGCGTGTTTTCTATTTTTAAACAGACATCACATGGACCCATAGCGTTTAATCCCACTATTCACATTTCTGCTTTTTTTAACTAATCTGTATGTTTGTTCAATTAACCCCTTCATGACAGAGCCAATTTCCGCTTTTGCTTTTTTTTTTTCTCCCTTTCTTCCCAGAGCTATAACTCTCATTTTTCTGTCCACATAGACATAAGAGGGCTTGATTTCTTTATTGGACGATTTGTACTTTTGAATGACACAATTCATTTTACCACATAGAGTACTGGAAAACAATTCCAAGTGGGGAAAAATTGTGAAAAAAACAATTTTGACATTGTTTAGAGGGAATTGTTATTACGCTGTAAATTTTTTGCCAAAAATAATGATGTAATATGATACTTCTCATCAGTACAATTATGGCGATATCAAACATGTCCAGTTTTTCTATTATTTTAGTGGTGAAAAATAAAAATCAGAAGTTTAAAAAAAGTTTTTATTTTTCATTCGATGTACAGTTAGTACGGAAAGTATTCATAACCCTTTAAATTTTTCACTCTTTGTTTCATTGCAGCCATTTGGTAAATTGTAAAAAGTTCATTGTTTTCTCATTAAAGTACACTCTGCACCCCACATTGACTGAAAAAAAGAAATGTAGATTTTTTTGCAAATTTATTAAAAAGGAAAAACTGAAATATCACATGGTCATAAGTATTCAGACACTCATATTTAAGTCACATGCTGTCCATTTCCTTGTGATCCTCCTTGAGATGGTTCTACTCCTTCATTGGAGTCCAGCTGTGTTTAATTAAACTAATAGGACTTGATTTGGAAAGGCACACATCTGTCTATATAAGACCTCACAGCTCACAGTGCATGTCAGACCAAATGAGAATCATGAGCTCAAAGGAACTGCCTAAGGAACTCAGAGACAGAATTGTGGCAAGTTACAGATCTGGCCAAGGTTACAAAAGAATTTCTGCATTACTCAAGGTTCCTAAGAGCACAGTGGCCTCCATAATCCTTAAATGGAAGAAGTTTGGGACTACCAGAAGTCTTCCTAGACCTTGGCATCCAGCCAAACTAAGCAATCGTGGGAGAAGATCCTTGGTGAGAGAGGTAAAGCAGAACCCCAAAATCACTGTGGCTGAGCTCCAGAGATGCAGTAGGGAGATGGGAGAAAATTCCACAAAGTCAACTATCACTGCAGCCCTCCACCAGTCGGGCCTTTATGGCAGAGTGGCCCAACTGAATCCTCTCCTCAGTGCAAGACATATGAAAGCCCGCATAGAGTTTTCTCAAAAACACATGAAGGACTCCCAGACTATGAGAAATAAGATTCTCTGGTCTAATAAGAAAAAGATAGAACTTTTTGGTGATAATTCTAAGAGGCATGTGTGGAGAAAACCAGTCACTACTCATCACCTGCCCAATACAATCCCAACAGATACATGGTGGTGACAGCATCATGCTATGGGGGTGTTTTTCAGCTGCAGGGACAGGACGATTGGTTGCAATTGAAGGAAACATGAATGCGGCCAAGTACAGAGACATCCTGGATGAAAACCTCTTCCAGAGTGCTCTGGACATCAGACATGGCCGAAGGTTCACCTTCCAACAACACAATGACCCTAAGCAAACAGCTAAAATAACAAAGGAGTGGCTTCAGAACATCTCTGGAGAGACCTGAAAATGGCTGTCCACCAACGTTCACCATCCAACCTGAGAACTGGAGATAATCTGCAAGAAAGCATGGCAGAGGCTCCCCAAATCCAGGTGTGAAAAACTTGTATCATTCCCAAGAAGACTCATGGCTGTACTAGCTCAAAAGGGTGCTTCTACTCAATACTGACCAAAGGGTCTGAATACTTATGACCATGTGATATTTCAGTTTTTCTTTTTATATAAATTTGCAAAAATTTCTACATTTCTGTTTTTTTTCAGTCAAGATCGGGTGCAAAGTGTACTTTAATGAGAAAAAAAATGAACTTTTTAGAATTTACCAAATGGCTGCAATGAAACAAAGAGTGAAAATTTTAAAGGGGTCTGAATACTTTCCGTACCCACTGTAGTTATTTCAGGGCTTATTTTTTGTAGCACAAGACAATGATTTTATTGATACAATTTTGGGTTACATGTTAGGTTTTGATCACTTGTTAAAGAATTTTTTGTGAAATTGCATCAAACAAAAAAATTTCAATTTTGTGTTCTTGATTTTTTTCCATTTACGATGTTTATTAATTGAATTAATTATTTTTATATTTTGATAGATTGGACTTTTTCGAACTCGGCAATACCACATGTATATTTTTTTTTTATTTCTTTATTTTTATTGGGGAAAATGGGGGTGATTTGAACTTTTGTGTTTTTTTTATTTATTTTTTCACATTTTTTTAAACTTTTTTTTATTTTTCACTTTTCTTGTTAGTCTTCTTATGGAACTTAAAAAACCAAGCAATGTGAACTGAGGTCTAAGATGGTAGACATGCAAGAAATAGGAGCATGTTCACACTAGCAAAAAGAAGCAAAACCTACAAAAGACAAAAATATATCTCATACCCTACCATCATTATATATAAATGTAAAGCAAAGTTGCATAATAAATATAGGGTACTTAGTGAACTATTTTTGATAAAAAAAAAAGTATACAAGCCGTCCCACCAGCGGCAAGGTGACCCTAAATTGGGACGGTACCTATACTGCCTATATTAAAAACCTTACTGTATATCAAAGTTGAAGTAATGCATATAAAAGGGCAGACAAATAGGACCGGGTCCCAACTCCAGACCACCTAGGCCCGTGGTAAGCTACACATATACTAATCAGCTCAACAAAGGGGATGCCACACCCTTAAATTGCACAGAATGCAAACAAGACAAAAAACCAAGCAATGTGAACTGAGGTCTAAGATGGTAGACATGCAAGAAATAGGAGCATGTTCACACTAGCAAAAAGAAGCAAAACCTACAAAAGACAAAAATATATCTCATACCCTACCATCATTATATATAAATGTAAAGCAAAGTTGCATAATAAATATAGGGTACTTAGTGAACTATTTTTGATCAAAAAAAAGTATACAAGCCGTCCCACCAGCGGCAAGGTGACCCTAAATTGGGACGGTACCTATACTGTCTATATTAAAAACCTTACTGTATATGGTCTGGAGTTGGGACCCGGTCCTATTTGTCTGCCCTTTTATATGCATTGCTTCAACTTTGATATACAGTAAGGTTTTTAATATAGGCAGTATAGGTACCGTCCCAATTTAGGGTCACCTTGCCGCTGGTGGGACGGCTTGTATACTTTTTTTTTTGATCAAAAATAGTTCACTAAGTACCCTATATTTATTATGCAACTTTGCTTTACATTTATATATAATGATGGTAGGGTATGAGATATATTTTTGTCTTTTGTAGGTTTTGCTTCTTTTTGCTAGTGTGAACATGCTCCTATTTCTTGCATGTCTACCATCTTAGACCTCAGTTCACATTGCTTGGTTTTTTGTCTTGTTTGCATTCTGTGCAATTTAAGGGTGTGGCATCCCCTTTGTTGAGCTGATTAGTATATGTGTAGCTTACCACGGGCCTAGGTGGTCTGGAGTTGGGACCCGGTCCTATTTGTCTGCCCTTTTATATGCATTACTTCAACTTTAATATACAGTAAGGTTTTTAATATAGGCAGTATAGGTACCGTCCCAATTTAGGGTCACCTTGCCGCTGGTGGGACGGCTTGTATACTTTTTTTTGATCAAAAATAGTTCACTAAGTACCCTATATTTATTATGCAACTTTGCTTTACATTTATATATAATGATGGTAGGGTATGAGATATGTTTTTGTCTTTTGTAGGTTTTGCTTCTTATGGAACTTGCAGCTGTGATTGTCTGACCGTTTGTGCTACGAATAGTGATGCCACAGCATTGCTGTATATAGCAGAAATTGCGGTCTAGTTTGAAGTGTGTGGGCAGCATGGTGACTCAGTGGTTAGCACTGCAGCCTTGCAGCGTGGGGGTCCTGGGTTTAAATCCAACCAAGGACAACATCTGTAAGGAGTTTGTATGTTCTCCTGTGTTTGCATAGATTTCCTCTGGGTTTTCCAGTTTCCTCCCACAGTCCAAAGACATACTGATAGGGAATTTAGATTGTGAGCCCCAATGGGGACAGTGATGATAATAATGTATGTAAAGCCCTGTCAAATATGATAGCACTACATAAGCAATGCATGATTAATAAATACATAAATAAAAAGCCTGGCCACAGGCAGGGTTTAAAAGGTGCTCTGTAATGAAAAGCACAGTGGTCTTCAGCAGACCCCCTGCTATCTTAGCAACTCATTGATGACCTGTTATCAAGCCACAGGTGTGCTGATGGGCTCATGGAGTGAGGTGCTCCCATGCTGGTGCTTGTTAATTGTTGCTGTTAGAGTTTGACAGTGGCATTTAACAGGTTCACATTTGCATGTGGAGGAGATTGATAGAGGCAGGTCCTTCCTGTTATACACATTCATGATCTGCAGCGTGTGGTGCATGCTCACCCTGTGAACTAACTTACACTGTATATGTATGGCGAATGTCGTGAAGGGGTTAAACTCAGTAAATTTCCAACTCTCATGTATTTTTATGGATCAGACTCTGACATTCACGTACATGGAGATCTTTAAAAATGAATTAAAACCAGAAGACATCCATTTTTCATCTGTATTGACAAAAAATGTATGCAAAAAGTGAAATTGCACTAAGGGCAACATTTGCATGGTGTTGGTTTCCTGTGACTTTTCTGCCACATTTTAAAAAATAAATAAATAATGCGCTCCGTAAGTTATTCTCTATGGTTACTCCAGTCCTGTATCATGGCTTCTGGTACCATGTTAGCACAGAAGAGCCTTTTCTATGTTGGTACATGTCATAGGAATACCTAAGCTGCCCCCTTCTGTGCTGCAGGGGCTGCAGCATTCACAGACCTGTCTGAGCAGTTCTATCTGGGCATGAAAAAGAGGGTGGCACCTAGAAATGTCGCTCAGGGGTGGGTGATTGATCCAGTGCCTGCTCCTATTTGGAATGAAATTTCCACTTGTCTAACCTGTACTGCGCTTGGAATAATTCAATAATTCACAGTGGTTTTTATACTGCATGTAAGTTTGATCTTTGAATTATGAAAGTGGATGTAATTCTCTGCCATTTTTCTAGAAAAATAAAAAATTATATTAAGAGAACTAAAGCTGCCACTGTGCTTATTTGTGGAGTTTTTAAACATCAAGGAGGAGTCGTGTAAGGCAATATTCACACTTCAGCATTTTGTCAATGGGTGAAAAATACAGAAGTGGTGCACATGATTTTATGATACTTCTCCACTCCTGGTTTTGGCTTACAAATACTGATGTAAATAATGATCAAATACTGATGCGTGAATGTGGCCTTATAACGGCGATTCTGAAAACGGTATACAGAAATAACATTTTTTTAAAGGTAATTTTTTCTATTAAAGTACCATTTTTATTGATACACTAAAAATGTTAATAAAACAAGAATATAATAATTTAATCGCTAAAACATTCATTAAAAGTAAAGTGTCCATTGCAATTGCAGTCTTTGGTTCTGTATTTTGAACAGAGGTCCAGAGAGCCAGTAACATTTCTGCAATTAATGGATTTGGATTACTTGTTAAATTTAACAAAAAAACTACATGCAGGTTTTAGAGAGCTCCAGGAATAAACAAGTGATCATGCAGATATTAAAGAGGTTTTCTACTATTTTTACAAAATTTTGTAAAGAGCAGCAGATATTTTAAAATAGAAAATCCATGTGCCCCTCTCCAATGAATCTGTGTTAGCTGGATCTGAAATGGGTTCAGAATCATCAGTGGATTTTGTGGTCTCCCATTCCAGTCCAGCCAGGGCAGTTGCTGTTCAGCATCATCATTAGTCCCAACACCTAGCTGGTGCACAAGATGTACAGTATGTCTTGTGGGTCTTTGTTCCTAGCAACATGAAGGATAGGTTGCGGAGGGAAACAGGGCTGCTACAGCCTAAGTCCAGGATTCTCTGTACTAAGCATGCCCGTGACATGGCGGACCGTGATTGGTGGTTTGGGAGTCAGCTGATCCGGTGACCTGGCACCGCCTGATTGGTCGCGGGTGACGTCACCAATAATGCGACGGTGGGCAGGGCTTAATCTTTAAATAGCCCGCCCACAAACATGGCGGCGCGCTCTGATCATTGAGCTATGTTGGTGTTATTGTGTGGACGCTTGGTCGTTTGGTCGTTTGGGCTCCACGTGTGCTTTAGCTTCTGTCAGGCAGGTTTAGCAGGGGATAGGCAGCCTTAGATGGAGGGAGGCAGGTAGCTTCGTCTGACAGTCCGGCTCTGACAAAGGGGTTGCCATGCACTCCGAGCAGTCTGCAGACTCCGTATTCCCGGCACCGCCTGTAAGCCACGTGGAGAGAGACTCCTCAGTCCGGTAGCACGCAGGCTGGGAGCACGTACATGCCGGCGTGAATCACACACGCATCCTAGCGCCTGCTGTGTAGTCCCTGTGCTGTAACAGGACTACAGATATATCATTTGTCGCACATCTCTCGTGGGGTTAACGGAGATAGTGCAAATCCCTATTCCTGTTCCGGTGTGCAGTAACACGGAAGGGATTGTTATTTCTGTTGGTTGTTTAACCTTCTTACCTGGAAGTTGTTCGGCCGCAGTCCTCCAGGCTGCATCGCGGACCCCGGGCTCTGTTGCTTTCCATTATTTAATAAAGTTGTTTGCAACCGTCCCCTTAACAGTATCAGAGCGCCAGTGTCTTGCCAAACATGGCTGACAACCAGGAACTGCAGCGCTATATACAGCAACTTGAGGTTAGACTTAGGACTCTGAAACAAACTGCCCCGGTGGCTGATATCACTGCAGTAGTTACCCAGGCAGCCAATCTGGTTAACATGGCTGCGGTGAATGCTTCAGCAGCTGCAGTTGCCCCATTACCCCGTTTTGCTCTCCCGGAAAAATTTTCTGGTGACAGCAAATCCTGCAGAGGTTTTATTAATCTGTGCTCCATTCAGTTGGAGATGATGGAGGCACGGTTCCCCTCCGAAAGGGCCAAAGTAGGTTATGTCATCTTGTTACTCTCCTACAGGGCTCTGGAGTGGGCTACCCCTCTGTGGGAGCGGAATGACCCGGTAGTGGCTAATGCGGGCCTCTTTCTTAGTGCCCTAAAGAGTGTTTTCCTAGGTCCTCAGGTCACGCATGATACGGCTCTTAAGCTTCTTGCGTTGGTCCAGGGTTCGGTCACCGCCAGCCGCTATGCCATCCAGTTCAGAACCTTAGCGGCTGAACTGGATTGGTCTGAGCGGTCGCTAATCCCGGTGTTTTGGAGGGGGCTGGCTGGGCATATTAAAGATGCTTTAGCTACCAGAGAGATCCCAACCTCTCTGGAAGAGTTAATCACTCTCGCTAACCGAATAGATCTGCGTCATGCAGAACCAAGTTAGAGCTGGAGGTTTCCAGACCTCGGTTTCGGTTGGCACCTTCATTCTCTAGACCTATCTCCAAACCCGCGGCTCCCGACCCGGAGTTTGAGGCTATGGATATATCCCGGACTAAGTCTAAGTCCCCTCGTTTAGGACCTGCACATCCCTTGGAGTACCATATTAATAAGGATTCCAAGCGGTCGGGAAACAAAGGTGTCTAACCACCGTTGGAGGGGGTGTGTTAGATTCAGGGGCTTCTTCCTCCAAATTATTGTATGAGGTGACGTTGTCCTTCGGAACAACCACGGTTACTGCCAGGGCGTGGGTGGATTCTGGTGCCGATGGCAATTTTTTGTCATCAACATTTGCCCAGAGGCATGCCATTCCTATGGAGTAACTGCCAAAACCAATGAACATTAGGGTGGTCAACGGTTCACTGCTGGACACGCAAATCACTCACCAGTCGGTCCCTATCACCATGTCATTTCCACAGGGTCACGGGAGGTTATCTCCTTCCTTATTATCCCCGGGGGATTAGATGAGGTGCTATTGGGTCTTCCATGGTTACGTCGTCACACTCCACACATTGACTGGAATACGGGGAGAATTTCTTCCTGGGGTGAGAATTGTGTCTCTCAATGTATGGTTACAGCCGCCCGTAGGGTAGTCTCAGAGCCTTCTACCGACTTGTCCGCTCTGCCAGTGCAATATCAGAGTTTTGCGGATGTCTTTTCCAAAAAGGCTGCAGAGACTTTACCTCCCCACCGACCGTATGACTGTCCTATTGATTTGGTTCCTGGCACGGAGCCTCCTCGTGGTAGGGTTTACCCCCTGTCTGTCCCCGAGACCCAGGCCATGTCAGATTATATCAAAGAGAACCTGGCCCTGGGGTTTATCAGAAAATCGGTCTCTCCTGCTCGAGCTGGGTTTTTCTTCGTCCAGAAGAAAGAGGGTGATTTACATCCCTGCATTGATTACAGAGGACTAAATGCCATCACCATCAAAAATAAATACCCTCTGCCCCTTATTTCTGAACTATTTGACAGGTTGCGAGGGGCTAACATCTTCACTAAATTGGGGCATATAATCTTGTGCGAATCCGTGAAGGTGACGAGTGGAAAACAGCCTTTAACACTCGTGATGGTCATTACGAGTATCTCATCATGCCTTTCGGGTTATGCAATGCCCCTGCTGTTTTTCAAGATTTTGTCAATGATATCTTTCGGGATTTGCTGCTATCATCCGTGGTAGTCTATCTTGATGATATCCTTATTTTTTCCCCGGACCTCTCCACACACAGAGAGGATGTTTGCAGAGTTTTTGAACGATTGCGTGCAAATTCTCTGTATTGTAAACTGGAGAAATGTCAGTTCGAACGAGAGTCCCTACGTTCCTGGGCTACATCATATCCAGTAAGGGATTGGCCATGGACCCACAAAAGTTGGTGGTGGTACAGAACTGGCAGGAGCCCCATTCCCTTAAAGCGGTACAACGCTTCATGGGCTTTATCAACTACTACCAGCAGTTCATATCACATTTTTCCACACTGGTGGCTTCTTTGGCCGCTTTAACCAGGAAAGGTGCCAATCCCAAGAATTGGTCTAAGGAGACATTCGAGGCGTTCCGGGAGATTAAATCCTATTTTTCTAGAGCTCCCATTCTCCGTCACCCGGATGTGGACAAGCCATTCTTCCTGGAGGTCGACGCTTCCTCTGTCGGAGCAGGAGCGGTTCTCTCTCAAAAGAATGAACAGGGTCAGACAAGACCATGTTTTTCTTCTCCAAGACCTTCTCTCCAGCAGAGAGGAATTATACGATTGGTGACAAAGAATTACTTGCTATTAAGATGGCTTTTTCGGAATGGAGGTACCTCTTGGAGGGAGCTAAACATCCTTTCATGGTATATTCCGATCATAAAAATCTTTCATACCTACAGACGGTGCAGCGTCTTAACCCGAGGCAGGCCAGGTGGTCTCTTTTCTTTTCCAGATTCAATTTTTCCATTCACTTTTTAAAAGGGGAAAAGAACCCTCAGGCAGACGCTTTGTCCCGGTCCATGGATATGGCTGAGGACGATGACCAGTACAGGCTTATTGTTCCTCCGGAGTGTATGCGGACGGTGGCTCCAGTGTCCCTAAGCCAGGTTCCCCCCGGGAGGACGTTCGTTCTTCCTAATTTACAAAATGAGGTGCTCTCCTGGGCACATGCCTCTAAGATCGGAGGTCATTTTGGGGTCAAACGTACCACGGAGTTTCTCCAAAGGTCGTATTGGTGGCCTCAGTTACCCCAGGCTGTTATGGAATATGTTCAAGCGTGTATCTCCTGTGCGAGAAATAAGTCGTTCCGTCAGAGGCCAGCTGGTCTTCTTCATCCGTTACCCGTGGCGGATAGACCTTGAGAGCTGATTGGGATGGATTTCATTGTCGAGTTACCTAAATCCTGGGGAAACATGACAATATGGGTGGTTTCTGACCATTTTTCTAAGATGGTTCACCTGGTTTCTTTGCCTAGGGTACCTTCTTCCCGGGTTCTGGCCTCACTGTTGATTCGTCAAGTTTTCCGTCTCCACGGAATGCCTGATAGGATTGTTTGTGACCGGGGTCCACAGTTTTCCTCCCGGTTCTGGAAAGAATTGTGTAATTTGCTAAGCATTAAACTGAATCTTTCTAATGCCTATCACCCGGAGACCAATGGTCTGGTGGAAAGCACTAACCAGATGCTTGTGACATACTTACGCCATTTCGTTTCGGCCAATCATAATGATTGGGTGATATTGCTTCCTTGGGCAGAATTTTCTCTAAACAACGCAGTGGCAGATTCCACAGGTCAGACTCCGTTTCTTCTAAATAATGGCCAACATCGACGAGTCCCGGTTCCTATGCCAGTTTCCTCAGTGGAACCTGGGGTCAGAGATTGGGCTCTGGAGGCGCGGGAGGCTTGGGATCATACCCAGGATGCTATATTGGCATCCAAGAATCGGATGAGAGAGTCGGCTGACACTCATCGCCGTCCAGCCCCCGTATTCTCTATGGGCGACAGGGTGTGGCTCGCAGCTCGCAATATCAGAGTACACGGGGAATCTGCTAAGTTTGCCCCCTGTTTTTTTGGTCCTTTCAAAATGTTGGCCCAAATAAACCCCGTAGTGTACCGGTTACAATTACCACGACACAAGAGGATTCACTACACTTTTCATGTGTCGCTCCTTAAGCCGGTTCACCTGACAAAATTCTCGGAACCCCAACCCGCTTCAGACTCCAGGGGTGTTGATACAGGTGATCGTGGGGTCCAAAATGGTTCGTGGCAAAAAATATTACCTAGTACACTGGAGGGTCCCTGGATCTGAGGATTGTTCCTAGGAACCAGTGGACCACATACATACTCCCCTGTTCATTGAGGAATATGAGCATCAAGTGGAGGAGGATGTTAAAGGGGGGATAATGTTAGGTGTTTGCTGGATCTGAAATGGGTTCAGAATCATCAGTGGATTCTGTGGTCTCCCATTCTGGTCCAGCTGGGGCAGATGCTGTGCAGCATCATCGTCGGTCCCAATGCCTAGGTGGTGCACGAGATGTACAGGTTGTCTCTTGGGTCTTTGTTCCTAGCAACATGAAGGATAGGTTGCAGAGGGAAACAGGGCTGCTACAGCCAAAGTCCAGGATTCTCTGTACTGAGCATGCCCGTGACATGGCGGACCGTGATTGGTGGTTTGGGAGTCAGCTGATCCGGTGACCTGGCACCGCCTGATTGGTCGCGGGTGACGTCACCAATAATGCGATGGTGGGCAGGGCTTAATCTTTAAATAACCCGCCCACAAACATGGCGGCGCGCTCTGATCATTGAGCTATGTTGGTGTTATTGTGTGGACGCTTGGTCGTTTGGGCTCCACGTGTGCTTTAGCTTCTGTCAGGCAGGTTTAGCAGGGGATAGGCAGCCTTAGATGGAGGGAGGCAGGTAGCTTCGTCTTACAGTCCAGCTCCGACAAAGGGGTTGCCATACACCCCGAGCAGTCTGCAGATGCCGTATTCCCGGCACCGCCTGTAAGCCACGTGGAGAGAGACTCCTCAGTCCGATAACATGCCGGCTGGGAGCACGTACACGCCGGCGTGAATCACACACGCATCCTATCACCTGCTGCGTAGTCCCTGTGCAGTAAACAGGGCTACGGATACATTATTTGTTGCACATCTCTCTTAACGGAGATAGTGCAAATTCCTATTCCCGTTCCGGTGTGCAGTAACACGGAAGGGATTGTTATTTCTGTTGGTTGTTTTACCTTCTTACCCGGAAGGTGTTTGGCCGCAGTCCTCCAGGCTGCATCGCGGACCCCGGGTTTTGTTGCTTTCCATTATTTAATAAAGTTGTTTGCAACCGTCCCCTTAACAGTCTGCCCTTTTGGCTCTTTTATTATTTGTGAGTTTTTAGAATGAAACAAGAATTTCTGCATGATGCATTTTTTCTTTCGTTCCAAAAACGGAAACAAAACAGAACCCAAATGTTCCTCATAATAATCCTTTGCCTCCAAATGCATCAGTTATGTAATTGATACATTTTGGACATAAATTCAAATTTTCTGTGATTGAAATGGAAAAATTAAGTGGAGTATCCGAACATAAATGTGTACATGAGCTTATGTTATTCATTAAAAAAGTGAATGTAAGTGATTTTAAGCTATCATTAATATATTCTAGAGGGTTAGAAAAATGGAAGATATCACTGAAAACTAATTGGGATAGTGGAGAAATGCATTACTGACAATGACAATGTGTCCAGAACATAAACATAAATTATCCTGTAAAAGAAAAGGGCATATACAAATAGAGAACAGAAAAGTAATTGTAATATTTAGAGGGCAAACACCTCATATTCTGTAGGAATACCGCCATGAAGAATCCATACAAATGCATTCTGTTCTCTTTTCCTGTTCACTAATTAGGTTTTATAGGTTATCTTTCCATGTATTATCATATCCGCTTCAGACAGCTGACCTACTTATGGGGAGAATTCATGAATGTTTTTTCTGAAGGACATTGTAATACAACAATTTATAGATTTTTAGGATTATATTACAAGAGAAACAGAACTATGTTAAACTTTAACACAGAGAGAATTAGAGTTCCCAACAGTTTTGCATTAAATATTTAGTTTAAAGGGATTGTCCAGGCTGAAATGTCTGCAGTCACTCTTATATAACTGCAGACTGCCGATACATTACAGTGTGAGATGTCCCTGTATTCCCCGTGCAGGTGGACAGACATGTCGCCGTATTTGTGAAATTTGTTTACTTGCAGTCACGTGCTGCCTAGACTCCATCACCTCTTAACAAATCTGATGATTCGCTTGCTATGTATACAGTATGTTACTGTAAAAGTCAGAAGACCGGTAAAACCTAGGATATACCGGTCAATCTGAACATTTACTGAGGCCGTCGGTAAAAGCTCAAAATGAAAAGTAAAATTGGACTTTTACCTGTGAAGTCTTGGTAAATCTTAACATTTCTCAACAGCGTTGGTAAAAGTCAGATGTATTCCATATAAACGAATGATTTTGGACTTTTATCTGGGCGAATTGGTAAACTTTACATTTACCAGCATGTGTTAGTAAAAGTAACTACCAGCATGTGTTGGTAAAAGTAACTTTGAGTCACAAAATTCTGACTCTTACCAGCAGATGATGGTGGTAAAAGTTAACTAAACGCAATTTCCGACTCTGATGAAGGCCTTAATCGTTAGAAATATTTTTATTCTTCAAAATGCAAATGCAAATGAACAAATATAAATAGGAAAATGCAAATAGAAAACATTTATGTAGGAAAATACTTCTCCAAAATGACAAATTACCGCAAATACAAGAATAACGCAACTTCAAAACTATGTAATTCTGAATGCAAATAGGAAAATGCAAATAGAAACATTTATGTAGGAAAATACTTCTCAAAAATGACAAATTATCGCAAATACAAGAATAACGCAACTTCAAAACTATGTAATTCTGAATGCAAATAGGAAAATGCAAATAGAAAACATTTATGTAGGAAAATACTTCTCAAAAATGACAAATAATCGCAAATACAAGAATAACGCAACTTCAAAACTATGTAATTCTGTAATTGTGACTAGGGATAAGCGGATAGATCCGTCCAGACCCGTTATCCAAGCGGATAACGGGCTGTACGGATACGGATAATCCCGATATCTGTCGGATATATCCGTGCCTTCCGATAATGCATGTTTCATGCATCATCGGAAGGCATGGATGGTGCGAGTGTGCAGGGCAGACAGGTATAAAGCTAAATTGCTACTTACCGGAGGTTTCCCAGGTCTCGTCGTCCGCGTTCTCCTTCCGGGTCACATGACTGCATACGTCACCACGCAAGTGACGCATGCGTAAGTCATGTGACACAACTCGTGTCACATGACTTATGCACCTGTCACTTTCGTGGTGACGTATGCAGTCATGTGACCCGGAAGAAGGAGGATGCGGCCGGCTGACGAGACCTGGGAAGCCTCTGGTAGCCTCCGGTAAGTAGTGATCTTTAAGTGAAGTCATCTTCTTTTTTTATAATAATCGCAATGATCGACTTAGGGTCCATTTTTGAACGGTCGACGTCTGGAATTCTGATTCTGATGTTCTGTCCAATGTTAGGTTTGGGTAATTTTTGACTGGAACATTTCAACATTTTGTTGGCCTGTGTTTCAAGTCCTTCTCTTGCAGCTTTTCGAACTCTTCGGACCGCACCAATTCTTCTATTGATTGTATGTGAAATCAAAATGTCAGGTTGCTGATCATCATGAAGTTCTCCATCTTTCTTAGAAGTCTTTGACTCGACTCTTTTTTTCTTTCAGGTCTTCATTATTCTTGGATGGCAAAATTGGTGGAGTTTCATATGCTGTTAAGGTGTGCGGACAGTTGGATAAGTCCAAAGCTTTTCCTTCCGTTGTGAACAGCTGATGACAGTTGGATTCATCCGAAGCTTCTGCTGCTGTCGGTGCTGACGTGTGATGAAAGTTAGATTCATCTGACCCTTTGGCTTCTGTTGGTGATGTTGGATCACTAGGTTCCTCTTGCAAACCAACAAACATTTTTTCAAGATCTTCTTCTGAAGAGAGATTTCTGATCCCATCACTAGGAATTTTGGAGGTAGCTAGACCCATCTGCATTGGTACTCCGAACATAGCTTCATAGGGCGAGCATTTTATTCCCTCATGGTATGCTCTATTTTTCATTGCTTGTACAAAGCGAAGGCCCTCAGACCACTTGGGTGTCTTATTTGTTTCCATCTACGTTGACAACATGTTTTCAATGTCTTGATTTGCTCTTTCCATGGAGCCTTGGGACTGGCTGTGTCTTGGTTTACCATGCACTATTTTCATATCAGGCCACATCGCGCACAAGCTCTGTATGACCTTGTTACAAAATTCCCTCCCATTATCAGAATGCAGAATACATGGGGCACCAAAAGTGGAAAAAATGTCAAGGAGGTGGTACGCAACCTCTTCTGCTCTTTTAGTGCATAAAGCACGTAGAAGAACAAATTTAGTGACGTGGTCTTGATAGACGAATATGAACTTGAAATCATTATCACAATTGGATTGCAAGTCAATGAGATCGACTTGAGCACGAGAATTCATTTCACTGTATAGGATGGGTTTCACAACAAGGCCTTTTTTGGTAATCTTCTGTTTTTTCTGGCATGGCTGGCAGAGTCGCAGATAAATAACTATTGACTCCGTTGTGACATTTTTGAACTTACAGTTCACCTCCTTTAGGATCCTGGTCCGCCCTCCATGGCCGGTACTGATGTGCGCATTATGAATGACACTAAAGAGTTCTGCACACCGAACGTAATGCAACATGTTGTCTTTTTCACACGAGATTGGTGCAATTAACTTTTCATCACTTCCGACGGTCATGATGTCGTACCTCTTCAAACGCCTGTAGTGAATACTCTGTTTAGGTACCGCCACCTTAGCCTCCTTCACTTCTTTCAATATATTCTCGTATTTATCGTCCGTGAGATAAAAATTATTATCTCGCTTTTTCTCCACCACTTCATTCAAGAGCTCAGAAAAACGATCTTTCATTTCCTCACTCATGATCTGACAATCAGCTAGTGCCTGTGCAGCTTTGACAGGCAGTCGGCTATGCAGCTTTGAGCAGTATGTGCAGCTTGCAAAACACTCAGGCAGTCATCCAGCATGAGGACACAAACAGGAAGTACGCCCATTTACCCACACTGCTTGGCAAGAATCCCATGTTCTTTTGTAATAGGGTTACTCAGCATTGTGTGAAAGACTGTACAACAGCACCATCTACTGGTCTAACACTGCCATTGATGAGTTAGTGATTTTCTTCAGGCAGTGATTGGGCAGCAATCTAAGAAGAGAACCCCAGGAAACTAGGACTTGAGGCAGGAGCTATTTTAGGGAGAGTGAGAGGACTGGTGCTGTGCTGACTAGACAGAGCCCAGACAGGGCTGTTGCGCTGTTTCCTTCCAGCCTTTTCTCGGAATGCGCTGTCTTCCGATTCCCCTGATCAGAGACTACGGTGCTTGGGTGGAACAGACCGTTCATGGCACCCAGCAACTCCGGCTCAGAGCTTATCTGCATATCTTCTGGTTCTACCACGTTGGCGCGGCAACGGTAAATCGTGTGAGCGGTGTTAGCGTCCACCTTGCAAGGGGCCTTTGGAAAGACTTTGGACTCTGCGCTCTACAGGAAGCTAAGTACAGGACAATTTATACACTACTACACCGGCAGCGTGTGTACTTCTTGTAACTTTTTGTGAGAGGGTGCTGCGGAACACTGATACCCTAAGATTCATAGGACGTTCTCTTTTGCATATTTTAGTGTGGGGTTAGTGGTTGTAAGTTAGCGGGAAGTGGGCACTTTTTGTATGATCGGAACAATAATCATAGGATGGTCAGGATTGACATCTGTATATATAGAACGTACATACGTTAAGGATAGTCAGGATTGACATCTGTATATATAGAACGTACATACGTTACAGGGTAGCAGATACCTTACAGGGTAGCAGATTTTGTTCATTGTTAATACCATATTTTCCCCATTTACTGTTATTACATTTATAAAAACTTTGAACACTGTGTCCTCCATTTCCTCGCCGTATCTGCCTAATCAGACACCTTTCCCACTGTGTCTTCCATTTCCTCGCCATATCTGCCTAATCAGACACCTTTCCCGCGGTGGCTTACACTTTTTATTACACCCTTCTCAGCTACATTTACCAAGAAGCCGTGGTAAATGTGCACATTTACCAACTGCGCTTGGTTAAAGTCAGATGTTCCATCTTCACACCTGATATTTCTGACATTTACCAAGACTTCACAGGTAAAAGTCCAATTTTACTTTTCATTTTGAGCTTTTACCGACGGCCTCGGTAAATGTCCAGATTGACCGGTAAATCCTAGGTTTTACCGGCCTTCTGACTTTTACAGTAACATATACATTTAAAAATAAAATTTACAATAATCTCCACCTGGCGTAGATTTGCACTATCATTTTTCCAGCAAATTATAGTAATTGTGTCAGGATGAGTGTTACCCTGCTCCTTCCTAAAAGTTTCATGATTCCACCCCTCAGTGTGTCTCGGATGCAGTTGCGGACAACTAAGCAGTCCAATCTGGTACAGAGGCATTCTAAAGCTGTCAGTACTTTGATTGACAGCACGGCCATCCAATATGAGACTGGGAGGTGCTGGGTTGCCTTCAGGTGTTCCCTTTCCCAGTTGATTAAATACAATGTGAAGTTCAGCAACCAGCACTATGCATACAGCTCCTACCTCTTTTCGGAGTCAGGGACTGCGAGTCAGCTGCATGGCTTCCTCAAATCACAGGTGTCACACCACCAAAGATATAGTCCTTAAGAATGCAGCGACATAGAGATGACAGGGTGGCACACTGTGTGAGGTAAAATTCTTCTGCTTTGTTCACGCAATTGTTAAAACAAGGATGCTGGGGAGCGTGTCATAGATCAGACATTAGGACGACGACTGTTTTGCGTGACAAGTACTCTTCCACAGGTACAGGTGTCGTTGTGTCTATGTCGCTGCTTTCCCAGGTGATTGTCCAGGTACTTAGTTGGACTGTCAGTCCCAGACCTCTGCCAGGCATAGATTCAGCTCTGTTTCTCTATGCCTAGTGCTTTGCTTGTGGATCTTGTTGCTGCCTGACCTTGGACCTTGTTCTGACTATTCGTTTTAAAAAAAGTAAAAATGATGGTGTACATATGGTGTGCGCCATACTTTTGGGATTTATTTTATCCAGAAAATGTTGTAAACACAATCATAAATGTCCGCAACTGTGTTTTAAATGTAACATGAAAAGCTATTTCCCCATGTTGCAAATATGATGCAGATTTTTTTTCCACAGTGTTGTTGTGAAACCACCATTGTATAGCTAGAAAATTGGCAGCTTGTAACCTGTGGCACATTCACATATATATGTAAAGATAATATTAGGTGTCTATAACATGTCTAGATACAGGAGGAATTTTACGGACAATGCATTGCTCCACTATATTAGGAGACTTGCAGAATTCTGGAGAAGAAATCGATTCCAAGGCTAAAAAAAGTACAAAACACAGTGTGTGTGTGTGTGTGTGTTAAAAAAAAAAGAAAAAAAAAAAAAACACACAACAATCCACTGCTGTAATAATGTGAGATCCCAATTATAGTCCTGAATCTCTTTACATGCGGTTCATACATCTGAGATGCTTTTATCTATATTTCTGTACATACAAAACCTACGTGGGATACTTTTTCTCCTATTACTCATTGTAAAAATGAAAAATTTCTGGTTATTTTAACATTTTTCATTTCACTTAATTCTTGTTGTGCACCTAAAGAGTTAAAAACACCTGGAATGGAGTTTTGGATACGTTGCACAAACTTTTTAAAATTGGGTCACTTTTGGACTTTTGGGGAGGTTCTAATATACAGGCCCCTCAAAGACCCTTCAAAATTGGTCCCTGAAAAAAATGTTTTTGTTGACTTAACCACACGCTTTCTCAAGGGTAACATGCGAAATGTGCGTACGTAGGGCTCTGCACTTTCTGCTTGTGCATTCCCTGGGGGGGGGGGGGGGTCTTCACCTGCCACATGGGTAAGGTTTCTTTTCATTGAATTATTTAATGTTTTTTCTGACATTCTTTCATTTACACATGTATGACATAGGACAGAGTGTATACATGTCAAGATTCCACCAATCAGTCGTAATATAATACCTTTTATAGTTGCATGTGTTTCCCCTACCCCGGGGTTTTTGCTTGTTACTATTTTGCCTGGCCTGGTTATTTGTAAGCATGTTTTAACCAGTATTTAATAAAAAATTATATTTTATACACACTCCCTTTGCTCCTCCTCTTTTAAAACATTTTGTTGAAAATGTAGAAAATTGCATCCAACCTTCTAACTTCCTAAAAAATTAAAAGGATGTTTAAAAATTGTTGCAAACTTAGACTAGACATATGGTAAATGTTAGTTTTTAGCAGTTTTATATGTAATGACTGGTTTGAGGGCATACATATTAAAACTTCTGATACTTTTAGAATTAAACATATCAGGATAAATTTACTAGTAAGATAAAGTACAAAGTGCCACAAAAAAAAAAAACAGTCGTAGAAGCATTGCAAAGCTATTACCACATAAAATGACACATCAGATTTAAAAAATAAGGTACCATCAGTAGTGATGGGCGAACCCGTCACTGTTTGGGTTCGGCTAATATAGCCGAACACCGAACAGGTTTTTAAAACTTCGGCTACCGGAACAGTACCCGAACACGGACCCCATAATAGGGGACCCCAATTTAACTGGTTTCCCAAGCTGTCATTTGCGTGACAGCGCAGGAAACACAGGCTCTGAAGCTGTGACAGTGACCAGGCGGTAAAAAGCTTACCGTGGGTCATAGGCGTCGGCTGATGGTACTACTACCACCATCAGCTGGCACCTTCTGCCATAGGAAACAGCGAGCACAGGCGCCGCTGGATGGGAGCAGTAGTCTCCCATCTGCTGGCGCCTGTGCTGTGCTGAATGTAAAAAAACAAATATTAAAATTAATAAAAAATACCCATGGAGCTTTCCAGCCTACTAATATAAACCCCCAGCTGTATACATAGCCTTTACTGGCTATTAATATGGGGGAAGCCAAAATAAAAGGACATGGGGTCCCCCTATTTTATCAGCTATCAAAAGCTATGCAGACAGCTGGGGGCTGATATTAATAGCCTAGGAAGGGGCCATGAATATTGGCCCCCTCCGAGGCTAGAAACAGGAGCCCTCAGCCTCCCCAGAAATGGAACATGCATAGGATGCGCCAATTCAGGCACTTAGCCTCGCTCTACCCACTGCACTGTAGCGGTGGCAGTGGGGTTATAGGGTTGGGATTGATGTCAGCTTATAATGCCAGCTGACATCAAGCCCAGGTTAGTAATGGAGAGGTGTCTATAAGACGCCCCCATTACTAACCCCATAGTGTAAGTAAAATGTAAAATAAAAACACACCCAGAATAAAATATTTTATTTGAAATAAAGACAAGATTCCTTTTAATATTCTAAATTAAACCATACTTACGGTCACGCCCATTCCAGCTGAAGCCAACGTCCCCTGTAATAAAAATAAAATAAACCAACCTCATCCTTACCTTTCTGACACAGTTCAACTCATTGCATGCATGGGAACATACTCTCTGCGCATGCGCAGAACTCATTTGCTGGGAATACACATAGTGAGTGTATTGCCAGCAAATGAACAGAGCGGTCACACAATGTCTTTTTTTAATTTTTTCAGGGGTGGAGAACATTGGGGACAAGGTGTAGGTGAGTATAATGTGTTTTATTTGAATTTTTTTTATTAATTTGAACTTTTTTTTTTACATTCAGCACAGCACATAGGAGACTACTACTTCCATCCAGCAGCGCCTGTGCTCGCTGTTTCCTATGGCAGGAGACACCGGCTGATGGTGATAGTAGTACCATCAGATGGTGCCTATAACCCACGGTAAGCTTTTTACCGCCGGGTCACTGTCACAGCTGTGGTATCATGCTGACACCTGTCACCATGATGCCACAGGCTCTGATCGCGGTAATCCAATTACCGCTGATCAGAGCCTGTGTTTCCTGCGCTGTCATGCAAGTGACAGTGTGGGAAACTAGGTCACTGTCACATCATGATGCCACAGCCCTCTGATCACCATAAAGGAGGGGGCTGGAGACAGGCACAGCTAGAGGGAAGCCCCCCCATGACCAAGATTGGCCTGGAGGTTTCCATTTTAAAAGTGGCATTTATGGGGATTGGCTAGTGGGAAGTTTAGGAGGTGGGCAGTGGGAGAGGCGTATATAAAAGGAAAAATGCGGGAAAACTGCCATTCCTGGAGGAGCAGCAGACGAGGAATTACCTGAAGATGGAGTCCGTGGAATCCCTGGTAGCCAGGCTGAGAGATGTCGCCCGGTCACACAGCGATGGATGGCTCCAGGCCCAGCTGTCTGCTCTGCTTGGAGCAGCTGGGAACCAGGATCCACCGTCAGGAGTGGGGAGTAGGAGCAGGAGGACCCGGCCCCTGGAGAGACTGTCGCGGGAGGTATCAGCGCACAGCAGGCACAGGCTCCGGGGACCCTGCGGGGAGAGAGAGTGACGGCGCGGTCCCTTCCCGCCGCCCTCGCCCCGGCAGGAATCTGCCCAGCTGGCCTGCTGGCGCAGCACAGTGGGGATCGCGGCCCGTGCCGGAAGTGAGGGCCGCACCGGATGTGCGGCCTGCGGGAACAGTGCTGCCAGTACCGGAGGTCCGGGCCCCGGCAGACCGGCGCATGCGCGCTGCAGCCCGGCCGTGCAGGCCCGATTTGAGCTGCAGAGGGGGCCAAGACAGGAGGAGAGGAGCCAGGAGGGACAGAGAAGACGCACACAAGGCGGCAGGCTCCACTGGTGATGCTCCTTTCGAGATGCCTGCTGGGAGGAGGACCAAGAGTTCAGGACGGCAGGCATCAGTGGGCAGGCAGCAGGCCAGGGAACCCCTGCTGCTTGGCTCATCTGGAGGAAGCGGGGCGGAGGCAGAGGCGGTCAGCGATACCGCATTGCCCAGCAAAGTTCGTCCCGGCAGTGCGGACCAGGCCCGGTTGCCTGGGTCTGGAAGTCGGAGAAGGCCCAGAGCTGCATCCAGGAGCGCAAAGAGGTCTGGCGGGAGGCGATCCTCGGTGAGAAGCCCGTCTGCCTCATCCGTGACTGTTCAGGTCCCCCCTGGTGATGTGGAGGCCAGGGGCAAGGGCCTTGAGCAGTGAACGGATTCTGAGGGATCAGATTCCAGCGGCGACCGTGACGGAGGAAGGGATCGTCAGGACCCAGGATTTCTGGCTGGCGGGGACACAGCACCTGCGCAGCTGCGTGAGTATAACTGTCAGGTTTGTTGCCCGCAGGGGCAGTATTGTGTGGGGAAAGTAGTGGTCAGTTTGTAGGCCAAGGTAGGGGGACTTTATGTGGTTCCGGGGGCGTCGAGGTAGTGGGGATTAGGGATATCCTGCACAGTATGTCACAGATTTTATGTAGAATGGAGGGTTGAACAGCGGGTGGGTCAAGGGCATCCCCCGTAGGAGCCTGGTTACCAGGTCAGGATGTGTTGCCACAGTCTAGTTACGGTGTAGTTGGGTCTGCGGCGGGCACAGAGGTAGCATCTATGGGTGTTACAGTGTTGGTTCAGACGGAAAATGACTAAGGGGATACGGTGAAGTTGGATGACAGGGCTAAGGGTGAGGTGTATGTGTGCTTTGAGGGGCCATTGGGGGCGCATTTAAAAAAAGAGGTGAAAGAGAAAATTTGGCGTGATGAATACGTCAAAATTTTCTCCCTCCTTACCTTGGAGAAGTTTAATTTGGATCAAGGGAAGAAGGATGATAGCAAAAAGGAGGAGGAGGAGAAGCGCAGGTGGCGCTTGATCCCTCAGACTTTTGTAAATTGGCTTCAAGCTTTTGCTATATTAGCGAGTGTCATTGGGGAGAAGTTTCCTGAGAATTGCTCAGGTTTATTTTGTTACTTAGATGCGATTGGGGAAGCGCATCGTACTTACGGGGGTCAGACATGGCTGAGGTATGACGAGCAATTCAGGCAGAGGAAGGCTGTGCGGCCGGAGATCAAGTGGGATCAGAAAGATATTGGCCTTTGGTTGAAAGTGATGGCCCCGGCTAGGTACGGGCAGTCCTTTCATGGGAGCGGGAGTCAACTGGCAGGACAAGGGGGCGGTAGTCAGGGAGCACAGGGAGGAAAAGAGAAGTTGGGAACGTGCTGGCAATTTAATGACGGCCAGTGCAAATACGGGAACAGCTGTAAGTTTAAACATGTGTGTTCCCATTGCAATGGGAGCTCCCACGGGGCCTCCAACAGCTTCAGGAAAGGAAAAGGAAAGCAGTCAGTGGGTACCGGTCAAGGGGGTGACTCCAGTGAATCTGCTAGGGATGGCCCCCTTTCGAAGTAGATATCCTGATCAATTGAAGTCTGCGGTTGTTGGTAATGGTTTTCTGGAAAGTTTCAGGATCCCGCCACCTGATCATATAGTTCCTTTTTCTGTTAAAAATTTGAGGTCTGCTTTGTTGCATCCAGAGGTGGTCAGTGCTAAGTTGTCAAAGGAAGTTGAGTTAGGTCGTATGGCTGGGCCGTTTGAGAATCTGCCGGTTGAAGGGGTGATCATTTCTCCTTTAGGGGTAGTGCCTAAGAAGGAGCTGAATAAACTTCGCTTGATACAGCATTTGTCGTATCCGAAAGGTTTTTCGGTCAATGATGGGATCGCACCAGAATTATGTTCGGTAGAATATACCTCATTCGATAAGGTGGTGTCATGGGTGTGCAGGTATGGGCCTAGTTCATTGTTAGCTAAAACCGACATTGAATCAGCTTTTAGGTTACTCCCGGTTCACCCAGCTAGTATTCCGTAGTTGGGTTGTTTTTGGAACAAAGGTTATTATCTGGATAGGTGTTTGCCTATGGGTTGTTCAATTTCATGTTCATTGTTTGAAACTTTTAGTACTTTTCTGGAATGGGTGGTCAGGGAGGTTGCAGGTGTGCAGTCTGTTATTCATTACCTGGATGACTTTTTGTTCATAGGTCCTCCAGACTCGTTGGTTTGTCATAATTTGTTAGCAGCCATGATGTGGGTGGCAGAACGTTTTGGTGTTCCATTGGCCAAAAGAAAAAACGGAAGGTCCTCGTACTGTATTGAATTTTTTGGGAATTCTGATTGATGCGGATAGAATGGAGTGTCGATTGCCCGAGGATAAATTGTCATTGCTCCGGCAGGAGGTCGAGCGAATCAGTAAATTGCGCAAGGTGACCTTGAAGGAGATGCAGTTGCTGTTAGGGAGATTGAACTTTGCTTGTAGGATCATGCCTATGGGCAGAATATTTTGTCGCAGGTTGTCAAGGGCAACAGCAGGTGTGCGGGCATCACATCATTTTATTCATTTGAATAGAGAGCACAGAGAGGATTTGTTGGTGTGGAAGCATTTTTTGGTCAATTACAACGGCAAGCTATTGATTCAGCAGGAGTTTTTGAACAGCTTTGATTGCAAGATTTACATGGACGCTGCTGGCGGTTTTGGCTACGGGGCCTTTTGTAAGGGAAAGTGGAGCGTTGGAAAATGTTCTGATTCGTGGAAGGAGAGGGGTCTTACAAAGAATCTTTCTCTTCTGGAATTATTCCCAGTTGTAGTCACGGTTTTGATTTGGGGTGAGTTTTTCTTGAATCGGAGAGTCAGGTTTCACTGCGATAACATGGGTGTGGTGGCGGTGATTAACAGCTTGTCGGCTTCGTCTCCTCTGGTTATTAAGCTGGTCAGGGAACTGGTACTCCAGTGTTTGGAGTTAAATGCATGGATTTCGGCGATGCATGTGCCAGATGTGCAAAATTCCACAGCGGATGCTTTGTCGCGTTTTCGGGCTCTGGCACCAGAGGCAGAAATCGCAGGAGTGGAATGCCCTTCGCAGCTGTGGCAGCTGGTTACGGACGAGCTGGAAGATTGATCCAGGATTCAGTTTCGAGTTCAACCAGGTCTTCTTACGAGGCATCGTGGCGAGTATGGCAAAGCTGGGTGTCCCATTGGGGGGCGGTAGAGAGTGATGAGGATAGAACCCGGGCGGTTTTGTTTTTAGTTGGTAAGGCTGCTGAGTTAGGGTGGTCGGCATCTAGAATCAGTAAATTTATGGCTGGGCTTGCATTCGGTTTCAAATTGCAAAATTGCAGGGATTGTGTGACGTTGCAAAATCCTTTTTAGTTAAGCAGGCACTAAGAGGTTTTCGGAAAGGTAGCAGGATTTTGGATATGCATAGGCCAGTCTCGTTTGGTATGTTGGAAAGGTTTGGTGTTGTTTTGGAAAGGATTTGTAGTTCTACTTTCGAGGTGGCACTATTTGTTAGCTTTTTCCTTAGCTTTTTTTGGGGCAATGAGAGTAGGTGAATTGGTCGCCCCCAGTAGGAACAGGGCGGGAGGTTTAGTAGCTGAAGACATGAGCTTCGATTTTTGGATTAGACATGCAAAGACTGATCAGTTGGGCAGAGGTAAGGGTGTTGTGTTAGGTAGAGTGGACGGGGCATTGATGTGTCCAAGAAGGTGCTTGGAGGCATATTGGCAAGTGTTGTCAGGGAGAGCCGGCCCACTTTTATGTCACTGTGACGGGACATTCCTGTCCAGATTTCAGTTTATAGCCATCCTTAAAAAGGGGGTGCAGGAGTTGGGCCTTAGCCCAGATGTGTATGGTTCACATTCATTTAGGATTGGCGCAGCGTCGGAGGCTGATAGTCATGTCTTTGGGTCAGAGGTGATAAAGCGGATTGGCAGATGGAGTTCGGATCGTTATTTGACGTATGTTCGGCGTTAAATACCACAGGTTTTTGTTATTTGCGAGTTGTTGAATATGCTTGTTGATATTCTTTTAGGTGGCGTTCCCTTGTTAGCCTGGATTTTCGGATATTCGTGCAATGGGGGGCGCTGAGTGCTGACATAAGGCGTGACGGTAGGCAATTCGGTTTTCCGAGGGAACAGGTGATTATCCGTTGGCTAGGTTTTAGGGGGATGGTATGGAGCCGGGTTATGTCGGAGTTTCGCAAGGCGGCTAGATTAGACAGAACACCTGATATTTTGGTCGTACATATGGGAGGGAACGATTTGGGGGTTAGGCCGGTGAGAGTTGATTCAGGATATCAGTTTTGATTTTTTGAGGTTGTGGACTTCATTCCCGGGGGTACTGACGGTTTGGTCAGATATAGTGACTGGGAAAAAATGGCGGGCGGCCAGATTGGTAAAAGGGATAAATAGGACACGAGTTAAGTTAAATAGGGCCTTGTCCAGTTTTGTGTCAAGGAATGGGGTAATAGGTGTTAGGCACTTTGAGTTGGAATCTGGGGTTGGTAATTTCTGGTTGGAGGACGGTGTTCATCTGAATGCAATCGGTATCGATCTTTGGGCCCTGGCAATACAGGAGGGGATTGAAAGGGCATTGGTGGCTTTGGGGCACTCATGAGCCTAATGTTTCAGGGCTGTTTGTGGTTGGCAGGGGGTGGGGTTCTTGGAGTTGGTACCGAATTGTCGGTTGAAGGAATTGGGAAAATTCCAGGTCATTTAAATTAAGTGGGGGGTGATCTGGCAGTCGGTTCTGGGCTCTGGACGGGGTTTTACCCTGGGAGCTTTTAGTTGGTTTGTCTTTCACGGACTGTGGAAGTTTGGTGCCCTCGAGCTGGTGCTGCATGGCTGAGGGTAACATGGTGGTTGATTTCTTATAGTTTATTTTAAAGCCAGATCTTTTAGCTCCAAGAACCCTCCCTCCATATTTATATTTATTTTATTGTCAATTTGTTTGTTATTGTTGTTTGTTAATAAAATGGCCGCTGTGGCCAAAATTATCCAAAAGTATAACTGGTTGTAGTGTTTTTATTTTGGGACAGGATCACGGGATCCTTGGGGTAAGGTGGGAGAAGGTAAACCATCAGGTAAGAAACCATATTGGCCGTACCGGGTCATGCAATTACCGCCGATCAAAACCTGTCTTTCCTGCACTGTCACCCAAGTGACAGTGCGGGAAACACCAGAGCCCGAACAGTAACACAGACTTCCAGAGGAAATTATTATTCGGGGTCCGTGATCGAACAGTAGGTGTTCAGTGTTTGTTACGGATGCCGAACTTTACTGTTTGGGTTCGCCCAACACTAAACATCAGCAAGGTCAAAACTAGTTATAAGGGCTGAATATTATCATATTGTCTTGTGTGTTTAACAATTCTGTGTTTACTGATCCAAAGGTTAACTGGCGTAAAAGTGACTCAATGTTTGAAAAATTCAGAATGCAAAACCTCAAAAGGATATAGATGTAATACCTCTTAAGAGATATATTGCAGCTGCTGAATACCTGACTGCAGCACCACTGGACTGGTGTTGAACCACTTATATACAGTGTAAACCCCTTCCCGTCACTGTCAATTTTCGGCTTTATACTTTCACTTTTTTTCCTCCCCTTGTTCCAAGCTTTAGACCTTTATTTTTCCAAGTGCAGTGAAATTGAAAAAAAACAAAACGCAATTCTGACATTATTTTTTTTTTATTTTAACATTTATTGTATGCTAAAAATGATTTGGTATCCTGATTTTTCAGATCTGTGACTATGTACTGTACATACCAACGTTGGCCCCTTTTTTAAAATATTTTAGTGGTGAAAAAAATGTGGAAATTTATAAAAAGGAAAAAAAACACACATTTTTGGGAGTTTGTGTTACCATTTTCCGAGACAAGTATCCTTTTCATTTTTGGTCAGTAAAGCTGTTTGTGAGCTTTTTTTATTACAGGGCGTGCAGACATTTTTATGGATACCATTTGGGGTAAATATGTTTTTATCGCTTGTTGTTTGATTTTTTTGTGGAATTGCAGGCCCAAAAAAATGCAATTTTGGCGGTGAATAATTTTGGCGTTCATAATTTTTAATTGTTTACAGTGTTTATCGATCAGGTTAACTAACTTGATATTTTGATAGGATTTTTATAAGTGTAGTGCTACCAAAAGAGTATTTTTTTCATTTTTTTAATGGGATGATGATTAAAATTTTTATGTTTATTTATCTTTTTACTTTTTTATTTTTTACAGTATTTTAGTTCCTTGAGAGGATCTTGTGAACATGTGATTGCTCATACTAAATACGAAATTCTTCAGCATTGCTATATACAGTAAGAATCACAAACTCCTTTGAACATCAGCCACAAACTGGGTTTCAGCTGAGCACCATGATGGCAGACATGGGGATTAGTGTTGATCGAGCACAAAATGCTCGGGTGCTCGACCCGAGCAACGAGCCCAATGTTAGTCTATGGGAGACCCGTTAATTTTTTCGGCGGCAGTCTGTAGAAAGCCTAAAAAGTGCCCAAAACTATAGTGACAGTGCTCAAATGACATAGGGAAAGCATGGGGATTGCCCCAGGAAGCATTTATGACCCCCAGGTCACTGGTGTCAACAACGTGGTCAGAGGTATTATGCCACTTTTACGGACTCACAATAAAACATTCAAAAACGAAACTGAAACTGTTTTCCAGTGAAATATGTTAAAGAACATCCTTTCCAGGGTAAAGACTTGTGTATAAGGTAAAATAAATAACAAAAATACTCCTCCACACCTTGGGCTATGTTCACAAGTAGCATTTTTTATGCGTTTTTGCACTTTTGTATTGCTTTCAACCGGGAAATGTCATTTTAACATTTTACAACTTTATCTGGCCATGTTCTGTGTGACACATGCATACAGTGCTGAAAAGACATGGGAACAGCATGGGGAAGACCCCTGGAAGCATCTATGACACCCAGGTCACTGCCTAAAAGTGTGCCCATCAGAAGTGATCCTTGACGCATCAGAAGATGCAGACTTGCAACTATCCCCGTGCAAGTCCTTGTCCCAGGGCAGTGTTCAATTGTACCTCCCCCATTCCTTACAATGCAAGTGCAAGTATGCAGCCTGCCACCCACCCACCCCCAGGCTGCAATACCATACTGCTTGCTTGCACTTGAAATTGGGCCTTTTAGGCATGTGGAGGCGGAATCTGGCCACCCCGTCATGGCTGCGTCGGCGGCCTAGTATCCGTACTCTGTCCCCAGCCGCCAGGGGGCGGCCGGGTGTCCATACTCGGTCCAGAGCCGCCCCGCGGCCGGGTGCCCACAAACAGTCCCCAGCCGCCCCTATTTGTCCCGGTGCGCCTTATACACAAGCGCGCATACCAAAACATTACCTGCGCCCTCCCCAGTGCATTTATTGGGAAGGATAGCCTAACCACAAACACGTGGACAAGTGATTGTGGCCAGGGAGGGTCCATCTCACTGACGCCTTCACACTGGGTTAATATTGTGGAAGCCGGGACACAGTTGGACACTGGGATGTAACACGTCCTCCAGACATAGAGGATTGCGGGTCCTGGGTCAATCAGGCTTCAATACAAAGTTCAGAAGGTAGACATCAGCAGTGGTCGGCCTCCTACACAACGAGTAAATTATTCATGATCATGAGGTCATCCATCTCCTTAGCCTTTTGTTCCTTGGAATGCAGGCGCATGTATGTAGTAGCGGCTAGGCCTGAGGTGGTCAGCGTTTTGGTGCATATCCTACCTCCTCCGAGGATTGCTGGATGTTTTCTTGCTACTATCCCAGTTCTATGCCTCCCGTTAAAACAAAGCTTCAGGTGATGAATGATGGATGAGGTGGTGGCAAAGGAAAAAGAGCAGGAGGAACAGGGGCCATTCACATCAATATCAGGCCTGTCAACCACACGTCTTGTAGAATATGATTCTCTACAAAAGGAGCAGTTCGGCTACACAGTTATAGGGCATACAGTGAATGCCATGCCTACCAAAAATTTTGAGGCACTGCAATGCCACTTGGAAGTGACATGGAGGTCAGATGGCCTTGACTAAACCATTTTTTCCATTTATAGAAACTGGTTCTCTTGTACACTGTTGGACTAAGCAGTGAATGGAAGGCTTTCAAAAAATTATGAGGAACTGCAATGCCCTTTGAAACAGACGTGGATTACAGCCTACTAAAAACCTTCTACCCATTATTGGGGAGTGGGTCTCCCTTAGTGTTCTCCTATTCATTGAAAAGCAAAAGCTGACTAAAATTAGGAGGAAATGCAATGCCCCTTGGAAGAGACGTGGAGGTCCCAGTGGAATAAAAAGACAATATCAATGACCCTTGGAAGAGTGGTGGAGGTCGCAGTGGAATAAAATGACAATATCAATGCCCCTTGGAAGAGTGGTGGAGGTCCCAGTGGAATAAAAAGACAATATCAATGACCCTTGGAAGAGACGTGGAGTTCAGAGTGGTATAACAAGACGGTTTTAATGCCCCTTACAAGAGCCATGCAGTACAGCATATTAAAAACATTATTCCCATTATTGGGGAATGGGTCTCCCATAGTCTTTGCCTATGCCTTCCAAGCAAGAGCTGCCAAAAATTAGGACGGAGGAACTTGCCATGCTGGCAACATGGACCACGGTCACCCTGGTTGTTATAGTGGTGGTGGAGGCTGAGGATAAGGAGAAGAGCAAAATACAGCCGAAATGAGGAAGCGTATACCCATGTGTGGGTGTGAAGCGGTGCATGGGAATACACCTCCCGAAATAACACAGTGGATTTGACTTTGTTACTCTGCTGTCATTTGGTGGTGATGAGAAGTCTGGCTCAATCCAGCCCTTGTTCATTTTGGTAAGGGTCAGCTTGTCAGCATTGTCAGTTGACAGGCGAGTGCGCTTATCAGTTATCATTCCTCCAGTGGCACTGAAAACACGCTCCGATAACACGCTAGAGGCAGGGCAGGCCAGGACCTCCAAGGCGTACAGAGCGAGTTCATTCCAAGTGTCCAGCTTGGATACCCAATAACTAATAGGCACAGAGGAATCACGGAGGACGCTGGTATGGTCGGCAAGGTACTCCCTCACCATCTTTTCAAACTTTCCACTCCTTGTGAGAGTACCCCGCGCCTCAGGGCCTGTAAGCTGGGCGGGTCTCAGAAAACTGTCCCAGAATGTAGACAGTGTTGCCCTGCCTCTGCTGTATTGGAGTTGCGTCTCTCTCGCCTGAACGCATTGGTTGGTCAACGAACTGTGACCTCTGCCGCTAGCGTGTTCAGATGGGAATTTTTTTAACAGTTCTGCAGCAAGGGCCTTCTGGTACTGCCACATTTTTGTAGACCTCTACCCCATAGGAATAAGAGAGTGAAAGTTCTCCTTGTAGCGGGGGTCTAAAAGTGTCACCAACCAGTAATGACTGTCACCCAACATTTTGACAACGCGAGGGTCACGGTTAAGGCAGCGTAATATAAAGTCAGCCATGCGTGCCAGACTGGTAACAGGCAAGACTTCCGTGTCCTCACCAAGATGATGACTGACCATGCTCTCCTCCTCCTCCCCCTTGTCCTCAGGCCACTCATGTTGAACCGACGGTATGACAGTTGTACAGGTACTACCGTCTACAGCGCATGATACCAGCTCCTGTTCTTCCTCCTCCTCTCCCTCATTGTCCCCCAATGCACATTGGGATGAGATGAGGCTGGGCTCTGTCTAATCGCCCGCTATGGCTTCTTGATCCATCTCATCATACTCTGGCTGCAATGCCTCCTCTTTAATTCTCTGCAGAGAGCGTTGCAAAAGACAGATGTGGCCCCCCTGCTGCACATTTGTGCCACAGAACCCAGAAGGGTGCATGGATGGACTTCTCCACAAGAGGCCCTCATTACATTCATACACCTCCACCTACCACCTCAGACCAGCAGAGGGAGCCCGTTAGGCACATATATAGGGAAGGTGGAGCTATGCAGCTCAGTTAGTGTTCAGTCTGCAGTGAGTGCAGACAGTTCAGTTTAGTGTTCAGAGAGAGAGGAACACAGTTCTGAGTGAGCAGAGAGAGTGCCGACGCTCAGAGAGTGGTGAAGACGCAGCACGCCAGCTGCCGAGTATTGAGGGCCCCTAGTGTGGTCGATGGCGAGGAGAAAAGGAGAGTGGAACTCGGGGGGCAGAGTAGCATAGTAAGCTCACCCTGAAATATAAATACCGGACACCTGGTCCGCGCCTACATGGATTCCTTATACCCAGTAGGAACCACCGGAACCCCTGGAGAACTATAGGACCCAGGTCCACCTAATGCTGATTGCAGTACCAGGGCTAGGAGTCACAGAAATCAAAGCATCCAGGGAGAGTGATCTCCAAAGAGAAGGCCCTACCACCAGGTCAGCAGGTGCAGAGAGAGACCGTAACCAAGCTAGGCCCAGCTCCAGGCATGCCAGAAGCTTAGAGAATAGAGCAACGGATCAGGAGGCCCTTTACCCGCTCACTGGGGAGAGTCCAGAAGTGCGCCCTTCATCTGAAGTACCCTGGACCGTGCCTGCAGCATCATCAGTAAAGGTACTGAAGCTTACCCCTGTGTGAGTGTCCATCCTTCCTCCGGGACCGTCCTGCCGTTTCTCCCCTGCACCACCATCCAGTATTATCCCCGCACGCTGCCCTGAGGCCCGCTCCACCTTTGGGGAGCCATTCCATCACAAGCTGCCCTACCATCTGCCTCAGAGGACTGTTCCACAGCGGCGGCATCTCATAGCCGCATTCCACAGGTGGCATCACGAATAACCCCAAAATCCCCATTTAATAGAAGTTTCCCTTTTCACTGACCGCCCTTGGTCATGGACCGGGCCAGCCACCGTGATATCCCCCGGCAACCAGAGGCCTGGCTACCGAGTACCCCACGGCCCATGGGGCGAGTCACAGACAAGTGGGATGCAGACGCTAATCATGGCGTCATTGCCACTCACCATCTTGCTGGACTCCTCAAAGTATGTCAGGATGGTACATATGTCAGACATCCAGGTCCACTCCTGAGGTCCTATGTGTGGAGTCTGACCTGAATATCGCCGGCCTTGTTGCAGCTGGGACTCCAAAACTGCTCTCTTCTGCTCACAAATCCTTTGCAACATGTGGAGGTTAGAGTTCCAACGTGTGGGGACATCACACACCAGTCGGTGTGCTGGAAGCTGCAAACGCTGCTGCAACACAGCAAGGGTGGCGGAAGCTGTAGCCGACATCCTAAAATGAGCTGAGTGGCGGCGTACTTTGACGAGCAGATCTGGCAACTCTGGGTGCGATATTAGAAACCGTTGAACCACGAGGTTAAGCACATGAGCCAGGCATGTACATGTGTGATCTCGCCTCGCCTCGTCTCACCTCAGAGCCGCCACCAGGTTACAGCCATTGTCACACACGACCATGCCTGGATGTAGGTTCAGTAGTTTCAGCCACAGATCTGCCTGCTCTTTCACAGCTGTCCACAACTCACAAGCAGTGTGAGGTTTATCACCTAACCTTATGAGTTTCATCACAGCCTGTTACCGCTTGGCTGAGGCAGTACTGCAGTGCTTCCTGCTTGTAACTGATGTGGTGATATCTGAGATCGAGGCTGAACATGAGGAGGAGGAGGAGGATGATGCGCAGGAGCTGTACACTGTGGGGGCAACTCTGACTGACATAGGGCCCGCAATCCTTGGAGTGGGGAGGATGTGTTCTGTCCCAAGGTCCGACTGGGCCCCGGCTCCCACTATGTTTACCCAGTGTGCCGTCAGGGAGATGTACCGTCCCTGGCCAAAAGCACTTGACCACGTGTCTGTTGTCAGGTGGACTCTCACAGTAACTGCATTGTTGAGGGCATGGCAGATGTTTTGGGACACGTGCTTGTGTAGTGCAGGGATGGCACACCGGGCAAAATAGTGTCGGCTGGGGACCGAGTACCGAGGGATAGCACCACCATAAGGTTGCGGAAGGATCCCGTCTCCACCAGCCTAAAAGGCAGCATTTCCAATGCAAGCAGTCGTGAAATGTGCGAATTTAGTACTGTGGGGCGTTGGCTGCGAATTTGCGCTTTCGTTCAAAGGTCTGGGATATGGACAA
Source organism: Phyllobates terribilis (assembly GCF_046119375.1). Taxonomy (NCBI): domain Eukaryota; kingdom Metazoa; phylum Chordata; class Amphibia; order Anura; family Dendrobatidae; genus Phyllobates; species Phyllobates terribilis. The sequence goes on from NW_027362772.1 coordinate 119,022,784, forward strand.
TTGACCGCTGCGGTTGGACGTGGACGTTGATGCTGTTTCTTGAGAAACTGCCATAACAAGTGAAGACTGAGAGGAGGGGGCATCTTTGCATGCAGTATGGACAGGGGATTGCCTTGTACGCACAACAGGGGGTTCTTTTACACGCACAACAGTGGAAGAAGCAGTGGTGACACCCTCTGACACTGGTCGTGGTCCCTGGTGTTCACCCCACAAAGTCGGGTGCTTTGCTGACATGTGCCTGACCATGCTGGTGGTGGTCAGGCTGGTAGTTTTGTCACCCCTGCTGATGCTGGCCTGGCAAGTGGTACAAATGGCCTTTTTGGGGTTATCAGCAGAGTCTTTAAAAAAATTCCAGACTCTGGAAGACCTACAAGTTGTACTGGCAACGTCCCTCGTGTTGGTGTTACGGGAAATGGTTGCCCGCCTTCTGTCTGCGGCCACCACACTGCTTCTTCCTGCCTGTTGGAGTACTCTGCCTCCCTCCCCCTGTGTGCTGCTGGCCTCGTTCTGCATGTCCTTCTGCCATGTTGGGTCAGTTACTAGATCATCACCTCCTCCTCTTCCACTTGCGCACCACGGTCCTCCTCCTCACTTCGTGGCAATTGTGTCTTGTCATCGTCCACCTCTTGTGACAAATTGGCAGCGTCGCCTTCCTTTGGCCGTGGCTGTTCAAATATTTGGCCATTGCTACATGGGATCTCTTCTTCCACCACTTTAAGCGGAGCAGGCAAGGGGCCCAAATATGGAAATGGACCAGTGAACAGCTCTTCAGAGTGTCCAAGTGCGGGATCAGTTGCTATCTGACGACACTCGGCATGGTGGGAGGAAGGAGCATCAGGGTGAGGAGGAGTATGGGGTCGAGACTCACGGCTACTATGACTTGACCGTGTGGAAGACAGACCGGAGGTGGTGGTGCCCAGGTAACTGGAAGTATTATCTGCTATCCAATTAATAACCTGTTCACACTGATCAGTTCGCAATAGTGGTGTTATTGTGTGCTTCCCTAGTAATTCGGTTTTGAATTGGGAGCGAGAAGATGTGGCTGTTGGTTGTGGCACATTTTCACCTCGGCCACGGCCCCATCCTCTGCACGCACCATCACCAGAACGTCCAGTTCCACGTCCCTTGCCACTCGCCTTGCCCATTGTAAATTAAGTAAAATAGCTTACACTCGCACTATCAATGGCAAAAGGGTAATAGAAAGGCGATTAGAACCGTGGAAGAGGAAAACAACAGTTCTAGTTCTCTGGCTGAAACCAGACTCTTTTAAACAGATATGTTTATGTCTGAACACTCACAGACACACTCAAATTTTTTTGGTGGGGGGTGCGGAAATACCAAAAGGTTAATAAGACGGGTATTTGTACAGTCTGACTGAGGGGGGGGGGAGATTTAGATGAAAAAAAAGGATTTTTCCTGGCCCCTGAGACCTGGGGTTAAGTCTAGCAATGTGAGAAGCAGCACGCAGTACTGTAATGCAGTGTTTGTTGGTATAACCACTGCCTCTCCTATACAGCCTGCCTGCCTGATATCTGGGATGGATATTAGTCCTGAGAAGGACTGTTTGTTTGATTTGGCAGGCTTTAGAGACCCTACACTACCTATTTTGCAGTATAAATCTCTCCCTAGCTCAGCAGCACTCTCCTTACACCGTCTGATCCGGAGCGACTATGTCCAAGATGGCGGCGCCCTGTTTTAAATACTCGAGGTGATGCTGTGCGGCCAGCCAATCACTGTAATGCCCACAACCTACGTGGCTGCAGCATTACAGTGACTGGCTGCCAATCCCTGCATGTTCATTGGCTCTGTAAAGAGCGCAAAACGGGAAGGGCGGAGACCTGAGCTCCTGCCCGATTAACCCGAAAATGCTCGGTGCTCGCCGAACATCCCGAGTAGTGAGATGCTCCGGCGAGTACCGAGCAGTGTCGAGCATGCTCGTTCAACACTAATGGGGATCTTCAGCAGACCCCTGGCTTCCATAGCAACCTATCAGTGAGTAGTTAGGGGAGGGCAATGGACGCATGGAACGCAGCATCTTAACAGTGGCATTGAACAGGTTAACAGAGCTCCACCCACAGCTGTTAGAGGCAGATCCTGGCAATTTGGGTATTTGTAGGGTATTTGGCAGGCTCAGACTCTGAGCCTGCTTCACTCTCTCGCTCCTGAACCTACAAATATATGGCTGATGATGGGAATGAGTTGGTTTATTCAAAATGCTATGTCAGTAGCTACTAAGAGATTAAATATTACAGAGATATCAGCATAGCTTATTCCTGAAAGGCTCTTGAGCAACTTGCATTTTTTAATTGTACATAATGCCTCCTTTACACGTCCGTATAAAACACATACGTGAAAAATCAGTATTAGTGTCATCAGTGTTTTCCATCAGTGTGTCCATTTTCCTACCAGTATTTTCCACCCTTGTGTCAGTTTTTACCATAAGGGTGTCATTAGTGTGTTTGTTTTTACCATCAGCGTGCCGTCAGTGTTTTTTCAGTGTGAATAAATAAATATTAAAAATGTACACAGATGCCATTCATGTGCTTTATGTTTTGTAGGGAAGCAAAAAGCCCATGAAAGCCAAATGATGCATTTTTTTAATGAAACTCAAATGCAGAAATGATTTTGACCCCAAAATGTAAGTAAAAAATGAATTTCTACAAAAGTGGACAATCCATACTCCTTAGAATCAAGCCCACTATATCCCCATTGACATTTGCTTTATGCTGCCATTTGTCTACTCTAATTTTAACTTTGAGATATATGATTTCATAATCAATTTTCATGGGGCCAAGGTTCAGTTAACAGCAGCTTACACAAGAGCCAGAAAATTGATATCTAGATTTGTGTAATCCTATTTAACAGCTTACGTAGCATTGACCACTTTTATATGCTCTTATATCTTCAGCTCCATTGTTATGCTGCAGCTTATTTTGGAGCTTTGTGCGCTACAGAGTCCTCCAACTCTCACATTTACTAAATAGCAGGGCCCAGGGGTCATGGGTAAGACCCTGGAGACCTACCATTACCGGTCACAGTGATTGCACTAAATTAAAATGGTTTGTACCGGTAAATAAACACATATATATGCAGGTTTGGACTGACTCACAGTGGAACCATACTGCAGGAGTGGGACCCCAACTCGCCCATATGAGCAGTACTTGGCATAATGCACTATATTTACTATGTACAGATAAAGGCGGGATCTCATTAATCGTACAGCAAACAACCAAGTTTATTATTATACAGTATAGAATCCCAGGTAAATTTGTGATGAGCGTAATAATTACATAGTAGAACAATAGGCCCTTAAGTCAATGTCACTGGTTGGCCCTTTAATACCCCGGTCTGATGCTGTGTGTGTGTGTGTGAGTTTGTGTACGTATATGTATCTATAATCTAACCGGCCAAGTGTCCCTCTGGCTGAAGCCTTTATAGACTGCGCATGCGCGACGCGCAGTCTGGCTCCAGAGGGAAGCACGCATGGAGCTGTTCCAGATAAGCGGAGTGTATGGCGCCGGAGATCACGGTTTGCGTGGACACTGAATGCATACCGCGATCTCCGGTGCCATACTTACATACTTACCTGACAGGGAGGAGCGTTGCTGCAGCGCTTCTCTTCCAGCCGGACACCGGGGGCAGAGTGAAGGCGTCGGAATTGGTGCATGCGCATAGTGCTATCCGACGCCATTTTACTGAAGACACATTTGTAGTGTGTCTTCAGCAAAATGGCGCCGGACAGCGCGGAGTTCCGGCGCTGCACTCCGCCTCCAACAGAACAGGACACAGCAGCGCTGGAGCCCAGGGAAGAAAGGTGAGTATAAGTGTTTGGGTTTTTTTTGTATGTGTGCAGAGGAGTTCCATGCATACCTGGATTGGGGGATGAGGACCCACGCATACCAGGATTGGGGGTTGAGGGGGGCCACGCATAACAGGATTGGGGGGTGAGGGGGGCCATGCATACAGGATTGGGGGGTGAGGGGTACCATGCATACCAGGATTGGGGGTGAGGGGTGCCATGCGTATCATAGGGATGGGGGCAGCACAAATACCAGCATGGGAGACCATATACCAATAAAAATGCTCGCCTCCTGGTCTTAGAACTAGAGATGAGCGTTGTTCTACTCGAACTGTTCGCCAATCTCAAATTCGAGCTGTTTTGGGCGGTGTTCGAGCCGTTCGGCGAACACGAACGATTTGAGAAAAATTCGGCTGTTCGAGGTTATGTTCGATAACTGTTCGTGCACCAAAATCATAACTGGATTTTTTCTCAGTAATGATGAAAATTAATGTTAATACGCAGTTTGAGTGTACAGCGGGGTGGGGGGAGGGGCAGGGGATGGATCTCTGCAGGAATAATGAAGAACTCCATTTTTTTTTCTCTTTCCCGCATTTACAGTGGGGAGGTGCAATCTGTCAGCCTATCAGCAGCGCACACACGGAGCGAAGTGCTTCTTTTCACACAAGCAAGGGCATGTGTCATTGGCAGTGTATGTCACATGTCCTTGCCCTATAAGACCCAGCCATTTTCCCTGTCGCCACCATTTTCTCACTGCTGCAGCTGCGTGTTAGACGGCACCGCTGTTGCTGTGTGCGCTATACCTTGTTAATTTCAAGCCACAAATCTACAGATAGCTTGGGAGTAGGGAATAGTTGTGATTGCAGTCCTTTTAAGGACTAGGTTACAGCATTTCCTACGACTTTTATCAGGCAGGTCTGTGCTCTTAAATAGATAGATTGTGGGAGTAAAGACTAATTGTAATTGCAGTCCTTTTCAGGACTAGGTTACATCAGTTCCTCTCAGTTTTTGCCAGGCAGGTCTGTGCCAGTGCTGTGCAAGTTTTTTTCACAGCATTTTGCTGAATCTAGCAAAGCTAATCCTTTTTGGCCTATTGCAGAGTGTGTTAGTCAGTGGAGTAGCCTATCTGTGTTGCAAGACATACCACCTGTGTATAGAATACCAATTTTTTTACTGCACCTAGTGAAGTAAAATCTTTTGGGCATAGCATCATTCTATTAGTCCATCTATACTGACCTCCATCAGGTTGCAAATTGAATATAATTTTTTTCTGCATCTACTTCTGAAAAAATGTTTGGGCTTCTAGCAGTGTGTGGGACTTGGTCTATTAGTCCATCTATACTGATCTCCATCAGGTTGCAAATTAAAAATAATTTTTATCTGCATCTAGCTCAGAAAAAAAATTTGGGCTTCTAGCAGTGTGTGGGACTTGTTCTATTAGTCCATCTATACTGACCTCCATCAGGTTGCAAATTGAATATAATTTTTTTCTGCATCTACTTCTGAAAAAATATTTGGGCTTCTAGCAGTGTGTGGGACTTGGTCTATTAGTCCATCTACACTGACCTCCATCAGGTTGCAAATTGAATATCATTTTTTTCTGCATCTACTTCTGAAAAAATGTTTGGGCTTCTAGCAGTGTGTGGGACTTGGTCTATTAGTCCATCTATACTGATCTCCATCAGGTTGCAAATTAAAAATAATTTTTATCTGCATCTAGCTCTGAAAAAATATTTGGGCTTCTAGCTGTGTGTGGGACTTGTTCTATTAGTCCATCTATACTGAACTCCATCAGGTTGCAAACTGAATATAATTTTTTTCTGCATCTAGCTCAGAAAAAAAATTTGGGCCTCAAGCAGTGTGTGGGACTTGTTCTATTAGTCCATCTATACTGACCTCCATCAGGTTGCAAATTAAAAATAATTTTTATCTGCATCTAGCTTTGAAAAAATATTTGGGCTTCTAGCAGTGTGTGGGACTTGTTCTATTAGTCCATCTATACTGACCTCCATCAGGTTGCAAATTGAATATCATTTTTTTCTGCATCTACTTCTGAAAAAATATTTGGGCTTCTAGCAGTGTGTGGGACTTGGTCTATTAGTCCAACTACACTGACCTCCATCAGGTTGCAAATTAAAAATAATTTTTATCTGCATCTAGCTCTGAAAAAATATTTGGGCTTCTAGCAGTGTGTGGGACTTGGTATATTAGTCCATCTATACTGATCTCCATCAGGTTGCAAATTAAAAATAATTTTTATCTGCATCTAGCTCTGAAAAAGTATTTGGGCTTCTAGCAGTGTGTGGGACTTGGTCTATTAGTCCATCTATACTGACCTCCATCAGGTTGCAAAATGAATATCATTTTTTTCTGCATCTAGCTCTGAAAAAATATTTGGGCTTCTAGCAGTGTGTGGGACTTGTTCTATTAGTCCATCTATACTAACCTACAACAGCTTGCAAATTCAATATAATTTTATTCTGCATCTAGCTCTGAAAAAATATTTGGGCTTCTAGCAGTGTGTGGGACTTGTTCTATTAGTCCATCTATACTGACCTCCATCAGGTTGCAAATTGAATATCATTTTTTTTTTCTGCATCTACTTCTGAAAAAATGTTTGGGCTTCTAGCAGTGTGTGGGACTTGGTCTATTAGTCCATCTATACTGATCTCCATCAGGTTGCAAATTAAAAATAATTTTTATCTGCATCTAGCTCTGAAAAAATATTTGGGCTTCTAGCTGTGTGTGGGACTTGTTCTATTAGTCCATCTATACTGACCTCCATCAGGTTGCAAACTGAATATCATTTTTTTCTGCATCTACCTCAGAAAAAAAATTTGGGCTTCTAGCAGTGTGTGGGACTTGTTCTATTAGTCCATCTATACTGACCTCCATCAGGTTGCAAATTGAATATAATTTTTTTCTGCATCTACTTCTGAAAAAATATTTGGGCTTCTAGCAGTGTGTGAGACTTGGTCTATTAGTCCATCTACAATGACCTCCATCAGGTTGCAAATTAAAAATAATTTTTATCTGCATCTAGCTTTGAAAAAATATTTGGGCTTCTAGCAGTGTGTGGGACTTCGTCTATTAGTCCATCTATACTGTTCTCCATCAGGTTGCAAATTAAAAATAATTTTTATCTGCATCTAGCTCTGAAAAAGTATTTGGGCTTCTAGCAGTGTGTGGGACTTGGTCTATTAGTCCATCTATACTGACCTCCATCAGGTTGCAAATTGAATATTATTTTTTTCTGCATCTAGCTCAGAAAAAATATTTGGGCTTCTAGCAGTGAGTGGGACTTGTTCTATTAGTCCATCTATACTGACCTCCATCAGGCTGCAAATTGAATATAATTTTTTTCTGCATCTAGCTCTGAAAAAAATATTTGGGCTTCTAGCAGTGTGTGGGACTCATTATATTAGGCCATCTATACCAAGCTCCACCAGCTTTGAAATTAATAATAATTTTTAGCTGCATCTAGCCCTGAAAATAATTTTTCCCAATAGTGGTAGCAATAGAAATATGGGGCGCGCGCCTGGCTTACAAAAATATACGCTTCATAACACAAAACACCAGCCTAGCGCACTGCATTAATAAGATGGCATCATCGTCTCTCCCAGTGCTAGGCCTACTACGCAGGCTAGCATTCCTGTGCCTAAAACACAATGTATGGGTCCGCGCTAGCCACTATGCTGAGGGGTATAAAGCTGCTGCTAACGCTTTATAACAATTCAATTGGCAGATTTTCACAGAGCTCTTCCACAACGCCCACCCATCGGGCAACAGTTGCCCACCCTCCCTATGGGATCTAGTGGCGAATAGTTGATGCCATTAATCAGAGCGTCATTTGCCCCGTCAACGTGGCAAGCATACGGTAAGGCATGGGAAGAGTGGACACGACTAGTAGCAGGCAGACGGGTTGACCAATGTGAACAAGCCAGATCACAAGTCACCATAGAATTTCTCCACCAGCTAATGATGAGGGGCATATCAGGAGCGTCAGCGCAGCGGTGTCTGACCGGAGTAGCATTTCACTTCCAACTACTGAATTGGGGAGATGTGACAAAGATTCATCATCAGACAATCCATAAAAGGGTGGAAAAGGGGTCAGCCAAGTCAGGAATGTAGACGTCCCGTCCCGTGTCACTAAAACTGATTTCTCACATCATATCCCTAACACCATTAACATGACACTCACAATTTGAAGCAACACTAATGTCTACTGCATTTGTGATCGCCTTCTTCGGGGCGCTATGTATAAGCGAATTAGTCCCTCAATCCAAAATTACCACCAGTGGAGGCTTATTACACCAGGACGTAGTCATAGCCAATAATGCAATACGTCTAAGCATACACCAATCGAAAACGGTTCCAGCGGGCAGGGGTACTTGGGTACTTCTACAACCCACAAATGGTACACTGAGTCGGGTAACAATAGTAAAAACATATCTAACCATCAGATCACAAAGTAATTTCTTCCTATCACACATTGATGGAACGCCATTATCAAGATACCTGTTCCAAGCTATATTTAATAAATGCATAACATCGGCAGGGAACCACCCCAAAGATTACGGGACACACTCATTCCGCATAGGTGCGGCCACGGAAGCAGCAAGAGCAGGACTGTCAGAAACGGAAGTTCAGAGGATAGGGAGATGGCGATCCACGTGTTTGGCGAGATACATAAGACCGGACTTGTTATCCTAACGTGGTTTGTTTCTTTTACAGGTGACGCTAAGCCAACAGTGTGAGTGATAGGCCACTCGTATATATATTGGGCACAAAAAAGGGCGAAAGTCCGCCCAGGCGGGAGGAAATTAGAGTTTCATAACACATATTTCAACTGGAGAGGTATTAGAGGCCTGCTATGGCCACAGGTACTAATGGAGGTAATCAAGGTAGGGAGAGAGGCAAGAGGTCCGGTCATCTTAGTTATACAGGCCGGGGGAAACAACCTAGGTCATCACAAGAGCGCATAACTAATGGCAATAATGAAACTAGACACTGAGCGCTTCAGAGAATTTTTCACAAAATTAGCTATAGTATGGTCAGAGATTGTGCCGATAGCGGTATGGCAAGGTGCGCGAGACATCAAGGCCATCGAATGGACAAGGCGGGTAATAAATATTCGGATGGCAAAATTTAGAAGAGACAGAGGCGGTGTAGTGATACGACACCGACAACTGGAAGGAGATAAAGCAGGCTTCATACGGCCCGACGGTGTTCACTTAATAGATACTGGACTGAACATATTCCTGTCAGGACTCCAGGACGGAGTGGAACAAGCGTTAAGAGTGATGGGTGGGGGTCAGAGTCCTGCATACGAGTACGCTGGATCCTCCGTGGCCTGGAAATAGAAAGGACATGTTGGAGAGTTACACTTGTTGGCCAACTTGCCGGAGTGGGGACCCAGGGCATGCTGCAACAAGCTGAATTATTTTAGAAATAAAATGCCTTTCTAATGGAATGAGTATAAAGAGTTAATAAAGCTGTGACCGATCCTCACCCATCCAGTTGTAAGAGTTACATTATTGTATTGTCCATGAATGGGGGGCCGTAGGGGGGCTGAGCGTCTGGGTTTGGTTGGGGGTCCCACAGTCTGCCTAGGCTAGATTCATTTAAAAATTCTTATTAGATACACAGGCGGTGCAGCTTGCTTCGCAGCTGGGCTACTATGCCCAAAGTATTGCCTAGGCTAGATGCAGTTAAAAATTCTACGCTGACTAGCAGACACTGAAGATTTGGAGCAGACCTCTGAGTAAACAGCTCTTCAAACTCAACCATCTGTGTTACCCCAAGCCATAGTGTATGTAGTTTCTTACAGTTAAAAGGGGGGGGGGTGCGACCCAACCCACCTGGAATTGACGATGCCAACGTCACGTAAGACACAGCAAGGGGACTCCCAAAATTGTGGCACAGACACCACTTAACCCTAGAATGCATACCTGTGGCCTTGCAGGCCCGCCCAATTAATTGTTTTCTATTTTCTGCAAGATTACTTTAGTTAGAATTTTGAAACTCTAGGTATTCTTCATGTATATAGTTGTTTGTCATTTGAGTTTGAGTTATTCCATGTTATTTGCACACGGGCCTAAAGGGCCCCAGGTATGTGAAAGTGTAGATTTTTATGGTCATGCGTTCTAGGGTTAAGTGGCATCAATTGCCCCACTGTTGCTTAAAACGGTTGGTGAGGTGATTTTACCAAATCCCCAAGCTTTTAGTCTCCCAAGGATGACACAGGGGTAGAAATGTCCTTGCGAATCCATGATTTGTTCATCTTTATGAACGTGAGTCTGTCTACATTCTCAGTGGACAGCCGCGTGCGCTTATCTGTCAGCACACCACCAGCAGCGCTGAACACACGTTCAGAGAGAACGCTGGCTGCATGGCATGACAAGATCTCCAAGGCGTGAGTGGCGAGCTCCGGCGATTATTCCAGATTGGAATACCAAAATGAGCAAGGGTCCAGTGACACATTCATGGCTTCGATGTTCACTTGGAGATTCTCCTGTACCATCCTCTCTAGGCATTGACTATGTGTCAGACTTCTTGTCTCCTGTGGCCTTGCAAAGGATGGTCTAAAAAAGTGGTGAAACGATTCCACAAAATTGCTGTTACCAGCAGATACAGTCCCACCGTTGGCAAGATAGAACTGTGAGATTCACTACGTGCACCACTGGTGTTTTGTGGAAAAGCACATGTAAGATTCTGCAACAGCGTCTGCAGATACTCCTGCATTCGTCAATACCTTTTTATGGCAGGAATTATTTTGGCAAATATACTTTTGTACCGGGGATTTAAGAGTGTGGCAACCCAGTAGTCGGGATTACTTCGAATTCTGACAATCCGGGGGTCATGTTGCATGTAGTGCAGCAAGAAGGCACTCATGTGTCTTGCGCATCCAGAAGTACCAAGTCCTTGTTGTGTTGGTAGCGAGGTAAGAATCATGCTTCCTTCCTCTGCCCTCTCCCTCCAACCTCGCACAACAGAAATGTGATCAAGGTCTCCCTCATCTGATGAGTCTTCCATGCCCATCGCCAGTTCGTCCTCCACTTCTTCCTCGGCTCCTGCACCTTCCTCAACAGTTTGGCTGCTACCATGCGCCCTGGTTAATCCCTCTCCCCCACCCTCCCATGCCTGCCGCCTTGGTGCTGCCAACCGTCTGGACCTTGGAGATGTTATCCCTTCCTCATACGACTCCTCCTCTACTTCCTCCACCTCCTCTTGTCCCACCACCTGACTCTGAATTCTGTTTAATGTGTGCTCCAGCATGTAAATCACCGGAATAGTCATGCTGATAATGGCATCGTCGTCAGCACTAAACATCTTCGTCGCCATTTCAAAACTGTGCAGAAGGGTGTGTGGTGCCCCTGAGGGTTCAGTCACCACAGAGTTACTGCATCTCACCCAGAGGTGTGGTATCTCACCCTCAGGTAAGGAAGGCGTATGGCTCGGGACCCTGACTCCTGCATCCAACACATACCCGCAGTGGGGGTAGGGCGAGATTGCTCCTAAGGGAGAGCACAGTCCCAGGTCCCTAGCTGGTTTGAGGGTCCTATGTAGTGGGTGCTTAGGGGAGCAGCTTAGCGGAGCACATGACAAGGAGAGTATAAATAGGAAGCCATCTTAGAAAGAGCAAGCCAGACAGGAGGAAAAGTGACAGGAGCAGAGACTAGGCATGAGCTCTGCTCCGGAGGCGGGCCTAGCCTGGGAGGCCCAGGACTGAAGGAGAGAAGAGAGGAGTGGGAGCTGGAAGGCTCCAGGAACCGAAGGGACCATACGGCTACGGGCCGTGCAGAAGGCCACCCGTACTCCCGCTGCTACCAGGAGGTAGAGGGGTCAGGCCAGATAAGGGGAACCGGTCCCTCAAATAGCGGAGAAACAGCAAGGCTCAACTAGAAACCGGAGGCTGCTGCATTTCATGTACTGCAGGCCAAAGTCCACACCAGTCTCACTAAGAAGGTAGCCACATAGGACCCAGGGGACGGAACACACGTCACCCGCCAAGGCCCGAGGATACCGGATAGAAGTGTCACTGGGTGTGAGGTGCAGGGAGAAGGCCAGAGAAAGGACACACAGAAGGGGGTCCTGCTAAGTACTCCGGAGCTATCTGGGGGTGGACTGAGCCCCTCACTGAGTATGCACAGCACGACGGGGGAGATTGCTCTGGTACCTGTAATCTGGACTACAACAACTGTGAGTAATATCTTGAGACGGCATCACACGGACTCTGTGTTCATTACTGACTCCCTGCACTACAACCACCATCATCCACCCACACTGCCCTGAAGCTACACTCTTCCTGTGGTGAGTAATAATACCGTTGCTGCAAAACCACCAGCTTCAGAGGACTGTTCCGCAGCGACGGCCCCTTTGGCCACACTCCACAGGTGGCGTAGTCAGACATTATAAAATCCATATATACAAATTACCCTTGGATTGACCGCCCTGGGTCATGGACTGGGTCACCGCCACAGTGACTACAACCCCCAGCGTCTACCGGCCCGGCTCAGGGTACCCCATGGCCCAGGGGGCGCGTCAACTTCATAGGTCCCTGATCTGAGACCACTCCTGCAGCGTGATTTGCCACACCTCTGGATCTCGTTGGCCCAGGCTATACGTCAGAACGTATTGCACCAGGGCTTGTCGGTGCTGCCACAGTCGCTGCAACATGTGCAGAGTTGAATTCCACCGTGTCGGCACATCGCATTTCAGCCGGTGAACTGGCAGGCCCAACGACTTCTGTAGAGATGTAAGTCGTTGAACTGCGGGATGCGAATGGCGGAAGTGAGCACACAGCAACCGTGCCCTCTGCAGAAGGCCATCTAGTCCGGGATAGTGGGCTAAAAATTGCTGGACAACCAGGTTCAACACGTGAGCCATACAACGCACGTGTGTGACATTGCCCCGGCGAAGTGCCGCACCCAGGTTTGCAGCATTGTCGCACATGGCCTTCCCTGGTTGCAGGTCCAGTGGAGACAACCTTTCATGAAACTGGGTCTCCAGAGCTGACCACAACTCCTCAGCTGTGTGACTCACATTTCCCAGACATTTCAAAGTAAACACTGATGCCGTTGAGCCCTGCTGCCAGCATAGTAAGGAGGTGTGCAGGATTCCTTCTGCGCAGTTAGAAAGCAGGTGGCATTACCAGACAGGCTTTGGGTGCAGGTGGAGGACCGAGAGGAGGTTGAGGAGGCAGAAGCAGTGGAGGAACTTCGAGATAAAGAGGATTGACGCACAACTCGTGGGGACGGTAAGACTTGGACAGCAGCCCCTTGTCCTGCTGTCACCATAGTTACCCAGTGCCCAGTCAGCGACATGTAACGCCCCTGTCCATGCCTTCTCATCCAAGTGTCTGTGGTGAAGTGCACCCTGTCACACACAGAGTTTCTCAAAGAAGCGGTGATGTTGTGTGCGACATGCTAGTGGAGCGCAGGCACACCTTTCTTTGAGAAGTAGTGCCGACTGGGCATCTGGTACTGGGGCACTGTGACGGACATAAGGTCTTGAAAATCCTCTGTGTCCTCCAGGTGGAAAGGCAGCATTTCTGTAGCCAACAGCTTGCAGATGGTGAAATTCAACCTCTTAGCTTTCTCATGGCTAGGAGGAAATGATCTTTTACTTTTCCACATCTGAGGGACAGAGGGCTGGCTGTTGTGCTTAGACGGTGTTGAGTAGGGTGTCCCCGGCAAACTGCCGGTCTGTGAGGAAGATGCAGGCGGACATGTTAGGTTGCCTTGATCCAAAGGTGGTGCTCTCGATGTCGGAGAGCGCTCAACAGTAGCAGGTGTTTCCACTTCCCAATGAACTGACGACCTGCCAATCACACTGGCTGTTGCGTGTAAAGAGGTGGCAGGTCTGCGTCCAAAAACATGTGTGACTGCTGTCCCCCCAGTCACAGAGGATGAAGAGGCTGCGGATGCACAAGATGGGGCAGACGGTGGTTGGCCCAGCCGGCTAGGCCGCATTGTAGCACAGTGAGCTTCCTACTGCAACTTATGCTTCATATCCATGTGACGGTACATGCATGAAGTACTCAAACTATGGATTTTTTGGCCTCTACTTAGCTTTTGCTGACAAATATTACAGATAACACGAGTTGGGTCATCCTTATCGATCTGAATAAATGCCCAGGCTATGCAAGGCTTAGAGCCCATGTGACCTGAAGAGCCACTACGACTTGTGGTCAGAGGCAGAGTTGTGGTTGAGGATGCAGTTGTTGACGTGCTTCCAGTACTCCGTCTCTGTTCAGGAAGGCGCAACCTAACCTCGTCGTCAATAGCATCTGTGATGCCCCTCTGCGCTTGGTATCACAGATCCTAGAAGAGTGCATTGATGGAATCCTCCACAAGAGGCCCCCATAAACATTCACACATCTCCACCTTCCACCTCAGACCAGCAGAGGGAGCCCGTTAGGGATATAAATAGGGAAGGTGGAGCTAGGCAGTTCAGTTCCTCTGAAGAGTTCCCGCAGTAGAGAAGCCTAAGAGAGGTCAGTCTGCAGTGGAGCTCAGTCTAGTCTAGAGAACACAGTTAATAGTTCAGCAGTGGAGCACGAGGCTCCTGCTTGCTAGATTCAGGGAGCCCAGATAGAGCTTAAGGTGTGCCGGTGCCGTAAGATCAGTGAAGCGCGGCAAGCTGCCGTTAGTGTGTATAGCCTAGTGAGGGCCCGAGTAGGCCGAAGGCGAGTGGCGAGTTAGTACATAAGGGGCAGAGGAGCTTAACCAGCTCACCCCGAAGCATTTACCGGACACAGGATCCGAGCTTACCAGTATCTCTATGACCCAGTAAGGCATAACCGGAATCCCTGGAGAACTATAAGTCCCAGGATTGCTAAGGTGCTGATATGTAACAGAGCCAGGAGATGCTTAGGCCCTGCATACTGGGAGCGTGAACTCCAAGAGAAGGCCCTACCACAAGGTCAGCCAGCGCAGGACAGAGACAAAGTTAGGCCTAGCTCCAGGCAGGTCAGAAACTTACTACGCAGAGGCAAGAAACAGGAGGCCCTACACCCGCTCATTGGGGAGGATCCTGATATGCACCCTTCACCCTACAGTGCTCCGGGATGTGCCTGAATTTCCACCAGTAAAAGGTACTGAAGTGACTACCGTGTTCGTTCCCGTTCTTGCTCTGACCCAGCTGGGTCTCGCCTGTCCTGCATTCCCCCTGCATACGCTGCCCTGAGACCTAGGTCCACCTGTGGGGAGCTATACCATCGAGCTGCCTTATCACCGGCCTCAGTGGACTGCTGCAGCGCTGGTGCTTGTCACCAGATACCACAGGTGGCATCATGAACTCTTATAAAATTAACAATTATCCACCCTTTTAAAGAGAGACCCCAGGATACGGGCCAGGGAGCCGACCACCGCGACATCCCCAAGGCCAGGCAAATGCCCGGGTACCGAGTCATCCCCATCCCCAGGGCTAGTCACATCCTCCTCCACCTCCTCTGCTGACCTCATCGACTGGCTGACTGTGGGTTGACAGTAAGTGGGATCTCCAACCTCGTCATCATCACCCTGTGTGTTATCACACCCGTCGTCCTCAGAGCCAACCTCTTCCTACCCTGACCGAAAAGTCAAGTTGTCGCTCCAATCAGGTATTTGAGTCTCATCATCGTCTTCATCATTGTCTCCACCAACAGGAGTTACAGTTTGGGAACAAGGGTCTACATTATGCTCAGAACCTTCTTCATCTGGTCCTGGATCCAACTTATAAAGATTCTGGGCATCAGATCAAATCATTTCCTCATCTGGATTAACAGAAGCTCTGGAGCAGACCTCCGTTTCCCAGGCTATAGTATGAGTAAACAGCTGTGCAGACTCAACCATCTGTGCTACCCCATACTCAGACGGGCAGCTGGAGACTTGGGAGCTGTGAGAAAGCAAGTGCGATTGGGGTGACACCTCTGAGGACTGGAGTATTTGTGATGTTGAAATTGAGGTGATGGAGAGCCCACTTGAAGGAGCACTTGATATCCGTTGAAGCACCTGCTGTTTTTGTGCCTCATTTAGAATTTGCAGCGATGGGCGTGTCCGTAAGAATGGGATCGTATCACATTGTCCACGAAAAGAAGTCGACATCTTAGTTTGGCTGGAAGATGGTCTTTCTTCTGCAGATGTTACCCCCCCCCCACCGTGGGGGGCCTCGACCCACCGGTGGACAGGCACCAGTATTGGGATAAGGGGGCTGGCCGTCAGGGTCCACCGCGGCTCTGGCACAAACCCGGCGACACAGAGGTGGCACGGGCAGGAACGGACTGGCCGTGTCGGCTTCTCACTTTTTGGATTTTAGAAGGGCATGACATGCCTATATCTGTGTCTCCCCCTCCTTTTACTCCTCCACCTCTTTTCTTTTTGCATGACTATATGTACTTGTCACTTTTCCATGTGTTAGTTGTGTCTTCTGAGCAGTTTGTCAGCTTTTGGACACCTTTGAAGGTGTTTTCTATGTGTTTCTATGTGTTTTTGTTTGCCTGCCATTGGTTTTAACGGTGTTCGAAGGTGTTCGACGAACAGTTCGACGAACAGTTCGGCGAACACACGGGTGTTCGACGAACCGAACCGAACTCGAACACTACGGGGGTGGCTCAACACTACTTAGAACTGGCTCAATAGCTAATGTGTATGTATATATGTATGTATGTATGTATGTATGTGTGTATGTATGTATGTCAACCAAGATAAGAATAAGTATAGGGAAGTACAAAGTGCATGGCTTCCTGTCCTCTATAAGCCCTGTCACATGTATTATCTTGCAGATCCTTAAGCTGCATTTAAATATAAGATAAGCATGAACAAGAACTGTTCATAAGAATGCTCGTTCACTATAATCTTCCAGTATAAACAAGCTGCCGATCACTTGTTGAGAGAGCAATATGCTCTTGCATCATGTGGTTGATTTTTTGTACAGCGCAAAAGATTATCGTTCTTGGCAGCACATAAACAGGACTCACACTGCCAAGAACAATGACATCCTTTGTGCACTGAGTGATCTATTACAGATCCCTCTGTGCACATTGTGCACCGTGATCAGCTTGTGTAAACAGGCTGTTGACCAACCGACGATCAGTGAAGGTTTACAGATGGGTGGTAGTTTAGTTCTACCAGTTGGTCCATTTAAGTGGTCCCTTGTTCAACATTACGTGAGCACCTCAATCTGTGCACACACTCACCATTAGCCCACAAATGTCTAATATGATTTTAAGAGGGCACAGTTGCTAAATTTATACTTGGAGACACAGTGGCTAGTTATATATTCTGGTAGAACAGTGGCTAATTTTGTATTTAGAGGGCACAATGGCTAATTAAATATATATTTAGGGAGCATTGTGGATAATTTATTCATGGGGCATTTTGTAGGCCATATATGCACTCAGTTAGCACAGTGAGGGGAATTGTTTTTATTTGGAGGCAAATTGTGAGATGTTTTTTATTCTAGTGAGTTGTGATACATTGAGGAGAAAATGTGTATTTAGTGGCACAGTGTGGCCATATTTGTATTCAGAGGCATAGCATAGAGCAAGTTGTTTTTCAAGACTTTTTCATGACATGTTTTATTTCGGGGGACATTGTGTGGATATGCAGTAAAAGCGATGAGCTGAAGACAAATGTGCTGCATACTCTGTAGTTGTAGACAGGGGAAGTCATCATGAAGATCTGGAGCAGGAAGAGAAGATAAGAACTCCAGAGTAAATATGTCCTGTAAAACACTGGATATTAATATTTAGCCTGCCACTGCACATCTGATTACTACTGTTTTCCTAGTATTGTCTGCCAAGTGTTGATTCTTGTTAGCAAAACAACTCCCAAGGTGCTCTTACTGTTAAGGCTATACTGGGAGATGTGCATTATGTGGTACAAACCTAGATGGCAGAGGTGTGAAAAATTTGGAATTGGGAACCAGATGTGTTTCCTTCCCTCCAGACTGCCCTTGCTCAACGGCTAACTAGATCTCTGGCTAAAATACTGCATTTATCAGTGTACAATACATATTTGATTTATAAAGTAGCTGGAAATCTGGACTCCTTCTACAATTTTAAAGATGAAATTATCACATTAGTCTTGTTTCCAACAGAAGATATCCTCATAAGAGCTGAGTCAATGTCTGTGAGCAGAATGCATTAAATGTTCCTCCCCAGCACTAACTCCTTTACTGGAAATGACAAAAAAAACACAGAAGAGATGCAAAGTTTGTACAAAGTATAGAATATGGAAAAATAATTTTATATAGTAGATCAATATTTAGTATCATAAATCTACAGGATCATCTATACATTCCTATTATACATGTGACGGGTGTGTCAGAAGTGTCAGTCGTTCTGTAGTTGGTTGCAGGAGATCTCTACGTTTGGCATTAGACATCCTCTTACAAGCTGGCTGTGCCTAGGACCCAGCGGCTACCTTCCTCTGGCTAATTAACTCCCTGGCCAGAGTGTATAAATACCTGGTGTGTTCTAGAGGGAGATTCTGGTGATATTCATTACTAATGGTGAAGGCTCTAGCAAGAGCAGTACTTTGTCCTCTCTGGAGCTGGAGGACATGTGTGCATTTGTCTGTAGTCATCTAAAGCTAAGCAATTTCCCCCTGTTTGTCCTCCCATGTTGTCTATAGTGTTTAGTGTAGATCGACTAGTGCTCAGCTCCTCCTTTCCCTAGCCTGAGCCAAATGTCAGAGAAAGACAGGGTCAGGTACGCGTGCGACGATTGATGAAGAGCCAATACAGGGACGTCAGATCAACCTAGGAGGTCTCCACTCACCACCCCCCTCCCTTTCCCTAGAGTATGTGCTCCCGCTCCCTCCTCCCTTTGTGTTGCACTAAGTCTTTCCAACACCTTGCGAGACAATACAACTGCAACTATACAACTACTTGTAAGGACCACTATTTTTAAAAGTAATACTCATATAGAGAAAAGAGTTTCTGTGCTTGTGATAGCTGTGTTCTGGGATTTTACATAATAACCTGACATGACAGGACAAGCTCCTTGAAAATTGGCACCAATAGCAGGAATTCCAAAACAAGAATATACTATAAATCATAGACTCAAGCAACCAACTATGTTTATGCTACATATATCTGTACTTGTTTTTAGTTTCTCCACTGTAAAGGAGAATCTTTGCCAATTCTCAACAGGACTTCCTCCATACCCTCCCTCCCCACTCCCCCATCCTGGTATATGTCCCTTTTCCAGAGGCCCCATCCTGGTATATATGTCTTTTATCCTGGGCCCTATTATGATACATACATGTCCCTTTTACTAGGCCTTATTCTGGTTTATTTATTTATTTTTCTCACTTATATAGTGTATTATTAGCACTGTCCCCATTGGGGCTCACAATCTATATTCCCTATCAGTATGTCTTTGGAATGTGGGAGGAAACCAGAGAACCCGAAGGACACCTACGCAAGCACAGGGAGAACATACAAACTCCTTGCAGATGTTGTCCTAGGTGGGATTTAAACCCAGGACCCCAGCGCTGCAAGGCTGCAGTCCTAACCACTGAGCCGCAAATAAATATATATATATATATATATATATATATATATATATATATATATATATATATCGTACAGACCAAAAGTTTAGACACACCTTCTCATTTAAAGATTTTTCTGTATTTTCATTACTACGAAAATTGTACATTCACACTGAAGGCATCAAAACTATGAATTAACACATGTGGAATTATATACTTAACAAAAAAAGTGTGAAACAACTGAAATTATGTCTTATATTCTAGGTTCTTCAAAGTAGCCACCTTTTACTTTGATGACTGCTTTGCCCACTCTTGGCATTCTCTTGATGAGCTTCAAGAGGTAGTCACTGGAAATGATTTTCACTTCACAGGTGTGCCCTGTTAGGTTTAATAAGTGGGATTTCTTGCCTTATAAATGGGGTTGGGACCATCAGTTGTGTTGTGCAGAAGTCTGGTGGATACACAGCTGATGGTCCTACTGAATAGACTATTAGCTGCTTTTTTCTTGCATAGTACAAATTCTAAGTAAAGGAAAAACGAGTGGCCATCATTACTTTAAGAAATGATGGTCAGTCAGTGCGAAAAATTGGGAAAACTTTGAAAGTGTCCCCAAGTGCAGTTGCAAAAAACATCAAGCACTACAAAGAAACTGGCTCACATGAGGACCGCCCAGGAAAGGAAGACCAAGAGTCACCTCTGCTTCTGAGGATAAGTTTTTCCGAGTCACCAGCCTCAGAAATCGCAGGTTAACAGCAGCTCAGATTAGAGACCAGGTCAATGCCACACAGAGTTCTTGCAGCAGACACATCTCTACAACAACTGTTAAGAGGAGACTTTGTGCAGCAGGCCTTCATGGTAAAATAGCTGCTAGGAAACCACTGCTAAGGACAGGCAACAAGCAGAAGAGACTTGTTTGGGCTAAAGAACACAAGGAATGGACAGTAGACCAGTGGAAATCTGTGCTTTGGTCTGATGAGTCCAAATTTGAGATCTTTGGTTTCAACCACCATGTCTTTGTGCGACGCAGAAAAGGTGAACGGATGGACTCTACATGCCTGGATCCCACTGTGAAGCATGGAGGAGGAGGTGTGATGGTGTGGGGGTGCTTTGCTGGTGACACTGTTGGGGATTAATTCAAAATTGAAGGCATACTGAACCAGCATGGCTACCACAGCATCTTGCAGCGGCATGCTATTCCATCCGGTTTGCGTTTAGTTGGACCATCATTTATTTTTCAACAGGACAATGACCCCAAACACATCTCCAGGCTGTGTGAGGGCTATTTGACCAAGAAGGAGAATGATGGGGTGCTGCGCCAGATGACCTGGCCTCCACAGTCACCAGACCTGAACCCAACTGCAGAGTGAAGGCAAAAGGGCCAACAAGTGCTAAACATCTGGGAACTCCTTCAAGATTGTTGGAAGACCATTTCTGGTGACTACCTCTTGAAGCTCATCAAGAGAATGCAATGCAGTCATCAAAGCAAAAGGTGGCTACTTTGAAGAACCTAGAATATAAGACATATTTTCAGTTGTTTCACACTTTTTTGTTAAGTATATAATTCCACATGTGTTAATTCATAGTTTTGATGCCTTCAGTGTGAATGTACAATTTTCATAGTCATGAAAATACAGAAAAAAAATTAAATGAGAAGGTGTATCCAAACTTTTGGTCTGTACTGTAATACAGTATATAGATAGATATATAGATATAGAGATATAGATATATATAGATATAGTCCCTTATTCTGGGCTCCATCCTGGTATATGTCCTCCATTCAGCCACTGTTCTTTAATGCACAGAAAAGATAAACTATTATAACTCACCTCCCCTCCTTCCCACCCCCCGCCATGTAGCGCCCTCTTCTGAAGCTGGCAGCTGAATTCAGCGTGAGCGATGGGAGCACATGAAGTCACTGCCATGTGCCCGTCACATGCACACCGACGTCAGCTTCTGGACTTTGATTGTCCGGCAGAGTATACTGCCGTGCACGTACCCTAGTATGTGTGCTGCAATACACTTCAGATGTATGTGCATCAGAGATCGTTATGACCCTGTTAGGGACCATGACGTTGTAGTGGGCTTCATACAGCCTGATAAAAATTTTAAACTAAGAACCTCACATTCAGTTTTGTACATTTTTGCTTAGATCAATGTATGGTTTTTGGATGTGTGGTTCACGTCTTTTATTTCTTTTTCTACGGCACTGGCATATAGCACAATTTATCTGTGTAGTAAATTCACTATTGACTATTGGTTACTGTCAGGGAGATATTAATGTCAGGGAGGTGTTCAGAAAATATTAACCCTTTCTCCCCCCTGAAGCCACCCTCACCCGTCCCTTATACATCATTTGTCAGGATAAGAGCTGACACTCCACGTAGCTGTCTGTGTGCCAGTCTCAGCACACAGGAAAAGCGGCTAATTATTCAGATGCTGGCACAAAAAGAAGGCTACAGGACCCACTTAACACATGAATGCATTTCCTCTTAACACAGACCTGGGATAGATTGACACCTTCCAGCATAGGGGTAGAGATGAAAAGAAGGAGGAAATGGCTTGTTTACTCTACATAAGAGTTTAACAATTCCCCAGCTGCAGACTGCAGGATTTTCGGCACCGATACGAAATATGGAATATTGTTGGCTCTGTAAGTCCGATAATGGATGCGCCATTTCTTGGGCGGCTGACGGCTGGTGTTTCTAGCCTGGGAGGGGGCCAAACCAGGGGAGGAGTCCTGAGGAGATAATTTGCATATTCCCACTGCATTTTGGGGTAAGTGAAGAGTCTCCGCGAGCTCAAAGAACACTGGATTTTGGCTGTTGGAGCTGAAAAGAGGACATCGTTAAACCAGGGGAGGAGTCCTGAGGAGATAATTTGCATATTCCCACTGCATTTTGGGGTAAGTGAAGAGTCTCCGCGAGCTCAAAGAACACTGGATTTTGGCTGTTGGAGCTGAAAAGAGGACATCGTTAAACCAGGGGAGGAGTCCTGAGGAGATAATTTGCATATTCCCACTGCATTTTGGGGTAAGTGAAGAGTCTCCGCGAGCTCAAAGAACACTGGATTTTGGCTGTTTGAGCTGAAAAGAGAACATCGGTAAACCGCGCGCCGGGAGGCGCGCGCATTTTGAAGCTTTTTTTTTAAGCTTTTTTCACTGTTTTCAGAACATTAACAATAAGAACATGGAAGAGTCCAGGAGCCATTTGGTGAGCTGCATATCCTGCTACATGTTCACAGACTTGCCAGTGGAAAAGCCAAACTTCACATGCCAGAAATGCAAGCTTGTGTCCCTGTTGGAGGAAAAGTTGCGAAATCTAGAAGAGAGGTTAACTACCTTGAAAATCATTAAGGAAGGTGAAGAGTTCTTAGACAGAGCAGAATTATCTCTTCATGATTCAGAAAGAGAAGAAATTCGAACTGCACCTGACGAAACAGAGGAATGGAAGCATGTGACCCACAGAAGCAGGAGGATCGAGAGGCAGTCAGCACCCATACTGCTCAGGAACCAGTACCAGGCTCTCACGCAGGAGAACCATGAAGAAATACAGCAAAATAAGACTTTGCCAGCAATGAATAACCTTGTAAGCCCTCAGAATCCTCCTGGATGGAGAAAGAAGAATGTTGTGAAGAAAAAACGGAGAGTGGTGGTCATGGGGGATTCCCTGTTAAGAGGAACAGAGGCCGCTATCTGCAGACCAGACATAACCTCAAGAGAAATGTGCTGTCTTCCAGGAGCAAAAATTAAAGATGTGTCTGACAGGATATCAAGACTCTTCAGACCTACAGATCACTACCCATTCCTGCTAATACATGTGGGGACAAATGACACCGCAAGAAAGGACCTGGAAACCATCTGCAGTGACTTTGAAGACTTAGGCAAGAAAGTGAAAGAATTGGGAGCGCAGGTGGTCTTCTCATCCATCCTCCCAGTGGATGGCCATGGAACAATGAGGTGGAATAAGATTCTACAGGTGAACAACTGGCTACGTCGATGGTGCCGTCAACAAGGATTTGGATTTCTGGATCACGGAATGAATTACCTATACGATGGACTACTTGCTAGAGATGGGGTGCACCTTACGAAGACTGGAAAACATGTAGTTGGAAGTCGCCTTGCTACACTCATCAGAAGAGCTTTAAACTAGAACAATGTGGGAAGGGAAGCAAAAGGCCAGAAAAAGCCATACAGCTGACAAATACTATTGAGATCTCTGCTACTGGAAGTGGAAAGGAAGAACAAAGACAAAACAATTTAAATAATAAAAATATGGGAGGAAGAGAAACCAATCACAAACTAAAATGTTTTTATACAAATGCACAAAGCATGGGCAACAAACAAGGAGAATTGGAACTACTAATGCAGGAAAAGGAATATGATGTCATTGGAATCACTGAAACTTGGTGGGACGATACACATGATTGGAATAAAAGGCTAAAAGGATACAACTTATTTGCAAGAAACAGACTTGATAAACGAGGAGGAGGTGTTGCATTGTATGTTAGAAAAGCGTATATCTGCACAGAGATTGAAGCTTCAGAGACTGGGAGTTCTCTGTGGAAACTGTTTGGGTAAGAATACAAGGAGAGAACAACGGAAAGGACACCATTGTAGGCATTTACTACAGGCCACCTGGGCAAGCTGAAGATATGGATGAACTCTTTATGTATCAAATGACCAAGTTCTCCAAAAAATATGACGTAGTGGTCATGGGAGATTTCAACTATCCAGACATTTGTTGGGAATCTCTCTCAAGTAAAACTAACAGGTCAAGCAAATTCTTATCCTCTCTTGCTGACAACTTTATCTTCCAAAAGGTAGGGGAGAAAACAAGGGGATCTGCTACTTTGGATCTAATCCTTATAAACAGGGAGGAAATGGTGGCTGGGACCCTAGGAGGCAGCGATCATGCTATTATAGAATTTTGGATAACTAGAGGAGGAAGACATGTGAAGACTCAAACTTCAAGGTTAGATTTTAGAAAGGCAGATTTTAAGAGACTCAGAAAGAGAATAGGAGGGATCCAATGGCTGGATGTCCTTAAGGACAAAAATGTCCAGGAAGGATGGGAAATTTTTAAAAATGAGATTCTCAAAGCACAATCGTTAACAATCCCAAAAAGTAGGAAGAATGGGAAGCATTTAAGGAAACCAGGATGGATGAACACAGAACTTAAACACATGCTAAAAAGAAAGAAAGAAATGTTTATTAAATGGAAAGAGGGAGGCATATCTAAAGAAGATTATAATGCAGTCTGCAGATCCTGTAGGGCACGTATCAGGTTAGCTAAAGCTGACAATGAATTAAGGCTTGCAAGAGATGTCAAAAGTAAAAGAAAAGTCAAAGATGCTATAGGATTTTTACAGGATGAAAATGGAGAAATGGTAAGAGAGGATGTTGAGAAGGCCGAACTTTTTAATTCCTATTTTGCATCTGTTTTCTCTCAGAAAGAAAATGTAACATCAACTGATCTTCACTGTCCTTTTAAAGGAATAGAGGAATCAAAGTTATCTGTAAACAGAAAGATTGTGAGGGAATATTTAGCTAACATAAATGAGTTCAAGTCTCCAGGTCCAGATGAATTACACACCAGAGTACTGAAGGAGATCGTAGAAGAAATTTTAGAACCACTCTCCATAATCTTTGAAAAATTCTTGGAGAACAGAAGTCCCAGAAGACTGGAGAAGAGCAAATGTTGTTCCTATCTTCAAAAAGGGGAAGAAGGTGGACCCAGGGAACTATAGGCCGGTGAGTCTGACTTCTATACCAGGAAAGATCTTTGAACAAATTATTAAACAACATTTATGTAAGTACATGGATAAGAATGAAGTGATTAACCAGAGTCAGCATGGGTTTGTAACTAACAAGTCATGTCAGACTAACTTAATTTCCTTCTATGACAGAATCACTGACTGGGTGGATCAGGGAAATGCCGTAGATATAGTATATCTTGACTTCAGCAAAGCATTTGACAAAGTATCTCACACCATCCTTGTTGAAAAAATGACCAAGTATGCAATGGACCAGGCAACTGTTAGGTGGATTCATAACTGGCTTAGTGATCGGACTCAAAGGGTGGTTGTAAATGGCTTCACATCCAGCTGGATGAATGTCTCAAGTGGGGTACCACAGGGCTCCGTCCTGGGACCTGTATTGTTCAACATCTTTATCAATGATTTAAATGAAGGAATTGAGGGTAAACTGATTAAATTTGCTGATGACACAAAGCTAGGAGGGATAGCTAATACTAGAGAAGAGAGAGAGAGGATTCAAAAAGACCTAAATAAACTGGAGCAGTGGGCAGCAACCAACAGAATGATTTTTAACAGGGAAAAATGCAAAGTACTACATCTGGGCAATAAAAATGAAAAAAGCATATACAGAATGGGAGGAATAGAGCTAAGCAACAGTACATGTGAAAAAGACTTAGGTATACTAATAGATCATAGAGTAAACATGAGTCAACAGTGTGATGCAGCAGCAAAAAAGGCAAATACAATTCTGGGATGTATTAACAGAAGCATACAGTCTAGATCACGTGAAGTCATTATCGGTCTTTACTCCTCTTTGGTCAGACCTCATCTGGAATACTGTGTACAGTTTTGGGCACCACATTTTAAAAAAGACATTGACAAACTGGAGCAAGTTCAGAGAAGAGCGACCAGAATGGTGACTGGTCTGCAAACCATGTCCTATGAGGAACGGTTGCAGGATTTGGGAATGTTTAGCTTGCAAAAAAGAAGACTGAGAGGAGACTTAATAGCTGTCTACAAATATGTCAAGGGCTGTCACATTGTAGAAGGATCATCTTTATTCTCATTTGCACAAGGAAAGACTAGAAGCAATGGGATGAAACTAAATGGGAGGAGACACAGATTAGATATTAGAAAAAACTTTTTGACAGTTAGGGTGATTAATGAGTCGAACAGGCTGCCACGAGAGGTGGTGAGTTCCCCTTCAATGGATGTCTTCAAACAGAGGCTGGACAGACATCTGTCTGAGATGATCTAGTGAATCCTGCTTTGAGCAGGGGGTTGGACCAGATAACCCAGGAGGTCCCTTCCAACTCAACCATTCTATGATTCTATGATTCTATGATTCAATATTCATGGCACCCTTCCTGGGCCATTAATATCAGCCCCCAGCTGTCTGCCGAGCCTTTACTAGCTATTCAAAGAGGGGGGACCCCACGTCATTTTTTTGGGGGGTCCCCCATTTTAATAGCTAGTAAAGGCTAGGTATTCAGCTGGGGGCTGATATTAGTAGCCTGGGAAGCTTTGTGGGTATTACCCCCTTCCCAGGCTTCAAACATCAGCCCCAGCCATCTGCTTAATCTCTGCTAGAGACTAAAATTACAGGGAACCCCACGCCAATTTTTTTTTTTTTTTTTTTTTTTTTTATTAAATCCTTTATTTTAACACTAAATGACAAGTACAGTAACCAACACTGTCACTGTACTTATTATATATGTGACTGACATGTTTCTATCTAATCTATGTGTGATTCTCTATTCTTTCTGTTCTAAATTGTCGGGTACCGGTGTATGCCGCTGATGAATGGCCGGCCAGCTTTTTTAAAGAGACGGGTGCATGAAAATCGGAGGGCACTAGTGTGTTCCAAGTGTCCTGCTATGTTTTCATGCTCCCTCCTATATACCCTACCTGCCTGTCTGCCTATATATTCTGCCTGCTTGACGTTTAATTGAGCACTGTTCCCATCGATTTGGGCAATTTTTGACCTTCTGCAGACCGCCGGGGGAGACAACCAGAAAAATGCTCGCGTTTCCCATAGACTTAAAGTGGGCTCGTTGCTCGGGTCGAGCACCCGAGTATTCCAATGTGCTCGACCTGAGCTTCGCGCACCCGAGCATTTTAGTGCTCGCTCATCACTAATTTTGAAAAATTGGACTTTTCTGAATGCGGAGATAACACATGTTAAAAAATTAAAAAATACACCTATTTTAAATGGGGGGGGGGGGAGAGGGTGATTTGGACACTTATGTTTTTTCTATTGTTTTTTCATATTTCTTAAAACTTTTTTAAGAAATAGTCTCCTTTGAAGCCAGGCCGCAGGCAGGGTTTCAAAGGTGCTCTATAATAACAGGCACAAGGTTATCAGCTGACCCTCGGCTGTCATGAAAACCCATCGGTGCCCCGTGTTCAAGTAATGCGTGACAATGGGAGGAAAGAATGACAAGCAAGCATCTGGGGTATGTTACTTGCTGCTGTCAGATTGTTAAATGACAATCGTCAGTGGCAGGTCTTGGCTGTAATACACAGCCATCACCTGTCGGGTATGGGGTGGGCTTGCTGCGAGTGCTTGCTTCATACACCCACTTATGACAAGTGCCTTACAAGTACGGTGAAGGTTTAAGGGCATTGCTCACAACAAATGGCATTGTTGGATATATATATATATATATATATATATATATATATAAAATTATATTTGGTCAAGACAGGTTGAACTTGATGGACCTGTGTCTTTTTTCAACCTATGTAATTTAGCAGGAAATCAAGATCTTTAAAGTCGTTCGTAATCCTTACAGAAAGCGAATATCTTTACAGAGCTATTTGATTATTATGGTAGAATCAAATAATCAATGATTTTTTCAGATGTAGAGTGATACTTTTTTAATTTAGTATATTTGCTCAAATTTACATAGTTTTCTACTTTAGAGAATAAATGGAACTTTGCACAAGTCAATGCTAAACTGGACATTGCTGTACAAAAGAAGTAATAGAACAAAAAAATGAGTATTGCATTATTAGAAAGCGTTTGCACACAGTCATCAGGGAGACTGACTGCAAAATATGTATCATCTGCATCCTCAAATAGCTCCGATGAAATGTGTCCTTCACACACTTACATGTAAACACAGGAGCATTGTATGAGAGCCCTGTAAACATAGTGTTTTAACTATGCGTACTTCATTTAAAAAATATTATTTCCAAGTACAGTGAAATATAAGATTACGTTGTATATAAATCGCTATTAAACTCTTATATAAACTGAGGCTTTTTTTTTTTTTTCGGAAATTGCACAAACAAATTAAAATGCCAGACAAGCAGCACATTACTCTACAGAGTTGTGTGGAACGGTAATTAAAACGATGTGTGCTGGGTGCCTCAGCTTGCACTACTAAAGGAATACATAAATATCAACTGGAAGAATTCATCTACATAAATGAAATGATTTTTCAGCAAAGTAACTTCATAAACCTTCTGAATGACATAGTAAGGAATAAGCAGCAAGCAACCACAAAACTGAAATGGTGAGAAGATAGGGCTTCTGTGTCTACAAATGTCACATTGCACAAGGAAAAACAGTTTTGCAAACCTGTTAGTTGAGCGAAGTGTAGAAATGTTCACGTCCTGCTGCTATAACAGACTGGAAGGCTCACTCCACTGATGTATGAAAGGGGCGATGTGTAGGGGAAACTTTTATAGATCTCATTTTACTACTGAGGAATGTGGTCAAGGCCTCTGCACTGTCACTGGCAGACACTCCCTCCCAGGATACAAAGTATGCTGTAATGTCTTATCAATTTATCTGCAGCAACAACATCTTTCCAAACCATAAGCCCTCACAGTTAACTCTTTCAACTAAGTTAAATTGTAACATTGCAGCTGGATATTCACTATATTTCTTGTTTTCTGTAAGTTATACATTTACCTCTGTGAGCACACAGTGATCATTAACCCCTTTACCCCCGAGGGTGGTTTGCACATTAATGACCAGGCCAATTTTTACAATTCTGACCACTGTCACTCTATGAGGTAATTACTCTGGAATTCTTCAACGGATCCCCCTGATTCTGAGACTGTTTTTTCGTGACATATTGTACTTCATGATTGTGGTAAAATTTCTTCGCTATCACTTGCGTTTATTTGTGGAAAAAAAACGGAAATTTGGTGAAAATTTTGAAATTTTCAAAATTAGAATTTTTATGCCCTTAAATCAGAGATACCGTACAGACCAAAAGTTTGGACACACCTTCTCATTTAAAGATTTTTCTGTATTTTCATGACTATGAAAATTGTACATTCACACTGAAGGCATCAAAACTATGAATTAACACATGTGGAATTATATACTTAACAAAAAAGTGTGAAACTACTGAAAATATGTCTTATATTCTAGGTTCTTCAACGTAGCCACCTTTTGCTTTGATGATTGCTTTGCACACTCTTGGCATTCTCTTGATGAGCTTCAAGAGGTAGTCACCGGAAATGGTCTTCCAACAATCTTGAAGGAGTTCCCAGAGATGCTTAGCACTTGTTGGCCCTTTTGCCTTCACTCTGCGGTCCAGCTCACCCCAAACCATCTCGATTGGGTTCAGGTCTGGTGACTGTGGAGGCCAGGTCATCTGGTGTAGCACCCCATCACTCTCCTTCTAGGTCAAATAGCCCTTACACAGCCTGGAGGTGTGTTTGGGGTCATTGTCCTGTTGAAAAATAAATGATGGCCCAACTAAACGCAAACCGGATGGAATAGCATGCCGCTGCAAGATGCTGTGGTAGTCATGCTGGATCAGTATGCATTCAATTTTGAATAAATCCCCAACAGTGTCACCAGCAAAGCACCCCCACACCATCACACCTCCTCCTCCATGCTTCACGGTGGGAACCAGGCATGTAGAGTCCATCCGTTCACCTTTTCAGCGTCGCCCAAAGACACGGTGGATGGAACAAAAGATCTCAAATTTGGACTCATCAGACCAAAGCACAGATTTCCACAGGTCTAATGTCCATTCCTTGTGTTCTTTAGCCCAAAAAAGTCTCTACTGCTTGTTGCCTGTCCTTAGCAGTGGTTTACTAGCAGCTATTTTACCATGAAGGCCTGCTGCACAAAGTCTCCTCTTAACAGTTGTTGAAGAGATGTGTCTGCTGCTAGAACTCTGTGTGGCATTGACCTGGTCTCTAATCTGAGCTGCTGTTAACCTGCGATTTCTGAGGCTGGTGACTCGGATAAACTTATCCTCAGAAGCAGAGGTGACTCTTCGTCTTCCTTTCCTCGGGCGGTCCTCATGTGAGCCAGTTTCTTCGAAGCGCTTGATGGTTTTTGCAACTGCACTTGGGGACACTTTCAAAGTTTGCCCAATTTTTCACACTGACTGACCTTCATTTCTTAAAGTAATGACGGCCACTCGTTTTTCTTTACTTAGCTCCTTTTTTCTTGCCATAATACAAATTCTAACAGCCTATTCAGTAGGACTATCAGCTCTGTATCCACCAGACTTCTGCACAAGACTAGTGTTGAGCCACCCCCGTAGTGTTCGAGTTCGGTTCGGTTCGTCGAACACCCGTGTGTTCGCCGAACTGTTCGTCGAACTGTTCGTCGAACACCTTCGAACACCGTTAAAACCAATGGCAGGCAAACAAAAACACATAGAAACACATAGAAAACACCTTCAAAGGTGTCCAAAAGCTGACAAACTGCTCAGAAGACACAACTAACACATGGAAAAGTGACAAGTACATATAGTCATGCGAAAATAAAAGAGGTGGAGGAGTAAAAGGAGGGGGAGACACAGATATAGGCATGTCATGCCCTTCTAAAATCCAAAAAGTGAGAAGCCGACACGGCCAGTCCGCTCCTGCCCGTGCCACCTCCGTGTCGCCGGGTTTGTGCCAGAGCCGCGGTGAACCCTGATGGCCAGCACCCTCTCCCAATACTGGTGCCTGTCCGCTGGTGGGTCGAGCGAGCCCCCCTGTGGTGGAGGCAGCTCTAAGCTTTTTAATTTAAATTGTCTCTCTAATTTGAATGAATACACTTTAAATCCATTTACAAGGATCTATTGGAGGGCAAGTCTCATGCCAGCAGCCGCGTAATTCCAGCTCCAGTAGCGTCCACTAAAGCTGCTGCAGTTAAAAAGCTTTTATAAGGATCGAGCTCGGCTGTCCACCGCAAGGCATCCTACTGCCAGTCCCAGCCCCTATGCCTTGGGGTGCCTCCTGATGCTCTTCACTGAGTATCCCATGGTCCCGAACATTTCCTTTGAAAAAATTAAGTGTCTAAACTACAGGTGGTGTAGCTTGCTTAACAGCCGGGATAATCCGCTGACTAGCAGACACTGCTACTAGGCACAAAGTATTTCCTGGGCTAGATGCAGTTAAAAATTTGTAATTAGATACTCTCGTTGGATGCTGAGAAAGCATTCCATAGAGTCTCCTGGCTAGAGATGAGCGTTGTTCTACTCGAACTGTTCGCCAATCTCAAATTCGAGCTGTTTTGGGCGGTGTTCGAGCCGGTCGGCGAACACGAACAATTTGAGAAAAATTCGGCTGTTCGAGGTTATGTTCGATAACTGTTCGTGCACCAAAATCATAACTGGATTTTTTCTCAGTAATGATGAAAATTAATGTTAATACGCAGTTTGAGTGTACAGCGGGGTGGGGGGAGGGGCAGGGGATGGATCTCTGCAGGAACAATGAAGATCTCCATTTTTTTTTCTCTTTCCCGCATTTGCAGTGGGGAGGTGCAATCTGTCAGCCTATCAGCAGCGCACACACGGAGCGAAGTGCTTTTTTTCACACAAGCAAGGGCATGTGTGATTGGCAGTGTATGTCACATGTCCTTGCCCTATAAGACCAAGCCATTTTCCCCGTCGCCACCATTTTCTCACTGCTGCAGCTGCGTGTTAGACGGCACCGCTGTTGCTGTGTGTGCTATACCTTGTTAATTTCAAGCCAATTTTCGCACAAATATACAGATAGCTTGGGAGTAGGGAATAGTTGTGATTGCAGTCCTTTTAAGGACTAGGTTACAGCATTTCCTACGACTTTTATCAGGCAGGTCTGTGCTCTTAAATAGATAGATTGTGGGAGTAAAGACTAATTGTAATTGGAGTCCTTTTCAGGACTAGGTTACATGAGTTCCTATCAGTTTTTGCCAGGCAGGTCTGTGCCAGTGCTGTGCAAGTTTTTTTCACAGCATTTGGCTGAATCTAGCAAAGCTAATCCTTTTTGGCCTATTGCAGAGTGTGTTAGTCAGTGGAGTAGCCTATCTGTGTTGCAAGATATACCACCTGTGTATAGAATACCAATTTTTTTACTGCACCTAGTGAAGTAAAATCTTTTGGGCATAGCATCATTCTATTAGTCCATCTATACTGACCTCCATCAGGTTGCAAACTGAATATAATTTTTTTCTGCATCTAGCTCTGAAAAAATATTTGGGCTTCTAGCAGTGTGTGGGACTTGGTCTATTAGTCCATCTATACTGACCTCCATCAGGTTGCAAATTAAAAATAATTTTTTTCTTCATTTAGCTCTGAAAAAATATTTGGGCTTCTAGCAGTGTGTGGGACTTGTTCTATTAGTCCTTCTATACTGACCTCCAGCAGGTTGCAAATTGAATATAATTTTTTTCTGCATCTAGCTCTGAAAAAATATTTGGGCTTCTAGTGGTGTGTGGGACTTGGT
Organism: Phyllobates terribilis; assembly: GCF_046119375.1. Classification (NCBI taxonomy): domain Eukaryota; kingdom Metazoa; phylum Chordata; class Amphibia; order Anura; family Dendrobatidae; genus Phyllobates; species Phyllobates terribilis. The sequence continues at coordinate 119,055,493 of NW_027362772.1, forward strand.
CTATTAGTCCATCTATACTGACCTCCATCAGGTTGCAAATTAAAAATAATTTTTTTCTGCATCTAGCTCTGAAAAAATATTTGGGCTTCTAGCAGTGTGTGGGACTTGGTCTATTAGTCCATCTATACTGACCTCAATCAGGTTGCAAATTAAAAATAATTTTTTTCTTCATTTATCTCTGAAAAAATATTTGGGCTTCTAGCAGCGTGTGGGACTTGGTCTATTAGTCCATCTATACTGACCTCCATCAGGTTGCAAATTAAAAATAATTTTTTTCTGCATCTAGCTCTGAAAAAATATTTGGGCTTCTAGCAGTGTGTGGGACTTGGTCTATTAGTCCATCTATACTGACCTCCATCAGGTTGCAAATTAAAAATAATTTTTTTCTGCATCTAGCTCTGAAAAAATATTTGGGCTTCTAGCAGTGTGTGGGACTTGGTCTATTAGTCCATCTATACTGACCTCCATCAGGTTGCAAACTGAATAAAAAAATTTTCTGCATCTAGCTCTGAAAAAATATTTGGGCTTCTAGCGGTGTGTGGGACTTGGTCTATTAGTCCATCTATACTGACCTCCATCAGGTTGCAAATTAAAAATAATTTTTTTCTGCATCTAACCCAGCCAATAGTTTTGGCCTAATACCACAGTTTGGCCACTCAGCTCTGCTCGGTTACCATCCATTGTTTTTTTGTGCAAACAACTCCAGAGTTGTGAATTAGTTAACCACCAAAATGAGTGGAAAAAGGCCTGCTGCTGGTGGAAAGGGGAATAGGCGTGTTGGGAAGGGGAAAAAAGGTTGTGTCCGTGGGGTAGGTGCAGAAGAAAGACCATCTTCCAGCCAAACTAAAATGTCTACTTCTTTTAGCGGACAATGTGATAAGATCCCTTTCTTACGGCCACGCCAATCGCTACAAATTCCAGATGAGGCACAAAAACAGCAGGTGCTTCAACGGATATCAAGTGCTCCTTTAAGTGGGCTCTCCTCCACATCAACTTCAACATCACAAATACTCCAGTCCTCAAAGGTGTCACCCAAATCGCACTTGCTTCCTCACAGCTCCCAAATCTCCAGCTGCCCGTCTGAGTATGAGGTAGAACAGATGGTTGAGTCTGCAGAGCTGTTTACTCATACTATAGCCTGGGAATCAGAGGTCGACTCCAGCGCTTCTGTGAATCCAGACGAGGAAATGATCTGCACTGATGCCCAGAATCTTTATGAGTCGGATCCAGGACCAGACGCAGAAGGTTCTGACCATAATGTAGACCCTCATTCCCAAACTGTAACTCCTGTTGGTGGAGACAATGAGGAAGACGATGATAAGACTCAAATACCTGATTGGAGCGACAACTTTAGTTTTTTGTCAGGGCAGGAACAGGTTGGCTCTGAGGACGACGGGTGTGATAACGCACAGGGTGATGATGATGAGGTCGGAGATCCCACTTACTGTCAACCCACAGTCAGCCAAGAGATGAGGTCAGCAGAGGAGGTGGAGGAAGATGCTAGTGACGACGAGGTCAGGTTGCGCCTTCCTGGACAGAGACGTAGTACTGGAAGCACGTCAACAACTGCATCCTCAAACACAACTCTGCCTCTCACCACAAGTCGTGGTGGCTCTTCAGGTCGCATGGGTGCTAAGCCTTGCATAGCCTGGGCATTTTTTCAGATCGATAAAGATGACCCAACTCGTGTTATCTGTAACATTTGTCAGCAAAAGCTAAGTAGAGGCCAAAAAATACATAGTTTGAGTACTTCATGCATGAACCGGCACATGGACATGAAGCATAAGTTGCAGTGGGAAGCTCAGTGTGCTACAATGCGGTCTAGCCGGCCGGGCCAACCACCGTCTGCCATATCTTGTGCATCCGCGGCCTCTTCATCCTCTGTGACTGGGGGGACAGCAGTCACACCTGTTTTGGGGCGCAGACCTGCCACCTCTTTACCCGCAACAGCCAGCTTGATTGGCAGGTCATCATTTTCTTTGGAGGTGGTAACACCAGCTGGTCTTGAGCGCTGTCCGACATCGATAGCACCACCTTTGGATCAAGGCAACCTAACATGTCCGCCTGCATCTTCCTCACAGACCGGCAGTTTGCCGGGGACACCCTTATCAACCCCGTCTAAGCACAATAGCCAGCCCTCGGTCCCTCAGATGTGGACAAGTAAAAGACCATTTCCTCCTAGCCATGAGAAAGCTAAGAGGTTGAATTTCACCATCTGCAAGCTCTTGGCTACAGAAATGCTGCCTTTCCGCCTGGTGGACACAGAGGATTTTCGAGACCTTATGTCCGTCGCAGTGCCCCAGTACCAGATGCCCAGTCGGCACTACTTCTCAAAGAAAGGTGTGCCTGCGCTCCACCAGCATGTCGCACACAACATCACCGCTTCTTTGAGAAACTCTGTGTGTGACAGGGTGCATTTCACCACAGACACTTGGACGAGTAGGCATGGACAGGGGCGTTACATGTCGCTGACTGGGCACTGGGTAACTATGGTGACAGCAGGACAAGGGGCTGCTGTCCAAGTCTTGCCGTCCCCACGAGTTGTGCGTCAATCCTCTTTATGTCAAAGTTCCACCACTGCTTCTGCCTCCTCAACCTCCTCTCGGTCTTCCACCTGCACCCAAAGCCTGTCTGGTCATGCCACAAGCTTTCTAACTGCGCAGAAGGGATCCTGCACACCTCCTTACTATGCTGGCAGTAGGGCTCAACGTCATCAGGCGGTTTTTACATTGAAATGTCTGGGAAATGTGAGTCACACAGCTGAGGAGTTGTGGTCAGCTCTGGAGAACCAATTTCATGAATGGTTGTCTCCACTGGACCTGAAACCAGGGAAGGCCGTGTGCGACAATGCTGCAAACCTGGGTGCGGCCCTTCGCCGGGGCAATGTCACACACGTGCCTTGTATGGCTCACGTGTTGAACCTGGTTGTCCAGCAATTTTTAGCCCACTATCCCAGACTAGATGGCCTTCTGCAGAGGGCACGGTCGCTGTGTGCTCACTTCCGCCGTTCGCATCCCGCAGCTCAGCGACTTACATCTCTACAGAAGTCATTGGGCCTGACACTTCACCGGCTAAAATGCGATGTGCCTACCCGGTGGAATTCAACTCTGCACATGTTGCAGCGACTGTGGCAGCACCGACAAGCCCTGGTGCAATACGTTCTGACGTATAGCCTGGGCCAACGAGAATCAGAGGTGGGGCAAATCACGCTGGAGGAGTGGTCTCAGATCAGGGACCTATGCACCCTTCTGCACAGTTTTGAAATGGCGACGAAGATGTTTAGTGCTGACGATGCCATTATCAGCATGACTATTCCGGTGATTTACATGCTGGAGCACATGTTAAACAGAATTCGGAGTCAGGTGGTGGCACAAGAGGAGGTGGAGGAAGTAGAGGAGGAGGAGTTGTATGCGGAAGGGCTAACATCTGCAAGGTCCAGACGGTCGGCAGCACCAGGGCGGCAGGCATGTGAGGGTGGGGGAGATGATTTTACCAGGGCGCATGGTAGCAGCCAAACTAGTGAGGAAGGTGCAGGAGCCCAGGAAGAAGTGGAGGACGAACTGATGGAAGACTCATCAGATGAGGGAGACCTTGATCACATTTCTGTTGTGCGAGGTTGGGGGGAGAGGACAGAGGAAGGAAGCATGATTGTTACCTCGCCACCAACACAACAGGGACTTGGTGCTCCTGGATGCGCAACACACATGAGTGCCTTCTTGCTGCACTACCTGCAACATGACCCTCGAATTGTGAGAATTAGAAATAATCCTGACTACTGGGTTGCCACACTGTTAGATCCCCGGTACAAAAGTAAATTTGCAGAAATTATTCCTGCCATAGAAAGGGATGCACGCATGCAGGAGTATCAGCAGAGACTGTTGCAGAATCTTACATGTGCTTTTCCACAAAATACCAGTGGTGCACGTAGTGAATCTCACAGTTCCAACTTGCCAACCGTGGGACCGTCAAGTGTTCAGCACTCAAACCATGACAGAACCACAGTATCTGCTGGTAACATCAATTTTGCGGAATCATTTCACCACTTTTTTAGCCCATCCTTTGCAAGGCCACAGGAGACAAGAAGTCTGACACATAGTCAACGCCTAGAGACGATGGTACAGGAGTATCTCCAAGTAAACATTGAAGCCACGACTGTGTCACTGGACCCTTGCTCTTTTTGGGCTTCCAATCTGGATAAATGGCCGGAGCTAGCCACTTACGCCTTGGAGATCTTGTCATGCCCCGCAGCCAGCGTTCTGTCTGAACGTGTGTTCAGCGCTGCTGGTGGTGTGCTGACAGATAAGCGCACGCGGCTCTCCACTGATAATGTAGACAGACTCACGTTCATAAAGATGAACAAATCATGGATCCGAAACGACTTTTCTACCCCTGTGTCATCCTGGGGAGAGTAAAAGCTTGATGATTGGTTAAAATCACCCTACCAACCGTTTTAAGCTTTCAAATTACTAATCATGTTTATCTGTATCTTGACTGGAAAATTATTTGGGCTTTGTAGCAGTGTGCAGCACTGATCCTATTATGCCATCTATACTAAAGCTTCACCAGATTTAAAATTAAAAATAATTTTTAGCTGCATCTAGCCCGGAAAATAATTTTGGGGCTCCGAGATGCGCAAGGCACATAAGTGCCTTCTTGCTGCACTACCTGCAGCATGACCCTCATATTGTCAGAATTTGAAGTAATCATGACTACTGGGTTGCCACACTCTTAGATCCCCCAAACTTTTCGATCAACCTTTTCATTTTAATAAAGACCAAAAAAATGGTCATTTTTGAAATTATAAGCATTAGCAGGTTGTTAGAAACTGAAATCAAACAGTTTTCAACTCAAAACTTTATTCTAGGTGATGTTACATTTTCACATAGGACCCCTTGTTCGAAAGGAGCTTCTGAACTCTCTCGTCCATTGAATTTGTCAGGTTTTGGATGGTTTCTGCTTCAATTGTTTTGCATGAGGACAGAATACCCTCCCAGAGCTGTTGCTTAGATGTGAACTGCCTCCCGCCATCATAGACACTCCTTTTAATGATGCTCCAAAGGTTCTTAATGGGGTAGAGGTCAGGGGAGCATGGGGGTCACACCATAAGTTTGTCCCCTTTTATGCCCATATCAGCCAGAGATGCAGATGTTTTATGTGCAGCATGAGATGGTGCATTATCATGCAGAAAAATGATCTTGCTGTGAAATACACGGTTCTTCTTCTTGAACCATGGCAGGAAGTGCTGTTTGAGAAAATCCACATACATTATGGAGTTCATCTTTAGCGCCTTCAGGGATCCTAAAGGGGCCGACAATCTCTCTCCCCATGATTCCAGCCCAAAACATTACTCCACCTCCTCCTTGTTGGCGCTGTAGCCGTGTTTGCGTGGGGTGTCCATCAACCAGCCATCCTCCACTCCATCCATCTGGACCATCGAGCGCTGCACGGCACTCATCCGTGAACAAAACAGTTTTGAAATCAGTCTTCATGTAATGTTTGGCCCACTGGAGCCATTTCTGCTTGTGTGAAGTGGATAGAGGAGGTCGACAGGATGGCGCATGCACAGCTGCAAACCTCTGAAGGACCCTGCATCTTGTTGTTCGGGGGACGTTGGAGGCACAAGCAGCTTCAAAAACTTGTCTGCTGCTATGACAAGGCTTTTTTGCCGCTGCTCTTTCAACCTGACGTAATTGCCTGTAGGAAAGAGTCCTCAATTTGCCCTTATCAGCACGCACACGTGTGTACTGTGAATCAGCTACATACTTCTTGATTGCCAAGACACTTCATCCTGATCATCGCACAATGTTGATTGTAGTCATGCCTTGACCTAAACACTCCACAATTTGTTGCTTCTCAGCAGCCGACACATCCTTTTTCTTTCCCATTTTGGCAGAAAATGTAGGCTGCTTAATAATGTGAGAGAGCCTTCTTAAGTAGTCTTGCCTTTCATTGGACACACCTGCCAAACTAATTAGCACAGGTGTCTGCAATTGCTTACAGTGATATAAAGAGCCCTGACACACATCACCATCAATGAGTTTAACTGACAAACAAACAAATTCTTCCCTTATCACTCCTAAACACTTTTTGTATAATAATTTGGAACGCAGTGTACATGTGCTTTTCCACAAAACACCAGTGGTTCACGTAGTGAATCTTACAGTTCTAACTTGCCAACCGTGGTCTGTATGGAGTTGTTCAATAAAGGGCCCAAAATTAAGATAACATAGATGGGAGAGGTCTCTATGAATAGGAATTCCTAAGTATTTGATACCCTGTGAGGGCCAGGCAAAGGGAAAGTTGGACTGGATGGAATCCTATATGGATTTGGGGAGGGAGACATCGAGGGCCTCAGACTTCGCTGCATTGATTTTAAAATTTTACCATGTAACAAAGTGATCTATTTCAGCCATAACAGCATGGATGGATATATGTGATTGAGTGATATATACTAGGACATCATCAGCAAATAGAGAGCACTTGTACTCGGTGCCTCCCACCTCAATCCACCTAATATTGGGGTTATGGCGAATTGATGAGAGCAGGTGCTCCGTCACTAGGATGTATAAGAGAGGGGACAGAGGACATCACTGCCTTGTCCCATTGGTGATTGTGAAAGGTGATGAAAATGTTCTGACGCACCCCCTGGGCCTTGGGACACCCGGAGCTGGACCCTTTTTGGTGGATGCTGGTGGTTGTAGTCTTCGTGGCGGCGACCCAGTTCCGTGGCTCAGGGCGGTCAAACCAGTGGCGGAACTATTTATGTGGTTTTCATGTTTAAATGTCCGACTACGCCACCCGTGGATTGCGGTCAGAGTGAACCGCCGCTACAGGGCAGACCACTGAGGCTGGTGTTGTGGGTGCAGCAGAGCGTAGCATAACTCCCCACGGGAGGAGTATAGCCTCAGGGCAGTGTATGCGGAGGATGGGGGTGATGGTGCAGGGCAGCAGCAGTAACGACACGGAGTCAGTGATGCAGTTCAGGGCCTTTACTCACAGTTCTTATTATCCAGACCACGTCTGCAGGTAACGGCTGCCCACGTTGTACTGTGCTCACCAGGTGAGGGGCTCAGACAACTCCCAGATAACTTTGGAGCACTTCACAGGACCCCCTTTGTGTGTCCTTTGTCTGGCCTTTCTTACCAACACTTCTGTCCGGCTGCCTCGGGCCTCCTCTTGGTAAACTTGGCGCCAGTTTCCCTGACCCTATGTGGTGCCTTCCTAGCGGGTGTAGCGAGGGGCTGCGCTACATAAAATGTCAGAGCCTCCGGTTTCTAGCTGAGGGTCGTTTCCTGCCTCCACTAGTTCGGGGACCGGTCTCCCCCTTTGGCCTGACCCCTCCACGCAGGTGGATTCGGGCGTGCGGTGGCGACTCGCCCGTCCGCACCCCTGGGATCCCTTCATTCCTCGTTCCTGGAGCCTTCTCCGCTCCTCTTCCTTCCTTCTCCCTCTTCCAGGCCTGGGCCTCTGTTACTAGGCCCGCCTCCGGAGCAGAGCTCATGCAGAGCCCCTGCTCCCTGCCACTTCTGCTCAGACTTCTCTGCACTGAACTAAGATGGTGCCCACCTTTTATACTCCCTTCTCAATGCACCCAGGAACTGCTTCCTCCCTGCTCCTGCACTACAGGGTTCCCCTTCCTCAGTGTTCCCTCCCCCCACTCCAGCCAGGGACAGGGACTGTCGTGCCCATCTCAGGGGCATATTGGTCGCCCTGCCCCACGGCAATGTGGTGTAATGCATGCAGGTGTCGGGTCCTGATCCACACTCCATCCTTACCTGAGAGTGAGATATCACACCTCTGGGTGAGGTGCAATACGTCTTTAGCAACCGAGCCCTCAGGGTGCTACAGTTCCATTTATCTTCAGCCTAGGTGACGTATTGCGATACAGGGCCGTGATTTTGGCTATAAAAGGGTCCCCTAGACCCCTACCCCAAGCTTTTTAAGAGAATCATATATGGCGTGCCAGGAGACTCTATGGAATGCTTTCTCAGCATCCAACGAGAGTATCTAATTACAAATTTTTAACTGCATCTAGCCCAGGAAATACTTTGTGCCTAGTAGCAGTGTCTGCTAGTAAGCGGATTATCCCGGCTGTTAAGCAAGCTGCACCACCTGTAGTTTAGACACTTAATTTTTTCAAAGGAAATGCTTCGGGACCATGGGATACTTAGTGAAGAGCATCAGGAGGCACCCCAAGGCATAGGGGCTGGGACTGGCAGTAGGATGCCTTGCGGTGGACAGCCGAGCTCGATCCTTATAAAAGCTTTTTAACTGCAGCAGCTTTAGTGGACGCTACTGGAGCTGGAATTACCGCGGCTGCTGGCATGAGACTTGCCCTCCAATAGATCCTTGTAAATGGATTTAAAGTGTATTCATTCAAATTAGAGAGACAATTTAAATTAAAAAGCTTAGAGCTGCCTCCACCACAAGGGGGCTCGCTCGACCCACCAGCGGACAGGCACCAGTATTGGGAGAGGGGGGCTGGCCGTCAGGGTTCACCGCGGCTCTGGCACAAACCCGGCGACACGGAGGTTGCACGGGCAGGAGCGGACTGGCCGTGTCGGCTTCTCACTTTTTGGATTTTAGAAGAGCATGACATGCCTATATCTGTGTCTCCCCCTCCTTTTACTCCTCCACCTCTTTTATTTTCGCATGACTATATGTACTTGTCACTTTTCCATGTGTTAGTTATGTCTTCTGAGCAGTTTGTCAGCTTTTGGACACCTTTGAAGGTGTTTTCTATGTGTTTCTATGTGTTTTTGTTTGCCTGCCATTGGTTTTAACGGTGTTCGAAGGTGTTCGACGAACAGTTCGACGAACAGTTCGGCGAACACACGGGTGTTCGACGAACCGAACCGAACTCGAACACTACGGGGGTGGCTCAACACTACTGATATCCCCAAAAAGGCCATTTGTACCACCTGCCATGACAGCATCAGCAGGGGTGACAAAATTACCAGCCTGACCACCACCAGCATGATCAGGCACATGGCAGCAAAGCACCAGACTTTGTGGGGCGAACCCCAGGGTCCACGACCAGTGTCAGCGGGTGCCACCACTGCTTCTTCCGCTGTTGTGCGTGTGACTCGCCCCCTGGGCCGTGGGGCACTCAGATCCGGGCAGTAGGGAAACGATGGGAGTAGTAGTGGCAACCCGGTTCCGTGGCTCAGGGCGGTCAGACCAATGGTAGTCCGCTATGCGCTGATGATTATGTCCGACTACGCCACCTGTGGATTTGCGTTTATTAGGAACCGCCGCTGCATGCAGACCACTGGGGCTGATGAGGTGTGCAGCTAGGGTAGTGTGACTCCCCATGGGAAGAGTGCGACCCCAGGGCAGTATAATGGATGGTGGGAGTGATGGTAGTGAGAGTCCCAGTGCTGATAGTGCTGGAGGAGCAAGGAGCACACAGACAACAGGTTGCAGTCCAGGGTCTTTACTACAACAGGTAAACTGACCCACAAACAGTCCGGCTAGGAGGGGACCTGGATGTCTGAGAGCAATTGGGAGATTGGCCCTGGTCAGGGTGAGGGTGTAGGCCTACCGTGCTTTCTGCGCTCCTTCTGGCTATCTTCTCCTTATAGGGTAACAGCCCACGGTTCCGAACTCTCCGTGTATTCTTGCCTGTATGACCTGCGACGTGGGTTCCTTTCTGCTCCCAGCCTTGTACGGCTTTGCTGGTCCCTTCTGTTGTGGCAGGGCCTCCAGGCTTCTTAGGCCAAGGAATATACAGTCCCCTGCGGACTGGTTATCTGCTGGAGAATGTGGAATCCTCCCAGCCTCAGACACCAAAGTCTGGGAAATTAAGTCCTTCATCTGCCAAGACAGGCTCTCGTCGCCTCTTGTCTCTGGCTTGTGGCTCTCCTCCTGCCACACTTCCACTTAGGTGCAATACAACTGTCTGTCCCTGCTCTGCTCTGGGACAAGTCTCAGTCCTGAGACAGGTCATCAAGTTCTCTCTAACCCTGCCCCCAGCACCAGCTTTTATAGGGGCAGCCTGCTCCCCCTACTGGCCTGAGACAGGAGGTACTGCATGCTAATGTTCCCCTGACTAGAGAACCTCCCCCTTGCTCTCAGACACAGCTTTATTACATTTTGTGGCATCCAGGCCAGGGTGACACACGTGTAAGAGAACCCCCTGTTGTGCGTACAAGGCAAACCCTTGTCCATACTGCATGCAAAGATGCCCCCTCCTCTCAGTCTTCACTTGTTATGGCAGTTTCTCAAGAAACAGCATCAACGTCCATGTCCACGTCCCACCGCAGCGTTCAATTGTCTATATCGCAGAGCTTTGATTGAAAGCGCAAATTCGCAGCCAACACCCTACAGGCCACAGTCCGAAATTTACACATTTCACGACTGCTTGCTTTGGAAATGTTGCCTTTTAGGCTGGTAGAGACGGAATCTTTCCGCAACCTTATGGCTGTGTCCGTCCCTCGGTACTCGGTCCCCAGCCGACACTATTTTGCCCAGTGTGCCATCCCCGCACTACACAAGCACGTGTCCCAAAACATCTGCCGTGCCTTCAACACCGCAGTTACTGGGAGAGTCCACCTGACAACGGACACGTGGACAAGTGCTTGTGGCCAGGGACGGTACATCTCCCTGACGGCACACTGGGTAAACATAGTGGAAGCTGGGACCCAGTCGGACCTTGGGACGGAACACATCCTCCACACACCGAGGATTGCGGACCCTATGTCAGTCAGAGTTGCCCCCACAGTGTACAGCTCCTGCGCATCATCCTCCTCCTCATGTTCAGCCTCCATGTTAGATATCACCTTATTGTTATGTTCTGCTACCAAAGCTAAGGAAAGAGAGGAGATCTGTCCCTACTATAGGACTCAGCTGAATCCCTACGATGTAACAGGGAACCTGATCCTGCGATCAGACCTGCTAAAGTCCTAATCTAGTCTGTACGGAGACCTATAGATGTGGGGAGGGAATCCCTACAAGTACTAAGGACTGGGAGGAATATGGGACACCTCCTAACAGAAATAGTAGCAGACAGACGAACAAACAAAATAGATAGAACATAGAGGTCCGTAGACCAAGCAAACTAACAGAGCTAGATACAGAGCACAGGCTAGCTAGAAAGTAGATATACAATGAAGTCCAGCAAAGCCAGAAGGGCGGAGCAGGATTAAATAGGCCAACAAGGTCATGTGACCAGCAAAGGAAAAAAAAACCTAACAGCAAGGTTCTAACAGTACCCCCCCTTCTAAGAGGATCCTCCGGATCCCCTAGGACCAGGCTTATCAGGAAATCTCCTGTGAAACGCTCTGATAAGTCTGGACGCGGAAACATCATCTGACCTCACCCAAGAGTTATCCTCGGGTCCGAAACCTTTCCAGGCCACAAGATACTGCAAACTACTTCTATACCGTCTAGAGTCAAGGATGCGAGAAATTTCATATTCCCCGTCCTCCACCACCGGAGGAACAGAGGCAGAGGCGTCACCATCCGACACAACAGCTTTTTTTAACAGAGAGACATGAAAGACCGGATTAATTCTCCAGGAGGTAGGAACCTCCAACCTAACAGCAGATTGGTTGACAACCTGAAGCACCTTAAAGGGCCCTACAAACTTGGGACCCAATTTCTTAGAAGGAATCCTCAACTGCAGATTCCTAGAGGACAACCAAACCATGTCACCAACAGCGAACAAAACCTCCTGTCGTTTCCTATCAAAGTAGTCTTTAGATTTTCTGTTGGCCTCCTGAAGATTACCACGCACATCCGTCCAAACTCTTTCCAAATCACCGGAAAAATTCTCCTCCTCAGGCACGGCAGATCCCAACTTGGAGAACGACCCAAACGACGGATGTCTCCCAGAACAACAAAAAAAAGGCGAACAACCAGCAGAAGAAGATGTATGATTGTTCAGAGCAAATTCGGCAAGTGGCAGAAACTCAGACCACCCCTCTTGATTGTCTGCCACAAAACAACGCAAGAACTGCTCAACATCCTGGTTTTTCCTTTCTGTCTGGCCATTAGATTCAGGATGATATCCGGATGAAAACGACAAATGAATTCCCAACCTGTCACAAAAGGCACGCCAAAAACGAGCCACGAACTGAGGACCCCTATCAGAAACAATGTCAGTAGGAACGCCATGAAGTCTGACAATTTCCTTGACAAAGGCCTTAGCGAGAGTTTTAGCGCAGGGCAGTTTGACGAAGGGAACCAAGTGACACATCTTGCTAAAACGGTCCACGACCACCCAGATGACAGTAAAACCCTCAGAGGGGGGAAGGTCAGTTATAAAGTCCATAGCCAAATGTGTCCAAGGAGCACTGGGGACCTCCAAAGGACAAAGCAACCCCGCAGCAGGAGTATGTGAGGACTTAGATCTAGCACATATAGTACATTGGCGCACCCACTTAATGACTTCCTTCTGCCATCCAGGCCACCAAAAACTGCGACCCACCAGTCTCTTGGTCTCAGAGATTCCGGGATGACCTGCCAACCGAGATTCGTGACACTCAACAAACAAATCTCTCCTAAAGGTCCCAGGCACAAACAACCTCCCATGAGGAGTGTTAGATGGGGCATTCTCCTGAGCTTTAAGAATCTCATCTTCCAAAACGGAGTCTAAAGCAGCTATCACAACACCTTCTTGTAAAATGTTTTCCTCTTTCTCAGCACCGACTATGGGAGAAAAACTGCGAGACAAGGCATCCGCCTTAACATTCTTAGTACCAGGGATGTAAGTAACGGAGAAATTAAACCGCGAGAAAAACAGTGCCCACCTAGCCTGACGGGCATTCAGGCGCTTGGCAGCATCAAGATATATCAGATTTTTATGATCCGTAAGAACCTGAACGGGAAATTCCGCACCTTCCAAGAAGTGGCGCCAGTGTTCAAATGCGAGTTTAATAGCCAATAATTCCCGATTACCAATATCGTAATTCAATTCAGTCTCCGAAAATTTTTTTGAAAAAAAGGCACAGGGATGTAATCCATCCCCGTTATCCTGAGACAATACTGCGCCAACCCCCACAGAGGAAGCATCAACCTCAACCAAAAACGGCCTAGTAACATCAGGCTGCATAAGGATGGGAGCAGAGGTGAACCTCTCCTTGAGATACACAAAAGCTTCAATGGCCTCAGAAGACCACTGAACCGCATCAGCACCTTTCCTGGTGAGATCAGTCAGAGGTTTGACAATACTAGAAAAAATTTTTATGAATTTTCTATAGTAATTGGCGAAACCCAAAAACCTCTGTATCGATTTCAAACCAATAGGCCTAGGCCATTCCTGCACAGCCTGAACCTTAACCGGATACATCTCAAAACCTTTGCTGGAGATAATGTAGCCCAAAAAACTAATTCTCTGTACAGCGAACTCACATTTCTCCAGCTTAGCAAAAAGCGAATTGTCCATTAATAACTGTAATACCTCACGCACGCTCCGCCAATGAGACTCCAGATCAGGCGAATAAATCAAAATGTCATCCAAATACACAACCACATTTTTACCGATCAAAGGTCTAAGGATGTCATTAATCAGATTCTGAAAAAATGCAGGAGCATTAGTAAGACCAAAAGGCATAACCAGATTCTCAAAATGACCCACAGGAATGTTAAAAGCAGTCTTCCATTCATCACCCTCCTTCATGCGCAACAGATTGTATGCCCCCTTAAGGTCAATTTTAGAGAACCACTTGGCCCCCAATAACTGGTTAAACAGATCAGGAATCAATGGCAGTGGGTAAGGATTGCGTACCGTAATTTTGTTAATCTCACGAAAATCCAGACAAGGACGTAAACCGCCGTCCTTTTTTTTTACAAAAAAAAATCCAACCGCCACAGGAGACTTAGAGGGCCTAATGTGACCGGCGGCCAAGCTTGTCTGTATGTATTCCTCCAAAGCCTTCCTCTCAGGAATAGTAAGGTTAAATAAACGACTCTTAGGAAGAGTCGCTCCAGGGACAAATTCAATAGAACAATCATAGTCTCTATGGGGAGGCAAAACCTGCGATTCTTTCTCAGAAAAAACTCTCCAAAAATCCTGAATAGGAACAGGCAATTCTCCCCTATCCAAAGCTGCAATACGCCCGTTACAACACTTGTCATAACATTTATGGCTCCAGGATTTAATTTCACTGGTAGACCAATCCAGTACAGGATTGTGAAATTTTAACCAGGGCAAACCCAATATTACTGGAGAAGGCAAGTTATTCAACACTACCAAATCCAATTTCTCATGGTGAACACCATTAATAGTGAGAGGAAATTCACTGACCTTGAGAGTAATATTCTTCAAAGGGGAGCCATCCACAGAAACCACAGCAATGGGGGATGATAAAGGTTCAGGTTTTAAATTGAGTTTTTCCACGAATCCCCCATCAATTACATTCAGTGTAGACCCGCAATCAACAAACACCCGAAATTCCATTAATTTTTCCTGAGCAATCGTGGAAGCAGCTAAAAATATACCCTTGGAATTTAAACAGGCAATACGGGCGTGACTGACCATTTTTTTTTCTTTCTTCATACGAAGCTCACAGCCTTTAATCAAATGACCAGATTTTCCGCAATAGAAACACAAGCCTTCCGAAAAACGACGGTCTTTTTCTTGAGAGCGAGGTGCCACCGATCCAATCTCCATCGGTTCACCACTGTTAGTACACACATTATCATAACCAGAAACTGACATAGCAGAGGATTTGCTCTCATTAACCCTAGCACGCAGTCTTCTATCCACCCGTATAGCTAATTGCATAGCCTGTTGCAAATCTTCAGGTGTAGGATAAGCAATTAGCAGGTCTTTAACCCTTTCACTGAGCCCAGCAAGAAATAGACTTTTCAGAGCAGAATCGTTCCACCCTGTTTGAGTGGACCAACGACGAAAATGTGTACAATATTTTTCCACATTACCTGATCCTTGTTTTAAACGTCTCAACTCAGTCTCAGCTGATGCGACACGGTCAGGATCATCATATAATAGTCCCAAAGCAGAAAAAAACTATCCACTGATCTGAAGCATGAATCACTAGGTTGCAAAGAAAAGGCCCACTCCTGAGGCTCTTTGCGCAAAAGTGACATTATGAACCCTACGCGCTGGGATTCATCCCCAGAGGACTTGGGTCTCAAACGAAAATACAATAAGCAAGCATTTTTAAATGAAAAAAATTCTCGATGTTCACCAAAAAATAAATACGGGCAAACATACCTTAGGCTCCAAGAAATATGCTCCAGGACAGTTACTCACGTGCTGACGGAGCTCGGCCACTTCCAGAGAGAGTCCCTGCAGGTGTTTAGCCAAATCCTGAACCGACACCATGATGGAACAAAAAAAAAAAAAAAAAAATCTTTCCTTAGAGAATTTGCAGGCTGGACTTACTGTTATGTTCTGCTACCAAAGCTAAGGAAAGAGAGGAGATCTGTCCCTACTATAGGACTCAGCTGAATCCCTACGATGTAACAGGGAACCTGATCCTGCGATCAGACCTGCTAAAGTCCTAATCTAGTCTGTACGGAGACCTATAGATGTGGGGAGGGAATCCCTACAAGTACTAAGGACTGGGAGGAATATGGGACACCTCCTAACAGAAATAGTAGCAGACAGACGAACAAACAAAATAGATAGAACATAGAGGTCCGTAGACCAAGCAAACTAACAGAGCTAGATACAGAGCACAGGCTAGCTAGAAAGTAGATATACAATGAAGTCCAGCAAAGCCAGAAGGGTGGAGCAGGATTAAATAGGCCAACAAGGTCATGTGACCAGCAAAGGAAAAAAAAACCTAACAGCAAGGTTCTAACACTTATCAGTTACACGCTGGAAGCACTGCCGTACTGCCTCAGCCAAGCGGCAACAGGCTGTGCTGAAACTCATAAGCTTAGGTGATAAACCTCACACTGCTTGTGAGTTGTGGACAGCTGTGAAAGAGCAGGCAGATCGGTGGCTGAGACCGCTGAACCTACATCCAGGCATGGTCGAGTGTGACAATGGCCGTAACCTGGTGGCAGCTCTGAGGCAAGGCGAGATCACACACATACCATGCCTGGCTCATGTGCTTAACCTCGTGGTTCAGCGGTTTCTTAATTCGTACCCTGATTTGCCAGATCTGCTCGTCAAAGTACGCCGCCTGTCAGCTCTTGTTTTGAAGTCTGCTACAGCTTCCGCCGCCCTTGCTGTGTTGCAGCAGCGTTTGCAGCTTCCGGCACTCCGACTGGTGTGTGATGTCCCCACACGTTGGATCTCTACCCTCCACATGTTGCAAAGGATTTGTGAGCAGAAGAGAGCAGTTGTGGAGTACCAGCTGCAACAAGGCCGTCGATATTCAGGTCAGACTGCACACATAAGACCTCAGGAGTGGACCTGGATGTCTGACATATGTACCTTCCTGACAAACTTTGAGGAGTCCACCAAGATGGTGAGTGGCGATGACGCCATCATTAGCGTCAGCATCCCACTTGTCTGTCTTTTGCAACGCTCTTTGCAGAGAATTAAAGAGGAGGCATTGCAGCCAGAGAATGATGATTTGGATCAAGAAGCCATAATGGGCGATTACACACAGCCCAGCCTCATCTCATCCCAATGTGCATTGGGGGACAATGAGGGAGAGGAGGAGGAGGAAGAACAGGAGCTTTTATCATGCTCTGTAGACTGTAGTACCTGTACAACTGTCATACCGTCGGCTCAGCGTGGATGGCCTGGGGACAGAGGGGAGGAGGAGGAGAGCATGGTCAGTCAACATCTTGGTGAGGACACGGAAGTCTTGCCCGATACCAGTCTGGCAAGCATGGCTGACTTTGTTGCGCTGCCTTAACTGTGACCCTAACGTTGTCAAAATGTTAGGTGATAGCCATTAATGATTGGTGACACTTTTAGACCCCCGCTACAAGGATAACTTTCACTCTCTTATTCCTGAGGTGGAGAGGTCGACAAAAATGTGGCAGTACCAGAAGGCCCTTGCTGCAGAACTGTTAAAAAAATTATCATCTGAACACGCTAGCGGTAGAGGCCACAGTTCGTTGACAAACCAAGGCGTACAGGAAAGAGAGAAGCAACTCCAATCCAGCAGAGGCAGGGGAACACTGTCAACATTCTGGGACAGTTTTCTGAGACCCGACCAGCTTACAAGCCCTGAGGTGTGGGGTACTCTCACAAGGAGTGGAAAGTTTCAAAAGATGGTGAGGGAGTACCTTGCCAACCATACCAGCATCCTCCGTGATTCCTCTGTGTCTTTTGATTATTGGGTATCCAAGCTGGACACTTGGAATGAACTCGCTCTGTACGCCTTGGAGGTCCTGGCCTGCCCTGCCGCTAGCGTGTTATCGGAGCTTGTTTTTAGTGCCGCTGGGAGAATTATAACTGATAAGCACACTCGCCTGTCAACTGACAATGCTGACAAGCTGACCCTTATCAAAATTAATAAGGGCTGGATTGGACCAGACTTCTCATCACCACCAAATGACAGCAGAGTAACAAAGTCAAATCCACTGTGTTATTTCGGGAGGTGTATTCCCATCCACCGCTTCACACCCACACATGGGTATACGCTTCCTCATTTCAGCTGTATTTTGCTCTTCTCCTTATCCTCAGCCTCCACCACCACTATACCACCAGGGTGACCATGGTCCATGTTGCCAGCATTGCAAGTTGCTCCGTCCTAATTTTTTGCAGCTTTTCCTTGGAAGGCATAGACAAAGACTATGGGAGACCCTCTCCCCAATAATGGGAATAATGTTTTTAATATGCTGTACTGCACGTTTCTTCCAAGGGGCATTAAAACCGTTTTGTTAAGCTACTGCGACCTCCACCACTTTTCCAAGGGGCATTGATATTGTCTTTTTATTCCACTGTGACCTCCACCATTCTTCCAAGGGGCATTAAAACCGTCTTGTTAAGCTACTGAGACCTCCACGTCTCTTCCAAGGGGCATTAAAACTGTCTTGTTAAGCTACTGTGTTAATTTCGTGCCCGGATTGACTGGCGTGAGCGTGATTAGTGATCCCACTGTACCATGAACCGAGGAGTGCCTGGAAGGGCGTAACTAAGTATCAACCCGATCTGACCAAGGTCGCACGTGAACCAAGGAGGAAACGAGCAGAGGGACCAGGTGCTACTCCAGGTCAGACCCCTGTTACAGCTGTTGACCCACATCGGGGAATGCAGGAACAGGCACGTTAGACTGACATACAGACAGGCGGATACTGGTAAGCACGGCTGGTATGCAGACAGGTGGGTACTGGCTAGCACGGCTGGCGAGCAGACAGGGAGGTACTAGCAGGTTAGAGGGTAGGCTTGATAGGGTCCAGTACAGACTGGTTGACAGGAACAGACCTGCAGATGCGGTAGACAAGCAGAGGAAAGCGAAACCGCCGGAGCAGAGGACAAGGCAGAGCAGAGCTGCCGTAGCAGTGAGCAAGCAGAGCAGAGCGAAACCACAGGTGCAGTGGAAAAGGCAGAGCAGAGAGGAACCACCGGAGCGGTGAGCAAGACAGAGCAGAGGGAAACCGTTGACGCGGTGAGCAAGCAGAGCGGAGTGAAACCGCGCGTGCTGTGGACAAGGCAGAGCAGAGAGGAACCGCCGGAGCAGTGGGCAAGATAGAGCAGATGGAAACCGATGACGCGGTGAGTAAGCAGAGCGGAGCGAAACCGCAGGTGCGGTGGACAAGGCAGAGCAGAATAGGGCTGAAGGTGCAGGCAGAGAGGACATGGCTCTGTTCACATGGAACAGACAGGAAAATGCAGGAAGATGGCTAGAACACAGGAGGTAGATACAGAAGAAGGGAAAAGGGACAAGCAGAACCAGATACACACAAGGTACTTACTATGAAGTAGCGAGTGGACACAAAACTCACAAACAGAAGTACAGAGACAACGAGTTGGAGTTAGGTGCAGGTTCAGATACTGCAGGAAAAGGGAAGGTACGGACATAGAGGCAAACAGGTAACAGGCTAGGATACAGCTCAGACAGGAACTGCCACTGCAACGAGATACAAGAACGAGCCTGGGTATACAGCCCCCAGAGTGGCGGAAACAGACAAGATATAAGACAAGACCAGGCAACTCAGAGGCAAGGAGCACACTGATAGTTAGTGTTGCTCAGGCACCTCCTTCTGGGTGGAGGGGGTTTAAATATCCAGTGACTCACAGCAATAGGCTGGGGACGCATTAGCAGTGCGCCCACAGCAGCTGTAAGAATCAGGAAGAAACCGGGCGGCCGCCGCCCTAAGCAATCCGACAAGAGACATGCACACAGCATGAACTGGTGCAAGGTTTGCAGGCTGGACTGACAGGAATGATTGCGGTCTTGCATAGTGGGAGGTGGTGCACTATGCAAGCACGCCGCCAGGGATGTTACATACTGCAACCTCCACCACTTTTTCCAAGGGGCATTGATAATGTCTTTTTATTCCACTGCGACCTCCACCTCTCTTCCAAGGGGCATTAAAACCGTCTTGTTAAGCTACTGCGACATCCACCATTCTTTAAAGGGGCATTAAAACCGTCTTGTTAAGCTACTGCGACCTCCACCACTTTTCCAAGGGGCATTAAAACTGTCTTATTAAGCTACTGCGACCTCCATGTCTCTTCCAAGGGGCATTAAAACCCTCTTGTTAAGCTACTGCGACCTCCACCACTTTTCCAAGGGGTATTAAAACCATCTTGTTAAGCTGCTGCGACCTCCAAGTCTCTTCCAAGGGGCATTAAAACCGTCTTGTTAAGCTACTGCGACCTCCACCACTTTTCCAAGGGGCATTGATATTGTCTTTTTATTCCATTGCGACCTCCACCATTCTTCCAACGGGCATTGCTTTTCTTCCTAATTTTAGTCAGCTTTTGCTTTTCAATGCATAGGCGGACACTAAGGGAGACCCACTCCCCAATAATGGGTAGCAGGTTTTAGTATGCTGTAATCCAAGTCTGTTTCAAGGGGCATTGCATTTCCTCATAATTTTTGGAAAGCCTTCCATTCACTGCTTAGGCCAAGAGTGCACAGGAGACCCAGTTGCTATAAATGGAAAAAAGGGTTTAGTTAAGGCCCTCTGACCTCCATGTCACTTCCAAGGGGCATTGGAGTGCCTTGAAATTTTTGGTAGGCCCTATAACTGTGTAGCCGAACCACTCATTTTGGTACAGAAACATATCCTACAAGACATGTGTGGTTGACTGGCCTGATATTGATGTGAATGGTCCCTGTTCCTCCTGCTCTTTCTCCTTTGCCACCACCTCATCCATCATTCATCGCCTGAAGCTTTGATTTAATGGGAGACATAGAACTGGGATAGTGGCAGGAAAACATCCAGCAATCCTCGGAGGAGGTAGGATATGCGACAAAACGCTGACCACCTCAGGCCTAGCCACTACTACATACATGCGCTTGCATTCCAAGAAAACAAAGCAGATGCTAACTTCTATCATCATTATCATGCTCCTCACCTTGGCACTCTCAACTCCCCTGGTGGAGAAGCCAGGGCCCACCGGAAGAGTCTGGTTCTCTGGTGGGCTCGTCCAATGCTGCCCTAAAGCAGGCCAGGCTAAGAAAAGGGTGTGGGAAGTTCCCAGGAGAAATAGGGGTGGCTGGGCACCGTTTATGGACACGCGGCAGCGGGGCGGCTGGGGACCGAGTATGGACACCCGGCCGCCCCCTGGCGGCTGGGTACCGAGCGTGGACACCTGGCAGCCGAGCGGCTGGGGACTAAGTATGGATACCAGGCCGCCGACGCAGCCATGACATGGTGGCCGGCGTCTGCCTCCACATGCCTAAAAGGCTAAAATTTCAAGTGCAAGCAAGCTAGCAGTATGATATTGCAGCCTGGGGGTGGGTGGGTGGCCGGTTGCACCCTTACTCTTGCATTGCAAGGAATGGGGGAGGTACAATTGATCACTGCACAGGGATAGTTGCAAGTCTGCATCTTCTGATGCGGCAAGGATCACTACTGATGGGCACACTTTTAGGCAGTGACCTGGGTGTCAGAGATGCTTCCAGGGGTCTTACCCATGCTGTTCCCATGTTTTTTCAGCACTGTATGCATGTGTCACACAGCACATGGCCAGATAAGGTTGTAAAATGTTAAAATGACATTTCCCAGTGAATGCATTTGTCACGGTTGAAAGCAATACAAAAGTGCAAAAAAAGCATAAAAAATGCTACTTGTGAACATAGCCCAAGGTGTGGAGGAGTATTTTTGTTTTTAATTATTTATTTTACCTTATACACAAGTCTTTACACTGGAAAGGATGTTCCTTAACATATTTCACAGGAAAATCTTTTCAGTTTCGTTTTTGAACGTTTTATTGTGAGCCTGTAAAAGTGGCTTAATACCTCTGACCACGTTGTTGTCAGCAGTGACCTGGGGGTCAGAAATGCTTCATGGGGCAAAGCCCATGCTGTCCCCATGTCTTTTGAGCACCGTCACTATCATTTTGGGCACTTTTTAGGCTTTCTACTGACTGCCGGGGGTACCGCCGCAAAAATGCTGGGGTCTCCCATAGACTAACATTGGGCTCGTTGCTCGGGTCGAGCACCCGAGTACCACGGTGAGCTCGGCCCGAGCTTCGAGCACCCGAGCATTTTAGTGCTCTCTCAACACTAATCAGGATGACAATCAGAATGTCAGATATCAAAAGTAAAACACCCCTGTAGGTTGTGTGCTAAATAGGCATAATAACAAAAAAAAATAATAACAACATTCCTATTGGGATTTGAAATTGTAATTTCAGAGGTTGATGCCTTACCATTGAGCTATTCAGTCAAGAGATTCTATGTGGGAGCTTTTCTTGTCTTAGGAGATCAACCATGAAAATACTCAGAGTGACTAAAAGTCATTGTGATTTTGATGTTTGAAGAAAGTCACACATCAGACTCGCACATCAGAATCAAACATCATTTGACTTTGGCTTGGAGGAGGTATTTCTGAAAGTCCCAATCAGTTTCAGACAAGGTTTGCACTGAAAATCATATAAACAAATAGAATCTTTAGCTTTACTCAACTGAGTTTATACCTCAGTGGTTAGTGCCCTGGCTTCTAGACATAGAGTTTTGGGTTCAAGTCCCATCAGCGAACAGTGAATATTTTTTTATTATTATTACAGTTGTAAAATTCACTTGTCAGGATCACTTGTCAGACAGGGAATTTATCCTCAAACTGTCATCATTCTGATGTTTGATTTTGATATCAGATCTTGTCCTAAAATGGACACATGATTTCTGCATTATTTCTGCACCAAGTTTACTAGTTAACTGTATTAGTTTACTTTTGTTTTTATTATTATTATTTATTATTATAGCGCCATTTATTCCCTGGCGCTTTACATTTTATTGCATTTTTACCTCATTTTTACGCTGTATTTTTTCTTTCTTCTTGGTATGTTGTGCTGTAAATACTGTTGCTTTGTTTTTGATCATTTCTAGCATTTGGTTTTAGCAAAACTTTTAACACAATCAGCGAGTATTATATGCGTTTTTAGTGAGTTTTCACAGCGGAAACAACACATGCGGTTTTTACTTGCAGATTTTCCACATCTAATCCATTCTTATGGCGAAAATCTGCGCTTAAAAATCGTCATACCCATAAGAGAAATTAACATGTAGAGGATTTCAGAAACACACCACAGATCAGTTTATGCTGCTTAAAAAAAAGGAGAGGCATGAGATTTTTATTAATCCCATCTACTTTACTGTAATTGGAAAATGCTGCATTTTTATGCTGATCTAAACTATGCATAATCAAAAACTCATTGTGGAACTTAAACTTACTGTGTGTGAACCCTATGATCTTATTACAAACTAGATGGTGGCCCGATTCTAACGCATCGGGTATTCTAGAATATGTATGCGGCCGACCGGGCGCGACTAATCAGCGAAGCAGTATTTAAATGAGTTGTGCATTGCTTTAAATTAACCCCCTGATGTATCCCCCTGGGGCCCCTAATGAATTTTGTAATTACGTAATGTTGTCAATACTACTTGGGACAACATCGCTGACCATGCACAGCAAGCACGTAATTCCCCCGGCTGCAGCCGGGTCTTGCTTCCGCTTACATCACGACTATTTGTGGCTGCAGCCAGGGGTCTCCTGTTCCTCATACAACGGTGAATGACGGGCTGTGGGTGGGGTTATCCCCCATCGTGTCACACCCAGCATCCACCGCGCGCTCTGTCAATGAATGCATGTGCGGTGGATGCCGGGTGTGACGGGATGGGGGATAACCCCACCAAAGCAAATCGCTAACCGTGGAACGCGAAACAGGTCCTCTACCGGCTGCGTCGCCGCTGATCTCCCGACGGTGGCCTGCGTGTTTCAAATCCGGCGCCAATTTGTGGCCGGGCCGCTGATCTCCTGACAGTCATCTCCCAGCTGCATCGCCGCTGACCTCCGTGCGGCAGATGAGCCGCTAACGGCCGCCATCTTATATAGTAGATGGAATGTTCGTAGTGAACAAAATCCTTAGACTGCTTTGTGCATTCCACTATCTTGCCTCATAGTAGAACTAACAATGTATGGCTGATAAGTGTTTTTTGAAATGTTGCCATCAGTGGAGGTATCAGTTATAACAGCTGTGCACTGGCGAAGGATAGTCTGAATAGTATACCTATGCACTAAGGAAGACTGATAAGCAATATATCCAAGAACTGATTGAGCACAGCATACACGTGGGCAGCTTCCATAAAAAAGGGGGCAGTTGTGAGGCTCATTGCACAAACCAATGGAGATCATACAAAGTACATAAGAAATAGGCAAAAAAAAAAAAACAATAGATAATTGTATTCAATAATATATCATAAAATCGTATGATTTTTAGGTAAAATAAAATCAGCTCAAATTGATGAAAATAAAGGTGTATGTGTGTTATATAGAAAAAAATGTAATTGCTGAGAATGATGGTGAAAAAAAATAGAATTAGACTTACCGGTAAGTCGGTTTCTAATAACCTATCACGACAGCACACAGGATGATGTAACCCCACCCTAATAGGGACAGGAAATCCGAAGATGTTTAAATAACTTTGGAGGGAGGATGTGGGAGGGGCTATTACAAAGGACCACAAGAGTATAGATGCTTCAAATTAATTTATATTTCTACTGATCCAGCTGTTGTAGAAACAATGAGAGGGGGGGTGGGAATTACCCGTGTTGTCGTTGATGGGTTATTAGAAACCGAATTTCCGGTAAGTCTAATTCTATTTTCTCTAATAACCCCCCCCCCGACAGAACACAGGAGGTATACCAAAGATATACTAGGGAGGGACAGCAGCCTGAAGGAACTTCCTTCTGAAGGCTAAATCTCCAGCAGACATTAGGACTAGTCTGTAGTGTTTAGAGAAAGTATGAATTGAGGACCATGTAGCAGCTCTGCAAATCTCTTCGATGGATGCGCTAGATTTTTCAGCCCAGGAGACAGATATCGCCCTTGTAGAATGGGCCTTGAGCTTTGCTGGAGGAGGTAGATCCTGGATCTGGTAAGCCTCCATAAATGCCTTCTTAATCCAGTTGGCTATTTTGTATTTTGCTGCCTTCTTTCCTCTGTTTGGACCTGGTGTATGGACAAATAGGTTCTTGTCTTTCCTTCCTTCTTCTTTGTATATCTGTTTAAAAGATTCTGGTGTAGGCCAGAGAAATAGAACTGTGGTTTTGCAGTTCCGCGGGTCAAATCTCAGTATTATCCTGCTTTTTTGCCGTAAAAAAACCTGTATTAGTGTCTCACTGACTGGTCAGACACCAATATATCTGTTTAAAAGTGTCTGGTGTAGGCCAGAGAAATTGAACTGTGGTTTTCCTCTTTCACGGTTCTAATCTCCTTTTTATCACCCTTTTTCCATTGATAATGCGAGTGTAAGCTATTTTACTTCATTTATAATGGGCAAGGCGCGTGGCAAGGGACGTGGAACTGGACGTTCTGGTGATGGTGCGTGTAGAGGACGGGGCTGTGGCCAAGGTGAAAATGTGCCACAACCAACAGACACATCTTCTCTCTCCCACTTCTTGACCAAATTACTAGAGAAGCACACTACAACACCAATATTGCGAACTGATCAGTTTGAACAGGTTATTAATTTGATAGCAGATAATACTTCCAGTTACCTGGGCACCACCACCTCCGGTCTGTCTTCCACACGGTCAAGTTTTAGTAGCCGTGAGTCTCGACCGCATACTCCTCCCACAATGCCGAGTGTCGTCAGACAGCAGCTGATCCCACACTTGGACACTCTGAATAGCTGTTCACTGGTCCATTTCCAAATTTGTGCCCCTCGCCTGCTCCACTTGAAGTGGTGGAAGAGGAGATCCCATGTAGCGATGCTTAAATATTTGAACAGCCACGGCCACAGGAAGTAGACGCGGGCAATTTGTCACAAGAGGTGGAGGATGACGAGACACAATTGCCATGAAGTGAGGAGGAGGATCAAGGTGCGCAAGTGAAAGAGGAGGAGGTGGTGGATGATCTAGTAACTGACCCAACATGGCAGGAGGACACGCAGAGCGAGGCCAGCAGCACACAGGGGGAGGGATGCAGAGTACCCCAACAGGCAGGAAGAAGCAGTGTGGTGGCTGCACACAGAAGGCGGGCAACAGTTCCCCGTAACACCAACACAAGGGACGTTGCCAGTACAACTGGTAGGTCTTCCAGAGCCTGGAATTTTTTTAAAGACTCTGCTGATAACCCCAAAAAGGCCATTTGTACCACCTGCCATGCCAGCATCAGAAGGGGTGACAAAACTACCAGCAGCATGATCAGGCACATGGCAGCAAAGCACCCGACTTTGTGGGCGAACCCCAGGGTCCACGACCAGTGTTAGCGGGTGTCACCACTGCTTCTTCCACTTTTGTGCTTGTAATAGAACCCCCTGTTGTGCGTGCAAGGCAATCCCCTCTCCAAACTGCATGCAAACATGCCTCCTTCTCTCAGTCTTCACTTGTTATGGCAGTTTCTCAAGAAACAGCATCAACGTCCAAGTCCACGTCTTACCGCATTGTTCAATTGTCCATATCGCAGAGCTTTGAATGAAAGCCCAAATTCGCAGCCAACGCCCCACAGGCCACAGTCCTAAATTCACACATTTCACGACTGCTTGCATTTGAAATGCTGCATTTAGGCTGGTGGAGACGGAATCCTTCCGCAACCTTATGGCGGTGGCCATCCCTCAGTACTCGGTCCCCAGCTGACACTATTTTTCCCGGTGTGCCATCCCCGCACTACACAAACACGTGTCCCAAAACATCTGCCGTGCCCTCAACACCACAGTTACTGGGAGAGTCCACCTGACAACGGACACTTGGACAAGAGCTTGTGGCCAGGGACGGTACATCTACATGACGACACACTGGGTAAACATAGTGGAAGCCGGGACCCTGTCGGACCTTTGGACGGAACACATTCTCGCCACACCGAGGATTGCGGGCCCTATGTCAGTCAGAGTTGCCCCCACAGTGTACAGCTCCTTCACCTCATCCTCCTCCTCCTCATGTTCAGCCTCC
The DNA here is from genome assembly GCF_046119375.1 of Phyllobates terribilis. Lineage (NCBI taxonomy): Eukaryota > Metazoa > Chordata > Amphibia > Anura > Dendrobatidae > Phyllobates > Phyllobates terribilis. The sequence continues at coordinate 119,081,931 of NW_027362772.1, forward strand.
ATCTCAGATATCACCTCATCAGTTACAAGCTGGAAGCACTGCAGTACTGCCTCAGCCAAGCGGCAACAGGCTGTGCTGAAACTCATAAGCTTTGGTGATAAACCTCACAATGCTTGTGAGTTGTGAACAGCTGTGAAAGAGCAGGCAGATCTGTGGCTGAGACCGCTGAACCTACATCCAGGCATGGTCGTGTGTGACAATGGCCGTAACCTGGTGGCGGCTCTGAGACGAGGCGAGATCACACACCTACCATGCCTGGCTCATGTGCTTAACCTCGTGGTTCAGCGTTTTCTTAAATCATACCCCGAGTTGCCATATCTGCTCGTCAAAGTACGCCGCCTGTCAGCTCATTTTCGGAAGTCGGCTACAGCTTCCGCCGCCCTTGCTGTGTTGCAGCAGCGTTTGCAGCTTCCGGCACACCGACTGGTGTGTGATGTCCCCACACATTGGAACTCTAGCCTCCACATGTTTTTAAGGATTTGAGAGCAGAAGAGAGCAGTTGTGGAGTACCAGCTGCAACAAGGCCATCGATATTCAGGTCAGACTCCACACAAAAGACCTCAGGAGTGGACCTGGATGTCTGACATATGTACCATCCTGACAAACTTTGAGGAGTCCACCAAGATGGTGAGCGGCGATAACGCCATCATCATGCAATGCTCTCTGCAGAGAATTAAAGAGGAGGCATTGCAGCCAGAGTATGATGAGATGGATCAAGATGCCATAATGGGTGATTACACACAGCCCCGCCTCATCTCATCCCAATGTGCATTGGGGGACAATGAGGGAGAGGAGGAGGAGGAGGATGAAGAAAAGGAGCTGGTATCATGCGCTGTAGATGGTAGTACCTGTACAACTGTCATACAGTCAGTTCAGCGTGGGTGGCCTGAGGACAGTGGGGAGGAGGAGGAGGAGAGCATGGTCAGTCGTCATCTTGGTGAGGACACGGAAGTCTTACCCGTTACCAGTCTGGCACGCATGGCTGACTTTTTGTTAAGCTGCCTTTACCGTGACCCTCGCGTTGTCAAAATGTTGGCGACAGTCATTACTGGTTGGAGACACTTTTAAACCCCCGCTACAAGGAGAACTTTCACTCTCTTATTCCTGAGGTGGAGAGGTCTACAAAAATGTGGCAGTACCAGAAGGCCCTTGCTGCAGAACTGTTAAAAAAATTATCATCTGAACACGCTAGCGGTAGAGGCCACAGTTCGTTGACAAACCAAGGCGTACAGGAAAGAGAGAAGCAACTCCAATCCAGCAGAGGCAGGGGAACACTGTCAACATTCTGGGACAGTTTTCTGAGACCCGCCCAGCTTACAGGCCCTGAGGCGCGGGGTACTCTCACAAGGAGTGGAAAGTTTCAAAAGATGGTGAGGGAGTACCTTGCCGACCGTACCAGCGTCCTCCGTGATTCCTCTGTGTCTTTTGATTATTGGGTATCCAAGCTGGACACTTGGAATGAACTCGCTCTGTACGCCTTGGAGGTCCTGGCCTGCCCTGCCACTAGTGTGTTATCGGAGCGTGTTTTTAGTGCCGCTGGGGGAATTATAACTGATAAGCGCACTCGCCTGTCATCTGACAATGCTGACAAGCTGACCCTTATCAAAATGAACAAGGGCTGGATTGGGCCAGACTTCTCATCACCACCAAATGACAGCAGAGTAACATAAAGTCAAATCCACTGTGTTATTTCGGGAGGTGTATTCCCATGCACCGCTTGACACCAACACATGGGTATACGCTTCCTCATTTCGGCTGTATTTTGCTCTTCTCCATATCCTCAGCCTCCACCAACACTTTACCACTAGGGTGACAATGGTCTGTGTTGCCAGCATTGAAAGTTCCTCCGTCCTAATTTTTGGCAGCTTTTGCTTGGAAGGCATAGGCAAAGACTATGGGAGACCCACTCCCCAATAGCGGGAATAATGTTTTTAATATGCTGTACTGCATGGCTCTTGCAAGGGGCATGAAAACCGTCTTGTTAAGCTACTGCGACCTCCACCACTTTTCCAAGGGGCATTGATATTGTCTTTTTATTCCACTGTGACCTCCATGTCTCTTCCAAGGGGCATTACAACAGTCTTGTTAAGCTACTGCGACCTCCACCACTTTTCCAAGGGGCGTTGATATTGTCTTTTTATTCCACTACGACCTCCACCATTCTTCCAAGGGGCATTAAAACCGTCTTGTTAAGCTACTGCGACCTCCACCACTTTTCCAAGGGGCATTAAAACCATTTTTTTAAGCTACTGCGACCTCCAAGTCTCTTCCAAGGGGAATTAAAACCAACTTGTTAAGCTACTGCGACCTCCACCACTTTTCCAAGGGGCATTGATATTGTCTTTTTATTCCACTGCGATCTATACCATTCTTCCAAGGGGCATTAAAACCATCTTGTTAAGCTACTGCGACCTCCACCATTCTTCCAAGGAGCATTAAAATCGACTTGATAAGCTATTGCGACCTCCACCATTCTTCCAAGGGACATTAAAACCGTCTTGTTAAGCTACTGAGACCTCCACCACTTTTCCAAGGGGCATTGATATTGTCTTTTCATTCCACTGCGTCCCCCATGTCTCTTCCAAGGGGCATTGAAACCATCTTGTTAAGCTACAGCGACCTCCATTACTTTTCCAAGGGGCATTGATATTGTCTTTTTATTCCACTGCGACCTCCACCATTCTTCCAAGGGGCATTAAAACCGTCTTGTTAAGCTACTGCGACCTTCACCACTTTTCCAAGGGGCATTGATATTGTCTTTTTATTCCACTACGACCTCCACCATTCTTCCAAGGGGCATTAAAACCATGTTGTTAAGCTACTGCGACCTCCACCACTTTTCCAAGGGGCATTGATATTGTCTTTTTATTCCACTGCGACCTCCACCATTCTTCCAAGGGAGATTAAAACCGTCTTGTTAAGCTACTGTGACCTCCACCACTTTTCCATAGGGCATTAAAACCATTTTTTTAAGCGACTGCGACCTCCACGTCTATTCCAAGGGGCATTAAAAACATCTTGTTAAGCTACTGCGACCTCCACCACTTTTCCAAGGGGCATTGATATTGTCTTTTTATTCCACTGCGTCCTCCATATCTCTTCCAAGGGGCCTTAAAACCATCTTGTTAAGCTACTGCGACCTCCACCACTATTCCAAGGGGCATTGATATTGTCTTTTTATTCCACTGTGTCCTCCATGTCTCTTCCAAGGGGCATTAAAACCGTCTTGTTAAGCTACTGCAACCTCCACCACTTTTCCAAGGGGCAATAAAACAGTCTTGTTAAGCTACTGCAACCTCCACGTCTCTTCCAAGGGGCATTAAAACCGTCTTGTTAAGCTACTGCGACCTCCAAGTCTCTTCCAAGGGACATTAAAACAGTCTTGTTAAGCTACTGCGACCTCCACCGCTTTTCCAAGGGAGTTTGATATTGTCTTTTTATTCCACTGCGACCTCCACCATTCTTCCAAGGGGCATTAAAACCATCTTGTTAAGCTACTGCGACCTCCACCATTCTTCCGAGGGGCATTAAAACCAACTTGATAAGCTATTGCGACCTCCACCATTCTTCCAAGGGACATTAAAACCATCTTGTTAAGCTACTGCGACCTCCACCACTTTTCCAAGGGGCATTGATATTGTCTTTTTATTCCACTGCGTCCCCCATCTCTCTTCCAAGGGGCATTAAAACCATCTTGTTAAGCTACTGCGACCTCCACCACTTTTCCAAGGGGCATTGATATTGTCTTTTTATTCCACTGCGACCTCCACCTTTCTTCCAAGGGGCATTAAAACCGTCTTGTTAAGCTACTGCGAACTTCACCACTTTTCCAAGGGGCATTGAAACAGTCTTGTTAAGCTACTGCAACCTCCACGTCTCTTCCAAGGGGCATTAAAACCATCTTGTTAAGCTACTGCGACCTCCACCACTTTTCCAAGGGGCATTAAAACAGTCTTGTAAAGCTACTTCAACCTCCACTTCTCTTCCAAGGGGCATTAAAACCGTCTTGTTAAGCTACTGCGACCTCCAAGTCTCTTCCAACGGGCATTAAAACCGTCTTGTTAAGCTACTGCGACCTCCACCGCGTTTCCAAGGGACATTGATATTGTCTTTTTATTCCACTGCGACCTCCACCATTCTTCCAAGGGGCATTAAAACCGTCTTGTTAAGCTACTGCAACCTTCACCACTTTTCCAAGGGGCATTAAAACCATTTTTTTAAGCTACTGCTACCTCCACGTCTCTTCCAAGGGGCATTAAAACCATCTTGTTAAGCTTCTGCGACCTCCACCATTCTTCCGAAGGGCATTAAAACCAACTTGTTAAGCTATTGCGACCTCCACCATTCTTCCAAGGGACATTAAATCCGTCTTGTTAAGCTACTGTGACCTCCACCACTTTTCCAAGGGGCATTGATATTGTCTTTTTATTCCATAGCGACCTCCACCATTCTTCCAACAGGCATTGCATTTCCTCATAATTTTAGTCAGCTTTTGCTTTTCAATGCATAGGCGGACACTAAGGGAGCCCCACTCCCCAATAATGGGTAGAAGGTTTTTGTATACTGTAATCCACTTCTGTTTCAAGGGGCATTGCAGTTCCTCATAATTTTTGGAAAGCCTTCCATTCACTGCTTAGGCCAACAGTGCACTGGAGACCCAGTTGCTATAAATGGAAAAAATGGTTTAGTTAAGGCCCTCTGACCTCCATGTCACTTCCAAGGGGCATTGGAGTGCCTCGAAATTTTTGGTAGGCATTGCACTCACTGCATGCCCTATAACTGTGTAGCCGAACCGCTCCTATTGGTTCAGAAACATATCCTACAAGACATGTGTGGTTGACTGGCCTGATATTGATGCGAATGGTCCCTGTTCCTCCTGCTCTTTCTCCTTTGCCACCACCTCTTCCATCATTCATCACCTGAAGCTTTGTTTTAACGGGAGTCATAGAACTGGGATAGTAGCAGGTAAACATCCAGCAATCCTCGGAGGAGGTAGGATATGCACCAAAAGACTGACCACCTCAGGCCTAGCCGCTACTACATACATGCGCTAGCATTCCAAGAAAACAAGGCAGATACTATCTTCCATTATCATCATTATTCTCCTCAACTTGGCACTCTCAACTCACCTGATGAAGAAACCAGGGCCCACCGGAGAAGTCTGGTACTCTGGTGGGCTTGTCCAATGCTGCCCTAATGCAGGCCAGACTAAGAAAAGTGTGGGGGAAGTTCCCAGGAGAAATAGGGGCGGCTGGGGACCAAGCGTGGACATCCGGCCGCCGAGCTGCTGGGGACTGAGTATGGATACCAGGCCGCCGACGCAGCCTCGACATGGTGGCCGGCGTCTGCCTCCACATGCCTAAAAGGCCCAATTTCAAGTGCAAGCAAGCTAGCAGTATGGTTTTGCAGCCTGGGGGTGGGTGGGTGGCAGGTTGCACACTTACACTTGCATTGCAAGGAATGGGGGAGGTACAATTGAACACTGCCCTGGGACAAGGACTTGCACGGGGATAGTTGCAAGTCTGCATCTTCTGATGCGGCAAGGATCACTTCTGATGGGCACACTTTTAGGCAGTGACCTTGGTGGCAGAGATGCTTCCAGGGGTCTTCCCCTTGCTGTTCCCATGTCTTTTCAGCACTGTATGCATGTGTCACACAGCACCTGGCCAGATAAGGTTGTAAAATGTTAAAATGACATTTCCCGGTGAATGCATTTGTCACGGTTGAAAGCAATACAAAAGTGCAAAAACATATAAAAAATGCTACTTGTGAGCATAGCCCAAGGTGTGGAGGAGTATTTTTGTTTTTGTTTATTTATTTTACCTTATACACAAGTCTTTACCCTGGAAAGGATGTTCCTTAACATATTTCACAGGAAAACCTTTTCAGTTTCGTTATTGAACGTTTTATTGTGAGCCCGTAAAAGTGGCTTAATACCTCTGACCATTTTGTTTTCATCAGTGACCTGGGGGTCAGAAATGCATCCTGGGGGGATGCCCATGCTGTCCCCATGTCTTTTGAGCACTGTCACTATCGTTTTGGGCACTTTTTAGGCTTTCTACTGACTGCCGGGGGTGCCGCCGCAAAAATGCTCCGGTATCACGGTGAGCTCAGCCCGAGCTTCGAGCACCCGAGCATTTTAGTGCTCTCTCAACACTAATCAGGATGACAATCAGAATGTCAGATATCAAAAGTGAAACACCCCTGTAGTTTGTGTGCTAAATAGGCATAATAACAAAAAATAATAATAACAACATTACTATTGGGATTTGAACCAAGCCATTGTAATTTCAGAGGTTATTGCCTTACCATTGAGCTATCCAGTCAAGAGATTTTAAGTGGGAGCTTTTCTTGTCTTATGAGATCAACCATGAAAATACTCAGGGTGACTAAAAGTCATTGTGATTCTGATGTTTGAAGAAAGTCACACATCAGACTCTCACATCAAAATCAAACATCATTTGAATTTGGCTTGGGGGAGGTATTTCTGAAAGTCCCAATCAGTTTCAGACAAGGTTTGCACTGAAAATCATGTAACCATATAGAACGTTTAGCTTTCCTCAGCTGAGATTTTATCTCAGTGGTTAGTGCACTGGCTTCAAGACGTAGAGTTTTGGGTTCAAGTCCCATCAGCGAACAGTGAATATTTTTTTATTATTATTACAGTTGTAAAAGTCACTTGTCAGGATCACTTGTCAGACAGGGAATTTATCCTCAAACTGTCATCATTCTGATGTTTGATTTTGATATCTGATCATGTCCTAAAATGGACACTTGATTTCTGCATTATTTCTGCACCTAGTTTACTAGTTAACTGTATTAGTTTACTTTTGTTTTTATTATTATTATTATTATTTATTATTATAGCGCCATTGTTTCCATGGCGCTTTACATTTTATTGCATTTTTATCTCATTTTTACGATGTATTTTTTCTTTCTTCTTGGTATGTTGTGCTGTAAATACTGTTGCTTTGTTTTTGATCATTTCTAGCATTTGTTTTTAGCAAAACTTTACTAACACAATCAGCGAGTATTATATGCGTTTTTAGTGAGTTTTCACAGCGGAAACAACACATGCGGTTTTTACTTGCAGATTTTCCACATCTAATCCAATCTTATGGCGAAAATCTGCGCTTAAAAATCGGCATACCCATAAGAGAAATTAACATGTAGAGGATTTCAGAAACACACCACAGATCAGTTTATGCTGCTTAAAAAAAAGGAGAGGGAATGAGATTTTTATTAATCCCATCTACTTTACAGTAATTGGAAAATGCTGCATTTTTATGCTGATCGAAACTATGCATAATCAAAAACTCATTGTGGAACTTAAACTTACTGTGTGTGATCCCTATGATCTTATTACAAACTAGATGGTGGCCCGATTCTAACGCATCGGGTATTCTAGAATATGTATGCGGCCGACCGGGCGCGACTGATCAGCGAAGCTGTGTTTAAATGCGTTGTGCACTACTTTAAATGAACTGACCAATGTATCCCCCTGGGGCCCCTAATGAATTTTGTAATTACGTCATATTGTCTATACTACTTGTGACAACATCGCTGACTATGCACAGCAAGCACAAAATTCCCCCGGCTGCAGCCGGCTCTTGCTTCCGCTTACATCACGACTATTTGCGGCTGCAGTCAGGGGTCTCCTGTTCCGCATACAAAGTTGAATGACGGGCTGTGGGCGGGGTTATCCCCCATCGTGTCACACACAGCATCCACCGCGCCTTCTGTCAATGAATGCGCGTGCGGTGGATGCCGGGTGTGACGGGATGGTGGACAACCCCGCCCACAGCTCATTACTCACCGTGGAACGCGAAACAGGTCATCTCCCGGCTGCTTCGCCGCTGATCTCCCGACGGTGGCCTGCGTGTTTCAAATCCGGCGCCAATCTGCGGCCGGGCCGCTGATCTCCTGACAGCAAGTGAGAAGGGAGGACCGGAGAGAGGCGCTGCCTAGGCTGCCGGTCGGGGTACTTCTGCTGCATCGCCGCTGACCTCCGTGCGGCATATGAGCCGCTAACGGCCGCCATCTTGTTCTGAAATCCCGCGTCGCTGATTGGCCGCGGCCGGACCAATCAGCGACGCGAGATTTCCTGGATGGACAGACAGACGGGATAAGCCGATTATATAGTAGATGGAATGTTCGTAGTGAACAAAATCCTTAGACTGCTTTGTGCATTCCACTATCTTGCCTCATAGCAGAACTAACAATGTATGGCTGATAAGTGTTTTTTGAAATGTTGCCATCAGTGGAGGTATCAGTTATAACAGCTGTGCACTGGCGAAGGATAGTCTGAATAGTATACCTATGCACTAAGGAAGATTGATAAACAATATATCCAAGAACTGATTGAGCACAGCATACACGTGGGCAGCTTCCATAAAAATGGGGGCAGTTGTGAGGCTCATTGCACAAACCAATGGAGATCATACAAAGTACATAAGAAATAGCCAAAAAAAACAAAACAATAGATAATTGTATTCAATAATATATCATAAAATCGTATGATTCTGAGGTAAAATAAAATCACCTCAAATTGATGAAAATAAAGGTGTATGTGTGTTATATAGAAAAAAATGTAATTGCTGAGAATGATGGCAAAAAAAATAGAATTAGACTTACTGGTAAGTCGGTTTCTAATAACCTATCATGACAGCACACAGGATGTATCCCCACCCTAATAGGGACAGGAAATACGAAGAGGTTTAAATAACATTGGAGGGAGGATGTGGGAGGGGCTATTACAAAGGACCACAAGAGTATAGATGCTTCAAATTAATTTATATTTCTACTGATCCAGCTGTTGTAGAAACAATGAGAGGGGCGGGAATTACCCATGTTGTCGTTTATGGGTTATTAGAAGCCGAATTTCCGGTAAGTCTAATTCTATTTTCTCTAATAACCCCCCCTGACAGAACACAGGAGGTATACCAAAGATTTACTAGGGAGGGACAGCAAACTGAAGGAACTTCCTTCTGAAGGCTAAATCTCCAGCAGACATTAGGACTAGTCTGTAGTGTTTAGAGAAAGTATGAATTGAGGACCATGTAGCAGCTCTGCAAATCTGTTCGATGGATGCGCTAGATTTTTCAGCCCAGGAGACAGATATCGCCCTTGTAGAATGGGCCTTGAGCTTTGCTGGAGGAGGTAGATCCTGGATCTGGTAAGCCTCCATAAATGCCTTCTTAATCCAGTTGGCTATTGTGTATTTCCTCTGCTTGCACCTGGTGTATGGACAAATAGGTTCTTCTCTTTCCTTCCTTCTTCTGTGTATATCTGTTTAAAAGATTCTGGTGTAGGCCAGAGAAATAGAACTGTGGTTTTGCAGTTCCACGGGTCAAATCTCTGTATTATCCTGCTTTTGGCATTTTTTGCATTAAAAAAAAACTGTAATAGTGCCTCCCTGACTGGTCAGACACGAATATATCTGTTTAAAAGAGTCTGGTGTAGGCCAGAGAAATAGAACTGTGGTTTTCCTCTTTCACGGTTCTAATCTCCTTTTTATTACCCTTTTTCCATTGATAGTGCGAGTATAAGCTATTTTACTTCATTTACAATGGGCAAGGCGCGTGGCAAGGGACGTGGAAGTGGACGTTCTGGTGATGGTGCGTGCAGAGGATGGGGCCGTGGCCGAGGTGAAAATGTGCCACAACCAACAGCCACATCTTCTCGCTCCCAATTCAAAACCGAATTACTAGGGAAGCACACAACAACACCACTATTGCGAACTGATCAGTGTGAACAGGTTATTAATTGGATAGCAGATAATACTTCCAGTTACCTGGGCACCACCACCTCCGGTCTGTCTTCCACACGGTCAAGTCATAGTAGCCGTGAGTCTTGACCCCATACTCCTCCTCACCCTGATGCTCCTTCCTCCCACCATGCCGAGTGTCGTCAGACAGCAATTAATCCCACACTTGGACACTCTGAATAGCTGTTCACTGGTCCATTTCCATATTTGTGCCCCTCGCCTGCTCCGCTTGAAGTGGTGGAAGAGGAGATCTCATGTAGCGATGCTCAAATATTTTAACAGCCACGACCACAGGTAGTCGATGCTTGCAATTTATCACAAGAGGTGGACGATGATGAGACACAATTGCCACGAAGTGAGGAGGAGGATCGAGGTGCGCAAGTGAAAGAGGAGGATGTGGTGGATGATCTAGTAACTGACCCAACGTGGCAGGAGGACACGCAGAGCGAGGCCTGCAGCACACAGGGGGAGGGAGGCAGAGTACCCCAACAGGCAGGAAGAAGCAGTGTGGTGGTAGCACACAGAAGGCGGGCAACAGTTCCATGTAACACCAACACAAGGGACGTTGCCAGTACAACCGGTAGGTCTTCCAGAGTCTGGAATTTTTTTAAAGACTGTGCTAATAATCCCAAAAAGGCCATTTGTACCACCTGCCATGCCAGCATCAGCAGGGGTGACAAAACTACCAGCCTGACCACCACCAGCATGATCAGGCACATGGCAGCAAAGCACCCGACTTTGTGGGGCGAACCCCAGGGTCCACGACCAGTGTCAGTGGGTGTCACCACTGCTTCTTTCGCTGTAGTGCGTGTAATAGAACCCCCTGTTGTGCGTGCAAGGCAATCCCCTCTCCATACTGCATGCAAAGATGCCCCCTCCTCTCAGTCTTCACTTGTTATGGCAGTTTCTCAAGAAACAGCATCAACGTCCAAGTCCACGTCCCACCGCAGCGTTCAATTGTCCATATCGCAGAGCATTGATTGAAAGCGCAAATTCGCAGCCAACACCCTACAGGCCACAGTCCTAAATTTGCACATTTCACGACTGCTTGCATTGGAAATGCTGCCTTTTAGGCTGGTGGAGACGGAATCCTTCCGCAACCTTATGGCGGTGGCCATCCCTCAGTACTCGGTCCCAAGCCGATGCTATTTTGCCCGGTGTGCCATCCCCGCACTACACAAGCACGTGTCCCAAAACATCTGCCGTGCCCTCAATACCGCAGTTACTGGGAGAGTCCACCTGACAACGGACACGTGGACTAGTGCTTGTGGCCAGGGACGGTACATCTCTCTGACGGCACACTGGGTAAACATAGTGGAAGCTGGGACCCAGTCGGACCTTGGGACGGAACACATACTTGCGACACCGAGGATTGCGATCCCTATGTGAGTCAGAGTTGCCCCCACAGTGTACAGCTCCTGCACCTCATCCTCCTCCTCCTCCTCATGTTCAGCCTCCATCTCAGATATCACCACATCAGTTACAAGCTGAAAGCACTGCAGTACTGCCTCAGCCAAGCGGCAACAGGCTGTGCTGAAACTCATAAGCTTAGGTGATAAACCTCACACTGCTTGTGAGTTGTGGACAGCTGTGAAAGAGCAGGCAGATCTGCGGCTGAGACCGCTGAACCTACATCCAGGCATGGCCGTGTATGACAATTCCCGTAACCTGGTGGCGGCTCTGAAGCGAGGCGAGATCACACACGTACCATGCCTGGCTCATGTGCTTAACCTCGTGGTTCAGCGGTTTCTTAAATCATACCCCGAGTTGCCATATCTGCTCGTGAAAGTACGCCGCCTGTCAGCTCATTTTCAGAAGTCTGCTACAGCTTCCGTCACCCTTGCAGTGTTGCAGCAGCATTTGCAGCTTCCGGCACACCGACTGGTGTGTGATGTCCCCACACATTGGAACTCTAGCCTCCACATGTTGCAAAGGATTTGTGAGCAGAAGAGAGCAGTTGTGGAGTACCAGCTGCAACAAGTCCATCGATATTCAGGTCAGACTCCACACATAAGACCTCAGGAGTGGACCTGGATGTCTGACATATGTACCATCCTGACAAACTTTGAGGAGTCCACCAAGATGGTGAGTGGTGATGACGCCATCATTAGCGTCAGCATCCCACTTGTCTGTCTTTTACAGCGCTCTTTGCAGAGAATTAAAGAGGAGGCATTGCAGCCAGACTATGATGAGATGGATCAAGAAGCCATCATGGGTGATTACACACAGCCCAGCCTCATCTCATCCCAATGTGCAATGGGGGACAATGAGGGAGAGGAGGAGGAGGAAGAACAGGAGCTGGTATCATGCGCTGTAGACGGTAGTACCTGTACAACTGTCATACAGTCAGTTCAGCGTGGGTGGCCTGAGGACAGGGGGGAGGAGGAGGAGGAGGTCAGTCGTCATCTTGGTGAGGACACGGAAGTCTTGCCCGTTACCAGTCTGGCACGCATGGCTGACTTTATGTTACGCTGCCTTAAGCGTGACTCTCGCGTTGTCAAAATGTTGGCGACAGTCATTACTATTTGGTGACACTTTTAGACCCACCCTGCAAGAAGAACTTTCACTCTCTTATTCCTGAGGAATGCTTGGAAGGCATAGGCAAAGACTATGGGAGACCCACTCCCCAATAATGGGAATAATGTTTTTAATATGCTGTGCTGCATGGCTCTTGCAAGGGGCATGAAAACCGTCTTCTTAAGCTACTGCGACCTCCACCACTTTTCCAAGGGGCATTGATATTGTCTTTTTATTCCACTGCGTCCTCCACGTCTCTTCCAAGGGCCATTAAAACCATCTTGTTAAGCTGCTGCGATCTCCAACACTTTTCCAAGGGGCATTAAAACAGTCTTGTTAAGCTACTGTGACCTCCACCACTTTTCCAAGGGGCATTGATATTGTCTTTTCATGCCACTGCGACCTCCACCATTCTTCCAAGGGGCATTAAAACCGTCTTGTTAAGCTACTGAGATCTCCAACACTTTTCCAAGGGGCATTAAAACAGTCTTGTTAAGCTACTGCAACCTCCACGTCTCTTCCAAGGGGCATTAAAACCGTATTGTTAAGCTACTGCGACGTCCACCACTCTTCCAAGGGGCATTAAAATCGTCTTGTTTAGCTACTGCATCCTCCACCATTCTTCCAAGGGGCATTAAAACCATCTTGTTAAGCTATTGCGACCCCCACCACTTTTCCAAGGGGCATTAAAACCGTCTTGTTAAGCTACTGCGACCTCCACCACTTTTCCAAGGGGCATTGATATTGTCTTTTTATTCCATTGCGACCTCCACCATTCTTCCAACGGGCATTGCATTTCCTCCTAATTTTAGTCAGCTTTTGCTTTTCAATGCATAGGCGGACACAAAGGGAGACCCACTCCCCAATAATGGGTAGAAGGTTTATAGAATGCTGTAATCCACGTCTGTTTCAAGGGGCATTGCAGTTCCTCATAATTTTTGGAAAGCCTTCCATTCACTGCTTAGGCCAAGAGTGCACAGGAGACCCAGCTGCTATAAATGGAAAAAACGGTTTAGTTAAGGCCCTCTGAGCTCCATGTCACTTCCAAGGGGCATTGGAGTGCCTCGAAATTTTTGGTAGGCATTGCACTCACTGCATGTCCTATAACTGTGTAGCCGAACCGCTCCTTTTGGTACAGAAACATATCCTACAAGACATGTGTGGTTGACTGGCCTGATATTGATGTGAATGGTCCCTGTTCCTCCTGCTCTTTCTCCTTTGCCACCACCTCATCCATCATTCATCACCTGAAGCTTTGTTTTAACGGGAGTCATAGAACTGGGATAGTAGCAGGTAAACATCCAGCAATCCTCGGAGGAGGTAGGATATGCACCAAAACACTGACCACATCAGACCAAGCCGCTACTACATACATGCGCTTGCATTCCAAGAAAACAAAGCAGATACTAACATTTATCATCATCATCATGCTCCTCACCTTGGCACTCTCAACTAGTGTTGAGCCACCCCCGTAGTGTTCGGGTTCGGTTCGGTTCGTCGAACACCGGGATGTTCGAGGAACTGTTCGTCGAACTGTTCGTCGAACACCTTAGAACACCGTCGAACACCGTTAAAACCAATGGCAGGCAAACAAAAACACATAGAAACACATAGAAAACACCTGCAAAGGTGTCCAAAAGCTGACAAACTGCTCAGAAGACACTCTCTTTAAAAAAGCCGGCCGGCAAATTCAGCAGCGGCATACACCGGTACCCGACAATTTAGACAAGAAGGAATAGAGCATCACACATAGATTAGATAGATAGAAACATGTCAGTCACACATATAAGAAGCACAGTGACAGTGTTGGTTACTGCACTTGTCATTTAGTGTAAAGGATTTATTAAAAAAAATATTAGTGTTTTCATGCACCGTCTCTTTAAAAAAGCCGGCCGGCAATTCAGCATCTGTACCCGACAATTTAGAACAGAAAGATAGAGCATCACACATAGATTAGATAGATAGAAACATGTCAGTCACATATATATGAAGTACAGTGATAGTGTTGGTTACTGTACTTGTCATTTAGTATTAAAATAAAGGATTTATTATTAAAAAAATTGGCGTGGGGTTCCCCTTAATTTTAGGCTCTAGCAGAGGTTAAGCAGACGGCTGGGGCAGATGGTTGAAGCCTGGGAAGGGGGTAATACCCACGGAGCTTCCCAGGCTACTAATATCAGCCTCCAGCTGAATACATAGCCTTTACTAGCTATTAAAATGGGGGACCCCCCCAAAAAAATGACGTGGGGTCCCCCCTAATTTAATAGCTAGCAAAGGCTAGGCAGACAGCTGGGGGCTGATATTAATAGCCCAGGAAGGGAGCCATGAATATTGGCCCCCTCCCAGGCTAGAAACACCAGCCGTCAGCCGCCCCAGAAATGGCGCATTCATAGGATGCGCCAATTCTGGCACTTAGCCTCGCTCTTCCACGCTGCCCTGGTGCGGTGGCAGGGGGTAATAGGGTTGGGGTTGATGTCAGCTTATAATGCCAGCTGACATCAAGCCCAGGTTAGTAATGGAGAGGCGTCTATAAGACACCCCCATTACTAACCCCATAGTCAAAGTTAAAAAAAACACAAACACCCAGAATAAAGTCCTTTAATTGAAATAAAGACACAATCCTTTATTGTTCTAAATTAAACCATACTTACCATCACGCCCATTCCAGCTGAAGCCAACGATCTCCTGCAATAAAAGAAAAATAATAAAGCAACCTCATCCTTACCTTTCCATGGTTCCCACGACAGCTTCAGCTCTGCTACATCGAGATGACAGGCTGGACCGCAGCAGAACGCTGCCATCCAGCCTGTCATCCCGCAGACACTGAGAAGCGCAGGCTTGCTTGCGCTGCTCAGCGTCTCTCTGTGACGACATCCAGATGAGCCGAGTTCATGTCCAATGAACTCGGCTCACCTCATGCACGTCACTGACAGCGTGGGAAAATTCTCACGCTGAAGCGCTGATTGCAGGAGAATTTTCCCACGCTGTCAGTGACGTGCAGGAGGTGAGCTGAGTTCATTGGACATGAGCTCACCTCATGCACATCACTGACAGCGTGGGAGTATTCTCCTGCACTCAGCACTTCAGCGTGAGAATTTTCCCACGCTGTCAGTGACGTGCATGAGGTGAGCCGAGTTCATTGGACATGACCTCGGCTCATCTGGATGCCGTCACAGCGAGACAGTGAGGAGCGCAAGCATGCCTGCGCTTCTCAGTGTCTGCGGGATGACAGACTGGATGGCAGCGTTCTGCTGCGGTCCAGCCAGTCATCTCGATGTAGCAGAGCTGAAGCTGTCGTGGGAACCATGGAAAGGTAAGGATGAGGTTGGTTTATTATTTTTCTTTTATTGCAGGAGATCGTTGGCTTCAGCTGGAATGGGTGTGATGGTAAGTATGGTTTAATTTAGAACAATAAAGAATTGTGTCTTTATTTCAATTAAAGGACTTTATTCTGGGTGTTGTGTTTTTTTTAAATACTTTACTAGAAATTCATGGCGGTCATGTCTAATACTGGCGTGACCCCATGAATTTTGGGCTTGGGGCCAGCTGATAATACCAAGCTGGCCCTAACCCCTTTATTACCCAGTGAGCCACCGCACCAGGGCCCTGGATGAGTTGGGTACAGCGCCAGAAGATGGCGCTTCTATGAACGCGCCATTTTCCGGGGTGGCTGCGGACTGCAATTTGTAGCGGGGGTGGCCCAGAAAGCTTGGGCCTCCCTGCGCTGCAGATTCCAGCCCCCAGCTGCCTAGTTGTACCTGGCTGGACACAAAAATAGGGCGAAGCCCCACGTACTTTTTTTTTAATTATTTCATGAAATTCATGAAATAATTAAGAAAAAAAGGCCTTCCCTATATTGTTGTGTCCGGCCAGGTACAAATAGGCAGCTGGTGGTTGGGGGCAGCCCGTTCCTGCCTGCTGTACCTGGCTGGACACAAATATAGTGCGAAGCCCCACTTCAATTTTTTTTAATTATTTCATGAAATTCATGAAATAATTAAGAAAAAAAGGGCTTCCCTATATTGTTGTGTCCGGCCAGGTGCAAATAGGCAGCTGGTGGATGGGGGCAGCCCGTTCCTGCCTGCTGTACCTGGCTGGACACAAATATAGTGCGAAGCCCCACTTCAATTTTTTTTAATTATTTCATGAAATTCATGAAATAATTAAGAAAAAAAGGGCTTCCCTATATTGTTGTGTCCGGCCAGGTACAAATAGGCAGCTGGTGGATGGGGGCAGCCCGTTCCTGCCTGCTGTACCTGGCTGGACACAAATATAGTGCGAAGCCCCACTTCAATTTTTTTAAATTATTTCAGGAAATTCATGAAATAATTTAAAAAAAATTGACGTGGGGCTTCACACTATATTTGTGTCCAGCCAGGTACAGCAGGCAGGAACGGGCTGCCCCCAACCACCAGCTGCCTATTTGTACCTGGCCGGACACAACAATATAGGGAAGCCCTTTTTTCTTAATTATTTCATGAAATAATTTAAAAAAAATTGACGTGGGGCTTCGCACTATATTTGTGTCCAGTCAGGTACAGCAGGCAGGAACGGGCTGCCCCCAACCAACAGCTGCCTATTTGTATCTGGCCGGACACAACAATATAGGGAAGCCCTTTTTTTCTTAATTATTTCATGAAATAATTTAAAGAAAATTGACGTGGGGCTTCGCCCTGTTTTTGTGTCCAGCCAGGTACAACTAGGCAGCTGGGGGCTGGAATCCGCAGCGCAGGGAGGCCCAAGCTTTCTGGGCCACCCCCGCTGCAAATTGCAGTCCGCAGCCACCCCGGAAAATGGCGCGTTCATGGAAGCGCCATCTTCTGGCGCTGTACCCAACTCATCCAGGGCCCTGATGCGGTGGCTCACTGGGTAATAAAGGGGTTAGGGCCAGCTTGGCATTATCAGCTGGCCCTAAGCCCGAAATTCATGGGGTCACGCCAATATTAGACATGACCACCATGAATTTCTAGTAAAGTATTTAAAAAAAACACAACACCCAGAAAAAAGTCCTTTAATTGAAATAAACACACAATTCTTTATTGTTCTAAATTAAACCATACTTACCATCACGCCCATTCCAGCTGAAGCCAACGATCTCCTGAAATAAAAGAAAAATAATAAAGCAACATCATCCTTACCTTTCCATGGTTCCCATGACAGCTTCAGCTCTGCTACATCGAGATGACAGGCTGGACCGCAGCAGAACGCTGCCATCCTGCCTGTCATCCCGCAGACACTGAGAAGCGCAGGCTTGCTTGCGCTCCACAGTGTCTCTCTGTGAGGGCATCCAGATGAGCCGAGTTAATGTCCAATGAACTCGGCTCACCTCATGCACGTCACTGACAGCGTGGGAAAATTCTCCTGCACTCACCGCTTCAGCGTGGGAGAATTCTCACACTGAAGCGCTGAGTGCAGGAGAATTCTCCCACGCTGTCAGTGACGTGCAGGAGGTGAGCTGAGTTCATTGGACATGAGCTCACCTTATGCACGTCACTGACAGCGTGGGAAAATTCTCCTGCACTCAGCGCTTCAGCGGGAGAATTCTCACGCTGAAGCGCTGAGTGCAGGAGAATTCTCCCACGCTGTCAGTGACGTGCAGGAGGTGAGCTGAGTTCATTGGACATGAGCTCACCTTATGCACGTCACTGACAGCGTGGGAGAATTCTCCTGCACTCACCGCTTCAGCGTGAGAATTTTCCCACGCTGTCAGTGACGTGCATGAGGTGAGCCGAGTTCATTGGACATGAACTCGGCTCATCTGGATGTCGTCACAGAGAGACGCTGAGCAGCGCAAGTAAGCCTGCGCTTCTCAGTGTCTCCGGGATGAGAGGCTGGATGGCAGCGTTCTGCTGCGGTCCAGCCTGTCATCTCAATGTAGCAGAGCTGAAGCTGTCGTGGGAACCATGGAAAGGTAAGGATGAGGTTGCTTTATTATTTTTCTTTTATTGCAGGAGATCGTTGGCTTCAGCTGGAATGGGCGTGACGGTAAGTATGGTTTAATTTAGAACAATAAAGGATTGTGTCTTTATTTCAATTAAAGGACTTTATTCTGGGTGTTTGTGTTTTTTTTAACTTTGACTATGGGGTTAGTAATGGGGGTGTCTTATAGACGCCTCTCCATTACTAACCTGGGCTTGATGTCAGCTGGCATTATAAGCTGACATCAACCCCAACCCTATTACCCCCTGCCACCGCACCAGGGCAGCGTGGAAGAGCGAGGCTAAGTGCCAGAATTGGCGCATCCTATGAATGCGCCATTTCTGGGGCGGCTGACGGCTGGTGTTTCTAGCCTGGGAGGGGGCCAATATTCATGGCTCCCTTCCTGGGCTATTAATATCAGCCCCCAGCTGTCTGCCTAGCCTTTGCTAGCTATTAAATTAGGGGGGACCCCACGTCATTTTTTTTGGGTGGTCCCCCATTTTAATAGCTAGTAAAGGCTATGTATTCAGCTGGGGGCTGATATTAGTAGCCTGGGAAGCTCCGTGGGTATTACCCCCTTCCCAGGCTTCAAACATCTGCCCCAGCCGTCTGCTTAACCTCCGCTAGAGCCTAAAATTAAGGGGAACCCCACGCCATTTTTTTTAATAATAAATCCTTTATTTTAATACTAAATGACAAGTACAGTAACCAACACTATCACTGTACTTCATATATATGTGACTGACATGTTTCTATCTATCTAATCTATGTGTGAAGCTCTATTCTGTCTGTTATAAATTGTCGGGTACCGCTGCTGAATTGCCGGCCGGCTTTTTTAAAGAGACGGTGCATGAAAACACTATTATTTTTTTTGATAAATCCTTTACGCTAAATGACAAGTACAGTAAGCAGCACTTTCACTGTACTTCGTATATATGTGGCTGACATGTTTATATCTATCTAATCTATGTGTGAAGCTCTATTCTTTCGGTTCTAAATTGTCGGGTACCAGTGTATGCCGCTGCTGAATTGCCGGCTTTTCATGTTTCACTGTTGACACTGTTCCCATCGATTTGGGCAATCACTGTAATGCCACAACCACCATGGCTGTGGCATTACAGTGAGTGACAGACAATCCCTGCATGATTGGTGCTCTAAATAGCGCCAGACATGCAGGACAAGCTTTTGGTGCACGAACAGTTATCGAACATAACCTCGAACAGCCGAATTTTTTGCAAATCGTTCGGGTTCGTCGAACAACTCGAACACCGCCCAAAACAGCTCGAATTTGAGATTGGCGAACAGTTCTAGTCGAACACCGCTCATCTCTACTCTCAACTCACCTGATGGAGAAACCAGGGCCCACTGGAGGAGTCTGGTTCTCTGGTGGGCTCGTCCAATGCTGCCCTAAAGCAGGCCAGGCTAAGAAAAGTGTGGGGGAAGTTCCCAGGAGAAATAAGGGCGGCTGGGGACCATTTATGGACACCGGGCCGCACCCAGGCAGCTGGGAACCGTATGTGGACACACGTCTGCGGGGCGGCTGGGGACCGAGCGTGGACACCCGGCCGCCGAGCGGCAGAGATCTGAGTATGGATATCAGGCCGCCGACGCAGCCTCGACAAGGTGGCCCGCGTCTGCCTCCACATGCCTAAAAGGCCCAATTTCAAGTGCAAGCAAGCTAGCAGTATGGTATTGCAGCCTGGGGGTGGGTGGGTGGGTGGCAGGTTGCACACTTACGCTTGCATTGCAAGGAATGGGGGAGGTACAATTGAACACTGCCCTGGGACAAGGACTTGCATGGGGATAGTTGCAAGTCTGCATCTTCTGATGCGGCAAGGATCACTTCTGATGGGCACACTTTTAGGCAGTGACCTTGGTGGCAGAGATGCTTCCATGGGTCTTCCCCATGCTGTTCCCATGTCTTTTCAGCACTGTATGCATGTGTCACACAGCACATGGCCAGATAAGGTTGTAAAATGTTAAAATTACATTTCCTGGTGAATGCATTTGTCACGGTTGAAAGCAATACAAAAGTGCAAAAACGTATAAAAAATGCTACTTGTGAACATAGCCCAAGGTGTGGAGGAGTACTTTTGTTTTTGGTTATTTATTTTACCTTATGCACAAGTCGTTACCCTGGAATGGCTGTTCCTTAACATATTTCACAGGAAAACCGTTTTAGTTTAGTTTTTGAACATTTTATTGTGAGCCCGTAAATGTGGCTTAATACCTCTGACCACGTTGTTGACAGCAGTGACCTGGGGGTCAGAAATGCTTCCTGGGGCGATGCCCATGCTGTCCCCATGTCTTTTGAGCACTGTCACTATCGTTTTGGGCACTTTTTAGGCTTTCTACTGACTGCCGGGGGTGCCGCCGCAAAAATGCTCGGGTCTCCCATAGACTAACATTGGGCTCGTTGCTCGGGTTGAGCACCCGAGTATCACGGTGAGCTCGGCCCGAGCTTTGAGCACCCGAGCATTTTAGTGCTCTCTTAACACTAATCAGGATGACAATCAGAATGTCAGATATCAAAAGTAAAACACCCCTGTAGGTTGTGTGCTAAATAGGCATAATAACAAAAAATAATATTAACAACATTCCTATTGGGATTTGAACCAAGCCATTGTAATTTCAGAGACTGATGCCTTATCATTGAGCTATCCAGTCAAGAGATTCTAAGTGGGAGCTTTTCTTGTCTTATGAGATCAACCATGAAAATACTCAGGGTCACTAAAAGTCATTGTGATTCTGATATTTGAAGAAAGTCACACATCAGACTCACACATCAAAATCAAACATCATTTGACTTTTGCTTGGAGGAGGTATTTCTGAATGTACCAATCAGTTTCAGACAAGGTTTGCGCTAAAAATCATATAACCATATAGAACCTTTAGCTTTCCTCAACTGAGTTTATACCTCAGTGGTTAGTTCCCTGGCTTTTAGACGTCGAGTTTTGGGTTCAAGTCCGAACAGAGAACATTTTTTTATTATTACAGCTGTAAAAGTCATTTGTCAGGATCTCTTGTCAGACACGGCATTTATCCTCAAACTGTCATCATTCTGATGTTTGATTTTGATATCTGATCATGTCCTAAAATGGACACTTGTTTTCTGCTTTATTTCTGCACCTAGTTTATTAGTTAACTTTATTAGTTTACTTTTGTTTTTATTGCATTTTTATCTCATGTTTACGCTGTATTTTTTTCTTTCTTCTTGGTATGTTGTGCTGTAAATACTGTTGCTTTGTTTTTGATCATTTCTAGCATTTGTTTTTAGCAAAACTTTACTAACACAATCAGCGAGTATTATATGCGTTTTTAGTGAGTTTTCACAGCGGAAACAACACATGCGGTTTTTACTTGCAGATTTTCCACATCTAATCCAATCTTATGGCGAAAATCTGCGCTTAAAAATCGGCATACCCATAAGAGAAATTAACATGTAGAGGATTTCAGAAACACACCACAGATCAGTTTATGCTGCTTAAAAAAAAAGGAGAGGCATGAGATTTTTATTAATCCCATCTACTTTACTGTAATTGGAAAATGCTGCATTTTTATGCTAATCGAAACTATGCATAATCAAAAACTCATTGTGGGAACTTAAACTTACTGTGTGTGAACCCTGTGATCTTATTACAAACTAAATGGTGGCCCGATCCTAACGCATCGGGTATTCTAGAATATGTATGCGGCCGACCGGGCGCGACTAATCAGCGAAGCAGTGTTTAAATGGGTTGTGCACTACTTTAAATTAACCCCCCAATGTATCCCCCTGGGGCCCCTAATGAATTTTGCAATTACGTCGTGTTGTCAATACTGCTTGTGACAACATCGCTGACCACGCACAGCCAGCACGTAATTCCCCCCGGCTGTAGCCGGCTCTTGCTTCCGCTTACATCACGACTATTTGTGGCTGCAGCAAGGGGTCTCCTGTTCCGCGTACCACGGTGAATGACGGGCTGTGGGCGGGGTTATCCCCCATCGTGTCACATCCAGCATCCACCGCGCCCTCTGTCAATGAATGTGCGTGCCTTGGATGCCGGGTGTGACGGGATGGTGGAAAAACCCGTCCACAGCCCATCACTCACCGTGGAAAGCGAAAGAGGTCATCTTCCGGCTGCATCGCTGCTGATCTTCCGACGGTGGCCTGCGTGTTTCAAATCTGGCGCCAATTCACGGCCGGGCTGCGCCAGTAGCTGATTGGTCGCTGCCATCTGGCCGCGACCAATCAGAAGCGGTGTTTTAAATTTTGCGCCAATATCGCTGATAGGTCGCGGCCCACGGCCGCGACCAATCAGCGACCCATGTTAGTGAGGACCAGGGAGCGGCGCTGCCTGTGCGGATAGCGCCGGTCATCTGCCGGCTGCATCGCCGTTAACCTCGGTGCGGCAGATGAGCCGCTAACGGCCGCCATCTTGTTCTGAAATCCCGCGTCGCTGATTGGCCGCGGCCGGACCAATCAGCGACGCGGGATTTCCTGGACGGACAGGCAGACGGGATAAGCCAATTATGTAGTAGATGGAATGTTAGTAGTGAACAAAATCCTTAGACTGCTTTGTGCATTCCACTTTCTTGCCTCATAGTAGAACTAACAATGTATGGCTGATAAGTGTTTTTTGAAATGTTGCCATCAGTGGAGGTATCAGTTATAACAGCTGTGCACTGGCGAAGGATAGTCTGATTAGTATGCCTATGCACTAAGGAAGACTGATAAGCAATATATTCAAGAACTGATTGAGCACAGCATACACGTGGGCAGCTTCCATAAAAAAGGGGGCAGATGTGAGGCTCATTGCACAAACCAATGGAGATCATACAAAGTACATAAGAAATAGCCAAAAAAACAAAACAATAGATAATTGTATTCAATAATATATCATAAAATCGTATGATTCTGAGGTAAAATAAAATCAGCTCAAATTGATGAAAATAAAGTTGTATGTGTGTTATATAGAAAAAAATGTAATTGCTGAGAATGATGGCAAAAAAAATAGAATTAGACTTACCGGTAAGTCAGTTTCTAATAACCTATCATGACAGCACACAGGATGTATCCCCACCCTAATAGGGACAGGAAATACGAAGAGGTTTAAATAACTTTGGAGGGAGGATGTGGGAGGGGCTATTACAAAGGACCACAAGAGTATAGATGCTTCAAATTAATTTATATTTCTACTGATCCAGCTGTTGTAGAAACAATGAGAGGGGGAGGGAATTACCCGTGTTGTCGTTGATGGGTTATTAGAAACCGAATTTCCAGTAAGTCTAATTCTATTTTCTCTAATAACCCCCCCCCCCGACAGAATGCAGGAGGTATACCAAAGATTTACTAGGGAGAGACAGCAACCTGAAGGACCTTCCTTCTGAAGGCTAAATCTCCAACAGACATTAGGTCTAGTCTGTAGTGTTTGGAGAAAGTATGAAATGAGGACCATGTAGCAGCTCTGCAAATCTGTTCAATGGATGCGCTAGATTTTTCAGCCCAGGAGACAGATATCGCCCTTGTAGAATGGGCCTTGAGCTTTGCTGGAGGAGGTAGATCCTGGATCTGGTAAGCCTCCGTAAATGCCCTCTTAATCCAGTTGGCTATTGTGTATTTTGCTGCCTTCTTTCCTCTGTTTGGACCTTGTGTATGGACAAATAGGTTCTTGTCTTTCCTTCCTTCTTCTGTGTCCTGAAGATAGTGCAGTACTATTCTCCGAAAATCCACAGTGTGGAATTCCAATTTTTTTTTTGTCTTTTGGGTTGTCACAAAATGATGCAAGGATTATCTCCTGAGATCTGTGGAAATTTGAGACCACCTTAGGTAGAAATGAAGGGTCAAGTTGGAAAATGGTGTTTGTTACAGGTTTCCTGCTCTTCTGGAGAGTTTTGATGACTTTCTCTGAAAGTCCTCTTGTTTTTAATATCAGGAATTCAGAAGCCAGGCAGTTAGGTGTAATCTCTAGGGATCCGGATGGTGAATTGGTCCCTGGAGAAGGAGATCTTTGATGGGAGGAAGGATTAGAGGGCTCTCCACACTCAGACTGGTTAACGTCCCGAACTAACTTCGTTTTGGCCAGAGAGGGGCCACTAGGATTACTCTGGTCCCTTCGGTCCTTATCTTCTGTAGGTTTTTGAAAGGATAGGCAGTAGGGGAAAGGCATACGCTAGTTTGAATTCCAATTTTTAACCGAACGCGTCCACACCAAAGCAAGGGCTGTTTGGATCCAAGGAGAAATATTGAGGTACCTTCGAGTTCTGGCGAAGAGATTTACCTCTGGATAGCCCCATCTCTCTCGACTAACATCTGGAAGACATCTGGGTTTAGGCTCCACTCTCCTGGATGAATCTTTCTTCTGCTTAAGAAATCGGCCTGGACATTGACTGAACCTTTGATATGAAGAGCCGACAGGGTTGTTCTTCGGCCCAGGAAAATATTCTTGCGGAGATTGCTTTTAAGCTTTCGTATCTTGTGCCCCCTTGATGATGAAGGTGGGCTACCGTGGTGATATTGTCTGAAAATATCTGAATGTGAGATTTCTGGACCAGAGGCTCTACTGCTCTGAGGACTTCCTCTACCGCTTTTAATTCTCTGAAATTTGATGGCTCACCTCTTTGGTCCATATACCCTGGAATAGCTGTTGGGAGACCATGGCTCCCCATCTCTTCCCACTGGCATCCACTCTTATGGTTAGTAGTGGATTCTGGATCCATAGTACTCCTCTGTTCAGATACTTCACGCTCAGCCACCAGAATAGAGAGGTTTTTACCCGTGGTGGTATAGGAATTCTCCTGTTCAGAGACCGTGGAGATCCGTCCCAATTCGTAAGGATGTGGATCTGTAATGTTTGGGTATGTGCCTTATCCCAGGCCACCATCTGTATAAAGGGTGTCAGAGACCCGAGGACCGACATGGCATCTCTCAATGATACTGATCTCCTGCTCATTAGGACATTGATCTTTGCTTTTATCATGACCTGTTTTTGTTTGGGCAGGAATGACATCTGGCTGTGGGAATCCAATAGTACTCCTAGAAATATTTTTGCCATGGAGGGAACCATATCCGATTTTTTATTTTTTTTTTTTTGTGGTTCACTAACCAGTCAAGAGATAATAGGATCTGAGTGGTCAACTGTAGATGTTCTTGGAGTACTGGTACTGAGGGCCGGATTAATAACAGGTCGTCGAGGTATGGTACTATTGATATATACTGGCCCCGGATATAAGCCATTACTTCTGCCATGACTTTTGTAAATATTCGCAGGGCTGGTGATATTCCAAATGGGAGAACATTGAATTGATAGTGGACTATTTGTTCCCCTTGAGCCACAGCGAATCTTAGGAACCTCCTGTGAAGTGGATGTATGGGGATGTGGTAATATGCATCCTGGAGGTCGATTGTGGCCATGACATGGTCCTGTGCTATCAGGGGGTCCGTCGACATGATGGATTTCATCTTGAATCGTTGGTAGTGGATATACTGATTCAGTGGCCTTAAATTGCTTATAACTCGGTGTGAGCCATTTGTTTTTTTATTAGGAAGAGTCTGGAATAATGTCCTGTGCCTATCCCTCTTGTAGGAACCAGGGATATCACCCCTGAAGATAATAGGTCTGTAAGACCGGATATCAGGGTGGCCTGACGACTCTGAGAGGAGAGCTGTATTAACTTTATCCTCTCTGGAGGATAGGAGGAGAAATTTATTTTTGCTCCGAACTCGACTACCCTCAGGACCCATGGGTCTGAGCAGATTTCTTTCCACTGAGGGAGAAAATTCGAGATGCGGCCCCCCGACTGTCCTGACGTCATGGTCTGTTCTGACATTGATTTTGGGAGAGAAAAAGATTCTTACCTCCTCTTCCTTTTGGGTAGCTCCATCGTCCTGTTTTCCCTTTACCCCTATTTTGAGGATTCTGCTCCTGGGAGGGATGAAAAGGCCTTTTTCTCACATTCCTAGGTTTCGGGAGGGCCTTCTTCTTGTCTGAGGCCTTCTCTAGAAGATCATCTAGGGCTGGCCCGAACAAGTATTTCCATTTAAAGGGGATGGAACATAATTTCATTTTTGATGTCACATCGCCGTTCCTGGATTTCAACCATAGGACCCTTCTTAAAGAGTTTGATAGCCCAGATGCTCTTGCCGCCACTCTCACTGATTCTGCAGAAGCGTCTGCTAAAAACCCCATAGCTTTCTGTAGAAGCGGTAGGGGTGCTAAGATGTCTTCTCTGGGGGTGCCCGAGACCAGGTGCTCCTCCAGTTGAGCTAGCCAATGAGCCATTGATCGAGCTACACCCGTAGAGACTGATTTGGTGTTTAATAGTGCTGCCGAAGTCTCCCAGGATTTTGAATAGTCCCTCCATTTTGCGTTCCAAGGGGTCTTTTAATTGAGAGGAATCTTCAAAGGGCAGTGTTTTTTTTTTTTTTTTGCCACTCGTGAAATTTGGATATCCACTCTTGGGACTTCAGATCAGCATTCTGCAGTCTCGTCGTCTACAAGAAATCTATCCTTTAACTCCGTAGGGGTATTCAATCTCCTTTCCGGAGATTCCCATTCCTCTAGGACTAAGCCCCTAATACTCTGGTGTATAGGGAACACTCATTTTTTCCTGGAATGCAGCCCCCCAAACATCTGATCCTGTACTGTCTGGGGACCCTTTTCTTCCTCGACCTCAATAGTTCTCCTTACTGCCATGAGGAGTTCCTTCAAGCTATATGATGGAAAGTAGTATCTCTCTAGCTGGGAGTTATCAGGAGTTGGACTCAGTTCACCTTCCTCTGGAAGATTTTCCAAGATATAAATCTCATCTTGAGAATCTTCTTCCCCTCCCTCTGGCGGGCTAATTTTCGTCTTTTTGGCTGCTGAGGGAGTAATGTAGTACCCAGACTAGGTGAGGGCGTAGGGAGAGCGACTGAGGCTAAGGAGGATTTGATCTCTTGACGTACAATCCCCTTTATTTCTTCCATTAAGGAAGGTTGTCCTTGCCTGATAATCTTCTCCGTACAGTCCTTGCATAGGGGCTTTCTATGGGAGGACAATAGCTTTTGTGTATAGATGGAACATCTGCGTGACGGTTTAGCTTTGTCTCCAGATGCAGGTTCCTTGTCCCCCTACAAGAGAGGGGAGAAGGGAAGGGGAGCTATAATCACTATTACCTGCATCTGGGAGATGGACTATCAGTGCCATACTTACTGGGACCGGACCGGCACTGGGCTCTACAGATGCAGAGCGAGAAGCTTCAACAGACTTGGTTTTGTCCTAACTGCAGATGTCTTCCTGTCCAGGACTCCTTTATGCGTGACTGGACCAGCGCCTCCCTCTGTTTAGAGGGCTCCTCCCCCGGTGTCCGGATGAAGACTTGTGATCAACGGCGGCATTACTGCTCTTTTTCGCCTTAACTTCGGATGTGGTCCACAGTGGAACGCAAAACTGCCGGAAGTGACTTCATCATCCACCGCCCGATGTCCCTTCCAGCGCCGCTTTGTGTACTCCACATCCTGGAGCCGGCATCGCCCTCGCATCCAGCGGGGGAGAGGAGAAGGAGGAGATGGACCGGAGAGCTCAGAGAGGCCTCCGGTCAGAAGATCCTGCAGATCATGCCCGAGAGCGTGGACTGCAGGAGGGGGTCCTGAATCAGGAGGGGACTGGAGCAGTGCCCTGAGGAGGAGAGGTAAAACCGCTCGATCCGCCACTGCCTGGCTTATAGCTTCCCCCAGTGACTGTCGCCGGCCCAGCACACCGGGGATGACCTCTTCATCCCTGATAGGGACAGGAAATAACACTGGAGGGAGGATGTGGGAGGGGCTACTTAAACCTCTTCTTAGTTCCTGTCCCTATTAGGGTGGGGTTACATCCTTCTGTGTGCTGTCGTGGGGGGTTATTAGAGAAATAGTAGTGGTATCAGCCTGATTAACCCTTTCGTGCCAGAGCCTGTTTTCGCCTTCGTGACCAGGCCAATTTTTTCAATTGTGACCACAGTCACTTTATGAGGTAATAGCTCTGGAATGCTTCAACAGATCCCCCTGATTCTGAGATTTTTTTTTTGTGACGTCTTGTACTTCATGATGGTGTTAAAATTTCTTCGATAAGACTTGTGTTTATTTGTGAAAAAATCGGAAATTTGGGGAAAATGTAGCAATTTTCAAACTTTGAATATTCATGTCCTTAAATCAGAGAGATATGTCACACAAAATAGTTAATAAATAACATTTCCCACATGTCTACTTTACATCAGCACAATTTTGGAACCAAACTTTTTTTTTTGCTAGGGAGCTATAAGGGTTAAAATTTAACCAGCGATTTCTCATTTTTACAACAAAATTTACAAACCATTTTTTTAGGGACCACATCACATTTGAAGTGACTTTGAGGGGCATTTTTGACAGAAAATACCCAAAAGTGACAACATTCTAAAAACTGCACCCCTCAAGGTGCTCAAAACTACATTCAATAAGTTTATTAACCCTTCAGGTGCTTCACAGGAATTTTTGGAATGTGGAAGAAAAAAATGAATATAGATTTTTTTCACAATGTTACTTTAGACCCCAATTTTTTTATTTTCACAAGGGTAACAAGAAAAATGGACTACACAATTTGTAGTGCAATTTCTCCTGAGCATGCTGATACCCCATATGTGGGGGAAAACCACTGTTTGTGCACACTGCAGGATTCGGAAGTGAAGAAGCGCCATTTGACTTTTTGAATTTAAAATTTGTTTGAATATTTAGCGGACGCCATGTCACATTTCGGGAGCCCCTCATGTGCCTAAGCAGTGGAAAACCCCCACAAGTGACACCATTTTAGAAAATAGACCACTTAGGGAACTTATCTAGGTGTGTGGTGAGGACCTTGAACCCCCAGGTGCTTCACAGGAGTTTATTATATTGAGCCGTACGAAATAAAATTTTCACATTTTTTCCAAAAAACTATTTTTCATCCCCTAATTTTGCATTAACAGAAGGGTAGCAGGAGAAATTGCACCATACAGTTTGTTGTTCAATTTCTCTTGAGTACGCCGATACCCCATATGTGGGGGAAAACCACTGCTTTGGCACACGGCAGGGCTTGGAAGAGAAAGGAGCTGTATGTTGGCTGGGATAAGTTGCAGACACCATGTCACATTTGAAGAGTTGCTGACATGCCGAAACAGCAGAAACCCCCACAAGTGATCCCATTTTGTAAACTACACCTCTCAAGAAATTCATCAAGGGAAGTAGTGAATATTTTTTAATTTTTAAATTTATACCATTTGGGAATGAAGTAAACATAATTACATTTTTACCATAAAAAAATGTTTTAGCCTCAGATTTTATATTTTCACACAGGGCAACGGGTAAAAATGGTGCTGAAATGTGTCACACAATTTCTTCTAAAAATGGCAATACCCTATATGTGACTGTACAGTACCGCTTAGCCATACGGCGAGATCCAGGAGGAATGGAGCGCTATTTGACTCTTGGAGAACAATTTATTGTAGAATAGTTTGCGGACTCCATTTACACAGCCCCTAAGTGCTAGAAGAGCAGAATCCCCCCTCAAGTTACCCCATTTTGGAAATTAAACCCCTGGGAATTTACCTACATGTATGTGACGATTTTGATTTCATGGGTCTTTTCCAGAAACAAGCAGCAGTGGATGTTGCTGAGTGAAAATTTCAAACTGCTGTGGAAGTGACGAGTACGCTGTAGTGACCAGCACGTTGTGCCCAGCTCATGCTTCTGGAAACATGCACCTGTAAATTAGGCAAGATCTCATCGCTACAGGAATGCCAAACATGTGGACCCTAAATGTAGTTTAGGCACATTGTGGGGCTCAGAAGGGAGGGAGGCATTTGGATTTGGGAGCACAAAATTTTCTGAATTTCATTTGGGGAGCAAGGGTTATTTCGCTTTTCCAGAGCCTTTGAGCTACAAGTAACTTGGAAGTCCCTTATATTTTTAACAGATGACGGACCTGAGTGGGGACTTGCTTTTTTTGAGGACGGAGTTGAAGCTTTTATTGGGAACATAAGGCTGAGCACTTACATTGGGATTTCCATCTAAATCTCCAAGTGATGTAATTCAGATGAAACCCCTGCGGGATCCATTCACTATAATGAGGCTGCAGACTTACTCTGGACTCCGTCTGGCCTCTGTTTAGCGGTGTCCTTTTTTTCAGAACTGCACAAAACTGGCCAACCTCACTTTTATTCACGCCTAAAAAAACTGACACCGTGGGATCACAGGCCAGACGGCATCCACAATGCCTATATCTGCCTCATTCCAGGAAATCTTCTGCCGGGGCTCTGTCTGAATCACGTATTTCAGAGATTTACACGGAAACCCTGGTGTAAGTGCTCAGCGCAGAATGCCAGATAAATGTGAGCAGAGCCTTACTGCGATCTTTGGGAGACATAATGAACAAATCAGTAGCAGGTGAAGAATTGTTTTTTTTTATTTTTTACATTGTTCCTCATGCACTATAAGTGATGAGACAACTTTATTCTTCTGGTCGGTGCGGTAACAACGATACCAGAATCAAATCGGGTTTTTATGATTGACAGCTGTCAAACACTAAAAGACGCTTTTTTTTGCAAAATCTAGTTTTTGCATCGCTATATTTTTGAGAGCTATAATTTTCCCATATTTTGGTCGACAGAGTCATGTGAGGGCTTGTTTTTTGCGGGACGAGAAATGAACAAAAACCAGCAATTCAGGATTAGTTTTTTGAGGTTTTTTTTATGACGTTCTGCGTGTGGTAAAAGTGATAAGGCAGCATTATTCTTCGGGTCAGTACGTTTACAGTGATACTACATCCTATATTTTTTTTTTATGTTTTGGCGCTTTTACACAATAAAACTATTTTATAGAAAAAATATTTTTTTTTCATCGCTTTATTCTGAGAACTATAACTTTTTTATTTTCTGGCTGATGGAGCTGTATGGCAGCTTTTTTTTTCTTACGGGACAAGATGACGTTTTCAGTGGTACCATTTTTATTTCCATTTGGCTTTTTGATCGCATCTTATTCCACTTTTTGTTTTATTTAGTTTTTTTTACGGTGTGCACAGAAGGGGTTAATTAGTGTGACTGGTTTATAGATCGGGTTGCTCCAGACACGGCGATACCAAATATGTGTCCTTTTTTTGTTTTTGCATAAATATGGATTTATTGTTTTAATATAACTTCAAACCAAATTTCCAAGCCCTTTCCACTTCCTGCCGACTCCAACTCAAAAATATCTCCCGGATCCGCACATTCCTCAACCATGAATCTGCAAAAACACTAGTGCACGCCCTCATTTCTCGCCTTGACTACTGCAACCTCCTGCTCTGTGGCCTCCCTTCCAACACTCTCGCACCCCTCCAATCCATCAAAAACTCTGCTGCCCGACTAATCCACCTGTCCCCCCGCTATTCCCTGGCCTCTCCTCTCTGACAATCTCTTCACAGTCTCCCCATTGCTCAGACTCCAGTTCAAAACCCTAACCGTGGCATACAAAGTCATTCACAACCTGTCTCCTCCATATATCTCTGACCTAGTCTCCCGTTAAATACCCGCAGGCAACCTCTGACCCTCACAAGATCTCCTTCTCTACTCTCCTCTTATCTCTTCCTCCCAAAATCGCATACAAGATTTCTCCCGTGCATCCCCCCTACTCTGGAACTCTCTACCCCAACATATCAGACTCTAGTCGACCTTGGAAACCTTCAAAAGGAACCTGAAGACCCACCTCTTCCGACAAGCCTACAACCTGCAGTAACCCTCGCTCCACTATACCGCTGCATGACCATCTCCCCACCGATCCCTTGTAGATTGTGAGCCCTCATAGGCAGGATCCTCGCTCATCCTGTACCAGTCACTGTCACATTGTGTTTAAGATTATTGTAAATGTTTTTGCTATGTATACCCCTTTTTCACATGTAAAGCGCCATGGAATAGATGGCGCTATAATAATAATAATAATAATAATATTTTCTCTAATAACCCCCCCACGAAAGCACACAGGATGTAACCCCACCCTAATAGGGACAGGAAATATGAAGAGGTTTAAATAGCCCCTCCAACATCCTCCATCCAGTGTTATTTCCTGTCCCTATCAGGGATGAAAAGGTCATCCCCGGTGTGCTGGGCCAGCGACAGGCACTGGGGAGAAAACTACAAGCCAGGCAGCGGAGGGTCGAGAGGTTTACCTTGCCTGCGCCCTCAGGCATGGTCTGCAGGATCTTCTGGTCAGAGGCCTCTTTGAGCTCTCCGGCCCATCTCCTCCTCCTCCACCCGCTGGATGTGCGGGCAATGCCGATCTCCAAGATGTGGAGCGCACGCCGCGGCGCTGGAGGTGACGCCGGGCGGTGGATGATGACGTTACTCTCCGGTGGTTATGCGTTCCACATTGGAGCGCAGCAGACGCAAGGGGAGAAAAGAGCAGTGATAGCCGCCGATGATCACACCTGTCTTCACCTGGACACCGGAGGAGGAGCCCTCTAATCAGAGGAAGGCACTGGTCCAGTTGCCCATAAAGGAGCCCTGGACGGTTAGACATCTGCAGGTAGGACAAAACCATGTCTGTTGAAGCATCTTCTCGCTCTGCACCTGTAGAGCCCAGCGCCGGTCCGGTCCCAGTAAGTATGGCACTGGTAGTCCATCTCCCACATGCAGGTAATAGTGATTATAACTCCCTTTCCTTTCTCCCCTCTCTTGTAGGGGGACAAGGAACCTGTATCTGGAGACAAAGCTAAACCGTCACGCAGATGTTCCATTTGTACAAAACAGCTATTGTCCTCCCATAGAAAGCCCCTATGCAAGGACTGTACGGTGAAAATTATCAGGCAGGAACAACCTTCCTTAATGGAAGAGATAAAGGGGATTGTACATCAAGAGATCAAATGCTCCTTAGCCTCAGTCGCTCTCCCTACTCCCTCACCTAGTCAGGATAATACATCTACTCCCTCAGCAGCCAAAAAGAGGAAGATCAGCCTGCCAGAGGGAGGAGAGGAAGATTCTCGAGATGATATATATATATATTGGAAAATCTTCCAGAGGAAGGTGAACTGAGCCCAACTCCTGATAACTTCCAGCAAGAGAGATATTACTTTCCATCAGATAGCTTGGAGGAACTCCTCATGGCAGTAAGGAGGACTATGGAGGTCGAGGAAGAAAAGGGTCCCCAGACAGTACAGGCTCAGATGTTTGGGGGGCTGCTTTCCAGGAAGAAATTAGTGTTCCCTATACACCAGAGTATTAGGGACTTAGTCTAGAGGAATGGGAATCTCCGGAAAGGAAATTGAATACCCCTACGGAGTTAAAGAATAGATTTCCTGTAGACAACGAGACTGCAGAATGCTGGTCTGAAGTCCCCAGAGTGGATATCCAGCTTGCACGAGTGGCAAAGAAGACCACATTGCCCTTTGAAGATTCCTCTCCACTAAAGGACTCCTTGGAATGCAAAATGGAGGGAATACTCAGAAAATCCTGGGAGACCTCGGCAGCACTACTAAACACCAACGCAGTCTCTATCGGCGTAGCTCGATCAATGGCTCGTTGGCTAGATCAACTGGAGGAGCACCTAGTCTCGGGCACCCCCAGATAAGACATTTTCGCATCCCTACCGCTTCTACAGAAAGCTACGGGGTTTTTAGCAGATGCTTCTACAGAATCGGTGAGAGTGGCAGCAAGAGCATCTGGGTTATCAAACTTCATGAGAAGGGCCCTGTGGTTGAAATGTGGCATCAAAAATGAAATTGTGTTCCATCCCCCTTAAAGGGAAATACATGTTCGGGCCATCCCTAGATGATCTTCTCGAGAAAGCCTCAGACAAGAAGGCCCTCCCGGAACCTATAAATGTAAGAAAAAGGCCTTTTCGTCACTCCCAGGAGGAGACCCCCAATATTGGGGTAAAGGGAAAACAGGATGATGGAGCTACCCATAAGGAAGAGGAGGCAAGAATCTTTTTCTCTCACAAAATCAACGACAGAACAGACCATGACGTCAGGATAGTTGGGGGCCGCATCTCGAATTTTCTCCCTCAGTTGAAAGCAATCTGCTCGGACCCATGGGTCCTGAGGGTAGTTGAATTTGGAGTAAAAATAGATTTCTCCTCCTATCCTCCACAGAGAGTAAAGTTAATGCAGCTCTCTTCTCAAAGTCGGCAGTCCACCCTGATATCCGGTCTAACAGACCTATTGTCCTCAGGGGTGATATCCCTGTTTCCTACAAGGGAGATAGGCAGAGGACATTATTCCAAACTCTTCCAAATAAAAAAAAACAAATGTCTCGAATTGAATTGAATTATAATCAATCTAAGGCCACTGAATCAGTGTATCCACTACGGGCGATTCAAGATGGAATCCATCAGATCGACGGTCCCCCTGATAGGACAGGACCATGTCATTGCCACAATCGATCTCCAGGATCCACATCCCCATACATCCACTTTACAGGAAGTTCTTAAGATTCGCAGTGGCTCAGAGGGAACAAATAGTCCACTACCAGTTCAGTGTTCTCCCACTCGGGATCTCATCAGCCCTGCAAATATTTACAAAGGTCATGGCAGAAGTCATGGCTTATATCAGAGGTCAGAATATTTCAATAGTACCATACCTCGACGACCTGTTATTAATCGGGCTCTCAATACCAGTACTCCAAGAACATATACAGTTGACCACTCATATCCTACCTTCTCTGGGCTGGTTAGTGAGCAACAAAAAAAATTGGATATGGTTACCTCCGTGATAAAAATGTTTCTAGGAGTACATTTCTGCCCAAACAAAAACAGGTCATGCTAAAAGTAAAGATTAATGTCCTAAGAAGAAGGAGATCAGTATCATTGAGAGATGCCATGTCGGTCCTTGGGTCTATGACATCCTGTATCCAGATGGTGGCCTGGTCTCAGGCATATACCAGTACATTACAGACCCACATCCTTACGAATTGGGACGGATCTCCACGGTCTCTGAACAGGAGAATTCCTATACCACCATGGGTAAAAACCTCTCTATTCTGGTGGCTGAGAGTGAAGAATCTGAACAGAGGAGTACCATGGATCCAGAATCCGCTAATATCCATAAGAGTGGATGCCAGTGGGAAGGGATGGGGAGCCATAGTCTCCCAAGAGTTATTCCAGGGTATATGGACCAAAGAGGTGAGCCAGCGCTTATCAAATTTCAGAGAATTAAAGGCCGTAGAAGTACTCAGAGCAGCAGAGCCTCTAGTCCAGAAAACCCACATACAGATATTTTCAGACAATATCACCACAGTAGCCCACCTTCATCATCAAGGGGCCACAAGACACGAAAGCTTAAAAGCAGTCTCTGCGAGAATATTTTTCTGGGCCGAAGAACATCTTCTATCCCTGTCGGCTCTTCATCTCAAAGGTTCAGTCAACGTCCAGGCCGATTTCTTAAGCAGAACAAAGATTCATCCAGGAGAGTGGAGCCTAAACCTAGATGTCTTCCGGATATTAGTCGAGAGATGGGGTTATCCAGAGGAAGATCTCTTCGCCGGACACCAGAATGCGAAGGTACCTCAATATTTCTCCCTGGATCCAAACGACCATTGCGTGGATGCATTGGCTCACCAATGGGAATTCAAACTAGCGTATGTCTTTCCCCCACTGCCTATTCTTTCAAAAACCTTACAAAAGATAAGGACCAAAGGGACCAGAGTAATCCTAGTGGCTCCTCTCTGGCCAAAATGAAGTTGGTTTTTTAACCAGTCTAAGTGTGGAGAGCCCTCTAATCCTTCCTCTCATCAGAGATCTCCTTCTCCAGTGACAAATTCACCATCTGGATCCCGAGATATTACACCTAACTGCCTGGCTTCTGAATTCCTGATATTGAAAGCAAGAGGCCTCTCAGAGAAATTCATCAAAACTCTCCAGAAGAGCAGGAAACCTGTAATGAACACCATTAACCATAAGATCTGGAAAACCTTCTTAAGGTGGTGAGCACCCACTCGCCCAGACCCTCATAGGGCTAATGTGGCTCAGATTCTAAATTTTCTACAAGAAAATGTGGCGCCCTGCTGCGCATGGGTGCCACAGATCCCAGAAGGGTGCATGGATGGACTTCTCCACAAGAGGCCCTCGCACATTCACTCCTCCACCCTACCACCTCAGACCAGCAGAGGGAGCCGGTTAGGGACATATATAGGGAGGGTGGAGCAAGGCAGCTCGGTCTTAGTTTCAGATTAGTGTTCAGAGAGGAACACAGCTCAGAGTGAGCAGAGAGTGTGCCGACGCTCAGAGAGCGGTGAAGACGCAACACACCAGCTGCCGAATAGTGAGGGCCCCCAGTGTGGTCAACGGCGAGGAGAAAAGGAGAGTGGAGCTAAGGGGGCAGAGGAGCATAGCAAGCTCACCCCGTTATGCAAACCGGA
Source organism: Phyllobates terribilis (assembly GCF_046119375.1). Classification (NCBI taxonomy): domain Eukaryota; kingdom Metazoa; phylum Chordata; class Amphibia; order Anura; family Dendrobatidae; genus Phyllobates; species Phyllobates terribilis. Next base: position 119,118,466 of record NW_027362772.1, read on the forward strand.
CACCGGGTCCGAGCCTACAGGGACCCTTTACACCCAGTATTGATAACCGGAATCCCAGGAGGACTACAAGTTCCTGGCAAACCTGAAGCTAGACACCTACAGGATCAGGAACCACGAAGGTCCCTACGTCCAGGGAAAGTGGTTACCAACCAGAGGTCCTACTTCTGAGCAACAGGTGAAGTAAAAGCAGGACACATAGTCTAGGCGCAGTTGCAGGCAGGCCAGGAACATACACAGAGACAGAACGGATCAGGAGGCCCTATACCCGCTTACTGTGGCGAAGTCCAAAAGTGCGCCCTTCACCTGGAGTGCCCTGGACCGTACCTAACAGCACCAGTAAAGGTAATGAAGCAAATCCCCTGTCTCTGTCCATTACCTCTGCTGCGCCATCGCTCCCCCTGCACCACAACACCCAGTGCAACCTGCATCATTTTCACTCCCCTGAGGCCTGCTCCACCTGTGGGGAGCCGTTCCATCTTAAGCTGTCCTAACACCTGCCTCAGAGGACTGGCGCAGCGCTTGTGATCCTCACCAGACACCACAGGTGGCATCACGACAAATCCCCTATAAATATCCACTTTTTGCACTGACCTCCCTGGGTCACGGACCGGGCCAGCCACCGTGATCTCCCCCAAAAGCAGCTATAAGGCCCGGCTGCCGAGTACCCCATGGCCCTGGGGGCGAGTCAGATCTTGGCGTCATGAACAGGATTTCGTGCCCGTTGCCACCGGGTACTGTGCGCCTTAAGAGACTGTAACCCTTACTGTGGTGAAGTTTTCCCGCCATTCCTGAGGTTTTTCCGCCATATCCACCATTTTTCCTGTTGCCGTGCTGGAAGAAGAGGTGCGTAACCGCTGGAAGCACGCGAAGCCTAGGGTATGCCCCACCCCTGACATCGTACCAGGAAGCATCAGGTCCTGGAAGGAGCCAGAGGACGCTCTGACGTCAGACGCGAGCGACGCAAGGTCCTGAAAGAAGACAGTCGCCCGCGGAGCTGCGGCCTACCTGAAAAGAAATTGAAGAAGGTAGGCTTCGGCTCACTAGGGGGGCGCAACCATGGCCGACAACCAGCAAGCCGCCGGAGCACTGGTTAGCGCTCGTGAGGCCCAATCTACACCCGGCGCCGCACAGGCTGGAGCGGCCGCTCCAGCAGCAGGGGTCATAACTCCGTTGATACCTATGGCCCTGCCTTATATCCCTGGAGCAAAGTGGTTCCCCCAGTATAATGGTAAGCCAGACACACTGTCCGAATTCAAGAGGAAAATATGCGGCATACTGGATATGTATTCTATGACTGGCAAGCAGAGAGCCGCCGTAGTGTTAGGACAATTGACTGCTGCCGCTGAGTGAGAAGTTGAAACCTGGCCAGCCGCAGACCAAGAATCAGTGTCCGTCATCTTTAAAAGAATGCAAACAGTGTTTGAAAACCGCACTGAGACAAATCTCCGGATGAGGTTCTACCAGTGTGTCCAGAAACCTGAGGACAGTATCCGGGCCTATGCCTCGCGCTTACAGAAGGCTCTGCGGGCTCTGAAACAGGTTAGTCCAGCCAGCATCCATGAGGAAAATAAAATGCTGACGGAACAGTTTATCCGGGGGTTGAAGTCCCAGGAAGAGAGCATAACTGTACGGTGGTGGGCCTTAGATCATCCAGATGCCACTTTTGACACCCTTAAGGACATGGCTATAAAGGGCCTGCAGCCCCTGGAAACAACAGAGACTGCTATACAGCGTTACCAGGGTGGGGCCACCCCAGTGCCCGAAGCACCCACTGCTCCTCCATTGATGGCTGAAACAAGGATGCAAACAGTGCCCTGGGCACTGTAACGAGCACCCTGCAGCTACAGACGGAGCCAGAGGCAAAAGTAAGGATCCCGCTAGCCGACAGCCCTGAGGATGTCCCCTGGATGAGAAGGAGGGCAACGCCACCCCGTGGGAGGACCAACGGCGCCCACCAGAAGAGTTCGTCTGCTACCGCTGCCATAAAGCAGGCCACACCACGCGGACCTGCCCTTTTAAACGAGGAAACCCTTGGGCCGAGGGCCGACACCCAGGAGTAGACCAACCAGGCCCATCAAACTGGTACCGCCGGTTCGTGGGAGGAAGACCTTTCCTGTCCATTGTGCTGGACGTCATCGCGACACCTGCCCTGCTGGACACAGGATCTCAGGTAACCATCATGCCTGATGTCCTCTACAAAAGGTTCTGGTCCATAGACGAACTTCACCCGCCAGATCCAAACCTTTCCGTGTATGCCTCTAATGGCCTCCCCCTTAACCTAGTCGGGGTTAAGGATGTGGCAGTAAAGGTGGGAAGAGTGGAACTGAAGGACCAGGGACTAATTGAATTAGAGACTAATCCTGATGATACTGACTTGTATATGGTACTTGGCACAAATATTGTTAGTAACTGTTTGGGAGAAGTGTTGTTCTTGCTCCAACAGATGGCTGACACCGCCTGACCAGGGCAGAGGAGGGTGCTCCAGAATGAGATCCGAGCCCTTATGTACCTGCAACAGGTAAAGCTATCAGGTGGTGAAATTGGTAATGTACGGGTAACAGACCCGATACCCATTGTGATTCCCCCGATGAGCAAAATGCTGATTTGGTGAAGAGCAGCAATAGGTCTCAAAGGACGGAGCTACCAGGCGGTAGTAGAACCCCTTAGCTCGGAGCATAGACCTACACTCTTGATTGCCAGAGGGGTAGTGGATGTACGCAATGGGAGGGTGCCCATACGCCTCCTAAACTATGCGGAGGACGAGGTTAGATTACCACGCTCCGCCACTGTTGCCAAACTGTACACAGTAGATAACAACTCCATACACACGGCGGAGTCCTTAACCTCACCAGATGAAGTGGAGGATAATGACCCGGGAACCCAGGTGGAGGACTGGTGTCAACAGCTCCATGTTGGGACAGACACCACTCCTGCCCATCAAAAGCAGGGTGTACACAGGGTGGTTCAGGAATGCGAGCAGGTATTCAGTAAACACCCACTTGACTTTGGGAGGATTAAAGGGGTATAACACCATATACCCACAGGTGACCATCCACCCATCAAAGAACGTTACAGGCCCATACCACCAGCACACTACCAGAAGCCGAAGGAGATGTTGCACGACATGAAGAAGGCAGGGGTAGTAAAGGATAGCTGTAGTCCCTGGGCAGCTCCCCTGGTCCTAGTCAGGAAAAAGGATGGAAGCATGAGAATGTGTGTAAATTACAGACAGTTAAATCGCATAACACACAAAGATGCATACCCTTTTCCCCGTATAGAGGAATCCCTGGCTGCATTAAAGTCTGCAAATTACTTCTCCACCCTTGACCTCACTAGTGGGTACTGGCAAGTAGCTGTTGCTGAGGAGGATCGGGAAAAGACGGCATTTATTACCCCGATGGGACTCTGCGAGTTCAACAGTATGCCGTTCGGACTCTGCAACGCCCCGGGAACATTCCAAAGATTGATGGAGTGCTACCTGGGACACCGCAACTTTGAGACTGCACTGCTATACCTGGATGACATGATAGTATACTCCAAAACGTACGAGGACCATTTGAAGCACCTGGCAGAGGTATTTGAGTCGCTGTTCCGGTATGGGTTGAAGCTGAAGCCCTCCAAGTGCCACCTGCTCAAGCGAAAGGTACAGTACCTGGGGCACATCGTCAGTCCAGAAGGAGTAGCACCGGACCCAGAGAAGGTCACTGCCATCCAGAAATGGCCGGATCCGAAGAGCCGCAAGGAGGTATGTCAGTTCCTGGGACTAGTCGGGTATTACCGGAGGTTTGTGAAGGACTACACCAAGAAAGCGGCGCCTTTGCAAGATCTCCTGGTAGGACAGTCCGGGAGAGGCAGAAACTCCCCGTTCCAGTGGGGTAAGGAGCAAGCTGAATCCTTTGAGGTGATGAAGGAGATCCTGACCGGCGAAGAGATCCTAGCCTACCCTGACTACAGCCAACCGTTCCTGCTGTACACTGATGCCAGCAATGAGGGATTAGGAGCTGTGTTAAGTCAGAAGCAGAATGGCCGAGAGAAGGTCTATACAAGCAGGAAGCTCCGCCCAACCGAGAGGAACCCAGAGAACTATAGCAGCTTCAAGTTGGAGTTCCTGGCCCTGGTCTGGGCCATCACCGAGCGGTTCAAGCACTACCTAGCCTCCAGTAAGTTCACTGCCTACACTGATAATAACCCCTTTACTCATCTAGAAACAGCCAAGTTAGCAGCCATGGAACAACGATGGATGGCTCGGCTGTCAAACTACTAGTTCACCATTAAGTACCGGGCAGGCCACAACAATGCCGATGCCCTGTCCAGGATGCCTCACCAGTCAGACACTGAAGAAGAAGTGGATGACCTGGAAGAGATTGAGCTACCTGCCTTCCATAGAAATGGGATGGTCCACGAGCAGCGCACCTGCAGGAGGCATCGCGGTAAGACGTTAAACCCTTTGCCTCACCACAGCTGGAAGGAGACCCAGGACAGCGACCCGGTTGTCAGCCGTATCAAAGAACTGATAAACCAGGACGGTTCCTCCCTGGAGAAGGACGAGTCTCCACAAGCCAAGCAACTGTGGAATGAGAGAAGCCGGCTGTTTATCTATAGAGAGAAGCTGTGCCGAAGGTACGTCAACCCAAGGACCCATGAGATGGTATGGCAGATCGCAGTGCCTAGGACGGACATTCAGATGGTGTTGGAGGCCTACCACGATCAAGCGGGGCACTTTGGCTGGAAGAAGCTAGAAACCCTGCTGAAAGGCCGGTTTTATTGGGTTGGAATGCGCAGTTCCATAGAGAGATGGTGCCGGGATTGTGCACCCTGTAGCCTCAGAAGAAAAGACTACAGCAGCCAGAAGGCACCCCTGCAACCCGTCAAGACAACTTGACCCTTGGAGATCGTGGCCCTGGATCATGTCAAGCTGTCACCCAGCAGGTCAGGATATTCCTATGCCCTGACCATGGTGGTGACTACTCCCGGTTCCTGCTGGTCGCCCCCGTCAAGGATCTGACGGCAAAAACTGCGGCGAAGATGTTTCAGGCGTACTTCTGCAGGCCCCATGGATACCCGGAGCAGGTGCTGACAGATCAAGGCCCTGCCTTTGAAGCCGAATTGCTCAAGGAGTTCTGCCATCTGTACGGGTGTAAGAAGATCCGGACTACATCGTACCACCCCCAAACCAATGGATTATGTGAAAAGATAAATAACATTGTCTTCGACCTGTTGAAGACCTTACCGCTAGAAGAAAGAAACCAGTGGCCAGACAAGCTACCTGACCTGGTAGATCTGTACAACCACATACCTGTGAGTTCCACCAATTGTACTCCAGCATATCTAATGCGAGCAAGACTCGGAAAGCCCATGGACCTGGAGCTTGGCTTAGTAGAACCCGAAGCAGATATGTCCACTGAGGACTGGGACACGAAGCGACAGGAAAAGTACAGGAGCTTACAAGCCTGTGTCGAAGACAGTCTGAATAGGGTAAGAGACAAACAGGAAGCACAGTACAACAAGAGTGCGCCAGCAGAACCCTTAGCACCTGGAGAAGTAGTGCTAAAGAGAAAAAGAGGAAACCACAAACTTGATGACCAGTGGGAGAGGGAACCCTACACTGTGTTAAATTCAAGATTTGATAACAGGAAGACCTGTTTAATTACCAAGGACGGAGGAAGAACAACTGCAACAGTATCTAGAGACCATCTGAAGTTTTGTCCAGGTCTGCTAAAGCCCAAGGAAGAAGTGCCTCTCACCGTACCGGAGAAGCCTAAAGAAGTACTCCACACTGAATTAGGAGATTTCCCGGCAGATTGGCCTCAACTAGGTGGAGCAGTAATAATACCTGTGATGCATTTCTACCAACAGCCAGAAGACCCTCCACAGCAAGTAGAACCTGTAAGTGCCCCAGAAGAGCCTGCTTAGGAAGAATCCCCGGAAGAAGGATCCCCGGTTGGAGCAGAGCAAGAAGGCCCAGACAATGGTACGCTTGCCAGTCCCATAGAGAGATTAAGGCAGTTTTACAATTTACCCACACGTAGAACTGACAGGGTAGCAGACGGTGCAGACACAGATGCCATCCACACTCCTGTACTACGCAGATCAACACGTACCACCAAAGGCCAGGCCCCTGTCAGGTTCAGTGAATAAGTGGAAATACCTATAGTATAAATAGTTGCCCGTGGGGTATGTTATTCTTGTGTTATTTTCATGTATTTAATTATTGATGTGTTTTGCCTTACAATGGACAATTTATATGAACATTAATTACCCGTAAGGGTGTATATATAAAGGACTCAGTGGCTGAGGACTGTGAGCAGCCCAAAAACTCTTATGTATGTAGTTGCACTCCCTGGAGTGCCCCTTGGTTGGCCAACGAACAAAAACCCGTTTGGCGTGGCCGAAGACTTGGTCCAGCACCTGGATCACCTATGCCCTGTAGCCACGCCCAGGGCCTACGTTGATGGTTTTCAGGCGGGTCACTCATGTGCCTCATGTTCTTTCACCGGTGAGATGGACACCATTAACTTGTAAGACTCTGAGGACGCTCTATATTTATATATATTTATTATGTATTTACACCTGTAACATTCAAGAAAAGTGCCTCCCATAAAGGGAAGAAATGTTATTGTTTACCTGTTTTTGAAAAATGTTTCAGTCCAGGAGTACTGAGTTTTACTAGGGGGGAATGTGGCGCCCTGCTGCGCATTGGTGCCACAGAACCCAGAAGGGTGCATGGATGGACTTCTCCACAAGAGGCCCTCACACATTCACACACCTCCACCCTACCACCTCAGACCAGAAGAGGGAGCCCGTTAGGGACATATATAGGGAGGGTGGAGCCAGGCAGTTCGGTCTTAGTTTCAGATTAGTGTTCAGAGAGGAACACAGCTCAGAGTGAGCAGAGAGCGTGCCAACGCTCAGAGAGCGGTGAAGATGCAGCACGCCAGCTGCCGAGTAGTGAGGGCCCCCAGTGTGGTCGACGGCGAGGAGAAAAGGAGAGTGGAACTAAGGGGGCAGAGGAGCATAGTAAGCTCACCCCGTTATGCAAACCGGACACCAGGTCCGAGCCTACAGGGACCATTTACACCCAGTAGGGATAACCGGAATCCCAGGAGGACTACAAGTTCCTGGCAAACCTGAAGCTAGACACCTACAGGATCAGGAGCCACGAAGGTCCCGACGTCCAAGGAAAGTGGTTACCAACCAGAGGTCCTACTTCTGAGAAACAGGTGAAGTAAAAGCAGGACACATAGTCTAGGCTCAGTTGCAGGCTGGCCAGGAACATACACAGAGACAGACACGGATCAGGAGGCCCTATACCCGCTTACTGGGGCGAAGTTCAAAAGTGCGCCCTTCACCTGGAGTGCCCTGGACCGTACCTACAAACAGCACCAGTAAAGGTAATGAAGCAAATCCCCTGTCTCTGTCCGTTACTTCTGCTGCTCCATCGCTCCCCCTGCACCACAACGCCCAGCGCAACCTGCATCGTTTTCACTGCCCTGAGGCCTGCTCCACCTGTGGGGAGCCGTTCCATCTCAAGCTGCCCTAACACCTGCCTCAGAGGACTGCCTCAGTGCTGGCAATCCTCACCAGGCACCACAGGTGGCATCACGATAAATCCCCTATAACTATCCCCTTTTTGCACTGACCGCCCTGGGTCACGGACCGGGCCAGCCACCAGGATCTCCCCCAAAAGCAGCCATAAGGCCCGGCTGACGAGTACCCCACGGCCCTGGGGGCGAGTCAAAGGTCTGGACAAAGGTCTCAGTCCTAGTACTCTTAAGGTTCAGGTAGCAGCGTTAAGCTCATACTTTGATCAAAGCCTAGCTGAACATCAGTGGGTGAAGAGATTTATGACAGCAGCCACCCGCATTCACCCTAGAGTAACAGACTTGATTCCCCCCTGGGACCTTAACATTGTGCTGAAGGGGTTAACGGTTCCACCCTTTGAGCCCTTATCAACCATAAGACTGGACTGGTTGACCTGGAAAACGGCTTTCCTGGCTCCAATAACTACAGCCAGAAGAATGTGTGAACTACAGGCCCTTTCGGTCAACGAACCATACCTGAGAATCCTGGAAGATCGTCTAATTTTCTGACTTGACCCTTCATTTCTACCGAAGGTGGTCTCAAATTTCCACAGATCTCAGGAGATAATTCTTCCATCGTTTTGTGACAACCCAAAAGACAAGAAAGAAATGTAATTCCACACTCTGGATGTTCGGAGAATAGTACTAACTATCTTCAGGAAACAGAAGAAGGAAGGAAAGACAAGAACCTATTTGTCCATGCACAAGGTCCAAACAGAGGAAAGAAGGCTGCAAAATACACAATAGCCAACTGGATTAAGAGGGCATTTACGGAGGCTTACCAGATCCAAGATCTACCTCCTACAGCAAAGCTCAAGGCCAATTCTACAAGGGCGATATCTGTCTACTGGGCTGAGAAATCCAGCGCATCCATCGAACAGATTTGCAGAGCTGCTACATGGTCCTCAATTCATACTTTCTCCAAACACTACAGACTAGACCTAATGTCTGTTGGAGATTTAGCCTTCGGAAAGACGGTCCTTCAAGCTGTTGTCCCTCCCTAGTATATCTTTGGTATACGTCGTGGGAGGTTATTAGAGAAAATAGAATTAGACTTACCGGAAATTCGGTTTCTAATAACCCACCACGACAGAACGGGTAATTCCCTCGCCGTCGCTTTGTTTCTATGACAGTCTGATCAGTAGAAATAAAATTAATTTGAAGCATCTATACTCTTGTGGTCCTTTGTAATAACACTGGAGGGAAGATGTGGGAGGGGCTATTTAAACCTCTTCATATTTCCTGTCCCTATTAGGGTGGGGTTACATCCTGTGTGCTGTCTGCTGTCGCGGTGGGTTATTAGAAACCAAATTTCCGGTAAGTAATTCTATTTTTTTTTTTAACAGTTTGATAACATTTTTTAGACTCTTTTTTAAACTTTTTTACTTGGCCCCATTATGGGACATCAATTTCTATTTTTCTAATCACTGTTCTCATGCAATGCAATAGACATGTATTGCATTGCATGAGAGCTCAGCTGACAGTTTTCCCCTGCAGTATTTCCTGCTAGACTCAGCTGCAGGCAGAGCCTAGTAGGATACCGTACATGGCAGACCTGAAGGTGGTCATGTGACCTCCGGCTGCCATGACTAGCATGTGTAAGCTATCACAGGGGCCGTCGGAAAGGTGAGTGGACGACCCCCTCTCCTCTCACTAACTTCTAAATGCCGCGATCACTATGGATCGCGGCATCTAGAAGATAGCAAAGGGTTAACATCATTGGGACCTGATCCAATCAGGTCCCGATGATGCCCCTTGTCAGAGATACTGCTCTGCACGGCACCCGCAGTGCTTGCAGGACCCTGGGGGAAGCCGTTAAATGACCATCAGAATTGTCAAAATGAATTATAATAATAGTACAGAAATATGGTACAGTGTGAAAATGTAAAGTCCGAGCAGGATGAATGCCCACTTATCCTTATTGAGTCAATTCAAAGTCTTTGGTAAATGCAATAAAAGTTCAGGCAATGTCTGGCACAAAGGTGAAATCCAGAGTTCGCTGAATGAGGCAAGAAATATGTGGTGGCGCAATGCAGCGGACAGGGAGTACTGGCTGGCGGTGCTTCTGAAACGCTGAGGCCGCGAACTGCATGTGACATCACAGCCAGATGAGTGTGGGGGCCGCGTGGGTCCACACTTCCTTATGCACTTCGGAATTAAAGGTTTCCTGAATCTGGGGAGACTGCTGTAGCGCTATGATGGATGGCTTTAAATACCTTGTATATATTCTTGTGTCGATCTCCTCCACGTCTCATTAATTAACCTCTTTTTCCCACAGTGCACTGCAAGAACTATAGTGACTGTGGATACAGGAGAGTTTGTTACATAAAGATGAGGTGAAGCAGATCGGGTGGATGCTACATTTGTTGTGATGGTTTCATACTGAAATGCTATTTTAAGTTGTGTGTTTTGTAAGTATAGCAATAAATTAAAGGGAAGAACTGTTTTACAAGAAGGCGCTCAGTGTGCACTTTATTGATTGTAGTTCAGCTTAACCTCCAAGGTCAAGAAAGAAAAAACTCAAGAATACGATTGAGGTGCTGGAGAAAGAAGGCCATTTCTTGATAGTAGGAGCCTTGTGACCTCAGCTGTCTTCCGTAGCTCTTCTTATGGGAGTGCGTGCATGTGACGGATATTGAGAAACACAAGCTCGTGGTCGATAATGAAATTGCAGATTGACACCCAAGATAGTCACCAGAAGAGTAAGTAGTATCAAACAGGAGAATAAAGTCTGTATGAATGTTTTCAATATGACTTTGAAATGGATATAATATTCCAAACCTTTTTATTTAATTGCCTATTTACTGGTTTTTATATTTATTACTGCCATTTTTTGAGTGAAGTTTATATCCATTTTGTAAGGTCTTTAAGTGAAGTATAGTGTGTGTGGTTGTTCTTTGATTGGAAACTGCAGCTGTTTAAGATTCTTGAGTTTTTAAGGGGGAATCATCTATAGTTTAATGTTGTAATATTAGTAAAAAATTATATAGAAAAATATCTAGCACTCACAGGTAGAATGAAAATAGTTTTAGCTTAATTTCTTCATGCAAATGTGTAAAAATCCAAGGCGGGTCAATATTAAAAAAAAAATCACAGCTGACGCTTTTTGAAAACGATCCATGTTTTTAATTATGGCATGTGGTGGACATCTAGAATATAACGCTGCAAGCATCCCTCTGAAGCCTCTATAGACTGTGCATGCGTGACGTTCAGTCTGGCTCCAGACAGAAGAACACATGGAGCCGTTACAGGTAAGAGGAGTGTATGGCGTCGGAGATCGCGGTATGCGTAGACAATGAACGTATACCGCGATCTCCGGCGCCATACTGACATACATACCTGACCGGGAGGAGCGTTGCCGCCGCGCCTCTCTTCTTGCCGGAGACCGGGGGTGGAGTGAAGGCGTCAGAGTCGGCACATTTGCAGTGTGTCTTCAGCAAACCATACCAGGATAGGGATGAGGGGGGGTCTTACATACCAGGATGAGGGGTTGGGTGCCATGCATATCAGGATTGGGGGATGAGGGGTGTCATACATACGAGGATTGGAGGATGAGGGGTGTCATGCATACCAGGATTGGGGATGAGGGGTGCCATGCATACCAGGATTGGGGATGAGGGGTGCCATGCATACCAGGATAGGGATGAGGGGTACCATGCATACCAGGATAATGATCTGGGGTGGACATGCATACCAGGATTCGGATGAGGGGGCCATGTATACCAGGATGAGGGATGGGGTGCCATGCATACCAGGATAGGGATGAGCAGTACCAAACATACCAGGATAGGGATGAGGGATTGGGTACCAGGCATACCAGGATTGGGTATGAGGGAGCCATGCATGCCAGGATTGGGGATGAGGGGCGCCATGCATACCAGGATAAGAATGAGGGCAGCACATAAAGTATGGAGGAACAGGATTGGGGAGTACAAAAACCAGGATGTGGGCAGCACAAATACCTGGATGGGGGCAGCACATACCAGCATGGGAGCCCATATACAAATAAAAATGCTCGTCACCCAGGCGTAGAACGGGCTCAATAGCTAGTGGTAATATAACAATATAAACATAAGATATCACTTCTCAGGCTACATCTTGTACATCTTGAATATGGGATCCAGGTTTGGGCCTCACAATATAAAAAGGATATTCGGAACTTATTGTGAAGTTAGAGTCAGTTCAAAGGCCGGCAACTAGATTATTACATGGTATGGAGGCTTTTCATATGATGAGAGGTTGGAACAGTTGGGCCTGTTTATCCACCTTTGAAGTCACTTTGAGGGGTCTATTTGACCTAAAATACCCAAAAGTGACACCATTCTAAAAACTGCATTCCTCCAGGTGCTCAAAACCACATTAAAGAAGTTTATTAACCCTTCACGTGCTTCACAGCAATTAATCAAATGTGAAAAGAAAAAATTGACATTTAACTTTTTTCCACTAAAATTTTACATTAGACCCCAATTTTTTTATTTTCACAAGGGTAACAGGAGAAACTGGACCCCAAAAGTTGTTTTGAAATTTCTCCTGATTATGCTGATACCCTATATGTTGGGGAAAGCCATTGTTTGGGCGCACGGCAGGGCTCGGAGCACCCTTTGACGTTCTCAATGCAAAACTTGCTGGCATTGACAGTGGACGCCATGTCGCGTTTGAAGAGCCCCTGATGTGCCTAAACAGTGGAAACCCCCAGAAGTGACCTGATTTTGGAAACTAGACCCCATAAGGAACTTATGTAGATGTGTGGTGAGCACTTTGAACCCCAAAGTGTTTTACAAAAGTTCATGACTAGTGATGAGCAAGCACTAAAATGCTCGGGTACTCGTTGCATAAATTGCCGAAATCGATGGGAACAGTGCTAAAACGGCATGGGGACAGCATGGGGAAGACCCCTGGAAGCATTTCTGACTCCCAGGTCACCGCTGTCAACAACGTTGTCAGAGGTATTATGCTACTGTCATAAACCAGATCGGAGCCACGTGCCCCTGATCCTTCCTCACAACTTCCGTGAGTTCCGGGTTTAGGATAATGTGAAGCGAGCTTATAAATTTTATATATTTATTTGCTCAAAAGAGCGATGCTAGGTACAATATATACAAGCTGTTACGAGATATATATATATATATATATATATATATATATATATATATACAGTAGTCAGACAAATACAGTAAGGAAGCAGTAATACGATACATTAAAATAAAAAAGAATAAAAGTGAATATACCACACTTTCATCAAAAGGTCTCTGGACACGGCAGGAAGGGTGCTGTCATGGGTCCAGAGCGGTTCCTTGGTCTTTCTGCACATCTGTAGCGACAGGTGACCCTCAACAGAAGACGCCTTCTCTCTCTCAGAGGGACACATTTATTCGTAACTTGGGCAGGGCAGAAAATAGGCAATTTACATGTAATCTCCTCTTTTCTTCTATCAGACATTTCCTAATCCATTTCCCAGTAATATTCTCATAATAAGGTGCGCATAGTAATTGATCTAACACAGGAGGTTCCCCTGACTTCAGAGGTATTCAATTAGCTATTCTTCATTGCCATGATTCAATTAGCTCCCCCATACTCTCATCAGGAATAGGCGTTTGCACTACAAAGGTATATAGCCTAGCTGACCTGTATTCAATTCTCTCCTGGCTTGTCACCCTGGTGTGATGTATGGAAGGGAAACAAATGCTGATGTCAATACTTTGTCCTCTGGGGTCCTTTGAAGTCAGACAGACTAGCATTCCTGCTGAGACCTTCATAACTGGGAATATGAAATAACTGGGAATATGAATTTACAGTCCCTGGCCTCACCACAGCCACTTTTACGAACTCACAATAAAACATACCAAAACGAAACCAAAATGGATTTTCCTGTGAAATATGTTAAGGAACATCCTTTCCATGACATGTACAATGTATATAAAGCAAAATAAATAACCAAAAACAAAAATACTCCTCGACACCTTGGGCTATGTTCACACGTAGCGTTTTTGATGCGTTTTTGAACTTTTGCATTGCTTTCAACAAAGACAAATGCATTCACCGGGAAATGTCATTTTAACATTTTACAACCTTATCTGGCCATGTGCTGTGTGACACATCATCAGACACATGCATACAGTGCTGAAAAGACATGGGAACAGCATGGGGAAGACCTCTGGAATCATTTCTGACTCCCAGGTCACTGCATAAAAGTGTGCCCATCATAAGTGATCCTTGGCGCATGCGAAGATGCCTCCCGCCATGAACCTGTCGTTGTAGACTTGCAACAATCACCGTCCACGTCCTTGATCCAGTGCAGCGTTCAGTTGTCCCTACCCCATTCCTTGGAATGCAAGTGTGGCGCCCCTGAGGGTTCGGTCGCCACAGAGTTATTGCATCTCACCCAGAGATGTGGTACCTATCTCTCAGGTAAGGAAGGAGTATGGCTCAGGACCCTAGCACTACATCCACTACACCACATTTCCGGGGGACAGGGCGCGATTGCTCCTACGGGAGAGCACATTCACTGGTCCCTGGCTGGAGTGGGGAGGAACCACTTAGAAAGGGGGAACTATGTAGTGGATGGGTGGAGGATGTAGATCCTGGGAGCACTGGAGTAGGAGTATAAGTATGGGAGCCATCTTAGATCAAGGGAGTCCGGACAGAGAGTTCCAGTCCAGATGGACTGAGGTGAAGACAGGAAGCAGGGGCTCTGTATGAGCTCTGCTCCACAGGCGGGCCAAGTCAGGAGGCCTGAGCCTGAGGGGAGTGGGCGCAGGAAGGCTCCAGGAACAGAAGGGACCCCAGGGGAACGGGCCGTGCAGCAAGCCACCCGTACGCCCGCCGCTACTAGAAAGTGGGGGGGTCAGGCCAGAAGAAGGGAACCGGTACCTCAACTAGCACGGAGGTACAAGGCCCAACTAGGAAACCGGAGGCTGCAGCACTTCAAGTACCGTAGGCCACAAGTCCACACTAGTACACTAAGAAAGTAGCCGCATAGGACCCAGGGGACGGAACACACGTCGCTCGCCAAGGCCCGAGGGTACCGGATAGAAGTGTCGCTGGGTGTGAGGTGCAGGGAGCAGGCCAGAGAGAGGACGCACAGAAGGGGGTCCTGTAAAATGCTCCGGAGTTACCTGAGGGTCGGCTGAACCCCTCACTGCATGAACACAGGACGCCGTGGGCCTTGCACTGGTGCCTGTAACTGGAACTGCTATAATCGTGAGTAAAGACCCTGGGACTGCACTATCTGACTCAGTGTTATTACTGACTACCTGCACCATAACCACCATCATCTATACACGCTGCCCTGGAGCTACACTCTTCCTGTGGGGAGTTACACGACCTTAGCTGCTATACCACCAGCTCCAGAGGACTGTTCCGCAGCGGCGGTTCTTATTGACCACATTCCACAGGTGGCGTAGTCGGACATTAAACAACTTTACACATAGACTACCCTTGGTTTGACCGCCCTGGTCACGGACCTGGTCGCCGCCACGGTGACTACAACCCCCAGCGTCTACAGGCCCGGATCCGGGTACCCCACGGCCCAGGGGGCGTGTCACAAGCGCAAGTATTCAGCCAGCCACCCACCCACAGGCTGCAATACTATACTGCCAAATTTTTGACAGCTGCTTGCACTTGAAATGTGCCTTTGAGGCTCATGGAGGTGGAAGCTTTTCATATCCTCATGCCGGCGGCGGCCGGGTGTCCATACTCTGTCCCCAGCTGCCACTATTTCTACCGGTATCGTCTCCGTCTTCCACAAGCACAGGTCCCACAACATTACCCATGCCCTCCCCAGTGCACTTACTGGGAAGGACCGCCTAACCACAAACACGTGGACAGGTGAATGTGGCCAGGGACGGTACGGAGCAAGTCCACAACTTTTATTGCTGAGAGTTGTATTTAGCTCGGTAAAAGGACTGGCATAGAGGGAAACTGTATCTACTCTGGCTGTCATTTCTCCGTCACCAGGTTCCGCCCATTGTCAAACATGACCATGCCTGGCTGTATGTTTAGCGGTGAAAGCCACAGATCAAGCTGCTGTGTTACAGCTTTCAACAACTCTGCAGCGCTGGGCAGTTTGTCAATTAAGCATTAAGCATGTTATCTTCAGCACAGCCTGTTGCCACTTGGCTAAGGCAGTGCTGTCAGCTTGTTTGTGACTGATGTGGTCATTTTGGAGATGGAGGAGGACGTGCATGAGCTGAACAATGTGATTATATTGAGGATAAATTGGTGACGCTGTGTTTTATACTAAAAAAATATCCTATTGTTTTGTTTTTTTTACGACAAATGCATTCACCGGGAAATGTCATTTTAACATTTTACAACCTTGTCTGGCAATGTGGTGTGTGACACATCATCAGACACATCCTGTTTTATTTATGATGGAGGGACTCTGAAAGTCATAAAGCCTATTTTTATAGGGACATCAGACGGCCCTTACTATTCTTAAAAGGCCAGCAGTCAGCGATCGCTATTGTTAGAGAGTCATCCGCCGGCTATGCTTTGTGGTTCCCATTATTAACAAGTGGGTCTCCTATACTGTTATTGCGTATCCAGTGACTGCAAGGGCTGCCAAGAATTTGGACGCAACTCAATACCCCTTTGAAGAGACATAGAGGAGGGTCTCAGTAAAAAAAATGTTCCCATCATAAAGGAGCTGGTCTTCTATAGTGGTAATGCCCATTCTGTGACAACAAGGGCTACCAAAATTTGGGAGAAACTCCACTAAGAATGTAAAGACACACAGAGCAGGGCCAGTGTTACAAGTCCGACATGTTCCCATTAGAAAGGAGAGGGTCTGCTATACAGTTATAGGGTATACAGTGAGTCCAACGGCTGACCAATTTTAAGAAAAACCACACTTAAAATTTAAAGACACTTAGAGAAGGGCCACAGTAACAACAAATTCCCATTAGAAAGGAGAGAGTCTCCCATAGTGTTGGCCTATGCAGTGAATGCAAGGGCTGCCAATAATTTGGAGGCACTACATTGCCCCTTGGAAGAGATGTGGAGGAGGGCCTCACAAAAGAATGTTCCCATTAGAAAGGAGCGGGCCTCCTATACTTGTAATGCCCATGCACTAAGAGTATGGGCTGACAAACATTTACCCCTGGGGGGTATACATGCACATACTGTATAAAAAAAAATTTTTATGGGCATCATAAACACTAGTGTTGAGCGAACATGCTCGACACTGCTCTTTACTCGCCCGAGCATCACGCTACTCGAGATGTTCGGCGAGCACCGAGCCTTTCCGGGTTACTCGAGCGGGAGCTCAGGTCTCCGCCCTGCATGTTTGGCGCTCTTTACAGAGCCAATGAACATGCAGGGATTGCCAGCAAGTCACTGTAATGCCGCAGCCATGTTGGTTGTGGGCATTGCATTGATTGGCTGGCCACACAGCATCACCTCGAGTATTTAAAACCGGGCGCCGCCACCTTGGACACAGACGGCTGGGATCAGACAGTGTAGGGACAGCGCTGCTGATTTAGGGAGAGATATATACTGCGAAATAGTTAGTGTAGGGTCTGTAAAGGCTGCCAGATCAAACAAACAGTCCTTCGCAGGGCTAATATCCATCCCAGATATCAGGCAGGCAGGCAGGCTGTATAGGAGACACAGTTGTTATACCAGCAAACGCTACATTACAGTCCTGTGTGCTCAAGTTGCTGAAATTGCTGGACTTAGCTCCAGGTCTCGGGGGGCCAGGAAAAATCCATTTTTTTCATCTAAATCATCATTTTTTTTTTTTCCTCCTTCACACTGTACAAATACCTGTCTTATTAACCTTTTGGTGTCCCCCCCCCAAAAATTAAAATAAAAAAAATAAGTGTGTCTGTGACAGTTCAGACACAAATATATCTGTTGAAAATAGTCTGGTGTAGGCCAGAGAAACAGAAGTGTGGTTTTGTAGTTCCACGGTTCAAACTTCTGTATTATTCACTTTTTGGCCATTTGTATCTAAAAAAAAACAGTTTGAGTGTGTCGCTCACTGTTCAGCCGCAAATATATATATTTAAAAAAGTCTGGTATACACCAGTAAATTATAACTGTGGTTTTGCTGTTCCACGGTAAAAAAATCTCTATTATCCTGCTTTTGGCATTTTTTGCAATAAAGAAAAACAGTAATAGTGTCTCCTTATTGATCAGACACAAATATATCTTTTGAAAATAGTCTGGTGTAGGCCCGAGAAATAGAACTGTGGTTTTGCAGTTCCACGGGTCAAATCTCTGTCTTATCCTGCTTTTGGCATTTTTTCCGTAAAGAAAAACAGTAATAGTGTCTCCTGATTGTTCAGACACCAATATATCTGTTTAAAAGAGTCTGGTATACACCAGTAAATTATAACTGTGGTTTTGCCGTTCCATGGTAAAAATTCTCTATTATCCTGCTTTTGGTATTTTTTCCGTAAAGAAAAACAGTAATAGTTTCTTCCTAATTGTTCAGATTGTTTAAAGGAGTCGGTGTAGGCCAGAGAAATAGAACTGTGGTTTTCCTCTTCCACGGTTCTAATCTACTTTCTATTACCCTTTTTCCATTGATAGTGCGAGCGTAAGCTATTTTACTACCTTTACAATGGGCAAGGCGCAAGGCAAGGGACGTGGAACTGGACGTTCTGGTGATGGTGCGTGTAGAGGACGGGGCTGTGGCTAAGGTGAAAATGTGCCACAACCAACAGCCACATCTTCTCACTCCCACTTCTTGACCGAATTACTAGGGAAGCACAGAACAACACCAGTATTGCGAACTGATCAGTGTGAACAGGTTATTAATTGGATAGCAGATACTTCCAGTTACCTGGGTATCACCACCTCCATTCTGTACATGGTCAAATCTTAGTAGCCGTGAGTCTCGACTGCAAACTCCTCCTCAGCCTGATGCTCCTTCCTCCCACCATGCCGAGTGTCGTCAGACAGCAACTGATCCGACACTTGGACACTCTGAAGAGCTGTTCACTGGTCCATTTCCATATTTGTGCCCCTCGCCTGCTCCGCTTGAAGAGGTGGAAGAGGAGATCCCATGTAGCGATGCCCAAATATTTGAACAGCCACGGCCACAGGAAGTCGACGCTGGCAATTTGTCACAAGAGGTGGACGATGACAAGACCCAATTGCCAGGAAGTGAGGAAGAGGATCGTGGTGCGTAAGTGGAAGAGGAGGAGGTGGTGGATGATCTAGTAACTGACCCAACGTGGCAGGAGGACATGCAGAGCGAGGCCAGCAGCACACAGGGTGAGGGAGGCAGAGTTCCCCAACAGGCAGGAAGAATCAGTGTGGTGGCCGCACACAGAAGGCTGGCAACAGTTCCCCGTAACACCAACACGAGGGACGTTGCCAGTACAACCTGTAGGTCTTCCAGAGTTTGGAATTTTTTTAAAGACTCTGCTGATAACCCCAAAAAGGCCATTTGTACCACCTGCCATGCCAGCATCAGAAGGGGTGACAAAACTACCAGCCTGACCACCACCAGCATGATCAGGCACATGGCAGCAAAGCACCCGACTTTGTGGGGCGAACCCCAGGGTCCACGACCAGTGTCCGCGGGTGTCACTACTGCTTCTTCCGCTGTTGTGCGTGCAATAGAACCCCCTGTTGTGTGTGCAAGGCAATCCCCTGTCCATACTGCATGCAAAGATGCCCCCTCCTCTCAGTCTTCACTTGTTATGGCAGTTTCTCAAGAAACAGCATCAACGTCCACGTCTACGTCCACCGCAGCGTTCAATTGTCCATATCCCAGACCTTTGAATGATAGCGGAAATTCGCAGCTAACGCCCCACAGGCCACAGTCCTACATTCGCACATTTCATGACTGCTTGCGTTGGAAATGCTGCCTTTTAGGCTGGTGGAGACGGAATCCTTCCGCAACCTTATGGCGGTGGCCGTCCCTCGGTACTCAGTCCCCAACCGACACTATTTTCCCCGGTGTGCCATCCCCGCACTACACAAGCACGTGTCCCAAAACATCTGCTGTGCCCTCAACACCGCAGTTACTGGGAGAGTCCACCTGACAATGGACACGTGGACAAGTGCTTGTGGCCAGGGATGGTACATCTCCCTGACGGCAAACTGGGTAAACATAGCGGAAGCCGGGACCCAGTCGGACCTTGGGACGGAACACATCCTCCCACACCGAGGATTGCGGGCCCTATGTCAGTCAGAGTTGCCCCAACAGTGTACAGCTCCTGCGCATCATCATCCTCCTCCTCCTCCTCCTCATGTTCAGCCTCCATCTCAGATATCACCACATCAGTTACAAGCTGGAAGCACTGCAGTACTGTCTCCGCCAAGCGGCAAGAGGCTGTGCTGAAACTCATAAGCTTAACTCATAAGAGAGCAGTTGTGGAGTACCAGCTGCAATAACGCCGTCGATATTCAGGTCAGACTCCATACATAAGACCTCAGGAGTGGACCTGGATGTCTGACATATGCACCATCCTGACAAACTTTGAGGAGTCCACCAAGATGGCGAGTGGCGATGACTCCATCATTAGCATCAGCATTCCACTTGTCTGTCTTTTGCAACGCTCTCTGCAGAGAACTAAAGAGGAGGCATTGCATCCAGAGTATGATGAGATGGATCAAGAAGCCATAGCGGGCGATTACACAAAGCCCAGCCTCATCTCATCCCAATGTGCATTGGGGGACAATGAGGGAGAGGAGGAGGAGGAGGAAGAACAGGAGCTGGTATCATGCGCTGTCATACCGTCCGTTCAGCGTGGGTGGCCTGAGGACAGGGGGGGGAGGAGGAGGAGAGCATGGTCAGCCATCATCTTGGTGAGGACATGGAAGTCTTGCCCGTTACCAGTCTGGCACGCATGGCTGACTTTAGGTTACGCTGCCTTAACCATGACCCTGGCATTGTCAAAATGTTGGGTGACAATCATTACTGGTTGGTGACACTTTTAAACCCCCGCTACAAGGAGAACTTTCACTCTCTTATTCCTGAGGTGGAGAGGTCTACAAAAATGTGGCAGTACCAGAAGGCCCCTGCTGCAGAGCTGTTAAAAAAAATTCCCATCTGAACACGCTAGCGGCAGAGGTCACAGTTCATTGCCCAACCAAGGCGTACATGCGAGAGAGACGCAACTCCAATCCAGCAGAGGCAGGGGAACACAGTCAACGTTCTGGGACAGTTTTCTGAGACCCGGTCTTCGGACAGACCCTGAGGCGTGGGGTACTCTCACAAGGAGTGGAAAGTTTCAAAAGATGGTGAGGGAGTACCTTGCCGACTGTACCAGCGTCCTCTGTGATTCCTCTATGCCTTTTAATTATTGGGTATCCAAGCTGGACACTTGGAATGAACTCGCTGTGTATGCCTTGGAGGTCCTGGCCTGCACTGCCGCTAGCGTGTTATCGGAGCATGCTTTTAGTGCTGCTGGGGTAATTATAACTGATAAGCGCACTCGCCTGTCAACTGACAATGCTGATAAAATGTTCAAAATGAACAAGGGCTGGATTGGGCCAGACTTCTCATCCCCACCAAATGACAGCAGAGTAACATAAAGTCAAATCCACTGTGTTATTTCGGGAGGTGTATTCACATGCAACACTTCACACCCACACATGGGTATACGCTTCCTCATTTCGGCTGTTTTATGTTCTTCTCCATATCCTCAGCCTCCACCACCATTATACCACCAGGGTGACCGTGGTCCGTGTTGCCATTACTGAAAGTTCCTCCGTACTTATTTTTGTCAGCTTTTGCCTGGAAGGCATAGGCAAAGACTATGGGAGACCCACTCCCCAATAATGGGAATAATGTTTGTAATATGCTGTACTGCATGGCTCTTGTAAGGGGCATTGCAAATTCTTCCGTCCTAAATTTTGTCAGCTTTTGCATGGAAGGCATAGGCAAAGACTATGGGAGACCAACTCCCCAATAATGGGAATAATGTTTGTAACATGCTGTACTGCATGGCTGTTGTAAGGGGCATTGCAAGTTCCTCCGTCCTAATTTTTGGCAGCTTTTGCTTGGAAGGCGTAGGCAAAGACTATAGGAGACCCACTCTCCAATAATGGGAATAATGTTTGTAATATGCTGTACTGTGTGGCTCTTGTAAGGGGCATTAAAACCGTCTTGT
Source organism: Phyllobates terribilis (assembly GCF_046119375.1). Taxonomy (NCBI): domain Eukaryota; kingdom Metazoa; phylum Chordata; class Amphibia; order Anura; family Dendrobatidae; genus Phyllobates; species Phyllobates terribilis. Next base: position 119,140,118 of record NW_027362772.1, read on the forward strand.
TAAGCTACTGGGACCTCCATGTCTCTTCCAAGGGGAATTAAAACCGTCTTGTTAAGCTACTGGGACCTCAACGTCTCTTTCGAGGGGCAGTAATACCATCTTGTTAAGCTACTGTGACCTCCACATCTATTTCGAGGGGCATTAAAACCGTCTTGTTAAGCTACTGTGACCTCCACCACTTTTCAAAGGGGCATTAAAACCGTCCTGTTAAGCTACTGTGACCTCCACCAATTTTCCAAGGAGCATATAAACCGTCTTGTTAAGCTACTGTGACCTCCACGTCTCTTTAAAGGGGCATTAAAAGCGTCTTGTTAAACCACTCTGAACTCCACAGCTCTTCCAAGGGGCATGAAATGTTGTTTTAAATCACCTCTAACCTCCATGACTCTTCCAACAGGCATTACATTTCCTCCTAATTTTAGTCAGCTTTTGCTTTTCATTGCAAAGGCGAACACTAAGGGAGACCCACTCCCCAATAATGGGTAGAAGGTTTTTAGTATGCTGTAATCCACGTTTGTTTCAAGGGGCATTGCAGTTCCTCATAATTTTTGGAAAGCCTTCCATTCACTGCTTAGGCCAACAGTGTACAGGAGACCCAGTTGCTATAAATGGAAAAACGGTTTAGTTAAGGCCCTCTGACCTCCATGTCTCTTCCAAGGGGCATTGGAGTGCCTCGAAATTTTTGGTAGGCACTGCACTCACTGTATGCCCTATAACTGTGTAGCCGATCTGCTCCTTTTGTTACAGAAACATATCCTACAAGACATATGTAATTGACTGGCCTGATATTGATGTGAATGGTCCCTGTTCCTCCTGCTCTTTCTCCTTTGCCACCACCTCCTCCATCACTTATCATCTGAAGCTTTGTTTTAACGGGAGTCATTGAACTGGGATAGTAGCAGGAAAACATCCAGCAATCCTCGGAGGAGGTAGGATATGCTCCAAAACGCTGACCACCTCAGGCCTAGACGCTACTATATACATGCGCTTGCATTCCAAGAAAACAAAGCAGATGCTAACTTCTATCATCATCATCATGCTCCTCACCTTGGCACTCTCAACTCTTCTGATGGAGAAGCCAGGGCACACCGGAGGAGTCTGGTTCTCTGGTGGGCTTGTCCAATGCTGCCCTAAAGCATGCCAGGCTAAGAAAAGTGTGTGGGAAGATGACAGGAGAAATAGGGGCGGCTGGGGACCGTTTTCGGACACCCGGCCGCCCCCAGGTGGCTGTGGACCGCGTGTGGACACCCGGCCGCGGGGCGGCTGGGGACCGAGTATGGACACCCGGCCGCCCCCTGGCGGCTGGGGACCGAGCGTGGACACCCGGCCACCTGGCGGCTGGGGACTGAGTATGGATACCTTGCTGCCAAAGCAGCCATGAGGTAGTGGCCAGCTTCGGCCTCCTCCAAACTAAAAGGCCCTATTTCAAGTGCAAGCTAGCAGTATGGTATTGCAGCCTGGGGGTGGGTGGGTGGCAGGCTGCACACTTATGCTTGCATTCCAAGAAAACAAAGCAGATGCTAACTTCTATCATCATCATCATGCTCCTTACCTTGGAACACTCAACTTCACTGAGTTGTTTTTTTGTACAAACAACTCCAGAGTTGTGAATTAGTTAACCACCAAAATGAGTGGAAAAAGGCCTGCTGCTGGTGGAAAGGGGAATAGGCGTGTTGGGAAGGGGAAAAAAGGTTGTGTCCGTGGAGTAGGTGTTAAAGCAACAGTAACATCTGCAGAAGAAAGACCGTCTTCCAGCAAAACTAAAATGTCTACTTCTTTTAGCGGACAATGTGATAAGATCCCTTTCTTACGGCCACGCCAATCGCTACAAATTCCAGATGAGGCACAAAAACAGCAGGTGCTTCAACGGATATCAAGTGCTCCTTTAAGTGGGCTCTCCTCCACATCAACTTCAACATCACAAATACTCCAGTCCTCAGAGGTGTCACCCCAATCGCCCTTGCTTCCTCACAGCTCCCAAATCTCCAGCTGCCCGTCTGAGTATGAGGTAGAACAGATGGTTGAGTCTGCAGAGCTGTTTACTCATACTATAGCCTGGGAATCAGAGGTCGGTTCCAGCGCTTCTGTGAATCCAGACGAGGAAATGATCTGCACTGATGCCCAGTATCTTTATGAGTCGGATCCAGGACCAGACGCAGAAGGTTCTGACCATAATGTAGACCCTCATTCCCAAACTGTAACTCCTGTTGGTGGAGACAATGAGGAAGATGATGATGAGACTCAAATACCTGATTGGAGCGACAACTTTAGTTTTTTGTCGGGGCAGGAACAGGTTGGCTCTGAGGACGACGGGTGTGATAACACACAGGGTGATGATGATGAGATTGGAGATCCCACTTACTGTCAACCCACAGTCAGCCAAGAGATGAGGTCAGCAGAGGAGGTGGAGGAGGATGCTAGTGACGACGAGGTCAGGTTGCGCCTTCCTTGACAGAGACGTAGTACTGGAAGCACGTCAACAACTGCATCCTCAAACACAACTCTGCCTCTGACCACAAGTCGTGGTGGCTCTTCAGGTCGCATGGGTGCTAAGCCTTGCATAGCCTGGGCATTTTTTCAGATCGATAAAGATGACCCAACTCGTGTTATCTGTAACATTTGTCAACAAAAGCTAAGTAGAGGCCAAAAAATACATAGTTTGAGTACTTCATGCATGAACCGGCACATGGACATGAAGCATAAGTTGCAGTGGGAAGCTGTAATGCACACGCCCGGGCTGAGCGGCGTGTGCGTGTGATTCCACTGGACCGTGCCGGAGAGTGAATGCCTGGAGGGGCGTAACTAGGTATTCACCCGATCCGACCAGGGTCGCACGACGGCATACGACGCCAGTGCACCAAGGAGGAACCGAGCAGAGGGACCAGGTGCTACTCCAGGACAGACCACGGACATGGCTGTTGACCCACACAGGGGAATACAGGAACAGACTGGTTAGGCTGGCACAACTGGTATGCAGGCAGGCGGGTATGCAGGCAGGGTGGTACAGGCAAGCACGGCTAGAGTGCAGACAGGAAGGCACTAGCAGGTAGGAACACAGGCGGGATAGGACCCAGTACACACTGGGACTTTGGAACAGAACCACAGATGTGGCGGACAAACACAGCAGAGTGAGGCCGCCCAGAGAGGTGAGCGAGAGCAGGGCAGGACGAGACCGCCCGGAGCGGTGAGCAAGAGCAGGGCAGGACGAGACCGCCCGGAGCGGTGAGAAAGAGCAGGGCAGGACGAGACCGCCCGGAGCGGTGAGCAAGAGCAGGGCAGGAAGAGACCGCCCGGAGCGGTGAGCAAGAGCAGGGCAGGACGAGACCGCCCGGAGTGGTGAGCAAGAGCAGAGCAGGACGAGACCGCCCGGAGCGGTGAGCAAGAGCAGAGCAGGAGGAGACCGCCCGGAGCGGTGAGCAAGCGCAGAGCAGGACGAGACCGCCCGGAGCAGTGAGCAAGAGCAGAGCAGGACGAGACCGCCTGGAGCGGTGAGCAAGAGCAGAGCTGGACGAGACCGCCCGGAGCAGTGAGCAAGAGCAGAGCAGGACGAGACCGCCTGGAGCGGTGAGCAAGAGCAGAGCAGGACGAGACCGCCTGGAGCGGTGAGCAAGAGCAGAGCAGGACGAGACCGCCTGGAGCGGTGAGCAAGAGCAGAGCAGGACGAGACCGCCTGGAGCATTGAGCAAGAGCAGAACAGGACGAGACCGCCTGGAGTGATGAGCAAGAGCAGAGCAGGACGAGAACGCCTGGAGCGGTGAGCAAGAGCAGAGCAGGACGAGGCCGCCTGGAGCGGTGAGCAAGAGTAGAGCAGGACGAGGCCACCTGGAGCTGTGAGCAAGAGTAGAGCAGGACGAGGCCGCCTGGAGCGGTGAGCAAGAGTAGAGCAAGACAGCCGGAGCAGCGAGCAAAAGGATAAGAGCAGAGCAAGGCTGCCGGAGCAGCGAGCAAAAGGATAAGAGCGGAGCAAGGCTGCCGGAGCAGCGAGCAAAAGGATAAGAGCGGAGCAAGGCTGCCGGAGCAGCGAGCAAAAGGGTCAGAGCGGAGCAAGGCTGCCGGAGCAGCGAGCAAAAGGGTCAGAGCGGAGCAAGGCTGCCGGAGCAGCGAGCAAAAGGGTCAGAGCGGAGCAAGGCTGCCGGAGAAGCGAGCAAAAGGGTCAGAGCGGAGCAAGGCTGCCGGAGCAGCGAGCAAAAGGGTCAGAGCGGAGCAAGGCTGCCAGAGCAGCGAGCAAAAGGGTCAGAGCGGAGCAAGGCTGCCGGAGTAGCGAGCAAAAGGGTCAGAGCGGAGCAAGGCTGCCGGAGCAGCGAGCAAAAGGGTCAGAGCGGAGCAAGGCTGCCGGAGCAGCGAGCAAAAGGGTCAGAGCGGATCAAGGCTGCCGGAGCAGTGAGCAAGGCAGAGCATGCTAGAACCGCCGGAGCGGTGAGCAAGGCAGAGCAGGGGGGACAGGGCTCTGTTGACACAGAACAGACAGGAAGGGAAAGGCAGAGCCAGATACCCACAGGGTACTTGCAGAGTGTAGCGTCGGCGTTCCTGCCTCCTGCTAGGCAGGGACGCTGTTCCCCTCACCTCTCTGCTCCGTGCCCGGCGGCTTCCTCCCGCTCTGCTTGCAGCGCCCGCTCTCCCCCGGTCACTGTGCTTAGGGCGCGCGCGCGCTCCCCCTCTCTTAAAGGGGCCGCGCGCGTCGCCCTAAGGAGTCCCCGACCAATGGCCGGAGGATCCCTCCATATATAAGGCACCTCCTCCAAAATGGAGGTGCCCGAGCAATGTTGTTGCACTGTTCACTACTCTGCTTCAGCCCTCAGGTCCCGTTGCCTGTTACCTGCCTGTTACCTGCCAGTTACCTGCCAGTCTACTGCCAGTTTGCTGCCTGATTCCTGCCTGTCATCCGCTTTCCTGCTTGCTAGCCTGAGGTCCGACGGTCTGCCTTCCGACACCTGTCAGTCTGTCTATGGACCAGCTTGCCCGCTCACCTGGGAGCGCTCACCTGCTACCTGCCTGATAGCCTACCTGGAGGCTCCGCCGTCACGTGCTGTGACCACCTGCCAGTCCAGAGACTCTTGCCCGCTCACCTGGGAGCGCTCACCTGCTACCTGCCTGATAGCCTACCTGGAGGCTCCGCCGTCACGTGCTGTGACCACCTGCCAGTCCAGAGACTCTTGCCCGCTCACCTGGGAGCGCTCATCTGCTACCTGCCTGTTAGCCTACCTAGAGGCTCCGCCGTCACATGCTGTGACCACCTGCCAGTCCAGAGACTCTTGCCCGCTCACCTGGGAGCGCTCATCTGCTACCTGCCTGTTAGTCTACCTGGAGGCTCAGCCGTCACATGCTGTGACCACCTGCCTGTCCAGAGACTCTCGCCTGCTCACCTGGGAGCACTCATCTGCCATCTGCCTGCTAGCCTACCTGGAGGCTCAGCCGTCACAGGTCGTACCTGCCCGTTTACCCAGAGACTGTCCCGGTCACTTGCTGTGACCTCCTGCCCATTTACCCAGAGACTGTCCCGGTCACTTGCTGTGACCTCCTGCCCGTTTACCCAGAGACTGTCCCGGTCACTTGCTGTGACCTCCTGCCCATTTACCCAGAGACTGTCCCGGTCACTTGCTGTGACCTCCTGCCCGTTTACCCAGAGACTGTCCCGGTCACTTGCCGTGACCTCCTGCCCGTTTACCCAGAGACTGTCCCGGTCACTTGCCGTGACCTCCTGCCCGTTTACCCAGAGACTGTCCCGGTCACCTGCTGTGACTGCCTGCCTGTCTTCCCTGGTCGCCACCCGCTTCCTTACAAGGACCGCCCCCTTGTATAAGTTGCTCAGAGGTTCCGCCTCCCAGAACCGTTACACAGAGAAGTAGCGAGTGGACCACAAACTCACAAACGGGAGTACAGAGACAACAAGCAGGAGTTAGGTACGAGTTCAGACTCTGCAGAAAAAGGAAAGGAACGTACATAGAGAAAAAACAGGTAAAAGATAGGAGAGAGTTCAGACTGGAACTGAGTGTATGGAGGAGACCGACACTGCAGCGGAATACAGGAGCGGGTCTGGGAATACGGCCCCCAGAGAGGCGGGACGAACAGGCAAGGAGCGTGTTCAGACAGGACAGACAAGATACAGGAGCGGGTCTAGGTAATCGGCCCATAGAAGGCGGGAGGAACAGGCTAGGAGCGTGTTCAGACAGGCCTGGAAATACAGCCTCCAGGATAGGCAGACAAGAGAACACAGAACGGGACCTGGCACCTTCAGAGTGAAAGCACACACTGAATGAAACACAATGCTCAGGAAGGGATTGATTGGGGCAGCTGGGTTAAATACCTGGTGACAGACAGCAATAGGCTGAGGACGCACAAGGGGTGTGACCCACAGCAGGTACAAAAAGCAGGAAGTGATGGGGCGCCGCTCATAAGCAGCAGAAACAGACACAAACAGACAGCATGGAGGGAAGCCAGAGAGACATTCTGGACTGGAGATCAAGTGCGCGCTCTTGCACAGTGGGAGATGGACCACTATGCAAGGACGCTGCCAGGTATGTTACAGAAGCTCACTGTGCTACAATGCGGCCTAGCCAGCCGGGCCAACCACCGTCTGCCCCATCTTGTACATCTGCGGCCTCTTCATCCTCTGTGACTGGGGGGACAGCAGTCACACCTGTTTTGGGACGCAGACCTGCCACCTCTTTACCCGCAACAGCCAGCGTGATTGGCAGGTCATCATTTCCTTTAGAGATGGCAACACCAGCTGGTGTTAAGCGCTGTCCGACATCGATAGCACCACCTTTGGATCAAGGCAACCTAACATGTCCGCCTGCATCTTCCTCACAGACCGGCAGTTTGCCGGGGACACCCTTATCAACCCCGTCAAAGCACAACAGCCAGCCCTCAGTCCCTCAGATGTGGACAAGTAAAAGACCATTTCCTCCTAGCCATGAGAAAGCTAAGAGGTTGAATTTCACCATCTGCAAGCTCTTGGCTACAGAAATGCTGCCTTTCCGCCTGGTGGACTCAAAGGATTTTCGAAACCTTATGTCCGTCGCAGTGCCCCAGTACCAGATGCCCAGTCGGCACTACTTCTCAAAGAAAGGTGTGCCTGCGCTCCACCAGCATGTCGCACACAACATCACCGCTTCTTTGAGAAACTCTATGTGTGACAGGGTGCATTTCACCACAGACACTTGGATGAGTAGGCATGGACAGGGGCGTTACATGTCGCTGACTGGGCACTGGGTAACTATGGTGACAGCAGGACAAGGGGCTGCTGTCCAAGTCTTGCCGTCCCCACGAGTTGTGCGTCAATCCTCTTTATGTCAAAGTTGCTCCACTGCTTCTGCCTCCTCAACCTCCTCTCAGTCCTCCACCTGCACCCAAAGCCTGTCTGGTCATGCCACAAGCTTTCTAACTGCGCAGAAGGGATCCTGCACACCTCCTTACTATGCTGGCAGTAGGGCTCAACGTCATCAGACGGTTTTTACTTTGAAATGTCTGGGAAATGTGAGTCACACAGCTGAGGAGTTGTGGTCAGCTCTGAAGAACCAATTTCATGAATGGTTGTCTCCACTGGACCTGAAACCAGGGAAGGCCGTGTGCAACAATGCTGCAAACCTGGGTGCGGCCCTTCGCCGGGGCAATGTCACACACGTGCCTTGTATGGCTCACGTGTTGAACCTGGTTGTCCAGCAATTTTTAGCCCACTATCCCGGACTAGATGGCCTTCTGCAGAGGGCACGGTTGCTGTGTGCTCACTTCCGCCATTCGCATCCCGCAGTTCAGCGACTTACATCTCTAAAGAAGTCGTTGGGCCTGCCACTTCACCGGCTAAAATGCGATGTGCCTACCCGGTGGAATTCAACTCTGCACATGTTGCAGCGACTGTGGCAGCACAGACAAGCCCTGGTGCAATACGTTCTGACGAACAGCCTGGGCCAACGGGATCCAGAGGTGGGGCAAATCACGCTGGAGGAGTGGTCTCAGATCAGGGACCTATGCACCCTTCTGCACAGTTTTGAAATGGCGACGAAGATGTTTAGTGCTGACGATGCCATTATCAGCATGACTATTCTGGTGATTTACATGCTGGAGCACATGTTAAACAGAATTCGGAGTCCGGTGGTGGCACAAGAGGAGGTGGAGGAAGTAGAGGAGGAGGAGTTGTATGCAGAAGGGCCAACATCTGCAAGGTCCAGACGGTCGGCAGCACCAAGGCGGCAGGCATGTGAGGGTGGGGGAGATGGTTTTACCAGGGCGCATGGCAGCAGCCAAACTAGTGAGGAAGGTGCAGGATCCCAGGAAGAAGTGGAGGATGAACTGATGGAGGACTCATCAGATGAGGGAGACCTTGATCACATTTCTGTTGTGCGAGGTTGGGGGGAGAGGACAGAGGAAGGAAGCATGATTGTTACCTCGCCACCAACACAACAGGGACTTGGTGCTCCTTGATGCGCAAGACACATCAGTGCCTTCTTGCTGCACTACCTGCAACATGACCCTCGAATTGGGAGAATTAGAAATAATCCTGACTACTGGGTTGCCACACTGTTAGATCCCCGGTACAAAAGTAAATTTGCAGAAATTATTCCTGCCATAGAAAGGGATGCACCCATGCAGGAGTATCAGCAGAGACTGTTGCAGAATCTTACATGTGCTATTCCACAAAACACCAGTGGTGCACGTAGTGAATTTCACAGTTCCAACTCGCCAACCGTGGGACCGTCGAGTGTTCAGCACTCAAACCGTAACAGAAACACAGTATGTGCTGGTAACATCAATTTTGCTGAATCATTTCACCACTTTTTTAGCTCATCCTTTGCAAGGCCACAGGAGACAAGAAGTCTGACACATAATCAACGCCTAGAGACGATGGTACAGGAGTATCTCCAAGTAAACATTGAAGCCATGACTGTATCACTGGACCCTTGCTCTTTTTGTTCTTCCAATCTGGATAAATGGCCGGAGCTCGCCACTTACGCCTTGGAGATCTTGTCATGCCCCGCAGCCAGCGTTTTGTCTGAACGTGTGTTCAGCGCTGCTGGTGGTGTGCTGACAGATAAGCGCACGCGGCTCTCCACTGATAATGTAGACACACTCACGTTCATAAAGATGAACAAATCATGGATCCGAAACGACTTTTCTACCCCTGTGTCATCCTGGGGAGAGTAAAAGCTTGATGATTGGTTAAAATCACCTCACCAACCATTTTAAGCTTTCAAATTACTAATCATGTTTATCTGTATCTTGGCTGGAAAATTATTTGGGCTTTGTAGCAGTGTGCAGTGATGATTCTATTAGGCCATCTATACTAAGCTCCACCAGATTTAAAATTACTAATCATGTTTATCTGTATCTTGGCTTGAAAATTATTTGGGCTTTGTAGCAGTGTGCAGTAATGATTCTATTAGGCCATCTATACTAAGCTCTACCAGATTTAAAATTACTAATCATGTTTATCTGTATCTTGGCTGGAAAATAATTTGGGCTTTGTAGCAGTGTGCAGTACTGATTCTATAAGGCCATCTATACTAAGCTCCACCAGCTTTCAAATTAATAATAATTTTTAGCTGTATCTAGCCCGGAAAATAATTTTGGGGCTCCGAGATGCGCAAGACACATAAGTGCCTTCTTGCTGCACTACCTGCAACATGACCCTCAGATTGTCAGAATTCGAAGTAATCCTGACTTCTGGGTTGCCACACTCTTAGATCCCCCACACTCTTCGATCAACCTTTTCATTTTAATAAAGACCAAAAAAATTGTCATTTTTGAAATTATAAGCATTAGCAGGTTATTAGAAACTGAAATCAAACAGTTTTCAACTCAAAACTTTATTCTAGGTGATGTTACATTTGCACATAGGACCCCTTGTTCGAAAGGAGCTTCTGAACTCTCTCATCCATTGAATTTGTCAGGTTTTGGATGGTTTCTGCTTCAATTGTTTTGCATGAGGACAGAATACCCTCCCAGAGCTGTTGCTTAGATGTGAACTGCCTCCCGCCATCATAGACACTCCTTTTGATGATGCTCCAGAGGTTCTGAATGGGGTAGAGGTCAGGGGAGCATGGGGGTCACACCATAAGTTTGTCCCCTTTTATGCCCATATCAGCCAGAGATGCAGATGTGTTATGTGCAGCATGACACGGAGCATTATCATGCATGAAAATGATCTTGCTGTGGAATACACGGTTCTTCTTCTTGAACCATGGCAGGAAGTGCTGTTTGAGAAACTCCACATATATTATGGAGTTCATCTTTACCCCTTCAGGGATCCTAAAGGGGCTGACAATCTCTCTCCCCATGATTCCAGCCCAAAACATTACTCCACCTCCTCCTTGTTGGCGCTGTAGCCGTGTTTGCGTGGGGTGTCCATCAACCAGCCATCCTCCACTCCATCCATCTGGACCATCGAGCGTTGCACGGCACTCATCCGTGAACAAAACAGTTTTGAAATCAGTCTTCATGTAATGTTTGGCCAACTGGAGCCCGTTCTGCTTGTGTGCACTGGATAGAGGAGGTGAACAGGATGGCGTATGCACAGCTGCAAACCTCTGAAGGACCCTGCATCTTGTTGTTCGGGGGACGTTGGAGGCACCAGCAGCTTCAAAAACTTGTCTGCTGCTATGACAAGGCTTTTTTGCCGCTGCTCTTTTAACCTGACGTAATTGCCTGTAGGAAAGAGTCCTCAATTTGCCCTTATCAGCACGCACACGTGTGTACTGTGAATCAGCTACATACTTCTTGATTGCCAAGACACTTCATCCTGATCATCGCACAATGTTGATTGTAGTCATGCCTTGACCTAAACACTCCACAATTTGTTGCTTCTCAGCAGCCGACACATCCTTTTTCTTTCTCATTTTGGCAGAAAATGTAGGCTGCTTAATAATGTGGGACAGCCTTCTTAAGTAGTCTTGCCGTTCATTGGACACACCTGTCAAACTAATTAGCACAGGTGTCTGCAATTGCTTACAGTGATATAAAGAGCCCTGACACACATCACCGCAAATGAGTTTAACTGACAAACAAACAAATTCTTCCCTTATCACTCCTAAACACTTTTTGCATAATAATTTGTAACACAGTATACATGTGCTTTTCCACAAAACACCAGTGGTTCACGTAGTGAATCTTACAGTTCTAACTTGCCAACCGTGGTCTGTATGGAGTTGTTCAATAAAGGGCCCAAAATTAAGATAACATAGACGGGAGAGGTCTCTAAGAATAGGAATTCCTAAGAATTTGATACCCTGTGAGGGCCAGTCAAAGGGAAAGTTGGACTGGATGGAATCCTGTATGGATTTGGGGAGGGAGACATCGAGGGCCTCAGACTTTGCTGTACTGATTTTAAAATTTGACCATGTAACAAAGTGATCTATTTCAGCCATAACAGCCTGCTGATGGATATATGTGATTGACATCATCAGCAAATGCAGAGCACTTGTACTCGGTGCCTCCCACCTCAATCCACCTTATATTGGGGTTATGGCGAAATGATGAGAGCAGGTGCTCCGTCACTAGGATGTATAAGAGAGGGGACAGAGGACATCCCTTCTTTGTCCCATTGGTGATTATGAAAGGTGATGAAAATGTTCTGACGCGCCCCCTGGGCCTTGGGACATCCGGAGCCGGACCCTTTTTAGTGGATGCTGGTGGTTGTAGTCTCCGTGGCGGCGACCCGGTTCCATGGCTCAGGGCGGTCAAATCAGTGGCGGAACTATTTATGTGGTTTTGATGTTTAAATGTCCGACTACGCCACCCGTGGATTGCGGTCAGAGTGAACCGCCGCTCCAGGGCAGACCGCTGAGGCTGGTGTTGTGGGTGCAGCAGAGCGTAGCATAACTCCCCACGGGAGGAGTATAGCCTCAGGGCAGTGTATGCGGAGGATGGGGGTGATGGTGCAGGGCAGCAGCAGTAACGACACGGAGTCAGTGATGTAGTCCAGGGCCTTTACTCACAGTTCTTATTATCCAGACCACTTCTGCAGGTAACGGCTGCCCACGTCGTAGTGTGTAGAGATGAGCGTTGTTCTACTCGAACTGTTCGCCAATCTCAAATTCGAGCTGTTTTGGGCGGTGTTCGAGCCGGTCGGCGAACACGAACAATTTGAGAAAAATTCGGCTGTTCGAGGTTATGTTCGATAACTGTTCGTGCACCAAAATCATAACTGGATTTTTTCTCAGTAATGATGAAAATTAATGTTAATACGCAGTTTGAGTGTACAGCGGGGTGGGGGGAGGGGCAGGGGATGGATCTCTGCAGGAACAATGAAGATCTCCATTTTTTTTTCTCTTTCCCGCATTTGCAGTGGGGAGGTGCAATCTGTCAGCCTATCAGCAGCGCACACACGGAGCGAAGTGCTTTTTTTCACACAAGCAAGGGCATGTGTGATTGGCAGTGTATGTCACATGTCCTTGCCCTATAAGACCAAGCCATTTTCCCCGTCGCCACCATTTTCTCACTGCTGCAGCTGCGTGTTAGACGGCACCGCTGTTGCTGTGTGTGCTATACCTTGTTAATTTCAAGACAATTTTCGCACAAATATACAGATAGCTTGGGAGTAGGGAATAGTTGTGATTGCAGTCCTTTTAAGGACTAGGTTACAGCATTTCCTACGACTTTTATCAGGCAGGTCTGTGCTCTTAAATAGATAGATTGTGGGAGTAAAGACTAATTGTAATTGGAGTCCTTTTCAGGACTAGGTTACATGAGTTCCTATCAGTTTTTGCCAGGCAGGTCTGTGCCAGTGCTGTGCAAGTTTTTTTCACAGCATTTGGCTGAATCTAGCAAAGCTAATCCTTTTTGGCCTATTGCAGAGTGTGTTAGTCAGTGGAGTAGCCTATCTGTGTTGCAAGATATACCACCTGTGTATAGAATACCAATTTTTTTACTGCACCTAGTGAAGTAAAATCTTTTGGGCATAGCATCATTCTATTAGTCCATCTATACTGACCTCCATCAGGTTGCAAACTGAATATAATTTTTTTCTGCATCTAGCTCTGAAAAAATATTTGGGCTTCTAGCAGTGTGTGGGACTTGGTCTATTAGTCCATCTATACTGACCTCCATCAGGTTGCAAATTAAAAATAATTTTTTTCTTCATTTAGCTCTGAAAAAATATTTGGGCTTCTAGCAGTGTGTGGGACTTGTTCTATTAGTCCTTCTATACTGACCTCCAGCAGGTTGCAAATTGAATATAATTTTTTTCTGCATCTAGCTCTGAAAAAATATTTGGGCTTCTAGCGGTGTGTGGGACTTGGTCTATTAGTCCATCTATACTGACCTCCATCAGGTTGCAAATTAAAAATAATTTTTTTCTGCATCTAGCTCTGAAAAAATATTTGGGCTTCTAGCAGTGTGTGGGACTTGGTCTATTAGTCCATCTATACTGACCTCCATCAGGTTGCAAATTAAAAATAATTTTTTTCTTCATTTATCTCTGAAAAAATATTTGGGCTTCTAGCAGCGTGTGGGACTTGGTCTATTAGTCCATCTATACTGACCTCCATCAGGTTGCAAATTAAAATAATTTTTTTCTGCATCTAGCTCTGAAAAAATATTTCGGCTTCTAGCAGTGTGTGGGACTTGGTCTATTAGTCCATCTATACTGACCTCCATCAGGTTGCAAATTAAAAATAATTTTTTTCTGCATCTAGCTCTGAAAAAATATTTGGGCTTCTAGCAGTGTGTGGGACTTGGTCTATTAGTCCATCTATACTGACCTCCATCAGGTTGCAAATTAAAAATAATTTTTTTCTTCATTTATCTCTGAAAAAATATTTGGGCTTCTAGCAGCGTGTGGGACTTGTTCTATTAGTCCATCTATACTGACCTCCATCAGGTTGCAAATTAAAAATAATTTTTTTCTGCATCTAGCTCTGAAAAAATATTTGGGCTTCTAGCAGTGTGTGGGACTTGGTCTATTAGTCCATCTATACTGACCTCCATCAGGTTGCAAATTAAAAATAATTTTTTTCTGCATCTAGCTCTGAAAAAATATTTGGGCTTCTAGCAGTGTGTGGGACTTGGTCTATTAGTCCATCTATACTGACCTCCATCAGGTTGCAAATTGAATAAAAAAATTTTCTGCATCTAGCTCTGAAAAAATATTTGGGCTTCTAGCGGTGTGTGGGACTTGGTCTATTAGTCCATCTATACTGACCTCCATCAGGTTGCAAATTAAAAATAATTTTTTTCTGCATCTAACCCAGCCAATAGTTTTGGCCTAATACCACAGTTTGGCCACTCAGCTCTGCTCGGTTACCATCCATTGTTTTTTTGTGCAAACAACTCCAGAGTTGTGAATTAGTTAACCACCAAAATGAGTGGAAAAAGGCCTGCTGCTGGTGGAAAGGGAAATAGGCGTGTTGGGAAGGGGAAAAAAGGTTGTGTCCGTGGGGTAGGTGCAGAAGAAAGACCATCTTCCAGCCAAACTAAAATGTCTACTTCTTTTAGCGGACAATGTGATAAGATCCCTTTCTTACTGTAACATACCTGGCGGCGTCCTTGCATAGTGGTCCATCTCCCACTGTGCAGGAGCGCGCACTTGATCTCCTGTCCAGAATGTCTCTCTGGCTTCCCTCCATGCTGTCTGTTTGTGTCTGTTTCTGCTGCTTAAGGGCGGCGCCCGATCACTTCCTGCTTTTTGTACCTGCTGTGGGTCACACCCCTTGTGCGTCCTCAGCCTATTGCTGTCTGTCACTTGGTATATAGCTCAGCAGCTCCCTTCTATCCCTGCCTGAGCATAGTGTTTTCCTTCAGTGTGTGCTTGCACTCTGAAGGTGCCAGGTCCCGTCTTTGTTTCCTTGTCTGCCTTTCCTGGAGGCTGTATTTCCAGGCCTGTCTGAACTTAGTCCTGTATGTCTCCTGCTTTGCGGTATTAGTTCCCGTGTCTGAACTAAGTCCTGTATGTCTCCTGCTTTTTGTATCAGTTCCCGTGTCTGAACTGAGTCCTGTATGTCTCCTGCTTTGCGGTATTAGTTCCCGTGTCTGAACTAAGTCCTGTATGTCTCCTGCTTTTTGTATCAGTTCCCGTGTCTGAACTGAGTCCTGTATTTCTCCTGCTTTGCGGTTTCAGCTCCCGTGTCTGAACTGTGTCCTGTATGTCTCCTGCTTTGCGGTATTAGTTCCCGTGTCTGAACTAAGTCCTGTATGTCTCCTGCTTTGCGGTATTAGTTCCCGTGTCTGAACTAAGTCCTGTATGTCTCCTGCTTTGCGGTATTAGTTCCCGTGTCTGAACTGAGTCTTTTCTGTGTATCTTGTCTGTCCTGTCTGAACACGCTCCTAGCCTGTTCCTCCCGCCTTCTAGGAGCCGATTACCTAGACCCGCTCCTGTATCTTGTCTGTCCTGTCTGAACACGCTCCTTGCCTGTTCGTCCCGCCTCTCTGGGGGCAGTATTCCCAGACCCGCTCCTGTATCCCGCTGCAGTGTCGGTCTCCTCCGTACACTCAGTTCCAGTCTGAACTCTCTCCTATCCTTTACCTGTTTTGCCTCTATGTCCGTTCCCTTCCTTTTTCTGCAGAGTCTGAACTCGTACCTAACTCCTGCTTGTTGTCTCTGCAAGTACTGTGTGAGTATCTGGCTCTGTCTTTCCCTTCCTGTCTGTTCCGTGTGAACGGAGTCCTGTCCTGCCCTGCTTCTGCCCGCTGCTCCGGCAGTCCTGTCCTGCCCTGCTTCTGCCCGCTGCTCCGGCAGTCCTGTCCTGCCCTGCTTCTGCCCGCTGCTCCGGCAGTCCTGTCCTGCCCTGCTTCTGCCCGCTGCTCCGGCAGTCCTGTCCTGCCCTGCCTGTACCCCTCTGCCTGTAATGTTCCTGAGTCCCAGTGTGTACTGGGCCCTATCCCGCCTGTGTTCCTACCTGCTAGTGCCTCCCTGTCTGCACTCTAGCTGTGCTTGCCTTTACCCCCCTGCCTGCATACCCGCCTGCCTGCATACCAGTCGTGCCTGCCTATACCCACCAGTCTGTGTGCCAGCCTACCAGCCTGTTCCTGTATTCCCCTGTGTGGGTCAACAGCCGTGTCCGGGGTCTGTCCTGGAGTAGCACCTGGTCCCTCTGCTCGGTTCCTCCTTGGTGCACTGGCGTCGTATGCCGTCGTGCGACCCTGGTCGGATCGGGTGAATACTTAGTCACGCCCCTCCAGGCATTCACTCTCCGGCACGGTCCAGTGGAATCACTACCAATCACACGCTCACGCCGCTTAGCCCGGGCGTGTGCATAACACTTACGGCCACGCCAATCGCTACAAATTCCAGATGAGGCACAAAAACAGCAGGTGCTTCAACGGATATCAAGTGCTCCTTTAAGTGGGCTCTCCTCCACATCAACTTCAACATCACAAATACTCCAGTCCTCAAAGGTGTCACCCAAATCGCACTTGCTTCCTCACAGCTCCCAAATCTCCAGCTGCCCGTCTGAGTATGAGGTAGAACAGATGGTTGAGTCTACAGAGCTGTTTACTCATACTATAGCCTGGGAATCAGAGGTCGACTCCAGCGCTTCTGTGAATCCAGACGAGGAAATGATCTGCACTGATGCCCAGAATCTTTATGAGTCGGATCCAGGACCAGACGCAGAAGGTTCTGACCATAATGTAGACCCTCATTCCCAAACTGTAACTCCTGTTGGTGGAGACAATGAGGAAGACGATGATAAGACTCAAATACCTGATTGGAGCGACAACTTTAGTTTTTTGTCAGGGCAGGAACAGGTTGGCTCTGAGGACGACGGGTGTGATAACGCACAGGGTGATGATGATGAGGTCGGAGATCCCACTTACTGTCAACCCACAGTCAGCCAAGAGATGAGGTCAGCAGAGGAGGTGGAGGAAGATGCTAGTGACGACGAGGTCAGGTTGCGCCTTCCTGGACAGAGACGTAGTACTGGAAGCACGTCAACAACTGCATCCTCAAACACAACTCTGCCTCTCACCACAAGTCGTGGTGGCTCTTCAGGTCGCATGGGTGCTAAGCCTTGCATAGCCTGGGCATTTTTTCAGATCGATAAAGATGACCCAACTCGTGTTATCTGTAACATTTGTCAGCAAAAGCTAAGTAGAGGCCAAAAAATACATAGTTTGAGTACTTCATGCATGAACCGGCACATGGACATGAAGCATAAGTTGCAGTGGGAAGCTCAGTGTGCTACAATGCGGTCTAGCCGGCCGGGCCAACCACCGTCTGCCATATCTTGTGCATCCGCGGCCTCTTCATCCTCTGTGACTGGGGGGACAGCAGTCACACCTGTTTTGGGGCGCAGACCTGCCACCTCTTTACCCGCAACAGCCAGCGTGATTGGCAGGTCATCATTTTCTTTGGAGGTGGTAACACCAGCTGGTCTTGAGCGCTGTCCGACATCGATAGCACCACCTTTGGATCAAGGCAACCTAACATGTCCGCCTGCATCTTCCTCACAGACCGGCAGTTTGCCGGGGACACCCTTATCAACCCCGTCTAAGCACAATAGCCAGCCCTCGGTCCCTCAGATGTGGACAAGTAAAAGACCATTTCCTCCTAGCCATGAGAAAGCTAAGAGGTTGAATTTCACCATCTGCAAGCTCTTGGCTACAGAAATGCTGCCTTTCCGCCTGGTGGACACAGAGGATTTTCGAGACCTTATGTCCGTCGCAGTGCCCCAGTACCAGATGCCCAGTCGGCACTACTTCTCAAAGAAAGGTGTGCCTGCGCTCCACCAGCATGTCGCACACAACATCACCGCTTCTTTGAGAAACTCTGTGTGTGACAGGGTGCATATCACCACAGACACTTGGACGAGTAGGCATGGACAGGGGCGTTACATGTCGCTGACTGGGCACTGGGTAACTATGGTGACAGCAGGACAAGGGGCTGCTGTCCAAGTCTTGCCGTCCCCACGAGTTGTGCGTCAATCCTCTTTATGTCAAAGTTCCACCACTGCTTCTGCCTCCTCAACCTCCTCTCGGTCTTCCACCTGCACCCAAAGCCTGTCTGGTCATGCCACAAGCTTTCTAACTGCGCAGAAGGGATCCTGCACACCTCCTTACTATGCTGGCAGTAGGGCTCAAAGTCATCAGGCGGTTTTTACATTGAAATGTCTGGGAAATGTGAGTCACACAGCTGAGGAGTTGTGGTCAGCTCTGGAGAACCAATTTCATGAA
The DNA here is from genome assembly GCF_046119375.1 of Phyllobates terribilis. NCBI lineage: Eukaryota > Metazoa > Chordata > Amphibia > Anura > Dendrobatidae > Phyllobates > Phyllobates terribilis. The sequence goes on from NW_027362772.1 coordinate 119,158,220, forward strand.
TGGTTGTCTCCACTGGACCTGAAACCAGGGAAGGCTGTGTGCGACAATGCTGCAAACCTGGGTGCGGCCCTTCGCCGGGGCAATGTCACACACGTGCCTTGTATGGCTCACGTGTTGAACCTGGTTGTCCAGCAATTTTTAGCCCACTATCCCAGACTAGATGGCCTTCTGCAGAGGGCACGGTCGCTGTGTGCTCACTTCCGCCGTTCGCATCCCGCAGCTCAGCGACTTACATCTCTACAGAAGTCGTTGGGCCTGCCACTTCACCGGCTAAAATGCGATGTGCCTACCCGGTGGAATTCAACTCTGCACATGTTGCAGCGACTGTGGCAGCACCGACAAGCCCTGGTGCAATACGTTCTGACGTATAGCCTGGGCCAACGAGATTCAGAGGTGGGGCAAATCACGCTGGAGGAGTGGTCTCAGATCAGGGACCTATGCACCCTTCTGCACAGTTTTGAAATGGCGACGAAGATGTTTAGTGCTGACGATGCCATTATCAGCATGACTATTCCGGTGATTTACATGCTGGAGCACATGTTAAACAGAATTCGGAGTCAGGTGGTGGCACAAGAGGAGGTGGAGGAAGTAGAGGAGGAGGAGTTGTATGCGGAAGGGCTAACATCTGCAAGGTCCAGACGGTCGGCAGAACCAAGGCGGCAGGCATGTGAGGGTGGGGGAGATGGTTTTACCAGGGCGCATGGTAGCAGCCAAACTAGTGAGGAAGGTGCAGGAGCCCAGGAAGAAGTGGAGGACGAACTGATGGAAGACTCATCAGATGAGGGAGACCTTGATCACATTTCTGTTGTGCGAGGTTGGGGGGAGAGGACAGAGGAAGGAAGCATGATTGTTACCTCGCCACCAACACAACAGGGACTTGGTGCTCCTGGATGCGCAACACACATGAGTGCCTTCTTGCTGCACTACCTGCAACATGACCCTCGAATTGTGAGAATTAGAAATAATCCTGACTACTGGGTTGCCACACTGTTAGATCCCCGGTACAAAAGTAAATTTGCAGAAATTATTCCTGCCATAGAAAGGGATGCACGCATGCAGGAGTATCAGCAGAGACTGTTGCAGAATCTTACATGTGCTTTTCCACAAAATACCAGTGGCACGTAGTGAATCTCACAGTTCCAACTTGCCAACCGTGGGACCGTCAAGTGTTCAGCACTCAAACCGTGACAGAACCACAGTATCTGCTGGTAACATCAATTTTGCGGAATCATTTCACCACTTTTTTAGCCCATCCTTTGCAAGGCCACAGGAGACAAGAAGTCTGACACATAGTCAACGCCTAGAGACGATGGTACAGGAGTATCTCCAAGTAAACATTGAAGCCACGACTGTGTCACTGGACCCTTGCTCTTTTTGGGCTTCCAATCTGGATAAATGGCCGGAGCTAGCCACTTACGCCTTGGAGATCTTGTCATGCCCCGCAGCCAGCGTTCTGTCTGAACGTGTGTTCAGCGCTGCTGGTGGTGTGCTGACAGATAAGCGCACGCGGCTCTCCACTGATAATGTAGACAGACTCACGTTCATAAAGATGAACAAATCATGGATCCGAAACGACTTTTCTACCCCTGTGTCATCCTGGGGAGAGTAAAAGCTTGATGATTGGTTAAAATCACCCTACCAACCATTTTAAGCTTTCAAATTACTAATCATGTTTATCTGTATCTTGACTGGAAAATAATTTGGGCTTTGTAGCAGTGTGCAGCACTGATCCTATTAGGCCATCTATACTAAAGCTTCACCAGATTTAAAATTAAAAATAATTTTTAGCTGCATCTAGCCCGGAAAATAATTTTGGGGCTCCGAGATGCGCAAGGCACATAAGTGCCTTCTTGCTGCACTACCTGCAGCATGACCCTCATATTGTCAGAATTCGAAGTAATCATGACTACTGGGTTGCCACACTCTTAGATCCCCCAAACTTTTCGATCAACCTTTTCATTTTAATAAAGACCAAAAAAATGGTCATTTTTGAAATTATAAGCATTAGCAGGTTGTTAGAAACTGAAATCAAACAGTTTTCAACTCAAAACTTTATTCTAGGTGATGTTACATTTTCACATAGGACCCCTTGTTCAAAAGGAGCTTCTGAACTCTCTCGTCCATTGAATTTGTCAGGTTTTGGATGGTTTCTGCTTCAATTGTTTTGCATGAGGACAGAATACCCTTCCAGAGCTGTTGCTTAGATGTGAACTGCCTCCCGCCATCATAGACACTCCTTTTAATGATGCTCCAAAGGTTCTGAATGGGGTAGAGGTCAGGGGAGCATGGGGGTCACACCATAAGTTTGTCCCCTTTTATGCCCATATCAGCCAGAGATGCAGATGTTTTATGTGCAGCATGAGATGGTGCATTATCATGCAGAAAAATGATCTTGCTGTGAAATACACGGTTCTTCTTCTTGAACCATGGCAGGAAGTGCTGTTTGAGAAAATCCACATACATTATGGAGTTCATCTTTAGCGCCTTCAGGGATCCTAAAGGGGCCGACAATCTCTCTCCCCATGATTCCAGCCCAAAACATTACTCCACCTCCTCCTTGTTGGCGCTGTAGCCGTGTTTGCGTGGGGTGTCCATCAACCAGCCATCCTCCACTCCATCCATCTGGACCATCGAGCGCTGCACGGCACTCATCCGTGAACAAAACAGTTTTGAAATCAGTCTTCATGTAATGTTTGGCCCACTGGAGCCGTTTCTGCTTGTGTGAAGTGGATAGAGGAGGTCGACAGGATGGCGCATGCACAGCTGCAAACCTCTGAAGGACCCAGCATCTTGTTGTTCGGGGGACGTTGGAGGCACAAGCAGCTTCAAAAACTTGTCTGCTGCTATGACAAGGCTTTTTTGCCGCTGCTCTTTCAACCTGACGTAATTGCCTGTAGGAAAGAGTCCTCAATTTGCCCTTATCAGCACGCACACGTGTGTACTGTGAATCAGCTACATACTTCTTGATTGCCAAGACACTTCATCCTGATCATCGCACAATGTTGATTGTAGTCATGCCTTGACCTAAACACTCCACAATTTGTTGCTTCTCAGCAGCCGACACATCCTTTTTCTTTCCCATTTTGGCAGAAAATGTAGGCTGCTTAATAATGTGAGAGAGCCTTTTTAAGTAGTCTTGCCTTTCATTGGACACACCTGCCAAACTAATTAGCACAGGTGTCTGCAATTGCTTACAGTGATATAAAGAGCCCTGACACACATCACCATCAATGAGTTTAACTGACAAACAAACAAATTCTTCCCTTATCACTCCTAAACACTTTTTGCATAATAATTTGGAACGCGGTGTACATGTGCTTTTCCACAAAACACCAGTGGTTCACGTAGTGAATCTTACAGTTCTAACTTGCCAACCGTGGTCTGTATGGAGTTGTTCAATAAAGGGCCCAAAATTAAGATAACATAGATGGGAGAGGTCTCTATGAATAGGAATTCCTAAGTATTTGATACCCTGTGAGGGCCAGGCAAAGGGAAAGTTGGACTGGATGGAATCCTATATGGATTTGGGGAGGGAGACATCGAGGGCCTCAGACTTCGCTGCATTGATTTTAAAATTTTACCATGTAACAAAGTGATCTATTTCAGCCATAACAGCATGGATGGATATATGTGATTGAGTGATATATACTAGGACATCATCAGCAAATAGAGAGCACTTGTACTCGGTGCCTCCCACCTCAATCCACCTAATATTGGGGTTATGGCGAATTGATGAGAGCAGGTGCTCCGTCACTAGGATGTATAAGAGAGGGGACAGAGGACATCACTGCCTTGTCCCATTGGTGATTGTGAAAGGTGATGAAAATGTTCTGACGCACCCCCTGGGCCTTGGGACACCCGGAGCCGGACCCTTTTTGGTGGATGCTGGTGGTTGTAGTCTTCGTGGCGGCGACCCAGTTCCGTGGCTCAGGGCGGTCAAACCAGTGGCGGAACTATTTATGTGGTTTTCATGTTTAAATGTCCGACTACGCCACCCGTGGATTGCGGTCAGAGTGAACCGCCGCTACAGGGCAGACCACTGAGGCTGGTGTTGTGGGTGCAGCAGAGCGTAGCATAACTCCCCACGGGAGGAGTATAGCCTCAGGGCAGTGTATGCGGAGGATGGGGGTGATGGTGCAGGGCAGCAGCAGTAACGACACGGAGTCAGTGATGCAGTTCAGGGCCTTTACTCACAGTTCTTATTATCCAGACCACGTCTGCAGGTAACGGCTGCCCACGTCGTACTGTGCTCACCAGGTGAGGGGCTCAGACAACTCCCAGATAACTTTGGAGCACTTCACAGGACCCCCTTTGTCTGTCCTTTGTCTGGCCTTTCTTACCAACACTTCTGTCCGGCTGCCTCGGGCCTCCTCTTGGTAAACTTGGCGCCAGTTTCCCTGACCCTATGTGGTGCCTTCCTAGCGGGTGTAGCGAGGGGCTGCGCCACATAAAATGTTACAGCCTCCGGTTTCTAGCTGAGGGTCGTTTCCTGCCTCCACTAGTTCGGGGACCGGTCTCCCCCTTTGGCCTGACCCCTCCACGCAGGTGGATTCGGGCGTGCGGTGGCGACTCGTCCGTCCGCACCCCTGGGATCCCTTCATTCCTCGTTCCTGGAGCCTTCTCCGCTCCTCTTCCTTCCTTCTCCCTCTTCCAGGCCTGGGCCTCTGTTACTAGGCCCGCCTCCGGAGCAGAGCTCATGCAGAGCCCCTGCTCCCTGCCACTTCTGCTCAGACTTCTCTGCACTGAACTAAGATGGTGCCCACCTTTTATACTCCCTTCTCAATGCACCCAGGAACTGCTTCCTCCCTGCTCCTGCACTACAGGGTTCCCCTTCCTCAGTGTTCCCTCCCCCCACTCCAGCCAGGGACAGGGACTGTCGTGCCCATCTCAGGGGCATATTGGTCGCCCTGCCCCACGGCAATGTGGTGTAATGCATTCAGGTGTCGGGTCCTGATCCACACTCCATCCTTACCTGAGAGTGAGATATCACACCTCTGGATGAGGTGCAATACGTCTTTAGCAACCGAGCCCTCAGGGTGCTACAGTTCCATTTATCTTCAGCCTAGGTGACGTATTGCGATACAGGGCCGTGATTTTGGCTATAAAAGGGTCCCCTAGACCCCTACCCCAAGCTTTTTAAGAGAATCATATATGGCGTGCCAGGAGACTCTATGGAATGCTTTCTCAGCATCCAACGAGAGTATCTAATTACAAATTTTTAACTGCATCTAGCCCAGGAAATACTTTGTGCCTAGTAGCAGTGTCTGCTAGTAAGCGGATTATCCCGGCTGTTAAGCAAGCTGCACCACCTGTAGTTTAGACACTTAATTTTTTCAAAGGAAATGCTTCGGGACCATGGGATACTTAGTGAAGAGCATCAGTAGGCACCCCAAGGCATAGGGGCTGGGACTGGCAGTAGGATGCCTTGCGGTGGACAGCCGAGCTCGATCCTTATAAAAGCTTTTTAACTGCAGCAGCTTTAGTGGACGCTACTGGAGCTGGAATTACCGCGGCTGCTGGCATGAGACTTGCCCTCCAATAGATCCTTGTAAATGGATTTAAAGTGTATTCATTCAAATTAGAGAGACAATTTAAATTAAAAAGCTTAGAGCTGCCTCCACCACAGGGGGGCTCGCTCGACCCACCAGCGAACAGGCACCAGTATTGGGAGAGGGGGGCTGGCCGTCAGGGTTCACCGCGGCTCTGGCACAAACCCGGCGACACGGAGGTGGCACGGGCAGGAGCGGACTGGCCGTGTCGGCTTCTCACTTTTTGGATTTTAGAAGGGCATGACATGCCTATATTTGTGTCTCCCCCTCCTTTTACTCCTCCACCTCTTTTATTTTCGCATGACTATATGTACTTGTCACTTTTCCATGTGTTAGTTATGTCTTCTGAGCAGTTTGTCAGCTTTTGGACACCTTTGAAGGTGTTTTCTATGTGTTTCTATGTGTTTTTGTTTGCCTGCCATTGGTTTTAACGGTGTTCGAAGGTGTTCGACGAACAGTTCGACGAACAGTTCGGCGAACACACGGGTGTTCGACGAACCGAACCGAACTCGAACACTACGGGGGTGGCTCAACACTAGTAGTGTGCTCACCAGGTGAGGGGCTCAGACAACTCCCAGATAACTTTGGAGCGCTTCACAGGACCCCTTTCTGTGTCCTTTGTCTGGCCTTTCTTACCAACCCTTCTGTCCGGCTGCCTTGAGCCTCCTCTTTGTAAACTTGGCGCCAGTTTCCCTGACCCTATGTGCTGCCCTCCTAGCGGGTGTAGCGAGGGGCTGCGCCACATAAAATGTTACAGCCTCCGGTTTCTAGCTGAGGGTCGTTTCCCGCCTCCACTAGTTTCGGGGACCGGTCTCCCCCTTTGGCCTGACCCCTCCACGCAGGTGGATTCGGGCGTGCGGTGGCGACTCGCCCGTCCACACCCCTGGGATCCCTTCACTCCTCGTTCCTGGAGCCTTCTCCCCTCCTCTTCCTTCCTTCTCCCTCTTCCAGGCCTGGGCCTCTGTTACTAGGCCCACCTCTGGAGCAGAGCTCATGCAGAGCCCCTGCTCCCTGTCACTTCTGCTCAGACTTCTCTGCACTGAACTAAGATGGTGCCCACCTTTTATACTCCCTACTCAATGCACCCAGGAACTGCTTCCTCCCTGCTCCTGCACTACAGGGTTCCCCTTCCTCAGTGTTCCCTCCCCCCACTCCAGCCAGGGACAGGGACTGTCGTGCCCATCTCAGGGTCATTTTAGTCGCCCTGCCCCACGGCAATGTGGTGTAATGCATGCAGGTGTCGGGTTCCTGATCCACACTCCATCCTTACCTGAGAGTGAGATATCACACCTCTGGGTGAGGTGCGATACCTCTGCAGCAACCGAGCCCTCGGGGTGCTACAGTTCCATTTATCTTCTAGGTGACGCATTGCGATACAGGGCCGTGATTTTGGCTTTAAAAGGGTCCCCTAGACCCCTAACCCAAGCTTTTTAAGAGAATAATATATGGCGTGCCAGGAGATTCTATGGAATGCTTTCTCAGCATCCAACGAGAGTATCTAATTCCAAATTTTTAACTGCATCTAGCCCAGGAAATACTTTGTGCCTAGTAGCAGTGTCTGCTAGTCAGCGGATTATCCCGGCTGTTAAGCAAGCTACACCACCTGTAGTTTGGACACTTAATTTTTTCAAAGGAATTGCTTCGGGACCACGAGATACTCAGTGAAGAGCATCAGGAGGCACCCCAAGGCATAGGGGCTGGGACTGGCGGTAGGACACCTTGCGGTGGACAGTCGAGCTCGATCCTTATATAAGCTTTTTAACTGCAGCAGCTTTAGTGGACGCTACTGGAGCTGGAATTAAGCGGGTGCTGGCATTAGACTTGCCCTTCAATAGATCCTTGTAAAAGGATTTAAAGTGTATTCATTCAAATTAGAGAGACAATTTAAATTAAAAAGTTTAGAGCTGCCTCCACCACATGGGGGCTCGCTCGACCCACCAGCGGACAGGCACCAGTATTGGGAGAGGGGGGCTGGCAAACAGTTCGGCGAATACAAGGGTGTTCGACGAACCGAACCGAATTCGAACACTACGGGGGTGGCTCAACACTAATTGTGAGCCCTTAAAAGTGGCTTAATACCTTTGACTATGTTGTTGACAGCAGTGACCTGGGGGTCAGAAATGCTTCCTGGGGCGATCCCCATGCTGTCCCCATGTCATTTGAGCACTGTCACTATCGTTTTGGGCACTTGTTAGGCTTTTAAAAGACTGCCAGGGGTGCCGCCGCAAAAATGCTCGGGACTCCCATAGACTAACATTGGGCTCGTTGCTCGGGTCGAGCACCCGAGTATAACGGCGAGCTCGGCCCGAGCTTCGAGCACCCGAGCATTTTAGTGCTCGCTCAACACTAATAAACACCCTTTAAAAAAATTATGTGGGTGTTGCATCACGGACCACGGTCACCCTGGTCACATGGTGGTGGAGGATGAGTAGAAGGAAGAGGACAAAAGCAAATAGCCAAAATCAGGAAGCGTATTCCCATGTGTGGGTGTGAAAAGGTGCATGGGAATACATCTCCCAAGAAAAGACACTGGATTTGAATTTGTTATGCTGCTATCATTCGGTGGTGTTGAGAAGTCTGGCCCAATCCAGCCCTTGTTCATTTTAGTAAGAGTCAGCCTGTCAGCATTTTCAGTTGACAGGCGGATGCGCTTATCAGTTATAATTCCACCAGCAGCACTAAAAACCCGCTCTGATACAAACCTAGCAGCAGGGCAGGCCAGGACCTCCAAGTCATAGAGAGCCAGTTCATTCCACGTATCCAGATTGGATACTAAATGATTATAAGGCACCGCAGAATCATGGAGGACATTGGTATGGTCGGCAAGGTACTCCCTCAGCATCTTCCCAAACTTTGCACTTATGAGAGTACCCCGCACCTCAGGGCCTGTGCGATGGGAGGGTCTGAGAAATCTCTCCCAGAACTTTGACAGTGTTCCCCTGCCTCTGCTGGATTGAAGGTGTCTCTCTCGCCTGTACTCCTTGGTTGTCCAACGAAGTGTGCCCTCTGCCGCCAGCATTTTCAGATGGGAATTTTTTTAATAGTTCCGCCACAAGGGCCTTCTGGTACAGCCCCATTTTTGTGGAACTGTCCGCCTCAGGAATAAGAGATATAAAGTTCTTCTTGTATCATGGTTATAGAAGTGTCACCATACAGTAATGACTGTCACCCAAAATTTTGAGAATGCGAGGGTCATGGGAAGAGCAGCATATCATAAACTCAGCCATGCTTGCCAGACTACTAACAGGCAAGACTTCCGTGTCCTCACCAAGAGGATGACTGACCATTCTCTCCTCATCCTCCTCTCTGTCCTCTGGCCATCCACGCTGAACAGACAGTTTGACAGCTGTGCAGGTAGTACCGTCTATAGTGCATGAAACTAGCTCCTGTCCTTCCTCCTCCTCCTCCTCTTCCTCATTGTCACGCAATCCACGTTGGGATGAGATGAGGCTTGGCTGTGTGTAATCACTCTGTATGGTTCCTTGCTCCATCTCATCGTGCTCCGCCTGCAATGCATCCTCTTTGATTGTGAGCAAAGAGCGTTTCAGAAGACAGAGAAGCGGGATGGTGACGCTAATTATGGCATCATCGCCGCTCACCATCTTGGTGGAGTCCTCAACATTTTGGAGGATGGTACATATGTCTGATATCAATGTCCACTCCTGAGGTCTTACGTGTGGAGTCTGAACTGAATACCAACGGCCTTGTTGATGCTGGTACTCAACAACTGCCCTCTTCTGCTCAGAAATCCTTCCCAACATCTCCAGTGTAGAGTTCCAACGCGTGGGGACATCACACACCAGTCTGTGAGCCGGAAGCTGCAAACCCTGCTGAAACACGGCAAGGGCGGCGGAAGCTGTAGCTGACTTTCTAAAATGGGCAAACAGGCGGCGTACTTTAACAAGCAGATCCGGCAGCTCCAGGTAAGGATTTGAGAAACCCCTGAACAACGAGGTTAAGCACATGGGCCAGGCATGGTACGTGTGTGAGCTTGCCTCGCCTCAGAGCGGCCACCAGGTTCCGGCCATTGTCACACATGACCATGCCTGGCTGTAGGCTCAGCGGTGTGAGCCACAGATCTGCCTGCTCTTTCAGGGCGGTCATTAACTGTTCAGCATTGTGCGGTTTTTCACCTAAGCATATTGGCTTCAGCACAGCCTGTTGCCTCTTGGCCGAGGCAGTGCTGCCGTGCTTCCAGCTTGTGACTGATCTGGTCATTTCGGAGATGGAGGCTGAAGAGGAGGAGGAGGCTGAGGAGGATGAGGTGCAGGAGCTGTTGACCGTGGGGGCAACCCTAATTGACTGAGCGCCCGCAATCCTTGGCATCGGGAGGACGGGTTCCGTCCCAAGGTCCAACTGGGTCCCGGCTTCCACTGTGTTATCCCAGTGTGCCATCAGCGAGATGTACCATCCCTGCCCACAAGCACTTGTCCACGTGTCCATGGTTAGGTGGACTTTACCGGTATCTGCGTTGTTGAGGGCATGGCTAAAGTTTTGGGACACTTGCTTGTGTAATGCGGGGACGGCACACCGGGACAAATAGTGACGGCTGGGGACCGAGTACCGAGGGATGGCCGCCGCCATCAGGTTGCGGAATGCTTCCGTCTCCATGAGCCTAAAAGGCAACATTTCGAGCGCAAGCAGTCATGAAATGTGAGAATTTAGTAGTGTAGCATATGGGGCATTGGCTCATATTTGCCCTTGCGTTCCAAGGACTGGGGTATGGGCACCGGAACACTGCGCTGGGACAAGGATGTGGACGTGCTTCCTGATGCTGCTACTTGAGAGTGTGCAACGACAGGTGCAGGGCAGGAGGCATCTTCGCATGCACCATGGACAGGGGATTGGCTTGCATGCACAACAGCGGAAGAAGCAATGGTGCACCTGCAGACACTGTTCCTGGTCCCTGGGGTTCGGCCCACAAAGTCGGGTGCTTTGCAGCCATGTGCCTGATCATGCTGGTGGTGGTCAGGCTGATCGTTTTGCCACCCCTGCTGATGCTGGCCTGGCAGGTGGTGCAATTGGTCTTTTTGGGGTTATCGGCAAAGTCTTTAAAAAACAACCAGACTCGGGAAGACCTAACAGTAGTTCTGGCAACTTCCTTCTTGTTGGAGTTACGGGGAACGGTTGCCTGCCTACTGTCTGCGGCTACCACACTGCTTCTTCCTGCCTGTTGGGGTGCTCTGCCTCCCTCCCCCTGTGTGCTGCTGTCCTCGCTCAGCATGTCCTCCTGCCAGGTTGGGTCAGTTACTATATCATCCACAACCTCGTCTTCCACTTCCGCACCATGGTCCTCCTCCTGACTTTCTGGCAATTGTGTCTCATCATCGTCCACCTCTTGTGACAATTTCCCACTGTCGCATGCGGCATGCTATTCCATCTGGTTTGCATTTAGTTGGACCATCATTTATTTTTCAACAGGACAATGACCCCAAACACACCTCCAGGCTGTGTAAGGGCTATTTTACCAAGAAGGAGAGTGATGAGGTGCTACGCCAGATGACCTGGCCTCCACAGTCACCAGACCTGAACCCAATCGAGATGGTTTGGGGTGAGCTGGACCGCAGAGTGAAGGCAAAAGGGCCAACAAGTGCTAAGCATCTCTGGGAACTCCTTCAAGATTGTTGGAAGACCATTTCCGGTGACTACCTCTTGAAGCTCATCAAGAGAATGCCAAGAGTGTGCAAAGGAGTCATCAAAGCAAAAGGTGGCTACTTTGAAGAACCTAGAATATAAGACATATTTTCAGTTGTTTCTCACTTTTTTGTTACGTATATAATTCCACATGTGTTAATCCATAGTGTTGATGCCTTCAGTGTGAATGTACAATTTTCAAAGTCATGAAAATACAGAAAAATCTTTAAATGAGAAGGTGTGTCCAAACTTTTGGTCTCTACTGTATGTGATCTGTGTGACGGAGAAAACATAGTTTTAAATATCTGGATTTCTACCGCTGTAATATGAAAAGGACCTGCCTGTATTCTGCAGTGCCAGCAAGCAAATGTGGCAGAAAAACGCTGTTCTCTTGATTGCTTTTTAAGCAAATAATGAGGATTAAGATCCAAAGAAAAGTATTCCTGGTCCCTGAGACCTAGGCCTTTGTATAGAAATATCTAACAGCAGCAGAAGGCAGAATTGGAATGGAGCCTCTTGTGCTATATACACTGCCTGCCTATATAAACTGCCTGCCTGATATCTCTGCAGATGGATTAGTCCTTAGAAGGACTGTTAAGATGGATATGTGTATGTTTTTTCTCCTTACATTACCTAATACACAAGCAAATCTCTCCCTGACACAGCAGCAGCTCTCCCTACACTGTCTGATCCGGAGTGACTGTGACGAGCATGGTGGCGCCAGGTTTGATATAGACCTGATGAAGCTGTGCGGCCAGCCAATCACTGTAATGCCCACAACCAACATGGCTATGGTATTACAGTGCATGGCAGGCAATCCCTGCATGTTCATTGGCTCTCTAAAGAGCGCCAAACATGCAAGGAGGGGACCCGAGTTCCCGGCCGAGCAGCCCGGAAATACTCGGCGAGCGCCGAGCATCTCGAGCTGTGAGATGCTCGGGCGAGCACCGAGCAGTAGCAAGCATGCTCGCTCATCACTATTCATGACGTAGAGCCGTGAAAAAAAATCTTTTTTTCCCACAAAAACTATTATTTAGCCATTTTCACGAGGGTAACAGGAGAAATTGGACCACAAAAGTTGTTGTACAATGTCTCCTTAGTACGCTGATCACCCATATGTGGGGAAAGCCATTGTTTGGGTGCATGGCAGGGCTCTGAGGGGAAGGAGTGACGTTTTGGAATGCAGACTTTGATGGAATGGTCTGTGGGCGTAATGTCACGTTTTCAGAGCCCCTGATGTGCCTAAACAGTGGAAATGCCCAATAAGTGCCCCTTTTTGCAAACTAAACCCTCAATGAATTTATCTAGATGTATGGTGAGCACCTAGAACCCCTATGTGCTTCACAGAAAATTATAACATTGACTTGTGAAAATAAAAAAAATCATTTTTTCCACAAAAACGTTAAAAAAAATTATTTTCACGAGAGCAACAGGAGAAAGTGGACCTCAAAATCTGTTTTGCAATTTCTCTTGAGTATGCTGATACCATATGTGTTGGAGAAAACTACTGTTTGGGCTCATGTCAGGGCTCGGAAGGGAAGGAGTGACGCTTTGGAATTCAGACTTTGGTGGAATGGGCTGCGGGTGTCATGTCACATGTTCAGAGCCTCTGATGTGCTTAAACAGCGGAAATGCCCAACAAGTGCCCCCTTTTTGGAACTGATACCTGATTTATGAATTATATAATGTAGTGTCATACGTCAGTTGTGTAGGACAACCTGACAAACACTACACAACTGATGTAGGACAACCTGACTAACACTAGAACACTACGTCAGTGTGTAGTATTCGTCAGGCTGTAATACGTCAGAAATTAATTTAGTAGTGCATGGAAGTATGGTACCTTCTGATGCATTCTTTCATGCACAGGCTAGGTTTGTCGGGGCAGGTGTCGAATTGATAAGTGATGTCCTTGCATATTCCCCTTTTGTAACACACTCGGCGCTTCTTATGTGACCTAACTTTTTTTCCGCTGTGAGGGACCTCCCTCAGGAAATGCTGGCCTTGTACAATTCGAGGTCCTTCAGTTCCAGAAGAACTGGGGCCTGCTCCGTCACCACTGCCAAATATCAGGGCCTTGATCACTACCTCCTGGAACTAAAGGTATGACGTAGAAGTTTGGCCTGCACATCATGATAGAAGGAAAGCGTTGTACATTGCCATCTGTACGATGTGCATGGCCAGCTTCTTGTACCACACCTTGGCCTTTCTCAAAGCACTGTACGGCTGGAGGACTTGATCAGAGCGTTAATTTCCCCCCATGTACTTGTTGTACCTCACTACACAGTCTGGTTTGACGAACTGTGTAGAGGAACCACGTACAGTGCTGAGGTTGCTGCCATCACCATGTATGGTGGTCAAGTGAAGAACATCTCTCTTGTCCTTGTACCTGACCACCAACAGGTGGTCGCTACATTGGGCTCTGCTCTCACACCTTCTGAGCAGCTGCCCAATTAGTGTCTCTAGGAGGCCTCTCTAATTTTTGCGGACAGTACCACAGGCTGCGGTACCTCGGACAGAGAGGGACTTGAAGAAAGGGACACTAGTATAAAAGTTATCCACGTAGCGGTGATAACCTTTATCCAGCAGTGGGTGCACCAAATCCCACACCATTTTCCCACTCACTCCCAGAACAGGGGGTCATTCAGAGGGTTCAACCCGGAAGTCCTTCCCTTCGTAAACTCTAAACTTGTGAGTGTACCCTGAGGTACTCTCACAAAGTTTATACAGCTTGATTCCGTACCTGGACCTCTTACTTGTGAAGGTACTGCCGGAATCTAAGCTGCCCCTTAAAATGGATTAAGGACTCATCCATGCACATGTCCCTTTGGGGCACGTACACTTCAGCAAACTTGTTGTTGAAGTGTTCATGACCGGCCAAACTTTGAAAGGACGATCAAAGTTCAGGTCATCGCGTGCGGGACACCTTGCATTATCGTTGTAATGCAAGAATTTGTGGATCGCCTCAAAACATGTCCGGATCAAAGCCATACGGAAAACTGGAGTGTGACACAAAACGTCAACACTCCAGTATTGCCAAACTTCTGGCTTCTTCAAGATCCACAGCATAAGGAGAAAGGATTACCAGCTTCATGAATAGTTCAAAAAATAGGTTTCTTTATTGTGAAAAAAGCTCTTTAAAAACAGATTCCATAGTCACATAGTATAGCCAGGGCAACGCGTTTCGAATGCTAAAGATGCGTTCTTTGTCAAGACTGGATTACAAATGGCATACCCATGGTATATAAACCATTGTTCACTAATCGCATACAAAATGGAAGTCACATGATACATAGATTTGCATACAAAAATATAAAACCAATTTGCAGAGTATATGCTTAGTAAAAACAATCACATGACAAAGAAGAAATCACATATGCATAGAAAAGTTACTCGCTATAATGGAACAGTAGTTCCCTCTGTAAATTTAGTCCATTTGGTTGGCAAGTGTTCAGATGATGCATCCAAAATGCTTCTCGATCAAGTAGGCGTCTCCTATTATCCCCGCCCTGAGGATCAAAGGTAAGTTTTTCAATGCCAAAGACCTGAAATGAGGATGTCTCTCTATTATGCTGCTCAATAAAATGTCTGGAGGCACAAGAAATGTTATGATTAGTGACATTAAGAATATCAGAAAGATGTTCTGCCACTCGCTGTTTTAATTTTTTTATAGTGCATCCCACATATAACAGATCGCAACTGGCACATCTTATGATGTAAACCACATAATTACTGTTGCAATTTAGATAGCTTTTTATATTATGTGTTTCACTAGAATCTGCATTAGTGAAGTTTTTAGTGATTTTTACATAGCAACAAATGCCGCATCTGGTGTAACCACACTTGTAAAACCCTTTACAATTAAGCCAGGTATGCCGTTTTTGTCGATTATTTGGGCGACTAGGTGCCAATAGCCCCCCTATTCTTTGTGCTTTTTTTTCCACCACCAAAACAACAGAATCAAGAATTTTAGATAATACAGTATCCTCATATAAAATAGGAAGATAGGGTTGGGTAAAGGAGGCGCTATTAGGCTAATCACTAACAGTGGCAGTGAATTTGTGGACAGGGAACCACTAGATGTCCATAAAGTGGGTAACTATTCGTTGAAGTATAAAATTCGCGCTAGCGGTTGTGAGAAAGGAATCGGGAGAAGGTGTTTTTTTGTATATAGATAAAAACTTTTATTGAATGAGACAAGTAGAATTTAAAAGTATTCGTTAAAAGGCACCTTAAAAAACACAGTGATACACAATGATATCAAAGTTGGGGGGCCTAAATGAATAGACAATGTATAATTAATCAAATAATTAAGTAATTTAAATAAATAAATAAATAGATAGTTAAGAGATAAAGCACATGCTCCTCAGGTTCTTGAGGTAGAACGGTGAAATTCAGGGGCTGAGAGCTAGAGGCACGTAAACCTAGTAGGAGAGATAATAGGTGTTAGGTTTGATATATTAAGAATATATTGGGGTTGTTTTGGTTGTCTCTAGATTGCCTACTGTGGTCAGTGGGTTTAGTCCTGGCCGCAGGTAGGGTGCTTTATTGACGATGTACTGTAATTGTGCCTGGGATAGAGGTCAATGGTACCGTGGGTAGTGGTTTTTAGTACCAATTAATGACCAATTTTTGTTGTACCTTCTATTAGATTGGCGATTGGCAGGCTGCCAGAGGCTGGCCGTGCGGGTATCCTGCTTGGGCTGTTTTCCTTATGAATTAGCTTCTTATAGAGCAGTCTAGGGTAGACAGTAGGAGTATTACTCAATTGGCTTTGCACTATGTTAATTTGAAAAGAAAAAAGCGATAAATTACCTGCTTAGTGGACTATAATAGGTATCCTGAGAATGCCCAATGGTAGTGCGGTGGTATGGCTCCGTACGTAGTTTGGTAAGGTCAAAATGCGGCCAATGTCCTATGGAGGTAAGTGTAAGGGAGTAAGTAGAGGTGGTGTCTACGGTACTTATCCGATGGTAGTCCGGTGTTACAAGTTACTCACCCTTGTGGTGGACGTGCCCTGCTAAGGGTGTAACGAGCCTGTTGTAGGTTCGGGGGGATATTGCGATTCTGATGGTTGTCCCCGTCAGATAGGTGCAGCAGGAGGCTCTGGCTGCACTGTCTATGCAGACAAAAAAGAAGCAAGACAAAAATATATCTCATACCCTACCATAATTATATATAAATGTAAAGCAAAATTGCATAATAAATATAGGGTACTTAGTGAACTATTTTTGATCAAAAAAAGTATACAAGCCGTCCCACCAGCGAACAAGCTGGTGGGACGGCTTGTATACTTTTTTTGATCAAAAATAGTTCACTAAGTACCCTATATTTATTATGCAATTTTGCTTTACATTTATATATAATTATGGTAGGGTATGAGATATATTTTTGTCTTGCTTCTTTTTTGCTAGTGTGAACATGCCTCTGTTTCTTGTATGTCTGCCATCTTAGACCTCAGTTCACATTGTCTGGTTTTTTGACTTGTTTGCATTCTGTGCAATTTAAGGGTGTGGCATGCCCTTTGTTGAGCTGATTGGTATATATGTAGCTTACCACGGGCCTAGGTGGTCTGGAGTTGGGACCCGGTCCTATTTGTCTACCCTTTTATATGCATTACTTCAACTTTGATATACAGTAAGGTTTTTAATATAGGCAGTATAGGTACCGTCCCAATTTAGGGTCACCTTGCCGCTGGTGGGACGGCTTGTATACTTTTTTTGATCAAAAATAGTTCACTAAGTACCCTATATTTATTATGCAATTTTGCTTTACATTTATATATAATTATGGTAGGGTATGAGATATATTTTTGTCTTGCTTCTTTTTTGCTAGTGTGAACATGCCTCTGTTTCTTGTATGTCTGCCATCTTAGACCTCAGTTCACATTGTCTGGTTTTTTGACTTGTTTGCATTCTGTGCAATTTAAGGGTGTGGCATGCCCTTTGTTGAGCTGATTGGTATATATGTAGCTTACCATGGGCCTAGGTGGTCTGGAGTTGGGACCCGGTCCTATTTGTCTACCCTTTTATATGCATTACTTCAACTTTGATATACAGTAAGGTTTTTAATATAGGCAGTATAGGTACCGTCCCAATTTAGGGTCACCTTGCCGCTGGTGGGACGGCTTGTATACTTTTTTTGATCAAAAATAGTTCACTAAGTACCCTATATTTATTATGCAATTTTGCTTTACATTTATATATAATTATGGTAGGGTATGAGATATATTTTTGTCTTGCTTCTTTTTTGCTAGTGTGAACATGCCTCTGTTTCTTGTATGTCTGCCATCTTAGACCTCAGTTCACATTGTCTGGTTTTTTGACTTGTTTGCATTCTGTGCAATTTAAGGGTGTGGCATGCCCTTTGTTGAGCTGATTGGTATATATGTAGCTTACCACGGGCCTAGGTGGTCTGGAGTTGGGACCCGGTCCTATTTGTCTACCCTTTTATATGCATTACTTCAACTTTGATATACAGTAAGGTTTTTAATATAGGCAGTATAGGTACCGTCCCAATTTAGGGTCACCTTGCCGCTGGTGGGACGGCTTGTATACTTTTTTTGATCAAAAATAGTTCACTAAGTACCCTATATTTATTATGCAATTTTGCTTTACATTTATATATAATTATGGTAGGGTATGAGATATATTTTTGTCTTGCTTCTTTTTTGCTAGTGTGAACATGCCTCTGTTTCTTGTATGTCTGCCATCTTAGACCTCAGTTCACATTGTCTGGTTTTTTGACTTGTTTGCATTCTGTGCAATTTAAGGGTGTGGCATGCCCTTTGTTGAGCTGATTGGTATATATGTAGCTTACCACGGGCCTAGGTGGTCTGGAGTTGGGACCCGGTCCTATTTGTCTACCCTTTTATATGCATTACTTCAACTTTGATATACAGTAAGGTTTTTAATATAGGCAGTATAGGTACCGTCCCAATTTAGGGTCACCTTGCCGCTGGTGGGACGGCTTGTATACTTTTTTTGATCAAAAATAGTTCACTAAGTACCCTATATTTATTATGCAATTTTGCTTTACATTTATATATAATTATGGTAGGGTATGAGATATATTTTTGTCTTGCTTCTTTTTTGCTAGTGTGAACATGCCTCTGTTTCTTGTATGTCTGCCATCTTAGACCTCAGTTCACATTGTCTGGTTTTTTGACTTGTTTGCATTCTGTGCAATTTAAGGGTGTGGCATGCCCTTTGTTGAGCTGATTGGTATATATGTAGCTTACCACGGGCCTAGGTGGTCTGGAGTTGGGACCCGGTCCTATTTGTCTACCCTTTTATATGCATTACTTCAACTTTGATATACAGTAAGGTTTTTAATATAGGCAGTATAGGTACCGTCCCAATTTAGGGTCACCTTGCCGCTGGTGGGACGGCTTGTATACTTTTTTTGATCAAAAATAGTTCACTAAGTACCCTATATTTATTATGCAATTTTGCTTTACATTTATATATAATTATGGTAGGGTATGAGATATATTTTTGTCTTGCTTCTTTTTTGCTAGTGTGAACATGCCTCTGTTTCTTGTATGTCTGCCATCTTAGACCTCAGTTCACATTGTCTGGTTTTTTGACTTGTTTGCATTCTGTGCAATTTAAGGGTGTGGCATGCCCTTTGTTGAGCTGATTGGTATATATGTAGCTTACCACGGGCCTAGGTGGTCTGGAGTTGGGACCCGGTCCTATTTGTCTACCCTTTTATATGCATTACTTCAACTTTGATATACAGTAAGGTTTTTAATATAGGCAGTATAGGTACCGTCCCAATTTAGGGTCACCTTGCCGCTGGTGGGACGGCTTGTATACTTTTTTTGATCAAAAATAGTTCACTAAGTACCCTATATTTATTATGCAATTTTGCTTTACATTTATATATAATTATGGTAGGGTATGAGATATATTTTTGTCTTGCTTCTTTTTTGCTAGTGTGAACATGCCTCTGTTTCTTGTATGTCTGCCATCTTAGACCTCAGTTCACATTGTCTGGTTTTTTGACTTGTTTGCATTCTGTGCAATTTAAGGGTGTGGCATGCCCTTTGTTGAGCTGATTGGTATATATGTAGCTTACCACGGGCCTAGGTGGTCTGGAGTTGGGACCCGGTTCTATTTGTCTACCCTTTTATATGCATTACTTCAACTTTGATATACAGTAAGGTTTTTAATATAGGCAGTATAGGTACCGTCCCAATTTAGGGTCACCTTGCCGCTGGTGGGACGGCTTGTATACTTTTTTTGATCAAAAATAGTTCACTAAGTACCCTATATTTATTATGCAATTTTGCTTTACATTTATATATAATTATGGTAGGGTATGAGATATATTTTTGTCTTGCTTCTTTTTTGCTAGTGTGAACATGCCTCTGTTTCTTGTATGTCTGCCATCTTAGACCTCAGTTCACATTGTCTGGTTTTTTGACTTGTTTGCATTCTGTGCAATTTAAGGGTGTGGCATGCCCTTTGTTGAGCTGATTGGTATATATGTAGCTTACCACGGGCCTAGGTGGTCTGGAGTTGGGACCCGGTCCTATTTGTCTACCCTTTTATATGCATTACTTCAACTTTGATATACAGTAAGGTTTTTAATATAGGCAGTATAGGTACCGTCCCAATTTAGGGTCACCTTGCCGCTGGTGGGACGGCTTGTATACTTTTTTTGATCAAAAATAGTTCACTAAGTACCCTATATTTATTATGCAATTTTGCTTTACATTTATATATAATTATGGTAGGGTATGAGATATATTTTTGTCTTGCTTCTTTTTTGCTAGTGTGAACATGCCTCTGTTTCTTGTATGTCTGCCATCTTAGACCTCAGTTCACATTGTCTGGTTTTTTGACTTGTTTGCATTCTGTGCAATTTAAGGGTGTGGCATGCCCTTTGTTGAGCTGATTGGTATATATGTAGCTTACCACGGGCCTAGGTGGTCTGGAGTTGGGACCCGGTCCTATTTGTCTACCCTTTTATATGCATTACTTCAACTTTGATATACAGTAAGGTTTTTAATATAGGCAGTATAGGTACCGTCCCAATTTAGGGTCACCTTGCCGCTGGTGGGACGGCTTGTATACTTTTTTTGATCAAAAATAGTTCACTAAGTACCCTATATTTATTATGCAATTTTGCTTTACATTTATATATAATTATGGTAGGGTATGAGATATATTTTTGTCTTGCTTCTTTTTTGCTAGTGTGAACATGCCTCTGTTTCTTGTATGTCTGCCATCTTAGACCTCAGTTCACATTGTCTGGTTTTTTGACTTGTTTGCATTCTGTGCAATTTAAGGGTGTGGCATGCCCTTTGTTGAGCTGATTGGTATATATGTAGCTTACCACGGGCCTAGGTGGTCTGGAGTTGGGACCCGGTCCTATTTGTCTACCCTTTTATATGCATTACTTCAACTTTGATATACAGTAAGGTTTTTAATATAGGCAGTATAGGTACCGTCCCAATTTAGGGTCACCTTGCCGCTGGTGGGACGGCTTGTATACTTTTTTTGATCAAAAATAGTTCACTAAGTACCCTATATTTATTATGCAATTTTGCTTTACATTTATATATAATTATGGTAGGGTATGAGATATATTTTTGTCTTGCTTCTTTTTTGCTAGTGTGAACATGCCTCTGTTTCTTGTATGTCTGCCATCTTAGACCTCAGTTCACATTGTCTGGTTTTTTGACTTGTTTGCATTCTGTGCAATTTAAGGGTGTGGCATGCCCTTTGTTGAGCTGATTGGTATATATGTAGCTTACCACGGGCCTAGGTGGTCTGGAGTTGGGACCCGGTCCTATTTGTCTACCCTTTTATATGCATTACTTCAACTTTGATATACAGTAAGGTTTTTAATATAGGCAGTATAGGTACCGTCCCAATTTAGGGTCACCTTGCCGCTGGTGGGACGGCTTGTATACTTTTTTTGATCAAAAATAGTTCACTAAGTACCCTATATTTATTATGCAATTTTGCTTTACATTTATATATAATTATGGTAGGGTATGAGATATATTTTTGTCTTGCTTCTTTTTTGCTAGTGTGAACATGCCTCTGTTTCTTGTATGTCTGCCATCTTAGACCTCAGTTCACATTGTCTGGTTTTTTGACTTGTTTGCATTCTGTGCAATTTAAGGGTGTGGCATGCCCTTTGTTGAGCTGATTGGTATATATGTAGCTTACCACGGGCCTAGGTGGTCTGGAGTTGGGACCCGGTTCTATTTGTCTACCCTTTTATATGCATTACTTCAACTTTGATATACAGTAAGGTTTTTAATATAGGCAGTATAGGTACCGTCCCAATTTAGGGTCACCTTGCCGCTGGTGGGACGGCTTGTATACTTTTTTTGATCAAAAATAGTTCACTAAGTACCCTATATTTATTATGCAATTTTGCTTTACATTTATATATAATTATGGTAGGGTATGAGATATATTTTTGTCTTGCTTCTTTTTTGCTAGTGTGAACATGCCTCTGTTTCTTGTATGTCTGCCATCTTAGACCTCAGTTCACATTGTCTGGTTTTTTGACTTGTTTGCATTCTGTGCAATTTAAGGGTGTGGCATGCCCTTTGTTGAGCTGATTGGTATATATGTAGCTTACCACGGGCCTAGGTGGTCTGGAGTTGGGACCCGGTCCTATTTGTCTACCCTTTTATATGCATTACTTCAACTTTGATATACAGTAAGGTTTTTAATATAGGCAGTATAGGTACCGTCCCAATTTAGGGTCACCTTGCCGCTGGTGGGACGGCTTGTATACTTTTTTTGATCAAAAATAGTTCACTAAGTACCCTATATTTATTATGCAATTTTGCTTTACATTTATATATAATTATGGTAGGGTATGAGATATATTTTTGTCTTGCTTCTTTTTTGCTAGTGTGAACATGCCTCTGTTTCTTGTATGTCTGCCATCTTAGACCTCAGTTCACATTGTCTGGTTTTTTGACTTGTTTGCATTCTGTGCAATTTAAGGGTGTGGCATGCCCTTTGTTGAGCTGATTGGTATATATGTAGCTTACCACGGGCCTAGGTGGTCTGGAGTTGGGACCCGGTCCTATTTGTCTACCCTTTTATATGCATTACTTCAACTTTGATATACAGTAAGGTTTTTAATATAGGCAGTATAGGTACCGTCCCAATTTAGGGTCACCTTGCCGCTGGTGGGACGGCTTGTATACTTTTTTTGATCAAAAATAGTTCACTAAGTACCCTATATTTATTATGCAATTTTGCTTTACATTTATATATAATTATGGTAGGGTATGAGATATATTTTTGTCTTGCTTCTTTTTTGCTAGTGTGAACATGCCTCTGTTTCTTGTATGTCTGCCATCTTAGACCTCAGTTCACATTGTCTGGTTTTTTGACTTGTTTGCATTCTGTGCAATTTAAGGGTGTGGCATGCCCTTTGTTGAGCTGATTGGTATATATGTAGCTTACCACGGGCCTAGGTGGTCTGGAGTTGGGACCCGGTCCTATTTGTCTACCCTTTTATATGCATTACTTCAACTTTGATATACAGTAAGGTTTTTAATATAGGCAGTATAGGTACCGTCCCAATTTAGGGTCACCTTGCCGCTGGTGGGACGGCTTGTATACTTTTTTTGATCAAAAATAGTTCACTAAGTACCCTATATTTATTATGCAATTTTGCTTTACATTTATATATAATTATGGTAGGGTATGAGATATATTTTTGTCTTGCTTCTTTTTTGCTAGTGTGAACATGCCTCTGTTTCTTGTATGTCTGCCATCTTAGACCTCAGTTCACATTGTCTGGTTTTTTGACTTGTTTGCATTCTGTGCAATTTAAGGGTGTGGCATGCCCTTTGTTGAGCTGATTGGTATATATGTAGCTTACCACGGGCCTAGGTGGTCTGGAGTTGGGACCCGGTCCTATTTGTCTACCCTTTTATATGCATTACTTCAACTTTGATATACAGTAAGGTTTTTAATATAGGCAGTATAGGTACCGTCCCAATTTAGGGTCACCTTGCCGCTGGTGGGACGGCTTGTATACTTTTTTTGATCAAAAATAGTTCACTAAGTACCCTATATTTATTATGCAATTTTGCTTTACATTTATATATAATTATGGTAGGGTATGAGATATATTTTTGTCTTGCTTCTTTTTTGCTAGTGTGAACATGCCTCTGTTTCTTGTATGTCTGCCATCTTAGACCTCAGTTCACATTGTCTGGTTTTTTGACTTGTTTGCATTCTGTGCAATTTAAGGGTGTGGCATGCCCTTTGTTGAGCTGATTGGTATATATGTAGCTTACCACGGGCCTAGGTGGTCTGGAGTTGGGACCCGGTCCTATTTGTCTACCCTTTTATATGCATTACTTCAACTTTGATATACAGTAAGGTTTTTAATATAGGCAGTATAGGTACCGTCCCAATTTAGGGTCACCTTGCCGCTGGTGGGACGGCTTGTATACTTTTTTTGATCAAAAATAGTTCACTAAGTACCCTATATTTATTATGCAATTTTGCTTTACATTTATATATAATTATGGTAGGGTATGAGATATATTTTTGTCTTGCTTCTTTTTTGCTAGTGTGAACATGCCTCTGTTTCTTGTATGTCTGCCATCTTAGACCTCAGTTCACATTGTCTGGTTTTTTGACTTGTTTGCATTCTGTGCAATTTAAGGGTGTGGCATGCCCTTTGTTGAGCTGATTGGTATATATGTAGCTTACCACGGGCCTAGGTGGTCTGGAGTTGGGACCCGGTCCTATTTGTCTACCCTTTTATATGCATTACTTCAACTTTGATATACAGTAAGGTTTTTAATATAGGCAGTATAGGTACCGTCCCAATTTAGGGTCACCTTGCCGCTGGTGGGACGGCTTGTATACTTTTTTTGATCAAAAATAGTTCACTAAGTACCCTATATTTATTATGCAATTTTGCTTTACATTTATATATAATTATGGTAGGGTATGAGATATATTTTTGTCTTGCTTCTTTTTTGCTAGTGTGAACATGCCTCTGTTTCTTGTATGTCTGCCATCTTAGACCTCAGTTCACATTGTCTGGTTTTTTGACTTGTTTGCATTCTGTGCAATTTAAGGGTGTGGCATGCCCTTTGTTGAGCTGATTGGTATATATGTAGCTTACCACGGGCCTAGGTGGTCTGGAGTTGGGACCCGGTCCTATTTGTCTACCCTTTTATATGCATTACTTCAACTTTGATATACAGTAAGGTTTTTAATATAGGCAGTATAGGTACCGTCCCAATTTAGGGTCACCTTGCCGCTGGTGGGACGGCTTGTATACTTTTTTTGATCAAAAATAGTTCACTAAGTACCCTATATTTATTATGCAATTTTGCTTTACATTTATATATAATTATGGTAGGGTATGAGATATATTTTTGTCTTGCTTCTTTTTTGCTAGTGTGAACATGCCTCTGTTTCTTGTATGTCTGCCATCTTAGACCTCAGTTCACATTGTCTGGTTTACTGTCTATGCAGAGTCAGGGATACGGCCAACATCCTATTGGGAAGGTATATTGTTGTGAGTGGGAGTAATGGCTGCGGTATTTATTAAGGGTGGTCTGCAGTTCAGTACTACTTACACTGTAGATGGACGTGTCCTGGTAGGGGGTTTATTGGTGATTCAGGTGGGTAAAAGGCAAAGTAGGTCACCTTCTTGGTGAGGTGGGTGCAGCAGGAGGCTCAGGCTGCAAGGTCAGGTTGCAGTGTCTCACTGCAAAGTCGAGGATGATGGTAAGATGTATAGAGTCTACTCACATAGAGGGAGTTCAGCGTGTGGCCTGATTATACTCACAGTCCGCAGTCCAGGGGTTGCGTCAGGATGTGCTGAGAGCCGGAGCGAGAGCGGAGTCCCGACCGGTGACTGCCGCGAGCTCGCGTACTTCCGGGTGGGGAGAGAGAGAGAGAGGGGGGAGAGGGAGAGAGAGAGAGTGGGAGAGAGAGAGAGAGAGAGGGGGAGAGAGAGAGAGAGGGGGAGAGAGAGAGGGGGAGAGAGAGAGGGGGAGAGAGAGAGGGGGAGAGAGAGAGAGGGAGGGAGGGAGAGAGAGAGAGAACGCGCTTCCCGCAGAAAGCACGCGAGAGGAGCAACGTGACGCGGCGTCACGTGGTGCGCAAGGTGCACTGGGTACGGAGGCCTATGAGCGCCTCCTCCACTGGGTTAGGGACAAATCCAACGCGTTTCGACAGCAGCGGCTGTCTTCATCAGGGATAGTCTAACCCAGTTACATGGTGTCCTTATATACCTTAAGGTGGTATGGTACTTGCAGTCCGCAGCAGTCCGCACCTACCATAAACCGACTGATGAAAATGGCTACATCCCAATGGACAGTTGCCACCTCCCAAACTGGCTACTCAATGTTCCCCTCAGTCAATATTTGCGACTGCAAAGAAACTGCTCAAAACACCAAGACTTTAAAACGGAAGCAGAACAACTTACAAATAAATTCCTGGAAAAGGGATATAATGCACAGTTCCTCAATAACACAAAAGAAAAAATAGCTATAATACCATGACAAAGCCTCCTAAGTGAGGCCAGTACAAACAAACCGGAACAAGGCAATTTTAATATTAATTATAATATAAATATTCCCATCATTACACCATACTCTGCTAATACCCACCTCTTTAGAAAAATCTTAGAAAGACACTGGCACACATTAAAGGATGATAAGGTAATTGGGGACCAGATGCCGAATAGACCTAAGTTTATATTTAGGAAGGCACGTAACCTAGGGTCAATTATAGCACCCACCGTGAAAAACAATACAGCCACAAAAGAACCACATACCCCATTCCAACAAAAGATAATAGTTTTTTTCCCATGTAAAAAATGCAAGATGTGTAAAACATTAAAAACACGAAAACAAAATATAATCAGCCACCAAAAGAAGTCATACCCCATCACAGATTTCATAACATGTACTACCACAGGGGTCATTTATGGGTTATCATGTCCATGCGAGAAAATGTATGTAGGTAGAACAAAACGACCTATGAATACTAGGATTAACGAACACCTACGAAATATTAAGAACAAATACACAGGTCACCCCCTCTCTAAGCACTTTATGGAGAAGCACAATGGATCCACCAAAGGGATCCAAGTGGTAGGCATACAGATAGTCCATAGACACTGGAGACTAGGTGATTTTATTAAAAGCATGTAAAAAAAAAAGAGAGTGAGTGGATTTTTAAACTAAATACTCTAAAACCACGGGGACTGAACAGCGAAATAGTTATTCGTCTTTAATGACTGACAGGCGGACTGCAAGTACCATGCCACCTTAAGGTATATAAGGACACCATGTAACTGGGTTAGACTATCCCTGATGAAGACAGCCGCTGCTGTCGAAACGCATTGGATTTGTCCCTAACCCAGTGGAGGGGGCGCTCATTATCCTTCGTACCCAGTGCACCTTGCGCACCTAGTGACGCCGCGTCACGTTGCTCCTCTCGCGCGCTTTCTGCGGGAAGCGCGTCCTCTCTCTCTCTCTTTCTCTCTCCACCAGGAAGTAGGCGAGCTCGTGGCAGTCACCGGCCGGGACTCCGCTCTCGCTCCGGCTCTCAGCACATCCTGACGCAACCCCTGGACTGCGGACTGTGAGTATAATCGGGCCACAGCTCCTACAGGAACACGCTGAACTCCCTCAATGTGAGTAGACTCTATACATCTTACCATCATCCTCAGACTTTGCAGTGAGACACTGCAATCTGACCTTGCAGCCTGAGCCTCCTGCTGCACCCACCTCACCAAGAAGGTGACCTACTTTGCCTTTTACCCACCTGAATCACCAATAGACCCGCTACCAGGACACATCCGACTACAGTGTAAGTAGTACTGAACTGCGGACCACCCTTAATAAATACCGCAGCCATTACTCCCACTCACAACAATATACCTTCCCAATAGGACGTTGACCATATCCCTGATTCTGCCATAGACAGTGCAGCCAGAGCCTCCTTCTGCACCTATCTGACGGGGACAAACTACCTACGGAGCTATACCACCGCAGGTAATTTATCGCTTTTTTCTTTTCAAATTAACATAGTGCAAAGCCACTTGAGTAATACTCCTACTGTCTCCCCTAGACAGCTCTATAAGAATCTAATCCATAAGGAAAACAGCCCAAGCAGGATACCCGCACAGCAAGCATCTGGCAGCCTGCCAATCGCCAATCTAATAGAAGGTACAACAAAAATTGGTCATTAATTGGTACTAAAAACCACTACCCACGGTTCTAATTATTTGTCCTCTACCCTAGGTACCATTGCCCTCTATCCCAGGCACAATTACAGTACATCGTCAATAAAGCACCCTACCTGCAGCCAGGTCTACACCCACCGACCACAGTAGGTAATCTAGAGACAACCAAAACAACCCCAATATATTCTTTATTTATCAAACCTAACACCTATTATCTCTCCTACTAGGTTTACATGCCTCTACCTCTCAGCCCTTGAATTTCACCGTTCTACCTCAAGAACCTGAGGAGCATGTGCTTTATCTCTTAACTATCTATTTATTTATATTACTTAATTAATTATTTAATTAATTATACATTGTCTGTTCAATTAGCCCCCCCCCTTTGATATCATTGTGTATCACTGTGTTTTTTAAGGAAAATAGGAAGATGTTTCAGTATTATATTGTAATCAATTGAAATTGTGAACTATATCTAAAGGAAATAATATTTCGATTTTTATGTGCTGTATTATCATTGCGATTAATCCTTGCCCTAGACAGATCAATTAGATCCAGTCTATTTTTACTGTCCACAATTTTTTCTGCTCTCTTTAAAGACCAATCCGGATAACCCCTAGATTTCAATTTATTTTTACACCTGATGAATTCTTCATCCAATTTATTTGCATTGCTACAGTTACGTTTGATTCTTGTCAGTTCCCCCACAGGTATAGCTTTTATAGTATGGCGCGGATGTCCGCTTTTAGCATGTAGAATGGTATTCCCTGATATGGGTTTGGAAAATGTGGAAGTAGTGATGGAACCGTCAAGAATCTCCAATTTTAGATCAAGAAATGATATACACTTAGAATCAAAGGTGTAAGTGAAAGAAATATTGAATTCATTGTTATTTAAATACTTGATGAATTCTGGTATGGCAGACACATGCCAACTCCAAATAAAGATCAAATCATCGATGTATCTGCCATACCAGAAAACATCACGAGCCCATGGATTGGCAAAGGTGTACAATGCAACATATTCCCAATGGGACATTACCATATTTGCCAACGATGGAGAGCAGCTAGATCCCATGGATACTCCTCTACATTGGAGATAAAATTCCTGATTGTACATAAAAAAATTAATAGTCATAAGTAGTGTTGAGCATTCCGATACTGAAATATCGGGTATCGGCCGATATTCACTGTATCGGAATTCCGATACTTAATTCCGATACTTTTATAATATCGAATACCGGAATCGGAAGTTCCCATAATGCCTGCGCTCTGCAGTGTCTGTGAAGGATGACAAGCTGGGTGGCAGCGCTCAGCTGCGATCCAGCTTGTCATCAGAATGCCATCCCAGCGTGGGAGAATTCTCCTGATTGTTTAAAAGCCGGCGCGCGGTAAAAAGCCGCCGGCTTTTAAACAATCACGCAGCCCCATACTGCTTCCCCGCAGCCTCCCACCCCGATCCTCCGCTCCCCTCGCCACCTCCCATCCCGATCGTAAATTAGGACCGGGCGGGGAGCGCAGCACCAAGGAGCGAAGGACCCGGGCGGGGAAGCCGGCAGTGAAAAGACTTCACCGCCGGCTTTCCCGTTCTGTGCTGCGCTTTCCCGCCGGTTATTTCAAATGAACAGCTGAGGTATCAGGTGATGCCGATCAGCTGTTCATTTGAAGTAGCCGCGGTGCCCTCAGAGGGTTCATGTGAGTTCATGCTTGACTGCATGAACTCACATGAACTTTCCCACGGCCGCACAGGTCAGCCTCACCTCCCAGACCCGTCATGATTAGTGTGTGCGGGGTGTGTGTGTGTGTGTGTGTGTGTGTGTGTGTGTGTGTGTGTGTGTGTGTGTGTGTGTGTGTGTGTGTGTGTGTGTGTGTGTGTGTGTGTGTGTGTGTGTGTGTGTGTGTGCGGTGTGTGTGTGTGTGCGCGGGGTGTGTGTGTGCGCGGGGTGTGTGTGTGTGCGGGGTGTGTGTGTGTGTGTGCGGGGTGTGTGTGTGTGTGTGCGGGGTGTGTGTGTGTGTGTGCGGGGTGTGTGTGTGTGTGTGCGGGGTGT
Organism: Phyllobates terribilis; assembly: GCF_046119375.1. Taxonomy (NCBI): domain Eukaryota; kingdom Metazoa; phylum Chordata; class Amphibia; order Anura; family Dendrobatidae; genus Phyllobates; species Phyllobates terribilis. The sequence continues at coordinate 119,187,662 of NW_027362772.1, forward strand.
GTGTGTGTGTGTGCGGGGTGTGTGTGTGTGTGTGCGGGGTGTGTGTGTGTGTGTGTGTGTGCGGGGTGTGTGTGCGGGCAGACATAGGCCGATGTGACACTACTACTCCCATCGGCCTATGTCTGTCCCCCGTCCACTCCTGCCAGCAGGATCAGCTCGATGGGAGCAGTAGTTCCCATCAGCCTGATCCTGCTATTTAAATTGCCCTACTGTGTCCCCAATAAATGTTAGATACATGTCATTGGTGGCCAGTGGTTACCTAAAAGAAATTAGTTCATACATTACCTGTCCCCGCCGATCGCCACCTGAAATAAAGTAAAAAATAAAAAACTACACCTATACTCACCAAGACACCTAATTCCCCGAAGCCATCGATCTCCTGTAATAAAATGTAAAATAATAAACCACAACCTTATCCTTACCCCTCCGTAGTAGTCCACGAGTGTCCCACGAAGATCTCCAGTTCAGAGCAGCCACATAGAATGTGACCGCTCTGAACCGCTGCCGCCGCTAGAATGACGGGGCCGTAAGGGTTCACCGGAGTTCAGGCAGCGCTGCTCCGGTTAGCTCCTTTACGGCACTGCTGTATCGTGAGAAATTCCCACGGTACAGCACTGCCGTAAAGGAGGTCTCCGGAGCTGCGCTGCCTGAATGCACTCCGGTGACCTCAGTCAGTGGCTCCCGCTGCCGGGAGCGGACGTGTTCCCGGCAGCCTGAGCTTACAGCAGCCATGCACAGCTGTCACCATCTCCAGATGTGACAGCTGTGCATGGGAGATCAGCGCAGGAACGTGGACAGGTAACTATTTTTTTTTTAGTAAACTAAGAATTAAATAAAATGGTGTTTTATTTCAAATAAATTATTTTTTCTGGGTGTAGTGTGTTTTTTCTTTTTAACACTTTGTAGGTTAGTAATGGGGGTGTCATATAGACGGCCATCATTACTAACCTGGGCTTCATGGCAGCTGGCGCTGACATGAACCCCACCACTATTACCCCCTGCCACCGCACCAGGGCAGCGTGGAAGAGCGAGGCTAAGTGCCAGAATTGGCGCATCCTATGGATGCGCCATTTCTGGGGCGGCTGACGGCTGGTGTTTCTAGCCTGGGAGGGGGCCAATATTCATGGCACCCTTCCTGAGCTATTAATATCAGCCCCCAGCTGTCTGCCTAGCCTTTGCTAGCTATTAAAATAGAGGGGACCCCACGTCATTTTTTTTTGGGGGGTCCCCCATTTTAATAGCTAGTAAAGGCTAGGTATTCAGCTGGGGGCTGATATTAGTAGCCTGGGAAGCTCCGTGGGTTTTACCCCCTTCCCAGGCTTCAAACATCTGCCCCAGCCGTCTGCTTAACCTCCGCTAGAGACTAAAATTATGGGGGATCCCACGCCATTTTTTTTTTAAATAAATCCTTTATTTTAACACTAAATGACATTTGAGGACTTAATAAAGATGCAGTCCCTAAATTATTATTTATTTTTTAATAAATTTTTCCCAAAACTTTTGACGTGGGCTTCGCCATATTTTTGTATGCCAGCCAGGTACAGCATCCAGCTTCTATGAACGCGCCATTTTCCGGGGCGGCCGCGGACTGCAATTTTCAGCGGGGGGGGGGGAGGGCAAAAAGCTTGGGCCTCCCTGCGCTGCAGATTCCATCCCCCAGCTGCCTAGTTGTACCTGGCTGGACACAAAAATAGGGAGAAGCTCCACGTTTTTTTTTTTTTAATTATTTCATGAAATTCATGGAATAATTAAGAAAAAAAGGGCTTCCCTATATTGTTGTGTCCGGCTAGGTACAAATAGGCAGCTGGTGGTTGGGGGCAGCCCGTTCCTGCCTGCTGTACCTGGCTGGACACAAATATAGTGTGAAGCCCCACGTCAATTTTTTTTTAATTATTTCAGGAAATTCATGAAATAATTAAAAAAAAATTATGTGGGGCTTCGCCCTATAATTGTGTCCAGCCAGGTACAGCAGGCAGGAACGGGCTGCCCCCAACCACCAGCTGCCTATTTGTACCTAGCCGGACACAACAATATAGGGAAGCCCTTTTTTTCTTAATTATTCCATGAATTTCATGAAATAATTAAAAAAAAAAATGTGTGGCGCTTCGCCCTATTTTTGTGTCCAGCCAGGTACAACTAGGCAGCTGGGGGCTGGAATCTGCAGCGCAGGGAGACCCAAGCTTTCTGGGTCCCACCCGCTGCAAATTGCAGTCCGCAGCCGCCCCGGAAAATGGCGCGTTCATAGAAGCGCCATCTTCTGGCGCTGTACCCAACTCATCCAGGGCCCTGGTGCGGTGGCTCACTGGGTAATAAAGGGGTTAAGGCCAGCTTGGCATTATCAGCTGGCCCTAAGCCCGAAATTCATGGGGTCACGCCAATATTAGACATGACCGCCATGAATTTCTAGTAAAGTATTTAAAAAAAACACAAACACCCAGAAAAAAGTCCTTTAATTGAAATAAAGACACAATTCTTTATTGTTCTAAATTAAACCATACTTACCGCCACACCCATTCCAGCTGAAGCCAACGATCTCCTGCAATAAAAGTAAAATAATAAAGCAACCTCATCCTTACCTTTCCATGGTTCCCAGGACAGCTTCAGCTCTGCTACATCGAGATGACAGGCTGGACCGCAGCAGAACGCTGCCATCCAGCCTGTCATCCCGCGGACACTGAGAAGCGCAGGCATGCTTGCGCTCCTCAGTGTCTTTCTGTGACGTCATCCAGATGAGCCGAGGTCATGTCCAATGAACTCAGATCACCTCATGCACGTCACTGACAGCGTGGGAAAATTCTCCTGCACTCAGCGCTTCAGCGTGAGAATTCTCCCACGCTGTCAGTGACGTGCATGAGGTGCGCCGAGTTCATGGGACATGACCTCACCTCATGCACGTCACTGACAGCGTGGGAAAATTCTCACGCTGAAGCGCTGAGTGCAGGAGAATTCTCCCACGCTGTCAGTGACGTACATGAGGTGAGCCGAGTTCATTGTCGGCTCATCTGGATGCCGTCACAGCCAGACACTGAGGAGTGGAAGTATGCCTGCGCTTCTCAGTGTCTGCGGGATGACAGGCTGGATGGCAGCGTTCTGCTGCGGTCCAGCCTGTCATCTCGATGTAGCAGAGCTGGAGCCGTCGTGGGAGCCATGGAAAGGTAAGGATGAGGTTGCTTTATTATTTTTCTTTTATTGCAGGAGATCGTTGGCTTCAGCTGGAATGGGCGTGATGGTAAGTATGGTTTAATTTAGAACAATAAAGAATTGTGTGTTTATTTCAATTAAAGGACTTTTTTCTGGGTGTTTGTGTTTTTTTTAAATACTTTACTAGAAATTCATGGTGGTCATGTCTAATATTGGCGTGACCCCATGAATTTCGGGCTTAGGGCCAGCTGATAATGCCAAGCTGGCCTTAACCCCTTTATTACCCAGTGAGCCACCGCATCAGGGCCCTGGATGAGTTGGGTACAGCGCCAGAAGATGGCGCTTCTATGAACGCGCCATTTTCCGGGGCGGCTGCGGACTGCAATTTGCAGCGGGTGGGGCCCAGAAAGCTTGGGCCTCCCTGCGCTGCAGATTCCAGCCCCCAGCTGCCTAGTTGTACCAGGCTGGACACAAAAATAGGGCGAAGCTCCACGTTTTTTTTTTTTTAAATTCATGAAATTCATGGAATAATTCAGAAAAAAAGGGCTTCCCTATATTGTTGTGTCCGGCTAGGTACAAATAGGCTGCTGGTGGTTGGGGGCAGCCCGTTCCTGCCTGCTGTACCTGACTGGACACAAATATAGGGCGAAGCCCCACATCAATTTTTTTAAATTATTTCATGAATTTCCTGAAATGATTTAAAAAAAATTGACGTGGGGCTTCGCACTATATTTGTGTCCAGCCAGGTATAGCAGGCAGGAACGGGCTGCCCCCAACCACCAGCTGCCTATTTGTACCTGGTTGGACACAACAATATAGGGAAGCCCTTTTTTTCTTAATTATTTCATGAATTTCATGAAATAATTAAAAAAAAAAAATACGTGAAGCTTCTCCCTATTTTTGTGTCCAGCCAGGTACAACTAGGCAGCTGGGGGATGGAATCTGCAGCGCAGGGAGGCCCAAGCTTTCTGCCCCCCCCCTCCCCCCGCTGAAAATTGCAGTGCGCAGCCACCCCGGAAAATGGCGCGTTCATAGAAGCTGGATGCTGTACCTGGCTGGCATACAAAAATATGGCGAAGCCCACGTCAAAAGTTTTGGGAAAAATTAATTAAAAAATAAATAATAATTTAGGGACTGCATCTTTATTAACTCCTCAAATGTCATTTAGTGTTAAAATAAAGGACTTATTTTAAAAAAAATTGACGTGGGGCTTCGCCCTATATTTGTGTCCAGCCAGGTACAGCAGGCAGGAACAGGCTGCCCCCAACCACCAGCTGCCTATTTGTACCTGGCCGGACACAACAATATAGGGAAGCCCTTTTTTTCTTAATTATTCCATGAATTTCATGAAATAATTTTAAAAAAAAATGCGTGGGGCTTCGCCCTATTTTTGTGCCCAGCCAGATACAACTAGGCAGCTGGGGGCTGGAATCCGCAGCGCAGGGAGACCCAAGCTTTCTGGGCCACCCCCGCTGCAAATTGCAGTCCGCAGCCGCCCCAGAAAATGGCGCGTTCATAGAAGCGCCATCTTCTGGCGCTGTACCCAACTCATCCAGGGCCCTGGTGCGGTGGCTCACTGGGTAATAAAGGGGTTAAGGCCAGCTTGGCATTATCAGCTGGCCCTAAGCCCAAAATTCATGGGGTCACGCCAATATTAGACATGACCACCATGAATTTCTAGTAAAGTATTTAAAAAAACACAACACCCAGAAAAAAGTCCTTTAATTGAAATAAACACACAATTCTTTATTGTTCTAAATTAAACCATACTTACCATCACGCCCATTCCAGCTGAAGCCAACGATCTCCTGCAATAAAAGTAAAATAATAAAGCAACCTCATCCTTACCTTTCCATGGTTCCCATGACAGCTTCAGCTCTGCTACATCGAGATGACAGGCTGGACCGCAGCAGAACGCTGCCATCCATCCTGTCATCCCGCAGACACTGAGAAGCGCAGGCATACTTCCACTCCTCAGTGTCTGGCTGTGACGGCATCCAGATGAGCCGAGGTCATGTCCAATGAACTCCGCTCACTTCATGTACGTCACTGACAGCGTGGGAAAATTCTCCTGCACTCAGCACTTCAGCGTGAGAATTTTCACACGCTGTCAGTGACGTGCATGAGGTGAGCTGAGTTCATTGGACATGACCTCACCTCATGTATGTCACTGACAGCGTGGGAGAATTCTCACGCTGAAGCGCTGAGTGCAGGAGAATTTTCCCACGCTGTCAGTGACGTGCATGAGGTGAGCTGAGTTCATTGGACATGAACTCGGCTCATCTGGATGACGTCACAGAGAGACACTGAGGAGCGCAAGCATGCCTGCTCTTCTCAGTGTCTGCGGGATGACAGGCTGGATGGCGGCGTTCTGCTGCGGTCCAGCCTGTCATCTCGATGTAGCAGAGCTGGAGCTGTCCTGGGAACCATCGAAAGGTAAGGATGAGGTTGCTTTATTATTTTACTTTTATTGCAGGAGATCGTTGGCTTCAGCTGGAATGGGCGTGATGGTAAGTATGGTTTAATTTAGAACAATAAAGAATTGTGTCTTTATTTCAATTAAAGGACTTTACTCTGGGTGTTTGTGTTTTCTTTTAACTTTGACTATGGGGTTAGTAATGGGGGTGTCTTATAGACGCCTCTCCATTACTAACCTGGGCTTGATGTCAGCTGGCATTATAAGCTGACATCAACCCCAACCCTATTACCCCCTGCCACCGCACCAGGGCAGCGTGGAAGAGCGAGGCTAAGTGCCAGAATTGGCGCATCCTATGGATGCGCCATTTCTGGGGCGGCTGACGGCTGGTGTTTCTAGCCTGGGAGGGGGCCAATATTCATGGCACCCTTCCTGGGCTATTAATATCAGCCCCCAGCTGTCTGCCTAGCCTGTGCTAGCTATTAAATTAGGGGGGACCCCACGTCATTTTTTTGGGGGGGTCCCCCATTTTAATAGCTAGTAAAGGCTAGGTATTCAGCTGGGGGCTGATATTAGTAGCCTGGGAAGCTCCGTGGGTATTACCCCCTTCCCAGGCTTCAAACATTTGCCCCAGCTGTCTGCTTAACCTCCGCTAGAGCCTAAAATTAAGGGGAACCCCACGCCAATTTTTTTTTAAATAAATCCTTTATTTTAACACTAAATGACAAGTACAGTAATCAACACTGTCACTGTACTTCATATATATGTGACTGACATGTTTCTATCTATCTAATCTATGTGTGATTCTCTATTCCTTCTATTCTAAATTGTCGGGTACAGATGCTGAATTGCCGGCCGGCTTTCTTAAAGAGACGGTGCATGAAAACACTATTATTTTTTTAAATAAATCCTTTACACTAAATGACAAGTTCTGTAAGCAACACTGTCACTGTACTTCTTATATATGTGACTGACATGTTTCTATCTATCTAATCTATGTGTGAAGCTCTATTCTGTCTGTTATAAATTGTCGGGTACAGATGCTGAATTGCCGGCCGGCTTTTTTAAAGAGACGGTGCACGAAAACACTAATATTTTTTTTAATAAATCCTTTACACTAAATGACAAGTACAGTAAGCAACACTGTCACTGTACTTCATATATATGTGACTGACATGTTTCTATCTATCTAATCTATGTGTGAAGCTCTATTCTTTCTGTTGTAAATTGTCGGGTACCGGTGAATGCCGCTGATGAATTGCCGGCTTTTCATGTCATTCTACATTATTCTTAGTTGTTTTACTTCATGTAGAATTAACCTACAAGGAAAGAAAGGGTTTATTTTCATTCCGATATTTGTGTCCCATTGACTTGCATTGGTTTCCGGTATCGGAATCGGCGATATCCGATACTTTTTGGGTATCGGCCCGATCCAATCCGATACGATATTTCCTGATATCGGAAGGTATCGCTCAACACTAGTCATAAGATATTGTGTACAAGACAAAAGATAATTAAATCCAAGGTATAATTACTATGCCTATTAAGATGGAAATCCAATGCTTGAAGAGCGACATCATAAGGTATACTTGAGTACGAACACACTACATCACACCCCAACCATGTACAGTACAGACCAAAAGTTTGGACACACCTTCTCATTTAAAGATTTTTCTGTATTTTTATGACTATGAAAATTGTACAGTCACACTGAAGGCATCAAAACTATAAATTAACACATGTGGAATTATATACTTAACAAAAAAGTGTGAAGCAACTGAAAATATGTCTTATATTCTAGGTTCTTCAAAGTAGCCACCTTTTGCTTTCATGACTGCTTTGCACACTCTTGGCATTCTCTTGATGAGCTTCAAGAGGTAGTCACCGGAAATAGTTTTCACTCCACAGGTGTTTCCTGTCAGGTTTAATAAGTGGGATTTCTTGCCTTATAAATGGGGCTGGGACCATCAGTTGTGTTGTGCAGAAGTCTGGTGGATACACAGCTGATAGTCCTACTGAATAGACTGTTAGAATTTGTATTATGGCAAGAAAAAAGCAGCTAAGTAAAGAAAAACGAGTGACCATCATTACTTTTAAGAAATGAAGGTCAGTCAGTGCGAAAAATTTGGAAAACTTTGAAAGTGTCCCCAAGTGCAGTTGCAAAAACCATCAAGCGCTACAAAGAAACTGGCTCACATGAGGACCGCCCCAGGAGAGGAAGACCAAGAGTCACCTCTGCTTCTGAGGATAAGTTTATCCGAGTCACCAGCCTCACAAATCGCAGGTTAACAGCAGCTCAGATTAGAGACCAGGTCAATGCCACACAGAGTTCTAGCAGCAGACACATCTCTTCAACAACTGTTAAGAGGAGACTTTGTGCAGCAGGCCTTCATGGTAAAATAGCTGCTAGGAAACCACTGCTAAGGACAGGCAACAAACAGAAGAGACTTGTTTTTGGCTAAAGAACACAAGGAATGGACATTAGACCAGTGTAAATCTGTGCTTTGGTCTGATGAGTCCAAATTTGAGATCTTTGGTTCCAACCACCGTGTCTTTGTGCGACGCAGAAAAGGTGAACGGATGGACTCTATATGCCTGGTTCCCACCGTGAAGCATGGAGGAGGAGGTGTGATGGTGTGGGGGTGCTTTGCTGGTGACACTGTTGGGGATTTATTCAAAATTGAAGGAATACTGAATGAGCATTGCTACCACAACATCTTGCAGCGGCATGCTATTCCATCCGGCTTGCGTTTAGTTGGACCATCATTTATTTTTCAACTGGACAATGACCCCAAACACACCTCCAGGCTGTGTAAGGGCTATTTGACCATGAAGGAGAGTGATGGGGTGCTACGCCAGATGACCTGGCCTCCACAGTCACCGACCTGAAGCCAATCGAGATGGTTTGGGATGAGCTGGACCGCAGAGTGAAGGCAAAAGGGCCAACAAGTGCTAAGCATCTCTGGGAACTCCTTCAAGATTGTTGGAAGACCATTTCCGGTGACTACTTCTTGAAGCTCATCAAGAGAATGCCAAGAGTGTGCAAAGCAGTCATCAAAGCAAAAGGTGGCTACTTTGAAGAACCTAGAATATAAGACATATTTTCAGTTGTTTCACACTTTTTTGTTAAGTATATAATTCCACATGTGTTAATTCATAGTTTTGATGCCTTCAGTATGAATGTACAATTTTCATAGTCAGGAAATTACAGAAAAATCTTTAAATGAGAAGGTGTGTCCAAACTTTTGGTCTGTACTGTATATCCCTCTGCCATGTGATATTTGTTAATTGGTCCAGAACGTCTCTTGAATCTTTAAGAAAACCTGCAGATCTCTGCACTAACGGTTGAAATAATGTATCCATCCAATTACCAAGATGCTCTGTAACAGAATTAATAATAGAAATGATTGGCCTCATTGGGGGGGATTGATGCCCTTGTGTGTCTTGGGTAGACCATATAAAAGTGGTAGCATGGGATGCTCAACAATGAGAAAGTCTTTTTGTTTAGCTGTAATAACCCCCAAAACAAAACATTCGTTTATTATAGCATGGGTTGTTATTTTGTAATCTGTGGAGGGATTTGATGGAATTTTTGTGTAAGTAGTTGTATCAGACAAAAGCTCCAACATTTGGTTGTGGTACATGTCTGCATCCATGACTACAACTAGTCCGCCTTTATCTGACATCTTAATAATGACATCCTCCATCCGTTTTAGTTCCTGTAATGCCATCATTTGTTTTTTGTTCAAATTACTTTTTGAGCTGTTATTTTCCACCTGCATATGGAGATTTTTTAGTTCACCTTGAATAGTTTCCTGAAATTTATCCATTGCTCCCGTTCTCGATTGTATAGGATAAAAAAAGGATTCCACCCTGAAAAAAACTATGCTGAATTGATGCTAGGTTGTGAGGAGCGATTTTCCTTTTCCAAATCTTGAAGGTGTAGTAATGCTGATTGTTCCTGAAAATTTAAAGTCCGAAATTCATTAGTTATTTTGTCATGATCTATATTGTTAGGTGCAGATTCAGTCTCATCAAAAAAGTGTCTTTTTACCGTCAGGTTTCTTACAAATTTATGACATCTTTCAAGGTCCCAAAGAGATCAAATTTTCTATCCGGTGCAAAATTCAGTCCATAGGATAGAACTTGTATTTGTTCACTTGTGAGCTGGTGTTTGGATAAATTCAGGACATTCGTAACTGTAACAATGCAAATAAATTGGATGAAGAATTCATCAGGTGTAAAAAATAAATTGAAATCTAGGGGTTATCCGGATTGGTCATTAAAGAGAGCAGAAAAAATTGTGGACAGTAAAAATAGACTGGATCTAATTGATATGTCTAGGGCAAGGATTAATCGCAATGATATTACAGCACATAAAAATCTAAATGTTATTTCCTTTAGATATAGTTCACAATTTCAATTGATTAAAAATATAATACTGATGTAGCACCCCGAGGGCTCGGCTGCTACAGGGGTATTGCACCTCAAACCAGAGGTGTGGTATTCCACTCCCGGGTAAGGATGGAGTATGGACCAGGACTCGTTTAGCTGCATGCACCACACACACTCCATTTCTGAGGGACAGGTCAACGGTGCTCCCACGAGACAGTAGTGCAGGCACGACAGCATCTGTCCCTGTCTGGAGTGGGGAGGGGTGGAATACCCAGTGGTGTAGGAGCAGATAGGGGTGGGTCTCTGGGCATAGGTAGGAGCCCATTGGTTGCTAGTCACCTGGGCTCGGGTGTTAGAAGGAGGTATATAAGGTGGGCACCATCTTAGGACAGGAGTCAGTTCAGAGAGGAGTTCAGCCAGAGAGGGCTGACAGGGAGCTGTGGCTCAGTCTGGGCCCAGCTCCAGAGGCAGGCCTGGAGTGGAGGCCAGAAACAGCAGAAAGAGAGAGGAGAAGGAACGGAAAGGAAAGTAAGAAAGGAACTGGAACAGAGGAGAAAGGAAGCAAGGAACACAGAGAAAGGCCCAGAGACACGAGGACAGAAGGAACCCAATATGCCCAGGAGATAAAGGGTGAAGGGTTGGCAGAACAGGGAACCGGAACCCAAATTGGTGGAGGCAACAGATTCCTCAGCCAAAGACCGGAGGTTGTTACCACATCTTGGTGCGACCCCTCACTACATCCACCAGGAAAGCATACCACATAGGGTCAGGGAAACCGGAGATAGGTTCCGCCAAGAGAAAGCCCGAGGGAGCTGGACAAAGGTGGGTCACTGGTGGGGACGGCCAGAGAAAGGAAAGGAAGGGAGCCCTGTGCCACGCTCTGGAATTGCCTGGGAGTTGGTCGAGCCCCTTGCCTGGTGAACGCAGCACGGCTCAGGCGGTCCTTCATGTGCACAAGTGACCTGGATGAAAACTGTGAGTAAAGCATTGGAAACTGCACCACAAGTCTCTGTGTTTCATCGCCGCACCAGCACCATCAGTACTGGGACACTTACACCATCACTCCCAGCATCCACACTAGCTGCCCTGAGGCAATACTTCTCCCGTGGGGAGTTATTCCATACTCGGCTGCGCAAACTACATCAGCCTCAGCGGTCTGCAGTGCAGCGGCGGTCCCCACTGACCGTAATCCACGGGTGGCGTAGTCGGACATTGTTATTACCTAAGACTGCCACTGCTTTGACCGCCCTGGGCACGGACCGGGTCACCGCCATGGAGGACTACAACCCCCAGCGATCCGACTCCGGGTATCCCCCTGCACAGAACAGGCCCAGGGGGCGCATCAACTTTTGGCGTAGTCGGCAGGATCTTTACCAACCCGCCACAAGCGGGTATTGTGTGCCTGAAGAAGATTGTGCATGTACCTTGAAAAGAAGTCTCCCGCCATTTCCAGAAGTTTCCCGCTGTCCGGAGTCGTTTCCCGCCATCCAGAGCCGATTCCCGCCATCAGACGCCATCTTGGACCGTTTCCCGCCATCTTCATCCATTTTTCCCGCCCTGGCAGAGCAGACGCCATTATGTGCGCACCAAAGGACAGCAGGAAGCCGCCTCCAATCGTGGGCCAGGTCCCAGAGTGGCGCCAAAGGAGGGGCCCGCCCCCAGCAACAATGAGTGCAGCAATGGAGATGACCATCAATGTAGGGGGGCTGCCCCTGAAGGTGATTGTCAGCAGATGCCCCCAAGACCACCCCCCATGGGGGCGGATAGGGAAGAAAACTGTGGGGCCGGGCGCGGCCTGGATCAGTCTGGACCTGCTGCACCCGGAGATGGAGGGAGCAGAGAACTCCACCAGCATCCTGGCCCGCAGCCTGCTGCAAGCTGAGACACCCTGCAGCCTGACTGAGTTGCTAGCCCAGCTGCCCAGGGACCCGGACAGTGCGCGCGCAGCGCTGGAAGACCTGAACAGGAGGATGGTCCGGGCGCAGCGGGATGTGCTTGCCGGGTGGAGAGAGGAGATGGCCCGGCAGCACGAAGGCAGCCAGCGGAGGACTCCGCCGGGACCGGGCAGCGCGCTTACCGCTGGACGCGGAAAATAGGGACCGGCAGCTGCAGACGACGCCGCGGAGGAGGCCACAGAGACTGAGGCAGGTAATGGGGACGCCACCACCCCAAGCCCAGGGAACACCAGCCTGCCCTCACCCTCCACTGCGGGACCCGAAGCCCCGGGGACCATACCTGACATCATGCCTCCACCGCCGCCAGCTAGGCCTCTGGCTGCAAACATCACTGTCATGCCCCGCCCCGCGCTGTGCCCTCTGAACCCGGGCGCCGTAAAGCGGGAGACGTCACAGGCCGGGACGCAAAGCCCAGCACACCCGGGCGCCGCTGCCTCACCAGCGCCCCCTATCTTGGCGGTGCCACCCCCGGGCGTGACCAACAAGTGACCACCGGCCAGGTCGCAAGGCCGAGTGCCCCCGGCCGCTGCCACCCGTCCGAAGCCCTCGGTGCCACCCCTGGGTGCGGACCTGTACGCCCACCATACCAGCCCGGACGGGCTGCCCTTTGAGTGGCCACCGGAGTTTGCCAACCCCCGTCTCCGGAGAGAACAACCCCTGAGCGAGACTCTGATCCCGGCCCCGGATCCTGCCAACATCACTCCACCCCCGCCGGAGGAAGCCCAGTTTGCATGGGACCCCACCGGCGAGAATCTCATGGGGTTCACCCAGGAGACCCGGGCGGAAGCGGCCCAGTGCCTGGATTGCTGCCGTCAGCAGCTGGCCACCTATGAAAGGGAGCAACGGCAGAGGCGCATCAGGGAGGAGCGACTCCAAGCCAGGAGCGTGGAGCAAAAGAGGAGGGCCCGTCAGGACCCCCAAGCCATCAGCTGTCCCAGAGCCACCGGAACCGTAGTCAAGTTCCAGCTGGAGCACGGCTGGGGCTTCATCAGAGACCCGGAGGCTGACACCGACGTCTTTGTCACCAGAAGGGACGTAGAGAGCCACCTGCCGGAGGGACATCACGGCCGTGACCTGTACCCCGGTGACGTGGTCACTTGCCCCCAGCACAAGGGCGCAAAGGGACTGTACACCCTCCATGTCCACCGTCTAACAGAGGAGGAACTGCGGTACCGCCCAGACATAGACTACCCTGAGGATCCGGACGGACCTGAAGACTACCCAGAAGAGCAAGGAGGACACCATTACCAGTGAACGGTAAATGGAACTGTATATAGTTACCCGTCAGGGTATAGAAACTGTTATAGAAACTGTTACTATAGTGGAGTGTGGTCCCCGTTGGGACTAATGTGGACTGTTACCTGTGTGCCCCTAATCCCTAACCAGGCTGAGGACTGTGAGCAGCCACTCCCTTATCCCCACTGGCCGAGGACTGAGAGCGGCCACCCTTGTAAATAGTTGCGCTTCTTAAAGCGACCCCTACTGGTTTTATACAAGAACTGCAACGTCTACCTCAGGACGAATTAAATGGACTGTTGCACCTTTAAGAGAAAGTGAACACCTGGTCACAAGTTGCACAGTGGCCAGAGCTCAAGAATGTTTTGCTTAAAAAAGTTTTATATCGAAAAGTTTAATTTGCTGCTAAAAGAGTTTATAGTATTTTATGTGTGTGTGAAGAAAATCTTATAATGTTTATTAATGTTTATACCAGTAACGTTGGAAAGAAAAGAGTACCTCCCATAAAGGGACGAGTTTTTGGTTAATGTCTTATATGCGAATGCATTCTAAAAATTTGTATGTTTTATATTGTTTTATTCTTTTCCAGCCCGAGGACGTGCTGTGATTTACCAGGGGGGAATGTAGCACCCCGAGGGCTCAGCTGCTACAGGGGTATTGCACCTCAAACCAGAGGTGTGGTATTCCACTCCCGGGTAAGGATGGAGTATGGACCAGGACTCGTTTAGCTGCATGCACCACACACACTCCATTTCCGAGGGACAGGTCAACGGTGCTCCCACGAGACAGTAGTGCAGGCACGACAGCATCTGTCCCTGTCTGGGGTGGGGAGGTGTGGAATACCCAGTGGTGTAGGAGCAGATAGGGGTGGGTCTCTGGGCATAGGTAGGAGCCCATTAGTTGCTAGTCACCTGGGCTCGGGTGTTAGAAGGAGGTATATAAGGTGGGCACCATCTTAGGACAGGAGCCAGTTCAGAGAGGAGTTCAGCCAGAGAGGGCTGACAGGGAGCTGTGGCTCAGTCTGGGCCCAGTTCCAGAGGCAGGCCTGGAGTGGAGGCCAGAAACAGCAGAAAGAGAGAGGAGAAGGAACGGAAAGGAAAGTAAGAAAGGAACTGGAACAGAGGAGAAAGGAAGCAAGGAACACAGAGAAAGGCCCAGAGACACGAGGACAGAAGGAACCCCATATGCCCAGGAGATACAGGGTGAAGGGTTGGCAGAACAGGGAACCGGAACCCAAATTGGTGCAACAGATTCCTCAGCCAAAGACCGGAGGTTGTTACCACATCTTGGTGCGACCCCTCACTACATCCACCAGGAAAGCATACCGCATAGGGTCAGGGAAACCGGAGATAGGTTCCACCAAGAGAAAGCCCGAGGGAGCTGGACAAAGGTGGGTCACTGGTGGGGACGGCCAGAGAAAGGAAAGGAAGGAAGCCCTGTGCCACGCTCTGGAATTGCCTGGGAGTTGGTCGAGCCCCTTGCCTGGTGAACGCAGCACCGCTCAGGCGGTCCTTCATGTGCACAAGTGACCTGGGTGAAAACTGTGAGTAAAGCATTGGAAACTGCACCACAAGTCTCTGTGTTTCATCGACGCACCAGCACCATCAGTACTGGGACACTCACACCATCACTCCCAGCATCCACACTAGCTGCCCTGAGGCAATACTTCTCCCGTGGGGAGTTATTCCATACTCGGCTGCGCAAACTACATCAGCCTCAGCGGTCTGCAGTGCAGCGGGGGTCCCCACTGACCGCAATCCATGGGTGGCGTAGTCGGACATTGTTATTACCTAAGAATGCCACTGGTTTGACCGCCCTGGGCACGGACCGGGTCACCGCCACGGAGGACTACAACCCCCAGCGATCCGGCTCCGGGCAGTCTAAATGTTGTAATAAGTGTCCGACTACGCCACCCGTGGATTGCGGTCAGTGGGGACCGCCGCTGCGCTGCCGACCGCTGAGGCTGATGTTGGTTGCACAGCCGAGTATGGGATAACTCCCCACGGGAGGAGTATTGCCTCAGGGCAGCTAATGTGAGAGAGATGATGGGAGTTATGGTGTGAGCGTCCCAGTACTTATGGTGCTGGTGTGGCGAGGAATCACAGAGACGTGCAGTTGCAGTTTTCAAAGCTTTACTCACGGTTGTTATTCTGGTCACTTGTGCACATGAGGGACCGCCTGAGCCGTGCTGCGTTCACCAGGCAAGGGACTCGGTCAACTCCCAGGCAATTCCAGAGTGTGGTTCAGAGCTCCCCTCTTTTCCTTTCTACTGGCCGTCCCCACCAGGGACCCACCTTTGTCCAGCTTCCTCGGGCCTTCTGTTGGCGAAACCTCTCTCCGGTTTCCCTGACCCTATACGGTATGCCTTTCTGGTGGATGTAGTGAGGGGTCGCACCAAGATGTGGTCACAACCTCCGGTTTTGGCTGAGGATTAGTCGCCTCCACCAATTCGGGTTCCGGTACCCTGCTCTGCCAACCCTTCACCCTGTATCTCCTGGGCATATGGGGTTCCTTCTGCCTTCGTGTCTCTGGGCCTTTCTCTGTGTTCCTTGCTTCCTTTCTCCTCTGTTCCAGTTCCTTTCCTACTTTCCTTTCTGTTCCTTCTTCTCTCTCTCTCTCTCTCTCAGGCTCCAGCCTCCTGACAAGGCCTGCCTGCAGAGCAGAGCCCATGCAGGGGCTCTGCTTCCCGTCTTCTCCTCAGACTGTCTCCACTGAACTGGCTCCTGTCCTAAGATGGTGCCCACCTTATATACCTCCTTCTGACACCCGAGCCCAGGTGTCTAGCAACCAATGGGCTCCTATTTATGCCCAGAGACCCACCCCTATCTGCTCCTACACCACTGGGTTTTCCTTTCCCCGCCCCACTCCAGCCAGGGACAGAAGCTGTCGTGCCTGCACTTCTGTGGGAGCACCGTTGAGCTGTCCCTCGGAAATGGGGTGTGTGTGGTGCATGCAGCCTACCGAGTCCTGGTCCACACTCCATCCTTACCCGGGAGTGGAATATCACACCTCTGGACTGAGGTGCAATACCCCTGTAGCAGCCGAGCCCTCGGTGTGCTACATTCCCCCCTGGTAAATCACAGCACGTCCTCGGGCTGGAAAAGAGCAAAGACAATTTAAACATACAAGTTTTTAGAATGCATTCGTATATAAGACAATAACTTTTCACTCATCCCTTTATGGGAGGTATTCTTCTCTTTTTAACGTTACTGGTACTCCTTTTCATAAAACATCTTGCTAATGCCACTGGAACTCTTTTAGCATATAAAACATCGCATAAAACATTTGTATTATTATTCTAGCAGCATATAAAACTTTTCAATATAAAACATTTTCAAGACAGATTCTTGAGTTCTGGCCGCTGTGCAACTTGCGACCAGTTAAAGGTGCAACAGTCCATTTAATCCGTCTTGAGGTAGGCGTTGCGGTTTTTGTATAAAACCAGTAAGGGGCGCTTTAAGAAGCGCAACTATTTACAAGGGATTGGCCGCTCTCAGTCCTCGGCCAGTGGGGATAAGGGAGTGGCTGCTCACAGTCCTCAGCCTGGTTAGGGATTAGGGGCACACAAGTAACAGTTCTTTAACTATTCCACACGAGTCCCAACGGGGACCACACTTCACTCAGCAACAGTTCTTGTACCCTGACGGGTAACTATATACAGTTTCATTTACCGTTCACTGGTAACGGTGTCCTCCTGATGCTTCCTTCTTGTACTCTTCAGACCCGTCCGGGCCCTCAGGGTAGTCCATGTCTGGGCGGTACCGCAGTTCCTCCTCTGTTAGATGGTGGACATGGAGGGCATACAGTCCCTTTGCGCCCTTGTGTAGCAGGCCTTGCGACCGGGCCTGGAGAAGGTCGCTGTTAATGACGCCCGGGGTCAGAGGGTGCGACTTTGGGCCTGGGCGCGGCCTGGTGGCGGCAGTGACCAGGGCTGGAGGGCTCGGCAGCAGGGCTTGTTGCGGGGTCTGGAGCAGGTTGGTGTTTGCAGTGCCCTGGATCGGCGGCTCCACCAGGGGGCCCGGGAGCAGGCTGACGCTGGCAGCGTCCGGGACAGGGAGACTCCTCTTACCTGCTCCCGCGACCGCTCCTGCATCACGCGTCTTCTCCTGGCGCTGGTCGGGGCCCGCGATGGCTGGGGCACTGCCGATGCTGGGCAGCTTGGTCTGCTGCCGGTCCGCCATCTTGCTCTCCATTCCTGGTGTCCTCCTCCCCCCTGGTGGACCGTGGCCTACCTTGCGTTGATCTTCCTCCGTAGGCCGCGGCTCCGCAGTCGATCGTCGGGGTTGAGGACCTTGCGTCGCGCTCCTGTGACGTCAGCGTCGCTCCCTCTCCCTTCCAGGACCTTACGCAGCGTCGGTGCGTGGGGCGGAGCTTCAGATCTCGCGCGCTTTCGGCGTCCACGCCCCTCTTCTTCCCGCGCGGCGTCCCGAAGATCGCGCCCGATGGCGGGAAAACGACTGCGGATGGCGGGAAGACGGCGGGAAATGACCCAAGATGGCGTCCGATGGCGGGAAACGGTCAAGATGGCATCTGATGGTGGGAATCGGCTCCGGATGGCGGGAAACGACTCCGGACGGCGGGAAACTTCGGGAAATGGCGAATGTTTCAAGGTACATGTACAAAAGTCTTTTTCAGACACGCAGTACCCGGTGGTTGCGAGCACGAAATCCTGCCGACTACGCCAAAGTTGACGCGCCCCCTGAGCCTGTGCTGCTGCTGCTGTGCAGGGGGAATACCCGGAGCCGGATCGCTGGGGGTTGTAGTTCTCCGTGGCGGTGACCCGGTCCGTGCCCAGGGTGGTCAAACCAGTGGCAGTCTAAATGTTGTAATAAGTGTCCGACTACGCCACCCGTGGATTGCGGTCAATGGGGACCGCCGCTGCGCTGCCGACCGCTGAGGCTGATGTTGGTTGCGCAGCCGAGTATGGGATGACTCCCACGGGAGGAGTATTGCCTCAGGGCAGCTAATGTGAGAGAGATGATGGGAGTGATGGTGTGAGCGTCCCAGTACTTATGGTGCTGGTGCGGCGAGGAATCACAGAGACGTGCAGTTGCAGTTTTCAAAGCTTTACTCACGGTTGTTATTCTTGTCACTTGTGCACATGAGGGACCACCTGAGTCGTGCTGCGTTCACCAGGCAAGGGACTCGGTCAACTCCCAGGCAATTCCAGAGTGTGGGTCAGAGCTCCCCTCTCTTCCTTTCTACTGGCCGTCCCCACCAGGGACCCACCTTTGTCCAGCTTCCTCGGGCCTTCTGTTGGCGAAACCTCTCCGGTTTCCCTGACCCTTTACGGTATGCCTTTCTGGTGGATGTAGTGAGGGGTCGCACCAAGATGTGGTCACAACCTCCGGTTTTGGCTGAGGATTAGTCGCCTCCACCAATTCGGGTTCCGGTACCCTGCTCTGCCAACCCTTCACCCTGTATTTCCTGGGCATATGGGGTTCCTTCTGCCTTCGTGTCTCTGGGCCTTTCTCTGTGTTCCTTGCTTCCTTTCTCCTCTGTTCCAGTTCCTTTCCTACTTTCCTTTCTGTTCCTTCTTCTCTCTCTCTCTCTCATGCTCCAGCCTCCTGACAAGGCCTGCCTGCAGAGCAGAGCCCATGCAGGGGCTCTGCTTCCCGTCTTCTCCTCAGACTGTCTCCACTGAACTGTCTCCTGTCCTAAGATGGTGCCCACCTTATATACCTCCTTCTGACACCCGAGCCCAGGTGTCTAGCAACCAATGGGCTCCTATCTATGCCCAGAGACCCACCCCTATCTGCTCCTACACCACTGGGTTTTCCTTTTCCCGCTCCACTCCAGCCAGGGACAGAAGCTGTCGTGCCTGCACTTCTGTGGGAGCACCGTTGAGCTGTCCCTCAGAAATGGGGTGTGTGTGGTGCATGCAGCCTACCGAGTCCTGGTCCACACTCCATCCTTACCCGGGAGTGGAATATCACACCTCTGGACTGAGGTGCAATACCCCTGTAGCAGCCGAGCCCTCGGGGTGCTACAATAACATTTCTTGTGCCTCCAGACATTTTATTGAGCAGCATAATAGAGAGACATCCTCATTTCAGTTCTTTGGCATTGAAAAACTTACCTTTGATCCTCGGGGCGGGGAAAATAGGAGACGCCTACTTGATCGAGAAGTATTTTGGATGTATCATCTGAACACTTGCCAACCAAATGGACTAAATTTACAGAGGGAACTACTGTTCCATTATAGCGAGTAATTTTTCTATGCATATGTGATTTCTTCTTTGTCATGTGATTGTTTTTACTATGCATATACTCTGCAAATTGGTTTTATATTTTTGTATGCAAATCTAGGTATCATGTGACTTCCATTTTGTATGCGATTGGTGAACAATGGTATATATACCATGGGTATGCCATTTGCAAGCCAGTCTTGACAAAGAACGCATCTTTAGCGTTCGAAACGCGTTGCCCTGGCTATACTATGTGACTATGGAATCTCTTTTTAAAGAGCTTTTCTCACAATAAAGAAACCTATTTTTTGAAGTATTAATGAAGCTGGTAATCCTTTCTCATTATGCTGTGGAACTACGGCGAATGGTTCATCGCACCTATGCTTCAGAACGTCATTGCTCAGGTGAGCTGGTGTTACTGACTCGCCCCCTGGGCCGTGGGGCACTCGGATCCGGGCAATAGGGAACGATGGGAGTAGTAGTGGGAACCCGGTTCCGTGGCTCAGGGTGGTCAGACCAGTGGTAGTCCGTTATGTGCTATTGATTATGTCCGACTACGCCACCCGTGGATTTGCGATCATTAGGTACCGCCGCTGCAAGGCAGACCGCTGGGTCTGATGAGGTGTGCAGCTGGGATGGTGTGACTCCCCACGGGAAGAGTGCGGCCCCAGGGCAGTGTAGTGGATGGTGGGAGTGATGGTGGTCAGAGTCCCAGTAGCGGTAGTGCTGGAGGCTCGAAGGAGCACACAGACAATAGGTTGCAGTCCAGGGTCTTTATTGAAACAGGTAAACTGACCCATAAACAGTCCCAGCTAGGAGGGGACCTGGATGTCTGAGAGCAACGGGGAAATTGGCCCTGGTCAGGGTGAGGGTGTAGGCCTACCGTGCTTTCTGCGCTCCTTCTGGCTATCTCCTCATTATAGGGTAACAGCCCACGTTTCCAAGCTTTCCGTGTATTCTCGCCTGTATGGCCTGCGACGTGGGTTCCTTTCTACTCCCAGCCTTGTACGGCTTTACTGGTCCCTTCGGTTGTGGCAGGGCCTCCAGGCTTCTTAGGCCAAGGAATATACAGTCCCCTGCGGACTGGTTATCTGCTGGGGGATGTGGAATCCTTCCAGCCTCAGACACCAAAGTCTGGTAAATTAAGTCCGTGATCTGCCAAGACAGGCTCTCTTCGCCTCTTGTCTCTGGCTTGTGGCTCTCCTCCTGCCACACTTCCTCTTAGGTGCAGTGCAACTGTCTGTCCCTGTTCTGCTCTGGGACAAGTCTCAATGCTGAGACAGGCCATCCAGTTCTCCCTAACCCTGCCCCCAGCACCAGCTTTTATAGGGGCAGCCTGCTCCCCCTACTGGCCTGAGACAGGAGGCATTGCATGCTAATGTTCCCCTGACTAGAGAATCTCCCCCTTGCTCTCAGACACAGCTTTACTACATTTTGTGGCATCCAGGTCAGGGTGACAAATTCCCCCCTAGTGAAATTTAGTACTCCGGGACTAAACAATACACAAAGACAATATGCATAAGTATAAAACATTAATAGACAAACGACGCACAGATTGAGTTCTAAAGGTCACAGTGTGGTCTGTGACCGGGTGTCCATATCACCAATACAACGGGGAGCCTTAACCAGGTGGGGGTCTGTCCTAACCCAAGTCCTTCACAGTCTTAGTTCATTCCTGGGTTAGGCTCCGAACGCAGTCCATACAAGGTCCCGGTTATAAAAAGTCCATAACCTGTGAGTCCTTACGGTAGCTGCAAGAAACTGAAACACAGAATTACCAAACATGCATGTAACTTGGCAAACAATTCAACATCTGGCAACAGGGTCATTTACAATTTTAGTACACTCTATATTCTCCAGCGAGCGGGTATCTGCCCCTTTGTGCTCCTGGTTGACCTACGTAGCCCACTGTCTCTTGGTGGACCAACCTGGCTTTCCCCACTAGCGTTAGGGGTACAGCTACCAGCTGGGTGTACAGGTAGGGCAGGCAGCTGTCTGCGGGTCCTTTGGCTTACCGCAGGCATGGAAGGCTCACTGTCAGCAGAGGGTTGACTCTCCTGGGCTGCTGGTACAGGCTCTTCTGCCTCTGGAACCGCTTGCTCCTCTTCACCTTCCGGCTCTGGTGTTGGTTGTTGCTGTGCCGGTTGCAGGAAATGCAGGACGGGTACCACTATGGCATCATTTATGCGAGTCCAGGACTGAGGGAACTCTCCGAGAATGGTGCTGATCATTTCTTCCTTGTCCTCTGCGGGTTCAAGGTCACTCTGATCCTCTTCTACACTACGGAGTTGCTCGGGGCACCTTTTGAGGTGGTCTCTGGAGACGACACTAGTGGTTTCTCCTCCGTCCTTGGTGATTATGCACACCTTTGGGTTGTCGTGGTCAGACTGCAGTACGGTGTAGGGTTCCCTTTCCCACTGGTCGTCCAACTTATGTAGCCTTCTTTTTCGCTTTAGGACTTGCTCACCAGCTTCTAGGGGACCAGCAGGGGCATGTTGATTGAAGAGTTTTTCTTGCCTCTCTCTCACCTGGGCCAGGCTCTTCTCCACACTCTCCTGTACCTTCTTGCACTGCAGTTGCCTTTCCGTATCCCAGTCCGCATCCGGGGAGGTGTCCTCAGGTATTAGGACTCCCATTTCCAGGTCTACGGGCAGCTTACCTGGTCTGGCTCGCATCAGGTAAGCCGGGGTGCAGTTTGTAGCATTCACCAGGATATTGTTGTATAGGTCTATCAGGTCCGGCAGTTTTTCTTGCCACAGGCTGCGTTCCTCCAGGGGCAACGTCTTCAGGAGATCAATGACTATATTGTTCATCTTCTCACACATCCCGTTGGTTTGGGGGTGGTAAGGCATTGTACGAATCTTCTTACAGCCATAGAGGATGCAGAACTCCTGGAAGATTTCAGCCTCGAACGCTGTACCCTGGTCTGTCAGGACCTGTTCCGGATACCCGTGTGGACGGCAGAAATATTGCTGGAAGGCTCTGGCCGCTGTTTGGGCTGTCAAGTCTTTTACCGGGACCACCACGAGAAAACGGGAATAGTGGTCCACGATTGTCAGGGCATAGATGTACCCTGACCGGCTTGGAGCCAACTTGACGTGGTCTAGAGCTACCAGCTCAAGAGGCTGCGTGGTGACGATGGGCCTCAAGGGTGTCTTCTGGCTGGTGCGGTCCTTCCTCCTTAGGTGACAAGGGCCACATTCTCTGCACCACTTTTCTACAGCTCCTCTCATGCCGACCCAAAAGAACCTTCCTCTTAGCAGGAACTCCAGTTTCTTCCAACCGAAGTGTCCCGCTCTGTCATGGTAAGCCCCCAGGAACATAGCTGCATCCCGCCTTGGGACCACGACTTGCCAGGTCAGCTCGTGCGTCCGGTGGTTAACAATCCTTCTGCACAACTTGCCTTCGTAGAGGAACAGCTTGCTCTTCTCCTTCCATAGCTGTTTGGCTTCCTCTGGGGCATCTGGATCTAGGCGGGCGTCTTCCCGGGTAAGCAGATCTTTCACCAGGCGGACTGCAGGGTCACTATCTTGGGTCTCGGCCCAGCTGTGGTGAGGTAGGGGATTGATCATCACAGTTGTTAGATCCTCCTCCTTCACGCGGTGAGAGTGTTGAGTGGCTCCATACTGGTGAAACGCGGGGAGTTCTACCTCCTCCAGCTCTTCTGGGTCTTCGTCACCCTCAGGTAAGTGAGGCATTCTTGATAGGGCGTCCGCGTTGGCATTGGTTTTGCCTGCCCGGTACTTGATCACGAAGTCATAGTTGGAGAGACGGGCCATCCACCGCTGTTCCAGGGCATCCAGTCTTGCATTGTCCAGGTGTGTCAACGGGTTGTTGTCCGTGTACACGGTGAACTTTGCGGAGGCCAGGTAATGCTTGAAGCGTTCCGTCACGGCCCACACCACCGCCAAGAATTCTAGCTTGAAGGAGCTGTAATTCTCCGGGTTCCTCTCGGTGGGCCTCAGCTTCCAGCTGGCGTATGCGATCACCCGTTCTCTGCCCTGTTGGTTTTGGGACAGTACGGCTCCCAGACCTACATTACTGGCGTCTGTGTGGAGAATGAAAGGCTGGCCATAATCAGGGTAGGCCAGGATCTCGTCCCCTGTGAGGGCCATCTTTAGCTGGCGGAAGGACTCCTCTTCCGGTTTATCCCACTTGAAGGGCGGCTTTTGGCTCCTGGACTTAAACTGTCCAATCAGGAGGTCCTGCATAGGAGCTGCCATCTTAGTGAACCCGGGGATGAACCTTCGGTAGTAACCTACCAACCCGAGAAACTGTCTCACCTCTTTGATGTTCGAGGGGCTTGGCCAGCTCTTGATTGCCGTGACCTTGTCAGGGTCGGGGGCCACTCCTTCCGCACTTACCACGTGCCCTAGGTACTGGACCTTTGGTTTCAACAGGTGACATTTTGATGGTTTCACCTTCAGGCCGTAGCCTGCCAGGGCTTCTAACACCTCGGCCAGGTGCTTTAGATGGTCCTCGTAGGTTTTCGAATAGACGATCACGTCGTCCAGGTAAAGGAGGACCGTCTCGAAGTTTCGGTGCCCTAGACAGCATTCCATCAGCCGCTGGAAGGTCCCTGGTGCGTTGTAGAGCCCGAAAGCCATACAGTTGAATTCGCTCAGTCCCATCGGGGTGGTGAAGGCGGTCTTCTCCTTGTCAGCCTCTGCCACAGGAACCTGCCAGAACCCGCTAGTAAGGTCCAAAGTAGAAAAGAAGTTAGCTGATTTTAGTGCGGCTAAAGACTCCTCTATTCTAGGCAGCGGATATGCGTCTTTGTGGGTGATACGGTTGATTTGTCTATAGTCCACGCACATTCTCATGGTGCCGTCCTTCTTTTTCACCTGAACCAAGGGGGCTGCCCAGGGGCTACAGCTATCTCTAATGACCCCAGCTTCTTTCATTTCCCTCAGCATACCCTTGGCATTCTGATAATGTGCAGGGGGTACAGGTCTGTGTCTTTCTTTTATCGGTGGGTGGCTCCCTGTGGGGATGTGGTGTTCTATCCCCTTTACTCTGCCGAAGTCTAGCGGGTGCTTACTAAAGACTCTCTCATACTCCTGTACCACCCGGTAGACTCCTTGTTTTGGTGCAGGGGAGTGGAGTCAGCACCCACATGGAGTTTCTGGCACCAGTCCTCCTTTTGTTTCTGGGAGCCATTACCCTCCGCCTGTGGAGGTGGAGGCAAGGGTTCCACGGCCCTGATAGCTTTGTGTTCGACAACAAACAGTTTGGCGAGTGTAGCGTACCTGGGTAAGTGTACTACCCTCTCCCCAATGTTGAGGATGCGGACGGGCACCCTCCCATGAAGGACATCAACCACCCCCCGGGCTGTCAAAATGGTGGGCCTGCTGTCTGAGTACACGGGTTCTACCATGGCTTGGTAGTCTCTACCTCTCAACCCGATTGCAGTCCGACACCAGATCATCATTTCACTTTTGGGAGGCATGGAAATGGGGAATGGGTCACTCAGTCTTACGCTACCGATCTCACCACCAGACAGTTCTACCTGCTGCTGTCTCATCAGGGCTTTTATCTCCTTGTTGAGGACTCTCTGTTGGCTGGAACTAGCATTCCCCGCCACCTGTTGTAGAATTACAATTACTTCTGAAAGACAATTTTCAATTACGTTAGTACCCACAGTTATTTTATGGTGACTTTCACGACGGTCAATGTCCACAATAATCACTCCCTGTGCCGGCAGTTCCACTTTACCAATTTTAATGGTCATCTCCTTGAACCCCATCTGCGGCACGGGTAAGCCATTACTGGCGATGATGCTCAAGTTACTGTCTGGATACCGTGTGATATCAGCATCAGTCCAATACTGCTTAAAAAGTACATAAGGGATAGTGGTTACTTGCGACCCAGTATCCAGCAAGGCGCTCATGGGGATACCGTCCAGCACCACGGGTAAAACCGGGCGCCCCCCAACGTACTTATCACGCCAATTATAAGGGCCTGGTGATCTTATGCCCGGGGGTTGGCCCTCTGCCCCAGGTTGGACCCGTTTAAATTACAGTACCTGGAAATGTGTCCGGGCTGGTTGCATCGACGGCAAATGGGCTGTCCATCCTCTGCGTAGCGGTATGTGGGCCTCCCTCGGAACGATGGGATCCTCCTCTGTCGACGCCACGGGACATCCTCCGAACTTGAAGCCAGCTCGATGGGTCTTGACGGGTCCAGTGGCAACGCCTGGACGGTCCTGGTCAACGCCATGACGCTCCTGGTCAGCTCCTGGACTTGGTGGTGCAGGTCTTTCGACGGGGCTTGGTTCATGGCCTGTGCATCAGCCCCCACGGGGTCCATAGAGGAGGGCGCCGCCTCCTGGTGGTAGGTGAGAGCAGGGCGCCGGGGGTTTATAGCGCCACTGGTTGCAGATTCACGGAGCACCCTTATGGCCCTGTCCTTAAATTGGGCAAAGGTCAGGTCGGGGTTCTGAAAGAACATGAGGCGCAGTTGGGCCCTGTGGGCGCTAGACAGCAGACCTTCTATGAATTGTTCTGTTAGCAGCTTATCCGTTTCCTGCACACTGCAAGGGTCAGTTTGTTGAAGAGCCCTCAAGGCTTCCTGCAGATTGAGGGCATAGTCTCTGATGCTGTCCTGTGCCCGCTGCTTACATCCATAGAACCTCATTTTAATTTCAGCAGAGGTACGTGTGTCAAAGGTACCCCGCAGCCGGGCCAGAATACCCTTTACAGTCCTTTTCTCCTCAGTGGGCCATGATTTTACCTCCCTCTGGGCTGCATCAGTTAACTGCCCTGTCAATATGCTGACCTTCTGTTCCTCTGTCAGGGTTTAAATGTGGAACAAACTGTATAGCCTTTCCTTGAGGTCAGTTAGGGCATGGAGCTCCCCTGAGTATTTGGGCAGCCAGGCCGCTACAGGGATGTAGGGCAGGGAAAAAGGCATCACCGCTGCTGCAGCTGCGTTGGTGGTAGTGGGCGCCTCTGTGTCCGACATCTTCCTCCCCCCTAGTTAAGCGTGGCCTACCTTCCGACGATCCTCTTCTGTAGGCCGAGGCTCCACTGCTGCTGCTATGGACGAGGACCTGGCGTCGCGTCCTGATGACGTGAGCGTCGCTCTCTCTCCCTTCCAGGACCTTGCGCAGCGTCGGTGCGTGGGGCGGAGCTTCGGATCTCGCGCGGTTTTGACGTCCACGCCCCTCTTCTTCCCGCGCGGCGTCCTGAAGATGGCGTCCGATGGCGGGAAACAGCTGCGGATGGCGGGAAGACGGCAGAAGACAGCGGGAAATGGTCCAAGATGGCGTCTGATGGCGGGAATCAGCTCCGGATGGCGGGAAACGACTCCAGACAGTGGGAAACTTCGCCACAGGTAAGTTACAAAAGTCTTTTCTAGGCACGCAATACCCGTTTGTGGCGGGTTGGTCGCAATCCTGCCGACTACGCCAAAGCTGACTCGCCCCCTGGGCCGTGGGGCACTCGGATCCGGGCAATAGGGAACGATGGGAGTAGTAGTGGCAACCCGGTTCCGTGGCTCAGGGTGGTCAGACCAGTGGTAGTCCGTTATGTGCTATTGATTATGTCCGACTACGCCACCCGTGGATTTGCGGTCATTAGGTACCGCCGCTGCAAGGCAGACCGCTGGGGCTGATGAGGTGTGCAGCTGGGATGGTGTGACTCCCCACGGGAAGAGTGCGGCCCCAGGGCAGTGTAGTGGATGGTGGGAGTGATGGTGGGGAGAGTCCCAGTACCGGTAGTGCTGGAGGCGCGAAGGAGCACACAGACAATAGGTTGCAGTCCAGGGTCTTTACTGAAACAGGTAAACTGACCCATAAACAGTCCCAGCTAGGAGGGGACCTGGATGTCTGAGAGCAACGGGGAAATTGGCCCTGGTCAGGGTGAGGGTGTAGGCCTACCGTGCTTTCTGCGCTCCTTCTGGCTATCTCCTCGTTATAGGGTAACAGCCCAAGTTTCCAAGCTTTCCGTGTATTCTCGCCTGTATGGCCTGCGACGTGGGTTCCTTTCTGCTCCCAGCCTTGTACGGCTTTTACTGGTCCCTTCGGTTGTGGCAGGGCCTCCAGGCTTCTTAGGCCAAGGAATATACAGTCCCCTGCGGACTGGTTATCTGCTGGGGGATGTGGAATCCTTCCAGCCTCAGACACCAAAGTCTGGTAAATTAAGTCCGTGATCTGCCAAGACAGGCTCTCTTCGCCTCTTGTCTCCTGCCACACTTCCTCTTAGGTGCAGTGCAACTGTCTGTCCCTGTTCTGCTCTGGGACAAGTCTCAATGCTGAGACAGGCAATCCAGTTCTCTCTAACCCTGCCCCCAGAACCAGCTTTTATAGGGGCAGCCTGCTCCTCCTACTGGCCTGAGACAGGAGGCATTGCATGCTAATGTTCCCCTGACTAGAGAATCTCCCCCTTGCTCTCAGACACAGCTTTATTACATTTTGTGGCATCCAGGCCAGGGTGACACATTACCTCATTACTACTTCTTCAAGATCCCCATATGAATGTCCAGGCCCCAAAATGTCATCATTTCTGTGTCTACAGGAGACCAGTTAGGAAATGATGAAGAGGGGTTTTGTTCCAAAAATTGATGAGCATACAAATTAGTTTGGCCCACCATGAACTTTACAAAATCCTCAGAGAAAAAGACTTTGAAAAAGTCTATTCCTGTGAGGCCGGTGGTGTCAAACTTGATTCCTGATTCCGCTACGAAATCAGGAATCATTGGCTCAAAATTTTTGGGGGGCGAAGTCCATACGGGGTCAGTAGTGGGGGGCGCTGGTTCATCTTCTCTCCTGGGATGACTGCGTGGCAGTTAAACAGCACCTGAGGAGGAAGAAAAGGAGGAGGAAGAAAAGGAGGACAACGACGAGGAGTCAGAAAAATTAAGAAAGATGGGATCCTCTTCCTCGCTGTGAGTGTCGGAGGCAAGGAAAGCATATGTCTCCTTTGCTGAATAGCAAGTTTGGGATGAGCGGGACATTTTTTTTTTTATGTATGTGGTACATGTGTGTCAGTACTTTGTTTAGTGTGTGTGTGTCAGTGTGCTTGGTTTCACTGAAATAATAAGAAACGACCGTAGGTGGTGCAAACAGTGCGCACGAGTGTGGATCAGTTAACTACGTCACCAATCAATACACAGTGGCTGCTGGATGTGCACACGGATGTGGTGTAAAGGAGGGGGAGAGTGTAAAACAGTGAGCAAGAGTGCGGATATCAGTTATCTGTGGTCACTGATCAGCGATCGGCCGCTGCAGGAAGCACAAAAAAAAACTTACAAAAGTCGAGCGGTGGCAGAAAGGGGGATGGGAAGGGGGGAGAGTGGGATTGGGGTGGATGAGAAGGAATCAAAAAATCCTACTTACAGTTGTCTTCTGTAGCAGCAGCAAGAGCAGCGATTGTGGTTTCACAGGCTTCTGTGGCACTGCAAGGCCCTGCAAAGCGCACAATCGGAAAGCTCGACCACCCTCCCTCTACAAAAGAAAAAAATTTAGTGGGAAAAAAGTGTAAAGTAGCAAGCGCAAGTGCTGATCGGTGATTTTGTCTCACCGATCAACGCTCAGTGGCTGCTGGATGGAAAGTGGGGCGGGGGGGAGAAAAAATGGACAGGGACAAAAAAAAGTCCTGGAAAGCCGCGAGCACGGACGTTGTTAATAGTGTTGAGAGAATTTGTTTGGCGAATGATCAAAAGTTTCAAATTCAGCACGAATATGGCACATTTGGATTCGTGATCACAAAGGCGTGCAAATTTTCTTAAAATCGGAAAAGTTTGACGAATTTGCATGGGACCGCGAATACAGGGCAACCACAGCATTTTGAACAGTTTTGTTAGCATAGTGCAAGTGTATGATGAGTGGTGACTAGAGATGAGCGTTGTTCTACTCGAACTGTTCGCCAATCTCAAATTCGAGCTGTTTTGGGCGGTGTTCGAGCCGGTCGGCGAACACGAACAATTTGAGAAAAATTCGGCTGTTCGAGGTTATGTTCGATAACTGTTCGTGCACCAAAATCATAACTGGATTTTTTCTCAGTAATGATGAAAATTAATGTTAATACGCAGTTTGAGTGTACAGCGGGGCGGGGGGAGGTGCAGGGGATGGATCTCTGCAGGAACAATGAAAATCTCCATTTTTTTTTCTCTTTCCCGCATTTGCAGTGGGGAGGTGCAATCTGTCAGCCTATCAGCAGCGCACACACGGAGCGAAGTGCTTTTTTTCACACAAGCAAGGGCATGTGTGATTGGCAGTGTATGTCACATGTCCTTGCCCTATAAGACCAAGCCATTTTCCCCGTCGCCACCATTTTCTCACTGTTGCAGCTGCGTGTTAGACGGCACCGCTGTTGCTGTGTGTGCTATACCTTGTTAATTTCAAGCCAATTTTCGCACAAATATACCGATAGCTTGGGAGTAGGGAATAGTTGTGATTGCAGTCCTTTTAAGGACTAGGTTACAGCATTTCCTACGACTTTTATCAAGCAGGTCTGTGCTCTTAAATAGATAGATTGTGGGAGTAAAGACTAATTGTAATTGGAGTCCTTTTCAGGACTAGGTTACATCAGTTCCTATCAGTTTTTGCCAGGCAGGTCTGTGCCAGTGCTGTGCAAGTTTTTTTCACAGCATTTGGCTGAATCTAGCAAAGCTAATCCTTTTTGGCCTATTGCAGAGTGTGTTAGTCAGTGGAGTAGCCTATCTGTGTTGCAAGATATACCACCTGTGTATAGAATACCAATTTTTTTACTGCACCTAGTGAAGTAAAATCTTTTGGGCATAGCATCATTCTATTAGTCCATCTATACTGACCTCCATCAGGTTGCAAACTGAATATAATTTTTTTCTGCATCTAGCTCTGAAAAAATATTTGGGCTTCTAGCAGTGTGTGGGACTTGGTCTATTAGTCCATCTATACTGACCTCCATCAGGTTGCAAATTAAAAATAATTTTTTTCTTCATTTAGCTCTGAAAAAATATTTGGGCTTCTAGCAGTGTGTGGGACTTGTTCTATTAGTCCTTCTATACTGACCTCCAGCAGGTTGCAAATTGAATATAATTTTTTTCTGCATCTAGCTCTGAAAAAATATTTGGGCTTCTAGCGGTGTGTGGGACTTGGTCTATTAGTCCATCTATACTGACCTCCATCAGGTTGCAAATTAAAAATAATTTTTTTCTGCATCTAGCTCTGAAAAAATATTTGGGCTTCTAGCAGTGTGTGGGACTTGGTCTATTAGTCCATCTATACTGACCTCCATCAGGCTGCAAATTAAAAATAATTTTTTTCTTCATTTATCTCTGAAAAAATATTTGGGCTTCTAGCAGCGTGTGGGACTTGTTCTATTAGTCCATCTATACTGAACTCCATCAGGTTGCAAATTAAAAATAATTTTTTTCTGCATCTAGCTCTGAAAAAATATTTGGGCTTCTAACAGTGTGTGGGACTTGGTCTATTAGTCCATCTATACTGACCTCCATCAGGTTGCAAATTAAAAATAATTTTTTTCTTCATTTAGCTCTGAAAAAATATTTGGGCTTCTAGCAGTGTGTGGGACTTGTTCTATTAGTCCTTCTATACTGACCTCCAGCAGGTTGCAAATTGAATATAATTTTTTTCTGCATCTAGCTCTGAAAAAATATTTGGACTTCTAGCGGTGTGTGGGACTTGGTCTATTAGTCCATCTATACTGACCTCCATCAGGTTGCAAATTAAAAATAATTTTTTTCTGCATCTAGCTCTGAAAAAATATTTGGGCTTCTAGCAGTGTGTGGGACTTGGTCTATTAGTCCATCTATACTGACCTCCATCAGGTTGCAAATTGAATAAAAAAATTTTCTGCATCTAGCTCTGAAAAAATATTTGGGCTTCTAGCGGTGTGTGGGACTTGGTCTATTAGTCCATCTATACTGACCTCCATCAGGTTGCAAATTAAAAATAATTTTTTTCTGCATCTAACCCAGCCAATAGTTTTGGCCTAATACCACAGTTTGGCCACTCAGCTCTGCTCGGTTACCATCCATTGTTTTTTTGTGCAAACAACTCCAGAGTTGTGAATTAGTTAACCACCAAAATGAGTGGAAAAAGGCCTGCTGCTGGTGGAAAGGGGAATAGGCGTGTTGGGAAGGGGAAAAAAGGTTGTGTCCGTGGGGTAGGTGCAGAAGAAAGACCATCTTCCAGCCAAACTAAAATGTCTACTTCTTTTAGCGGACAATGTGATAAGATCCCTTTCTTACGGCCACGCCAATCGCTACAAATTCCAGATGAGGCACAAAAACAGCAGGTGCTTCAACGGATATCAAGTGCTCCTTTAAGTGGGCTCTCCTCCACATCAACTTCAACATCACAAATACTCCAGTCCTCAAAGGTGTCACCCAAATCGCACTTGCTTCCTCACAGCTCCCAAATCTCCAGCTGTCCGTCTGAGTATGAGGTAGAACAGATGGTTGAGTCTGCAGAGCTGTTTACTCATACTATAGCCTGGGAATCAGAGGTCGACTCCAGCGCTTCTGTGAATCCAGACGAGGAAATGATCTGCACTGATGCCCAGAATCTTTATGAGTCGGATCCAGGACCAGACGCAGAAGGTTCTGACCATAATGTAGACCCTCATTCCCAAACTGTAACTCCTGTTGGTGGAGACAATGAGGAAGACGATGATAAGACTCAAATACCTGATTGGAGCGACAACTTTAGTTTTTTGTCAGGGCAGGAACAGGTTGGCTCTGAGGACGACGGGTGTGATAACGCACAGGGTGATGATGATGAGGTCGGAGATCCCATTTACTGTCAACCCACAGTCAGCCAAGAGATGAGGTCAGCAGAGGAGGTGGAGGAAGATGCTAGTGACGACGAGGTCAGGTTGCGCCTTCCTGGACAGAGACGTAGTACTGGAAGCACGTCAACAACTGCATCCTCAAACACAACTCTGCCTCTCACCACAAGTCGTGGTGGCTCTTCAGGTCGCATGGGTGCTAAGCCTTGCATAGCCTGGGCATTTTTTCAGATCGATAAAGATGACCCAACTCGTGTTATCTGTAACATTTGTCAGCAAAAGCTAAGTAGAGGCCAAAAAATACATAGTTTGAGTACTTCATGCATGAACCGGCACATGGACATGAAGCATAAGTTGCAGTGGGAAGCTCAGTGTGCTACAATGCGGCCTAGCCGGCCGGGCCAACCACCGTCTGCCATATCTTGTGCATCCGCGGCCTCTTCATCCTCTGTGACTGGGGGGACAGCAGTCACACCTGTTTTGGGGCGCAGACCTGCCACCTCTTTACCCGCAACAGCCAGCGTGATTGGCAGGTCATCATTTTCTTTGGAGGTGGTAAACCAGCTGGTCTTGAGCGCTGTCCGACATCGATAGCACCACCTTTGGATCAAGGCAACCTAACATGTCCGCCTGCATCTTCCTCACAGACCGGCAGTTTGCCGGGGACACCCTTATCAACCCCGTCTAAGCACAATAGCCAGCCCTCGGTCCCTCAGATGTGGACAAGTAAAAGACCATTTCCTCCTAGCCATGAGAAAGCTAAGAGGTTGAATTTCACCATCTGCAAGCTCTTGGCTACAGAAATGCTGCCTTTCCGCCTGGTGGACACAGAGGATTTTCGAGACCTTATGTCCGTCGCAGTGCCCCAGTACCAGATGCCCAGTCGGCACTACTTCTCAAAGAAAGGTGTGCCTGCGCTCCACCAGCATGTCGCACACAACATCACCGCTTCTTTGAGAAACTCTGTGTGTGACAGGGTGCATATCACCACAGACACTTGGACGAGTAGGCATGGACAGGGGCGTTACATGTCGCTGACTGGGCACTGGGTAACTATGGTGACAGCAGGACAAGGGGCTGCTGTCCAAGTCTTGCCGTCCCCACGAGTTGTGCGTCAATCCTCTTTATGTCAAAGTTCCTCCACTGCTTCTGCCTCCTCAACCTCCTCTCGGTCTTCCACCTGCACCCAAAGCCTGTCTGGTCATGCCACAAGCTTTCTAACTGCGCAGAAGGGATCCTGCACACCTCCTTACTATGCTGGCAGTAGGGCTCAACGTCATCAGGCGGTTTTTACATTGAAATGTCTGGGAAATGTGAGTCACACAGCTGAGAAGTTGTGGTCAGCTCTGGAGAACCAATTTCATGAATGGTGTCTCCACTGGACCTGAAACCAGGGAAGGCCGTGTGCGACAATGCTGCAAACCTGGGTGCGGCCCTTCGCCAGGGCAATGTCACACACGTGCCTTGTATGGCTCACGTGTTGAACCTGGTTGTCCAGCAATTTTTAGCCCACTATCCCAGACTAGATGGCCTTCTGCAGAGGGCACGGTCGCTGTGTGCTCACTTCCGCCGTTCGCATCCCGCAGCTCAGCGACTTACATCTCTACAGAAGTCGTTGGGCCTGCCACTTCACCGGCTAAAATGCGATGTGCCTACCCGGTGGAATTCAACTCTGCACATGTTGCAGCGACTGTGGCAGCACCGACAAGCCCTGGTGCAATACGTTCTGACGTATAGCCTGGGCCAACGAGATTCAGAGGTGGGGCAAATCACGCTGGAGGAGTGGTCTCAGATCAGGGACCTATGCACCCTTCTGCACAGTTTTGAAATGGCGACGAAGATGTTTAGTGCTGACGATGCCATTATCAGCATGACTATTCCGGTGATTTACATGCTGGAGCACATGTTAAACAGAATTCGGAGTCAGGTGGTGGCACAAGAGGAGGTGGAGGAAGTAGAGGAGGAGGAGTTGTATGCGGAAGGGCTAACATCTGCAAGGTCCAGACGGTCGGCAGCACCAAGGCGGCAGGCATGTGAGGGTGGGGGAGATGATTTTACGAGGGCGCATGGTAGCAGCCAAACTAGTGAGGAAGGTGCAGGAGCCCAGGAAGAAGTGGAGGACGAACTGATGGAAGACTCATCAGATGAGGGAGACCTTGATCACATTTCTGTTGTGCGAGGTTGGGGGGAGAGGACAGAGGAAGGAAGCATGATTGTTACCTCGCCACCAACACAACAGGGACTTGGTGCTCCTGGATGCGCAACACACATGAGTGCCTTCTTGCTGCACTACCTGCAACATGACCCTCGAATTGTGAGAATTAGAAATAATCCTGACTACTGGGTTGCCACACTGTTAGATCCACGGTACAAAAGTAAATTTGCAGAAATTATTCCTGCCATAGAAAGGGATGCACGCATGCAGGAGTATCAGCAGAGACTGTTGCAGAATCTTACATGTGCTTTTCCACAAAATACCAGTGGTGCACGTAGTGAATCTCACAGTTCCAACTTGCCAACCGTGGGACCGTCAAGTGTTCAGCACTCAAACCGTAACAGAACCACAGTATCTGCTGGTAACATCAATTTTGCGGAATCATTTCACCACTTTTTTAGCCCATCCTTTGCAAGGCCACAGGAGACAAGAAGTCTGACACATAGTCAACGCCTAGAGACGATGGTACAGGAGTATCTCCAAGTAAACATTGAAGCCACGACTGTGTCACTGGACCCTTGCTCTTTTTGGGCTTCCAATCTGGATAAATGGCCGGAGCTAGCCACTTACGCCTTGGAGATCTTGTCATGCCCCGCAGCCAGCGTTCTGTCTGAACGTGTGTTCAGCGCTGCTGGTGGTGTGCTGACAGATAAGCGCACGCGGCTCTCCACTGATAATGTAGACAGACTCACGTTCATAAAGATGAACAAATCATGGATCCGAAACGACTTTTCTACCCCTGTGTCATCCTGGGGAGAGTAAAAGCTTGATGATTGGTTAAAATCACCCTACCAACCGTTTTAAGCTTTCAAATTACTAATCATGTTTATCTGTATCTTGACTGGAAAATAATTTGGGCTTTGTAGCAGTGTGCAGCACTGATCCTATTAGGCCATCTATAATAAGCTTCACCAGATTTAAAATTAAAAATAATTTTTAGCTGCATCTAGCCCGGAAAATA
The DNA here is from genome assembly GCF_046119375.1 of Phyllobates terribilis. NCBI lineage: Eukaryota > Metazoa > Chordata > Amphibia > Anura > Dendrobatidae > Phyllobates > Phyllobates terribilis. The sequence goes on from NW_027362772.1 coordinate 119,222,903, forward strand.
ATTTTGGGGCTCCGAGATGCGCAAGACACATAAGTGCCTTCTTGCTGCACTACCTGCAGCATGACCCTCATATTGTCAGAATTCGAAGTAATCATGACTACTGGGTTGCCACACTCTTAGATCCCCCAAACTTTTCGATCAACCTTTTCATTTTAATAAAGACCAAAAAAATGGTCATTTTTGAAATTATAAGCATTAGCAGGTTGTTAGAAACTGAAATCAAACAGTTTTCAACTCAAAACTTTATTCTAGGTGATGTTACATTTTCACATAGGACCCCTTGTTCGAAAGGAGCTTCTGAACTCTCTCGTCCATTGAATTTGTCAGGTTTTGGATGGTTTCTGCTTCAATTGTTTTGCATGAGGACAGAATACCCTCCCAGAGCTGTTGCTTAGATGTGAACTGCCTCCCGCCATCATAGACACTCCTTTTAATGATGCTCCAAAGGTTCTGAATGGGGTAGAGGTCAGGGGAGCATGGGTTTCACACCATAAGTTTGTTCCCTTTTATGCCCATAATAGCCACAGATGCAGATGTTTTATGTGCAGCATGAGATGGTGCATTATCATGCAGAAAAATGATCTTGCTGTGAAATACACGGTTCTTCTTCTTGAACCATGGCAGGAAGTGCTGTTTGAGAAAATCCACATACATTATGGAGTTCATCTTTAGCGCCTTCAGGGATCCTAAAGGGGCCGACAATCTCTCTCCCCATGATTCCAGCCCAAAACATTACTCCACCTCCTCCTTGTTGGCGCTTTAGCCGTGTTTGCGTGGGGTGTCCATCAACCAGCCATCCTCCACTCCATCCATCTGGACCATTGAGCGCTGCATGGCACTCATCCGTGAACAAAACAGTTTTGAAATCAGTCTTCATGTAATGTTTGGCCCACTGGAGCCGTTTCTGCTTGTGTGAAGTGGATAGAGGAGGTCGACAGGATGGCGTATGCACAGCTGCAAACCTCTGAAGGACCCTGCATCTTGTTGTTCGGGGGACGTTGGAGGCACAAGCAGCTTCAAAAACTTGTCTGCTGCTATGACAAGGCTTTTTTGCCGCTGCTCTTTCAACCTGACGTAATTGCCTGTAGGAAAGAGTCCTCAATTTGCCCTTATCAGCACGCACACGTGTGTACTGTGAATCAGCTACATACTTCTTGATTGCCAAGACACTTCATCCTGATCATCGCACAATGTTGATTGTAGTCATGAGTTGACCTAAACACTCCACAATTTGTTGCTTCTCAGCAGCCGACACATCCTTTTTCTTTCCCATTTTGGCAGAAAATGTAGGCTGCTTAATAATGTGAGAGAGCCTTCTTAAGTAGTCTTGCCTTTCATTGGACACACCTGCCAAACTAATTAGCACAGGTGTCTGCAATTGCTTACAGTGATATAAAGAGCCCTGACACACATCACCATCAATGAGTTTAACTGACAAACAAACAAATTCTTCCCTTATCACTCCTAAACACTTTTTGCATAATAATTTGGAACGCGGTGTACATGTGCTTTTCCACAAAACACCAGTGGTTCACGTAGTGAATCTTACAGTTCTAACTTGCCAACCGTGGTCTGTATGGAATTGTTCAATAAAGGGCCCAAAATTAAGATAACATAGATGGGAGAGGTCTCTATGAATAGAAATTCCTAAGTATTTGATACCCTGTGAGGGCCAGGCAAAGGGAAAGTTGGACTGGATGGAATCCTATATGGATTTAGGGAGGGAGACATCGAGGGCCTCAGACTTCGCTGCATTGATTTTAAAATTTTACCATGTAACAAAGTGATCTATTTCAGCCATAACAGCAGGGATGGATATATGTGATTGAGTGATATATACTAGGACATCATCAGCAAATAGAGAGCACTTGTACTCGGTGCCTCCCACCTCAATCCACCTAATATTGGGGTTATGGCGAATTGATGAGAGCAGGTGCTCCTTCACTAGGATGTATAAGAGAGGGGACAGAGGACATCCCTGCCTTGTCCCATTGGTTATTGTGAAAGGTGATGAAAATGTTCTGACGCACCCCCTGGGCCTTGGGACACCCGGAGCCGGACCCTTTTTGGTGGATGCTGGTGGTTGTAGTCTTCGTGGCGGCGATCCGGTTCCGTGGCTCAGGGCGGTCAAACCAGTGGCGGAACTATTTATGTGGTTTTGATGTTTAAATGTCCGACTACGCCACCCGTGGATTGCGGTCAGAGTGAACCGCCGCTACAGGGCAGACCGCTAAGGCTGGTGTTGTGGGTGCAGCAGAGCGTAGCATAACTCCCCACAGGAGGAGTATAGCCTCAGGGCAGTGTATGCGGAGGATGGGGGTGATGGTGCAGGGCAGCAGCAGTAACGACACGGAGTCAGTGATCCAGTTCAGGGCCTTTACTCACAGTTCTTATTATCCAGACCACGTCTGCAGGTAACGGCTGCCCACGTCGTACTGTGCTCACCAGGTGAGGGGCTCAGACAACTCCCAGATAACTTTGGAGCGCTTCACAGGACCCCCTTTGTGTGTCCTTTGTCTGGCCTTTCTTACCAACACTTCTGTCCGGCTGCCTCGGGCCTCCTCTTGGTAAACTTGGCGCCAGTTTCCCTGACCCTATGTGGTGCCTTCCTAGCGGGTGGAGCAAGGGGCTGCGCCACATAAAATGTCAGAGCCTCCGGTTTCTAGCTGAGGGTCGTTTCCTGCCTCCACTAGTTCGGGGACCGGTCTCCCCCTTTGGCCTGACCCCTCCACGCAGGTGGATTCGGGCGTGCGGTGGCGACTCGCCCGTCCGCACCCCTGGGATCCTTTCATTCCTCGTTCCTGGAGCCTTCTCCGCTCCTCTTCCGTCCTTCTCCCTCTTGCAGGCCTGGGCCTCTGTTACTAGGCCCGCCTCCGGAGCAGAGCTCATGCAGAGCCCCTGCTCCCTGCCACTTCTGCTCAGACTTCTCTGCACTGAACTAAGATGGTGCCCACCTTTTATACTCCCTTCTCAATGCACCCAGGAACTGCTTCCTCCCTGCTCCTGCACTGCAGGGTTCCCCTTCCTCAGTGTTCCCTCCCCCCACTCCAGCCAGGGACTGTCGTGCCCATCTCAGGGGCATATTGGTCGCCCTGCCCCACGGCAATGTGGTGTAATGCATGCAGGTGTCGGGTCCTGATCCACACTCCATCCTTATCTGAGAGTGAGATATCACACCTCTGGGTGAGGTGCAATACGTCTGTAGCAACCGAGCCCTCGGTGCTACAGTTCCATTTATCTTCAGCCTAGGTGACGTATTGTGATACAGGGCCGTGATTTTGGCTATAAAAGGGTCCCCTAGACCCCTACCCCAAGCTTTTTAAGAGAATCATATATGGCTTGCCAGGAGACTCTATGGAATGCTTTCTCAGCATCCAACGAGAGTATCTACTTACAAATTTTTAACTGCATCTAGCCCAGGAAATACTTTGTGCCTAGTAGCAGTGTCTGCTAGTCAGCGGATTATCCCGGCTGTTAAGCAAGCTACACCACCTGTAGTTTGGACACTTAATTTTTTCAAAGGAAATGCTTCGGGACCACGGGATACTCAGTGAAGAGCATCAGGAGGCACCCCAAGGCATAGGGGCTGGGACTGGCACTAGGATGCCTTGCGGTGGACAGCCGAGCTCGATCCTTATAAAAGCTTTTTAACTGCAGCAGCTTTAGTGGACGCTACTGGAGCTGGAATTACGCGGCTGCTGGCATGAGACTTGCCCTCCAATAGATCCTTGTAAATGGATTTAAAGTGTATTCATTCAAATTAGAGGGACAATTTAAATTAAAAAGCTTAGAGCTGCCTCCACCACAGGGGGGCTCTCTCGACCCACCAGCGGACAGGCACCAGTATTGGGAGAGGGGGGCTGGCCGTCAGGGTTCACCGCGGCTCTGGCACAAACCCGGCGACACGGAGGTGGCACGGGCAGGAGCGGACTGGCCGTCTCGGCTTCTCACTTTTTGGATTTTAGAAGGGCATGACATGCCTATATCTGTGTCTCCCCCTCCTTTTACTCCTCCACCTCTTTTCTTTTCGCATGACTATATGTACTTGTCACTTTTCCATGTGTTAGTTGTGTCTTCTGAGCAGTTTGTCAGCTTTTGGACACCTTTGAAGGTGTTTTCTATGTGTTTCTATGTGTTTTTGTTTGCCTGCCATTGGTTTTAACGGTGTTCGAAGGTGTTCGACGAACAGTTCGACGAACAGTTCGGCGAACACACGGGTGTTCGACAAACCGAACCGAACTCGAACACTACGGGGGTGGCTCAACACTAGTGGTGACATGTGCCAGGTGAGTGTGGTGTGCTTAGAACAGGTCAGATCAGCGGCGCACTGTTTTTTTTTTTCCTGTGGGCGGTAAATTTAACTGAGGAAAGCAGGGCCAGCCAATCATACCGCAGAAAGCATCTACACTGTCCAGACATAAGGGCTTCTGCAATTGGCTGCAGAAATCAAATCACAAGTCCTTTCAATATTAAAAAGCAACCATGTTCCCTGAGCGCCATTATATCCATGTCACTGCTGGAGACAGACGCAGCTCAGTGTTCTTCTGTGTAATGAGAGATATTATCTAAATAGATGGGCACTTGTGTGGTAGTCAGAAAGTGTAGATAATTCCTGGCCTGTGTACCTCTTCAACCGATGGTGTAGCACATTTTTGGTGTTCTTGTGCAAGTACTGAGATTCTGACTAGTGATGAGCGAGCATACTAGCTAGTACTCGGTACTCGCCCGAGCATCTCAGTACTCGAGATGCTCGGAGCTCACTGAGTACTTGCTAGATGCTCGGTTGGATGCATGGCTCCCCTCCCTGCATGCATGACGCTCTTTAGAGCCCTAATCAACATGCAGGGATTGCCTGCCACTCAATGTAATGCCGCAGCCATGTTGGTTGTGGCATTACAGTGATTGGCTGGCCGCACAGCGTCATCAGTAGTGTTGAGCGAGCATGCTCGACACTGCTCGGTACTTGCCTGAGCATCTCACTACTCGGGATGTTCGGCGAGCACCGAGCATTTCCAGGTTACTCGGGCGGGAGCTCGGGTTTCCGCCCTGCATGTTTGGCGCTCTTTACAGAACCAATGAACATGCAGGGATTGCCAGCCAGTCACTGTAATGCCACAGCCATGTTGTTTGTGGGCATTACAGTGATTGGCTGGCCGCACAGCGTCACCTCGAGTATTTAAAACCGGGCGCCGCCATCTTGGACACAGTTGCTCCGTATCAGACAGTGTAGGGTCAGTGCTGCTGAGCTAGGGAGAAATTTATACTGCGAAATAGTTAGTGTAGGGTCTCTATAGCCTGCCAAATGAAACAAACAGTCCTTCTCAGGACTAATATCCATTCCAGATATCAGGCAGGCAGGCTGTATAACAGAGGCAGTGGTTATACCAACAAACACTGCATTACAGTCCTGTGTGCTCCTGCTGGTCAAATTGCTAGACTTATCCCCAGGTCTCAGGGGCCAGGAAAAATCCTTTTTTTTCATCCAAATCTTGTTTTGTTGTGTTTTTTCCTCAGTCAGACTGTACAAATACCCATCTTATTAACTTTTTGGTACTTCTCCCCACCCAAAAAAAAAAATTAGTGTGTCTGTGAGTGTTCAGACACAAATATATCTGTTTAAAAGAGTCTGGTATAGGCCAGAGAACTAGAACTGTGTTTTTCCTCTTCCACGGTTCAAATCTGGGTGTTATCAACCTGCTTGCCTTTTTTTCCATAAAAAAAAACAGTTTGAGTGTGTCGCTGACTGTTCAGACACAAATATATCTATTTTAACAAGTCTGGTATACACCAGGAAATTATAACTGTGGTTTTGCAGTTCCACGGTTCAAATCTCTGTATTATCCACTTGTTTGTCTTTTTTCCATAAAAAAAAACATTTTCAGTGTCTCGCTGACTGTTCAGACACCAATATATCTGTTTAAAAGAGTCTGGTGTAGGCCAGAGAAATAGAACTGTGCTTTCCTCTTCCACGGTTCAAATCTCCTTTTTATTACTCTTTTGCCATTGATAGTGCGAGTGTAAGCTATTTTACTTCATTTACAATTGGCAAGGTGCGTGGCAAGGGATGTGGAACTGGACGTTCTGGTAATGGTGCGTGTAGAGGATGGGGCCGTGGCCAAGGTGAAAATGTGCCACAACCAACAGCCACATCTTCTCGCTCCTAGTTCTTGACCGAATTACTAGGGAAGCACACAACAGCACCACTATTGCGAACTGATCAGTGTGAAGAGGTTATTAATTGGATAGCAGAAAATGCTTCCAGTCACCTGGGCACCACCACCTCCGGTCTGTCTTCCACACGGTCAAGTGTTAGTAGCCATGAGTCTCGACTGCATACTCCTCCTGACCCTGATGATCCTTCCTCCCACCATGTCGAGTGTCGTCAGACAGAAACTGATCCCACACTTGGACACTCTGAATAGCTCTTCACTGGTCCATTTCCATATTTGTGCCCCTCGCCTGCTTCGCTTGAAGTGGTGGAAGAGGAGATCCCATGAAGCGATGGCCAAACATTTAAACAGCCACGGCCACAGGAAGGCGACGCTGGCAATTTGTCACAAGAGGTGGATGAAGACGTGACACAATTGCCACGAAGTGAGGAGGAGGATCGTGGTGCGCAAGTGAAAGAGGAGGAGGTGGTGGATGATCTAGTAACTGACCCAACGTGGCAGGAGGACACGCAGAGCGAGGCCAGCAGCACACAGGGGGAGGAAGGCAGAGTACTCCAACAGGCAGGAAGAAGCAGTGTGGTGGCCGCAGACAGAAGGTGGGCAACCGTTCCCCATAACACCAAGACAAGGGACGTTGCCAGTACAAACGGTAGGTCTTCCAGAGTCTGGAATTTTTTTAAAGACTCTGCTGATATCCCCAAAAAGGCCATTTGTACCACCTGCCAGGCCAGCATCAGCAGAGGTGACAAAAGAACCAACCTGACCACCACCAGTATGATCAGGCACATGTCAGCAAAGCACCCGACTTTGTGGGGCGAACCCCAGGGTCCACGACCAGTGTCAGCAGGTGTCACCACTGCTTCTTCCACTGTTGTGCGTGTAAGAGAACACCCTGTTGTGCATGCAAGGCAATCCCCTGTCCATACTGCATGCAAAGATGCCCCCTCCTCTCAGTCTTCACTTGTTATGGCAGTTTCTCAAGAAACAGCATCAACGTCCACGTCCACGTCCCACAGCAGCGTTCAATTGTCCATGTCCCAGACATTTGAACGATAGCGGAAGTTCGCAGCCAACGCCCCACAGGCCACAGTCCTAAATTCACACATTTCACGACTGCTTGCGTTGGAAATGCTGCCATTTAGGCTGGTGGAGACGGAATCCTTCCGCAACCTTATGGTGGTGGCCGTACCTCGGTACACGGTCCGCAGCCGACACTATTTTGCCCGGTGTGCCATCCCTGCACTAAACAAGCACGTGTCCCAAAACATCTGCCTGCCATGCCCTCAACAACGCAGTTACTGGGAGAGTCCGCCAGACAACGGACACGTGGACAAGTGCTTGTGGCCCTGACGGCACACTTGGTAAACATAGTGGAAGCCGAGACCCAGTCGGACCTTGGGACGGAACACATCCTCCCCACACAGAGGATATTGGGCCCTATGTCAGTCAGAGTTGCCCCCACAGTGTACAGCTCCTGCGCATCATCCTCCTTCTCCTCCTCATGTTCAGCCTCCATCTCAGATATCACCACATCAGTTACAAGCTGGAAGCACTGCCGTACTGCCTCAGCCAAGCAGCAACAGGCTGTGCTGAAACTCATAAGCCTAGGTGATAAATCTCACACTGCTTGTGAGTTGTGGACAGCTGTGAAAGAGCAGGCAGATCTGTGGCTGAGACCGCTGAACCTACATACAGGCATGGTCGTGTGTGACAATGGCCGTAACCTGGTGGCGGCTCTGAGGCGAGGAGAGATCACACATGCACCATGCCTGGCTCATGAGCTTAACATCGTGGTTCAGCGGTTTCTTAATTCGTACCCCGAGTTGCCAGATGTGCTCGTCAAAGTACGCCGCCTGTCAGCTCATTTTCGGAAGTCGGCTACAGCTTCCGCCACCCTTGCTGTGTTGCAGCAGCGTTTGCAGCTTCCGGCACACTGACTGGTGTGTGATGTCCCCACACGTCGGAACTCTACCCTCCACTTGATGCAAAGGATTTGTGAGCAGAAGAGAGCAGTTGTGGAGTACCAGCTGCTACAAGGCCGTCGATAATCAGGTCAGACTGCACACTTAAGACCTCCGGAGTGGACCTGGATGTCTGACATATGTACCATCCTGACAATCTTTGAGGAGTTCACCAAGATGGGGCGTGGCGAGGACTCCATCATTAGCGTCAGCATCCCACTTGTCTGTCTTTTGCAAAGCTCTCTGCAGAGAACTAAAGAGGAGGCATTGCTGCCAGAGTATGATGAGATGGATGAAGAAGCCATAGCGGGCGATAATACACAGCCCAGCCTCATCTCATCCCAACGTGCATTGGGGGACAATGAGGAGGAGGAAGAACAGGAGCTGGTATCATGTGCTGAAGACGGTAGTACCTGTACATCTGTCATACCATCGGTTCAGCGTGGGTGGCCTGAGGACAGGGGGGAGGAGGAGGAGGAGACCATGGTCAGTCGTCATCTTGGTGAGGACATGGAATTCTTGCCCGTTACCAGTCTGGCACGCATGGCTGACTTTATGTTACGCTGCCTTAAACATGACCCTCGCGTTGTCAAAATGTTGGGTGACAGTCATTACTGGTTGGTGACACTTTTAGACCCCCACTACAAGGAGAACTTTCACTCTCTTATTCCTGAGGTGGAGAGGTCTACAAAAATGGGGCAGTACCAGAAGGCCCTTGCTGCAGAACAGTTAAAAAAATTCCCATCTGAACACGCTAGCGGCAGAGGTCACAGTTCGTTGCCCAACCAAGGCGTACAGGCGAGAGACACGCAACTCCAATCCAGCAGAGGCAGGGAAACACTGTCAACGTTCTGGGACAGTTTTCTGAGACCTGCCCAGCTTACAGGCCCTGAGGCGCGGGGTACTCTCATAAGAAGTGGAAAGTTTCAAAAGATGGTGAGGGAGTACCTTGCCGACCGTACCAGCGTCCTCCGTGATTCCTCTGTGTCTTTTAATTATTGGGTATCCTAGCTGGAGACTTGGAATGAACTCGCTCTGTACGCCTTGGAGGTCCTGGCCTGCCCTGCCACTAGCGTGTTATCGGAGCTTGTTTTTAGTGTCGCTGGGGGATTATAACTGATAAGCGCACTCGCCTGTCAACTGAAAATGCTGACAAGCTGACCCTTATCAAAATGAACAAGGGCTGGATGGGGCCAGACTTCTCATCACCAGCAAATGACAGCAGAGTAACATAAAGTTAAATCCACTGTGTTATTTCGGGAGGCGTATTCCCATGCACCGCTTCACACCCACACATGGGTATGCGCTTCCTCATTTCGGCTGATTTTTGCTCTTCCCCTTATCCTCAGCCTCCACTACCACTATACCAGCAGGGTGACCGTGGTTCCTGCTTCCAGCATTGCAAGTTCCTCCGTCCTAATTTTTGGCAGCTTTTGCTTGGAAGTCATAGGTAAAGACTATGGGAGACCCACTCCCCCATAATGGAAATAATGTTTTTAATATGCTGTACTGCATGGCTCTTGTAAGGGGCATTAAAACTGTCTTGTTAAGCTACTGTGACCTCCACGTCTCTTCCTCGGGGCATAGATATTATCTGTTTATTCCACTGCAACCTCCACCACTCTTCCAAGGGGCATTGATATTGTCTTTTTATTCCACTGCGACCTCCACCACTCTTCCAAGGGGCATTAACACCGTCTTGTTAAACCACTCTCACCTCCACGTCTCTTCCAAGGGGCATTAAAACCATCTTGTTTAACCACTCTGACCTCCACCACTCTTCCAAGGGGCATTAAAACCGTCTTGTTAAACCACTCTTAACTCCACGTCTCATCCAAGCAGCATTAAAACCGTCTTGTAAAACCACTCTGAACTCCACGTCTCTTCCAAGGGGCATTAAAACCATCTTGTTAAACGACTCTGACCTCCACCACTCTTCCAAGGGGCATTAAAACCGTCTTGTTAAACCACTCTTACCTCCACGTTTCTTCCTAGGGGCATTAAAACCATCTTGTTAAACCACTCTGACCTCCACCACTGTTCCAAGGGGCATTAAAACCATCTTGTTAAGCTACTGAGACCTCCATGTCTCTTCCAAGGGGCATTAAAACAGTCTTGCTAAACCACTCTCACCTCCACGTCTCTTCCAAGGGGCATTAAAACCATCTTGTTTAACCACTCTGACCTCCACCACTTTTCGAAGGGGCATTAAGACCGTCTTGTTAAGCTACTGTGTCCTCCACGTCTCTTCCAAGGGGCATTAAAACCATCTTGTTAAACGACTCTGATCTCAACAGTTTTTCCTAGGGGCATTAAACCATCTTGTTAAGCTGCTGTGACCTCCACGTCTCTTCCAAGGGGCATTCAAACTGTCTTGCTAAACCACTCTGACCTCCACGTCTCTTCGAAGGGGCATTAAAACCATCTTGTTAAACCACTCTGACCTCCACGTCTCATCCAAGGGGCATTAAAACCGTCTTGTTAAACCACTCTGAACTCCACGTCTCTTCCAAGGGGCATTAAAACCATCTTGTTAAGCTACTGTGACCTCCACGTCTCTTCCACGGGGCATTAAAATGTTGTTTTTAATTACCTCTAACCTCCTTGACTTTTCCAACAGGCATTGCATTTCCTCCTAATTTTAAACTTCTTTTTCTTTTCAAAGCATAGGCAAACACTAAGGGAGACCCACTCCCCAATAATGGGTAGAAGGTTTTTAGTACGCTGTAATCCTCGTCTGTTTCAAGGGGCATTGCAGTTCCTCATAATTTTTGGAAAGCCTTCCATTAACTGCTTAGGCCAACAGTGTACAGGAGACCCAGTTGCTATAAATAGAAAAAAACGGTTTAGTTAAGGCCCTCTGACCTCCATGTCACTTCCAAGAGGCATTGGAGTGCTACGAAGTTTTTGGTAGGAATTGCACTCACCGTATGCCCTATAACTGTGTAGCTGAACCGCTCCTTTTGGTACAGAAACATATCCTACAAGACATGTGTGGTTGACTGGCCTGATATTGATGTGAATGGTCCCTGTTCCTCCTGCTCTTTCTCCTTTGCCATCACCTCATCCATCATTCATCACCTGAAGCTTTGTTTTAACAGGAGTCATAGAATTGGGATAGTAGAGGGAAAACATCCAGCAATCCTCGAAGAGGCAGGATATGCGCCAAAATGCTGACCACCTCAGGCCTAGCTGCTACTACATACATGCGCTTGCATTCCAAGGAACAGAAATCTAAGGAGATGGATGGCCTCATGATCATGCATAATTTACTCATTGTGCAGGAGGCCGACCACTGCTGCTGTCTACTTTCTGAACTTTGTGTTGAAGCATGACTCACCCAGGACCCGCAATCCTCTATGTCTGGAGGACGTGTTGCATCCCAGTGTCCAACTGTGTCCCTGCTTCCACAATATTAACCCAGTGTGAAGGCGTCAGTGAGATGGACCATCCCTGGCCACATTCACTTGTCCACGTGTTTGTGGTTAGTCTGTCCTTCCCACTAAATGCACTGGGGAGGGCACAGGTAATGTTTTGGTATGCGCGCTTGTGTATATGGCGCACTGGGACAAATAGGGGCAGCTGGGGAACGTTTATGGACACCCGGCCGCTCCCTGGCGGCTGGGGACCGAGTGTGGACACCCGGACGCTCCTTGGCGGCTAGGGACCGAGGGTGGACACCCGACCGCCGGGCGGTTACGGACTGAGTATGAATACCAGGCCGCCGACGCTGCCATGACATGGTGGCCGGCGTCTGCCTCCACAAGCCAAAAAGGCCTCATTTCAAGTGCAAGCAAGCTAGCAGTATGGTATTGCAGCCTGGTGGGTGGGTGGGTGGCAGGCTGCACACTTATGCTTTCATTCCAAGAAAGCAAAGCAGATACTAACTTCTATCATCATCATCATGCCCCTCACCTTGGCACTCTCAACTCCCCTGATGGAGAAGCCAGGGCTCACCAGAGGAGTCTGGTTTTCTGGTGGGCTCGGCCAGTGCTGCCCTAAAGCAGGCCACGCTAAGAAAAGTGTGGGCAAGGTTACAGGGATAAATAGGGGCGGCTAGGGACTGAGTATGGACACCCGGCCACCACCTGATGGCTGGGGACCAAGTGTGGACACCCGGCCGCTGGGCGGCTGGGGACTGAGTATGGATACCAGGCCGCTGACGCAGCCATGACATGGTGGCCAGATTCCGCCTCCACAAGCCTAAAAGGCCCAATTTCTATTGCCAGCAAGTAGTATGGTATTGCACCCTGGGGGTGGGTGGGAGGCAGGCTGCATACTTGCGCTTGCATTGCAAGGAATGGGGGAGGTACAATTGAACACTGCCCTGGGACAAGGACTTGAACGGGGATATTTGTAAGTCTGCAACGACAGGTGCAGGATGGGAGGCATCTTCGCATATACCATGAACAGGGATTTGGCATGCACACACTACAGCAGAATAGGCTGTCCTTCCTACTAAATGCACTGCCCATCCAGCGTCGCCAGCCGCGGTCGGCGTCCCGGAAGACACTGCCCTGGGACAAGGACTTGCACGGGGATAGTTTCAAGTCTGCTTCTTCTGATGCGGCAAGGATCACTTCTGATGGGCACACTTTTAGGCTGTGACCTGGGTGTCAGAGATGCTTCCAGGGGTCTTCCTCATGCTGTTCCCTTGTCTTTTCAGCCCTGTATGCATGTGACACACAGCACATGGCCAGATAAAGTTGTAAAATGTTAAAATGACATTTCCCGGTGAATGCATTTGTCACGGTTGAAAGCAATACAAAAGTGCAAAAACGCATAAAAAATGCTACTTGTGAACATAGCCCAAGGTGTGGAGGAGTATTTTTGTTTTTGGTTATTTATTTTACCTTATACACAAGTCTTTACCCTGGAAAGGATGTTCCTTAACATATTTCACAGGAAAACAGTTTCAGGTTCGTTTTTGTATGTTTTATTGTGAGCCCGTAAAAGTGGCTTAATACCTCTGACCACGTTGTTGACAGCAGTGACCCGGGGGTCAGAAATGCTTCCTGGGGCGATCCCCATGCTGTCCCCATGTCATTTGAGCACTGTCACTATCGTTTTGGGCACTTTTTAGGCTTTCTACAGACTGCCGGGGGTGCCGCCGCAAAAATGCTCGGGTCTCCCATAGACTTATATTGGGAGCACCCGAGCATTTTAGTGCTCGCTCAACACTAGTCATCAGGTCTATATCAGATCTGGCACCGCTGTGCTAGTCAGTCTACTCCGCAATAAGGCATTTGTAGGGAGAGGTGTTGCTGAGCTAGCGAGAGGATTGCTTGTGTAATAGGTAATGTAGGGAAAAAACTAATCCATCTGCAAAGATATCAGGCAGGCTGTGTATATAGCAGACTGCAGTCAATATAGCACAAGAGGCTCCATTCCAGTTCTGCCTTCTGCTGCTGTTAGATATTTCTAGACAAAGGCCCAGGTCTCAGGGGCCAGGAATAATTTTTTTGGGATCTTAATCCTCATTATTTGCTTAAAAAGCTATCCAGAGAACATCGTTTTTCTGCTCCATTTGCTTGTTGTCAGTTCAGAATACAGCCATGTCCTTTCCATATTACAGCTATTTAAAACTGTGCTTTCTCCGTCACACAGATCACATATAATTGCGCTGAAAATACTGCTATTCTTGGCCTCCCATTCAAATTTTTTTTCAGTTTGTCAGCAAAGTTTTTGGCACTGGTTTGCTGTTCAAAATAGTTCCCTACAGGCCAGGTATTTAAAACTCTATTTTCTCCATCACACTCGTTACATATAACTTCAGCCATTTGTAGTGAGCGTGGAAGATATTGTTCTCCATTTAAAATGGAGGACAATATTTAAATGGGCAAGGCGCGTGGCAAGGGATGGGGAACTGGACGTGATGGTGATGGTGCATGAAGAGGCCGAGACCGTGGGCAAGCTGAAATTGTGCCACAACAAACACCCACATCTTCTCTCCTGACCTTTCTGTCCCAATTCCTAGGGGACCGCAGCACGCCACTATTGAACCCAGAGCAGTGTCAAATGGTTGTTGGTTGGATAGCAGATAATGCTTCCAGTCACTTAGCCATCACCACCACCACCCTGTCTTATACACGGTCAAGTCTCAGTAAGCGTGAGTCTGGACCACATATTCCTCACCCTGATCCTCCTTCCTCCCACCATGCCGAGTGCTCGGAGACAACTGATCCCATACTTGGACACTCCGAAGAGCTGATCACTTTTCCTTTTATAGACTCGGGCCTCTCGATCGGTCCACTTGAAGCGGGGAAAGAGGAGATTGCATGTAGCGATGCCCAAATATTTGAGGAGCCACGGTCACACGAAGGTGACGGTGGGAAAGTGTCTCAAGAGGTGGACAATGATGAGACACAATTGCCAGAAAGGTGTGCAAATTGAGGTGATCAGTGGGGTGCTAGAAACTGAATAAGGTGCTGGAAAAGGATAAAACAAATCTCTTTATTGAAGTTCTAATACCCACAACGCGTTTCTGCAGTGATCTGCTGCCTTCATCAGGTGAACGACACCTGATGAAGGCGGTAGATCGCTGCAGAAACGCGTTGTGGGCATTAGAACTTCAAAGAGGTTTGTTTTATCCTTTTCCAGCACCTTATCCAGTTTCTAGCGCCCCACTGACCACCTCAATTTGCACACTGTTCACTTTTCCTTTGGGAGTTGTGGCTCGGGGCTGCGGAGATCTGGATACATTTTCAGCTACAGGACCTGTAGGACCTGCCATGATGTCATCACCCACGTGATCCCACCCAGAACCACGTGATTGGAAGCTCCATCTGATAACCCAGAGGAGACGCTGAAGGCATCGTGGCAGCGCTATCAGCACCAGCAGCTGTTTAACCTGGGTTGTGCGGTCTGCACAACCCACCCAGGTGAGCAGACCACTGTATCTGCATGCATATTCCACTTCCATACAGGTTCACACAAGCACTGCGCTATTCCACCCCACCACTTTTTGTCTTACAATTGCCAGAAAGTCAGGGAGAGGACCTGGGTGTGGAAGTGGAAGACGAGGTGGTGGATGATACAGTAACTGACCCAACCTGGCAGGAGGACATGCAGAGGGAGGACAGCAGCACACAGGGGGAGGGAGGCAGAGCACCCCAAAAGGCAGAAAGAAGCAGTGTGGTGGCAGCACACAGAAAGAAGTCAACCGTTCCCCGTAACACCAACAAGAAGGAAGTTGCCAGTACAACAGTTAGGTCTTCCCGAGTCTGGTTGTTTTTTAAAGACTCTGCCGATAACCCCCAAAAAGGCCATTTGCACCACCTGCCAGGCCAGCATCAGCAGGGGTGGCAAAACTAGCAGCCTGACCACCACCAGCATGATCAGGCACATGGCAGCAAAGCACCCGACTTTGTGAGCCGAACCCCAGAGTCCAGGAAGAGAGTCTGCGGGTTGCACCTTTGCTTCTTCCGCTGTTGTGCATCCCATGTCCATGGAGCATGCAAAGATGCCTCCTGCCCTGCACCTGTCGTTGCACACTCTCAAGTAGCAGCATGAGGAAGTATGTCCACGTCCTTCTCCCAGAGCAGCGTTCAGTTGTCCATACCTCAGTCCTTGGAACGCAAGAGTAAATGCGCAGCCAACGCCCCACAGGCCACACTACTAAATTCCCACATTTCACGACTACTATCGCTCGAAATGTCGCCTTTTAGGCTCATTGAGATGGAAGTATTCCACAGCCAGATGGCGGCCGCCGTCCCTCGGTACTCGGTCCCCAGCCGCCACTATTTCTCCAGGTGTGCTGTCCCCGCGTTACACAAGCACGTGTCCCAAAATATTAGCCGTGCCCTCAACAATGCAGTTACCGGAAAATTCCACCTAACCACGGACACGTGGAAAAGTGCTTGTGGATAGGGACAGTACATCTCACAGACGGCACACTGGGTTAACACAGTGGAAGCCAGGACCCAGTTGGACCTTGGGACTGGCAGGCCCTAGGTCAATCAGGGTTGCCCCACAGTCTGCAGCTCCTGCACCTCATCCTCCATCTCCGAAATGACCACATCAGTCACAAGCTGGAAGCACTACAGCAATGCCTCGGCCAAGTTGCAACAGGCTGTGCTGACGCTAATATGATTAGGTGACATACTGCACAATGCTGAAGAGTTGTGGACAGCTCTGAAAGAGCAGGCAGATCTGTGGCTCACAGCGCTAAACCTACAGCCAGGCATGGTCGTGTGTGACAATGGCCAGAACCTGGTGGCGGCTCTGAGGCGAGATGAGCTTACACGCGTAGCATGCCTGGCCCATGTGCTTGACCTCGTGGTTCAGCGGTTTCTCAAATCCGACCCGGAGCTTCCGGGTCTGCTTGTTAAAGTACGCCGCTAGTGTGCCCATTTTAGAAAGTCACCTACAGCTTCCGCCGCCCTTGAGGTATTTCAGCAGCGTTTGCAGCTTCCGGCTCACAGACTGGTGTGTGATGTCCCCACGCGTTGGAACGCTACACTGCAGATGTTGTGAAGGATTTGTGAGCAGAAGAGGGCAGTTGTTGAGTACCAGCATCAACAACGCCGTCGGTATTCAGTTCAAACTCCACACATAAGGCCTCAGGAGTGGACATTGATATCAGACATATTTACCATCCTCCAAAACTTTGAGGACTCCACCAAGATGGTGAGCTGCGATGACGCCATAATTAGCGTCACCATCCCACTTCTCGGTCTTCAGAAATGCTCACAATCAAAGGGGATGCATTGCAGGCGGAGCTTAATGAGATGGAGCAAGGAACCATACAGGGTGATGACATACTGCCCAGCCTCATCTCATCCCAACGTGGATTGGGTGACAATGAGGAAGAGGAGGAGGAAGAACAGGAGCTAGTTTCATTCGCTATAGACGGTACTACCTGCACAACTGTCATACCGTCTGTTCAGCATGGATGGCCAGAGGACAGAGTGGAGGAGGAGAGCATGGTCTGTCATCCTCTTGGTGAGGACACGGAAGTCTTGCCTGTTAGCAGTCTGTCACGCATGGCTGAGTTTGTGATACGCTGCCTTTCCCATGACCCTCGTGTTCTCAAAATTTTGGGTGACAGTTATTACTCGTTGGTGACACTTCTAGACCCATGCTACAAGGAGAACTTCATATCTCTTATTTCTGAGGCGGACAGGGCTACAAAAATGAGCCTGTACCAGAAGGCCCTTGCTGCGGAACTATTAAAAAATTTCCCATCTGAAAACGCTGGCGGCAGAGGTCACAGTTCATTGGACAGCCAAGGAGAACAGGCGAGAGAGCCACAAATGCAAACCAGCAGAGGCAGTGGAACACTGTCAAAGTTCTGGGAGAATTTTTTCAGCCGCTCCCATCGCACAAGTCCTGAGGTGTGGGGTACTCTCACAAGGAGTGCTAAGTTTGGGAAGATGCTGAGGGAGTACCTTGTCGACTGTACCAACATCCTCCTTGATTCCTCCGTGCCTTATAATTATTGGGTATCCAAGCTGGATACGTGGAATGAACTGGCTCTATATGCCTTGGAGGACCTGGCCTGCCCTGCCGCCAGCGTTTTATCAGAGCGGGTTTTTAGTGCCGCTGGTGGAATTATAATTGATAAGCGCATCCGCCTGTCAACTGATAATGCTGACAGACTGACTGAAAAAGGGCTTCATTGGGCCCGACTTCTCAAAACCACCGAATGATAGCAACGTAACATAAACTCAAATCCAGTGTCTTTTTTTGGGAGGTGTATTACCATGCACCTCTTCACACCCACACATGGGTATACGTTTCCTGATTTTGGCTATTTGCTCTTGTCCTCCTCCTTCTCCTCATCCTCCTCCTCCACCACCATATCACCAGGGTGACAGTGGTTTGTGATGCAACACCTACATAATTTTTTAAAGGGAGTTTATGATGCCCTTAAAAAAAAAAAAATTATACAGTATGTTCATGTATACCCCTCAGGGGTAAATGTTTTTCAACCCATACACTTCGTGCTTCGGTATTACAAGTATGGGAGACCTGCTCCTTTCTAATGGGAACATTTTTTTATGAGGGCCTCTTCCACGTCTCATCCAAGAGGCGTTGGAGTGCCTCCCAATTTTTGGCAACCCTTGCATTCACTGCATAGGCAAACACAATGGGAGACCTACTTCCTAATAATGGAAACATTATTTTCAGGAGGCCCTCCTCTAAGTCTCTTCAAAGGGGTATTGGGGTGCGTCCAAATTTTGGTCAGCCCTGCCTCTCACTGCATACGCAATAACAGTATAGGAGACCCACTCTTTAGTAATGGGAACAATAAAATATAGCCGATTGATGGCTCTCTAAGAATAGTGAACACATGGAAACAGGGAAGGAAAGAAAGGGAGAGTCAGCTCACCGGAATGCAGTCCGCAAATCCTCTATCCAGAGATCCTTGCAGGCAGCCGCCCTGGCTCGGGTCGGTGCAATGAAGAGAAAAAAGGGGAAAATCTCCAGCGTAGGATAAAGTTAAAACATAGTCATTTATTTAATCCAAGATAAAAAAAATCGAGTTCATCCGAGAAATACAAGCAATATCACATATATCGGCTCCAGTGAGGAATTACATCAGTCAAAGCAACGCGTTTCAACTCAGACGACTCCTATTCATGATCTGTAGTCAAATAGAGGCAACTCACATAAATAGGGTTACTAAGCTACCATCAAGAAGCAGGTGAACTCATTAGTAAAAGAAATGGCAAACTGTCTAAATAGGAGGAATGGGTTAACCCTTTTACTGCCTGGTGAGAAATAGAATGCACCATGCTGTCACCCCCTGTTCAACGCGGGCTCCAGCCCTGAGCCCACACTGAACCGGGCACATGTCAGCTGATTTATACAGCTGACCTGTGCCCGCAACAGCCTCGGATGGAATCGCGATCAACCCGCGGCAGTTAACATGTTAAATGCCGCTGTCAATCTCTGACAGCGGCACTTAACAGCGCCGCACCGGAAGCGTGTCACTTACCCCGCCCATCGGTGATTCGTCATGTGCTCATGGATCACTGATGGGTGGGCATGACATCCCTGGGTCTGCAGCAGACTCCAGTGGTTGTCATGTACTGATCGCTATGAGCGCTACTTAGTGGTCGGCGCTCATAGCACAGGAGCATTTCTGGTCATTGAGGTTATCTTTTCATCACCTCTATGTAGCAGAGGCGATTTAGGTAATTGCTGCTTCTAGTCTCCTATAGAGACTATTGAAGCAAGCAAAAAGTGTAAAAAAAAGTTTTTAAAAATATAAAAAAAATTAAAAAATATAAAAGTTTAAAAAAAAACCTTTTGCCCCATTCAAAATAAAATAAAAAACATACATACACATATTTGGTATCGCCGCATTCAGAATCGGCCGATCTATCAATATGAAAAAAGAATTAATCCGATCGTTAAATGGCGTAACGAGAAAAAAACTCTAAACGCCAGGATTAATTTTTTTGGTCACCGCAACATAGCAATAAAATGCAATAACGGGTGATCAAAACATCGGATCTACCCAAAAATGGTATCAATAAAAACGTCAGCCCGTCTCGCAAAAAATAAGCCCTTGCCCGGCCACAGATCCCGAAAAATGGAGACGCTACTGGTCTCAGAAATGGCGGCATTTTTTTTTTTTTTTTAGCAAACTTTGGATTATTATTTCATCACTTAAATAAAAAAAAACCTATACATGTGTGATATCTATGTACTCGTAATGACCTGGAGAAAAAGAATGGCAGGTCAGTGTTAGCATTCAGTGAACGTGGTAAAAAAAATAAAAAAAAAACATCTGTGGTATTGCACTTTTTTTGCAATGTCACCGCACTTTGAATTTTTTTCCCATTTTACCGTACATGATATGGTAAAACCAGTAATGTCGTTCAGAAGTACAACTCGTCCCGCAAAAATTAAGTGCTCACATGGCCATATTGACCAAAAAATAAAACGCTATGGCTCTGGGAACAAGGGGAGCAAAAAACAAAAATGCATAAAACGGAAAATCCCAGGGTCCTTAAGGGGTTAAAATCAGCAACACAGCTGAAAAGAAAATGTAAGGCATGTGAGTTCCATAAGAACAAAAAGACTAATAAAAACAATACTAAAAAAGCTAACTCGTGAAATAACTAACATCAATTGTACTGTAGAATTAAATCCTGTCGAGTGTTTAAACCATAAGGGATACAGGTCGGTAACTTCAAAATCCAAAAACTCTCTATTCAGAATTTTTCTCCTAAGATCGCCACCTCTCATGGGTTTAAAAACTTTTTCTATACCCATGTATTTTAAATATCGAGTATCTCCCCCGTGTTTAGTGGCAAAATGCTTTGAAACCGCTGAGATTTTAGTCGCAGAGTTGCTAGTAGTGTCAGAATTCTGTCTTCGAATGCGTTTTTTAAGAGGACCTGTAGTACATCCTACATATTGGATTTTACATATCACACATTCTATTAGATAGACCACAGAAGTCGTATTGCAGTTTATGAATCTCTTGATAGAATATTCACGTCCATTAGTTGAAGACCCAAAGGTTGGGGAAACATTTGCATGATTGCAGGATTTACAAATATTATGACCACATCTAAAAAAGCCTTTTGTACATAGCCACGTGCTTGTATTGTTGGCAGGTAAAGATTTATCCATATAATAGCTAGGTGAGAGAATGTTACAGAAAGTGCAGGCTTTTTTAGCTACAAATCTTATGTCAGTATTTTGAAAAATTTGTGCCAGCTTAATATCATGACTGAGCATAGGAAGGAATCTTTTAATAATCAAAATTATTTCATGGAATACAGTGCTATATTGTGTGGAGAATGTAATATAACCATTTTGTTTCTGATACTCCATAAGTTCTGCTCTATTTTTATTATTCTTGTTATTTTCATATTTATCCTTATTCTTATTAATAGTTCTATTAGTATTCAAAAGATCATCCCTTTTCATGTTATCCACAATTGACTCAGCTCGTTGGTTTTTAGTCGTGCTCCTGGATTTTGAAAGATTCATCTCAATATATATTTATATTTTTGTCTACTATCACTATGGATAATCTTCTTCCAACATGTTTCCGAGATTTGAACACAGATTCTAACAGATTAAACAAGTTTGCACAATTGACTCGGCTCATAGGAAAGTCCATTCTGGGTAACCACGTTCCCTCAGTCTATTTTTAGTCGTATGGAGTTCAGTTTCATATCAATCTCTAGTTGTGCAGTTTCTCTTCATCCTGACCAGTTCCCTGATGGGGATGTTTTTAATGCATGGGATGACAGGAATGTGCTTCTAAAATAGTTAGATTCTGATGGTTTTTGTTACGAGTCCAGGTGGTGGAACCTCTGTGGTTCGGTGCAAGGAGGGACCAGAGGGGCGTGACTAAGTGCCTACACGGCCTGACCAAGGTCGCACGGCGGCTCAATCGACTCCGTGAACCAGGGAGGGACCAGGCAGGTGGACATGGTGCCACTCTGGGACTGACCTTATGTGAGAGCAGGTGACTGCCACGGGTCAGATGGCAGGAACTGACCGGTACAGCGGATGAGCACGACAGGAAGGATGATGGGTGGACTGGGTAGATAAGCAGGCTGGTTCGGCAGATAGCCAGATGGGTGATCCGGGTAGACTGGGCATGGCAGGTAACTGGCAGGTGCTTCGGGTAGACTGGCTGGCGAGCACGACAGGTAACAGGCAGGTGCTCCAGGTAGGCAAACTGGTGGGCACAACTGTAGACAGACTGGAGAACAGAACTGTTAGGCTGGCAGGCAGGACTGACAGGCAGTGGGACCTGAGGGCCGGAGCAAGTGTTTAGCACACGAAACAACAACCTTGCACAGGCACCTCCATATTGGAGGAGGTGCCTAATATAGGGGAAGTCCTCCGGCCATTGGCCAGGGACTTTATAGGACGGAGCGCCCTAAGCACAGAGCCCGGGAAGCTGCGTGCAGAGCGTGCCACAGCAGCAGGGGAGTGGGAGGACGCCGGACCTGGAACGCGGCAGTGAGGGGAACGGCGTCTCTGCCCGGCTGGAGGTATAAATGCCGATGCTACAGTTTTCTATAGGTCATTGTAAAAACCTTGTTGGAATAATTTTCACCTCTCAAGGTTATATCCAAAAAAATAATTGTCATTTCCACAGGAAAATAAGTAAATTTTAAGTTATAATTATTGCCATTGATGTAAGACATAAAGTTATTTATTTCTGTTTCCCTTCCATTCCAAATAAGTATTGTAGCATCCATAAAAAATGATATGCTCAGAAAAGCGATTGCTATCAGTAAAAATATATTCTTCTTCCCATATGGCCACTACTATATTAACTAAAGAGTGGGAAAATTCCCCCCCATGCTCACACCTTGATTTTGTAGATAAAATAATTTTTCAAAAGTAAAATAATTGTGATTCAACAGAAAAGTGACAGCCATATTGATAAATTGTTGAATAGCAATCGAATATGTACTATATTTATGTAGAAAAATTTCCAAACATTTGGTCACTATATTATGTGGAATTGAAGGATATAAACTGACAATATCACAGCTAAGCCATCTATACTGGGATCTCCATGATTGATTAGATAGCACATTAAATATTGATTTGGTATCCTTGATGTGACGGTGGATGGAACTATGAAAGAGATTACTGGAGGCACTCCCGTGGATAATGATAGAGACTCCACTGTAAGTTTAGTGGAAACGTTCCAATAGGCTCGCAGGTGACTGCTCAAAAGCGCATAGGTTCAAGATATAAAAAATTATTTGGAATTAAAAAACACTCAAGAGATGAGTGGTTGACATGTAATAGCATATAATGGCAAAACGCGTTTCTGCTCTCAAGGAGCCTTCATCAGGTGCATGTAACTAATAAGAGGCTGTAGATAATGATCTACCCATTTTCCCAGCCTTTCCAACATTTAATCTATGTCTGATATAATTGGCCTAAAAGGTGGGGGAAAAACCCTCTTATGGACTTTCGGAAGAGCATGGTAAATAGGAATTATCGGATTTTCCGCGTAAAGATATTCAGAAAGTTTTGTGTCTATTGCTCCTAGATATATACCTTCTCATAATAATTTACTCAATTCTTGTTGGAAGGCAGAAGTAGGATTCCCCGTAAGTTTGATATAAATATTATAATCATTAAGAACCTTTTCATTTTCTTGGAGATATAAGGAGCTATTGAGGACAACTATCCCACCTCCCTTGTCTCCATTCTTGATCATTAGATCTTTATTCTTGGTAAGATTATCTAAAGCCAACTTTCCCCTATAGTGAGTTTAGAAATTAAATGATGACTAGAATAGTCCAATTTAACTAATTCTTCCTTTATGCGTTCTTGAAAAAGATCCAATACTTGTGGTCTCGACTGTACCGGATAAAAAAAGGGGTCATGCTGTACAAATGTACCATTGCGGGTGCGAAATTGAACAATCGACTCCACCTCTAAATTGCGAAGAGCTGTGAGATGTAATAATTCCCGAAATTAAAAAATATCGTTAGACGGTTTAAATCTAGAGTCCTGGTTACATTGAAAAGGACTTTCTGGGGAGAGCGTGTCATTCAAAAAGTGACATTTTAGAGTTAAGTTCCTTTCAAATTTATTTCCGTCCAGCAGGGTTTTAAAAATGTTAAATTTAGTATCTGGAGCAAAACCCAAGCCTTTAGACAGAAGTGAAAACTGATCTTCAGAGAGAATGTAGCTGGAAAGGTTCCAGACAGGGCAGGTTAATAACGATTTTTGTTTCTCTGTGGATATCCTTTTGCGGTGGTGTTTTCTTCCTGCCCTTCTCTTCCATTTTTTGAAGTCTGATATGAGGAGGGCTTAGGCTGTATATTATCTTGACGCATGAGAGGAGGAAAATCCGAACTGTCATCTGAAGAATATAAATTGGAGGATCCGGTTGAAAGATTTAAGCTGGTATTTGAGAAACTGACTGTCCGTCCCTGTTTTTTTCCGGCATAGCCGTGCGATACACCAGGTTTTAAGATAGATCTCCTGGATTTAACAGTATTCCAGGAATAGACTTTATTCTGTTTATAGTCCATCGTCTCCCGTTCAAATTTTGATTTCTTTGTTTCTGATATAGTATCCTCCAGTTTCTGTAAGTTTTTCGTAGTTTTTTGATTGAGACTGTCAAACTCATCTGATTTGACACATGGGCTGAGAGAAGACTGTAATATATTAATTTCATCTTTCAAAACAGCCATTTCTTGTTTCATATTTAACAATTAATTCCATGAGTCTAATTGAACATGCAGATAAGATTTTGTTCCATTCACATTGGAACGTTTCTGGATAGGAGAAAGTTGGATTTTTCCTGAGTCTCAATCCACTAGGGATCATGTCCTTGGATATATAGGATGGTAATGATGTTGAGTCCCAACATAATTTGAGTTCTTTAATTTTCTTATTCTCAAATTGTTTCATAAGAGATTCAAGATTGTCCTTCACTGGGTCAGATGTGGTTGTAATCTTAGAAACAATGTTGTCATTAAAGATCGATGCAAATTTATTTAATCTGTTAGAATCTGTGTTCAAATCTCGGAAACATGTTGGAAGAAGATTATCCATAGTGATAGTAGACAAAAATGTAAATATATATTGAGATGAATCTTTCAAAAACCAGGAGCACGACTAAAAACCAACGAGCTGAGTCAATTGTGGATAACATGAAAAGGGATGATCTTTTGAATACTAATAGAACTATTAATAAGAATAAGGATAAATATGAAAATAACAAGAATAATAAAAATAGAGCAGAACTTATGGAGTATCAGAAACAAAATGGTTATATTACATTCTCCACACAATATAGCACTGAATTCCATGAAATAATTTTGATTATTAAAAGATTCCTTCCTATGCTCAATCATGATATTAAGCTGGCACAAATTTTGCCGAATACTGACATAAGATTTGTAGCTAAAAAAGCCTGCACTTTCTGTAACATTCTCTCACCTAGCTATTATATGGATAAATCTTTACCTGCCAACAATACAAGCACATGGCTATGTACAAAAGGCTTTTTTAGATGTGGTCATAATATTTGTAAGTCCTGCAATCATGCAAATGTTTCCCTAACCGTTGTGTCTTCAACTAATGGACGTGAATATTCAATCAAGAGTTTCATAAACTGCAATACGACTGCTGTGGTCTATCTAATAGAATGTGTGATATGTAAAATCCAATATGTAGGATGTACTACAGGTCCTCTTAAAAAACGCATTTGAAGACAGATTTCTGACACTACTAGCACCTCTGCGACTAATATTTCAGCGGTTTCAAAGCATTTTGCCACTAAACACGGGGGAGATACTCGATATTTAAAATACATGGGTATAGAAAAAGTTTTTAAACCAATCAGAGGTGGTGATCTTAGGAGAAAAATTCTGAATAGAGAGTTTTTGGATTTTTAAGTTACAAACCCGTATCCCTTATGGTTTGAACACTCGACAGGATTTAATTCTACAGTACAATTGATGTTAGTTATTTCACGAGTTAGCTTTTGAGTATTGTTTTATTAGTCTTTTGGTTCATATGGAACTCACATTCCTTACATTTTCTTTTCAGCTGCTTTGCTGATATTAACCCTTTCCTCCCATTTAGACAGTTTGTCATTTTTTTTACTAATGAGTTCACCTGCTTCTTGATGGTAGCTTAGTAACCCTACGCTGAAGATTTTCCCCTTTTTTTCTCTTCTAAGAATAGTAAAGGCCGTATGATGGCCCTATACAAATAGGCTTTGTGACTTTCAGAGCCCCGCCTTCTAAATGAAACAGGATGTGTCTGGTGATATCTCACACAGCACATGGCCAGATAAGGTTGCAAAATGTTAAAATGACATTTCCTGGTGAATGCCTTTGTCTTGGATGAAAGCAATGCAAAATTGCAAAAACGCATCAAAAATGTGACGTGTGAACATAGCCCAAGGTGTGGAGGAGCATTTTTGTTTTGGATTATTTATTTTGCTTTATATACAAGTCATTACCCTGGAAAGGATGTTCCTTAACCTATTTCCTAGGAAAATCCATTTTGGTTTCGCTTTTGTATGTTTTATTGTGAGTACGTAAAAGTGGCGTAATACTCCGACAACATTGTTCACAGCAGTGACCTGGGAGCCAGAGATGCTTCCATGGGTCTTCCCCATGCTGTTCCCATGTCATTTGAGCACTGCTTCCATTGATTTGGGCAATTTTTAGGCCCTGTGCAGACCGCCGGGTGGAGCCGCCTGAAACATGCTCGAGTTTCCCATAGACTTACATTGGGCTCTTTGCTCGGGTCGAGCACCCGAGTATTCCAATTTGCTCGACCCGAGCATCGAGCACCCGAGCATTTTAGTGCTTGCCCATTATTAATTCTGACAGAAACAGAGGGCCCATGCCATACAATAGTGCTGTGCACCTCTGGTATAGAGCTCCATGTCTCAGTATACCTTGAATCTTTTTTTGCACTTGCTAATGTGATCAAGCGCAGTGCACCTTTTCATTTAGTGGGGTTGAAATTGTGATCTGCACAGTCTGCTGAGCTTCTTATTGCAGAGCACAAAATCTGTTTTTTTTCTGTTGTTATTGTGATATTGAAAGCTGTGTGCACTAAAGTTTTTTTATTATCAGATACTATTTTAGTGGAATCAAACTTCAGGTGGTTTCAGAGTAAAAAAATGTTTTTTCTCTTGCTATGCCCCGTCCAAAAAATATTTTTTCCTGTGCCAAAATTCATACAGTGCTATAAGCCAGCTACTACGTTAGTGGCGGTCAAATTCAGCTTGTACGCACAGTCAAATCTATATATACTTTTGGTTGGCAGGCAGAGTCCACCAAAAGTTTTTTACTGTGGCAAAGTTGATCCAGTCTGCTAAAAGGCATATCCTATTTTAGTTGTGTTGAACTTGTCCTGGTTTCACAGTAAAAAAAACAAAAAAACTTCTCTTACTAGGCTCTCCAAAAAATATTTTTTCCTGTGCCAAAAGTAATACAGTGCTATAAGCCAGCTACTACGTCAGTGGCGGTCAAAGTCAGCTGGACGCAGAGCTTATGCAGAGTAGCCCAAAAATATTTTTTGCTCTGAGTAAAGTGATACAGCTGGCTAGATCTTGAAATATTTTGGAGCATATACACTACCATTCTAAAGTTTGGGGTCACCGAGACAATTTTGTGTTTTCCATGAAAACTCATACTTTATTTATCAAATGAGTTGCAAAATGAATAGAAAATATAGTCCAGACATTGACAAGGTTAGAAATAATGATTTTTATTAGAAAGAATAATTTTCTCCTGCAA
Source organism: Phyllobates terribilis (assembly GCF_046119375.1). Lineage (NCBI taxonomy): Eukaryota > Metazoa > Chordata > Amphibia > Anura > Dendrobatidae > Phyllobates > Phyllobates terribilis. The sequence continues at coordinate 119,250,254 of NW_027362772.1, forward strand.
ACTTTGCTTTCGTCAAAGAATGCTCCCTTTGCAGCAATTACAGCATTGCAGACCTTTGGCATTCTAGCTGTTAATTTGCTGAGGTAATCTTGAGAAATTTCACCCCATGCTTCCTGAAGCCCCTCCCACAAGTTGGATTGGCTTGATGGGCACTTTTTGCGTATCATACGGTCAAGCTGCTCCCAAAACAGCTCAATGGGGTTGAGATCTGGTGACTGCGCTGGCCACTCTATTACAGATAGAATACCAGCTGCCTGCCCTAAATAGTTCTTGCATAATTTGGAGGTGTGCTTTGGGTCACTGTCCTGTTTTAGGATAAAAATTGGCTCCAATCAAGCGCTGTACACAGGGTATGGCATGGTGTTGCAAAATGGAGTGATAGCCTTCCTTATTCAAAATCCCATTTACCTTGTACAAATGTCCCACTTTATCAGCACCAAAGCAACCCCTGACCATCACATTACCTCCACCATGCTTGACAGATGGCGTCAGGCACTCTTCCAGCATCTTTTCAGTTGTTCTGTGTCTCACAAATGTTCTTCTGTGTGATCCAAACACCTCAAACTTTGATTTGTCTATCCATAAAACTTTTTCCAATCTTCCTCTGTCCAATGTCTGTGTTCTTTTGCCCATATTAATCTTTTCCTTTTATTAGCCAGTCTCAAATATGCTTTTTTCTTTGCCACTTTGCCCTGAAGGCCAGCATCCCGGAGTTGCCTCTTCACTGTAGACGTTGACACTGGCTTTTTGCGTGTACTATTTAATGAAGCTGCCAGTTGAGGAGCTGTGAGGCGTCGATTTCTCAAACTAGAGACTCTAATGTACTTGTCCTGTTGCTCAGTTGTGCAGCGGGGCCTCCCACTTCTCTTTCTACTCTGGTTAAAGCCTGTTTGTGCTCTCCTTTGAAGGGAGTAGTACACACCGTTGTAGGAAATTTTCAGTTTCTTGGCAAGTTCTCGCATGGAATAGCCTTCATTTCTTAGAACAAGAATAGACTGTTAAGTTTCACATGAAAGTTCACTTTTTCTGGCCATTTTGAGAGTTTCATAGAACAAACAAATGTAATGCTCCAGATTCTCAACTAGCTCAAAGGAAGGTCAATTTTATAGCTTCTCAAATCAGCCAAACCGTTTTCAGCTGGGCTCACATACTTGTGCAAGGGTTTTCTAGGGTTTTCTAAACATCCATTAGCCTTCTTACACAGTTAGCAAACACAATGTACCAGTAAAACACTGGAGTGGTGGTTGTTGGAAATGGGCCTCTATACACCTATGTAGATATTGCAATAAAAACAAGACATTTGCAGCTAGAATAGTCAATTACCACATTAACAATGTATAGAGTACATTTCTGATTCATTTATTGTTAGCTTCATTGAAAAAAAATGTGCTTTTCTTTCAAAAATAATGACATTTCTAAATGACCCCAAACTTTTGCACGGTAGTGTATTCTATGTCATACTGGCCTCATCCACATTCAAAAAAAAATAAATTAATAAAACTCTTCTGTTCCTAAAGTAATACAGAAGGGACATCTCAGTTTGAAATTGTTTGGAGAATATCTCGTAGGTTTTATCGGCCTCATGCACACTAACAAATTTCTTTTTTCTGTTAGTGACGTTATACGGCAGGCCATATCTTACCTTATCATTTAGTGTCACTGAAATTCAGGTGTGTGCTGAGCTATTGCACAGGAAAAAAACATATTTTTATATAGTTAATTGCTCCTACCACTGTATCTGACCAACATGAGTGGAAAAAAGAGAGGGCGTGGTGGAAGGGGGAATAGCCTTCGCGTTCAAGGTGTACGTTGGGTAAGTGGTAATGTTAGTGAAAGCACTAGTGAACCAACACAAACAGGTCCTATCTAAAGACAACTGACAACTTATGTTAGTGGATAGCCTACGGCACTCCTTTCCTTAGGCAGCCGCACAGCGATAGGCCTTGTTAATAAGGCCTAGAAAGAGCAGGTGCTCCAGTGGATGGCAAGCTCTGCTTCCGGTGCCCTCTCCTCTTCTTCCTCCACCTCAACATCACTGGCAGTACAGTCCACAGAGATGGCACCCCAATTACCCATGCTTCCCCCCGAGTCACAACTGGCCAACTGCCCAACTAACTGTAGCGAACCAAAGATGGGCGAGTCTGTAGAACTCTTCACCCATTCTACACCATGGGCATCAGAAGTGTACTCATAACAGTCACAGAGTCAAGGGGAGGAAAGCATCTGCACCAATGCCCAAATTTTTTTTAGATTGGATTTGGGGCAGGATGAAGTAGGGTCCGAGCAGGCTCCTGACCCTCATCACCAGATGTTAACCGCAGGGGAGGGAGGTGATCCCGATGAGACTCGGATACCTAAGATTCATGCTGACTTTACTGTGCTGTCAGAGTAACAAGAGGAGAGGGGGAGGAATGGGATAACACATTGGATGATGACGAGGTTGAAGATCCTACTTGGTGTGAACCCAGAGTCAAGCAGCCGAGTAGCTCATTTGAGGAGGTGGAGGAGGAAGACGAGGAAGTTACATTTCGCCCAATGTAGACACGGAGTGATGCAAGCATGAGGAGCACTGCATCACTCGTGCTTGCATCACTGTGGCCAGCAGCAGTCACGGGTCTGCAGCTCACAGGGGCAGCAAGGGTTGCCTAGCATGAGCCTTTTTTGTCACTGCAAAGGATGAGCCAACTCACGTTATCTGCAAACTTTGCGATAAAAAACTCAGTAGAGTGAAAAGCTGCAATGATTTGACTACTACATGCATGAACGTTCACGTGCTCAAACAACATTTTTTACGCTGGAAATCTTACCGCTCTGACATGAGCACCAGCGCACCTAAACAACAATCAGCTGCCCCATCAAATGCATCTGCTGCTTCTTCTTCTTTTTCCGTGCCAAGTATTGTCATGCAGGTCTCCCATCGCAGACCAAAGCTAAGCGGTTGAACTCCACCATCTCCAATCTGTTGGCCACGGAAATGCTGCCTTTCCGCCTGGTAGATACAGACGGTTTCTGAAAACTGATGGCTATCGCAGTCCCCCAGTACCAGTTGACCAGTCGGCATTACTTCTCTAAGAAAGCAGTGCCTGCGCTACACCAGCATGTCGCAGACAACATCACCCATTCCATGTCTAAATCTACGTGTGCCAGGGTGCATTTCACCACAGATACTTGGAAGAGTAAGCATGGCCAAGGGCATTACATCTCGCTGACTGGGCACTGGGTGACTCTGGTGAATGTTGGGGCAGGCGGGGAAGGGGCTGCTCCACAAATCTTGGAATCCCCAAGACTTGCAGAAGAAACCTCTGTATTTCCCACTTCCTCCGCTGCTTCTGCATCCTCCACCTCCTCTAGCGCCTCCACCTGCGCACTCAACCTCTGCCTTAACGAGACACGCATTACAAGGGTGTGGAGTGAATACACACCACCTCAATACTGCGCAGTCAGGGCTCACCGTAATCAGGCAGTCTTGAAATTAGTATGCCTTGGAGATCGCAGTCATACAGTTGAAGAGTTTTGGGCAGCTCTCCAGGCTCAGTTTGAGCAATGGCTGTCTCCGCTGAACCTAGAGCCTGGGAAGGCCATGTGCAATAATGGTGCAAACCCATTAGCGGCACTAGGCTGAGGCAAACTCACACACGTGCCTTGCATGGCTCACGTCCTCAACCTGGTGGTACAGCGATTTCTCCGCCACTATCCTGGCCTGGATGAGCTGCATCACAAAGTACGGAAGCTGTGTTCTCACTTCCGCCGTTCGCACCCCTCATGTCTAGAGATGAGCGTTGTTCGACTCGAACTGTTCGCCAATCTCAAATTCGAGCTGTTTTGGGCGGTGTTCGAGCCGTTCGGCGAACACGAACAATTTGAAAAAAATTCGGCTGTTCGAGGATATGTTCGATAACTGTTCGTGCATCAAAATCATAACTGGATTTTTTTCTCAGTAATGATGAAAATTAATGTTAATACGCAGTTTGAGTGTACAGTGGGGCGGGGGGAGGGGCAGGGGATGGATCTCTGCAGGAATAATGAAGATCTCCATTTTTTTTTCTCTTTCCCGCATTTACAGTGGGGAGGTGCAATCTGTCAGCCTATAAGCAGCGCACACACGGAGCGAAGAGCTTTTTTTCACACAAGCAAGGGCATGTGTCATTGGTAGTGTATGTCACATGTCCTTGCCCTATAAGACCCAGCCATTTTCCCCGTCGCCACCATTTTCTCACTGCTGCAGCTGCATGTTAGACGGCACCGCTGTTGCTGTGTGCGCTATACCTTGTTAATTTCAAGCCAATTTTCGCACAAATCTACAGATAGCTTGGGAGTAGGGAATAGTTGTGATTGCAGTCCTTTTAAGGACTAGGTTACAGCATTTCCTAAGACTTTTATCAGGCAGGTCTGTGCTCTTAAATAGATAGGTTGTGGGAGTAAAGACTAATTGTAATTGCAGTCCTTTTCAGGACTAAGTTGCATCAGTTTCTATCAGTTTTTGCCAGGCAGGTCTGTGCCAGTGCTGTGCAAGTTTTTTTCACAGCATTTGGCTAAATCTAGCAAAGCTACTCCTTTTTGGCCTATTGCAGAGTGTGTTAGTCAGTGGAGTAGCCTATCTGTGTTGCAAGCTATACCACCTGTGTATAGAATACCAATTTTTTTACTGCACCTAGTGAAGTAAAACCTTTTGGGCATAGCATCATTCTATTAGTCCATCTTTACTGACCTCCATCAGGTTGCAAATTGAATATAATTTTAATCTGCATCTAGCTCTGAAAAAATATTTGGGCTTCCAGCAGTGTGTGGGACTTGTTCAAGTAGTCCATCTTTACTGACCTCCACCAGGTTGCAAATTGAATATAATTTTTTTCTGCATCTAGCTCTGAAAAAATATTTGGGCTTCTAGCAGTGTGTGGGACTTGTTCTATTAGTCCATCTATACTGACCTCCATCAGGTTGCAAATTAAAAATAATTTTTATCTGCATCTAGCTCTGAAAAAATATTTGGGCTTCTAGCAGTGTGTGGCACTTGGTCTATTAGTCCATCTATACTGACCTCCATCAGGTTGCAAATTCAATATAATTTTTTTCTGCATCTAGCTCTGAAAAAATATTTGGGCTTCTAGCAGTGTGTGGGACTTGTTCTATTAGTCCATCTATACTGACCTCCATCAGGTTGCAAATTGAATATAATTTTTTTCTGCATCTAGCTCTGAAAAAATATTTGGGCTTCTAGCAGTGTGTGGGACTTGTTCTATTAGTCCATCTATACTGACCTCCACCAGGTTGCAAATTGAATATAATTTTTTTCTGCATCTAGCTCTGAAAAAATATTTAGGCTTCTAGCAGTGTGTGGGACTTGTTCTATTAGTCCATCTATACTGACCTCCATCAGGTTGCAAATTAAAAATAATTTTTATCTGCATCTAGCTCTGAAAAAATATTTGGACTTCTAGCAGTGTGTGGGACTTAGTCTATTAGTCCATCTATACTGACTTCCATCAGGTTGCAAATTGAATATAATTTTAATCTGCATCTAGCTCTGAAAAAATATTTGGGCTTCTAGCAGTGTGTGGGACTTGTTCTATTAGTCCATCTATACTGACCTCCATCAGGTTATAAATTGAATATAATTACTTTCTGCATCTAACCCAGCCAATAGTTTTGGCCTAATACCACAGTTTGGCCACTCAGCTCTGCTCGGTTCCCATCCATTGTTTTTTTGTGCAAACAACTCCAGAGTTGTGAATTAGTTAACCACCAAAATGAGTGGAAAAAGGCCTGCTGCTGGTGGAAAGGGGAATAGGCGTGTTGGGAAGGGGAAAAAAGGTTGTGTCCGTGGGGTAGGTGTTAAAGCAACAGTTACATCTGCAGAAGAAAGACCATCTTCCAGCCAAACTAAAATGTCTACTTCTTTTAGCGGACAATGTGTTAAGATCCCTTTCTTACGGCCAAGCCAATCGCTACAAATTCCAGATGAGGCACAAAAACAGCAGGTGCTTCAACGGATATCAAGTGCTCCTTTATGTGGGCTCTCCTCCACATCAACTTCAACATCACAAATACTCCAGTCCTCAGAGGTGTCACCCCAATCGCACTTGCTTCCTCACAACTCCCAAATCACCAGCTGCCCATCTGAGTATGAGGTAGAACAGATGGTTGAGTCTGCAGAGCTGTTTACTCATACTATAGCCTGGGAATCAGAGGTCGGCTCCAGAACTTCTGTGAATCCAGACGAGGAAATGATCTGCACTGATGCCCAGAATCTTTATGAGTCGGATCCAGGACCAGACGCAGAAGGTTCTGACCATAATGTAGACCCTCATTCCCAAACTGTAACTCCTGTTGGTGGAGACAATGAGGAAGACGATGATGAGACTCAAATACCTGATTGGAGCGACAACTTTAGTTTTTTCTCAGGGCAGGAACAGGTTGGCTCTGAGGACGACGGGTGTGATAACAGACAGGGTGATGATGATGAGATTGGAGATCCCACTTACTGTCAACCCACAGTCAGCCAAGAGATGAGGTCAGCAGAGGAGGTGGAGGAGAATGCTAGTGACGACGAGGTCAGGTTGCTCCTTCCTGGACAGAGACGTAGTACTGGAAGCACTTCAACAACTGCATCCTCAAACACAACTCTGCCACTCACCACAAGTCGTGGTGGCTCTTCAGGTCGCATGGGTGCTAAGCCTTGCATAGCCTGGGCATTTTTTCAGATAGATAAAGATGTCCCAACTCGTGTTATCTGTAACACTTGTCAGCAAAAGCTAAGTAGAGGCCAAAAAATACATAGTTTGAGTACTTCATGCATGAACCGGCACATGGACATGAAGCATAAGTTGCAGTGGGAAGCTCACTGTGCTACAATGCGGCCTAGCCGGCCGGGCCAACCACCGTCTGCCACATCTTGTGCATCCGCGGCCTCTTCATCCTCTGTGACTGGGGGGACAGCAGTCACACCTGTTTTGGTACGCAGACCTGCCACCTCTTTACCCGCAACAGCCAGCGTGATTGGCAGGTCATCATTTTCTTTGGAGGTGGTAACACCAGCTGGTGTTGAGCACTGTCCGACATCGATAGCACCACATTTTGATCAAGGCAACCTAACATGTCCGCCTGCATCTTCCTCACAGACCGGTAGTTTGCTGGGGACACCCTTATCAACCCCATCTAAGCACAACAGCCAGCCCTCGGTCCCTCAGATGTGGACAAGTAAAGACCATTTCCTCCTAGCCATGAGAAAGTTAAGAGGTTGAATTTCACCATCGGCAAGCTCTTGGCTACAGAAATGCTGCCTTTCCGCCTGGTGGACACAGAGGATTTTCGAGACCTTATGTCCGTCGCCGTGCCCAAGTACCAGATGCCCAGTCGGCACTACTTCTCAAAGAAAGGTGTGCCTACGCTCCACCAGCATGTCGCACACAACATCACCGCTTCTGTGAGAAACTCTGTGTGTGACAGGGTGCATTTCACCACAAACACTTGGATGAGTAGGTATGGACAGGGGCGTTACATGTCGCTGACTGGGCACTGAGTAACTATGGTGACAGCAGGACAAGGGGCTGCTGTCCAAGTCTTGCCGTCCCCATGAGTTGTGCGTCAATCCTCTTTATCTCAAAGTTCCTCCACTGCTTCTGCCTCCTCAACCTCCTCTCAGTCCTCCACCTGCACCCAAAGCCTGTCTGGTCATGCCACAAGCTTTCTAACTGTGCAGAAGGGATCCTGCACACATCCTTACTATGCTGGCAGTAGGGCTCAACGTCATCAGGCGGTTTTTACTTTGAAATGTCTGGGAAATGTGAGTCACACAGATGAGGAGTTGTGGTCAGCTCTGGAGAACCAATTTCATGAATGGTTGTCTCCACTGGACCTGAAACCAGGGAAGGCCGTGTGCAACAATGCTGCAAACCTGGGTGCGACCCTTCGCCGGGGCAATGTCACACACGTGCCTTGTATGGCTCACGTGTTGAACCTGGTGGTCCAGCAATTTTTAGCCCACTATCCTGGACTAGATGGCCTACTGCAGAGGGCACGGTCGCTGTGTCCTCACTTCCGCCGTTCGCATCCCTCAGCTCAGCGACTTACATCTCTACAGAAATCTTTGGGACTGCCACTTCATCGGCTAAAATGCGATGTGCCTACCCGGTGGAATTCAACTCTGCACATGTTGTAGCGACTGTGGCAGCAGCGACAAGCCCTGGTGCAATACGTTCTAATGTATAGCCTGGGCCAACGAGATACAGATTTGGGGCAAATCACGGTGGAGGAGTGGTCTCAGATCAGGGACCTATGCACCCTTCTGCACAGTTTTGAAATGGCGACGAAGATGTTTAGTGCTGACGATGCCATTATCAGCATGACTATTCCGGTGATTTACATGCTGGAGCACATGTTAAACAGAATTCGGAGTCAGGTGGTGGCACAAGAGGAGGTGGAGGAAGTAGAGGAGGAGGAGTTGTATGCGGAAGGGCTAACATCTGCAAGGTCCAGACGGTCGGCAGCACCAAGGCAGCAGGCATGTGAGGGTGGGGGAGATGGTTTTACCAGGGCGCATGGTAGCAGCCAAACTAGTGAGGAAGGTGCAGGAGCCCAGGAAGAAGTGGAGGACGAACTGATGGAAGACTCATCAGATGAGGGATACCTTGATCACATTTCTGTTGTGCGAGATAGGGGGCAGAGGACAGAGGAAGGAAGCATGATTGTTACCTCGCCACCAACACAACAGGGACTTGGTGCTCCTGGATGCGCAACACACATGAGTGCCTTCTTGCTGCACTACCTGCAACATGACCCTCGAATTGTGAGAATTAGAAATAATCCTGACTACTGGGTTGCCACACTGTTAGATCTCCGGTACAAAAGTAAATTTGCAGAAATTATTCCTGCAATAGAAAGGGATGCACGCATGCAGGAGTATCAGCAGAGACTGTTGCAGAATCTTACATGTGCTTTTCCACAAAACATCAGTGGTGCACGTAGTGAATCTCACAGTTCCAACTTGCCACCCGTGTGACCGTCGAGTGTTCAGCACTCAAACCCTAACAGAAACACAGTATCTGCTGGTAACATCAATTTTGCGGAATCATTTCACCACTTTTTTAGCCCATCCTTTGCAAGGCCACAGGAAACAAGAAGTCTGACACATAGTCAACGCCTAGAGACGATGGTACAGGAGTATCTCCAAGTAAACATTGAAGCCATGACTGTGTCACTGGACGCTTGCTCTTTTTGGGCTTCCAATCTGGATAAATGGCCGAAGCAAGCCACTTACGCCTTGGAGATCTTGTAATGCCCCGCAGCCAGCGTTCTGTCTGAACGTGTGTTCAGCGCTGCTGGTGGTGTGCTGACAGATAAGCGCACGCGGCTCTCCACTGATAATGTAGACAGACTCACGTTCCTAAAGATGAACAAATCATGGATCCGAAACGACTTTTCTACCCCTGTGTCATCCTGGGGAGAGTAAAAGCTTGATGATTGGTTAAAATCACCTCACCAACCGTTTTAAGCTTTCAAATTACTAATCATGTTTATCTGTATCTTGGCTGGAAAATAATTTGGGCTTTGTAGCAGTGTGCAGTGATGATTCTATTAGGCCATCTATACTAAGCTCCACCAGATTTAAAATTACTAAACATGTTTATCTGTATCTTGGCTGGAAAATAATTTGGGCTTTGTAGCAGTGTGCAGTACTGATTCTATAAGGCCATCTATACTAAGTAGAGATGAGCGTTGTTCTACTCGAACTGTTCGCCAATCTCAAATTCGGCGAACACGAACAATTTGAGAAAAATTCGGCTGTTCGAGGTTATGTTCTATAACTGTTCGTGCACCAAAATCATAACTGGATTTTTTCTCAGTAATGATGAAAATTAATGTTAATACGCAGTTTGAGTGTACAGCGGGGTGGGGGGAGGGGCAGGGGATGGATCTCTGCAGGAACAATGAAGATCTCCATTTTTTTTTTCTCTTTCCCGCATTTACAGTGGGGAGGTGCAATCTGTCAGCCTATCAGCAGCGCACACACGGAGCGAAGTGCTTTTTTTCACACAAGCAAGGGCATGTGTCATTGGCAGTGTATGTCACATGTCCTTGCCCTATAAGACCAAGCCATTTTCCCCGTCGCCACCATTTTCTCACTGCTGCAGCTGCGTGTTAGACGGCACCGCTGTTACTGTGTGCGCTATACCTTGTTAATTTCAAGCCAATTTTCGCACAAATCTGCAGATAGCTTGGGAGTAGGGAATAGTTGTGATTGCAGTCCTTTTAAGGACTAGGTTACAGCATTTCCTACGACTTTTATCAGGCAGGTCTGTGCTCTTAAATAGATAGATTGTGGGAGTAAAGACTAATTGTAATTGGAGTCCTTTTCAGGACTAGGTTACATCAGTTCCTATCAGTTTTTGCCAGGCAGGTCTGTGCCAGTGCTGTGCAAGTTTTTTTTACAGCATTTGGCTGAATCTAGCAAAGCTAATCCTTTTTGGCCTATTGCAGAGTGTGTTAGTCAGTGGAGTAGCCTATCTGTGTTGCAAGATATACCACCTGTGTATAGAATACCAATTTTTTTACTGCACCTAGTGAAGTAAAATCTTTTGGGCATAGCATCATTCTATTAGTCCATCTATACTGACCTCCATCAGGTTGCAAATTGAATATAATTTTTTTCTGCATCTAGCTCTGAAAAAATATTGGGCTTCTAGCTGTGTGTGGGACTTGTTGTATTAGTCCATCTATACTGACCTCCATCAGGTTGCAAACTGAATATATTTTTTTCTGCATCTACCTCTGAAAAAATGTTGGGCTTCTAGCTGTGTGTGGGACTTGTTCTATTAATCCATCTATACAGACCTCCATCAGGTTGCAAACTGAATATATTTTTTTCTGCATCTACCTCTGAAAAAATATTGGGCTTCTAGCTGTGTGTGGGACTTGTTGTATTAGTCCATCTATACTGACCTCCATCAGGTTGCAAACTGAATATATTTTTTTCTGCATCTACCTCTGAAAAAATATTGGGCTTCTAGCTGTGTGTGGGACTTGTTCTATTAATCCATCTATTCAGACCTCCATCAGGTTGCAAACTGAATATATTTTTTTCTGCATCTACCTCTGAAAAAATATGTGGCCTTCTAGCAGTGTGTGGGACTTTCTCTATTAGTCCATCTATACTGACCTCCATCAGGTTGCAAACTGAATATAATTTTTTTCTCCATCTAGCTCTGAAAAAATTTTTGGCCTTCTAGCAGTGTGTGGGACTTTCTCTATTAGTCCATCTATACTGACCTCCATCAGGTTGCAAATTAAAAATAATTTTTATCTGCATCTACAGTACCTCTGAAAAAATATTTGAGCTTCTAGCTGTGTGTGGGACTTGTTCTATTAGTCCATCTATACTGACCTCCATCAGGTTGCAAATTGAACATAATTTTTATCTGCATCTAGCTCTGAAAAAATATTTGGCCTTCTAGCAGTGTGTGGGACTTTCTCTATTAGTCCATCTATACTGACCTCCATCAGGTTGCAAATTGAATATAATTTTTATCTGCATCTAGCTCTGAAAAAATATTTGGCCTTCTAGCAGTGTGTGGGACTTTCTCTATTAGTCCATCTATACTGACCTCCATCAGGTTGCAAATTAAAAATAATTTTTATCTGCATCTACCTCTGAAAAAATATTTGGGCTTCTAGCTGTGTGTGGGACTTGTTCTATTACTCCATCTATACTGACCTCCATCAGGTTGCAAACTGAATATATTTTTTCTGCATCTACCTCTGAAAAAATATTGGGCTTCTAGCTGTGTGTGGGACTTGTTGTATTAGTCCATCTATACTGACCTCCATCAGGTTGCAAATTAAAAATAATTTTTATCTGCATCTACAGTACCTCTGAAAAAATATTTGGGCTTCTATCTGTGTGTGGGACTTGTTCTATTAGTCCATCTATACTGACCTCCATCAGGTTGCAAACTGAATATAATTTTTATCTGCATCTAGCTCTGAAAAAATATTTGGCCTTCTAGCAGTGTGTGGGACTTTCTCTATTAGTCCATCTATACTGACCTCCATCAGGTTGCAAATTAAAAATAATTTTTATCTGCATCTACCTCTGAAAAAATATTTGGGCTTCTAGCTGTGTGTGGGACTTGTTCTATTACTCCATCTATACTGACCTCCATCAGGTTGCAAACTGAATATATTTTTTTCTGCATCTACCTCTGAAAAAATATTGGGCTTCTAGCTGTGTGTGGGACTTGTTGTATTAGTCCATCTATACTGACCTCCATCAGGTTGCAAATTAAAAATAATTTTTATCTGCATCTACAGTACCTCTGAAAAAATATTTGGGCTTCTAGCTGTGTGTGGGACTTGTTCTATTAGTCCATCTATACTGACCTCCATCAGGTTGCAAATTGAATATAATTTTTATCTGCATCTAGCTCTGAAAAAATATTTGGCTTTCTAGCAGTGTGTGGGACTTTCTCTATTAGTCCATCTATACTGACCTCCATCAGGTTGCAAATTAAAAATAATTTTTATCTGCATCTACCTCTGAAAAAATATTTTCGCTTCTAGCTGTGTGTGGGACTTGTTCTATTAATCCATCTATACAGACCTCCATCAGGTTGCAAACTGAATATAATTTTTTTCTGCATCTAGCTCTGAAAAAATATTTGGCCTTCTAGCAGTGTGTGGGACTTGTTCTATTAGTCCACCTATACTGACCTACATCAGGTTGCAAATTCAAAATAATTTTTTGTCTGCATCTAGCTCTTGAAAAATATTTGGCCTTCTAGCAGTGTGTGGGACTTTCTCTATTAGTCCATCTATACTGACCTCCATCAGGTTGCAAACTGAATATATTTTTTTTCTGCATCTACCTCTGAAAAAATATTGGGCTTGTAGCTGTGTGTGGGACTTGTTCTATTAATCCATCTATACAGACCTCCATCAGGTTGCAAACTGAATAAAAATTTTTTCTGCATCTACCTCTGAAAAAATATTTGGGCTTCTAGATGTGTGTGGGACTTGTTCTATTAGTCCATCTATACTGACCTCCATCAGGTTGCAAATTGAATATAATTTTTTTCTGCATCTAACCCAGCCAATAGTTTTGGCCTAATACCACAGTTTGGCCACTCAGCTCTGCTCGGTTCCCATCCATTGTTTTTTTGTGCAAACAACTCCAGAGTTGTGAATTAGTTAACCACCAAAATGAGTGGAAAAAGGCCTGCTGCTGGTGGAAAGGGGAATAGGCGTGTTGGGAAGGGGAAAAAAGGTTGTGTCCGTGGGGTTGGTGTTAAAGCAAACAGTAACATCTGCAGAAGAAAGACCATCTTCCAGCCAAACTAAAATGTCTACTTCTTTTAGCGGACAATGTGATAAGATCCCTTTCTTACGGCCACGCCAATCGCTAGAAATTCCAGATGAGGCACAAAAACAGCAGGTGCTTCAACGGATATCAAGTGCTCCTTTATGTGGGCTCTCCTCCACATCAACTTCAACATCACAAATACTCCAGTCCTCAAAGGTGTCACCCCAATCGCACTTGCTTCCTCACAGCTCCCAAATCTCCAGCTGCCCGTCTGAGTATGAGGTAGAACAGATGGTTGAGTCTGCAGAGCTGTTTACTCATACTATAGCCTGGGAATCAGAGGTCGACTCCAGCGCTTCTGTGAATCCAGACGAGGAAATGATCTGCACTGATGCCCAGAATCTTTATGAGTCGGATCCAGGACCAGACGCAGAAGGTTCTGACCATAATGTAGACCCTCATTCCCAAACTGTAACTCCTGTTGGTGGAGACAATGAGGAAGACGATGATAAGACTCAAATATCTGATTGGAGCGACAACTTTAGTTTTTTGTCAGGGCAGGAACAGGTTGGCTCTGAGGACGACAGGTGTGATAACGCACAGGGTGATGATGATGAGGTTGGAGATCCCACTTACTGTCAACCCACAGTCAGTCAAGAGATGAGGTCAGCAGAGGATGTGGAGGAAGATGCTAGCGACGACGAGGTCAGGTTGCGCCTTCCTGGACAGAGACGTAGTACTGGAAGCACGTCAACAACTGCATCCTCAAACACAACTCTGCCTCTCACCACAAGTCGTGGCGGTTCTTCAGGTCGCATGGGTGCTAAGCCTTGCATAGCCTGGGCATTTTTTCAGATCGATAAAGATGACCCAACTCGTGTTATCTGTAACATTTGTCAGCAAAAGCTAAGTAGAGGCCAAAAAATACATAGTTTGAGTACTTCATGCATGAACCGGCACATGGACATGAAGCATAAGTTGCAGTGGGAAGCTCAGTGTGCTACAATGCGGCCTAGCCGGCCGGGCCAACCACCGTCTGCCATATCTTGTGCATCCGCGGCCTCTTCATCCTCTGTGACTGGGGGGACAGCAGTCACACCTGTTTTGGGGCGCAGACCTGCCACTTCTTTACCGCAACAGCCAGCGTGATTGGCAGGTCATCATTTTCTTTGGAGGTGGTAACACCAGCTGGTGTTGAGCGCTGTCCGACATCGATAGCACCACCTTTGGATCAAGGCAACCTAACATGTCCGCCTGCATCTTCCTCACAGACCAGCAGTTTGCTGGGGACACCCTTATCAACCCCGTCTAAGCACAATAGCTAGCCCTCGGTCCCTCAGATGTGGACAGGTAAAAGACCATTTCCTCCTAGCCATGAGAAAGCTAAGAGGTTGAATTTCACCATCTGCAAGCTCTTGGCTACAGAAATGCTGCCTTTCCGCCTGGTGGACACAGAGGATTTTCGAGACCTTATGTCCGTCGCAGTGCCCCAGTACCAGATGCCCAGTTGGCACTACTTCTCAAAGAAAGGTGTGCCTGCGCTCCACCAGCATGTCGCACACAACATCACCGCATCTTTGAGAAACTCTGTGTGTGACAGGGTGCATTTCACCACAGACACTTGGACGAGTAGGCATGGACAGGGGCGTTACATGTCGCTGACTGGGCACTGGGTAACTATGGTGACAGCAGGACAAGGGGCTGCTGTCCAAGTCTTGCCGTCCCCACGAGTTGTGCGTCAATCCTCTTTATGTCAAAGTTCCTCCACTGCTTCTGCCTCCTCAACCTCCTCTCGGTCTTCCACCTGCACCCAAAGCCTGTCTGGTCATGCCACAAGCTTTCTAACTGCGCAGAAGGGATCCTGCACACCTCCTTACTATGCTGGCAGTAGGGCTCAACGTCATCAGGCGGTTTTTACATTGAAATGTCTGGGAAATGTGAGTCACACAGCTGAGGAGTTGTGGTCAGCTCTGGAGAACCAATTTCATGAATGGTTGTCTCCACTGGACCTGAAACCAGGGAAGGCCATGTGCGACAATGCTGCAAACCTGGGTGCGGCCCTTCGCCGGGGCAATGTCACACACGTGCCTTGTATGGCTCACGTGTTGAACCTGGTTGTCCAGCAATTTTTAGCCCACTATCCCAGACTAGATGGCCTTCTGCAGAGGGCACGGTCGCTGTGTGCTCACTTCCGCCGTTCGTATCCCGCAGCTCAGCGACTTACATCTCTACAGAAGTCGTTGGGCCTGCCACTTCACCGGCTAAAATGCGATGTGCCTTCCCGGTGGAATTCAACTCTGCACATGTTGCAGTGACTGTGGCAGCACCGACAAGCCCTGGTGCAATACGTTCTGACGTATAGCCTGGGCCAACGAGATCCAGAGGTGGGGCAAATCACGCTGGAGGAGTGGTCTCAGATCAGGGACCTATGCACCCTTCTGCACAGTTTTGAAATGGCGACGAAGATGTTTAGTGCTGACGATGCCATTATCAGCATGACTATTCCGGTGATTTACATGCTGGAGCACATGTTAAACAGAATTCGGAGTCAGGTGGTGGCACAAGAGGAGGTGGAGGAAGTAGAGGAGGAGGAGTTGTATGCGGAAGGGCTAACATCTGCAAGGTCCAGACGGTCGGCAGCACCAAGGCGGCAGGCATGTGAGGGTGGGGAAGATCGTTTTACCAGGGCGCATGGTAGCAGCCAAACTAGTGAGGAAGGTGCAGGAGCACAGGAAGAAGTGGAGGACGAACTGATGGAAGACTCATCAGATGAGGGAGACCTTGATCACATTTCTGTTGTGCGAGGTTGGGGGGAGAGGACAGAGGAAGGAAGCATGATTGTTACCTCGCCACCAACACAACAGGGACTTGGTGCTCCTGGATGCGCAACACACATGAGTGCCTTCTTGCTGCACTACCTGCAACATGACCCTCGAATTGTGAGAATTAGAAATAATCCTGACTACTGGGTTGCCACACTGTTAGATCCCCGGTACAAAAGTAAATTTGCAGAAATTATTCCTGCCATAGAAAGGGATGCACGCATGCAGGAGTATCAGCACAGACTGTTGCAGAATCTGACGTGTGCTTTTCCACAAAATACAAGTGGTGCACGTAGTGAATCTCACAGTTCCAACTTGCCAACCGTGGGACCGTCAAGTGTTCAGCACTCAAACCGTAACAGAACCACAGTATCTGCTGGTAACATCAATTTTGCGGAAACATTTCACCACTTTTTTAGCCCATCCTTTGCAAGGCCACAGGAGACAAGAAGTCTGACACATAGTCAACGCCTAGAGACGATGGTACAGGAGTATCTCCAAGTAAACATTGAAGCCATGACTGTGTCACTGGACCCTTTCTCTTTTTGGGCTTCCAATCTGGATAAATGGCCGGAGCTAGCCACTTACGCCTTGGAGATCTTGTCATGCCCCGCAGCCAGCGTTCTGTCTGAACGTGTGTTCAGCGCTGCTGGTGGTGTGCTGACAGATAAGCGCACGCGGCTCTCCACTAATAATGTAGACAGACTCACGTTCATAAAGATGAACAAATAATGGATCCGAAACGACTTTTCTACCCCTGTGTCATCCTGGGGAGAGTAAAAGCTTGATGATTGGTTAAAATCACCCTACCAACCGTTTTAAGCTTTCAAATTACTAATCATGTTTATCTGTATCTTGGCTGGAAAATAATTTGGGCTTTGTAGCAGTGTGCAGCACTGATTCTATTAGGCCATCTATACTAAGCTCCACCAGATTTAAAATTACTAATCATGTTTATCTGTATCTTGACTGGAAAATAATTTGGGCTTTGTAGCAGTGTGCAGTACTGATTCTTTTAGGCCATCTATACTAAGCTCCACCAGATTTAAAATTAATAATAATTTTTAGCTGCATCTAGCCCGGAAAATAATTTTGGGGCTCCGAGATGCGCTAGACAAATAAGTGTCTTCTTGCTGCACTACCTGCAACATGACCCTCAGATTGTCAGAATTCGAAGTAATCCTGACTACTGGGTTGCCACACTCTTAGATCCCCCACACTCTTCGATCAACCTTTTCATTTTAATAAAGACCAAAAAAATGGTCATTTTTGAAATTATAATCATTAGCAGGTTATTAGAAACTGAAATCAAACAGTTTTCAACTCAAAACTTTATTCTAGGTGATGTTACATTTGCACATAGGACCCCTTGTTCGAAAGGAGCTTCTGAACTCTCTCGTCCATTGAATTTGTCAGGTTTTGGATGGTTTCAGCTTCAATTGTTTTGCATGAGGACAGAATACCCTCCCAGAGCTGTTGCTTAGATGTGAACTGCCTCACGCCATCATAGACACTCCTTTTGATGATGCTCCAGAGGTTCTGAATGGGGTAGAGGTCAGGGGAGCATGGGAGTTACACCATAAGTTTGTCTCCTTTTATGCCCATATCTGCCAGAGATGCAGATGCGTTATGTGCAGCATGAGACAGTGCATTATCATGCATGAAAATGATCTTGCTGTGGAATACACGGTTCTTCTTCTTGAACCATGGCATGAAGTGCTGTTTGAGAAACTCCACATACATTATGGATTCATCTTTACCCCTTCAGGGATCCTAAAGGGGCCGACAATCTCTCTCCCCATGATTCCAGCCCAAAACATTACTCCACCTCCTCCTTGTTGGCGCTGTAGCCATGTTTGTGTGGGGTGTCCATCAACCAGCCATCCTCCACTCCATCCATCTGGACCATCGAGCGTTGCACGGCACTCATCCATGAACAAAACAGTTTTGAAATCAGTCTTCATGTAATGCTTGGCCCACTGGAGCCGTTTCTGCTTGTGTGCAGTGGATAGAGGAGGTCGACAGGATGACATACGCACAGCTGCAAACCTCTGAAGGACCCTGCATCTTGTTGTTCGGGGGACGTTGGAGGCACCAGCAGCTTCAAAAATTTGTCTGCTGCTATGACAAGGCTTTTTTGCCGCTGCTCTTTTTACCTGACATAATTGCCTGTAGGAAAGAGTCCTCAATTTGCCCTTTTCAGCACGCACACGTGTGTACTGTGAATCAGCTACATACTTCTTGATTGCCAAGACACTTCATCCTGATCATCGCACAATGTTGATTGTAGTCATTCCTTGACCTAAACACTCCACAATTTTTTGCTTCTCAGCAGCCGACACATCCTTTTTCTTTCCCATTTTGGCAGAAAATGTAGGCTGCCTAATAATGTGGGACAGCCTTCTTAAGTAGTCTTGCCTTTCATTGGACACACCTGCCAAACTAATTAGTACAGGTATCTGCAATTGCTTACAGTGATATAAAGAGCCCTGACATACATCACCATCAATGAGTTTAACTGACAAACAAACAAATTCTTCCCTTATCACTCGTAAACACTTTTTGCATAATAATTTGGAACACAGTGTACATGTGCTTTTCCACAAAACACCAGTGGTTCACGTAGTGAATCTTACAGTTCTAACTTGCCAACCGTGGTCTGTATGGAGTTGTTCAATAAAGGGCCCAAAATTAAGATAACATAGACGGGAGAGGTCTCTATGAATAGGAATTCCTAAGTATTTGATACCCTGTGAGGGCCAGGCAAAGGGAAAGATGGACTGGATGGAATCCTGTATGGATTTGGGGAGGGAGACATCGAGGGCCTCAGACTTCGCTGCATTGATTTTAAAATTTGACCATGTAACAAAGTGATCTATTTCAGCCATAACAGCAGGGATGGATATATGTGATTGAGTGATATTGTTACGATGTTAGTAGATACCCTGAAGTCCAATGGCGTGGGCCAAGGAAGAGACTGAGACAAGAGTAGTGTGAAGGTCTATTTTAAACGCAAGTGTAAAAGGGATCACAGCAAACAGTTTATGAAGGTAAGTTCATTCCAAACAATACTTCTCAGAACATAATCTGTAAGGCACAGGCTTCCTTACTTTGTGGAATGTAAACGCTAACAATAGTCCAAGTTTACTTAGGTACAGTAATATGCAAGCAGAAATAAGGATAATAAGCAGGCGTAGGTATTCCTCAGTTGATTGTGGACTCACGTAGTAAGTAGAGAAGACAAACTGGAATATGGACCTTGATGCTGAGGAATGCAGGAGGTGCAGCGGTGGAAGCAGCGATGTCTTAGGCAGAGCTGGAGCCGGGTATTAAACACTGAGCAAAGATGGTGACTTTACCGGAAATGTGAAGATCCAGGAGAGGTCCACTTCAGGAAGACAAAAGTTCTGAGATCCCAGAGAGAGTGAAACAACAGCCAGCAGTTCCTTTCAGCAGAAGTCCCTTTAGCGGAGGATTCAGGCAGCAATCCTTTCAGCGGATGACTAGAAGTAAACACAAAGTCAGCAAGACTCTATTCAGAGGGCTAGCACAGGTGAGTAGCAAGCTACAGGCACACAATACTCAGGCAAGGCATGATTGCAACACATGCAGTTTAAGTAGATCCACAGGCAGGAATCACATGACCCCAGTGAGGCAGTGGAAGCCATCTTGGCTAAGGGAAAAACTACTGGCAAAGTAAAATTAAACCTGGCATCCTGACATTACTCCCTCCTCAGGGGTGGCCTCCGGACGTCCCCAAACCAGGCTTTTCAGGATATCTTTCATGAAATTCGGCTATCAGTCGAGAGGCGTTGATGTTCTCCACAGGTTCCCAAGAGTTCTCCTCTGCTGAATAGCCCTGCCATTTTATCAAATACTGAAGCCGGTTCCTGTGAATCCTGGAGTCCAGAATCTTTTCCACCACAAATTGTTCTTGCCCATCAACCACCACAGGATCAGGAGGAGGTGCTGTGCGTCCCTGAAAAGTACTCGATATCGTGGCCTTTAGTAATGATACATGGAAAACAGGGTGGATCCTCATGGTCCTCGGTAACTTCAGGCGACATGCAACTGAACTCACGATACCACTGATCTTAAAAGGGCCAATGAATTTTGGTCCCAATTTCTGGAGGGAACATTTAACTTCATATTCTTGGTTGACAGCCAAACCGAGTCTCCTACCTTGAAAATAGGTGCTGGCTTCCGGAACTTATCAGCAGTCCTTTTATACCTCTCTTGTGCTGACGTCAATGTTTCCTTTAGGAGTTCTAGATGTCGTTTCAGGGCGGTTAACCTCTCTGCGACCGCTGGTACAGGAGCCTCAACTGGGAATCTAGGTAGAATATGTGGATGATAACCAAGATTGGCAAAAAAGGGTGTTACCTTTGTGGATGCACTTTGGGAGTTGTTGTAGGAGAACTCTGCCAAGGGAAGCAGATCTACCCAATCATCCTGTAGATGGCCAACGTAGCACCGAAGATAAAGCTCTAGCGTCTGGTTAGTCCGCTCTGTTTGTCCATTCGTCTGGGGATGGAAGGCTGTGGATAAACAGACATTGATATTTAATGCAGAACAGAACCCCTTCCAGAATTTGGAAGTGAATTGTACCCCCCGGTCTGAGATAACTTCATCCGGAACCCCATGTAGCCTGAAAATATCTTGTATCACCAGATCTACCGTGTCCTTAGCCGATGGAAGGCCTGTGCATGGAATGAAATGGGCTGCCTTAGTTAGACGATCTACTACTACAAAGATCGAATTTTTTCCCTTGGAGGTGGGCAACTCCACAATGAAGTCCATTGAGATAGACCCCCAGGGACGAGACGGGATCGGTAGAGGCTGTAACAATCCAGTTGGTGGTGAACGAGGGGTCTTACAACGGGCACAGACTTCACAAGAACGGACATAATCCCTCACATCCTTCAGGCAATTAGGCCACCAGAAGAAACGGCTCAGAAATTCCTGTGTCTTTTGTACTCCTTTGTGACCAGCAATCTTTGAGTCATGCACAAACTTCAGGATCTGCAGCCTCATGGCTTCAGGAATGTATAGTTGTAGATCTCGAGACCACATCCCATTTTTGAAGGTCAGATTTATGTCTTCAGTAGGCTGAGATAGAAACGAATCCGAACTGTAGGCCTCCTTAATGTCTTCCCATAAATCCTGGTTCTGGATTACTCCAACAAAATTGGCATCGGACAGAATTGTCTTAGACGGGGCATCAGATATAGCATCTGTAGCGTACATTCGAGATAATGCGTCTGCTTTACCATTGCGGGAACCTGGACGGTAGGAGATGATGAAATTAAATTGGTTTAGGAATAAGCTCCATCGAGCTTGACGTGGAGACAAACATCTAGCTGATCTGACAAACTCCAGGTTACGGTGATCTGTGAGTACCGTTATTTGTTGTGCAGCTCCTTGAAGATGGTGCCTCCATTCTTTAAAGGCAGCGATAATCGCCAGTAACTCCTTATTCCCAATGTCATAATTCTGCTCTGCTGAAGAAAGTCTTCGTGAAAAGAAAGCACAGGGATGTAGCAGACTCTACTCTCCGGTTCTCTGAGAGAGTATTGCCCCTAAAGCGCAATCAGAAGCATCCACTTCAATGACAAATGGAAATGCAGGATCTGGATGAATCAGTATTGGTGCAGAGGTGAAATGATCCTTGAGGCCTTCAAAAGCCTGTTGGGCTTGCGGAGACCATGAAAAGGTTCTTCCCTTCTTTGTAAGTTGTGTAATGGGTAGGGCGACTTCCGAGAAGTTACGAATGAATCGTCTGTAGAAGTTGGCAAAGCCGATGAAGCGCTGCACCTCCTTGACACTCCTTGGGATGGGCCAGTCCTGAATCGCCTGGATCTTGCTAGAGTCCATATTTATTCCCTGTGGGGAAATTACGTAGCCCAAAAACTGAATCTCTGTCTTGTGGAACTCACATTTCTCAAGTTTGATATAGAGGAGATTCTCCCTAAGTCGCCTTAGCACAGTCTTGACATGTTCTTGATGCTCTTGTAAAGAATCAGAAAAAATCAAAATATCATCCAAGTAGATCACAACAAAATGGTCCAACAAATCCCTGAAAATGTCATTAGCTAAATGCTGGAACGAAGCAGGCGCATTGCAGAGCCCTAAAGGCATCACCAGGTATTCAAAATGTCCATAGTGACACCTAAACGCCGTCTTCCATTCGTCGCCTGGTCGAATACGAAGTAAATTGTAGGCCCCGCGGAGGTCTAGTTTAGAGAAGATTTTAGCGTGTCGTACTCTTTCAAGCAGTTCGGGTATCAGGGGTAACGGATACCGGTTTCGAATGGTAATTTTATTGAGTTCCCGATAGTCTATACAGGGTCTGAGAGACCTATCCTTTTTCTTCACAAAGAAGATGGGAGCTCCTGCTGGCGAAGAAGAGTGTCGAATGAAGCCCTTGGCCAGGTTTTCATCAATATATTCTTTTAAAGCTTGCAGTTCTGGTCCTGCCAGGGGATAGATGTGACCAAAAGGTATCCCTGCACCTGGAAGAAGTTCTATAGGACAATCGTAAGGTCTATGTGGAGGAAGCTGATCTGCGTTCCGTTTATCACAAACATCAGTGAACTCCTTGTAAATAGATGGTAAAGATAATACCTGTATCAGATGTCTCGGCTCCTGAGGCTCCTGAGTCGGTAGTGTTGCGGTTGGGCTCCCCTTGAGTGGAAAAGAAATCTCCTTGGTCTCCCAGTCTATAATGGGATTCTGTGACTGCAGCCAGGGTATTCCTAGAATTAGGGGAAAATGAGGAGAAGAAATTAACATAAAGGTGAGCGACTCCTGATGGTTGGGTTCCATGAATATCTCAAGGGGAACCGTCTCCTGATCCACGGGCCCTGAGGCTAGAAGGGAACCATCTACTGTCTCCATTGTTACTGGAGTGGCCCTCTTTTGTATTTTAATGTCATGTTTTGTGGCGAATGCAAGGTCCATAAAGTTACCACCGGCACCTGAATCAATCATTGCTGAACTGGTGATCCATTGTCCTGCAACCAAAATCTTGATGGGGAGAGAAAGGTGTGAGTTCTTCTCTTTTCGCCCCCTAGAAGGAGCAGCCGCCGATAACGAGCGGATCACCGCATTAAGAGGCAGACTGGATTCTGATGCAACTGATTCCGAGTCGGAAATATCACACTCAGCGATGGCAGCTATGGACTTGCGGGGCCGACTTGGGCAGTTGATGAGGAAGTGATCTGATTTACCGCAGTAAAAGCACAGGCTCTCTCGGAGTCGGTATTCCCGTCGCTCATCACTCCCGCGTCTCTGTAATGCGTCGACTTGCATAGGGATCGGTTCTGCATCTCGAACAGTTCTGCTGACAGGTTCCTTAGAGGAGGAAGAGAGGAAGACACTTGAACGATTCAATGCAGTCCATCTTTCCTGCTTACGCTCTGTGAGGCGAATATCTATGCGTACACAGTGATTAATAAAAGCTTCTAGCCCTTAGGGAGACTCTGTTCGGGCGAGCTCATCCTTGATGGTACTAGATAATCCTCTTCTAAAAATGGGCAGTTGAGCATTACTGTCCCAAGTCGTGTCCACTGCCAGTCTTCTAAAGTCTGTTGCATACTCAATTACAGAGTGCTTACCCTGGCGTAGTGATAACAAGGCAGCCTCAGCTGTGGCGCGACGATTGGGATCATCAAACATTTGCGCCATCATTGCCACGAAATCGTTTAAATTATTCAAACGCGGATCACGAGTTTCAATCATTGGATTTGCCCAGGCCAGAGCTCGATGAGTAAGCAGCATAATAATGCACAACACCTTCGATCTATCAGTCGGGAACTGAGCTGCATGAACATCAAAATGCAAGGTACATTGATTGATAAACCCACGAAACTTGTCACGGTCACCATTGAATTTAAACGGTGGCAGTTTTGGACTGACAGCAGAAGGGGGCTGAACCAGGTTTTGAGTCTCTAGATTTGATAGCCGTGCCCGTAGTTCCTGAAGAGACTGCCCCCACACTTGCGTGTTATGATTTGTCTGAGCCTCCAAAGCCTCCATCTTTGTCTTCAGGTTCTGCACATCAGTATGTAAAGCATTAGTAACTGTACATAGTCTCTTAACACGTGTCTCCAGAGTTTCAGACCCCGCGGACTCCATCTTTAGGCCTGAGTATCCTGTTACGATGTTAGTAGATACCCTGAAGTCCAATGGCGTGGGCCAAGGAAGAGACTGAGACAAGAGTAGTGTGAAGGTCTATTTTAAACGCAAGTGCAAAAGGGATCACAGCAAACAGTTTATGAAGGTAAGTTCATTCCAAACAATACTTCTCAGAACATAATCTGTAAGGCACAGGCTTCCTTACTTTGTGGAATGTAAACGCTAACAATAGTCCAAGTTTACTTAGGTACAGTAATATGCAAGCAGAAATAAGGATAATAAGCAGGCGTAGGTATTCCTCAGTTGATTGTGGACTCACGTAGTAAGTAGAGAAGACAAACTGGAATATGGACCTTGATGCTGAGGAATGCAGGAGGTGCAGCGGTGGAAGCAGCGATGTCTTAGGCAGAGCTGGAGCCGGGTATTAAACACTGAGCAAAGATGGTGACTTTACCGGAAATGTGAAGATCCAGGAGAGGTCCACTTCAGGAAGACAAAAGTTCTGAGATCCCAGAGAGAGTGAAACAACAGCCAGCAGTTCCTTTCAGCAGAAGTCCCTTTAGCGGAGGATTCAGGCAGCAATCCTTTCAGCGGATGACTAGAAGTAAACACAAAGTCAGCAAGACTCTATTCAGAGGGCTAGCACAGGTGAGTAGCAAGCTACAGGCACACAATACTCAGGCAAGGCATGATTGCAACACATGCAGTTTAAGTAGATCCACAGGCAGGAATCACATGACCCCAGTGAGGCAGTGGAAGCCATCTTGGCTAAGGGAAAAACTACTGGCAAAGTAAAATTAAACCTGGCATCCTGACAGATATATACTAGGACATCATCAGCAAATAGAGAGCACTTGTACTCGGTGCCTCCCACCTCAATCCACCTAATATTGGGGTTATGGCGAATTGATGAGAGCAGGTGCTCCGTCACTAGGATGTATAAGAGAGGGGACAGAGGACATCCCTGCCTTGTCCCATTGGTGATTATGAAAGGTGATGAAAATGTTCTGACGCGCCCCCTGGGCCTTGGGACACCCAGAGCCAGACCCTTTTTGGTGGATGCTGGTGGTTGTAGTCTCCGTGGCGGCGACCCGGTTCCGTGGCTCAGGGCGGTCAAACCAGTGGCGGAACTATTTATGTGGTTTTGATGTTTAAATGTCCGACTACGCCACCCGTGGATTGTGGTCAGAGTGAACCGCCGCTGCAGGGCAGACCGCTGAGGCTGGTGTTGTGGGTGCAGCAGAGCGTAGCATAACTCCCCACGGGAGGAGTATAGCCTCAGGGCAGTGTATGCGGAGGATGGGGGTGATGGTGCAGGGCAGCAGCAGTAATGACACGGAGTCAGTGATGCAGTCCAGGGCCTTTACTCACAGTTCTTATTATCCAGACCACTTCTGCAGGTAACGGCTGCCCATGTCGTACTGTGCTCACCAGGTGAGGGGCTCAGACAACTCCCAGATAACTTTGGAGCGCTTCACAGGACCCCCTTTGTGTATCCTTTGTCTGGCCTTTCTTACCAACCCTTCTGTCCGGCTGCCTCGGGCCTCCTCTTGGTAAACTTGGCGCCAGTTTCCCTGACCCTATGTGGTGCCTTCCTAGCGGGTGTAGCGAGGGGCTGTGCCACATAAAATGTCACAGCCTCTGGTTTCTAGCTGAGGGTCGTTTCCCGCCTCCACTAGTTTCGGGGACCGGTCTCCCCCTTTGGCCTGACCCCTTCACGCAGGTGGATTCGGACGTGCGGTGGCGACTCGCCCGTCCACACCCCTGGGATCCCTTCGATCCTCGTTCCTGGAGCCTTCTCCACTCCTCTTCCTTCCTTCTCCCTCTTCCAGGCCTGGGCCTCTGTTACTAGGCCCACCTCCGGAGCAGAGCTCATGCAGAGCCCCTGCTCCCTGTCACTTCTGCTCAGACTTCTCTGCACTGAACTAATATGGTGCCCACCTTTTGTACTCCCTTCTCAATGCACCCAGGAACTGCTTCCTCCCTGCTCCTGCACTACAGGGTTCCCCTTCCTCAGTGTTCCCTCCCCCCACTCCAGCCAGGGACAGGGACTGTCGTGCCCATCTCAGGGGCATATTGGTCGCCCTGCCCCACGGCAATGTGGTGTATTGCATGCAGGTGTCAGGTCCTGATCCACACTCCATCCTTACCTGAGAGTGAGATATCACACCTCTGGGTGAGGTGCAATACCTCTGTAGCAACCGAGCCCTCAGGGTGCTACAGTTCCATTTATCTTCAGCCTAGGTGACGTATTGCGATACAGGGCCGTGATTTTGGCTATAAAAGGGTCCCCTAGACCCCTACCCCAAGCTTTTTAAGAGAATAATATATGGCGTGCCAGGAGACTCTATGGAATGCTTTCTCAGCATCCAACAAGAGTATCTTCTTACAAATTTTTAACTGCATCTAGCCCAGGAAATACTTTGTGCCTAGTAGCAGTGTCTGCTAGTCAGCGGATTATCCCGGCTATTAAGCAAGCTACACCACCTGTAGTTTGGACACTTAATTTTTTCAAAGGAAATGCTTCGGGACCACGGGAAACTCAGTGAAGAGCATCAGGAGGCACCCCAAGGCATAGGGGCTGGGACTGGCGGTAGGATGCCTTGCGGTGGACAGCCGAGTTCGATCCTTCTAAAAGCTTTTTAACTGCAGCAGCTTTAGTGGACGCTACTGGAGCTGGAATTACGCGACTGCTGGCATGAGACTTGCCCTCCAATAGATCCTTGTAAAAGAATTTAAAGTGTATTCATTCAAATTAGAGAGACAATTTAAATTAAAAAGCTTAGAGCTGCCTCCACCACAGGGGGGCTCGCTCGACCCACCAGCGGACAGGCACCAGTATTGGGAGAGGGGGGCTGGCCATCAGGGTCCACCGCGGCTCTGGCACAAACCCGGCGACGCGGAGGTGGCACGGGCAGGAACGCACTGGCCGTGTCGGCTTCTCACTTTTTGGATTTTAGAAGGGCATGACATGCCTATATCTGTGTCTCCCCCTCCTTTTACTCCTCCACCTCTTTTCTTTTCGCATGACTATATGTACTTGTCACTTTTCCATGTGTTAGTTATGTCTTCTGAGCAGTTTGTCAGCTTTTAGACACCTTTGAAGGTGTTTTCTATGTGTTTCTATGTGTTTTTGTTTGCCTGCCATTGGTTTTAATGGTGTTCGAAGGTGTTCGACGAACAGTTTGACGAACAGTTCGGCGAACACAGGGGTGTTCGACGAACCGAACCGAACTCGAACACTACGGGGGTGGCTCAACACTACTCATGTCATCGACTTGCATCGATACAGAGGTCTTTGTCCGTGCCAGTTAACAGGTTGATCTGTGATGTGCCGACACGGTGGAATTCTACTCTGCACATGTTGCAGCGACTGTGCCAGCAGCAACAAACTCTGACGCAGTATGTCATGACGTATAGCTTGGGGAAACGCAGTGCGGACTTGGGTCATATCACGTTTGCAGAGTAGGAACAGATTAAGGACCTCTGCACCCTTCTGCACGGTTTTGAAATGGCTACTCAACTGGTTAGCGCTGATGATGCCATCATCAGCATCATTATTCCGGTCATATACATGCTGGAGCAAACTTTGAATAACCTGCGACAGGAGGTGGTGGACCAAGAAGAAGAGGAGGATACGGAAGGGATACCAATGTCTCAAATTTCCAGACTGTCGTCACACAGGTGGATGCCAAGTGATGGTGGATTACAGCAATCGAGGGGGTTTGGTGATACCAGGCAAACTGATAGTGAAGGTGCAAGAGCCAAGGAACTAATGGAGGAGGAAGAGGTGATGGGCGAGCAGCTGTCAGAGGATGAAGAGGATAATCATCCCCTCTCATAGAACGTAGTTGGAAGGAGGAGATGGAGGAAACAAACATCAGTGTTATGCAGCCCACAATACAGCCTGGCTTTGGACCTCCTGGAAGAGCCCAACATATGACTGCCTTCTTGATGCAATATCTGCAACATGATCAGCGTATAGTTAGGATTCAAAATAATGCTGACTACTGGATTGCACTCTGTTAGATCCACGTTATAAGAGTCAATTTTGCCAGATGCTTCCCACCCTGGAAAGGGACCCGCTTATGTTGGAGTATCGAAACAAGCTTTTCAGCAATCTAAATAGAGGTTTTCCCCAAGATAACCGTGAGGCACACTGTGTGTGTGACGCCTCTTGCTCGAAAAAGCCCTTTAGTTTACACTGGGAGAAGGGGGACTCGGAGTCGGGTCCTGTGATGGAGAGATGGGGTGCAGCCATGGCCCGGACCCGACCCGTGCTCAGGACCGTCACATTAAAAAGGATGGTGTGGGCTTATCCGGGTTGAGTGGCTGATTTACGACTACGCCACCTGTGGCACCTGGTGAAGGCCACCAGCGCCGCTGCAGTCCGCTGAGGCATGGTGTTATGGCAGCCAAAGTTCTTACTACTCCCCACAGGCGGAGCAAGGCTTCAGGGCAGAGGGACAGGATGGAGGGGGTAGTAGTTAGTGTTGAGCCACCCCCGTAGTGTTCGAGTTCGGTTCAGTTCGTCGAACACCCCTGTGTTCGCCGAACTGTTCGTCGAACTGTTCGTCGAACACCTTCGAACACCGTTAAAACCAATGGCAGGCAAACAAAAACACATAGAAACACATAGAAAACACCATCAAAGGTGTCCAAAAGCTGACAAACTGCTCAGAAGACACAACTAACACATGGAAAAGTGACAAGTACATATAGTCATGCGAAAAGAAAAGAGGTGGAGGAGTAAAAGGAGGGGGAGACACAGATATAGGCATGTCATGCCCTTCTAAAATCCAAAAAGTGAGAAGCCGACACGTTCAGTCCGCTCCTGCCCGTGCCACCTCCGTGTCGCCGGGTTTGTGCCAGAGCCGCGGTGAACCCTGACGGCCAGCCCCCCTCTCCCAATACTGGTGCCTGTCCGCTGGTGGGTCGAGCGAGCCCCCCTGTGGTGGAGGCAGCTCTAAGCTTTTTAATTTAAATTGTCTCTCTAATTTGAATGAATACACTTTAAATCCATTTACAAGGATCTATTGGAGGGCAAGTCTCATGCCAGCAGCCGCGTAATTCCAGCTCCAGTAGCGTCCACTAAAGCTGCTGCAGTTAAAAAGCTTTTATAAGGATCGAACTCGGCTGTCCACCGCAAGGCATCCTACTGCCAGTCCAAGCCCCTATGCCTTGGGGTGCCTCCTGATGCTCTTCACTGAGTATCCCGTGGTCCCGAAGCATTTCCTTTGAAAAAATTAAGTGTCCAAACTACAGGTGGTGTAGCTTGCTTAACAGCCGGGATAATCCGCTGACTAGCAGACACTGCTACTAGGCACAAAGTATTTCCTGGGCTAGATGCAGTTAAAAATTTGTAATTAGATACTCTCGTTGGATGCTGAGAAAGCATTTCATAGAGTCTCCTGGCACGCCATATATGATTCTCTTAAAAAGCTTGGGGCAGGGGTCTAGGGGACCCTTTTATAGCCAAAATCACGGCCCCGTATCGCAATACATCACCTAGGCTGAAGATAAATGGAACTGTAGCACCCTGAGGGCTCGGTTGCTACAGAGGTATTGCACCTCACCCAGAGGTGTGATATCTCACTCTCAGGTAAGGATGGAGTGTGGATCAGGACCCGACACCTGCATGCATTACACCACATTGCCGTGGGGCAGGGCGACCAATATGCCTCTGAGATGGGCACGACAGTCCCTGTCCCTGGCTGGAGTGGGGGGAGGGAACACTGAGGAAGGGGAACCCTGTAGTGCAGGAGCAGGGAGGAAGCAGTTCCTGGGTGCATTGAGAAGGGAGTATAAAAGGTGGGCACCATCTTAGTTCAGTGCAGAGAAGTCTGAGCAGAAGTGGCAGGGAGCAGGGGCTCTGCATGAGCTCTGCTCCGGAGGCGGGCCTAGTAACAGAGGCCCAGGCCTGGAAGAGGGAGAAGGAAGGAAGAGGAGCGGAGAAGGCTCCAGGAACGAGGAATGAAGGGATCCCAGGGGTGCGGACGGGCGAGTCGCCACCGCACGCCCGAATCCACCTGCGTGGAGGGGTCAGGCCAAAGGGGGAGACCGGTCCCCGAAACTAGTGGAGGCAGGAAACGACCCTCAGCTAGAAACCGGAGGCTGTGACATTTTATGTGGCGCAGCCCCTCGCTACACCCGCTAGGAAGGCACCACATAGGGTCAGGGAAACTGGCGCCAAGTTTACCAAGAGGAGGCCCGAGGCAGCCGGACAGAAGGGTTGGTAAGAAAGGCCAGACAAAGGACACACAAAGGGGGTCCTGTGAAGCGCTCCAAAGTTATCTGGGAGTTGTCTGAGCCCCTCACCTGGTGAGCACAGTACGACGTGGGCAGCCGTTACCTGCAGACGTGGTCTGGATAATAAGAACTGTGAGTAAAGGCCCTGGACTGCATCACTGACTCCGTGTCATTACTGCTGCTGCCCTGCACCATCACCCCCATCCTCCGCATACACTGCCCTGAGGCTATACTCCTCCCATGGGGAGTTATGCTACGCTCTGCTGCACCCACAACACCAGCCTCACCGGTCTGCCCTGCAGCGGCGGTTCACTCTGACCGCAATCCACGGGTGGCGTAGTCGGACATTTAAACATCAAAACCACATAAATAGTTCCGCCACTGGTTTGACCACCCTGAGCCACGGAACCGGGTCGCCGCCACGAAGACTACAACCACCAGCATCCACCAAAAAGGGTCCGGATCCGGGTGTCCCAAGGCCCAGGGGGTGCATCAGAACATTTTCATCACCTTTCACAATCACCAATGGGACAAGGCAGGGATGTCCTCTGTCCCCTCTCTTATACATCCTAGTGACGGAGCACCTGCTCTCATCAATTCGCCATAACCCCAATATTAGGTGGATTGAGGTGGGAGGCACCGAGTACAAGTGCTCTCTATTTGCTGATGATGTCCTAGTATATATCACTCAATCACATATATCCATCCATGCTGTTATGGCTGAAATAGATCACTTTGTTACATGGTCAAATTTTAAAATCAATGCAGCGAAGTCTGAGGCCCTCGATGTCTCCCTCCCCAAATCCACATAGGATTCCATCCAGTCCAACTTTCCCTTTGCCTGGCCCTCACAGGGTATCAAATACTTTGGAATTTCTATTCATAGAGACCTCTCCCATCTATGTTATCTTAATTTTGGGCCCTTTATTGAACAACTCCATACAGACCACGGTTGACAAGTTAGAACTGTAAGATTCACTACGTGAACCAATGGTGTTTTGTGGAAAAGCACATGTACACTGTGTTCCAAATTATTATGCAAAAGGTGTTTAGGAGTGATAAGGGAAGAATTTGTTTGTTTGTCAGTTAAACTCATTGATGGTGATGTGTGTCAGGGCTCTTTATATCACTGTAAGCAATTGCAGACACCTGTGCTAATTAGTTTGGCAGGTGTGTCCAATGAAAGGCAAGACTACTTAAGAAGGCTGTCTCACATTATTAAGCAGCCTACATTTTCTGCCAAAATGGGAAAGAAAAAGGATGTGTCGGCTGCTGAGAAGCAACAAATTGTGGAGTGTTTAGGTCAAGGCATGACTACAATCAACATTGTGCGATGATCAGGATGAAGTGTCTTGGCAATCAAGAAGTATGTAGCTGATTCACAGTACACACGTGTGCGTGCTGATAAGGGCAAATTGAGGACTCTTTCCTACAGGCAATTACGTCAGGTTAAAAGAGCAGCGGCAAAAATGCCTTGTCATAGCAGCAGACAAGTTTTTGAAGCTGCTGGTGCCTCCAACGTCCCCCGAACAACAAGATGCAGGGTCCTTCAGAGGTTTGCAGCTGTGCATACGCCATCCTGTCGACCTCCTCTATCCACTTCACACAAGCAGAAACGGCTCCAGTGGGCCAAACATTACATGAAGACTGATTTCAAAACTGTTTTGTTCACGGATGAGTGCCGTGCAGCAATCGATGGTCCAGATGGATGGAGTGGAGGATGGCTGGTTGATGGACACCCCACGCAAACACGGCTACAGCACCAACAAGGAGGAGGTGGAGTAATGTTTTGGGCTGGAATCATGGGGAGAGAGATTGTCGGCCCCTTTAGGATCCCTGAAGGCGCTAAAGATGAACTCCATAATGTATGTGGATTTTCTCAAACAGCACTTCCTGCCATGGTTCAAGAAGAAGAACCGTGTATTTCACAGCAAGATCATTTTTTTGCATGATAATGCACCATCTCATGCTGCACATAAAACATCTGCATCTCTGGCTGATATGGACATAAAAGGGGACAAACTTATGGTGTGACCCCCATGCTCCCCTGACCTCTACCCCATTCAGAACCTCTGGAGCATCATCAAAATTAGTGTCTATGATGGCGGGAGGCAGTTCACATCTAAGCAACAGCTCTGGGAGGGTATTCTGTCCTCATTCAAAACAATTGAAGCTGAAACCATCCAAAACCTGACAAATTCAATGGACGAGAGAGTTCAGAAGCTCCTTTCGAACAAGGGGACAAGGGGTCCTATGTGAAAATGTAACATCACCTAGAATAAAGTTTTGAGTTGAAAACTGTTTGATTTCAGTTTCTAATAACCTGCTAATGCTTATAATTTCAAAAATGACCATTTTTTTGGTCTTTATTAAAATGAAAAGGTTGATCGAAAAGTTTGGGGGATCTAAGAGTGTGGTAACCCAGTAGTCATGATTACTTCGAATTCTGACAATATGAGGGTCATGTTGCAGGTAGTGCAGCAAGAAGACACTTATTTGTCTAGCGCATCTCGGAGCCCCAAAATTATTTTCCGGGCTAGATGCAGCTAAAAATTATTATTAATTTTAAATCTGGTGGAGCTTAGTATAGATGGCCTAATAGGATCAGTGCTGCACACTGCTACAAAGCCCAAATTATTTTCCAGTCAAGATACAGATAAACATGATTAGTAATTTTAAATCTGGTGGAGCTTATTATAGATGGCCTAATAGAATCAGTGCTGCACACTGCTACAAAGCCCAAATTATTTTCCAGCCAAGATACAGATAAACATGATTAGTAATTTGAAAGCCTAAAACGGTTGGTAGGGTGATTTTAACCAATCATCAAGCTTTTACTCTCCCCAGGATGACACAGGGGTAGAAAAGTCGTTTCGGATCCATGATTTGTTCATCTTTATGAACGTGAGTCTGTCAACATTATCATTGGAGAGCCGCGTGCGCTTATCTGTCAGCACACCACCAGCAGCGCTGAACACACGTTCAGACAGAACGCTGGCTGCGGGGCATGACAAGATCTCCAAGGCGTAAGTGGCTAGCTCCGGCCATTTATCCAGATTGGAAGCCCAAAAAGAGCAAGGGTCCAGTGACACAGTCATGGCTTCAATGTTTACTTGGAGATACTCCTGTACCATCGTCTCTAGGCGTTGACTATGTGTCAGACTTCTTGTCTCCTGTGGCCTTGCAAAGGATGGGCTAAAAAAGTGGTGAAATGAATCCGCAAAATTGATGTTACCAGCAGATACTGTGGTTCTGTTACGGTTTGAGTGCTGAACACTTGACGGTCCCACGGTTGGCAAGTTGGAACTATAAGATTCACTACGTGCACCACTGGTGTTTTGTGGAAAAGCACATGTAAGATTCTGCAAC
The DNA here is from genome assembly GCF_046119375.1 of Phyllobates terribilis. Taxonomy (NCBI): domain Eukaryota; kingdom Metazoa; phylum Chordata; class Amphibia; order Anura; family Dendrobatidae; genus Phyllobates; species Phyllobates terribilis. Next base: position 119,284,124 of record NW_027362772.1, read on the forward strand.
AGTCTGTGCTGATACTTCTGCATGCGTGCATCCCTTTCTATGGCAGGAATAATTTCTGCAAATTTACTTTTGTACCGGGGATCTAACAGTGTGGCAACCCAGTAGTCAGGATTATTTCTAATTCTCACAATTCGAGGGTCATGTTGCAGGTAGTGCAGCAAGAAGACATAAATGTGTGTTGCGCATCCAGGAGCACCAAGTCCCTGTTGTGTTGGTGGCGAGGTAACAATCATGCTTCCTTCCTCTGTCCTCTCCCCCCAACCTCGCACAACAGAAATGTGATCAAGGTCTCCCTCATCTGATGAGTCTTCCATCAGTTCGTCCTCCACTTCTTCCTGGGCTCCTGCACCTTCCTCACTAATTTGGCTGCTACTATGCGCCCTGGTAAAACCATCTCCCCCACCCTCACATGCCTGCCGCCTTGGTGCTGCCGACCGTCTGGACCTTGCAAATGTCAGCCCTTCCGCATACAACTCCTCCTCCTCTACTTCCTCCACCTCCTCTTGTGCCACCACCTGACTCCGAATTCTGTTTAACATGTGCTCCAGCATGTAAATCACCGGAATAGTCATGCTGATAATGGCATCGTCAGCACTAAACATCTTCGTCGCCATTTCAAAACTGTGCAGAAGGGTGCATAGGTCCCTGATCTGAGACCACTCCTCCAGCGTGATTTGCCCCACCTCTGGATCTCGTTGGCCCAGGCTATACGTCAGAACGTATTGCACCAGGGCTTGTCGGTGCTGCCACAGTCGCTGCAACATGTGCAGAGTTGAATTCCGCCGGGTAGTCACATCACATTTTAGCCGGTGAAGTGGCCCAACGACTTCTGTAGAGATGTAAGTCACTGAGCTGCGGGATGCGAACGGCGGAAGTGAGCACACAGCGACCATGCCCTCTGCAGAAGGCCATCTAGTCTGGGATAGTGGGCTAAAAATTGCTGGACAACCAGGTTCAACACGTGAGCCATACAAGGCACGTGTGTGACATTGCCCTGGTGAAGGGCCGCACCCAGGTTTGCAGCATTGTCGCACACGGCCTTCCCTGGTTTCAGGTCCAGTGGAGACAACCATTCATGAAATTGGTTCTCCAGAGCTGACCACAACTCCTCAGCTGTGTGACTCACATTTCCCAGACATTTCAAAGTAAAAACCACCTGATGACGATGAGTCCTACTGCCAGCATAGTAAGGAGGTGTGCAGGATCCCTTCTGCGCAGTTAGAAAGCTTGTGGCATGACCAGACAGGCTTTGGGTGCAGGTGGAAGACCGAGAGGAGGTTGAGGAGGCAGAAGCAGTGGAGGAACTTTGACATAAAGAGGATTGACGCACAACTCGTGGGGACAGCAAGACTTGGACAGCAGCCCCTTGTCCTGCTGTCACCATAGTTACCCAGTGCCCAGTCAGCGACATGTAACGCCCCTGTCCATGCCTACTCGTCCAAGTGTCTGTGGTGAAATGCACCCTGTCACACACAGAGTTTCTCAAAGAAGCGGTGATGTTGTGTGCGACATGCTGGTGGAGCCCAGGCACACCTTTCTTTGAGAAGTAGTGCCGACTGGGCATCTGGTACTGGGGCACTGCGACGGACATAAGGTCTCGAAAATCCTCTGTGTCCACCAGGCGGAAAGGCAGCATTTCTGTAGCCAAGAGCTTGCAGATGGTGAAATTCAACCTCTTAGCTTTCTCATGGTTAGGAGGAAATGGTCTTTTACTTGTCCACATCTGAGGGACCGAGGGCTGGCTATTGTGCTTAGACGGGGTTGATAAGGGTGTCCATGGCAAACTGCCGGTCTGTGAGGAAGATGCAGGCGGACATGTTAGGTTGCCTTGATCCAAAGGTGGTGCTATCGATGTCGGACAGCGCTCAACACCAGCTGGTGTTACCACCTCCAAAGAAAATGATGACCTGCCAATCACGCTGGCTGTTGCGGGTAAAGAGGTGGCAGGTCTGCGTCCCAAAACAGGTGTGACTGCTGTCCCCCCAGTCACAGAGGATGAAGAGGCCGCGGATGCACAAGATGTGGCAGACGGTGGTTGGCCCGGCCGGCTAGGCCGCATTGTAGCACAGTGAGCTTCCCACTGCAACTTATGCTTCATGTCCATGTGCCGGTTCATGCATGAAGTACTCAAACTATGTATTTTTTGGCCTCTACTTAGCTCTTGCTGACAAATGTTACAGATAACACGAGTTGGGTCATCTTTATCGATCTGAAAAAATGCCCAGGCTATGCAAGGCTTAGCACCCATGCGACCTGAAGAGCCACCACGACTTGTGGTGAGAGGCAGAGTTGTGTTTGAGGATGCAGTTGTTGACGTGCTTCCAGTACTACGTCTCTGTCCAGGAAGGCACAACCTGACCTCGTCGTCACTAGCATCTTCCTCCACCTCCTCTGCTGACCTCATCTCTTGGCTGACTGTGGGTTGACAGTAAGTGGGATCTCCAACCTCATCATCATCACCCTGTGCGTTATCACACCCGTCGTCCTCAGAGCCAACCTGTTCCTGCCCTGACAAAATACTAAAGTTGTCGCTCCAATCAGGTATTTGAGTCTCATCATCGTCTTCCTCATTGTCTCCACCAACAGGAGTTACAGTTTGGGAATGAGGGTCTACATTATGGTCAGAACCTTCTGCGTCTGGTCCTGGATCCGACTCATAAAGATTCTGGGCATCAGTGCAGATCATTTCCTCGTCTGGATTCACAGAAGCGCTGGAGTCGACCTCTGATTCCCAGGCTATAGTATGAGTAAACAGCTCTGCAGACTCAACCATCTGTTCTACCTCATACTCAGACGGGCAGCTGGAGATTTGGGCGCTGTGAGGAAGCAAGTGCAATTGGGGTGACACCTTTGAGGACTGGAGTATTTGTGATGTTGAAGTTGATGTGGAGGAGAGCCCACTTAAAGGAGCACTTGATATCCGTTGAAGCACCTGCTGTTTTTGTGCCTCATCTGGAATTTGTAGCGATTGGCGTGGCCGTAAGAAAGGGATCTTATCACATTGTCCGCTAAAAGAAGTAGACATTTTAGTTTGGCTGGAAGATGGTCTTTCTTCTGCAGATGTTACTGTTGCTTTAACACCTACCCCACGGACACAACCTTTTTTCCCCTTCCCAACACGCCTATTCCCCTTTCCACCAGCAGCAGGCCTGTTTCCACTCATTTTGGTGGTTAACTAATTCACAACTCTGGAGTTGTTTGCACAAAAAAACAATGGATGGGAACCGAGCAGAGCTGAGTGGCCAAACTGTGGTATTTGGCCAAAACTATTGGCTGGTTTAGATGCAGAAAAAAATTATATTCAATTTGCAACCTGGTGGAGGTCAGTATAGATGGACTAATAGAACAAGTCCCACACACAGCTAGAAGCCCAAATATTTTTTCAGAGGTAGATGCAGAAAAAAATTGTATTCAGTTTGCAACCTGATGGAGGTCAGTATAGATGGACTAATGGAACAAGTCCTACACACAGCTAGAAGCCCAAATATTTTTCAGAGGTAGATGCAGAAAAAAAATATATTCAGTTTGCAACCTGATGGAGGTCAGTATAGATGGACTAATAGAGAAAGTCCCACACACTGCTAGAAGGCCAAATATTTTTTCAGAGCTAGATGCAGACAAAAAATTATTTTTCATTTGCAACCTGATGGAGGTCAGTATAGATGGACTAATAGAGAAAGTCCCACACACAGCTAGAAGGCCAAATATTTTTTCAGAGCTAGATGCAGATAAAAATTATTTTTAATTTGCAACCTGATGGAGGTCAGTATAGATGGACTAATAGAGAAAGTCCCACACACTGCTAGAAGGCCAAATATTTTTTCAGAGCTAGATGCAGATAAAAATTATTTTTAATTTGCAACCTGATGGAGGTCAGTATAGATGGACTAATAGAGAAAGTCCCACACACTGCTTGAAGGCCAAATATTTTTTCAGAGCTAGATGCAGAAAAAAATTATATTCAGTTTGCAACCTGATGGAGGTCAGTATAGATGGACTAATAGAGATAGTCCCACACACTGCTAGAAGGCCAAATATTTTTTCAGAGCTAGATGCAGACAAAAAATTATTTTTAGTTTGCAACCTGATGGAGGTCAGTATAGATGGACAAATAGAGAAAGTCCCACACACTGCTAGAAGGCCAAATATTTTTTCAGAGCTAGATGCAGATATAAATTATTTTTAATTTGCAACCTGATGGAGGTCAGTATAGATGGACTAATAGAGAAAGTCCCACACACTGCTAGAAGGCCAAATATTTTTTCAGAGCTAGATGCAGAAAAAAATTATATTCAGTTTGCAACCTGATGGAGGTCAGTATAGATGGACTAATAGAACAAGTCCCACACACAGCTAGAAGCCCAAATATTTTTTCAGAGGTAGATGCAGAAAAAAATTATATTCAGTTTGCAACCTGATGGAGGTCAGTATAGATGGATTAATAGAACAAGTCCCACACACAGCTAGAAGCCCAATATTTTTTCAGAGGTAGATGCAGATAAAAAATATATTCAGTTTGCAACCTGATGGAGGTCAGTATAGATGGACTAATAGAGAAAGTCCCACACACTGCTAGAAGGCCAAATATTTTTTCAGAGCTAGATGCAGACAAAAAATTATTTTTAATTTGCAACCTGATGGAGGTCAGTATAGATGGACTAATAGAGAAAGTCCCACACACTGCTAGAAGGCCAAAAATTTTTTCAGAGCTAGATGCAGAAAAAAATTATATTCAGTTTGCAACCTGATGGAGGTCAGTATAGATGGACTAATAGAACAAGTCCCACACACAGCTAGAAGGCCAAATATTTTTTCAGAGGTAGATGCAGATAAAAATTATTTTGAATTTGCAGCCTGATGGAGGTCAGTATAGATGGACTAATAGAGAAAGTCCCACACACTGCTAGAAGGCAAATATTTTTTCAGAGCTAGATGCAGACTAAAAATTATTTTTAATTTGCAACCTGATGGAGGTCAGTATAGATGGACTAATAGAGAAAGTCCCACACACTGCTAGAAGGCCAAATATTTTTTCAGAGCTAGATGCAGACAAAAAAATATTTTTAATTTGCAACCTGATGGGGGTCAGTATAGATGGACTAATAGAGAAAGTCCCACACACTGCTAGAAGGCCAAATATTTTTTCAGAGCTAGATGCATACAAAAAATTATTTTTAATTTGCAACCTGATGGAGGTCAGTATAGATGGACTAATAGAGAAAGTCCCACACACTGCTAGAAGGCCAAATATTTTTTCATAGCTAGATGCAGATAAAAATTATTTTTAATTTGCAACCTGATAGAGGGCAGTATAGATGGACTAATAGAGAAAGTCCAACACACTGCTAGAAGGCCAAATATTTTTTCAGAGCTAGATGCAGAAAAAAATTATATTCAGTTTGCAACCTGATGGAGGTCAGTATAGATGGACTAATAGAACAAGTCCCACACACAGCTAGAAGCCCAAATATTTTTTCAGAGGTAGATGCAGATAAAAATTATTTTTAATTTGCAACCTGATGGAGGTCAGTATAGATGGACTAATAGAGAAAGTCCCACACACTGCTAGAAGCCCAATATTTTTTCAGAGGTAGATGCAGAAAAAAAATATATTCAGTTTGCAACCCAATGGAGGTCAGTATAGATGGACTAATAGAACAAGTCCCACACACTGCTAGAAGCCCAAATATTTTTTCAGAGCTAGATGCAGACAAACAATTATTTTGAATTTGCAGCGTGATGGAGGTTAGTATAGATGGACTAATAGAACAAGTCCCACACACTGCTAGAAGGCCAAATATTTTTTCAGAGCTACATGCAGAAAAAAATTATATTCAGTTTGCAACCTGATGGAGGTCAGTATAGATGGACTAATAGAACAAGTCCCGCACTGCTAGAAGCCCAAATATTTTTTCAGAGCTAGATGCAGAAAAAAATTATATTCAATTTGCAACCTGATGGAGGTCAGTATAGATGGACTAATAGAATGATGCTATGCCCAAAAGATTTTACTTCACTAGGTGCATTAAAAAAATTGGTATTCTATACACAGGTGGTATATCTTGCAACACAGATAGGCTACTCCACTGACTAACACACTCTGCAATAGGCCAAAAAGGATTAGCTTTGCTAGATTCAGCCAAATGCTGTGAAAAAAACTTGCACAGCACTGGCACAGACCTGCCTGGCAAAAACTGATAGGAACTGATGTAACCTAGTCCTGAAAAGGACTGCAATTACAATTAGTCTTTACTCCCACAATCTATCTATTTAAGAGCACAGACCTGCCTGATAAAAGTCGTAGGAAATGCTGTAACCTAGTCCTTAAAAGGACTGCAATCACAACTATTCCCTACTCCCAAGCTATCTGTAGATTTGTGCGAAAATTGGCTTGAAATTAACAAGGTATAGCACACACAGCAACAGCGGTGCTGTCTAACACGCAGCTGCAGCAGTGAGAAAATGGTAGCGACGGGGAAAATGGCTTGGTCTTATAGGGCAAGGACATGTGACATACACTGCCAATGACACATGCCCTTGCTTGTGTGAAAAAAAGCACTTCGCTCCGTGTGTGCGCTGCTGATAGGCTGACAGATTGCACCTTCCCACTATAAATGCGGGAAAGAGAAAAAAAAATGGAGATCTTCATTATTCCTGCAGAGATCTATCCCCTGCCCCTCCCCCCACCCCGCTGTACACTCAAACTGCGTATTAACATTAATTTTCATCATTACTGAGAAAAAATCCAGTTATGATTTTGGTGCACGAACAGTTATCGAACATAACCTCGAACAGCCGAATTTTTCTCAAATCGTTCGTGTTCGCCGAACGGCTCAAACACCGCCCAAAACAGCTCGAATTTGAGATTGGCGAACAGTTCGAGTCGAACAACGCTCATCTCTAGTAGTAGTAGAGGGAGACGGGCGCCGCGTCATGCGGTGTAGCACAGAATAAACAGTCCGGAGGCCATAGGGGTGAACTTCCAAGGCTTTACTTACTTTAGAGATGGCATAAGGAAGGCGACTCCCTGCTCCCTGCGGAGTCCTGCGGTCCCCAGGGACGGGGTCCGACAACCTCTGAGTAAGTCCAGCATTCAGTCGGGACCCTACACCAGAGAGTTCCTGAACTACAGACCGAATCTTTTCCTGTCCGTGTGTGTGCGAATAGGCCGGGTCTCCCTCTGAGCTCCACTCAGAACAAGGGCACGGGTGGCAGCTCCGCTCCGTCCGATACCCGGTGGGATCCTCAGGGCCTACCGGGCTTTCCCGACCAGGACATGGAGTAGCAAGGTCGGGTGTCGGGGGCTGGTACCCCTCTTGCAACCGGACTCCATCTGAATATATCAGCATGGCGAGGACAGGTGGCGTACACCGCTCCGTCTGCATCCTGCCTGGCATCCATTTGCTGTGGAGCCACACTCTTAAGCTCCGGGCCTACTTGGTCCTGGTCCTTGACCGGGTAGAGACATTCCTTGTCTACAACCTACCCCTCGTCCCAAGGCCGGGGCACGAGGGCTGTGTCTCCATCCGATGCGGGCCCACACAGGATCCGCGTTAGGGTGGGAGATCACAGTGCCAGACGTGACTACCACTGTCAGTCAGAGAACGATCAAAGACCTTAAGACCAAAATGGCTTTTTATTAAATATGAAATTTAAAGTGTAACTAACTTGTAAGTCCTCCACCCTCACCCACTAACTGGTTCCCCTAACTCTTGGTTCCCCAGTCTCCCTGTAACCAGGGGAGCAGCACTTAGTGCATACTAGCCCCTTCTGGTGGAGAAATGTGGTGTTGGATGCAAAGTTTGGGTCACGACTATCACACTGTTCTTACCTCAGAGGAGGAACACTACACTCCATTAGAGAAGTGCAGCATCCCTGTGGCGGTCGAACCCTCAGGGGCGCCACATTCCCCCCTGGTAAAACACAGCACGTCCGCGGGCTGCAAAAGAGTAACACCCAGGAAATTTTCTTTTTAATATAAACATGAGCTATCTTCCCTTTATGGGAGGCACATCTTCTTAAACGTTGCATAACAGGTTATACAGTACAAAAATACAAAAGAATAAAATTATAAAAGTGCTAGCATTTTTCCAGAGACATTTTGTGCAAACAGACGGGTTAAGGTGCAAAAACGCAGAGTCAGTTCAGAAGTGCGAGGGACCTGTCCCAAACCCCCAACTTTGCCCTGGGGTGGCTGCAGTGCATGAAGATCCCGAGTTGGACCTCCCAGAGAGCCACCCTGACAGGTTTTCCTTCTGAGGTCTTGAGGTAGAAAATATCCGCGGTTTTGTATAAAACCAATATAGAGCACCTAAAAAGATGCAAACTATATACAAGGAAAAGAGTCTGTCTCCTGCCAGTCCGCAGGGACACAAGTCTCTAGAAACCGGGGATTATAAAATAAGCAAAAATAGGAAAGTCAACACTTAAACTTACAAACAAAACTGCAACAGCCGGGGCTGCTTAAACCTCGGGTTACCTCCTGGGAAAAGGCTCGTTCCTCCCCACGGAGGCTAACCAGTCCCCTGAGCCCGAGCGCGAGGGGGCATCGCTCCCAGACACTTTGTGTACATCCAGGGCATACCACCCTCACACCCCCTGGTGGCGAGAAATGGTCACTGTATCGCCCGGGAAGAGGTTCCGACCAGGGTGTCCTTTCTTCAGACGCGGCTCGACGTCCCGCCGGCTGACAAACACGTCGTCCTGGTACTGGGGACTTCTAATGAACCCCCACCCAGCCTCATGGTGGAAGCGGACGACTTGCCCTTCCACGCGGGGACTGGGACGGGTGGCCTCCTCCTGTAGAGCCCGGCATTTGGCAGCTTTGGCCCGTACCTCTAGACGTTCACAGCGGAGCTCCCGTTGACGCTGCTCACGAGCGAGCTGGAAGATCTGGTCGCTGCACCACTGGCTCCTCCTCCGTGCTTCAGCCTGGGTCTCCAGGGTGAAGCCCATTAACTCCCCCCCTGGTTGTCCCAGGCCCACTCCTCAGCCTCGGGCCAGGTTACTGCTGGTGCGGGTAGCGGGGTCAACAAAGGTTGCTGCGGGTCCTCTACAGGCGTGGACCAGTCCGGGTTGGAGCCGGTGGATTCCTCTGCAGTTTCAGGAACCTCCGTTTCAGGGTTAGGGCGGCATCGCAGGTCCCCACTCATAGCTGCCACTTGCAGCTCTGGAGCCAAGGCTTGCTCCCAGGTGGCCGCGTGGGGTATTAAATACTCCGTCATAAGGTCCAGGATTGTTACAGTAGGCTCTGCAGCTGGGGCAGGGCTAGCACACTCACCCGCCACTGGGCCGCTCTCGACCTCTGTCATCGCGTCGCCTTGTCCTGGGACCTCAACTCCTTGGCGGCGGTCCCGGATACGCAGCAGCATCTCTTCTCGCCACGCAGCCCTCGCCACGCAGCCGTTGCCGCCTCCTGGGCCTCTCTCTGTCTCCGCAAGAGACCCGGAGCTTCCTGCCGGAGAAATTAAAAATCTCCCGATGTGAGGATACTTCTGCCTCGTTCTCTGCCGGGTGAAGGGCCTGAACAGGGTTCAGAAGGTGCGTTGGGTTGCTCTCCAGAAGCGTCCATGTCTGCCTCTGACGAATGCCAAGTTCCGACTGCAATGGCCGCACCTTGTTGCTTTTCTTCTTCCTCCTCTTTTGGGGCGGTTCCTGGGCGGAATGCTGACAGGCCCGCCTTCGTTCAGCCCATCCAGTTTGACGGGCATTACCACGCGGACAGTCTCTGATGGAATGGGCAGTTCACATTTTTGGCGCCATGCGGGAGCCCAGCCCATGATGGTAGGCGTTTAAAGTCAGTCTTTTCACAGCATTATGGCGTCTGTTCTTCTTGGGCGGGCGCCATTTTAAGTGTAAAACGACAGTTCAAGGTGTAAGGCACACAGTACCCAGTAGCAATGGGTACTTCCTTCCAATGCTGCGGGCACGCGATCCTGCCGACTATGCCAGGTTGTGACGCCTCTTGCTCGAAAAAGTCCTTTCGTTTACACTGGGAGATGGGGGACTCGGAGTCGGGTCCTGTGATGGAGAGATGGGGTGCAGCCATGGTCCGGACCCGACCGGTGCTCAGGGCCGTCACATTAAAAGAGATGGTGTGGGCTTATCCGGGTTGAGTGGCTGATTTACGATTACGCCACCTGTGGCACCTGGTGAAGGCCACCAGCGCCGCTGCAGTCCGCTGAGGCATGGTGTTATGGCGGCCAAAGTTCTTACTACTCCCCACAGGCGGAGCAAGGCCTCAGGGCAGAGGGACAGGATGGAGGGGGTAGTAGTAGAGGGAGACGGGTGCCGCGTCATGCAGTGTAGTGCAGAATAAACAGTCCGGAGGCCATAGGGGTGAACTTCCAAGGCTTTGCTCACTTTAGAGATGGCAGAAGGAAGGCGACTCCCTGCTCCCTGCGGAGTCCTGCGGTCACCAGGACGGGGGTCCGACAACCTCCGAGTAAGTCCAGCATTCAGTCGGGACCCTACACCAGAGTGTTCCTGAACTACTGACCGAATCCTTTCCTGTCCGTGTGTGTGCGAATAGGCCGGGTCTCCCTCTGAACTCCTCTCAGAACAAGGCCACGGGTGGCAGCTCCGCTCCTTCTGATACCCGGTGGAATCCTCAGGGCCTACCGGACTTTCCTGACCAGGACATGGAGCAGCAAGGTCGGGTGTCGGGGGCCGGTACCCCTCTTGCAGCCGGACTTCCTCTGAATATATCAGCATGGTGAGGACAGGTGGCGTACACCGCTCCGTCTGCATCCTGCCTGGGATCCATTTGCTGTGGAGCCACACTCTTAAGCTCCGGGCCTTCTTGGTACTGGTCCTTGACCGGGTCAAGACATTCCTTGTCTACAACCTACCCCTCGTCCCAAGGCCGGGGCACGAGGGCTGTGTCTCCATCCGATGCTGGCCCACACAGGATCCGCGTTAGGGTGGGAGATCACAGTGCCAGACTTGACTACCACTGTCAGTCAGAGAACGATCTAAGACCTTAAGACCAAAATGGCTTTTTATTAAATATGAAATTTAAAGTGTAACTAGCTTGTAAGTCCTCCACCCTCACCCACTAACTGGTTCCCCTAACTCTTGGTTCCCCAGTCTCCCTGTAACCAGGGGAGCAGCACCTAGTACATACTAGCCCCTTCTGGTGGAGAAATGTGGTGTTGGATGCAAAGGTTGGGTCACGACTATCACACTGTTCTTACCTCAGAGGTGGAACACTACACTCCATTAGAGAAGTGCAGCATCCCTGTGGCGGTCGAACCCTCAGGGGCGCCACATGTGCATCGCAGCTGTAGTCTTTCAACCTCCGGCACGTCAGTTCGTCAATGCCAAAATATTAGCAGCAGCTGAGTAAGTGGCAGAAGCAATTTCTGTGAGTCCTTTCACACATTTTTTACAACAGCTCGTGCACCAGCACAACAGAGTACAAGTCTGACACATGGTGAGCGACTGGAGAGGATGGTGCAGGAGTATGTAGAGTTCAATATCAATACCATCAGGGAGGGTTTGAACCCTTTTACAATTTGGTCTTCAAAAATGGATGAATGGCCTGAGGTCGCCTCTCACACCTTGGATGTTTTATCATGCCCGGCAGCCAGTTCTCTCTGAATGTGTCTTCAGCGCTGCTGGGAGTGTCTTGACGGATAAGCACACCCGGCTGTCCACTAAAAGTGTAGACTGCCTAACTTTCATCAAGATGAACAAGTCATGGATCTCCAAGGACTATTGCACCCCAATTGCAGACTGTACAGAGTAGGCGATGTTGTCATTTTGAGTGTGCTGCATTGATCTCTTGAAATTGCAGTCTGTGATATGGCTTCTGTGCCTGCTCTTGCAGCTGCTGCTACTGCAGGTTTTAGGCCCTAATTTTAGGAAATGTGGAGAATTCTGATTGTGTCTCCATCCATTGGGTTGGTTGTAGTTGAACAGGTTTGGGCCTGCGTTAAACTACTTGTAGTCTGATGATATTGATGCCACTTTGGTGGTGTTAAGCCCTCATTAAGGCAATGTGAACACTCCTGGTTAGGTCTCCATCTCCTGGGTTGGCTGTTCTGGAAGAGGTGTGGGTCTTATTTACACTATTTGTACAGTAGTGAAATTGATGCCACTTTGCTGGCATCTGCCTCTAATTTTTGGAAATGAGGGCAATCTTGAATGGGTCTCCATCCATTGGGTTGACTGTAGTGAAAGATGTTTTGGTCTCCATGTATTTTTATACACTGCTCAAAAAAATAAAGGGAACACTCAAATAACATATCCTAGATCTGAATGAATGAAATATTCTCATTGAATACTTTGTTCTGTACAAAGTTGAATGTGCTCACAACAAAATCACACAAAAATCATCAATTGAAATCAAATTTATTAACTCATGGAGGCCTAGATTTGGAGTCACCCCCAAAATTATAGTGGAAAAACACACAACAGGCTGATCCAACTTTGATGTGATGTCCTTAAAATAAGTCAAAATGAGTCTCAGTATTGTGTGACCTCCACGTGCCTGTATGATCTCCCTACAATGCCTGGGCATGCTCCTGATGAGGTTGCGAATGGTCTCCTGCGGGATCTCCTCCCAGACCTGGACTAAAGCATCCGCCAACTCCTGGACAGTCTGTGATGCGACGTGACGGTGGATGGGGCGAGACATTATGTCCCAGTTGTACTCAATCGGATTCAGGTCTGGGGAACGGGCGGGCCAGTCCATAGCTTCAATGCCTTCATCTTGCAGGAACTGCTGACACACTCCAGACACATGAAGTCTGGCATTGTCCTGCATTAGGAGGAACTCGGGGCCAACCGCACCAGCATATGGTCTCACAAGGGGTCTGAGGATCTCATCTCGGTACCTAATGGTAGTCAGGCTACCTCTGGCGAGCATGTGAAGGGCTGTGCGGCCCTCCAAAGAAATGCCACCCAACACCATTACTGACCCACTGCCAAACGGGTAATGCTGAAGGATGTTGCAGGCAGCAGATCGCTCTCCACGGCGTCTCCTGACTCTGTCATGTCTGTCACATGTGCTCAGTTTGAACCTGCTTTCATCTGTGAAGAGCACAGGGCGTCAGAGGTGACTTTGCCATTCCTGGTGTTCTGTGGGAAATGCCAAGTGTCCTGGATGGTGTTGGGCTGTGAGCACAACCCCTGACTCGCCCCAGGGACGTGGGGTACTCGGCAGCCGGGCCGCTGGATGCCGATGGGGGATATCACGGTGGCTGGCCTGGTCCATGGCCCAGGGCGGTCACCAAAAAGGGGGATTATTTATAGGGGATTTGTAAAGTGTTCGTGACGCTACCTGTGGTTTGTGGCTAAAGGGAGCCGCCGCTGCGGAGCAGTCCTCTGAGGCAGATGTTAGGGAAGCTTGTGATGGAACGGCTCCCCACCGGTGGAGCGGCCCTTAGGGCAGCGTGGGGGGTAATGGATGTGTGGTGCAGGGGAGATGGGACCCAGCCGGGTCAGAAGAAGAACAGACACACACACCGGGGCTAGTTTCAATATCTTTACTGCAGATGGTAGTCAGGTACGGTCTGGGGTACTTGTAGGTGGTGTGCACTTCTGGTCTTGCTCCCAGTGAGCTGGTGTAAGGCCTCCTTTCTGTATCTTCCTGTCTCTCTCCCTGGAGCTTCTGACCTCCCTGGAACAGGGTCTAGCTCCCTTGATGTTTCTCTCACCCATCTTGCTTGGCGGCGAGGGCTTTTCCACTGGTTACCATGATCCCTGGATGCTGGGGCCTTCGTGGTACCTAGTCCTCTAAATATGCGGTATTCACAGGAGGACTGAGGGATATGAAATCCTTCTCAGTAAGCCGGAATCCCTACTGGGCATAGAGGTCCCAATAGGCTCGGGCCCGGTGCCCGGCTTGCAACAGGGGACGAACCCCCACTTTGTGTACATCCAGGGCGTACCACCCTCACACCCCCTGGTGGCGAGAAATGGTCACTGTATCGCCCGGGAAGAGGTTCCGACCAGGGTGTCCTTTCTTCAGACGCGGCTCGACGTCCCGCCGGCTGACAAACACGTCGTCCTGGTACTGGGGACTTCTAATGAACCCCCACCCAGCCTCATGGTGGAAGCGGACGACTTGCCCTTCCACGCGGGGACTGGGACGGGTGGCCTCCTCCTGTAGAGCCCGGCTTTTGGCAGCTTTGGCCCGTACCTCTAGACGTTCACAGCGGAGCTCCCGTTGACGCTGCTCACGAGCGAGCTGGAAGATCTGGTCGCTGCACCACTGGCTCCTCCTCCGTGCTTCAGCCTGGGTCTCCAGGGTGAAGCCCATTAACTCCCCCCCTGGTTGTCCCAGGCCCACTCCTCAGCCTCGGGCCAGGTTACTGCTGGTGCGGGTAGCGGGGTCAACAAAGGTTGCTGCGGGTCCTCTACAGGCGTGGACCAGTCCGGGTTGGAACCGGTGGATTCCTCTGCAGTTTCAGGAACCTCCGTTTCAGGGTTAGGGCGGCATCGCAGGTCCCCACTCATAGCTGCCACTTGCAGCTCTGGAGCCAAGGCTTGCTCCCAGGTGGCCGCGTGGGGTATTAAATACTCCGTCATAAGGTCCAGGATTGTTACAGTAGGCTCTGCAGCTGGGGCAGGGCTAGCACACTCACCCGCCACTGGGCCGCTCTCGACCTCTGTCATCGCGTCGCCTTGTCCTGGGACCTCAACTCCTTGGCGGCGGTCCCGGATACGCAGCAGCATCTCTTCTCGCCACGCAGCCCTCGCCACGCAGCCGTTGCCGCCTCCTGGGCCTCTCTCTGTCTCCGCAAGAGACCCGGAGCTTCCTGCCGGAGAAATTAAAAATCTCCCGATGTGAGGATACTTCTGCCTCGTTCTCTGCCGGGTGAAGGGCCTGAACAGGGTTCAGAAGGTGCGTTGGGTTGCTCTCCAGAAGCGTCCATGTCTGCCTCTGACGAATGCCAAGTTCCGACTGCAATGGCCGCACCTTGTTGCTTTTCTTCTTCCTCCTCTTTTGGGGCGGTTCCTGGGCGGAATGCTGACAGGCCCGCCTTCGTTCAGCCCATCCAGTTTGACGGGCATTACCACGCGGACAGTCTCTGATGGAATGGGCAGTTCACATTTTTGGCGCCATGCGGGAGCCCAGCCCATGATGGGAGGCGTTTAAAGTCAGTCTTTTCACAGCATTATGGCGTCTGTTCTTCTTGGGCGGGCGCCATTTTAAGTGTAAAACGACAGTTCAAGGTGTAAGGCACACAGTACCCAGTAGCAATGGGTACTTCCTTCCAATGCTGCGGGCACGCGATCCTGCCGACTATGCCAGGTTGTGACGCCTCTTGCTCGAAAAAGTCCTTTCGTTTACACTGGGAGATGGGGGACTCGGAGTCGGGTCCTGTGATGGAGAGATGGGGTGCAGCCATGGTCCGGACCCGACCGGTGCTCAGGGCCGTCACATTAAAAGAGATGGTGTGGGCTTATCCGGGTTGAGTGGCTGATTTACGATTACGCCACCTGTGGCACCTGGTGAAGGCCACCAGCGCCGCTGCAGTCCGCTGAGGCATGGTGTTATGGCGGCCAAAGTTCTTACTACTCCCCACAGGCGGAGCAAGGCCTCAGGGCAGAGGGACAGGATGGAGGGGGTAGTAGTAGAGGGAGACGGGTGCCGCGTCATGCAGTGTAGTGCAGAATAAACAGTCCGGAGGCCATAGGGGTGAACTTCCAAGGCTTTGCTCACTTTAGAGATGGCAGAAGGAAGGCGACTCCCTGCTCCCTGCGGAGTCCTGCGGTCACCAGGACGGGGGTCCGACAACCTCCGAGTAAGTCCAGCATTCAGTCGGGACCCTACACCAGAGTGTTCCTGAACTACTGACCGAATCCTTTCCTGTCCGTGTGTGTGCGAATAGGCCGGGTCTCCCTCTGAACTCCTCTCAGAACAAGGCCACGGGTGGCAGCTCCGCTCCTTCTGATACCCGGTGGAATCCTCAGGGCCTACCGGACTTTCCTGACCAGGACATGGAGCAGCAAGGTCGGGTGTCGGGGGCCGGTACCCCTCTTGCAGCCGGACTTCCTCTGAATATATCAGCATGGTGAGGACAGGTGGCGTACACCGCTCCGTCTGCATCCTGCCTGGGATCCATTTGCTGTGGAGCCACACTCTTAAGCTCCGGGCCTTCTTGGTACTGGTCCTTGACCGGGTCAAGACATTCCTTGTCTACAACCTACCCCTCGTCCCAAGGCCGGGGCACGAGGGCTGTGTCTCCATCCGATGCTGGCCCACACAGGATCCGCGTTAGGGTGGGAGATCACAGTGCCAGACTTGACTACCACTGTCAGTCAGAGAACGATCTAAGACCTTAAGACCAAAATGGCTTTTTATTAAATATGAAATTTAAAGTGTAACTAGCTTGTAAGTCCTCCACCCTCACCCACTAACTGGTTCCCCTAACTCTTGGTTCCCCAGTCTCCCTGTAACCAGGGGAGCAGCACCTAGTACATACTAGCCCCTTCTGGTGGAGAAATGTGGTGTTGGATGCAAAGGTTGGGTCACGACTATCACACTGTTCTTACCTCAGAGGTGGAACACTACACTCCATTAGAGAAGTGCAGCATCCCTGTGGCGGTCGAACCCTCAGGGGCGCCACATGTGCATCGCAGCTGTAGTCTTTCAACCTCCGGCACGTCAGTTCGTCAATGCCAAAATATTAGCAGCAGCTGAGTAAGTGGCAGAAGCAATTTCTGTGAGTCCTTTCACACATTTTTTACAACAGCTCGTGCACCAGCACAACAGAGTACAAGTCTGACACATGGTGAGCGACTGGAGAGGATGGTGCAGGAGTATGTAGAGTTCAATATCAATACCATCAGGGAGGGTTTGAACCCTTTTACAATTTGGTCTTCAAAAATGGATGAATGGCCTGAGGTCGCCTCTCACACCTTGGATGTTTTATCATGCCCGGCAGCCAGTTCTCTCTGAATGTGTCTTCAGCGCTGCTGGGAGTGTCTTGACGGATAAGCACACCCGGCTGTCCACTAAAAGTGTAGACTGCCTAACTTTCATCAAGATGAACAAGTCATGGATCTCCAAGGACTATTGCACCCCAATTGCAGACTGTACAGAGTAGGCGATGTTGTCATTTTGAGTGTGCTGCATTGATCTCTTGAAATTGCAGTCTGTGATATGGCTTCTGTGCCTGCTCTTGCAGCTGCTGCTACTGCAGGTTTTAGGCCCTAATTTTAGGAAATGTGGAGAATTCTGATTGTGTCTCCATCCATTGGGTTGGTTGTAGTTGAACAGGTTTGGGCCTGCGTTAAACTACTTGTAGTCTGATGATATTGATGCCACTTTGGTGGTGTTAAGCCCTCATTAAGGCAATGTGAACACTCCTGGTTAGGTCTCCATCTCCTGGGTTGGCTGTTCTGGAAGAGGTGTGGGTCTTATTTACACTATTTGTACAGTAGTGAAATTGATGCCACTTTGCTGGCATCTGCCTCTAATTTTTGGAAATGAGGGCAATCTTGAATGGGTCTCCATCCATTGGGTTGACTGTAGTGAAAGATGTTTTGGTCTCCATGTATTTTTATACACTGCTCAAAAAAATAAAGGGAACACTCAAATAACATATCCTAGATCTGAATGAATGAAATATTCTCATTGAATACTTTGTTCTGTACAAAGTTGAATGTGCTGACAACAAAATCACACAAAAATCATCAATTGAAATCAAATTTATTAACTCATGGAGGCCTAGATTTGGAGTCACCCCCAAAATTATAGTGGAAAAACACACAACAGGCTGATCCAACTTTGATGTGATGTCCTTAAAATAAGTCAAAATGAGTCTCAGTATTGTGTGACCTCCACGTGCCTGTATGATCTCCCTACAATGCCTGGGCATGCTCCTGATGAGGTTGCGAATGGTCTCCTGTGGGATCTCCTCCCAGACCTGGACTAAAGCATCCGCCAACTCCTGGACAGTCTGTGATGCGACGTGACGGTGGATGGGGCGAGACATTATGTCCCAGTTGTACTCAATCGGATTCAGGTCTGGGGAACGGGCGGGCCAGTCCATAGCTTCAATGCCTTCATCTTGCAGGAACTGCTGACACACTCCAGACACATGAAGTCTGGCATTGTCCTGCATTAGGAGGAACTCGGGGCCAACCGCACCAGCATATGGTCTCACAAGGGGTCTGAGGATCTCATCTCGGTACCTAATGGTAGTCAGGCTACCTCTGGCGAGCATGTGAAGGGCTGTGCGGCCCTCCAAAGAAATGCCACCCAACACCATTACTGACCCACTGCCAAACGGGTAATGCTGAAGGATGTTGCAGGCAGCAGATCGCTCTCCACGGCGTCTCCAGACTCTGTCATGTCTGTCACATGTGCTCAGTTTGAACCTGCTTTCATCTGTGAAGAGCACAGGGCGTCAGAGGTGACTTTGCCATTCCTGGTGTTCTGTGGGAAATGCCAAGTGTCCTGGATGGTGTTGGGCTGTGAGCACAACCCCTGACTCGCCCCAGGGACGTGGGGTACTCGGCAGCCGGGCCGCTGGATGCCGATGGGGGATATCACGGTGGCTGGCCTGGTCCATGGCCCAGGGCGGTCACCAAAAAGGGGGATTATTTATAGGGGATTTGTAAAGTGTTCGTGACGCCACCTGTGGTATGCGGCTAAAGGGAGACGCTGCTGCGGAGCAGTCCTCTGAGGCAGATGTTAGGGCAGCTTGTGATGGAATGGCTCCCCACAGGTGGAGCGGGCTTCAGGGCAGCGTGGGGGGTAATGGATGTGTGGTGCAGGGGAGATGGGACCCAGCCGGGTCAGAGGAAGAACAGACACACACACCGGGGCTAGTTTCAGTACCTTTACTGCAGATGGTAGTCAGGTACGGTCTGGGGTACTTGGAGGTGGTGTGCACTTCTGGTCTTGCTCCCAGTGAGCTGGTGTAAGGCCTCCTTTCTGTATCTTCCTGTCTCTCTCCCTGGAGCTTCTGACCTGCCTGGAACAGGGTCTAGCTCCCTTGATGTTTCTCTCACCCGTCTTGCTGGGCGGCGAGGGCTTTCCCACTGGTTACCAAGATCCCTGGACGCTGGGGCCTTCGTGGTACCTAGTCCTCTAAATATGCGGTATTCACGGGTGGACTGAGGGATATGAAATCCTCCACAGTATGCCGGATTCCCTACTGGGCATAGAGGTCCCAATAGGCTCGGGCCCGGTGCCCGGCTTGCAACAGGGGATGATCCCTCTGCGGTTCCTCTGTCCCTCATGGCTCTTCTCTTCTCCTTGCCTTCTAGCCCACTCTAGGCTTTCACTGGCCAGACTAGCTCACAGCTTGGGCCTAGCCTGGCTTTCAGCCACACAGACTTCAGCTTGTCTGGTGCTGCAGCATCGTGTCACACTCACTGCTTCCCACTGACTGACTTCCTGAACTCCACCCCCCGTATATATATACCTGACAGGGCTCCATCTAGTGGATTTGGGTGGAGGTGTCTGCATGTATTGAGGCCACTGGGGAGAATCCCATCTGTGCAACACCCAGGAGTTCTATGACAGCCTGCAGCTGCAGGGTGTCACATTCCCCCCTAGTAAAAGTCAGTACTCCCGGACTGAAACAAATTTTTAAAAACAGGTTACAATGATATCAATAACAGCTTTATGAACATAACTATTTTTCTTCCCGTTATGGGAGGCACTTGGCTTGAACGTTGCAATAATAGAATTAATAAACATTATTTATGCTTTACTGTAGCAACCAGTTTTGATGAGATCCCTCCTCGGGTGTGTCCCTCTCATCCGGGTAAGCTGGCTTGTGTGGGACCTGCTCCAAACCCCCAACGAAGGTCCTGGGCGGGCTGCAGGACTGGTGTAGGACCACTGGTTCGGCCACGCCAAGCAGGTTTTAGTGGTGGTGGTCTTGTGAAAACCACCAGGAGGCACCTCAGGAGGTGTAAACTATGTACAATCCTGGTCGTTCACAGTTCCCGACCTCCTAGTTCAGGAGCTTATATACTTAAACATGAGAGCTACCGAGGAACTAGTAGCTCAAGTGCGCCCCCTCCTGGGATGCTCCTGGGGATGGGAGGTAGGTGACCCGTCCTGGTCATCCTCCCGTTCAGTCAGGGTGTCCTCCTGTAGAAGTTCCGTCACCCTATGAACATCTAGGGCATACGGCAGAGCCATGGGCATGATCCGTGCCACAGCTCCTGCTGGTGCGACGACTGCTCCTGCCCGAGCAGCACACGACGAAGATACTCCTGCGGGGGCATTGTCGAGGGCCGCGGCATTCTGCTGATTATCCGCCATAGCTGCGCCCCCCTAGTTAACCATAGCCTACCTTCTTCACTTTTTATAAGGTAGGCAGCAGCTCCGCGGGCGACGGTCTTCTTCCAGGACCTTGCGTCGCTCGCGTCTGACGTCAGAGCTTCCTCTGGACTCCTTACAGGACCTGACGCTTCCTGGTTCAATGTCAGGGGCGGGGCGTGTCCTCGGCTTTGCGCGCTTCCAGCGGTTACGCCTCTCTTCTTCCCGCAGTTACTCCACTCTTCTTCCCGCGCGGTGACAGGAAAATGGCGGATATGGCGGGAAACCTCGGAAATGGCGGGAAATCATCACCCTAGTAAGTGTTACAGTCTTTTAAGGCGCACAGCACCTGGTGGCAATGGGCACAGAATCATGTTCGTGACGCCAGAAGATGACTCGCCCCCAGGGCCGTGCGGTACTCGGCAGCCGGGCCTCTGGATGCCGATGGGGGATATCACGGTGGCTGGCCCGGTTCGTGGCCCAGGGCGGTCACCAAAAAGGGGATTATTTATAGGGGATTTGTAAAGTGTTCGTGACGCTACCTGTGGTTTGTGGCTAAAGGGAGCCGCCACTGCGGAGCAGTCCTCTGAGGCAGATGTTAGGGAAGCTTGTGATGGAACGGCTCCCCACCGGTGGAGCGGCCCTTAGGGCAGCGTGGGGGGTAATGGATGGTGGTGCAGGGGAGATGGGACCCAGCCGGGTCAGAAGAAGAACAGACACACACACCGGGGCTAGTTTCAGTATCTTTACTGCAGATGGTAGTCAGGTACGGTCTGGGGTACTTGTAGGTGGTGTGCACTTCTGGTCTTGCTCCCCAGTGAGAGGGTGTAAGGCCTCCTTTCTGTATCTTCCTGTCTCTCTCCCTGGAGCTTCTGACCTCCCTGGAACAGGGTCTAGCTCCCTTGATGTTTCTCTCACCCATCTTGCTTGGCGGCGAGGGCTTTTCCACTGGTTACCATGATCCCTGGATGCTGGGGCCTTCGTGGTACCTAGTCCTCTAAATATGCGGTATTCACAGGAGGACTGAGGGATATGAAATCCTTCTCAGTAAGCCGGAATCCCTACTGGGCATAGAGGTCCCAATAGGCTCGGGCCCGGTGCCCGGCTTGCAACAGGGGACGAACCCTCTGCGGTTCCTCTGTCCCTCATGGCTCTTCTCTTCTCCTTGCCTTCAAGCCCACTCTAGGCTCTCACTGGCCAGACAAGCCTGCAGCTTGGGCCTAGCCTGGCTTTCAGCCACACAGACTTCAGCTTGTCTGGTGCTGCAGCATCGTGTCACACTCACTGCTTCCCACTGACTGACTTCCTGAACTCCACCCCCCGTATATATATACCTGACAGGTCTCCATCTAGTGGACTTGGGTGGAGGTGTCTGCATGTATTGAGGCCACTGGGGAGAATCCCATCTGTGCAACACCCAGGAGTTCTGTGACAGCCTGCAGCTGCAGGGCGTCACACCCCCATCTGTGGACGTTGAGCCCTCATACCTCCCTCATGGAGTCGATTTCTAACCGTTTGTGCAGACAGATGCACATTTGTGGCCTGCTGGAGATCATTTTGCAGGGCTCTGGCAGTGCTCTTCCTGTTCCTCCTTGCACAAAGGGGGAGGTAGTGGTCCTGCTGCTGAGTTGTCGCCCTCCTACGGCCCCCTCCACGTCTCCTGGTGTACTGGCCTGTCTCCTGGTAGTGCCTCCAGCCTCTGGACACTACGCTGACACACACAGCAAACCTTCTAGCCACAGCTCGCATTGATGTGCCATCATGGATGAGCTGCACTACCTGAGCAACTTCTATGGGTTGTAGAGTTCATCTCATGCTACCACAAGTGTGAAAGCACAACCAACATTCAAAAGTGACCAAAACATCAGTGAGAAAGCATTGTTACTGAGATGTGGTCTATGGTCCCCACCTGCAGAACCACTCCTTTATTGAGGGTGTCTTGATAATTGCCAATAATTTCCATCTATTGTCTATTCCATTTGCACAACAGCATGTGTAATTGATTGTGTGCTTCCTAAGTGGACAGCTTGATTTCACAGAAGTTTGATTTACTTTGAGTTATATTCTGTTGTTTAAGTGTTCCCTTTATTTTTTTGAGCAGTGTAGTTATACTGTAGTGAAATTGAGCATTCGGTGCAGATATTTTTCTCCCCAAACGGGTACACAAACATGATTAAACTCTAAATTGATTTTCAATAAATAACCATTTGCCACCCTATCAAACACCTCTGCAGCTTCTTCCTCCTCCTCTGTTACCATGCCAAGTTGTGTCGTGCAGGTGTCTGACAAAACTAGCTGTATACCCGCTACAGTTAGGCTGAGTGACAGCCCGTCAGCTGTAAGTGAAGCAGACATGCCTGCTGTGTTTGCTTCTCTCAGCACACCACACGTTTCTCAATCCACCGTAACATCTCCGCCTGCACTTTACTCACAGTCTATCGGTTTGTCCGTTTCACCGTACTCTGCCCTCTCTCAGCACTGCAGCCAGCCCTCAATCCCACTGTTGTGGTCACGTAAAAGATTGTTTCATCCTACACATGATGGTTGAACTCCACCATCTCCAATCTGTTGGACACGGAAATGGTGGTCTTAGGCCCTTTTTTTTAAATGTAAACACTTCCGATTGAGTCTTCATCTCCTGGGTTGGCTGTGGTGGGACAGATATGGGTCTGCGTTAAATTACTTGTAGTGTGATGACATTGATGCCACTTCGGTGGTGTTAGGCCCTCATTTAGGGCAATGTGAACACTCCTGGTTAGGTCTCCATCTCCTGGGTTGGCTGTTCGGGAAGAGGTGTGGGTCTTATTTACACTATTTTTATAGTAGTAAAATTGATGCCACTTTGCTGGCGTCTGCCACAAAAATTTTTAAATGTGGGGAATCCTGATTGGGTCTCCATTTATTGGGTTGGCTGTAGTGGAACCTTCCTGTTCTGCAGTCTAAGTTGTGTAAGGTTGTGTACCAGTCCTTGCTGCACTCCTGATACAGACTCTGCCTGCTGCACCATCTAGTCTGTCCTACTGGGTCCAGCTGCTGCGCGTCCGTTGGTCTGTCGTGGAGTGCACCTGGCATTCATCGGGAGTCTAACCTCACCATCAGAGGCTCTAGTGAACAGTCCAGTGCTTGCTTAGTTACTCCCCTCCAGGCTCACCAGGGTCCGTGGCACAGTGGTTCCACGAACCACGTCTGTGACAGTGCGTCCTCGCAGGCTGGGTCCTCTCTCCTGTTGTACCAGTCGGTGACCCCTTTTGACATGTAAAACGCAATGGAATAAATGTTGTTGTCACAGCAATAATAATTATAATACTTGTACTTTGGATCAATTGATGGTACTTCCCTGGTGTCTACACCTAATATGATGTGTTTTGTCAGCCTTTGGTCCCGTTTCTAGGTGTTGTATATGCATTTTTTTGGTCCCCCCCGTTGACTCCTATGGGATTTGAAAATGTTCGACAAACATTCGGTGAATAAATTTGGCGAATATCAATTTGTTTGGCAAATTTTTCTGAACCGAACATTGAAATGTTCGCTCATGCCTAGTTGATAAGTGACGTAGTGATGTAGAGGGAGGAGGGGGGAGAGGGAGGTTGGAGTGGATGAGGGGAGATCAGAGATGGATTTACCAAAGTCTTCTCTGTTCTTCTTTCTTCAGCAAGAGTAGGCTCTGGAGCAGGATCTGGAGCAGCTTACAGCAGGAGCAGTCCAGAGCAGGAGCAGACCCAAGCAGCAGCAGGAGACCAGAGCAGAAGACCCAGGAGTCCGGATACCGGAGCAGGTAGGAGAAAGGTCTTGCTGTGTCACAGAGGCTTCTGTGGCAACAAAAGGCCCAGCACAGAGGAGATCAGACATGTGATCGCTCTTTAGAAATCCTCACCAAATGAGAGGAGTTGCAGGGCGGTCACACGGGGGTGATAAGGTGGTGACAGCCAGGTAACAGGCCGGTCACCACCCGGTCACCTCTCGGTCGGGCACTCTGGTGCGATCAATGTCATCATCGATCGCTCCAATCAGAGCTGGCTGGGACCTCGGTAGACATCACTGGGGTTCATTGAGCGTTGACAGGCAGGTCATATGCCGGTCACCGCCCCGTGACCGCCCGGTCACTTGGCGGTCACGCTCTGATTGTTGCGATCGATGTAATTGGCGATCGCACTGATCAGAGCCGGTTGGGGAGAGGGCTGGTGTTGCTAGGCAACAGCATAGGATCGGTGCTTTTAGGGGCACCGATCCTAGGCTGCACATCACTGTTTCAGGCAATCTGATTGCCCAAAACAATGAGAAATGCTGTGATTGTCTGTTCAGAATTGAACAGCCAATCACAGCAATCGTGGTTGCAGGGGGTCAGCCCCCAGAATGATGACGCCATCTATCATAAGGTAAGATGGCGCCGAAAATTTAATGCAATTGTGGCGCCCCTGAGGGTTCGACCGCCACAGGGATGCTGCACTTCTCTAATATAGTGTAGTGTCCCTCCTCTGAGGTAAGAACAGTGTGATAGTCGGGACCCAACCTTTGCATCCAACACCACATTTCTCCACCAGAGGGGGCTAGCATGCACTTGGTGCTGCCCTCCTGGTTACAGGGAGACTGGGGAACCAAGATTTAGGGGAAACAGTTAGTGGGTGTGGGTGGAGGACTTACAAGTTAGTTACACTTTAAATTTCATATTTAATAAAAAGCCATCTTGGCTTTTGGTTCTTTGACTGCCATCAATCGCTCTTTGACTGTCTCTATGCTGTCAATTGCTGAGTGGACTGTGATCTCCCACCCTAACGTGGATCCTGTGTGGGCCTGCACAGGATGGAGACACATCTCTCGTGCCCAGGCCTTGGGACGAGGGGTAGGTTGTAGACAAGGAATGTCTCGACCCGGTCAAGGACCAGGACCAAGAAGGGCCGGAGCTTAAGAGTGTGGCTCCATAGCAAATGGATCCCAGGCAGGATGCAGATGGAGCGGTGTACGCCACCTGTCCTCGCCATGCTGATATATTCAGAGGGAGTCCGGCTGCAAGAGGGGTACCGGCCCCCGACACCCGACCTTGCTACTTCATGTCCTGGTCGGGAAAGCACGGCAGGCCCCGAGGATCCCACCAGGTATCGGACGATGCGGAGGTGCCAACCGTACCCTTGTTCTCAGAGGAGCTCAGAGGGAGACCCGGCCTATACACACACACGGACAGGAAAGGATTCGGTCCGTTGTTCAGGAACACTCTGGTGTAGGGTCCCGACTGAATGCTGGACTTACTCGGAGGTTGTCAGACCCCCGTCCCTGGTGACCGCAGGACTCCTCGGGGAGCAGGGAGTCACCTTCCTTATGCCATCTATGTGAGTAAAGCCTTGGAAGTTCACCCCTATGGCCTCCGGACTGTTTATTCTGCGCCTCACTGCGCGACGCGGCATCAGTTCTCCTCTACTACTACCCCCTCCATCCTGTCCCTCTGCCCTGAGGCCCTGCTCCGCCTGTGGGGAGTAGTAACAACTTTGGCCACAATAGCATCATGCCTCAGCGGACCGCAGCGGCGCTGGTGGCCTTCACCAGGTGCCACAGGTGGCACATTCATAAATCAGCCACTCAACCCGGATAAGCCCACACCATCTCTTTTAATGTGACGGCCCTGAGCACGGGTCGGGTCCGGGCCATGCTGCACCCCATCTCTCCATCACAGGACCCGACTCCGAGTCCCCCATCTCCAAGGGTAAAGAAGAGGGCTTTTCGAGAAGAGGCGTCACACAATCGCCGCATTAAAGCTAGGGCGTACTAATACATATCTAGTCTAATAGGCCTAGGACGCAGGTACTTATTAGTACTGCCTATGTCAGAAAGGGGTTAAAAGCTATATTTTACTATACCCCTGCTGCTATCTCCCTTTTTGAAGACCAAATGTAAAAGGGTCCAAACCCTCCCTGATGGCATTGATGTTGAGCTTGAGATACTCCTGCACCATCCTCTCCAATCATTCACCATGTGTCAGATTTGTAGTCTACTGTGCTGATGGAGTTGGTCTAAAAATATGTGTGAAAGGACTCACAGAAATTGCTTCTGCTGCTGCTAATGTTTTTGCTTTAAAGAATTGATGTTCCTGAGGTTGGAAGTCTAGAGCTGCAATGCACACTGTGTGCCTCACTGCTGTCTTGGGTAAAACCTCTCTTAAGGTTGTCTAAAAACGTGTTTCGGGTCCCTTTCCAGAGTGGGAAGCATCTGGCAAAATGTACTCTTGTAACGTGGATCTAACAGAGTGGAAACCGAGAAGTCAGCAATATTTCAGCAGAGAGAGCCATTGCTCAAACTCAGCCTGGACATCTGTTCACAATTCTTGACCTGTGTGACTGCGATCTCCAAGACATAAAAATTGTAAAACTGCCTGATTGCGGTGCACCCAGGCTGCACAGTGTGGAGGTGGGGGGATTCGTTCTCCGGTGTTGGAACGCGTGTCTCATTAGGCCACAGGTTAAGGGTGCAGGTGGATGTCCTAGAGGAGGTGGAGGAAGCAGAAACAGTGGAGTAAGTGTTAGATACAGAGGTTTGTCCTGCAAGCATTGGGGATTCCAAGACTTGTGAAGCAGCCCCTTCCCTGCCTGCCCTCACAGCCACCCAGTGCCCAGTCAATGAAATGCACCCTGGCAGATATAGATTTAGTCAAGAAATGGGTGCTGTCTGTGACATGCTGGTGTAGCGCAGACACAGCTTTCTTAGAGAAGTAATGGCGACTGGATAACTGGTACTGGGGGACTGTGAGGGCCAACAGCTTTTGGAAACCATCTCTATCCACCAGGCA
Source organism: Phyllobates terribilis (assembly GCF_046119375.1). Taxonomy (NCBI): domain Eukaryota; kingdom Metazoa; phylum Chordata; class Amphibia; order Anura; family Dendrobatidae; genus Phyllobates; species Phyllobates terribilis. The sequence goes on from NW_027362772.1 coordinate 119,311,135, forward strand.
GAAAGGCAGCATTTCTGTGGCCAACAGATTGGAGATGGAGTTCAACCTCTTAACTTTGTCATGTGTAGGATGAAACAATCTTTTACGTGACGAAAACTGTGGGCTGGCTGATGTGCTGAGAGAGGGCAGAGTAGGGTAGAACACAACAAACTGCTGGACCGTGAGTGAGGTGCAGGCGGAGATGTTACAGTGGATTGAGAAAGATGTGGTGTGCCCTGTGAAGCAAAAACAGCAGGCATGTCCACTTCCATTACAGCTGACGGGTTCTCACTCAGCCTGACTGCATCGGGTAAACAAGTGGAGGTTCTGCGGCCGGAGACCTGTGTGACAACACTTGGCACAAAAGACAGAGGAGGAAAAAGCAGCAGATGCGGTTGATAGGGTGGCCGATGGTTGGTGAGGCCCGCTGGCCTGCTTTTATTGCAGTAAGATTGCCAGATTTATGCTTGTTGATCACGCATGTGATGGGTCGTGCATGTAGTAATCAAATTATGGCAAATTTTCCCTCTACTGTGTCTTTTTTTGAAAAGTTGGCAGATAACATGAGTTGGCTCATCCTTTGCGGTCTCAAAAAAGGCCCAGGCTAGCCAACCCTTGCCACCCCTGCAGAACCGCGATTGCTGCTGGCCACAGCCCCAGTTATAGCTGAGTATGCAGTGCTCAGCGTGAATGCATCACTCTGTGTCTGTGCGGTAGACCACAACATATCCTCCTTGCCTTCCTCCTCCTCCACCCCCTTAGATGAGCTACTCAGCTGCGTGCCTCTGGGTTCACATCAAGTGGGATCTACAACCTCATTATCATCCTCTCTGTTCTCCCATTCTTTGCCCTGAAAGTCACCCTCTTCCTGTCCAGCCCAACACAGTGCAATGTGCGTGCGCCTCAGGTATCTGAGTCTCATCAGGATCAACTCCACCCACAGGGTTTAACGTCTGGTGACTAGTGTTGAGTCACCCCCGTAGTGTTCGAGTTCGGTTCGGTTCGTCGAACACCCGTGTGTTCGCCGAACTGTTCGTCGAACTGTTCGTCGAACACCTTCGAACACCGTTAAAACCAATGGCAGGCAAACAAAAACACATAGAAACACATAGAAAACACCTTCAAAGGTGTCCAAAAGCTGACAAACTGCTCAGAAGACATAACTAACACATGGAAAAGTGACAAGTACATATAGTCATGCGAAAATAAAAGAGGTGGAGGAGTAAAAGGAGGGGGAGACACAGATATAGGCATGTCATGCCCTTCTAAAATCCAAAAAGTGAGAAGCCGACACGGCCAGTCCGCTCCTGCCCCTGCCACCTCCGTGTCGCCGGGTTTGTGCCAGAGCCGCGGTGAACCCTGACGGCCAGCCCCCCTCTCCCAATACTGGTGCCTGTCCACTGGTGGGTCGAGCGAGCCCCCCTGTGGTGGAGGCAGCTCTAAGCTTTTTAATTTAAATTGTCTCTCTAATTTGAATGAATACACTTTAAATCCATTTACAAGGATCTATTGGAGGGCAAGTCTCATGCCAGCAGCCGTGGTAATTCCAGCTCCAGTAGCATCCACTAAAGCTGCTGCAGTTAAAAAGCTTTTATAAGGATCGAGCTCGGCTGTCCACCGCAAGGCATCCTACTGCCAGTCCCAGCCCCTATGCCTTGGGGTGCCTCCTGATGCTCTTCACTAAGTATCCCATGGTCCCGAAGCATTTCCTTTGAAAAAATTAAGTGTCTAAACTACAGGTGGTGTAGCTTGCTTAACAGCCGGGATAATCCGCTGACTAGCAGACACTGCTACTAGGCACAAAGTATTTCCTGGGCTAGATGCAGTTAAAAATTTGTAATTAGATACTCTCGTTGGATGCTGAGAAAGCATTCCATAGAGTCTCCTGGCACGCCATATATGATTCTCTTAAAGAGCTTGGGGTAGGGGTCTAGGGGACCCTTTTATAGCCAAAATCACGGCCCTGTATCGCAATACGTCACCTAGGCTGAAGATAAATGGAACTGTAGCACCCTGAGGGCTCGGTTGCTACAGACGTATTGCACCTCACCCAGAGGTGTGATATCTCACTCTCAGGTAAGGATGGAGTGTGGATCAGGACCCGACACCTGCATGCATTACACCACATTGCCGTGGGGCAGGGCGACCAATATGCCCCTGAGATGGGCACGACAGTCCCTGTCCCTGGCTGGAGTGGGGGGAGGGAACACTGAGGAAGGGGAACCCTGTAGTGCAGGAGCAGGGAGGAAGCAGTTCCTGGGTGCATTGAGAAGGGAGTATAAAAGGTGGGCACCATCTTAGTTCAGTGCAGAGAAGTCTGAGCAGAAGTGGCAGGGAGCAGGGGCTCTGCATGAGCTCTGCTCCGGAGGCGGGCCTAGTAACAGATGCCCAGGCCTGCAAGAGGGAGAAGGAAGGAAGAGGAGCGGAGAAGGCTCCAGGAACGAGGAATGAAGGGATCCCAGGGGTGCGGACGGGCGAGTCGCCACCGCACGCCCGAATCCACCTGCGTGGAGGGGTCAGGCCAAAGGGGGAGACCGGTGCCCGAACTAGTGGAGGCAGGAAACGACCCTCAGCTAGAAACCGGAGGCTCTGACATTTTATGTGGCGCAGCCCCTTGCTCCACCCGCTAGGAAGGCACCACATAGGGTCAGGGAAACTGGCGCCAAGTTTACCAAGAGGAGGCCCGAGGCAGCCGGACAGAAGTGTTGGTAAGAAAGGCCAGACAAAGGACACACAAAGGGGGTCCTGTGAAGCGCTCCAAAGTTATCTGGGAGTTGTCTGAGCCCCTCACCTGGTGAGCACAGTACGACGTGGGCAGCCGTTACCTGCAGACGTGGTCTGGATAATAAGAACTGTGAGTAAAGGCCCTGAACTGCATCACTGACTCCGTTTCGTTACTGCTGCTGCCTTCACCATCACCCCCATCCTCCGCATACACTGCCCTGAGGCTATACTCCTCCCGTGGGGAGTTATGCTACGCTCTGCTGCACCCACAACACCAGCCTTAGCGGTCTGCCCTGTAGCGGCGGTTCACTCTGACCGCAATCCACGGGTGGCGTAGTCGGACATTTAAACATCAAAACCACATAAATAGTTCCGCCACTGGTTTGACCGCCCTGAGCCACGGAACCGGATCGCCGCCACGAAGACTACAACCACCAGCATCCACCAAAAAGGGTCCGGCTCCGGGTGTCCCAAGGCCCAGGGGGTGCGTCAGAACATTTTCATCACCTTTCACAATCACCAATGGGACAAGGCAGGGATGTCCTCTGTCCCCTCTCTTATACATCCTAGTGACGGAGCACCTGCTCTCATCAATTCGCCATAACCCCAATATTAGGTGGATTGAGGTGGGAGGCACCGAGTACAAGTGCTCTCTATTTGCTGATGATGTCCTAGTATATATCACTCAATCACATATATCCATCCCTGCTGTTATGGCTGAAATAGATCACTTTGTTACATGGTAAAATTTTAAAATCAATGCAGCGAAGTCTGAGGCCCTCGATGTCTCCCTCCCTAAATCCATATAGGATTCCATTCAGTCCAACTTTCCCTTTGCCTGGCCCTCACAGGGTATCAAATACTTAGGAATTCCTATTCATAGAGACCTCTCCCATCTATGTTATCTTAATTTTGGGCCCTTTATTGAACAATTCCATACAGACCACGGTTGGCAAATTAGAACTGTAAGATTCACTACGTGAACCACTGGTATTTTGTGGAAAAGCACATGTAAGATTCTGCAACAGTCTCTGCTGATACTCCTGCATGCGTGCATCCCTTTCTATGGCAGGAATAATTTCTGCAAATTTACTTTTGTACCGGGGATCTAACAGTGTGGCAACCCAGTAGTCAGGATTATTTCTAATTCTCACAATTCGAGGGTCATGTTGCAGGTAGTGCAGCAAGAAGGCACTCATGTGTGTTGCGCATCCAGGAGCACCAAGTCCCTGTTGTGTTGGTGGCGAGGTAACAATCATGCTTCCTTCCTCTGTCCTCTCCCCCCAACCTCGCACAACAGAAATGTGATCAAGGTCTCCCTCATCTGATGAGTCTTCCATCAGTTCGTCCTCCACTTCTTCCTGGGCTCCTGCACCTTCCTCACTAGTTTGGCTGCTACCATGCGCCCTGGTAAAATCATCTCCCCCACCCTCACATGCCTGCCGCCTTGGTGCTGCCGATCGTCTGGACCTTGCAGATGTTAGCCCTTCCGCATACAACTCCTCCTCCTCTACTTCCTCCACCTCCTCTTGTGCCACCACCTGACTCCGAATTCTGTTTAACATGTGCTCCAGCATGTAAATCACCGGAATAGTCATGCTGATAATGGCATCGTCAGCACTAAACATCTTCGTCGCCATTTCAAAACTGTGCAGAAGGGTGCATAGGTCCCTGATCTGAGACCACTCCTCCAGCGTGATTTGCCCCACCTCTGACTCTCGTTGGCCCAGGCTATACGTCAGAACGTATTGCACCAGGGCTTGTCGGTGCTGCCACAGTCGCTGCAACATGTGCAGAGTTGAATTCCACCGGGTAGGCACATCGCATTTTAGCCGGTGAAGTGGCAGGCCCAACGACTTCTGTAGAGATGTAAGTCGCTGAGCTGCGGGATGCGAACGGCGGAAGTGAGCACACAGCGACCGTGCCCTCTGCAGAAGGCCATCTAGTCTGGGATAGTGGGCTAAAAATTGCTGGACAACCAGGTTCAACACGTGAGCCATGCAAGGCACGTGTGTGACATTGCCCCGGCGAAGGGCCGCACCCAGGTTTGCAGCATTGTCGCACACGGCCTTCCCTGGTTTCAGGTCCAGTGGAGACAACCATTCATGAAATTGGTTCTCCAGAGCTGACCACAACTCCTCAGCTGTGTGACTCACATTTCCCAGACATTTCAATGTAAAAACCGCCTGATGACGTTGAGCCCTACTGCCAGCATAGTAAGGAGGTGTGCAGGATCCCTTCTGCGCAGTTAGAAAGCTTGTGGCATGACCAGACAGGCTTTGAGTGCAGGTGGAAGACCGAGAGGAGGTTGAGGAGGCAGAAGCAGTGGAGGAACTTTGACATAAAGAGGATTGACGCACAACTCGTGGGGACGGCAAGACTTGGACAGCAGCCCCTTGTCCTGCTGTCACCATAGTTACCCAGTGCCCAGTCAGCGACATGTAACGCCCCTGTCCATGCCTACTCGTCCAAGTGTCTGTGGTGAAATGCACCCTGTCACACACAGAGTTTCTCAAAGAAGCGGTGATGTTGTGTGCGACATGCTGGTGGAGCGCAGGCACACCTTTCTTTGAGAAGTAGTGCCGACTGGGCATCTGGTACTGGGGCACTGCGACGGACATAAGGTCTCGAAAATCCTCTGTGTCCACCAGGCGGAAAGGCAGCATTTCTGTAGCCAAGAGCTTGCAGATGGTGAAATTCAACCTCTTAGCTTTCTCATGGCTAGGAGGAAATGGTCTTTTACTTGTCCACATCTGAGGGACCGAGGGCTGGCTATTGTGCTTAGACGGGGTTGATAAGGGTGTCCCCGGCAAACTGCCGGTCTGTGAGGAAGATGCAGGCGGACATGTTAGGTTGCCTTGATCCAAAGGTGGTGCTATCGATGTCGGACAGCTCTCAAGACCAGCTGGTGTTACCACCTCCAAAGAAAATGATGACCTGCCAATCACGCTGGCTGTTGCGGGTAAAGAGGTGGCAGGTCTGCGCCCCAAAACAGGTGTGACTGCTGTCCCCCCAGTCACAGAGGATGAAGAGGCCGCGGATGCACAAGATATGGCAGACGGTGGTTGGCCCGGCCTGCCAGGCCGCATTGTAGCACACTGAGCTTCCCACTGCAACTTATGCTTCATGTCCATGTGCCGGTTCATGCATGAAGTACTCAAACTATGTATTTTTTGGCCTCTACTTAGCTTTTGCTGACAAATGTTACAGATAACACGAGTTGGGTCATCTTTATCGATCTGAAAAAATGCCCAGGCTATGCAAGGCTTAGCACCCATGCGACCTGAAGAGCCACCACGACTTGTGGTGAGAGGCAGAGTTGTGTTTGAGGATGCAGTTGTTGACGTGCTTCCAGTACTACGTCTCTGTCCAGGAAGGCGCAACCTGACCTCGTCGTCACTAGCATCTTCCTCCACCTCCTCTGCTGACCTCATCTCTTGGCTGACTGTGGGTTGACAGTAAGTGGGATCTCCGACCTCATCATCATCACCCTGTGCGTTATCACACCCGTCGTCCTCAGAGCCAACCTGTTCCTGCCCTGACAAAAAACTAAAGTTGTCGCTCCAATCAGGTATTTGAGTCTTATCATCATCTTCCTCATTGTCTCCACCAACAGGAGTTACAGTTTGGGAATGAGGGTCTACATTATGGTCAGAACCTTCTGCGTCTGGTCCTGGATCCGACTCATAAAGATTCTGGGCATCAGTGCAGATCATTTCCTCGTCTGGATTCACAGAAGCGCTGGAGTCGACCTCTGATTCCCAGGCTATAGTATGAGTAAACAGCTCTGCAGACTCAACCATCTGTTCTACCTCATACTCAGACGGGCAGCTGGAGATTTGGGAGTTGTGAGGAAGCAAGTGCGATTTGGGTGACACCTTTGAGGACTGGAGTATTTGTGATGTTGAAGTTGATGTGGAGGAGAGCCCACTTAAAGGAGCACTTGATATCCGTTGAAGCACCTGCTGTTTTTGTGCCTCATCTGGAATTTGTAGCGATTGGCGTGGCCGTAAGAAAGGGATCTTATCACATTGTCCGCTAAAAGAAGTAGACATTTTAGTTTGGCTGGAAGATGGTCTTTCTTCTGCAGATGTTACTGTTGCTTTAACACCTACCCTACGGACACAACCTTTTTTCCACTTCCCAACACGCCTATTCCCCTTACCACCAGCAGCAGGCCTTTTTCCACTCATTTTGGTGGTTAACTAATTCACAACTCTGGAGTTGTTTGCACAAAAAAACAATGGATGGTAACCGAGCAGAGCTGAGTGGCCAAACTGTGGTATTAGGCCAAAACTATTGGCTGGGTTAGATGCAGAAAAAAATTATTTTTAATTTGCAACCTGATGGAGGTCAGTATAGATGGACTAATAGACCAAGTCCCACACACCGCTAGAAGCCCAAATATTTTTTCAGAGCTAGATGCAGAAATTTTTTTTATTCAATTTGCAACCTGATGGAGGTCAGTATAGATGGACTAATAGACCAAGTCCCACACACTGCTAGAAGCCCAAATATTTTTTCTGAGCTAGATGCAGAAAAAAATTATTTTTAATTTGCAACCTGATGGAGGTCAGTATAGATGGACTAATAGACCAAGTCCCACACACCGCTAGAAACCCAAATATTTTTTCAGAGCTAGATGCAGAAAATTTTTTTATTCAATTTGCAACCTGATGGAGGTCAGTATAGATGGACTAATAGACCAAGTCCCACACACTGCTAGAAGCCCAAATATTTTTTCAGAGCTAGATGCAGAAAAAAATTATTTTTAATTTGCAACCTGATGGAGGTCAGTATAGATGGACTAATAGACCAAGTCCCACACACTGCTAGAAGCCCAAATATTTTTTCAGAGCTAGATGCAGAAAAAAATTATTTTTAATTTGCAACCTGATGGAGGTCAGTATAGATGGACTAATAGACCAAGTCCCACACACCGCTAGAAGCCTAAATATTTTTTCAGAGCTAGATGCAGAAAATTTTTTTATTCAATTTGCAACCTGATGGAGGTCAGTATAGATGGACTAATAGACCAAGTCCCACACACTGCTAGAAGCCCAAATATTTTTTCAGAGCTAGATGCAGAAAAAAATTATTTTTAATTTGCAACCTGATGGAGGTCAGTATAGATGGACTAATAGACCAAGTCCCACACACCGCTAGAAGCCCAAATATTTTTTCAGAGCTAGATGCAGAAAATTTTTTTATTCAATTTGCAACCTGATGGAGGTCAGTATAGATGGACTAATAGACCAAGTCTCACACACTGCTAGAAGCCCAAATATTTTTTCAGAGCTAGATGCAGAAAAAAATTATTTTTAATTTGCAACCTGATGGAGGTCAGTATAGATGGACTAATAGACCAAGTCCCACACACTGCTAGAAGCCCAAATATTTTTTCAGAGCTAGATGCAGAAAAAAATTATTTTTAATTTGCAACCTGATGGAGGTCAGTATAGATGGACTAATAGACCAAGTCCCACACACTGCTAGAAGCCCAAATATTTTTTCAGAGCTAGATGCAGAAATTTTTTTTATTCAATTTGCAACCTGATGGAGGTCAGTATAGATGGACTAATAGACCAAGTCCCACACACTGCTTGAAGCCCAAATATTTTTTCAGAGCTAGATGCAGAAAAAAATTATTTTTAATTTGCAACCTGATGGAGGTCAGTATAGATGGACTAATAGACCAAGTCCCACACACCGCTAGAAGCCCAAATATTTTTTCAGAGCTAGATGCAGAAAAAAATTATATTCAATTTGCAACCTGCTGGAGGTCAGTATAGAAGGACTAATAGAACAAGTCCCACACACTGCTAGAAGCCCAAATATTTTTTCAGAGCTAAATGAAGAAAAAAATTATTTTTAATTTGCAACCTGATGGAGGTCAGTATAGATGGACTAATAGACCAAGTCCCACACACTGCTAGAAGCCCAAATATTTTTTCAGAGCTAGATGCAGAAAAAAATTATTTTTAATTTGCAACCTGATGGAGGTCAGTATAGATGGACTAATAGAACAAGTCCCACACGCTGCTAGAAGCCCAAATATTTTTTCAGAGATAAATGAAGAAAAAAATTATTTTTAATTTGCAACCTGATGGAGGTCAGTATAGATGGACTAATAGACCAAGTCCCACACACTGCTAGAAGCCCAAATATTTTTTCAGAGCTAGATGCAGAAAAAAATTATTTTTAATTTGCAACCTGATGGAGGTCAGTATGGATGGACTAATAGAACAAGTCCCACACGCTGCTAGAAGCCCAAATATTTTTTCAGAGCTAGATGCAGAAAATTTTTTTATTCAATTTGCAACCTGATGGAGGTCAGTATAGATGGACTAATAGAACAAGTCCCACACACTGCTAGAAGCCCAAATATTTTTTCAGAGCTAGATGCAGAAAAAAATTATTTTTAATTTGCAACCTGATGGAGGTCAGTATAGATGGACTAATAGACCAAGTCCCACACACTGCTAGAAGCCCAAATATTTTTTCAGAGCTAGATGCAGAAAAAAAATATTTTTAATTTGCAACCTGATGGAGGTCAGTATAGATGGACTAATAGACCAAGTCCCACTCACCGCTAGAAGCCCAAATATTTTTTCAGAGCTAGATGCAGAAAATTTTTTTATTCAATTTGCAACCTGATGGAGGTCAGTATAGATGGACTAATAGACCAAGTCCCACACACTGCTAGAAGCCCAAATATTTTTTCAGAGCTAGATGCAGAAAAAAATTATTTTTAATTTGCAACCTGATGGATTTCAGTATAGATGGACTAATAGACCAAGTCCCACACACCGCTAGAAGCCCAAATATTTTTTCAGAGCTAGATGCAGAAAAAAATTATATTCAATTTGCAACCTGCTGGAGGTCAGTATAGAAGGACTAATAGAACAAGTCCCACACACTGCTAGAAGCCCAAATATTTTTTCAGAGCTAAATGAAGAAAAAAATTATTTTTAATTTGCAACCTGATGGAGGTCAGTTTAGATGGACTAATAGACCAAGTCCCACACACTGCTAGAAGCCCAAATATTTTTTCAGAGCTAGATGCAGAAAAAAATTATTTTTAATTTGCAACCTGATGGAGGTCAGTATAGATGGACTAATAGAACAAGTCCCACACGCTGCTAGAAGCCCAAATATTTTTTCAGAGATAAATGAAGAAAAAAATTATTTTTAATTTGCAACCTGATGGAGGTCAGTATAGATGGACTAATAGACCAAGTCCCACACACTGCTAGAAGCCCAAATATTTTTTCAGAGCTAGATGCAGAAAAAAATTATTTTTAATTTGCAACCTGATGGAGGTCCGTATAGATGGACTAATAGAACAAGTCCCTCACGCTGCTAGAAGCCCAAATATTTTTTCAGAGCTAGATGCAGAAATTTTTTTTATTCAATTTGCAACCTGATGGAGGTCAGTATAGATGGACTAATAGACCAAGTCCCACACACTGCTAGAAGCCCAAATATTTTTTCAGAGCTAGATGCAGAAAAAAAATATTTTTAATTTACAACCTGATGGAGGTCAGTATAGATGGACTAATAGACCAAGTCCCACACACTGCTAGAAGCCCAAATATTTTTTCAGAGCTAGATGCAGAAATTTTTTTTATTCAATTTGCAACCTGATGGAGGTCAGTATAGATGGACTAATAGACCAAGTCCCACACACTGCTAGAAGCCCAAATACTTTTTCAGAGCTAGATGCAGAAAAAAATTATTTTTAATTTGCAACCTGATGGAGGTCAGTATAGATGGACTAATAGACCAAGTCCCACACACTGCTAGAAGCCCAAATATTTTTTCAGAGCTAGATGCAGAAAAAAATTATTTTTAATTTGCAACCTGATGGAGGTCAGTATAGATGGACTAATAGACCAAGTCCCACACACCGCTAGAAGCCCAAATATTTTTTCAGAGCTAGATGCAGAAAATTTTTTTATTCAATTTGCAACCTGATGGAGGTCAGTATAGATGGACTAATAGACCAAGTCCCACACACTGCTAGAAGCCCAAATATTTTTTCAGAGCTAGATGCAGAAAAAAATTATTTTTAATTTGCAACCTGATGGAGGTCAGTATAGATGGACTAATAGACCAAGTCCCACACACCGCTAGAAGCCCAAATATTTTTTCAGAGCTAGATGCAGAAAAAAATTATATTCAATTTGCAACCTGCTGGAGGTCAGTATAGAAGGACTAATAGAACAAGTCCCACACACTGCTAGAAGCCCAAATATTTTTTCAGAGCTAAATGAAGAAAAAAATTATTTTTAATTTGCAACCTGATGGAGGTCAGTATAGATGGACTAATAGACCAAGTCCCACACACTGCTAGAAGCCCAAATATTTTTTCAGAGCTAGATGCAGAAAAAAATTATTTTTAATTTGCAACCTGATGGAGGTCAGTATAGATGGACTAATAGAACAAGTCCCACACGCTGCTAGAAGCCCAAATATTTTTTCAGAGATAAATGAAGAAAAAAATTATTTTTAATTTGCAACCTGATGGAGGTCAGTATAGATGGACTAATAGACCAAGTCCCACACACTGCTAGAAGCCCAAATATTTTTTCAGAGCTAGATGCAGAAAAAAATTATTTTTAATTTGCAACCTGATGGAGGTCAGTATAGATGGACTAACAGACCAAGTCCCACACACCGCTAGAAGCCCAAATATTTTTTCAGAGCTAGATGCAGAAAAAAATTATATTCAATTTGCAACCTGCTGGAGGTCAGTATAGAAGGACTAATAGAACAAGTCCCACACACTGCTAGAAGCCCAAATATTTTTTCAGAGCTAAATGAAGAAAAAAATTATTATTAATTTGCAACCTGATGGAGGTCAGTATAGATGGACTAATAGACCAAGTCCCACACACTGCTAGAAGCCCAAATATTTTTTCAGAGCTAGATGCAGAAAAAAATTATATTCAGTTTGCAACATGATGGAGGTCAGTATAGATGGACTAATAGAATGATGCTATGCCCAAAAGATTTTACTTCACTAGGTGCAGTAAAAAAATTGGTATTCTATACACAGGTGGTATATCTTGCAACACAGATAGGCTACTCCACTGACTAACACACTCTGCAATAGGCCAAAAAGGATTAGCTTTGCTAGATTCAGCCAAATGCTGTGAAAAAAACTTGCACAGCACTGGCACAGACCTGCCTGGCAAAAACTGATAAGAACTGATGTAACCTAGTCCTGAAAAGGACTCCAATTACAATTAGTCTGTACTCCCACAATCTATCTATTTAAGAGCACAGACCTGCTTGATAAAAGTCGTAGGAAATGCTGTAACCTAGTCCTTAAAAGGACTGCAATCACAACTTTTCCCTACTCCCAAGCTATCTGTATATTTGTGCGAAAATTGGCTTGAAATTAACATGGTATAGCGCACACAGCAACAGCGGTGCCGTCTAACACGCAGCTGCAGTAGTGAGAAAATGGTGGCGACGGGGAAAATGGCTTGGTCTTATAGGGCAAGGACATGTGACATACACTGCCAATCACACATGCCCTTGCTTGTGTGAAAAAAAGCACTTCGCTCCGTGTGTGCACTGCTGATAGGCTGACAGATTGCACCTCCCCACTGCAAATGCGGGAAAGAGAAAAAAAAATGGAGATCTTCATTGTTCCTGCAGAGATCCATCCCCTGCCCCTCCCCCCGCCCCGCTGTACACTCAAACTGCGTATTAACATTAATTTTCATCATTACTGAGAAAAAATCCAGTTATGATTTTGGTGCACGAACAGTTATCGAACATAACCTCGAACAGCCGAATTTTTCTCAAATTGTTCGTGTTCGCCGACCAGCTCGAACACCGCCCAAAACAGCTCGAATTTGAGATTGGCGAACAGTTCGAGTAGAACAACTCTCATCTCTACTGGTGACTCTACTTCGTCCTGCCCTGGACTCAATCGAAAAAAAATTTGAGCATCGGTGTAGATGCTTTCCTCCTCTTGAGTCTGTGAATTTTTGGAGCAGACCTCTGAAGCACATGGCATAGAATGTGTGAACAGCTTTGCGGACTCGCACATTTGTGGTTCCCTACAGTCAGTATGGCAGTTGGATAGTTGTGATGTGGGGGAAAACAATGGTAATTGGAGTGCAACCTCTGAGGACTGTGATGTTGAGATGGAGGAAGAGGAGGAGAGGCCACTTGAAGCAGCGCTTGCCATCCACTGGAGCACATTCTCTTTCTAGCCCTAATCTACAAGGAGTTCCTTATTGTGAAAGCCAAAGAAAGGGAGTGGAGTAGCCCGTCCAGTAACAGAAGTTGTCAGTTGTCTTTGGATAGGACGTGATTGTGTTGGTTCACTAGAGCTTTCAGTAACATTACCATCTCCCCCTCATATAAACTGAACACTAAGCCTATTCCCCATTCCACCACGACCTCTCTTTTTTCCACTCATGTTGTTCAGATAGTGTGGTTGGAGCACACTATTAGCACCTAAATATTAGATTTTTTACTGTGGACGAGCTCTGGATACAGCTGAATTTTACCACTAGAAAATTACAAGCTGAGATGTGGCTTGCTGTATGTATCATGGTAGTAACGGAAAAAAAAAAAAATAGAGTTTTAAAGGTGTACTCCTTGTGTATGGAGAATAATATCAGCAGTGCACAACATAGTTCTATGCTGAAATGTGACTTGCTGTCTTTGTCTGGACCACACTAATGGCAAAAAACAATTGATTTGCTGGAAACTCAATTTCCCAGCCACACAGGATTCTATTTAATTATCTGACTTAGTTAGCTAGGCAGTTGCTTCTATCTCAGAATCTTAGTATCCAGGAGCAGCATCAGGAGCAGCATCTCTATGCTGTTACACTGACTAAACAGCGCTAAAACATCATGTCCGCTCTTTATATGGAGAGGGACATGTGACTTCAGCAGCCCTTGTGTCTGGACATTGTGGATGGTCCCTAAACCCTGATTGGCTTGCCGGAATCTGCACACATTAAGTTAAGAAAAAAAGAAAGATTAACAGCCCGCCGCTACTCTGAGCTCTCCCTCCCCCTCTTCTCATCAAACACATCCCCCCCGCTCATCATACAGCACCAATACCCTAGCCAAAGTCGTAAAAAATACAGTAGTGTAAATGCGATAAATTCTCGCACTTTTGCCGAATTTTGCTGATTTTCTGTAAAAACTCTCGGGTGTTCGATCACAAATCCGAATATGCAATGTTTGTGCCGAATTTAAAAAAAAAACTAACATATTTGCTCATCTACAGTTAGGAGCACTCTCGCTTTAACTATGTAGATGCTGCTGTCTCACTTGAATGGGTGGAGGCTTAAACCGTCATGAATGGTGCTAAAACTTATCATGGCCAATGCTAAAACTAATCATGGCCAATATACAAAAAAGCTGCACTGAAGATTAAGTCTCCTTAATGACCACCATAAAAAATGTAATTGCCATATTGATTCTGACCTGTTACTTTTAATTATTGGCATGTACTCTTTGTCCTGAAATGAACAGAATATGAATTAAAAAGCTTCTTTTTTAAAGGGGAACCTGTCACCAGAAAAAAACCCTATTAAAATGCAGATATGAGGTTAATAGTAGAGATGAGCGTTGTTCTACTCGAACTGTTCGCCAATCTCAAATTCGAGCTGTTTTGGGCGGTGTTCGAGCCGGTCGGCGAACACGAACAATTTGAGAAAAATTCGGCTGTTCGAGGTTATGTTCGATAACTGTTCGTGCACCAAAATCATAACTGGATTTTTTCTCAGTAATGATGAAAATTAATGTTAATACGCAGTTTGAGTGTACAGCGGGGCGGGGGGAGGGGCAGGGGATGGATCTCTGCAGGAACAATGAAGATCTCCATTTTTTTTTCTCTTTCCCGCATTTGCAGTGGGGAGGTGCAATCTGTCAGCCTATCAGCAGCGCACACACGGAGCGAAGTGCTTTTTTTCACACAAGCAAGGGCATGTGTGATTGGCAGTGTATGTCACATGTCCTTGCCCTATAAGACCAAGCCATTTTCCCCGTCGCCACCATTTTCTCACTGCTGCAGCTGCGTGCTAGACGGCACCGCTGTTGCTGTGTGCGCTATACCTTGTTAATTTCAAGCCAATTTTCGCACAAATATACAGATAGCTTGGGAGTAGGGAATAGTTGTGATTGCAGTCCTTTTAAGGACTAGGTTACAGCATTTCCTACGACTTTTATCAGGCAGGTCTGTGCTCTTAAATAGATAGATTGTGGGAGTAAAGACTAATTGTAAATGGAGTCCTTTTCAGGACTAGGTTACATCAGTTCCTATCAGTTTTTGCCAGGCAGGTCTGTGCCAGTGCTGTGCAAGTTTTTTTCACAGCATTTGGCTGAATCTAGCAAAGCTAATCCTTTTTGGCCTATTGCAGAGTGTGTTAGTCAGTGGAGTAGCCTATCTGTGTTGCAAGATATACCACCTGTGTATAGAATACCAATTTTTTTACTGCACCTAGTGAAGTAAAATCTTTTGGGCATAGCATCATTCTATTAGTCCATCTATACTGACCTCCATCAGGTTGCAAACTGAATATAATTTTTTTCTGCATCTAGCTCTGAAAAAATATTTTTGCTTCTAGCAGTGTGTGGGACTTGGTCTATTAGTCCATCTATACTGACCTCCATCAGGTTGCAAATTAAAAATAATTTTTTTCTTCATTTAGCTCTGAAAAAATATTTGGGCTTCTAGCAGTGTGTGGGACTTGTTCTATTAGTCCTTCTATACTGACCTCCAGCAGGTTGCAAATTGAATATAATTTTTTTCTGCATCTAGCTCTGAAAAAATATTTGGGCTTCTAGCGGTGTGTGGGACTTGGTCTATTAGTCCATCTATACTGACCTCCATCAGGTTGCAAATTAAAAATAATTTTTTTCTGCATCTAGCTCTGAAAAAATATTTGGGCTTCTAGCAGTGTGTGGGACTTGGTCTATTAGTCCATCTATACTGACCTCCATCAGGTTGCAAATTAAAAATAATTTTTTTCTTCATTTATCTCTGAAAAAATATTTGGGCTTCTAGCAGCGTGTGGGACTTGTTCAATTAGTCCATCTATACTGACCTCCATCAGGTTGCAAATTAAAAATAATTTTTTTCTGCATCTAGCTCTGAAAAAATATTTGGGCTTCTAGCAGTGTGTGGGACTTGGTCTATTAGTCCATCTATACTGACCTCCATCAGGTTGCAAATTAAAAATAATTTTTTTCTGCATCTAGCTCTGAAAAAATATTTGGGCTTCTAGCAGTGTGTGGGACTTGGTCTATTAGTCTATCTATACTGACCTCCATCAGGTTGCAAATTAAAAATATTTTTTTTCTTCATTTAGCTCTGAAAAAATATTTGGGCTTCTAGCAGTGTGTGGGACTTGTTCTATTAGTCCTTCTATACTGACCTCCAGCAGGTTGCAAATTGAATATAATTTTTTCTGCATCTAGCTCTGAAAAAATATTTGGGCTTCTAGCGGTGTGTGGGACTTGGTCTATTAGTCCATCTATACTGACCTCCATCAGGTTGCAAATTAAAAATAATTTTTTTCTGCATCTAGCTCTGAAAAAATATTTGGGCTTCTAGCGGTGTGTGGGACTTGGTCTATTAGTCCATCTATACTGACCTCCATCAGGTTGCAAATTAAAAATATTTTTTTTCTGCATCTAGCTCTGAAAAAATATTTGGGCTTCTAGCAGTGTGTGGGACTTGGTCTATTAGTCCATCTATACTGACCTCCATCAGGTTGCAAATTGAATAAAAAAATTTTCTGCATCTAGCTCTGAAAAAATATTTGGGCTTCTAGCGGTGTGTGGGACTTGGTCTATTAGTCCATCTATACTGACCTCCATCAGGTTGCAAATTAAAAATAATTTTTTTCTGCATCTAACCCAGCCAATAGTTTTGGCCTAATACCACAGTTTGGCCACTCAGCTCTGCTCGGTTACCATCCATTGTTTTTTTGTGCAAACAACTCCAGAGTTGTGAATTAGTTAACCACCAAAATGAGTGGAAAAAGGCCTGCTGCTGGTGGAAAGGGGAATAGGCGTGTTGGGAAGGGGAAAAAAGGTTGTGTCCGTGGGGTAGGTGCAGAAGAAAGACCATCTTCCAGCCAAACTAAAATGTCTACTTCTTTTAGCGGACAATGTGATAAGATCCCTTTCTTACGGCCACGCCAATCGCTACAAATTCCAGATGAGGCACAAAAACAGCAGGTGCTTCAACGAATATCAAGTGCTCCTTTAAGTGGGCTCTCCTCCACATCAACTTCAACATCACAAATACTCCAGTCCTCAAAGGTGTCACCCAAATCGCACTTGATTCCTCACAGCTCCCAAATCTCCAGCTGCCCATCTGAGTATGAGGTAGAACAGATGGTTGAGTCTGCAGAGCTGTTTACTCATACTATAGCCTGGGAATCAGAGGTCGACTCCAGCGCTTCTGTGAATCCAGACGAGGAAATGATCTGCACTGATGCCCAGAATCTTTATGAGTCGGATCCAGGACCAGACGCAGAAGGTTCTGACCATAATGTAGACCCTCATTCCCAAACTGTAACTCCTGTTGGTGGAGACAATGAGGAAGATGATGATAAGACTCAAATACCTGATTGGAGCGACAACTTTAGTTTTTTGTCAGGGCAGGAACAGGTTGGCTCTGAGGACGACGGGTGTGATAACGCACAGGGTGATGATGATGAGGTCGGAGATCCCACTTACTGTCAACCCACAGTCAGCCAAGAGATGAGGTCAGCAGAGGAGGTGGAGGAAGATGCTAGTGACGACGAGGTCAGGTTGCGCCTTCCTGGACAGAGACGTAGTACTGGAAGCACGTCAACAACTGCATCCTCAAACACAACTCTGCCTCTCACCACAAGTCGTGGTGCCTCTTCAGGTCGCATGGGTTCTAAGCCTTGCATAGCCTGGGCATTTTTTCAGATCGATAAAGATGACCCAACTCGTGTTATCTGTAACATTTGTCAGCAAAAGCTAAGTAGAGGCCAAAAAATACATAGTTTGAGTACTTCATGCATGAACCGGCACATGGACATGAAGCATAAGTTGCAGTGGGAAGCTCAGTGTGCTACAATGCGGTCTAGCCGGCCGGGCCAACCACCGTCTGCCATATCTTGTGCATCCGCGGCCTCTTCATCCTCTGTGACTGGGGGGACAGCAGTCACACCTGTTTTGGGGCGCAGACCTGCCACCTCTTTACCCGCAACAGCCAGCGTGATTGGCAGGTCATCATTTTCTTTGGAGGTGGTAACACCAGCTGGTCTTGAGCGCTGTCCGACATCGATAGCACCACCTTTGGATCAAGGCAACCTAACATGTCCGCCTGCATCTTACTCACAGACCGGCAGTTTGCCGGGGACACCCTTATCAACCCCGTCTAAGCACAATAGCCAGCCCTCGGTCCCTCAGATGTGGACAAGTAAAAGACCATTTCCTCCTAGCCATGAGAAAGCTAAGAGGTTGAATTTCACCATCTGCAAGCTCTTGGCTACAGAAATGCTGCCTTTCCGCCTGGTGGACACAGAGGATTTTCGAGACCTTATGTCCGTTGCAGTGCCCCAGTACCAGATGCACAGTCGGCACTACTTCTCAAAGAAAGGTGTGCCTGCGCTCCACCAGCATGTCGCACACAACATCACCGCTTCTTTGAGAAACTCTGTGTGTGACAGGGTGCATTTCACCACAGACACTTGGACGAGTAGGCATGGACAGGGGCGTTACATGTCGCTGACTCGGCACTGGGTAACTATGGTGACAGCAGGACAAGGGGCTGCTGTCCAAGTCTAGCCGTCCCCACGAGTTGTGCGTCAATCCTCTTTATGTCATTTTTCCTCCACTGCTTCTGCCTCCTCAACCTCCTCTCGGTCTTCCACCTGCACCCAAAGCCTGTCTGGTCATGCCACAAGCTTTCTAACTGCGCAGAAGGGATCCTGCACACCTCCTTACTATGCTGGCAGTAGGGCTCAACGTCATCAGGCGGTTTTTACATTGAAATGTCTGGGAAATGTGAGTCACACAGCTGAGGAGTTGTGGTCAGCTCTGGAGAACCAATTTCATGAATGGTTATCTCCACTGGACCTGAAACCAGGGAAGGCCATGTGCGACAATGCTGCAAACCTGGGTGCGGCCCTTCGCCGGGGCAATGTCACACACGTGCCTTGTATGGCTCACGTGTTGAACCTGGTTGTCCAGCAATTTTTAGCCCACTATCCCAGACTAGATGGCCTTCTGCAGAGGGCACGGTCGCTGTGTGCTCACTTCCGCCGTTCGCATCCCGCAGCTCAGCGACTTACATCTCTACAGAAGTCGTTGGGCCTGCCACTTCACCGGCTAAAATGCGATGTGCCTACCCGGTGGAATTCAACTCTGCACATGTTGCAGCGACTGTGGCAGCACCGACAAGCCCTGGTGCAATACGTTCTGACGTATAGCCTGGGCCAACGAGATTCAGAGGTGGGGCAAATCACGCTGGAGGAGTGGTCTCAGATCAGGGACCTATGCACCCTTCTGCACAGTTTTGAAATGGCGACGAAGATGTTTAGTGCTGACGATGCCATTATCAGCATGACTATTCCGGTGATTTACATGCTGGAGCACATGTTAAACAGAATTCGGAGTCAGGTGGTGGCACAAGAGGAGGTGGAGGAAGTAGAGGAGGAGGAGTTGTATGCGGAAGGGCTAACATCTGCAAGGTCCAGACGGTCGGCAGCACCAGGGCGGCAGGCATGTGAGGGTGGGGGAGATGATTTTACCAGGGCGCATGGTAGCAGCCAAACTAGTGAGGAAGGTGCAGGAGCCCAGGAAGAAGTGGAGGACGAACTGATGGAAGACTCATCAGATGAGGGAGACCTTGATCACATTTCTGTTGTGCGAGGTTGGGGGGAGAGGACAGAGGAAGGAAGCATGATTGTTACCTCGCCACCAACACAACAGGGACTTGGTGCTCCTGGATGCGCAACACACATGAGTGAATTCTTGCTGCACTACCTGCAACATGACCCTCGAATTGTGAGAATTAGAAATAATCCTGACTACTGGGTTGCCACACTGTTAGATCCCCGGTACAAAAGTAAATTTGCAGAAATTATTCCTGCCATAGAAAGGGATGCACGCATGCAGGAGTATCAGCAGAGACTGTTGCAGAATCTTACATGTGCTTTTCCACAAAATACCAGTGGTGCACGTAGTGAATCTCACAGCTCCAACTTGCCAACCGTGGGACCGTCAAGTGTTCAGCACTCAAACCGTAACAGAACCACAGTATCTGCTGGTAACATCAATTTTGCGGAATCATTTCACCACTTTTTTAGCCCATCCTTTGCAAGGCCACAGGAGACAAGAAGTCTGACACATAGTCAACGCCTAGAGACGATGGTACAGGAGTATCTCCAAGTAAACATTGAAGCCACGACTGTGTCACTGGACCCTTGCTCTTTTTGGGCTTCCAATCTGGATAAATGGCCGGAGCTAGCCACTTACGCCTTGGAGATCTTGTCATGCCCCGCAGCCAGCGTTCTGTCTGAACGTGTGTTCAGCGCTGCTGGTGGTGTGCTGACAGATAAGCGCACGCGGCTCTCCACTGATAATGTAGACAGACTCACGTTCATAAAGATGAACAAATCATGGATCCGAAACGACTTTTCTACCCCTGTGTCATCCTGGGGAGAGTAAAAGCTTGATGATTGGTTAAAATCACCCAACCAACCGTTTTAAGCTTTCAAATTACTAATCACGTTTATCTGTATCTTGACTGGAAAATTATTTGGGCTTTGTAGCAGTGTGCAGCACTGATCCTATTAGGCCATCTATAATAAGCTTCACCAGATTTAAAATTAAAAATAATTTTTAGCTGCATCTAGCCCGGAAAATAATTTTGGGGCTCCGAGATGCGCAAGACACATAAGTGCCTTCTTGCTGCACTACCTGCAGCATGACCCTCATATTGTCAGAATTCGAAGTAATCATGACTACTGGGTTGCCACACTCTTAGATCCCCCAAACTTTTCGATCAACCTTTTCATTTTAATAAAGACCAAAAAAATGGTCATTTTTGAAATTATAAGCATTAGCAGGTTGTTAGAAACTGAAATCAAACAGTTTTCAACTCAAAACTTTATTCTAGGTGATGTTACATTTTCACATAGGACCCCTTGTTCGAAAGGAGCTTCTGAACTCTCTCGTCCATTGAATTTGTCAGGTTTTGGATGGTTTCTGCTTCAATTGTTTTGCATGAGGACAGAATACCCTCCCAGAGCTGTTGCTTAGATGTGAACTGCCTCCCGCCATCATAGACACTCCTTTTAATGATGCTCCAAAGGTTCTGAATGGGGTAAAGGTCAGGGGAGCATGGGGGTCACACCACAAGTTTGTCCCCTTTTATGCCCATATCAGCCAGAGATGCAGATGTTTTATGTGCAGCATGAGATGGTGCATTATCATGCAGAAAAATGATCTTGCTGTGAAATACACGGTTCTTCTTCTTGAACCATGGCAGGAAGTGCTGTTTGAGAAAATCCACATACATTATGGAGTTCATCTTTAGCGCCTTCAGGGATCCTAAAGGGGCCGACAATCTCTCTCCCCATGATTCCAGCCCAAAACATTACTCCACCTCCTCCTTGTTGGCGCTGTAGCCGTGTTTGCGTGGGGTGTCCATCAACCAGCCATCCTCCACTCCATTCATCTGGACCATCGAGCGCTGCACGGCACTCATCCGTGAACAAAACAGTTTTGAAATCAGTCTTCATGTAATGTTTGACCCACTGGAGCCGTTTCTGCTTGTGTGAAGTGGATAGAGGAGGTCGACAGGATGGCGTATGCACAGCTGCAAACCTCTGAAGGACCCTGCATCTTGTTGTTCGGGGGACGTTGGAGGCACAAGCAGCTTCAAAAACTTGTCTGCTGCTATGACAAGGCTTTTTTGCCGCTGCTCTTTCAACCTGACGTAATTGCCTGTAGGAAAGAGTCCTCAATTTGCCCTTATCAGCACGCACACGTGTGTACTGTGAATCAGCTACATACTTCTTGATTGCCAAGACACTTGATCCTGATCATCGCACAATGTTGATTGTAGTCATGCCTTGACCTAAACACTCCACAATTTGTTGCTTCTCAGCAGCCGACACATCCTTTTTCTTTCCCATTTTGGCAGAAAATGTAGGCTGCTTAATAATGTGAGAGAGCCTTCTTAAGTAGTCTTGCCTTTCATTGGACACACCTGCCAAACTAATTAGCACAGGTGTCTGCAATTGCTTACAGTGATATAAAGAGCCCTGACACACATCACCATCAATGAGTTTAACTGACAAACAAACAAATTCTTCCCTTATCACTCCTAAACACTTTTTGCATAATAATTTGGAACGCGGTGTACATGTGCTTTTCCACAAAACACCAGTGGTTCACGTAGTGAATCTTACAGTTCTAACTTGCCAACCGTGGTCTGTATGGAATTGTTCAATAAAGGGCCCAAAATTAAGATAACATAGATGGGAGAGGTCTCTATGAATAGGAATTCCTAAGTATTTGATACCCTGTGAGGGCCAGGCAAAGGGAAAGTTGGACTGGATGGAATCCTATATGGATTTAGGGAGGGAGACATCGAGGGCCTCAGACTTCGCTGCATTGATTTTAAAATTTGACCATGTAACAAAGTGATCTATTTCAGCCATAACAGCAGGGATGGATATATGTGATTGAGTGATATATACTAGGACATCATCAGCAAATAGAGAGCACTTGTACTCGGTGCCTCCCACCTCAATCCACCTAATATTGGGCTTATGGCGAATTGATGAGAGCAGGTGCTCCGTCACTAGGATGTATAAGAGAGGGGACAGAGGACATCCCTGCCTTGTCCCATTGGTGATTGTGAAAGGTGATGAAAATGTTCTGACGCACCCCCTGGGCCTTGGGACACCCGGAGCCGGACCCTTTTTGGTGGATGCTGGTGGTTGTAGTCTTCGTGGCGGCGATCCAGTTCCGTGGCTCAGGGCGGTCAAACCAGTGGCGGAA
Organism: Phyllobates terribilis; assembly: GCF_046119375.1. Taxonomy (NCBI): domain Eukaryota; kingdom Metazoa; phylum Chordata; class Amphibia; order Anura; family Dendrobatidae; genus Phyllobates; species Phyllobates terribilis. Next base: position 119,333,877 of record NW_027362772.1, read on the forward strand.
CTATTTATGTGGTTTTGATGTTTAAATGTCCGACTACGCCACCCGTGGATTGCGGTCAGAGTGAACCGCCGCTACAGGGCAGACCGCTAAGGCTGGTGTTGTGGGTGCAGCAGAGCGTAGCATAACTCCCCACGGGAGGAGTATAGCCTCAGGGCAGTGTATGCGGAGGATGGGGGTGATGGTGCAGGGCAGCAGCAGTAACGACACGGAGTCAGTGATGCAGTTCAGGGCCTTTACTCACAGTTCTTATTATCCAGACCACGTCTGCAGGTAACGGCTGCCCACGTCGTACTGTGCTCACCAGGTGAGGGGCTCAGACAACTCCCAGATAACTTTGGAGCGCTTCACAGGACCCCCTTTGTGTGTCCTTTGTCTGGCCTTTCTTACCAACACTTCTGTCCGGCTGCCTCGGGCCTCCTCTTGATAAACTTGGCGCCAGTTTCCCTGACCCTATGTGGTGCCTTCCTAGCGGGTGGAGCAAGGGGCTGCGCCACATAAAATGTCAGAGCCTCCGGTTTCTAGCTGAGGGTCGTTTCCTGCCTCCACTAGTTCGGGGACCGGTCTCCCCCTTTGGCCTGACCCCTCCACGCAGGTGGATTCGGGCGTGCGGTGGCGACTCGCCCGTCCGCACCCCTGGGATCCCTTCATTCCTCGTTCCTGGAGCCTTCTCCGCTCCTCTTCCTTCCTTCTCCCTCTTGCAGGCCTGGGCCTCTGTTACTAGGCCCGCCTCCGGAGCAGAGCTCATGCAGAGCCCCTGCTCCCTGCCACTTCTGCTCAGACTTCTCTGCACTGAACTAAGATGGTGCCCACCTTTTATACTCCCTTCTCAATGCACCCAGGAACTGCTTCCTCCCTGCTCCTGCACTGCAGGGTTCCCCTTCCTCAGTGTTCCCTCCCCCCACTCCAGCCAGGGACAGGGACTGTCGTGCCCATCTCAGGGGCATATTGGTCGCCCTGCCCCACGGCAATGTGGTGTAATGCATGCAGGTGTCGGGTCCTGATCCACACTCCATCCTTATCTGAGAGTGAGATATCACACCTCTGGGTGAGGTGCAATACGTCTGTAGCAACCGAGCCCTCGGTGCTACAGTTCCATTTATCTTCAGTCTAGGTGACGTATTGTGATACAGGGCCGTGATTTTGGCTATAAAAGGGTCCCCTAGACCCCTACCCCAAGCTTTTTAAGAGAATCATATATGGCATGCCAGGAGACTGTATGGAATGCTTTCTCAGCATCCAACGAGAGTATCTACTTACAAATTTTTAACTGCATCTAGCCCAGGAAATACTTTGTGCCTAGTAGCAGTGTCTGCTAGTCAGCGGATTATCCCGGCTGTTAAGCAAGCTACACCACCTGTAGTTTGGACACTTAATTTTTTCAAAGGAAATGCTTCGGGACCACGGGATACTTAGTGAAGAGCATCAGGAGGCACCCCAAGGCATAGGGGCTGGGACTGGCACTAGGATGCCTTGCGGTGGACAGCCGAGCTCGATCCTTATAAAAGCTTTTTAACTGCAGCAGCTTTAGTGGACGCTACTGGAGCTGGAATTACGCGGCTGCTGGCATGAGACTTGCCCTCCAATAGATCCTTGTAAATGGATTTAAAGTGTATTCATTCAAATTAGAGGGACAATTTAAATTAAAAAGCTTAGAGCTGCCTCCACCACAGGGGGGCTCTCTCGACCCACCAGCGGACAGGCACCAGTATTGGGAGAGGGGGGCTGGCCGTCAGGGTTCACCGCGGCTCTGGCACAAACCCGGCGACACGGAGGTGGCACGGGCAGGAGCGGACTGGCCGTCTCGGCTTCTCACTTTTTGGATTTTAGAAGGGCATGACATGCCTATATCTGTGTCTCCCCCTCCTTTTACTCCTCCACCTCTTTTCTTTTCGCATGACTATATGTACTTGTCACTTTTCCATGTGTTAGTTGTGTCTTCTGAGCAGTTTGTCAGCTTTTGGACACCTTTGAAGGTGTTTTCTATGTGTTTCTATGTGTTTTTGTTTGCCTGCCATTGGTTTTAACGGTGTTCGAAGGTGTTCGACGAACAGTTCGACGAACAGTTCGGCGAACACACGGGTGTTCGACGAACCGAACCGAACTCGAACACTACGGGGGTGGCTCAACACTAGTTAATAGTATTATTAACTTTCCCGGTGCCACGCACGAAGCTGAACACTGCGCAGAGAAAATTAACTTTATTCCCTCAGGCAGCGTTCAGGTTTCAGTCACGGGGGCGGCGCCGGTACGGATTTAGTCACTACTTTGAGTCTACAGAACGGCGTCTGTAACCGTACCCCTGGTACTGACTGACAGCCGGTCCCAGTGCAGAGGCAGTGAAGGGAACCACATTTCCTACACCATGAAGATACTGTAGTAGGAGAGTTTGCTTTTCTTAGTGGCATCATCTTGCTTCTACATACGGAGCATTACTTCTGGGCTCTTTGATGCCACTAAGCAGCAAGCTTGGGTTGCTTTATTCTTATCTTTTTTTTATCAACTTAGTGCACTCAGAATATTTGGAGGTTCCTCTACCTATCAGTTCTAGTCATATGTAAGGGTGCTTTAACACTGCGTTACTGCGTTCAGGCACACATTCAGTGGCTCTGTCGGGACTTAAGTTGGAAATCCCTGCAAAATGGGATTAGGCCATATGCGGCGACGGGGCCATACGCTATAATGACGAGAGAGAGTCAACGTGCGCTCTGATGTGCACCAATGATGAAAATGATGCACGACAGAGCAAAAGTTCGCGTTGCCGGCACCATTATAATCTATGGCCCATATAATCTATATGCCAGAATCCCATTTGAGGGAAGTTCGGATGTAAGCCCCGAGTGAGCCACTGAATGGGTGCCTGACCGCAGTGTGAAAGCACCCTAAGGGACCAGGGGCATTGGTAGGGTCTCAGTTGATAAAAGGCATTAGTCCAGAGGAAATAGTGACCCGAGTCTCTGTCATAATTAGGATATATTCACACTGATTATACAGTGTATGACTGAGGCACACATTGGGAAGATGGCGTTTGTCTGCTATAAGCTCTCATTAATAAAATGCAAACTGAAAGACACTATGTTATGTAGATTGCCACTTAATAGAATAGTATAGTTGACAACGTTTCAATGTTATCAATTTTAATAGTGAAATACTCATTATGCATAGTGACAAAAAAGAAAAAAAATAGGATCCATGTACATTACATGACTTATAGATTGTAACATTAGGCATAATACAGGGCTATAGCTTAAAGTCAACATTTAATTGAAATTAAATATTAAGAAGTTAGTAATATTTTGTTACATTGAAACATTGGCAACTTCCAAAAAATCTATTTTTGTTTTTAAATAGCAACATAGCCTTCCATGGGATTTCCATTTGATGTATTATTTAGTTGTGTATAGAATGTCTGTTTTATGTGTGAGTTGTCTAATGAATTTTGGAAACGAGTAAATAATTTAAATGCACAGCATCTACTGTGGATATGAATGAAAAGGCTTTTCTCGAAGCAATAATTTGCTTAGATGTAAGAGACAGATGATAAATTATACATATGAAAGTTTTTATAGAGAAAGCACTTTTGAATTTTCATTGTGCTTTTCTCACATTGATTATTGTTTATAATTCAAATTTAAAACAATTTACACCCAATATATGTTATTTATTCCAGACTACCCCAATGAGTTGAATTGAGTCAAATGTGACACTTAAGAGACGGAAACATATTGTATGATACCGATATAAAAATCATAATCACTGTTACAAAACTGTGATCTATTGTTTAGTGTTACATATTTTTTTTCTTTTTGGTCTCCAATGCAATGACAATCCTGAAGTGCTGAGCACATGATCAGGATTTTTCCTGTCAGGATTGTCATTGCGTTTAAATCTGTGGCATGTCAATTCTTTGTGCGTTCATGTAGCTTTTTTCACCCATTGACGTCAGTTGAGTCAGCCAGACCCGCAGCAAAAACATAGGTATAAAAATATGCGGATTTGCTGTGAACGTTGGCTGCGTATTTGACTGACTCCATTGAAGTCAATGGTTCAAAAAATGCTCAAAGAGTTGCCCTTGGGAGACTACTCCTCCCATCATCCTATGGCTGCTCCCGCTGACAACAGCGGGAGCAGGCGTGGCTGAGGGGAGAAGTAGTCTCCTCACCCGGCGTTTTTGCGCAGTGTAAAAAAAAAAATTTTAAATAAGTCCATATTAAAATAAAACACCTGTCCGCCATACCCAAGTGTCCCTTGGTTATCCGATCACCCAGCAGCAGGCTATACACTGACAGGAGCGCGATCCCTCCAGGCAGTGTATAGCACTGAGTATCAGAGAGCTCTGGTGTCCTCACTTATGGCACAGGTGCTATGTGAGAATTTTCCCATGCAACACTGATGCAGTAAGTGAGGTTACCAGAGCTCTCAGCTGATCTTCAGCTGATTAACTCAAGTGACCTCAGTCCCAGCAGCTCAGTGCTATAAACTGACAGGAGTGATTACACTCCTGTAATTGTATACAGTGCTTTCCTCTATAACAGTCACACCAGTGATTGCTGGTGTGACTGCTGTAGAAGTGACCCAGATCGCCGTGGGACACTGGATTATATCATGACGGCAGACAGGTGAGGGATATGGTTGTTTTTTATTTTTGGTTTCTTAAAGGAGACAATGGCATCAGAGATTAGGTGATAGGTGAGTATATGATGTTTTTCATTTTAAATAAATGATTAAAACAGAGTGGAATTTTATTTAAAATAAAATACTTTATTCTGGCCATGTGTTTATTTCATAACCTTTATTACGGGGTTAGTAATGGGGGCATCTTATAACCTGGGCTTCATTTCAGCTGCCAATACAAGGCTGACATGAGCCTCAACCCTATTACCCCACGTGCCACCGCACCAAGGCAAGTGCAAAGAGTGGAGGCTAAGAGCCAGATTTTGGTGCATCCTATGCATGTGGCAGTTCTTGGGCTGCTGAGAGCTGATATTCCTAACCTCGGAGGGGTCCAGGATCCATGGCCCCTTCTCTGGCTATTAATATCAGCCCGCAGCTGTCTGCCTAGCCTTTGCTAGTTAGATTTTATAGGGGGACCCTACGTCAATGTTTTTTCTGGGGTCCCCTTGTAGTGAAGGCTAAGCAAACAGAAGTGGGCTGTTATTAATAGCCATAGAATATTTTTGGTTAATGGCCCCTTCCCTGTCTAGTAATATCAACCCCCAGTGGTTGGTTTTCCCTCTCCTGGTTATGAAAATGATGTGGAAACCCACGCTGGACGTAGTAGCGCTTTGGACGCAGCATATCTTGCTGCGTCCAAAACGCTGCATTCTATTGAATGCAGATAAATACGCATGTGTTCACTGAATTATGCAGATTTATCATATTTAGTGTTGAGCGAGCATGCTCAACACTGCTCGGTACTCGCCTGAGCATCTCGCTACTCGGGATGTTCGGTGAGCACCGAGCATTTTCGGGTTACTCGGGCCGTAGCTCGGGTCTCCGCCCGGCATGTTTGGCGCTCTTTACAGAGCCAATGAACATGCAGGGATTGCCAGCCAGTCACTGGAATGCCGCAGCCATGTTGGATGTGGGCATTACAGTGATTGGCTGGCCGCACAGCGTCACCTCGAGTATTTAAAACTGGGTGCCGCCATATTGGACACAGTCGCTCCAGATCAGACAGTGTAGGGAGAGTGCTGCTGAGATAAGGAGAGATTTATACTGCGAAATAGGTAGTATAGGGTCTCAAAAGCCTACAAAATGAAACAAACAGTCCTTTTGAGGACTAATATCCATTCCAGATATCAGGCAGGCAGGCAGGCTGTATAGGAGATGCAGTGGTTATACCAACAAACACTGCATTACAGTCCTTTGTGCTTCTTTTCAAATTGCTAGACTTAGCCCCAGGTCTCAGGGGCCAGGAAAAATCCTTTTTTTTCATCTAAATCCTCTTTTTTTTTTTTCCCCTCAGTCAGACTGTAAAATACCCATCTTATTCACCTTTTGGTATCCCCCCCCCCCAAAAAAAAATATTGAGTGTGTCTGTGAGTGTTCAGACACAAATATATCTGTTTAAAAGAGTCTGGTTTTGGCCAGATAACTAGACCTATGGTTTTGCAGTTCCACGGTTCAAATCTCTGTATTATCCACTTTTTTGCCTTTTTTACATAAAAAAAACAGTTTGAGTGTCTCGCTGACTGTTCAGACACAAATATATCTGTTTAAAAGATTCTGGTGTAGGCCATAGAACTAGAACTGTGGTTTTCCTCTTCCACAGTTCTAATCTCCTTTTCATTACCCTTTTGCCATTGATAGTGTGAGTGTAAGCTATTTTACTTCATTTACAATGGGCAAGGCGCGTGGCAAGGGATGTGGAACTGGACGTTCTGGTGATGGTGCGTGCAGAGGACGGAGCCGTTGCCAAGGTGAAAATGTGCCACAACCAACAGCCACATCTTCTCGCTCCCAGTTCTTGACCAAATTACTAGGGAAGCACACAACAACACCACTATTGCAAACTGATCAGTGTGAACAGGTTATTAATTAGATAGCAGATAATACTTCCAGTCACCTGGGCACCACCACCTCCGGTATGACTTCCACACGGTCAAGTGTTAGTAGCCGTGAGTCTCGACCACATACTCCTCCTCACCCTGATGCTTCTTCCTCCCACCATGCCGAGTGTCGTCAGACAGCAACTGATCCCACAGTTGGACACTCTGAAGAGCTGTTCACTGGTCCATTTCCACATTTGTGCCCCTCGCCTGCTCCGCTTGAAGTGATGGAAGAGGAGATCCCATGTAGCGATGGCAAAATATTTGAACAGCCATGGCCACAGGAAGGCGACGCTGGCAATTTGTCACAAGAGGTGGACGATGACGAGACACAATTGCCACGAAGTGAGGAGGAGGACCGTGGTGCGGAAGTGGAAGATGAGGAGGTGGTGGATGATCTAGTAACTGACCCAACGTGGCAGGAGGACACGCAGAGCGAGGCAAGCAGCACACAGAGGGAGGGAGGCAGAGTACCCCAACAGGCAGGAAGAAGCAGTGTGGTGGCCGCAGACAGAAGGTGGGCAACCGTTCCCCGTAACACCAACACAAGGGACGTTGCCAGTACAACCGGTAGGTCTTCCAGAGTCTGGAATTTATTTAAAGACTCTGCTGATAACCCCAAAAATGCCGTTTGTACCACTTGCCAGGCCAGCATCTGCAGGGGTGACAAAACTACCAGCCTGACCACCACCAGCATGATCAGGCACATGTCAGCAAAGCACCCAACTTTGTAGGGCGAACAACAGGGTCCACGACCAGTGTCAGTGGGTGTCACCACTGCTTCTTCCGCTATTGTGCATGTAAGAGAACCCCCTGTTGTGTGTGCAAGGCAATCCCCTGTCCATACTGCATGCAAAGATGCCCCCTCCTCTCAGTCTTCACTTGTTATGGCAGTTTCTCAAGAAACAGCATCAACGTCCACGTCCACGTCCCACCGCAGCGTTCAATTGTCCATATCCCAGACCTTTGAACGAAAGCGCAAATTCACAGCCAACGCCCCACAGGCCACAGTCCTAAATTCGCACATGTCACGACTGCTTGCATTGGAAATCCTGCCTTTTAGGCTGGTGGAGACAGAATCCTACCGCAACCTTATGGTGGTGGCCATGCCTTGGTACTCGATCCCCAGCCGAAACTATTTTGCCCGGTGTGCCATCCCCGCACTACACAAGCACGTGTCCCAAAACTTCTGCCGTGCCCTCAACAACACAGTTACTGGGAGAGTCCACCTGACAACGGACACGTGGACAAATGCTTGTGACCAGGAATGGTACATCTCCCTGACGGCACATTAGGTAAACATAGTGGAGGCCGGGACCCAGTCAGACCTTGCAGGCCCTATGACAGTCAGAGTTGCCCCCACAGTGTACAGCTCCTGCGCATCATCCTCCTCCTCCTCATGTTCAGCCTCCATCTCAGATATCACCACATCAGTTACAAGCTGGAAGCACTGCAGTACCTCCTCAGCCAAGCGGCAACAGGCTGTGCTGAAACTCATAAGCTTAGGTGATAAACCTCACACTAATTGTGAGTTGTGCACAGCTGTGAAAGAGCAGGCAGATCTGTGGCTGAGACCCCTGAACCCACATCCAGGCATGGTCGTGTGTGACAATGGCTGTAACATGGTGGCGGCTCTGAGGCGAGGCGAGATCACACACGTACCATGCCTGGCTCATGTGCTTAACCTTGTGGTTCAGCGGTTTCTTAAATCATACCCCGAGTTGCCAGATCTGCTCGTCAAAGTACGCTGCCTGTCATCTCATTTTCGGAAGTTGGCTGCAGCTTCCGCCGCCCATGCTGTGTTGCAGAAACGTTTGCAGCTTCCGGCACACCGACTGGTGTGTGATGTCCCCACACATTGTAACTCTACCCTCCACATGTTGCAAAGGATTTGTGAGCAGAAGAGAGCAGTTGTGGAGTACCAGCTGCAACAAGGCCGTCGATATTCAGGTTAGACTCCACACATAAGACCTCAGGAGTGAACCTGGATGTCTGACATATGTACCATCCCGACAAACTCTGAGGAGTCCACCAAGATGGTGAGTGGTGATGACGCCATCATTAGCGTCAGCATCCCACTTGTCTTTCTTTTGCAATGCTCTCTGCAGAGAATTAAAGAGGAGGCATTGCAGCCAGAGTATGATGAGTTGGATCAAGAAGCTGTAGCGGGTGATTACACACAGCCCAGCCAAATCTCATCCCAAAGTGCATTGGGGGACAATGAGGGAGAGGAGCTGGAGGAGGAAGAGCAGGAACTGGTATCATGCGCTGTAGACGGTAGTACCTGTACAACTGTCATACCGTCGGTTCAGCATGGATGGCCTGAGGACAGGGGGGAGGAGGAGGAGGAGAGCATGGTCAGTCCTTATCTTGGTGAGGACACGGAAGTTTTGCCCGTTACCAGTCTGGCACGCATGACTGACTATGTTACGCTGCCTTAACCGTGACTCTCGCGTTGTCAAAATGTTGGGTGACAGTCATTACTGGTTGGTGACACTTTTAGACCCCCGCTTTCACTCTCTTATTCCTGAGGTGGAGAGGTCTACAAAAATGGGGCAGTACTATGAGGCCCTTCCTGCAGAACTGTTAAAAAAAATTCCCATCTGAACACGCTAGCGGCAGAGGTCACAGTTTGTTGCCTAACCAAGGCGTACAAGCGAAAGAGATGCAACTCCAATCCAGCAGAGGCAAGGGAACACTGTCAACACTCTGGTTCAGTTTTCTGAGACCCGCCCAGCTTACAGGCCCTGTGGTGCGGGGAACTCTCACAAGGAGTGGAAAGTTTTTCAAAAGATGGTGAGGGAGTACCTTGCCAATCCAAACAGCATCCTCCGTGATTCCTCTGTGCCTTTTAATTATTGGGTATCCAAGCTGGACACTTGGAATGAACTCGCTCTGTACGCCTTGGAGGGCCTGGCCTTCCCTGCCGCTAGCGTGTTATCGGAGCGTGTTTTTAGTGCCGCTGGGGGAATTATAATTGATAAGCACAATCGCCTGTCAACTGACATTGCTGATAAGCTGACCCTTATCAAAATGAACAAGGGCTGGATTGGGCCTGACTTCTCATCACCACCAAATGACAGCAGAGTAACATAAAGTCAAATCTACTGTGAAATTTCAGGAGGTGTATTCCCATGCACCGCTTCACACCCACACATGGGTTTATGCTTCCTCATTTCGGCTGTTTTTTGCTCTTCTCTTTATACTCCTCCTCCACCACCACTATACTACCAAAGAGACCATGGTCCGTGTTGCCAGCATTGCAAGTTCCTCCGTCCTAATTTTTGGCAGCTTTTGCTTCAAAGGCATAGGCAAAAACTATGGGAGACTCACTCTCCAATAATGAGAATAATAGTTTTAATATGCTGTACTGCGTGGCTCTTGTAAGGGGCATTGCATGTTCCTTCGTCCTAATTTTTGGCAGCTTTTGCTTGGAAGGCATACGCAAAGGCCATGGGAGACCCACTCTCCAATAATGGGAATAATGTTTTTAATATGCTGTACTGCATGGCTCTTGTAAGGGGCATTAAAATTGTCTTGTTATCTACTGTGACCTCCACGTCTCTTCCAAGGGTCATTGATATTGTCTTTTTATTCCACTGTAACCTCCACCACTCTTCCAAGGGGCATTGATATTGTCTTTTTATTCCACTGGGACCACCACCACTCTTCCAAGGGGCATTGATATTGTCTTTTTATTCCAATGGGACCTCCACATCTCTTCCAAGGGGCATTAAAACCATCTTGTTAGGCTACTGTGACCTCCACGTCTGTTCCAAGGGGCATTAAAATCATCTTGTTAAACGACTCTGAACTCCACGTCTATTCCAAGGGGCATTAAAACCGTCTTATTAAGCTACTGTGACCTCCATGTCTCTTAGGAGGGGCATTAAAACCGTCTTGTTAAGCTACTGTGACCTCCACGACTCTTCCAACGGGCATTGCATTTCCTTCTATTTTTAGTCAGCTTTTGCTTTGCAATGCATTGGCGAACACTAAGGGAGACCCACTCCCCAATAATGGGTAGAAGGTATTTAGCATGCTGTAATCCACGTCTGTTTCAAGGGGCATTGCAGTTCCTCATAATTTTTGGAAAGCCTTCCATTCACTGCTTAGGCCAACAGTGTACAGGAGACCCAGTTGCTATAATTGTAAAAAACGGCTTAGTAAAGGCCCTCTGACCTCCATGTCACTTCCAAGGGGCATTGGAGTGCCTCAAAATTTTTGGTAGGCATTGCCCTATAACTGTGCAGCCGAACCGCTCCTTTTGGTACAGAATCATATCCTACAAGACATGTGTGGTTGACTGGCCTGATATTGATGTGAATGGTCTCTGTTCCTCCTGCTCTTTCTCCTTTGCCACCACCTCATCCATCATTCATCACCTGACGCTTTGTTTAACGGGAGTCATAGAACTGGGATAGTAGCAGGAAAACATCCAGCAATCCTCGGAGGAGGTAGGATATGCACCAAAACGCTGACCACCTCAGGCCTAGCCGCTACTACATACATGCGCTTGCATTCCAAGGAACACAAAGCTAAGGAGATGGATGTCCTCATGATCATGAATAATTTACTCGTTGTGTAGGAGGCCGAGCACTGCTGCTGTCTACGTTCTGAACTTTGTGTTGAAGCCTGATTGACCCAGCACCCGCAATCCTTTATGTCTGGAAGATGTGTTGCACCCCAGTGTCCAACTGTCTCCTGGCTTCCACAATATTAACCCAGTGTGAAGGCGTCAGAGACATGGACCATCCCTGGCCACATTCACTTGTCCACGTGTTTGTGGTTAGGCTGTCCTTCTTACTAAATGCACTGGGGAGGGCACAGGTAATGTTTTGGTATGCGCGCTTCTGTATTAGGTGCACCGGGACAAATATGGGCTGCTGGGGACCGTTTATGGACAACGGCCGCCCTCACGCGGCTGAGGACCGTGTGTGGGCACCCGGCCGCGGGACTGAGTATGGATACCAGGCCGCCGACGCAGCCATGATGTGGTGGGCAGATTCCACCTCCACATGCCTAAAAGGCCTAATTTCAAGTGCAAGCAAGTAAGCAGTATGGCATTGCAGCTTGGGGGTGGGTGGGTGGCAGGCTGCATACTTGCGCTTGCATTGCAAGGAATGGGGGAGATACAAATGAACAGTGCCCTGGGACAAGGAGTTGCACGGGGATAGTTGCAAGTCTGCATCTTCTGATGCTGCAAGGATGACTTCTGATGGGCACACTTTTAGGCAGTGACCTGGGTGTCAGATATGCTTCCAGGGGTCTTCCCCATGCTGCTCCCATATCTCTTCAGCACTGCATGCATGTGTCACACAGCACATGGCCAGATAAGGTTGTAAAATGTTAAAATGACATTTCCCGGTGAATGCATTTGTCACGGTTGAAAGCAATACAAAAGTGCAAAAATTCTTAAAAAATGCTACTTGTGAACATAGCCCAAGGTGTGGAGGAGTATTTAGGTTTTTGATTATTTATTTTACCTTATACACAAGTCTTTACCCTGGAAAGGATGTTCCTTAACATATTTCACAGGAAAGCAGTTTCAGTTTTGTTTTTGAACGTCTTATTGTGAGCCCGTAAAAGTGGCTTAATTCCTCTGACCACGTTGTTGACAGCAGTGACCTAGGGGTCATTAATGCTTCCAGGGGCGATCCCCATGCTGTCCCTATGTCATTTGAGCACTGTCACTATCATTTTGGGCACTTTTTAGGCTTTCTACAGACTGCCCGGGGAGCCGCTGCAAAAATGTTCGGGTCTCCCATAGACTAACATTGGGCTCGTTGCTCGGGTCGAGCACCCGAGTATTGCGGTGAGCTCGGCCCGAGCTTCGAGCACCCGAGCATTTTAGTACTTGATCAACACTATTCATATTCAATACATTCTTGTGATCAAATTTCTGTTAGAAACTAGCGACTCCTCAAGTGTAATTGGCATGCTGTAATCCTGAAAGACACGCCGCATGTCAGTGTAGGCGGGCAAGCCGCAGCCTCAAAAAATCATAGAATGGTAGAGTTGGAAGGGACCTCCTGGATCATCTGGTCCAACCCCCTGCTCAAAGCAGGATTTACTAAATCATCTCAGACAGATATCTGTCCAGCCTATGTTTGAAGACTTCATTGAAGGGGAACTCACTGCCTCTCGTGGCAGCCTGTTCCACTCATTGATCACCCTAACTGTCAAAAAGTTTTTCTAATATCTAATCTGTGTCTCCTCCCATTCAGTTTCATCCCATTGCTTCTAGTCTTTCCTTGTGCAAATGAGAATAAAGATGATCCTTCTACAATGTGACAGCCCTTGAGATATTTGTAGACAGCTATTAAGTCTCCTCTCAGTCTTCTTTTTTGCAAGCTAAACATTCCCAAATCCTGCAACCGTTCCTCATAGGACATGGTTTGCAGACCAGTCACCATTCTGGTCGCTCTTCTCTGAACTTGCTCCAGTTTGTCAATGTTTTTTTTAAAATGTGGTGCCCAAAACTGGACACAGTATTCTAGATGAGGTCTGACCAAAGAGGAGTAAAGTCCGATAAGGACTTCACGTGATCTAGACTGTATGCTTCTGTTAATTAGAGATGAGCGTTGTTCTACTCGAACTGTTCGCCAATCTCAAATTCGAGCTGTTTTGGACGGTGTTCGAGCCGTTCGGCGAACACAAACAATTTGAGAAAAATTCGGCTGTTCGAGGTTATGTTCGATAACTGTTCGTGCACCAAAATCATAACTGGATTTTTTCAAAGTAATGATGAAAATTAATGTTAATACGCAGTTTGAGTGTACAGCGGGGTGGGGGGAGGGGCAGGGGATGGATCTCTGCAGGAACAATGAAGATCTCCATTTTTTTTTCTCTTTCCCGCATTTGCAGTGGGGAGGTGCAATCTGTCAGCCTATCAGCAGCGCACACACGGAGCGAAGTGCTTTTTTTCACACAAGCAAGGGCATGTGTCATTGGCAGTGTATGTCACATGTCCTTGCCCTATAAGACCAAGCCATTTTCCCCGTCGCCACCATTTTCTCACTGCTGCAGCTGCGTGTTAGACGGCACCGCTGTTGCTGTGTGCGCTATACCTTGTTAATTTCAAGCCAATTTTCGCACAAATATACAGATAGCTTGGGAGTAGGGAATAGTTGTGATTGCAGTCCTTTTAAGGACTAGGTTACAGCATTTCCTACGACTTTTATCAGGGAGGTCTGTGCTCTTAAATAGATAGGTTGTGGGAGTAAAGACTAATTGTAATTGGAGTCCTTTTCAGGACTAGGTTACATCAGTTCCTATCAGTTTTTGCCAGGCAGGTCTGTGCCAGTGCTGTGCAAGTTTTTTTCACAGCATTTGGCTGAATCTAGCAAAGCTAATCCTTTTTGGCCTATTGCAGAGTGTGTTAGTCAGTGGAGTAGCCTATCTGTGTTGCAAGATATACCACCTGTGTATAGAATACCAATTTTTTTACTGCACCTAGTGAAGTAAAATCTTTTGGGCATAGCATCATTCTATTAGTCCATCTATACTGACCTCCATCAGGTTGCAAATTAAAACAAATTTTTATCTGCATCTACAGTACCTCTGAAAAAATATTGGGCTTCTAGCTGTGTGTGGGACTTGTTGTATTAGTCCATCTATACTGACCTCCATCAAGTTGCAAACTGAATATATTTTTTTCTGCATCTACCTCTGAAAAAATATTGGGCTTCTAGCTGTGTGTGGGTCTTGTTCTATTAATCCATCTATACTGACCTCCATCAGGTTGCAAACTGAATATAATTTTTTTCTGCATCTAGCTCTGAAAAAATATTTGGCCTTCTAGTAGTGTGTCGGACTTTCTCTATTAGTCCATCTATACTGACCTCCATCAGGTTGCAAACTGAATATATTTTTTTCTGCATCTACCTCTGAAAAAATATTTGGCCTTCTAGTAGTGTGTCGGACTTTCTCTATTAGTCCATCTATACTGACCTCCATCAGGTTGCAAATTAAAACTAATTTTTATCTGCATCTACAGTACCTCTGAAAAAATATTTGGGCTTCTAGCTGTGTGTGGGACTTGTTGTATTAGTCCATCTATACTGACCTCCATCAGGTTGCAAACTGAATATATTTTTTTCCTGCATCTACCTCTGAAAAAATATTGGGCTTCTAGCTGTGTGTGGGTCTTGTTCTATTAATCCATCTATACTGACCTCCATCAGGTTGCAAATTCAAAATAATTTTTTTCTGCATCTAACCGAGCCAATAGTTTTGGCCTAATACCACAGTTTGGCCACTCAGCTCTGCTCGGTTACCATCCATTGTTTTTTTGTGCAAACAACTCCAGAGTTGTGAATTAGTTAACCACCAAAATGAGTGGAAAAAGGCCTGCTGCTGGTGGAAAGGGAAATAGGCGTGTTGGGAAGGGGAAAAAAGGTTGTGTCCGTGGGGTAGGTGTTAAAGCAACAGTAACATCTGCAGAAGAAAGACCATCTTCCAGCCAAACTAAAATGTCTACTTCTTTTAGCGGACAATGTGATAAGATCCCTTTCTTACGGCCACGCCAATCGCTACAAATTCCAGATGAGGCACAAAAACAGCAGGTGCTTCAATGGATATCAAGTGCTCCTTTAAGTGGGCTCTCCTCCACATCAACTTCAACATCACAAATACTCCAGTCCTCAAAGGTGTCACCCAAATTGCACTTGCTTCCTCACAGCTCCCAAATCTCCAGCTGCCCGTCTGAGTATGAGGTAGAACAGATGGTTGAGTCTGCAGAGCTGTTTACTCATACTATAGCCTGGGAATCAGAGGTCGACTCCAGCGCTTCTGTGAATCCAGACGAGGAAATGATCTGCACTGATGCCCAGAATCTTTATGAGTCGGATCCAGGACCAGACGCAGAAGGTTCTGACCATAATGTAGACCCTCATTCCCAAACTGTAACTCCTGTTGGTGGAGACAATGAGGAAGACGATGATAAGACTCAAATACCTGATTGGAGCGACAACTTTAGTTTTTTGTCAGGGCAGGAACAGGTTGGCTCTGAGGACGACGGGTGTGATAACGCACAGGGTGATGATGATGAGGTCGGAGATCCCACTTACTGTCAACCCACAGTCAGCCAAGAGATGAGGTCAGCAGAGGAGGTGGAGGAAGATGCTAGTGACGACGAGGTCAGGTTGCGCCTTCCTGGACAGAGACGTAGTACTGGAAGCACGTCAACAACTGCATCCTCAAACACAACTCTGCCTCTCACCACAAGTCGTGGTGGCTCTTCAGGTCACATGGGTGCTAAACCTTGCATAGCCTGGGCATTTTTTCAGATCGATAAAGATGACCCAACTCGTGTTATCTGTAGCATTTGTCAGCAAAAGCTAAGTAGAGGCCAAAAAATACATAGTTTGAGTACTTCATGCATGAACCGGCACATGGACATGAAGCATAAGTTGCAGTGGGAAGCTCAGTGTGCTACAATGCGGCCTGGCAGGCCGGGCCAACCACCGTCTGCCATATCTTGTGCATCCGCGGCCTCTTCATCCTCTGTGACTGGGGGGACAGCAGTCACACCTGTTTTGGGGCGCAGACCTGCCACCTCTTTACCCGCAACAGCCAGCGTGATTGGCAGGTCATCATTTTCTTTGGAGGTGGTAACACCAGCTGGTGTTGAGCGCTGTCCGACATCGATAGCACCACCTTTGGATCAAGGCAACCTAACATGTCCGCCTGCATCTTCCTCACAGACCGGCAGTTTGCCGGGGACACCCTTATCAACCCCGTCTAAGCACAATAGCCAGCCCTCGGTCCCTCAGATGTGGACAAGTAAAAGACCATTTCCTCCTAGCCATGAGAAAGCTAAGAGGTTGAATTTCACCATCTGCAAGCTCTTGGCTACAGGAATGCTGCCTTTCCGCCTGGTGGACACAGAGGATTTTCGAGACTTTATGTCCGTCGCAGTGCCCCAGTACCAGATGCCCAGTCGGCACTACTTCTCAAAGAAAGGTGTGCCTGCGCTCCACCAGCATGTCGCACATAACATCACCGCTTCTTTGAGAAACTCTGTGTGTGACAGGGTGCATTTCAACACAGACACTTGGACGAGTAGGCATGGACAGGGGCGTTACATGTCGCTGACTGGGCACTGGGTAACTATGGTGACAGCAGGACAAGGGGCTGCTGTCCAAGTCTTGCCGTCCCCACAAGTTGTGCGTCAATCCTCTTTATGTCAAAGTTCCTCCACTGCTTCTGCCTCCTCAACCTCCTCTCGGTCTTCCACCTGCACCCAAAGCCTGTCTGGTCATGCCACAAGCTTTCTAACTGCGCAGAAGGGATCCTGCACACCTCCTTACTATGCTGGCAGTAGGGCTCAACGTCATCAGGCGGTTTTTACATTGAAATGTCTGGGAAATGTGAGTCACACAGCTGAGGAGTTGTGGTCAGCTCTGGAGAACCAATTTCATGAATGGTTGTCTCCACTGGACCTGAAACCAGGGAAGGCCGTGTGCGACAATGCTGCAAACCTGGGTGCGGCCCTTCGCCGGGGCAATGTCACACACGTGCCTTGTATGGCTCACGTGTTGAACCTGGTTGTCCAGCAATTTTTAGCCCACTATCCCAGACTAGATGGCCTTCTGCAGAGGGCACGGTCGCTGTGTGCTCACTTCCGCCGTTCGCATCCCGCAGCTCAGCGACTTACATCTCTACAGAAGACGTTGGGCCTGCCACTTCACCGGCTAAAATGCGATGTGCCTACCCGGTGGAATTCAACTCTGCACATGTTGCAGCGACTGTGGCAGCACCGACAAGCCCTGGTGCAATACGTTCTGACGTATAGCCTGGGCCAATGAGATTCAGAGGTGGGGCAAATCACGCTGGAGGAGTGGTCTCAGATCAGGGACCTATGCACCCTTCTGCACAGCTTTGAAATGGCGACGAAGATGTTTAGTGCTGACGATGCCATTATCAGCATGACTATTCCGGTGATTTACATGCTGGAGCACATGTTAAACAGAATTCGGAGTCAGGTGGTGGCACAAGAGGAGGTGGAGGAAGTAGAGGAGGAGGAGTTGTATGCGGAAGGGCTAACATCTGCAAGGTCCAGACGGTCGGCAGCACCAAGGCGGCAGGCATGTGAGGGTGGGGGAGATGGTTTTACCAGGGCGCATGGTAGCAGCCAAACTAGTGAGGAAGGTGCAGGAGCCCAGGAAGAAGTGGAGGACGAACTGATGGAAGACTCATCAGATGAGGGAGACCTTGATCACATTTCTGTTGTGCGAGGTTGGGGGGAGAGGACAGAGGAAGGAAGCATGATTGTTACCTCGCCACCAACACAACAGGGACTTGGTGCTCCTGGATGCGCAACACATATGAGTGCCTTCTTGCTGCACTACCTGCAACATGACCCTCGAATTGTGAGAATTAGAAATAATCCTGACTACTGGGTTGCCACACTGTTAGATCCCCGGTACAAAAGTAAATTTGCAGAAATTATTCCTGCCATAGAAAGGGATGCACGCATGCAGGAGTATCAGCAGAGACTGTTGCAGAATCTTACATGTGCTTTTCCACAAAATACCAGTGGTGCACGTAGTGAATCTCACAGTTCCAACTTGCCAACCGTGGGACCGTCAAGTGTTCAGCACTCAAACCGTAACAGAACCACAGTATCTGCTGGTAACATCAATTTTGCGCAATCATTTCACCACTTTTTTAGCCCATCCTTTGCAAGGCCACAGGAGACAAGAAGTCTGACACATAGTCAACGCCTAGAGACGATGGTACAGGAGTATCTCCAAGTAAACATTGAAGCCACGACTGTGTCACTGGACCCTTGCACTTTTTGGGCTTCCAATCTGGATAAATGGCCGGAGCTAGCCACTTACGCCTTGGAGATCTTGTCATGCCCCGCAGCCAGCGTTCTGTCTGAACGTGTGTTCAGCGCTGCTGGTGGTGTGCTGACAGATAAGCGCACGCGGCTCTCCACTGATAATGTAGACAGACTCACGTTCATAAAGATGAACAAATCATGGATCCGAAACGACTTTTCTACCCCTGTGTCATCCTGGGGAGAGTAAAAGCTTGATGATTGGTTAAAATCACCCTACCAACCGTTTTAAGCTTTCAAATTACTAATCATGTTTATCTGTATCTTGACTGGAAAATAATTTGGGCTTTGTAGCAGTGTGCAGCACTGATCCTATTAGGCCATCTATACTAAAGCTTCACCAGATTTAAAATTAAAAATAATTTTTAGCTGCATCTAGCCCGGAAAATAATTTTGGGGCTCCGAGATGCGCAAGGCACATAAGTGCCTTCTTGCTGCACTACCTGCAGCATGACCCTCATATTGTTAGAATTCGAAGTAATCATGACTACTGGGTTGCCACACTCTTAGATCCCCCAAACTTTTCGATCAACCTTTTCATTTTAATAAAGACCAAAAAAATGGTCATTTTTGAAATTATAAGCATTAGCAGGTTGTTAGAAACTGAAATCAAACAGTTTTCAACTCAAAACTTTATTCTAGGTGATGCTACATTTTCACATAGGACCCCTTGTTCGAAAGGAGCTTCTGAACTCTCTCGTCCATTGAATTTGTCAGGTTTTGGATGGTTTCTGCTTCAATTGTTTTGCATGAGGACAGAATACCCTCCCAGAGCTGTTGCTTAGATGTGAACTGCCTCCCGCCATCATAGACACTCCTTTTAATGATGCTCCAAAGGTTCTGAATGGGGTAGAGGTCAGGGGAGCATGGGGGTCACACCATAAGTTTGTCCCCTTTTATGCCCATATCAGCCAGAGATGCAGATGTTTTATGTGCAGCATGAGATGGTGCATTATCATGCAGAAAAATGATCTTGCTGTGAAATACACGGTTCTTCTTCTTGAACCATGGCAGGAAGTGCTGTTTGAGAAAATCCACATACATTATGGAGTTCATCTTTAGCGCCTTCAGGGATCCTAAAGGGGCCGACAATCTCTCTCCCCATGATTCCAGCCCAAAACATTACTCCACCTCCTCCTTGTTGGTGCTGTAGCCGTGTTTGCGTGGGGTGTCCATCAACCAGCCATCCTCCACTCCATCCATCTGGACCATCGAGCGCTGCACGGCACTCATCCGTGAACAAAACAGTTTTGAAATCAGTCTTCATGTAATGTTTGGCCCACTGGAGCCGTTTCTGCTTGTGTGAAGTGGATAGAGGAGGTCGACAGGATGGCGCATGCACAGCTGCAAACCTCTGAAGGACCCTGCATCTTGTTGTTCGGGGGACGTTGGAGGCACAAGCAGCTTCAAAAACTTGTCTGCTGCTATGACAAGGCTTTTTTGCCGCTGCTCTTTCAACCTGACGTAATTGCCTGTAGGAAAGAGTCCTCAATTTGCCCTTATCAGCACGCACACGTGTGTACTGTGAATCAGCTACATACTTCTTGATTGCCAAGACACTTCATCCTGATCATCGCACAATGTTGATTGTAGTCATGCCTTGACCTAAACACTCCACAATTTGTTGCTTCTCAGCAGCCGACACATCCTTTTTCTTTCCCATTTTGGCAGAAAATGTAGGCTGCTTAATAATGTGAGAGAGCCTTCTTAAGTAGTCTTGCCTTTCATTGGACACACCTGCCAAACTAATTAGCACAGGTGTCTGCAATTGCTTACAGTGATATAAAGAGCCCTGACACACATCACCATCAATGAGTTTAACTGACAAACAAACAAATTCTTCCCTTATCACTCCTAAACACTTTTTGCATAATAATTTGGAACGCAGTGTACATGTGCTTTTCCACATAACACCAGTGGTTCACGTAGTGAATCTTACAGTTCTAACTTG
The DNA here is from genome assembly GCF_046119375.1 of Phyllobates terribilis. Classification (NCBI taxonomy): domain Eukaryota; kingdom Metazoa; phylum Chordata; class Amphibia; order Anura; family Dendrobatidae; genus Phyllobates; species Phyllobates terribilis. The sequence goes on from NW_027362772.1 coordinate 119,354,224, forward strand.
CCAACCGTGGTCTGTATGGAGTTGTTCAATAAAGGGCCCAAAATTAAGATAACATAGATGGGAGAGGTCTCTATGAATAGGAATTCCTAAGTATTTGATACCCTGTGAGGGCCAGGCATAGGGAAAGTTCGACTGGATGGAATCCTATATGGATTTGGGGAGGTAGACATCGAGGGCCTCAGACTTCGCTGCATTGATTTTAAAATTTTACCATGTAACAAAGTGATCTATTTCAGCCATAACAGCATGGATGGATATATGTGATTGAGTGATATATACTAGGACATCATCAGCAAATAGAGAGCACTTGTACTCGGTGCCTCCCACCTCAATCCACCTAATATTGGGGTTATGGCGAATTGATGAGAGCAGGTGCTCCGTCACTAGGATGTATAAGAGAGGGGACAGAGGACATCACTGCCTTGTCCCATTGGTGATTGTGAAAGGTGATGAAAATGTTCTGACGCACCCCCTGGGCCTTGGGACACCCGGAGCCGGACCCTTTTTGGTGGATGCTGGTGGTTGTAGTCTTCGTGGCGGCGACCCGGTTCCGTGGCTCAGGGCGGTCAAACCAGTGGCGGAACTATTTATGTGGTTTTGATGTTTAAATGTCCGACTACGCCACCCGTGGATTGCGGTCAGAGTGAACCGCCGCTACAGGGTAGACCGCTGAGGCTGGTGTTGTGGGTGCAGCAGAGCGTAGCATAACTCCCCACGGGAGGAGTATAGCCTCAGGGCAGTGTATGCGGAGGATGGGGGTGATGGTGCAGGGCAGCAGCAGTAACGACACGGAGTCAGTGATGCAGTTCAGGGCCTTTACTCACAGTTCTTATTATCCAGACCACGTCTGCAGGTAACGGCTGCCCACGTCGTACTGTGCTCACCAGGTGAGGGGCTCAGACAACTCCCAGATAACTTTGGAGCACTTCACAGGACCCCCTTTGTGTGTCCTTTGTCTGGCCTTTCTTACCAACACTTCTGTCCGGCTGCCTCGGGCCTCCTCTTGATAAACTTGGCGCCAGTTTCCCTGACCCTATGTGGTGCCTTCCTAGCGGGTGTAGCGAGGGGCTGCACCACATAAAATGTCAGAGCCTCCGGTTTCTAGCTGAGGGTCGTTTCCTGCCTCCACTAGTTTCGGGGACCGGTCTCCCCCTTTGGCCTGACCCCTCCACGCAGGTGGATTCGGGCGTGCGGTGGCGACTCACCCGTCCGCACCCCTGGGATCCCTTCATTCCTCGTTCCTGGAGCCTTCTCCGCTCCTCTTCCTTCCTTCTCCCTCTTCCAGGCCTGGGCCTCTGTTACTAGGCCCGCCTCCGGAGCAGAGCTCTTGCAGAGCCCCTGCTCCCTGCCACTTCTGCTCAGACTTCTCTGCACTGAACTAAGATTGTGCCCACCTTTTATACTCCCTTCTCAATGCACCCAGGAACTGCTTCCTCCCTGCTCCTGCACTACAGGGTTCCCCTTCCTCAGTGTTCCCTCCCCCCACTCCAGCCAGGGAAAGGGACTGTCGTGCCCATCTCAGAGGCATATTGGTCGCTCTGCCCCACGGCAATGTGGTGTAATGCATGCAGGTGTCGGGTCCTGATCCACACTCCATCCTTACCTGAGAGTGAGATATCACACCTCTGGGTGAGGTGCAATGCCTCTGTAGCAACCGAGCCCTCAGGGTGCTACAGTTCCATTTATCTTCAGCCTAGGTGACGTATTGTGATACAGGGCCGTGATTTTGGCTATAAAAGGGTCCCCTAGACCCCTACCCCAAGCTTTTTAAGAGAATCATATATGGCGTGCCAGGAGACTCTATGGAATGCTTTCTCAGCATCCAACGAGAGTATCTAATTACAAATTTTTAACTGCATCTAGCCCAGGAAATACTTTGTGCCAAGTAGCAGTGTCTGCTAGTCAGCGGATTATCCCGGCTGTTAAGCAAGCTACACCACCTGTAGTTTGGACACTTAATTTTTTCAAAGGAAATGCTTCGGGACCACGGGATACTCAGTGAAGAGCATCAGGAGGCACCCCAAGGCATAGGGGCTGGGACTGGCACTAGGATGCCTTGCGGTGGACAGCCGAGCTCGATCCTTATAAAAGCTTTTTAACTGTAGCAGCTTTAGTGGACGCTACTGGAGCTGGAATTACGCGGCTGCTGGCATGAGACTTGCCCTCCAATAGATCCTTGTAAATGGATTTAAAGTGTATTCATTCAAATTAGAGAGACAATTTAAATTAAAAAGCTTAGAGCTGCCTCCACCACAGGGGGGCTCGCTCGACCCACCAGCGGACAGGCACCAGTATTGGGAGAGGGGGGCTGGTCGTCAGGGTTCACCGCGGCTCTGGCACAAACCCGGCGACGCGGAGGTGGCACAGGCAGGAGCGGACTGAACGTGTCGGCTTCTCACTTTTTGGATTTTAGAAGGGCATGACATGCCTATATCTGTGTCTCCCCCTCTTTTACTCCTCCACCTCTTTTCTTTTCGCATGACTATATGTACTTGTCACTTTTCCATGTGTTAGTTGTGTCTTCTGAGCAGTTTGTCAGCTTTTGGACACCTTTGAAGGTGTTTTCTATGTGTTTCTATGTGTTTTTGTTTGCCTGCCATTGGTTTTAACGGTGTTCGAAGGTGTTCGACGAACAGTTCGACAAACAGTTCGGCGAACACACGGGTGTTCGACGAACCGAACCAAACTCGAACACTACGGGGGTGGCTCAACACTACACGTTAGTAACAGAAGAAATTTTTCTTTTACTGTGGCTGAGGCCTGTATAACATAAAATATATGCTCCAAGAAATTTCAAACTGACATCTGACATGTTAGTAACAGAAGATTTTTTATTTTTTTTATTGTGGATGAGGCCTGTATAACATAGAATATATGCTCCAAGAAATTTCAAACTGACATCTGGCCTGTTGTATCACGTTAGTAACAGAAGAAATTATTATTTTTTTACTGTGGATGAGGCCTGTATAACATAGAATATATGCTCCAAGAAATTTAAAACTATGTTATACAGGCCTCATCCACAGTAAAAAAATAATAATTTCTTCTGTTACTAACGTGATACAGCAGGCCAGATGTCAGTTTGAAATTTCTTGGAGCATATATTCTATGTTATACAGGCCTCACCACAGTAAAAAAATAATAATTTCTGTTCTGTTACTAATGTGATACAGCAGGGGATATCTCAGTTTGAAATTTCTTGGAGCATATATTCTATGTTATGCAGGCCTCACCACAGTAAAAAAAAATTTAATTTCTTCTGTTACTAATGTGATACAGCAGGCCAGATGTCAGTTTGAAATTGTTTGGAGGATATATTCTATTTAATACAGGTCTCACCCACAGTAAAAAAAAAATAGTTCTTCTGTTAGTAACGTGATACACTAGGCCAGATCTCCGTTTAAATTTCTTAGAGCATATATTCTATGTTATATAGGCCACATGCACATTTAAAAAAAATAGTTCTTCTGTTAGTAACGTAATACAGCAGGCCAGATGTCAGCTTGAAATTTTTTTGTGCTGATATTGTTCTTCATACAGTAGTACACATGATAAAATGGAAATTGGTTTTCTTACTACCGTGGTATATAAAGCAGGCTACATTTAATTTTTTAATTTTTGTTGCTGATGGGTGAGCACTAAAATGCTCGGGTCGAGAACATTGGAATACTTGGGTGCTCGACCCGAGCAACGAGCCCAATAAAAGTCTATGGGAAACTCGAGCATTTTTCAGGCGGCTCTCCCGGCGGTCTGCAGAGGGCCTAAAAAATGCCCAAATCGATGGGAACAGTGCTCAAATGACATGGGAACAGCATGGCCACTGGAAGCATTTCTGACACCCAGGTCACTGCTGTCAACAACGTTGTCAGAGGTATTACGCCACTTTTACAGACTCACAATAAAACCTTCAATAACAAAACCAAAATGGATTTTCCTGGGAAATATGTTAAGGAGCATCCTTTCCAGGGTAATGACTTGTATATTAAGGCAAAATTAATATACATAAACAAAAATGCTCCTCCACAGCTTGGGCTATGTTCACATGTAGCATTTTTGATGTGTTTTTGCACTTTTGCATTGCTTTCAACCAAGACACATGCATTCACCGGGAAATGTCATTTTAACATTTTACAACCTTATTTGGCCATGCGGTGTGTGACACATCATCAGACACATGCATACAGTGCTGAAAAGACATGGGAAAAACATGGGTAAGACCCCTGGAAGCATCTCTGACTCCCAGGTCACTGCCTAAAAGTGTGCTCAACATAAGAGATCCTTGGCGCATGCGAAGATGCCTCCCGCCATGCACCTGTCATTGCAGACTTGCAACAATCACCGTCCACGTCCTTGTCCAGGTGCAGCGTTCAGTAGTCCCTACCCCATTCCTTGGAATGCAAGTGTGAGTATGCAGCAAGCCACCCACCCACCCACAGGCTGAAATACTATACTGCCAAATTTTTGACAGCTGCTTGCACTTGAAATGTGGTCATTTAGGCTCGTGGAGGACGAAGCTGTCCACAATCTTATGGCAGCGGTGACCGGGTATCCATACTAGGTCCCCAGCTGCCACTATTTCTCCCGGTGTCGTCTCCGCCTTCCACAAGCACGGGTCCCACAACATTACCTGTGCCCTCCCCAATGAACTTACTGGGAAGGACCGCCTAACCACAAACACTTGGTCAAGTGAATGTGGTCATGGATGTTAAGGAGCCAGTCCACAGTTTTTTTGCTGAGTTGTATTTCACCATAGCCATATTCTTTAACTTGGTGAAAGGACTTGGGAAACCATATCTACTCGAGCTGTCATTTCTCACAGGAAGTCCTCTAAAGCTGCTCTCACTTGAAATGTGTCCTTTTAGGCTTGTGGAGGCGGAAGCTTTTCACAACCTTATGCCGGCTGTGTCTGGGTGTCCATACTCGGTTCCCAGCTGCCACTATTTCTCCCGGTATCGTCTCTGCCTTCCACAAGCACAGGTCCCACAACATTATCCATGCCCTTCCCAGTGCACTTACTGGGAAGGACCGCCTAACCAAAAACATGTGGTCAATAGTGTTGAGCATTCCGATACTGAAATATCGGGTATCGGCCGATATTCGCGGTATCGGAATTCCGATACTTAATTCCGATACTTTTGCAATATCGTATACCAGAATCGGAAGTTCCCATAATGCAATGAGCCATTTTCATTTTATTCAGCCAATGAGGATCCTAAGAAGTGTGGGCACATCCTGTTAGGCATGTAGGCATCTTAACTAATGGCATGGCTGTGATTGGCTGCTGACATGATGTCATGATGCACTATAAAAGCCGCCGCCGCCATTTTGAGCGCACTCTGCTGTGAATTCAGTTAGGGATAGGATGCTGTTGTTCTGAGGGACAGTTTTAGCTACCTATTTGGCCTATTCTGCTTTACCCAAGCTACTTTATAAATCGCTGTGCCTTGCAGTGCTAGTGCTCAGTTCTCTGTGCTGTTCACCGCTTTCTGCAAGGTCTGGTGTGTGAGTGCAGCTCACCCTGTAGTGTGTACTTCAGCCACGTCTGGTTGTAGTGCACTCAGTGTGTGTCACTGCCTCATACATTGTCCTTTTTGCCAATTCATAATTTTTCCTGATATCTCCTATTAGTGTGGTGGTTCCATCCGTATTCAGCTAAATTTGTTCCAAACACATTATATAGGAGTAGATAGAGAATTTTTTTTGGTCTTGCAGCGCTAGTGCACAGTGCTCTGCATCTGTACTGTTCACCGCTGTCTGCAAGGTCTGGTGTGTGAGTGCAGCTCACCCTGTAGTGTGTGCTTCAACCACGTCTGGTTGTAGTGCACTCAGTGTGTGTCACTGCCTCATACATTGTCCTTTTTTGCCAATTCATAATTTTTCCTGATATCTCCTATTAGTGTGGTGGTTCCATCCGTATTCAGCTAAATTGGTCCCAAACACACTATATAGGAGTAGTTAGAGGAGCCTTTCTGCAGCATTGGGCCCTGCAGCCCCAGCCAGATTAGTATTAGCCTATTTTTTGCAGCCTCATCTATTGCATTGTAGGTTACCTTCCTACATTGTAATAGCTACAAAAAGTTTGTGATACTATCGTTATTACATCTTTAGGCACATCCAGTGTCTTTTTGTGACAAAAAAAACCTAAATAAAGTTCACCAAACACTCCACTTTACAGTTGTGTAGGCCACATTAGCTCATATTAAAGTCTAGTCCACACTTTATAAAATTAGTGTTTCTTATACCTGTTAGCAGCTGTTCAGGAATAAGCACACTAAGCCCTTAGTACTTTTCTGCCTATCTTTATCAGTCTACCAAGATGAAGAAGGCAGGGAGTAAGGCATGTGGTCGTGGGCGTGGGCGTGGGCGTGGAGTTTCTGCAGGGAGAGGACGTGAGGATTCTGTGCCTGCAGGGAGAGGACGTGGGGATTCTGTGCCTGCTGCGGGCACCAGTGACTCAGCATTAGAGATGAGCGTTGTACTACTTGCACTGTTCGCCAATCTCAAATTCGAGCTGTTTTGGGCGGTGTTCGAGCCGTTCGGCGAACACGAACGATTTGAGAAAAATTCGGCTGTTCGAGGTTATGTTCGATAACTGTTCGTGTACCAAAATCATAACTGGATTTTTTCTCAGTAATGATGAAAATGAATGTTAATACGCAGTTTGAGTGTACAGCGGGGTGGGGGGAGGGGCAGGGGATGGATCTCTGCAGAAATAATGAAGATCTCCATTTTTTTTTCTCTTTCCCGCATTTACAGTGGGGAGGTGCAATCTGTCAGCCTATCAGCAGCGCACACACGGAGCGAAGTGCTTTTTTTCACACAAGCAAGGGCATGTGTCATTGGCAGTGTATGTCACATGTCCTTGCCCTATAAGACCAAGCCATTTTCCCCGTCGCCACCATTTTCTCACTGCTGCAGCTGCCTGTTAGACGGCACCGCTGTTGCTGTGTGCGCTATACCTTGTTAATTTCAAGCCAATTTTCGCACAAATCTACAGATAGCTTGGGAGTAGGGAATAGTTGTGATTGCAGTCCTTTTAAGGACTAGGTTACAGCATTTCCTATGACTTTTATCAGGCAGGTCTGTGCTCTTAAATAGATAGGTTGTGGGAGTAAAGACTAATTGTAATTGGAGTCCTTTTCAGGACTAGGTTACATCAGTTCCTATCAGTTTTTGCCAGGCAGGTCTGTGCCAGTGCTGTGCAAGTTTTTTTCACAGCATTTGGCTGAATCTAGCAAAGCTAATCCTTTTTGGCCTATTGCAGAGTGTGTTAGTCAGTGGAGTAGCCTATCTGTGTTGCAAGATATACCACCTGTGTATAGAATACCAATTTTTTTACTGCACCTAGTGAAGTAAAATCTTATGGGCATAGCATCATTCTATTAGTCCATCTATACTGACCTCCATCAGGTTGCAAATTGAATATAATTTTTTTCTGCATCTAGCTCTGAAAAAATATTTGGCCTTCTAGCAGTGTGTGGGACTTTCTCTATTAGTCCATCTATACTGACCTCCATCAGGTTGCAAACTGAATATATTTTTTTCTGCATCTACCTCTGAAAAAATATTGGGCTTGTAGCTGTGTGTGGGACTTGTTCTATTAATCCATCTATACAGACCTCCATCAGGTTGCAAACTGAATATAATTTTTTTCTGCATCTACCTCTGAAAAAATATTTGGGCTTCTAGCTGTGTGTGGGACTTGTTCTATGACTCCATCTATACTGACCTCCATCAGGTTGCAAATTGAATATAATTTTTTTCTGCATCTAGCTCTGAAAAAATATTGGGCTTCTAGCTGTGTGTGGGACTTGTTGTATTAGTCCATCTATACTGACCTCCATCAGGTTGCAAACTGAATATATTTTTTTCTGCATCTACCTCTGAAAAAATATTGGGCTTCTAGCTGTGTGTGGGACTTGTTCTATTAATCCATCTATACAGACCTCCATCAGGTTGCAAACTGAATATAATTTTTTTCTGCAACTAGCTCTGAAAAAATATTTGGCCTTCTAGCAGTGTGTGGGACTTTCTCTATTAGTCCATCTATACTGACCTCCATCAGGTTGCAAATTAAAAAATTTTTTTATCTGCATCTAGCTCTGAAAAAATATTTGGGCATCTAGCTGTGTGTGGGACTTGTTCTATTACTCCATCTATACTGACCTCCATCAGGTTGCAAACTGAATATAATTTTTTTCTGCATCTAGCTCTGAAAAAATATTGGGCTTCTAGCTGTGTGTGGGACTTGTTGTATTAGTCCATCTATACTGACCTCCATCAGGTTGCAAACTGAACATATTTTTTTCTGCATCTACCTCTGAAAAAATATTGGGCTTCTAGCTGTGTGTGGGACTTGTTCTATTAATCCATCTATACAGACCTCCATCAGGTTGCAAACTGAATATAATTTTTTTCTGCATCTACCTCTGAAAAAATATTTGCGCTTCTAGCAGTGTGTGGGACTTGTTCTATTACTCCATCTATACTGACCTCCATCAGGTTGCAAATTGAATATAATTTTTCTCTGCATCTAGCTCTGAAAAAATATTGGGCTTCTAGCTGTGTGTGGGACTTGTTGTATTAGTCCATCTATACTGACCTCCATCAGGTTGCAAACTGAATATATTTTTTTCTGCATCTACCTCTGAAAATATATTGGGCTTCTAGCTGTGTGTGGGACTTGTTCTATTAATCCATCTATACAGACCTCCATCAGGTTGCAAACTGAATATAATTTTTTTCTGCATCTAGCTCTGAAAAAATATTTGGCCTTCTAGCAGTGTGTGGGACTTTCTCTATTAGTCCATCTATAAGGACCTCCATCAGGTTGCAAATTAAAAATAATTTTTATCTGCATCTAGCTCTGAAAAAAATTTTGGGCTTCTAGCTGTGTGTGGGACTTGTTCTATTAGTCCATCTATACTGACCTCCATCAGGTTGCAAATTGAATATAATTTTTTTCTGCATCTAGCTCTGAAAAAATATTGGGCTTCTAGCTTTGTGTGGGACTTGTTGTATTAGTCCTTCTATACTGACCTCCATCAGGTTGCAAACTGAATATATTTTTTTCTGCATCTACCACTGAAAAAATATTGGGCTTCTAGCTGTGTGTGGGACTTGTTCTATTAATCCATCTATACAGACCTCCATCAGGTTGCAAATTGAATATAATTTTTTTCTGCATCTAGCTCTGAAAAAATATTTGGCCTTCTAGCAGTGTGTGGGACTTTCTCTATTAGTCCATCTATACTGACCTCCATCAGGTTGCAAACTGAATATATTTTTTTCTGCATCTACCTCTGAAAAAATATTGGGCTTGTAGCTGTGTGTGGGACTTGTTCTATTAATCCATCTATACAGACCTCCATCAGGTTGCAAACTGAATATAATTTTTTTCTGCATCTACCTCTGAAAAAATATTTGGGCTTCTAGCTGTGTGTGGGACTTGTTCTATGACTCCATCTATACTGACCTCCATCAGGTTGCAAATTGAATATAATTTTTTTCTGCATCTAGCTCTGAAAAATATTGGGCTTCTAGCTGTGTGTGGGACTTGTTGTATTAGTCCATCTATACTGACCTCCATCAGGTTGCAAACTGAATATATTTTTTTCTGCATCTACCTCTGAAAAAATATTGGGCTTCTAGCTGTGTGTGGGACTTGTTCTATTAATCCATCTATACAGACCTCCATCAGGTTGCAAACTGAATATAATTTTTTTCTGCAACTAGCTCTGAAAAAATATTTGGCCTTCTAGCAGTGTGTGGGACTTTCTCTATTAGTCCATCTATACTGACCTCCATCAGGTTGCAAATTAAAAATTTTTTTTATCTGCATCTAGCTCTGAAAAAATATTTGGGCATCTAGCTGTGTGTGGGACTTGTTCTATTACTCCATCTATACTGACCTCCATCAGGTTGCAAACTGAATATAATTTTTTTCTGCATCTAGCTCTGAAAAAATATTGGGCTTCTAGCTGTGTGTGGGACTTGTTGTATTAGTCCATCTATACTGACCTCCATCAGGTTGCAAACTGAACATATTTTTTTCTGCATCTACCTCTGAAAAAATATTGGGCTTCTAGCTGTGTGTGGGACTTGTTCTATTAATCCATCTATACAGACCTCCATCAGGTTGCAAACTGAATATAATTTTTTTCTGCATCTACCTCTGAAAAAATATTTGCGCTTCTAGCAGTGTGTGGGACTTGTTCTATTACTCCATCTATACTGACCTCCATCAGGTTGCAAATTGAATATAATTTTTCTCTGCATCTAGCTCTGAAAAAATATTTTGCTTCTAGCTGTGTGTGGGACTTGTTGTATTAGTCCATCTATACTGACCTCCATCAGGTTGCAAACTGAATATATTTTTTTCTGCATCTACCTCTGAAAAAATATTGGGCTTCTAGCTGTGTGTGGGACTTGTTCTATTAATCCATCTATACAGACCTCCATCAGGTTGCAAACTGAATATAATTTTTTTCTGCATCTAGCTCTGAAAAAATATTTGGCCTTCTAGCAGTGTGTGGGACTTTCTCTATTAGTCCATCTATACTGACCTCCATCAGGTTGCAAATTAAAAATAATTTTTATCTGCATCTAGCTCTGAAAAAAATTTTGGGCTTCTAGCTGTGTGTGGGACTTGTTCTATTACTCCATCTATACTGACCTCCATCAGGTTGCAAATTGAATATAATTTTTTTCTGCATCTAGCTCTGAAAAAATATTGGGCTTCTAGCTTTGTGTGGGACTTGTTGTATTAGTCCTTCTATACTGACCTCCATCAGGTTGCAAACTGAATATATTTTTTTCTGCATCTACCACTGAAAAAATATTGGGCTTCTAGCTGTGTGTGGGACTTGTTCTATTAATCCATCTATACAGACCTCCATCAGGTTGCAAATTGAATATAATTTTTTTCTGCATCTAGCTCTGAAAAAATATTTGGCCTTCTAGCAGTGTGTGGGACTTTCTCTATTAGTCCATCTATACTGACCTCCATCAGGTTGCAAACTGAATATAATTTTTTTCTGCATCTAGCTCTGAAAAAATATTTGGCCTTCTAGCTGTGTGTGGGACTTTCTCTATTAGTCCATCTATACTGACCTCCATCAGGTTGCAAACTGAATATACTTTTTTCTGCATCTACCTCTGAAAAAATATTGGGCTTGTAGCTGTGTGTGGGACTTGTTCTATTAATCCATCTATACAGACCTCCATCAGGTTGCAAATTGAATATAAGTTTTTCTGCATCTAGCTCTGAAAAAATATTGGGCTTCTAGCTGTGTGTGGGACTTGTTGTATTAGTCCATCTATACTGACCTCCATCAGGTTGCAAACTGAATATATTTTTTTCTGCATCTACCTCTGAAAAAATATTGGGCTACTAGCTGTGTGTGGGACTTGTTCTATTACTCCATCTATACTGACCTCCATCAGGTTGCAAATTGAATATAATTTTTTTCTGCATCTAGCTCTGAAAAAATATTGTGCTTCTAGCTGTGTGTGGGACTTGTTGTATTAGTCCATCTATACTGACCTCCATCAGGTTGCAAACTGAATATATTTTTTTCTGCATCTACCTCTGAAAAAATATTGGGCTTCTAGCTGTGTGTGGGACTTGTTCTATTAATCCATCTATACAGACCTCCATCAGGTTGCAAATTGAATATAATTTTTTTCTGCATCTAGCTCTGAAAAAATATTTGGCCTTCTAGCAGTGTGTGGGACTTTCTCTATTAGTCCATCTATACTGACCTCCATCAGGTTGCAAACTGAATATAATTTTTTTCTGCATCTAGCTCTGAAAAAATATTTGGCCTTCTAGCTGTGTGTGGGACTTTCTCTATTAGTCCATCTATACTGACCTCCATCAGGTTGCAAACTGAATATATTTTTTTCTGCATCTACCTCTGAAAAAATATTGGGCTTGTAGCTGTGTGTGGGACTTGTTCTATTAATCCATCTATACAGACCTCCATCAGGTTGCAAATTGAATATAATTTTTTTCTGCATCTAGCTCTGAAAAAATATTGGGCTTCTAGCTGTGTGTGGGACTTGTTGTATTAGTCCATCTATACTGACCTCCATCAGGTTGCAAACTGAATATATTTTTTTCTGCATCTACCTCTGAAAAAATATTGTGCTACTAGCTGTGTGTGGGACTTGTTCTATTAATCCATCTATACAGACCTCCGTCAGGTTGCAAACTGAATATAATTTTTTTCTGCATCTAGCTCTGAAAAAATATTTGGCCTTCTAGCAGTGTGTGGGACTTTCTCTATTAGTCCATCTATACTGACCTCCATCAGGTTGCAAATTAAAAATAATTTTTATCTGCATCTAGCTCTGAAAAAATATTTGGGCTTCTAGCTGTGTGTGGGACTTGTTCTATTACTCCATCTATACTGACCTCCATCAGGTTGCAAATTAAAAATAATTTTTATCTGCATCTAGCTCTGAAAAAATTTTAGGGCTTCTAGCTGTGTGTGGGACTTGTTCTATTACTCCATCTATACTGACCTCCATCAGGTTGCAAATTGAATATAATTTTTTTCTGCATCTAGCTCTGAAAAAATATTGGGCTTCTAGCTGTGTGTGGGACTTGTTGTATTAGTCCTTCTATACTGACCTCCATCAGGTTGCAAACTGAATATATTTTTTTCTGCATCTACCTCTGAAAAAATATTGGGCTTCTAGCTGTGTGTGGGACTTGTTCTATTAATCCATCTATACAGACCTCCATCAGGTTGCAAATTAAATATAATTTTTTTCTGCATCTAGCTCTGAAAAAATATTTGGCCTTCTAGCAGTGTGTGGGACTTTCTCTATTAGTCCATCTATACTGACCTCCATCAGGTTGCAAACTGAATATAATTTTTTTCTGCATCTAGCTCTGAAAAAATATTTGGCCTTCTAGCTGTGTGTGGGACTTTCTCTATTAGTCCATCTATACTGACCTCCATCAGGTTGCAAACTGAATATACTTTTTTATGCATCTACCTCTGAAAAAATATTGGACTTGTAGCTGTGTGTGGGACTTGTTCTATTAATCCATCTATACAGACCTCCATCAGGTTGCAAATTGAATATAATTTTTTTCTGCATCTAGCTCTGAAAAAATATTGGGCTTCTAGCTGTGTGTGGGACTTGTTGTATTAGTCCATCTATACTGACCTCCATCAGGTTGCAAACTGAATATATTTTTTTCTGCATCTACCTCTGAAAATATATTGGGCTACTAGCTGTGTGTGGGACTTGTTCTATTACTCCATCTATACTGACCTCCATCAGGTTGCAAATTGAATATAATTTTTTTCTGCATCTAGCTCTGAAAAAATATTGTGCTTCTAGCTGTGTGTGGGACTTGTTGTATTAGTCCATCTATACTGACCTCCATCAGGTTGCAAACTGAATATATTTTTTTCTGCATCTACCTCTGAAAAAATATTGGGCTTCTAGCTGTGTGTGGGACTTGTTCTATGACTCCATCTATACTGACCTCCATCAGGTTGCAAATTGAATATAATTTTTTTCTGCATCTAGCTCTGAAAAAATATTGGGCTTCTAGCTGTGTGTGGGACTTGTTGTATTAGTCCATCTATACTGACCTCCATCAGGTTGCAAACTGAATATATTTTTTTCTGCATCTACCTCTGAAAAAATATTGGGCTTCTAGCTGTGTGTGGGACTTGTTCTATTAATCCATCTATACAGACCTCCATCAGGTTGCAAACTGAATATAATTTTTTTCTGCAACTAGCTCTGAAAAAATATTTGGCCTTCTAGCAGTGTGTGGGACTTTCTCTATTAGTCCATCTATACTGACCTCCATCAGGTTGCAAATTAAAAAATTTTTTTATCTGCATCTAGCTCTGAAAAAATATTTGGGCATCTAGCTGTTTGTGGGACTTGTTCTATTACTCCATCTATACTGACCTCCATCAGGTTGCAAACTGAATATAATTTTTTTCTGCATCTAGCTCTGAAAAAATATTGGGCTTCTAGCTGTGTGTGGGACTTGTTGTATTAGTCCATCTATACTGACCTCCATCAGGTTGCAAACTGAACATATTTTTTTCTGCATCTACCTCTGAAAAAATATTGGGCTTCTAGCTGTGTGTGGGACTTGTTCTATTAATCCATCTATACAGACCTCCATCAGGTTGCAAACTGAATATAATTTTTTTCTGCATCTACCTCTGAAAAAATATTTGCGCTTCTAGCAGTGTGTGGGACTTGTTCTATTACTCCATCTATACTGACCTCCATCAGGTTGCAAATTGAATATAATTTTTCTCTGCATCTAGCTCTGAAAAAATATTTGGCTTCTAGCTGTGTGTGGGACTTGTTGTATTAGTCCATCTATACTGACCTCCATCAGGTTGCAAACTGAATATATTTTTTTCTGCATCTACCTCTGAAAAAATATTGGGCTTCTAGCTGTGTGTGAGACTTGTTCTATTAATCTATCTATACAGACCTCCATCAGGTTGCAAACTGAATATAATTTTTTTCTGCATCTAGCTCTGAAAAAATATTTGGCCTTCTAGCAGTGTGTGGGACTTTCTCTATTAGTCCATCTATACTGACCTCCATCAGGTTGCAAATTAAAAATAATTTTTATCTGCATCTAGCTCTGAAAAAAATTTTGGGCTTCTAGCTGTGTGTGGGACTTGTTCTATTACTCCATCTATACTGACCTCCATCAGGTTGCAAATTGAATATAATTTTTTTCTGCATCTAGCTCTGAAAAAATATTGGGCTTCTAGCTTTGTGTGGGACTTGTTGTATTAGTCCTTCTATACTGACCTCCATCAGGTTGCAAACTGAATATATTTTTTTCTGCATCTACCACTGAAAAAATATTGGGCTTCTAGCTGTGTGTGGGACTTGTTCTATTAATCCATCTATACAGACCTCCATCAGGTTGCAAATTGAATATAATTTTTTTCTGCATCTAGCTCTGAAAAAATATTTGGCCTTCTAGCAGTGTGTGGGACTTTCTCTATTAGTCCATCTATACTGACCTCCATCAGGTTGCAAACTGAATATAATTTTTTTCTGCATCTAGCTCTGAAAAAATATTTGGCCTTCTAGCTGTGTGTGGGACTTTCTCTATTAGTCCATCTATACTGACCTCCATCAGGTTGCAAACTGAATATACTTTTTTCTGCATCTACCTCTGAAAAAATATTGGGCTTGTAGCTGTGTGTGGGACTTGTTCTATTAATCCATCTATACAGACCTCCATCAGGTTGCAAATTGAATATAATTTTTTCTGCATCTAGCTCTGAAAAAATATTGGGCTTCTAGCTGTGTGTGGGACTTGTTGTATTAGTCCATCTATACTGACCTCCATCAGGTTGCAAACTGAATATATTTTTTTCTGCATCTACCTCTGAAAAAATATTGGGCTTCTAGCTGTGTGTGGGACTTGTTCTATTAATCCATCTATACAGACCTCCATCAGGTTGCAAACTGAATATAATTTTTTTCTGCAACTAGCTCTGAAAAAATATTTGGCCTTCTAGCAGTGTGTGGGACTTTCTCTATTAGTCCATCTATACTGACCTCCATCAGGTTGCAAATTAAAAAATTTTTTTATCTGCATCTAGCTCTGAAAAAATATTTGGGCATCTAGCTGTTTGTGGGACTTGTTCTATTACTCCATCTATACTGACCTCCATCAGGTTGCAAACTGAATATAATTTTTTTCTGCATCTAGCTCTGAAAAAATATTGGGCTTCTAGCTGTGTGTGGGACTTGTTGTATTAGTCCATCTATACTGACCTCCATCAGGTTGCAAACTGAACATATTTTTTTCTGCATCTACCTCTGAAAAAATATTGGGCTTCTAGCTGTGTGTGGGACTTGTTCTATTAATCCATCTATACAGACCTCCATCAGGTTGCAAACTGAATATAATTTTTTTCTGCATCTACCTCTGAAAAAATATTTGCGCTTCTAGCAGTGTGTGGGACTTGTTCTATTACTCCATCTATACTGACCTCCATCAGGTTGCAAATTGAATATAATTTTTCTCTGCATCTAGCTCTGAAAAAATATTTGGCTTCTAGCTGTGTGTGGGACTTGTTGTATTAGTCCATCTATACTGACCTCCATCAGGTTGCAAACTGAATATATTTTTTTCTGCATCTACCTCTGAAAAAATATTGGGCTTCTAGCTGTGTGTGGGACTTGTTCTATTAATCTATCTATACAGACCTC
The DNA here is from genome assembly GCF_046119375.1 of Phyllobates terribilis. NCBI lineage: Eukaryota > Metazoa > Chordata > Amphibia > Anura > Dendrobatidae > Phyllobates > Phyllobates terribilis. The sequence continues at coordinate 119,370,460 of NW_027362772.1, forward strand.
CATCAGGTTGCAAACTGAATATAATTTTTTTCTGCATCTAGCTCTGAAAAAATATTTGGCCTTCTAGCAGTGTGTGGGACTTTCTCTATTAGTCCATCTATACTGACCTCCATCAGGTTGCAAATTAAAAATAATTTTTATCTGCATCTAGCTCTGAAAAAAATTTTGGGCTTCTAGCTGTGTGTGGGACTTGTTCTATTACTCCATCTATACTGACCTCCATCAGGTTGCAAATTGAATATAATTTTTTTCTGCATCTAGCTCTGAAAAAATATTGGGCTTCTAGCTTTGTGTGGGACTTGTTGTATTAGTCCTTCTATACTGACCTCCATCAGGTTTCAAACTGAATATATTTTTTTCTGCATCTACCACTGAAAAAATATTGGGCTTCTAGCTGTGTGTGGGACTTGTTCTATTAATCCATCTATACAGACCTCCATCAGGTTGCAAATTGAATATAATTTTTTTCTGCATCTAGCTCTGAAAAAATATTTGGCCTTCTAGCAGTGTGTGGGACTTTCTCTATTAGTCCATCTATACTGACCTCCATCAGGTTGCAAACTGAATATAATTTTTTTCTGCATCTAGCTCTGAAAAAATATTTGGCCTTCTAGCTGTGTGTGGGACTTTCTCTATTAGTCCATCTATACTGACCTCCATCAGGTTGCAAACTGAATATACTTTTTTCTGCATCTACCTCTGAAAAAATATTGGGCTTGTAGCTGTGTGTGGGACTTGTTCTATTAATCCATCTATACAGACCTCCATCAGGTTGCAAATTGAATATAATTTTTTCTGCATCTAGCTCTGAAAAAATATTGGGCTTCTAGCTGTGTGTGGGACTTGTTGTATTAGTCCATCTATACTGACCTCCATCAGGTTGCAAACTGAATATATTTTTTTCTGCATCTACCTCTGAAAAAATATTGGGCTACTAGCTGTGTGTGGGACTTGTTCTATTACTCCATCTATACTGACCTCCATCAGGTTGCAAATTGAATATAATTTTTTTCTGCATCTAGCTCTGAAAAAATATTGTGCTTCTAGCTGTGTGTGGGACTTGTTGTATTAGTCCATCTATACTGACCTCCATCAGGTTGCAAACTGAATATATTTTTTTCTGCATCTACCTCTGAAAAAATATTGTGCTACTAGCTGTGTGTGGGACTTGTTCTATTAATCCATCTATACAGACCTCCGTCAGGTTGCAAACTGAATATAATTTTTTTCTGCATCTAGCTCTGAAAAAATATTTGGCCTTCTAGCATTGTGTGGGACTTTCTCTATTAGTCCATCTATACTGACCTCCATCAGGTTGCAAATTAAATATAATTTTTATCTGCATCTAGCTCTGAAAAAATATTTGGGCTTCTAGCTGTGTGTGGGACTTGTTCTATTACTCCATCTATACTGACCTCCATCAGGTTGCAAACTGAATATAATTTTTTTCTGCATCTAGCTCTGAAAAAATATTTGGCCTTCTAGCAGTGTGTGGGACTTTCTCTATTAGTCCATCTATACTGACCTCCATCAGGTTGCAAACTGAATATATTTTTTTCTGCATCTACCTCTGAAAAAATATTGGGCTTCTAGCTGTGTGTGGGACTTGTTGTATTAGTCCATCTATACTGACCTCCATCAGGTTGCAAACTGAATATATTTTTTTCTGCATCTACCTCTGAAAAAATATTTGGCTTCTAGCTGTGTGTGGGACTTGTTCTATTAATCCATCTATACAGACCTCCATCAGGTTGCAAACTGAATATAATTTTTTTCTGCATCTAGCTCTGAAAAAAATATTTGGCCTTCTAGCAGTGTGTGGGACTTTCTCTATTAGTCCATCTATACTGACCTCCATCAGGTTGCAAATTAAAAATAATTTTTATCTGCATCTAGCTCTAAAAAAATATTTCGGCTTCTAGCTGTGTGTGGGACTTGTTCTATGACTCCATCTATACTGACCTCCATCAGGTTGCAAATTGAATATAATTTTTTTCTGCATCTAGCTCTGAAAAAATATTGGGCTTCTAGCTGTGTGTGGGACTTGTTGTATTAGTCCATCTATACTGACCTCCATCAGGTTGCAAACTGAATATATTTTTTTCTGCATCTACCTCTGAAAAAATATTGGGCTTCTAGCTGTGTGTGGGACTTGTTCTATTAATCCATCTATACAGACCTCCATCAGGTTGCAAATTAAAAAATTTTTTTATCTGCATCTAGCTCTGAAAAAATATTTGGGCTTCTAGCTGTGTGTGGGGCTTGTTCTATTACTCCATCTATACTGACCTCCATCAGGTTGCAAATTGAATATATTTTTTTCTGCATCTAGCTCTGAAAAAATATTGGGCTTCTAGCTGTGTGTGGGACTTGTTGTATTAGTCCATCTATACCGACCTCCATCAGGTTGCAAACTGAATATATTTTTTTCTGCATCTACCTCTGAAAAAATATTGGGCTTCTAGCTGTGTGTGGGACTTGTTCTATTAATCCATCTATACAGACCTCCATCAGGTTGCAAATTGAATATAATTTTTTTCTGCATCTAGCTCTGAAAAAATATTTGGCCTTCTAGCAGTGTGTGGGACTTTCTCTATTAGTCCATCTATACTGACCTCCATCAGGTTGCAAACTGAATATAATTTTTTTCTGCATCTAGCTCTGAAAAAATATTTTGCCTTCTAGCAGTGTGTGGGACTTTCTCTATTAGTCCATCTATACTGACCTCCATCAGGTTGCAAAGTGAATATAATTTTTTTCTGCATCTAGCTCTGAAAAAATATTCGGCCTTCTAGCAGTGTGTGGGACTTGTTCTATTAGTCCACCTATACTGACCTCCATCAGGTTGCAAATTCAAAATAATTTTTTGTCTGCATCTAGCTCTGAAAAAATATTTGGCCTTCTAGCAGTGTGTGGGACTTTCTCTATTAGTCCATCTATACTGACCTCCATCAGGTTGCAAAGTGAATATATTTTTTTCTGCATCTACCTCTGAAAAAATATTTGGGCTTCTAGCTGTGTGTGGGACTTGTTCTATTAGTCCATCTATACTGACCTCCATCAGGTTGCAAATTGAATATAATTTTTTTCTGCATCTAACCCAGCCAATAGTTTTGGCCTAATACCACAGTTTGGCCACTCAGCTCTGCTCGGTTCCCATCCATTGTTTTTTTGTGCAAACAACTCCAGAGTTGTGAATTAGTTAACCACCAAAATGAGTGGAAAAAGGCCTGCTGCTGGTGGAAAGGGGAATAGGCGTTTTGGGAAGGGGAAAAAAGGTTGTGTCCGTGGGGTAGGTGTTAAAGCAACAGTAACATCTGCAGAAGAAAGACCATCATCCAGTCAAACTAAAATGTCTACTTCTTTTAGCGGACAATGTGATAAGATCCCTTTCTTACGGCCACGCCAATCGCTACAAATTGAAGATGAGGCACAAAAACAGCAGGTGCTTCAACGGATATCAAGTGCTCCTTTAAGTGGGCTCTCCACCACATCAACTTCAACATCACAAATACTCCAGTCCTCAAAGGTGTCACCCCAATCGCACTTGCTTCCTCACAGCTCCCAAATCTCCAGCTGCCCGTCTGAGTATGAGGTAGTGTAATAGTGGGGAAGGGCGTAGCCTTCCCTTGAGACTGAGAGAGTAAAAGGAAGAGTTCCTGAAGACAGACCTCCCCAACTGTGGTAGGCCAAGCTAAGGGGGTTAGCTTTAGTGGTCCGGTTGGTAGAGCAGAGGGGGAACTTAGAGCCCTTATCAAGCCTAGAGAGATATAGAGCTTGTTCCTGGTATAGTTCCTTCTGGGCTGTAGTACCTGAAAACAGCCACAAGATGCCACTGTTCGGGGTGCAGATGTCAGGATGAGTCTGCTAGCCGAGCTATAGACAGTGATGGGTTAAGGTTCTGTGATGACAGCTCACTGAGGGTGGGCATATTAGGAAAGTCTCTGTTTTAATTTCCTGAATCAGGAAGTGATAGAGTAGTACAAGAAGGGATTGCGACCTGATGAGACAGCCTTACTATAGTGGCTGCTAGGGTAGACGGGAGCTCCGAACCCTCAGACAGTGAGATCCCAGTGCGCAGTTCTCCCCACGCAAGAGCACGAGTCCTGTTCGCTCGCCGTAGAAACTCACCAAAGCGTAGTGAGGACACGGGGCACTTCTGGTCTGCAGGCAGCAGAGGAAGCTAAACAGTACTCCAAGCCAAGACGTGGGGGAGAGATATTGGATCCGTTCACTGTTAATACAGAGGAGTCTCTAGGGCCAGGAATTATAGCCACAGAGATGCTCCGCTTAAAGAGGGAACCAGGGCTGAAGCAGTTAACGGCGCCTGTGAGGGAGATGATTACCTGTCGGGCCTTATCCATTATATCTGACTGTAAATACTGTAAATATTCCTCTTCCCCAAGTAAAGTCCAAGTTCTGGTTAAGAACCTCGTCCCCTTGAAATTATTGCTGCCCTGGTCCCAGAAGAAAATTGCCTGGAGACAACCGCGATCGGATGGCGTGAAGTAAGTGAAGAGCACTACATACACAGCCACACTTCAGAGAGAGGACACGTATTGTCTGTAGGGTGCCATAGCGAGAGGGGGCTACAGCTCGCCCACGACTACCTCGCTGGGGCACCTTACAGTAGAACAGATGGTTGAGTCTGCAGAGCTGTTTACTCATACTATAGCCTGGGAATCAGAGGTCGGCTCCAGCGCTTCTGTGAATCCAGATGAGGAAATGATCTGCACTGATGCCCAGAATCTTTATGAGTCGGATCCAGGACCAGACGCAGAAGGTTCTGACCATAATGTAGACCCTCATTCCCAAACTGTAACTCCTGTTGGTGGAGACAATGAGGAAGACGATGATGAGACTCAAATACCTGATTGGAGCGACAACTTTAGTTTTTTGTCAGGGCAGGAACAGGTTGGCTCTGAGGGCGACGGGTGTGATAACGCACAGGGTGATGATGATGAGGTTGGAGATCCCACTTACTGTCAACCCACAGTCAGCCAAGAGATGAGGTCAGCAGAGGAGGTGGAGAAAGATGCTAGTGACGACGAGGTCAGGTTGCGCTTTCCTGGACAGAGACGTAGTACTGGAAGCACGTCAACAACTGCATCCTCAAACACAACTCTGCCTCTCACCACAAGTCGTGGTGGCTCTTCAGGTCGCATGGGTGCTAAGCCTTGCATAGCCTGGGCATTTTTTCAGATCGATAAAGATGACCCAACTCGTGTTATCTGTAACATTTGTCAGCAAAAGCTAAGTAGAGGCCAAAAAATACATAGTTTGAGTACTTCATGCATGAACCGGCACATGGACATGAAGCATAAGTTGCAGTGGGAAGCTCAGTGTGCTACAATGCGGCCTGGCAGGCCGGGCCAACCACCGTCTGCCATATCTTGTGCATCCGCGGCCTCTTCATCCTCTGTGACTGGGGGGACAGCAGTCACACCTGTTTTGGGGCACAGACCTGCCACCTCTTTACCCGCAACAGCCAGCGTGATTGGCAGGTCATCATTTTCTTTGGAGGTGGTAACACCAACTGGTGTTGAGCGCTGTCCGACATCTATAGCACCACCTTTGGATCAAGGCAACCTAACATGTTTGCCTGCATCTTCCTCACAGACCGGCAGTTTGCCGGGGACACCCTTATCAACCCCGTCTAAGCACAATAGCCAGCCCTCGGTCCCTCAGATGTGGACAAGTAAAAGACCATTTCCTCCTAGCCATGAGAAAGCTAAGAGGTTGAATTTCACCATCTGCAAGCTCTTGGCTACAGAAATGCTGCCTTTCCGCCTGGTGGACACAGAGGATTTTCGAGACCTTATGTCCGTCGCAGTGCCCCAGTACCAGATGCCCAGTCGGCACTACTTTTCAAAGAAAGGTGTGCCTGCGCTCCACCAGCATGTCGCACACAACATCACCGCTTCTTTGAGAAACTCTGTGTGTGACAGGGTGCATTTCACCACAGACACTTGGACGAGTAGGCATGGACAGGGGCGTTACGTGTCGCTGAATGGGCACTGGGTAACTATGGTGACAGCAGGACAAGGGGCTGCTGTCCAAGTCTTGCCGTCCCCACGAGTTGTGCATCAATCCTCTTTATGTCAAAGTTCCTCCACTGCTTCTGCCTCCTCAACCTCCTCTCGGTCTTCCACCTGCACCCAAAGCCTGTCTGGTCATGCCACAAGCTTTCTAACTGCGCAGAAGGGATCCTGCACACCTCCTTACTATGCTGGCAGTAGGACTCAACGTCATCAGGCGGTTTTTACTTTGAAATGTCTGGGAAATGTGAGTCACACAGCTGAGGAGTTGTGGTCAGCTCTGGAGAACCAATTTAATGAATGGTTGTCTCCACTGGACCTGAAACCAGGGAAGGCCGTGTGCGACAATGCTGCAAACCTGGGTGCGGCCCTTCGCCGGGGCAATGTCACACACGTGCCTTGTATGGCTCACGTGTTGAACCTAGTTGTCCAGCAATTTTTAGCCCACTATCCCAGACTAGATGGCCTTCTGCAGAGGGCACGGTCGCTGTGTGCTCACTTCCGCCGTTCGCATCCCGCAGCTCAGCGACATACATCTCTACAGAAGTCGTTGGGCCTGCCACTTCACCGGCTAAAATGCGATGTGCCTACCCGGTGGAATTCAACTCTGCACATGTTGCAGCGACTGTGGCAGCACCGACAAGCCCTGGTGCAGTACGTTGTGTCGTATAGCCTGGGCCAACGAGATCCAGACGTTGGGCAAATCACGCTGGAGGAGTAGTGTTGAGCGATACCTTCCGATATCAGGAAATATCGTATCGGATTGGATCGGGCCGATACCCAAAAAGTATCGGATATCGCCGATTCCGATACCGGAAACCAATGCAAGTCAATGGGACACAAATATCGGAATGAAAATAAACCCTTTCTTTCCTTGTAGGTTAATTCTACATGAAGTAAAACAACTAAGAATAATGTAGAATGACATGAAAAGCCGGCAATTCATCAGCGGCATACACCGGTACTCGACAATTTACAACAGAAAGAATAAAGCTTCACACATAGATTAGATAGATAGAAACATGTCAGTCACATATATATGAAGTACAGTGACAGTGTTGCTTACTGTACTTGTCATTTAGTGTAAAGGATTTATTAAAAAAAATATTAGTGTTTTCGTGCACCGTCTCTTTAAAAAAGCCGGCCGGCAATTCAGCAGCGGTACTCGACAATTTATAACAGACAGAATAGAGCTTCACACATAGATTAGATAGATAGAAACATGTCAGTCACATATATAAGAAGTACAGTGACAGTGTTGCTTACAGAACTTGTCATTTAGTGTAAAGGATTTATTAAAAAAAATATTAGTGTTTTCGTGCACTGTCTCTTTAAAAAAGCCGGCCGGCAATTCAGCATCTGTACCCGACAATTTATAACAGACAGAATAGAGAATCACACATAGATTAGATAGATAGAAACATGTCAGTCACATATATATGAAGTACAGTGACAGTGTTGATTACTGTACTTGTCATTTAGTGTTAAAATAAAGGATTTATTTAAAAAAAAATTGGCGTGGGGTTCCCCTTAATTTTAGGCTCTAGCGGAGGTTAAGCAGACAGCTGGGGCAAATGTTTGAAGCCTGGGAAGGGGGTAATACCCACGGAGCTTCCCAGGCTACTAATATCAGCCCCCAGCTGAATACCTAGCCTTTACTAGCTATTAAAAACCCCCCCAAAAAAATAACGTGGGGTCCCCCCTAATTTAATAGCTAGCACAGGCTAGGCAGACAGCTGGGGGCTGATATTAATAGCCCAGGAAGGGTGCCATGAATATTGGCCCCCTCCCAGGCTAGAAACACCAGCCGTCAGCCGCCCCAGAAATGGCGCATCCATAGGATGCGCCAATTCTGGCACTTAGCCTCGCTCTTCCACGCTGCCCTGGTGCGGTGGCAGGGGGTAATAGGGTTGGGGTTGATGTCAGCTTATAATGCCAGCTGACATCAAGCCCAGGTTAGTAATGGAGAGGCGTCTATAAGACACCCCCATTACTAACCCCATAGTCAAAGTTAAAAGAAAACACAAACACCCAGAGTAAAGTCCTTTAATTGAAATAAAGACACAATTCTTTATTGTTCTAAATTAAACCATACTTACCATCACGCCCATTCCAGCTGAAGCCAACGATCTCCTGCAATAAAAGAAAAATAATAAAGCAACCTCATCCTTACCTTTCGATGGTTCCCAGGACAGCTCCAGCTCTGCTACATCGAGATGACAGGCTGGACCGCAGCAGAACGCTGCAATCCAGCCTGTCATCCCGCAGACACTGAGAAGCGCAGGCATGCTTGCGCTCCTCAGTGTCTCTCTGTGACGTCATCCAGATGAGCCGAGTTCATGTCCAATGAACTCAGCTCACCTCATGCACGTCACTGACAGCGTGGGAAAATTCTCCTGCACTCAGCGCTTCAGCGTGAGAATTCTCCCACGCTGTCAGTGACATACATGAGGTGAGGTCATGTCCAATGAACTCAGCTCACCTCATGCACGTCACTGACAGCGTGGGAAAATTCTCACGCTGAAGTGCTGAGTGCAGGAGAATTTTCCCACGCTGTCAGTGACGTACATGAGGTGAGCTGAGTTCATTGGACATGACCTCGGCTCATCTGGATGCCGTCACAGCCAGACACTGAGGAGTGGAAGTATGCCTGCGCTTCTCAGTGTCTGCGGGATGACAGGCTGGATGGCAGCGTTCTGCTGTGGTGCAGCCTGTCATCTCGATGTAGCAGAGCTTAAGCTGTCGTGGGAGCCATGGAAAGGTAAGGATGATGTTGCTTTATTATTTTACTTTTATTGCAGGAGATCGTTGGCTTCAGCTGGAATGGGCGTGGTGGTAAGTATGGTTTAATTTAGAACAATAAAGAATTGTGTGTTTATTTCAATTAAAGGACTTTTTTCTGGGTGTTGTGTTTTTTTAAATACTTTACTAGAAATTCATGGTGGTCATGTCTAATATTGGCGTGACCCCATGAATTTTGGGCTTAGGGCCAGCTGATAATGCCAAGCTGGCCTTAACCCCTTTATTACCCAGTGAGCCACTGCACCAGGGCCCTGGATGAGTTGGGTACAGCGCCAGAATATGGCGCTTCTATGAACGCGCCATTTTCTGGGGCGGCTGCGGACTGCAATTTGCAGTGGGGGTGGCCCAGAAAGCTTGGGTCTCCCTGCGCTGCGGATTCCAGCCCCCAGCTGCCTAGTTGTATCTGGCTGGGTACAAAAATAGGGCGAAGCCCCACGCATTTTTTTTTTAAATTATTTCATGAAATTCATGGAATAATTAAGAAAAAAAGGGCTTCCCTATATTGTTGTGTCCAACCAGGTACAAATAGGCAGCTGGTGGTTGGGGGCAGCCTGTTCCTGCCTGCTGTACCTGTCACGGGTGTGTTGCCACGAAGATCGTCACGAGTACACAGCCTGACTTCTCGCAGCTTTTCATTCAGACTTACAGAGCGGATCGTGGTGTTTGGAGTTGCTGAGATAAGTGTATTTGGAAGTGTTTTTTCCCTTTCCTCGCTTTTTCATTTATCTCCTTTCCCGTTGGTGTTCCCTCTGTTGTAGTTGTGTAGAAGTTGTATGCAAGGTGGTTTTGGTTTTTCCCTTGTACTGTCTCGTTCGTCTAAATACTGTGTGTGGGCATATTATTTCTGGTTCCCAATTGTTGTGATCGGGGTCCTTCTCAGGACTAGATTACTTAGGTGCAGGGATCCTCAGGAGGTAGGGGTTACGCTGGCGGCCTGGACCTCTGTACCTTTAACAGTACCTCCAGGGTGAGGGATTAGTCAGGGCCCCAGCTTAGGGTCAGCTTAGGCCCCCTACCTCCAGTATTCTGTGACAGTGTGACATTTTCACCGACCAACTTAGTTTTTCTCCAGCTACCATGGATCCAGTAGCCGGTCTAGCTCGGCAGTTGCAGAGTTTGTCCATGGGGCTGGCGGACGTTAGGTCCAAGGTTTTGCATCCTCTGGAGCAAGCCGGACCAGAACCTAAAGTAGCTCTCCCTGACAGGTTCACTGGGGGGCGGGACAAGTTTTTTGTTTTCCGGGAGGCATGCAAATTGTACTTTCGGCTGCGGCCTCGGTCATCGGGCAGTGAAGAACAAAGGGTGGGAATTGTCATCTCGCTCCTACAAGGGGACCCACAATCTTGGGCGTTCTCTCTTCCCCCAAGCTCCCCGGTTCTCCAGTCAGTGGATAGGTTTTTCGCTGCTCTGGGACTCGTATATGATGACCCAGATCGGATCTCCCTTGCTGAGTCTAAGTTACGTAGGATTCAGCAGGGAGATCGTCCGGCGGAGGAATTCTGTTCGGAGTTCCGTAGGTGGGCCACGGACACCCAGTGGAATGACCCGGCTCTGAGGAGCCAGTTTTGTCATGGTTTATCCGACAAATTACAGGATGTGTTGGCACAGTATGACTCTCCCGCGTCACTGGAAGCCGCTATGGCCCTTGCTATTCGCGTTGACAGACGGCTTCGGGAGAGGTGCGGGATAACTCTACCCCCTGTAATGTCTCCACCTCCTACAAGGTCCCCTCATATGGTGGTTCCCCTGGTCAGTCCGGAGGAGCCTATGCAATTAGGAGGGACATCATTTCGGGGAAGGGGACCGGTGGTGCGCCATAAGACAGGAAGGTGTTTCCTCTGCGGGAAAAAGGGACATTTTATTGGGGGGTGTCCATCCCGTCCCTTGCAGAGTAAGGAGTCATCAAAAAAACTGTTGATCCCAGGTTGTGTGGTGGACGGCAATCTGGGAGTAGGTATTTCGTCCCTAGGTTCGTCTCAGTTTCTCGTACCGGCGGAGGTGGTGGTGGGTACGAGAACTGAGAGGATATCTGTTCTTCTGGATAGTGGGGCCGGGGCTAATCTGGTTGATGCTCGGTTTGCCCGGGTTCAAGGTATGCGATTGAGTGAGTTGGCTAAACCCATCCCCATATTCTCGATCGATGCCAGGCCTCTCGGTCAGGGAAGTTTTTTGCAAGCTGTGCATGGCGTAAAACTACAAGTGGGGGCAATACATAAAGAACTGTTGTCTTGCTACGTGTTGGAGGGTCTTCCCACTCCTATAGTGTTGGGCCTTCCTTGGTTAGCTAAGCATAACCCGGTTATTAATTGGCAAACCAGAGAGATAAGCCAATGGAGTAAATTCTGTAATAAAAACTGCATGAACACGGTCATCGGTGCGGTTACTCCTTGGGTCTTACCTCCATTTCTGGCGGACTTTGAGGATGTATTCTCGGAGAATGGGTGTCAGGAACTACCTCCTCATCGCGAGTATGACTGTTCTGTAAAACTGCTCCCTGAGGCCAAGTTACCTAAAGCTAGGTTGTATAACCTTTCTGGTCCTGAGAGGCAGGCCATGAAGGATTATATTTCTGAAAGTCTGGCTAAGGGGCATATTAGACCTTGATCTTCACCGGTGGCCGCGGGGTTCTTCTTTGTTAAGAAGAAAGATGGAGGCCTACGCCCTTGCCTGGATTTCCGTGAACTTAATCGGATTACGGTCCGAGATCCGTATCCGCTCCCACTTATTCCCGATCTCTTTAATCAGATCGTGGGCGCCAAATGGTTCTCTAAGTTGGATCTCAGGGGGGCGAACAATCTGATTAGGATGAAGGAGGGGGATGAGTGGAAGACGGCTTTTAACACTCCGGAGGGGCATTATGAGAACCTTGTCATGCCATTCGGTCTGACTAATGCCCCGGCGGTGTTTCAACACTTTGTTAATGATATTTTTCGCCACCTGGTGGGACAGTTTGTTGTCATATATCTGGATGATATCTTAATTTACTCGCCGGATCTGGTGTCTCATCAGGAGCACGTTAGACAGGTGTTACAGATCTTGCGGGATAATAAACTGTATGCCAAATGGGAAAAGTGTGTGTTCGCCGTACAGGAACTCCAGTTTTTAGGCTTCCTGGTTTCAGCGTCCGGTTTTCGTATGGACCCTGGGAAAGTGCGGGCAGTTCTTGAGTGGGATCGGCCGGAGAATCTTAAGGCACTACAACGTTTCCTGGGGTTTGCTAACTATTACCGGAAGTTCATTCGTAATTTCTCGTCCATGGTTAAGCCTCTCACAGACATGACTAAAAAGGGGACGGATTTTTCTAGGTGGTCTGACAAGGCTTGTCAAGCATTCTCCTCCTTGAAAAAATGTTTTGCCTCGGCACCTATACTCATTCAACCTGATGCGTCTCAGCCATTCTTTGTAGAGGTAGACGCTTCTGAGGTAGGGGTGGGAGCAGTATTGTCACAGGGTTCGTCCCCTGGTAAGTGGCATCCGTGCGCCTTTTTCTCTAAAAAATTGTCGTCCGCTGAGAGGAATTACGATGTCGGCAATAGGGAACTCTTGGCCATTAAGTTAGCTTTTGAGGAGTGGCGCCATTTTTTGGAGGGGGCAGTTCATCCGGTCACCGTCATCACCGATCACAAGAACCTGCTATATCTGGAGTCCGCTAAACGTCTGAATCCCAGACAAGCTAGGTGGTCATTGTTTTTTACCAGGTTTAATTTCGTCGTTACATATCGTCCTGGGTCTAAAAATGTAAAGGCGGATGCCTTATCTCGTAGTTTCCCTGGGGCCGGGAATACGGACGACCCGATTCCTATTCTTCAGGAGGGGGTGGTGGTTTCGGCAGTATGCTCTGAGCTGGAGGAGGAGATATTGGAGGCTCAGGGGGACGCCCCTGTTGGACCTCCGGGGAGACTGTTCGTTCCAGATCAGTTGCGACAAAAGGTGATCGAGGCACACCATAACTCAGTTTTTGCAGGACACCTGGGGAGTAAAGCAACTGTGGATCTCCTCTCGCGTCGGTTTTGGTGGCCTAACTTACATAAAGAGGTGGTAACTTTTGTCGCGTCCTGTGGGGTTTGTGCGCGCTCTAAGACCTCACATACCCGTCCGTCTGGGGCCCTTTTACCTTTGAAGATCCCGGAGCGTCCTTGGACTCATCTGTCTATGGACTTTATTACGGACCTCCCTCCGTCTTCGGGTAAAACGGTCATACTCGTTGTAGTGGACAGGTTCAGCAAGATGGCACATTTTATCGCTCTTCCGGCTCTCCCTAATGCTAAAACTCTTGCGCAGGTGTTCATTGGGGAGATTGTGAGGCTTCACGGGGTACCCTCCGAGGTGGTGTCTGATCGGGGGTCTCAGTTTGTGTCCAAGTTCTGGAGGGCGTTTTGTGCACGGCGGGGGATGCATTTGTCATTCTCGTCGGCTTTTCATCCTCAGACCAATGGTCAGACGGAACGTATGAACCAGAGCTTGGAGACATATCTTCGGTGTTTTGTGTCAGAGAACCAGGAGGACTGGGCTTCTTTCCTACCTCTGGCAGAGTTTGCTCTCAATAATAGGCGGAGCGAGTCCACTGGTAAGTCCCCGTTTTTTGGGGCATATGGTTTTCACCCCCAGTTTTGTACTTTCACTAGGGGGGGCTCTTCGGGGGTTCCGGAGGAGGAACGATTTTCCTCATCTCTCGCTTCAGTATGGAGAGGGGTGCTGAAGAATCTGAATACTATGGGGAACCGATACAAACGTATGGCTGATAGGAGGAGAGTGTCTGGTCCGGACCTAAGTGTGAACGATCAGGTATGGTTGTCTACCAGGAATATTAAACTTAAGGTTCCCTCCTGGAAACTGGGCCCCAGGTTCATCGGGCCGTACAGAATCAGTTCTGTTATTAATCCGGTGGCATTCCGTCTTGACCTCCCCCCTACGTTTAAAATTCACAACGTGTTTCACAGATCATTGCTTAAGAGGTATGTGGCGCCGGTGGTACCGTCACCTTTACCTCCCCCTCCTGTCGTTGTCAATGGTAACTTGGAGTTCCAGGTATCGAGGGTCATTGATTCACGCTTTAATCGCCGGTCCCTTCAGTACTTGGTTCATTGGAAGGGGTATGGTCCTGAGGAGAGGATGTGGGTTCCTGCGTCGGATATTAACGCAGACCGATTAGTTCGGGCCTTCCACACGACTCACCCGGATAAACCTGGCCCTGAGGGTCCGGAGGCCCCTCGTAGAAGGGGGGGTACTGTCACGGGTGTGTTGCCACGAAGATCGTCACGAGTACACAGCCTGACTTCTCGCAGCTTTTCATTCAGACTTACAGAGCGGATCGTGGTGTTTGGAGTTGCTGAGATAAGTGTATTTGGAAGTGTTTTTTCCCTTTCCTCGCTTTATCATTTATCTCCTTTCCCGTTGGTGTTCCCTCTGTTGTAGTTGTGTAGAAGTTGTATGCAAGGTGGTTTTGGTTTTTCCCTTGTACTGTCTCGTTCGTCTAAATACTGTGTGTGGGCATATTATTTCTGGTTCCCAATTGTTGTGATCGGGGTCCTTCTCAGGACTAGATTACTTAGGTGCAGGGATCCTCAGGAGGTAGGGGTTACGCTGGCGGCCTGGACCTCTGTACCTTTAACAGTACCTCCAGGGTGAGGGATTAGTCAGGGCCCCAGCTTAGGGTCAGCTTAGGCCCCCTACCTCCAGTATTCTGTGACAGTGTGACAATACCTGGCTGGACACAAATATAGGGCGAAGCCCCACGTCAATTTTTTTTAAAATAAATCCTTTATTTTAACACTAAATGACATTTGAGGAGTTAATAAAGATGCAGTCCCTAAATTATTATTTATTTTTTAATTAATTTTTCCCAAAACTTTTGACGTGGGCTTCGCCATATTTTTGTATGCCAGCCAGGTACAGCATCCAGCTTCTATGAACGCGCCATTTTCCGGGGTGGCTGCGGACTGCAATTTTCAGCGAGGGGGGGGGGGGGCAGAAAGCTTGGGCCTCCCTGCGCTGCAGATTCCATCCCCCAGCTGCCTAGTTGTACCTGGCTGGACACAAAAATAGGGAGAAGCTTCACGTATTTTTTTTTTTTAATTATTTCATGAAATTCATGAAATAATTAAGAAAAAAAGGGCTTCCCTATATTGTTGTGTCCAACCAGGTACAAATAGGCAACTGGTGGTTGGGGGCAGCCCGTTCCTGCCTGCTGTACCTGGCTGGACACAAATATAGTGCGAAGCCCCACGTCAATTTTTTTTAAATCATTTCAGGAAATTCATGAAATAATTAAAAAAAATTGATGTGGGGCTTCGCCCTATATTTGTGTCCAGTCAGGTACAGCAGGCAGGAACGGGATGCCCCCAACCACCAGCTGCCTATTTGTACCTAGCCGGACACAACAATATAGGGAAGCCCTTTTTTTCTTAATTATTCCATGAATTTCATGAATTTAAAAAAAAAAAAACGTGGAGCTTCGCCCTATTTTTGTGTCCA
This sequence comes from Phyllobates terribilis, assembly GCF_046119375.1. Classification (NCBI taxonomy): domain Eukaryota; kingdom Metazoa; phylum Chordata; class Amphibia; order Anura; family Dendrobatidae; genus Phyllobates; species Phyllobates terribilis. Next base: position 119,385,774 of record NW_027362772.1, read on the forward strand.
GCCAGGTACAACTAGGCAGCTGGGGGCTGGAATCTGCAGCGCAGGGAGGCCCAAGCTTTCTGGGCCCCTCCCGCTGCAAATTGCAATCCGCAGCCGCCCCGGAAAATGGCGCGTTCATAGAAGCGCCATCTTCTGGCGCTGTACCCAACTCATCCAGGGCCCTGGTGCGGTGGCTCACTGGGTAATAAAGGGGTTAAGGCCAGCTTGGCATTATCAGCTGGCCCTAAGCCCGAAATTCATGGGGTCACGCCAATATTAGACATGACCACCATGAATTTCTAGTAAAGTATTTAAAAAAAACACAAACACCCAGAAAAAAGTCCTTTAATTGAAATAAACACACAATTCTTTATTGTTCTAAATTAAACCATACTTACCATCACGCCCATTCCAGCTGAAGCCAACGATCTCCTGCAATAAAAGAAAAATAATAAAGCAACCTCATCCTTACCTTTCCATGGCTCCCACGACGGCTCCAGCTCTGCTACATCGAGATGACAGGCTGGACCGCAGCAGAACGCTGCCATCCAGCCTGTCATCCCGCAGACACTGAGAAGCGCAGGCATACTTCTACTCCTCAGTGTCTGGCTGTGACGGCATCCAGATGAGCCGACAATGAACTCGGCTCACCTCATGTACGTCACTGACAGCGTGGGAGAATTCTCCTGCACTCAGCGCTTCAGCGTGAGAATTTTCCCACGCTGTCAGTGACGTGCATGAGGTGAGGTCATGTCCAATGAACTCGGCGCACCTCATGCACGTCACTGACAGCGTGGGAGAATTCTCACGCTGAAGCGCTGAGTGCAGGAGAATTTTCCCACGCTGTCAGTGACGTGCATGAGGTGAGCTGAGTTCATTGGACATGACCTCGGCTCATCTGGATGACGTCACAGAGAGACACTGAGGAGCGCAAGCATGCCTGCGCTTCTCAGTGTCCGCGGGATGACAGGCTGGATGGCAGCGTTCTGCTGCGGTCCAGCCTGTCATCTCGATGTAGCAGAGCTGAAGCTGTCCTGGGAACCATGGAAAGGTAAGGATGAGGTTGCTTTATTATTTTACTTTTATTGCAGGAGATCGTTGGCTTCAGCTGGAATGGGAGTGGCGGTAAGTATGGTTTAATTTAGAACAATAAAGAATTGTGTCTTTATTTCAATTAAAGGACTTTTTTCTGGGTGTTTGTGTTTTTTTTAAATACTTTACTAGAAATTCATGGCGGTCATGTCTAATATTGGCGTGACCCCATGAATTTCGGGCTTAGGGCCAGCTGATAATGCCAAGCTGGCCTTAACCCCTTTATTACCCAGTGAGCCACCGCACCAGGGCCCTGGATGAGTTGGGTACAGCGCCAGAAGATGGCGCTTCTATGAACGCGCCATTTTCCGGGGCGGCTGCGGACTGCAATTTGCAGCGGGTGGGGCCCAGAAAGCTTGGGTCTCCCTGCGCTGCAGATTCCAGCCCCCAGCTGCCTAGTTGTACCTGGCTGGACACAAAAATAGGGCGAAGCGCCACACATTTTTTTTTTTAATTATTTCATGAAATTCATGGAATAATTAAGAAAAAAAGGGCTTCCCTATATTGTTGTGTCCGGCTAGGTACAAATAGGCAGCTGGTGGTTGGGGGCAGCCCGTTCCTGCCTGCTGTACCTGGCTGGACACAAATATAGGGCGAAGCCCCACATAATTTTTTTTTAATTATTTCATGAATTTCCTGAAATAATTAAAAAAAAATTGACGTGGGGCTTCACACTATATTTGTGTCCAGCCAGGTACAGCAGGCAGGAACGGGCTGCCCCCAACCACCAGCTGCCTATTTGTACCTGGCCAGACACAACAATATAGGGAAGCCCTTTTTTTCTTAATTATTCCATGAATTTCATGAAATAATTAAAAAAAAAAAAACCGTGGAGCTTCTCCCTATTTTTGTGTCCAGCCAGGTACAACTAGGCAGCTGGGGGATGGAATCTGCAGCGCAGGGAGGCCCAAGCTTTCTGCCCCCCCCCGCTGAAAATTGCAGTCCGCGGCCGCCCCGGAAAATGGCGCGTTCATAGAAGCTGGATGCTGTACCTGGCTGGCATACAAAAATATGGCGAAGCCCACGTCAAAAGTTTTGGGAAAAATTTATTAAAAAATAAATAATAATTTAGGGACTGCATCTTTATTAAGTCCTCAAATGTCATTTAGTGTTAAAATAAAGGATTTATTTTAAAAAAAAATGGCGTGGGATCCCCCATAATTTTAGTCTCTAGCGGAGGTTAAGCAGACGGCTGGGGCAGATGTTTGAAGCCTGGGAAGGGGGTAAAACCCACGGAGCTTCCCAGGCTACTAATATCAGCCCCCAGCTGAATACCTAGCCTTTACTAGCTATTAAAATGGGGGACCCCCCCAAAAAAAATGACGTGGGGTCCCCCCTATTTTAATAGCTAGCAAAGGCTAGGCAGACAGCTGGGGGCTGATATTAATAGCTCAGGAAGGGTGCCATAAATATTGGCCCCCTCCCAGGCTAGAAACACCAGCCGTCAGCCGCCCCAGAAATGGCGCATCCATAGGATGCGCCAATTCTGGCACTTAGCCTCGCTCTTCCACGCTGCCCTGGTGCGGTGGCAGGGGGTAATAGTGGTGGGGTTCATGTCAGCGCCAGCTGCCATGAAGCCCAGGTTAGTAATGATGGCCGTCTATATGACACCCCCATTACTAACCTACAAAGTGTTAAAAAGAAAAAACACACACTACACCCAGAAAAAAATAATTTATTTGAAATAAAACACCATTTTATTTAATTCTTAGTTTAATAAAAAAAAAATAGTTACCTGTCCACGTTCCTGCGCTGATCTCCCATGCACAGCTGTCACATCTGGAGAAGGTGACAGCTGTGCATGGCTGCTGTAAGCTCACGCTGCCGGGAACACGTCCGCTCCCGGCAGCGGGAGCCACTGACTGAGGTCACCGGAGTGCATTCAGGCAGCGCAGCTCCGGAGACCTCCTTTACGGCAGTGCTGTACCGTGGGAATTTCTCACGATACAGCAGTGCCGTAAAGGAGCTAACCGGAGCAGCGCTGCCTGAACTCCGGTGAACCCTTACGGCCCCGTCATTCTAGCGGCGGCAGCGGTTCAGAGCGGTCACATTCTATGTGGCTGCTCTGAACTGGAGATCTTCGTGGGACACTCGTGGACTGCTACGGAGGGGTAAGGATAAGGTTGTGGTTTATTATTTTATATTTTATTACAGGAGATCGATGGCTTCGGGGAATTAGGTGTCTAGGTGAGTATAGGTGTAGTTTTTTATTTTTTACTTTATTTTAGGTGGCGATCGGCGGGGACAGGTAATGTATGAACTAATTTCTTTTAGGTAACCACTGGCCACCAATGACATGTATTTAACATTTATTGGGGACACAGTAGGGCTATTTAAATAGCAGGATCAGGCTGATGGGAACTACTGCTCCCATCGAGCTGATCCTGCTGGCACGAGTGGACGGGGGACAGACATAGGCCGATGGGAGTAGTAGTGTCACATCGGCCTATGTCTGCCTGCACGCACAGACACCCCGCACACACACCCGCACACACACCCGCACACACACACCCGCACACACACACCCCGCACACACACACACCCCGCACACACACACACCCCGCACACACACACACCCCGCACACACTAATCATGACGGGTCTGGGAGGAGTGGCTGACCTGTGCGGCCGTGGGAAAGTTCATGTGAGTTCATGCAGTCAAGCATGAACTCACATGAACCCTCTGAGGGCACCGCGGCTACTTCAAATGAACAGCTGATCGGCATCACCTGATACCTCAGCTGTTCATTTGAAATAACCGGCGGGAAAGCGCAGCACAGAAAGGGAAAGCCGGCGGTGAAGTCTTTTCACTGCCGGCTTCCCCGCCCGGGTCCTTCGCTCCTTGGTGCTGCGCTCCCCGCCCGGTCCTAATTTACGATTGGGATTGGAGGTGGCGAGGGGAGCGGAGGATCGGGGTGGGAGGCTGCGGGGAAGCAGTATGGGGCTGCGTGATTGTTTAAAAGCCGGCGGCTTTTTACCGCGCGCCGGCTTTTAAACAATCAGGAGAATTCTCCCACGCTGGGATGGCATTCTGATGACAAGCTGGATCGCAGCTGAGCGCTGCCATCCAGCTTGTCATCCTTCACAGACACTGCAGAGCGCAGGCATTATGGGAACTTCCGATTCCGGTATTCGATATTATAAAAGTATCGGAATTAAGTATCGGAATTCCGATACAGTGAATATCGGCCGATACCCGATATTTCAGTATCGGAATGCTCAACACTATGGAGGAGTGGTCTCAGATCAGGGACCTATGCACCCTTCTGCACAGTTTTGAAATGGCGACGAAGATGTTTAGTGCTGACGATGCCATTATCAGCATGACTATTCCGGTGATTTACATGCTGGAGCACATGTTAAACAGAATTCGGAGTCAGGTGGTGGCACAAGAGGAGGTGGAGGAAGTAGAGGTGGAGGAGTTGTATGCGGAAGGGCTAACATCTGCAAGGTCCAGACGTTCGGCAGCACCAAGGCGGCAGGCATGTGAGGGTGGGGGAGATGGTTTTACCAGGGCGCATGGTAGCAGCCAAACTAGTGAGGAAGGTGCAGGAGCCCAGGAAGAAGTGGAGGACGAACTGATGGAAGACTCATCAGATGAGGGAGACCTTGATCACATTTCTGTTGTGCGAGGTTGGGGGGAGAGGACAGAGGAAGGAAGCATGATTGTTACCTCGCCACCAACACAACAGGGACTTGGTGCTCCTGGATGCGCAACACACCTGAGTGCCTTCTTGCTGCACTACCTGCAACATGACCCTCGAATTGTGAGAATTAGAAATAATCCTGACTACTGGGTTGCCACACTGTTAGATCCCCGGTACAAAAGTAAATTTGCAGAAATTATTCCTGCCATAGAAAGGAATGCACGCATGCAGGAGTATCAGCAGAGACTGTTGCAGAATCTTACATGTGCTTTTCCACAAAACACTAGTGGTGCACGTAGTGAATCTCACAGTTCCAACTTGCCAACCGTGGGACCGTCAAGTGTTCAGCACTCAAACCATAACAGAACCACAGTATCTGCTGGTAACATCAATTTTGCGCAATCATTTCACCACTTTTTTAGCCCATCCTTTGCAAGGTCACAGGAGACAAGAAGTCTGACACATAGTCAATGCCTAGAGACGATGGTACAGGAGTATCTCCAAGTAAACATTGAAGCCATGACTGTGTCACTGGACCCTTGCTCTTTTTGGGCTTCCAATCTGGATAAATGGCCGGAGATAGCCACTTACGCCTTGGAGATCTTGTCATGCCCCGCAGCCAGCGTTCTGTCTGAACGTGTGTTCAGCGCTGCTGGTGGTGTGCTGACAGATAAGCGCACGCGGCTATCCACTGATAATGTAGACAGACTCACGTTCATAAAGATGAACAAATCATGGATCCGAAATGACTTTTCTACCCCTGTGTCATCCTGGGGAGAGTAAAAGATGGATGATTGGTTAAAATCACCCTACCAACCGTTTTAAGCTTTCAAATTACTAATCATGTTTATCTGTATCTTGGCTGGAAAATAATTTGGGCTTTGTAGCAGTGTGCAGCACTGATTCTATTAGGCCATCTATAATAAGCTCCACCAGATTTAAAATTACTAATCATGTTTATCTGTATCTTGGCTGGAAAATAATTTGGGCTTTGTAGCAGTGTGCAGCACTGATCCTATTAGGCCATCTATACTAAGCTCCACCAGATTTAAAATTAATAATAATTTTTAGCTGCATCTAGCCCGGAAAATAATTTTGGGGCTCCGAGATGCGCAAGACACATAAATGCCTTCTTGCTGCACTACCTGCAACATGACCCTCATATTGTCAGAATTCGAAGTAATCATGACTACTGGGTTGCCACACTCTTAGATCCCCCAAACTTTTCGATCAACCTTTTCATTTTAATAAAGACCAAAAAAATGGTCATTTTTGAAATTATAAGCATTAGCAGGTTATTAGAAACTGAAATCAAACAGTTTTCAACTCAAAACTTTATTCTAGGTGATGTTACATTTTAACATAGGACCCCTTGTTCGAAAAGAGCTTCTGAACTCTCTCGTCCATTGAATTTGTCAGGTTTTGAATGGTTTCTTCTTCAATTGTTTTGCATGAGGACAGAATACCCTCCCAGAGCTGTTGCTTAGATGTGAACTGCCTCCCGCCATCATAGACACTCCTTTTGATGATGCTCCAGAGGTTCTGAATGGGGTAGAGGTCAGGGGAGCATGGGGGTCACACCATAAGTTTGTCCCCTTTTATGCCCATATCAGCCAGAGATGCAGATGTTTTATGTGCAGCATGAGATGGTGCATTATCATGCAAAAAAATGATCTTGCTGTGAAATACACGGTTCTTCTTCTTGAACCATGGCAGGAAGTGCTGTTTGAGAAAATCCACATACATTATTGAGTTCATCTTTAGCGCCTTCAGGGATCCTAAAGGGGCCGACAATCTCTCTCCCCATGATTCCAGCCCAAAACATTACTCCACCTCCTCCTTGTTGGCGCTGTAGCCGTGTTTGCGTGGGGTGTCCATCAACCAGCCATCCTCCACTCCATCCATCTGGACCATCGAGCGCTGCACGGCACTCATCCGTGAACAAAACAGTTTTGAAATCAGTCTTCATGTAATGTTTGGCCCACTGGAGCCGTTTCTGCTTGTGTGAAGTGGATAGAGGAGGTCGACAGGATGGCGTATACACAGCTGCAAACCTCTGAAGGACCCTGCATCTTGTTGTTCTGGGGACGTTGGAGGCACCAGCAGCTTCAAAAACTTGTCTGCTGCTATGACAAGGCTTTTTTGCCGCTGCTCTTTTAACCTGACGTAATTGCCTGTAGGAAAGAGTCCTCAATTTGCCCTTATCAGCACGCACACGTGTGTACTGTGAATCAGCTACATACTTCTTGATTGCCAAGACACTTCATCCTGATCATCGCACAATGTTTATTGTAGTCATGCCTTGACCTAAACACTCCACAATTTGTTGCTTCTCAGCAGCCGACACATCCTTTTTCTTTCCCATTTTGGCAGAAAATGTAGGCTGCTTAATAATGTGAGACAGCCTTCTTAAGTAGTCTTGCCTTTCATTGGACACACCTGCCAAACTAATTAGCACAGGTGTCTGCAATTGCTTACAGTGATATAAAGAGCCCTGACACACATCACCATCAATGAGTTTAACTGACAAACAAACACATTCTTCCCTTATCACTCCTAAACACTTTTTGCATAATAATTTGGAACACAGTGTACATGTGCTTTTCCACAAAACACCAGTGGTTCACGTAGTGAATCTTACAGTTCTAACTTGCCAACCGTGGTCTGTATGGAGTTGTTCAATAAAGGGCCCAAAATTAAAATAACATAGATGGGAGAGGTCTCTATGAACAGGAATTCCTAAGTATTTGATACCCTGTGAGGGCCAGGCAAAGGGAAAGTTGGACTGGATGGAATCCTATACGGATTTGGGGAGGGAGACATCGAGGGCCTCAGATTTCGCTGCATTGATTTTAAAATTTGACCATGTAACAAAGTGATCTATTTCAGCCATAACAGCATGGATGGATATATGTGATTGAGTGATATATACTAGGACATCATCAGCAAATAGAGAGCAAATATTGGGGTTATGGCGAATTGATGAGAGCAGGTGCTCCGTCACTAGGATGTATAAGAGAGGGGACAGAGAACATCCCTGCCTTGTCCCATTGGTGATTGTGAAAGGTGATGAAAATGTTCTGACGCGCCCCCTGGGCCTTGGGACACACGGAGCCGGACCCTTTTTGGTGGATGCTGGTGGTTGTAGTCTCCGTGGCGGCGACCCGGTTCAGTGGCTCAGGGCGGTCAAACCAGTGGCGGAACTATTTATGTGGTTTTGATGTTTAAATGTCCGACTACGCCACCCGTGGATTGCGGTCAGAGTGAGACCGCTGAGGCTGGTGTAGTGGGTGCAGCAGAGCGTAGCATAACTCCCCACGGGGGGAGTATAGCCTCAGGGCAGTGTATGCGGAGGATGGGAGTGATGGTGCAGGGCAGCAGCAGTAACGACACGGAGTCAGTGATGCAGTCCAGGGCCTTTACTCACAGTTCTTAATATCCAGACCACGTCTGCAGGTAACGGCTGCCCATGTCGTACTGTGCTCACCAGGTGAGGGGCTCAGACAACTCCCAGATAACTTTGGAGCGCTTCACAGGACCCCCTTTGTGTGTCGTTTGTCTGGCCTTTCTTACCAACCCTTCTGTCCGGCTGCCTCGGGCCTCCTCTTGGTAAACTTGGCGCTAGTTTCCCTGACCCTATGTGGTGCCTTCCTAGCGGGTGTAGCGAGGGGCTGCGCCACATAAAATGTCACAGCCTCCTGTTTCTAGCTGAGGGTCGTTTCCTGCCTCCACTAGTTTTGGGGACCGGTCTCCCCCTTTGGCCTGACCCCTCCACGCAGGTGGATTCGGGCGTGCGGTGGCGACTCGCCCGTCCGCACCCCTGGGATCCCTTCGTTCCTCGTTCCTGGAGCCTTCTCCGCTCCTCTTCCTTCCTTCTCCCTCTTCCAGGCCTGGGCCTCTGTTACTAGGCCCGCCTCCGGAGCAGAGCTCATGCAGAGTCCCTGCTCCCTGCCACTTCTGCTCAGACTTCTCTGCACTGAACTAAGATGGTGCCCACCTTTTATACTCCCTTCTCAATGCACCCAGGAACTGCTTCCTCCCTGCTCCTGCACAACAGGGTTCCCCTTCCTCAGTGTTCCCTCCCCCCACTCCAGCCAGGGACAGGGACTGTCGTGCCCATCTCAGGGGCATATTGGTCGCCCTGCCCCACGGCAATGTCATTGAATCATAGAATCATAGAATCATAGAATGGTAGAGTTGGAAGGGACCTCCTGGGTCATCTGGTCCAACCCCCTGCTCAAAGCAGGATTCACTAGATCATCTCAGACAGATGTCTGTCCAGCCTCTGTTTGAAGACGTCCATTGAAGGGGAACTCACCACCTCTCGTGGCAGCCTGTTCCACTCATTAATCACCCTAACTGTCAAAAAGTTTTTTCTAATATCTAATCTGTGTCTCCTCCCATTTAGTTTCATCCCATTGCTTCTAGTCTTTCCTTGTGCAAATGAGAATAAAGATGATCCTTCTACAATGTGACAGCCCTTGACATATTTGTAGACAGCTATTAAGTCTCCTCTCAGTCTTCTTTTTTGCAAGCTAAACATTCCCAAATCCTGCAACCGTTCCTCATAGGACATGGTTTGCAGACCAGTCACCATTCTGGTCGCTCTTCTCTGAACTTGCTCCAGTTTGTCTATGTCTTTTTTAAAATGTGGTGCCCAAAACTGTACACAGTATTCCAGATGAGGTCTGACCAAAGAGGAGTAAAGACCGATAATGACTTCACGTGATCTAGACTGTATGCTTCTGTTAATACATCCCAGAATTGTATTTGACTTTTTTGCTGCTGCATCACACTGTTGACTCATGTTCAGTCTATGATCTATTAGTATACCTAAGTCTTTTTCACATGTACTGTTGCTTAGCTCTATTCCTCCCATTCTGTATATGCTTTTTTCATTTTTATTGCCCAGATGTAGTACTTTGCATTTTTCCCTGTTAAAAACCATTCTGTTGGTTGCTGCCCACTGCTCCAGTTTATTTAGGTCTTTTTGAATCCTCTCTCTCTCTTCTCTAGTATTAGCTATCCCTCCTAGCTTTGTGTCATCAGCAAATTTAATCAGTTTACCCTCAATTCCTTCATCTAAATCATTGATAAAGATGTTGAACAATACAGGTCCCAGGACGGAGCCCTGTGGTACCCCACTTGAGACATTCATCCAGCTGGATGTGAAGCCATTTACAACCACCCTTTGAGTCCGATCACTAAGCCAGTTATGAATCCACCTAACAGTTGCCTGGTCCATTGCATACTTGGTCATTTTTTCAATAAGGATGGTGTGAGATACTTTGTCAAATGCTTTGCTGAAGTCAAGATATACTATATCTACAGCATTTCCCTGATCCACCCAGTCAGTGATTCTGTCATAGAAGGAAATTAAGTTAGTCTGACATGACTTGTTAGTTACAAACCCATGCTGACTCTGGTTAATCACTTCATTCTTATCCATGTACTTACATACATGTTGTTTAATAATTTGTTCAAAGATCTTTCCTGGTATAGAAGTCAGACTCACCGGCCTATAGTTCCCTGGGTCCACCTTCTTCCCCTTTTTGAAGATAGGAACAACATTTGCTCTTCTCCAGTCTTCTGGGACTTCTCCTGTTCTCCAAGAATTTTCAAAGATTATGGAGAGTGGTTCTAAAATTTCTTCTACGATCTCCTTCAGTACTCTGGAGTGTAATTCATCTGGACCTGGAGACTTGAACTCATTTATGTTAGCTAAATATTCCCTCACAAACTTTCTGTTTACAGATAACTTGGATTCCTCTATTCCTTTAAAAGGACAGTGAAGATCAGTTGATGTTACATTTTCTTTCTGAGAGAAAACAGATGCAAAATAGGAATTAAAAAGTTCGGCCTTCTCAACATCCTCTCTTACCATTTCTCCATTTTCATCCTGTAAAAATCCTATAGCATCTTTGACTTTTCTTTTACTTTTGACATACCCCCAAAATCATTTTTTATTGCTTTTGACATCTCTTGCAAGCCTTAATTCATTGTCAGCTTTAGCTAACCTGATACGTGCCCTACAGGATCTGCAGACTGCATTATAATCTTCTTTAGATATGCCTCCCTCTTTCCATTTAATAAACATTTCTTTCTTTCTTTTTAGCATGTGTTTAAATTCTGTGTTCATCCATCCTGGTTTCCTTAAATGCTTCCCATTCTTCCTACTTTTCGGGATTGTTAACGATTGTGCTTTGAGAATCTCATTTTTAAAAATTTCCCATCCTTCCTGGACATTTTTGTCCTTAAGGACATCCAGCCATTGGATCCCTCCTATTCTCTTTCTGAGTCTCTTAAAATCTGCCTTTCTAAAATCTAACCTTGAAGTTTGAGTCTTCACATGTCTTCCTCCTCTAGTTATCCAAAATTCTATAATAGCATGATCGCTGCCTCCTAGGGTCCCAGCCACCTTTACCTCCTCAACCATTTCCTCCCTGTTTATAAGGATTAGATCCAAAGTAGCAGATCCCCTTGTTTTCTCCCCTACCTTTTGGAAGATAAAGTTGTCAGCAAGAGAGGATAAGAATTTGCTTGACCTGTTAGTTTTACTTGAGAGAGATTCCCAACAAATGTCTGGATAGTTGAAATTTCCCATGACCACTACGTCATATTTTTTGGAGAACTTGGTCATTTGATACATAAAGAGTTCATCCATATCTTCAGCTTGCCCAGGTGGCCTGTAGTAAATGCCTACAATGGTGTCCTTTCCGTTGTTCTCTCCTTGTATTCTTACCCAAACAGTTTCCACAGAACTCCCAGTCTCTGAAGCTTCAATCTCTGTGCAGATATACGTTTTTCTAACATACAATGCAACACCTCCTCCTCGTTTATCAAGTCTGTTTCTTGCAAATAAGTTGTATCCTTTTAGCCTTTTATTCCAATCATGTGTATCGTCCCACCAAGTTTCAGTGATTCCAATGACATCATATTCCTTTTCCTGCATTAGTAGTTCCAATTCTCCTTGTTTGTTGCCCATGCTTTGTGCATTTGTATAAAAACATTTTAGTTTGTGATTGGTTTCTCTTCCTCCCATATTTTTATTATTTAGATTTTTTTGTCTTTGTTCTTCTTTTCCACTTCCAGTAGCAGAGATCTCAATAGTATTTGTCAGCTGTATGGCTTTTTCTGGCCTTTTGCTTCCCTTCCCACATTGTTCTAGTTTAAAGCTCTTCTGATGAGTGTAGCAAGGCGACTTCCAAATACATGTTTTCCAGTCTTCGTAAGGTGCACCCCATCTCTAGCAAGTAGTCCATCGTATAGGTAATTCATTCCGTGATCCAGAAATCCAAATCCTTGTTGACGGCACCATCGACGTAGCCAGTTGTTCACCTGTAGAATCTTATTCCACCTCATTGTTCCATGGCCATCCACTGGGAGGATGGATGAGAAGACCACCTGCGCTCCCAATACTTTCACTTTCTTGCCTAAGTCTTCAAAGTCACTGCAGATGGTTTCCAGGTCCTTTCTTGCGGTGTCATTTGTCCCCACATGTATTAGCAGGAATGGGTAGAGATCTGTAGGTCTGAAGAGTCTTGGTATCCTGTCAGACACATCTTTAATTTTTGCTCCTGGAAGACAGCACATTTCTCTTGAGGTTATGTCTGGTCTGCAGATAGCGGCCTCTGTTCCTCTTAACAGGGAATCCCCCATGACCACCACTCTCCGTTTTTTCTTCACAACATTCTTCTTTCTCCATCCAGGAGGATTCTGAGGGCTTACAAGGTTATTCATTGCTGGCAAAGTCTTATTTTGCTGTATTTCTTCATGGTTCTCCTGCGTGAGAGCCTGGTACTGGTTCCTGAGCAGTATGGGTGCTGACTGCCTCTCGATCCTCCTACTTCTGTGGGTCACATGCTTCCATTCCTCTGTTTCGTCAGGTGCAGTTCGAATTTCTTCTCTTTCTGAATCATGAAGAGATAATTCTGCTCTGTCTAAGAACTCTTCACCTTCCTTAATGATTTTCAAGGTAGTTAACCTCTCTTCTAGATTTCGCAACTTTTCCTCCAACAGGGACACAAGCTTGCATTTCTGGCATGTGAAGTTTGGCTTTTCCACTGGCAAGTCTGTGAACATGTAGCAGGATATGCAGCTCACCAAATGGCTCCTGGACTCTTCCATGTTCTTATTGTTAATGTTCTGAAAACAGTGAAAAAAAGCTTAAAAAAAAAGCTTCATAATGCGCGCGCCAGAAGGCGCGCGGTTTACTGATGTCCTCTTTTCAGCTCCAACAGCCAAAATCCAGTGTTCTTTGAGCTCGCGGAGACTCTTCACTTACCCCAAAATGCAGTGGGAATATGCAAATTATCTCCTCAGGACTCCTCCCCTGGTTTACCGATGTCCTCTTTTCAGCTCCAACAGCCAAAATCCAGTGTTCTTTGAGCTCGCGGAGACTCTTCACTTACCCCAAAATGCAGTGGAAATATGCAAATTATCTCCTCAGGACTCCTCCCCTGGTTTACTGATGTCCTCTTTTCAGCTCCAACAGCCAAAATCCAGTGTTCTTTGAGCTCGCGGAGACTCTTCACTTACCCCAAAATGCAGTGGGAATATGCAAATTATCTCCTCAGGACTCCTCCCCTGGTTTACCGATGTCCTCTTTTCAGCTCCAACAGCCAAAATCCAGTGTTCTTTGAGCTCGCGGAGACTCTTCACTTACCCCAAAATGCAGTGGAAATATGCAAATTATCTCCTCAGGACTCCTCCCCTGGTTTACTGATGTCCTCTTTTCAGCTCCAACAGCCAAAATCCAGTGTTCTTTGAGCTCGCGGAGACTCTTCACTTACCCCAAAATGCAGTGGGAATATGCAAATTATCTCCTCAGGACTCCTCCCCTGGTTAGTGGTTGGTGTAATGCATGCAGGTGTCGGGTCCTGATCCACACTCCATCCTTACCTGAGAGTGAGATATCACACCTCTGGGTGAGGTGCAATACCTCTGTAGCAACCGAGCCCTCAGGGTAATACAGTTCCATTTATCTTCAGCCTAGGTGACGTATTGCGATACAGGGCCGTGATTTTGGCTATAAAAGGGTCCCCTAGACCCCTACCCCAAGCTTTTTAAGAGAATCATATATGGCGTGCCAGGAGACTCTATGGAATGCTTTCTCAGCATCCAACGAGAGTATCTAATTACAAATTTTTAACTGCATCTAGCCCAGGAAATACTTTGTGCCTAGTAGCAGTGTCTGCTAGTCAGCGGATTATCCCGGCTGTTAAGCAAGCTACACCACCTGTAGTTTTGACACTTAATTTTTTCAAAGGAAATGCTTCGGGACCACGGGATACTCAGTGAAGAGCATCAGGAGGCACCCCAAGGAATAGGGGCTGGGACTGGCAGTAGGATGCCTTGCGGTGGACAGCCGAGCTCGATCCTTATAAAAGCTTTTTAACTGCAGCAGCTTTAGTGGACGCTACTGGAGCTCGAATTACGCGGCTGCTGGCATGAGACTTGCCCTCCAATAGATCCTTGTAAATGGATTTAAAGTGTATTCATTGAAATTAGAGAGACAATTTAAATTAAAAAGCTTAGAGCTGCCTCCACCACAGGGGGGCTCGCTCGACCCACCAGCGGACAGGCACCAGTATTGGGAGAGGGGGGCTGGCCGTCAGGGTTCACCGTGGCTCTGGCACAAACCCGGCGACACGGAGGTGGCACGGGCAGGAGCGGACTGAACGTGTCGGCTTCTCACTTTTTGGATTTTAGAAGGGCATGACATGCCTATATCTGTGTCTCCCCCTCCTTTTACTCCTCCACCTCTTTTCTTTTTCGCATGACTATATGTACTTGTCACGTTTCCATGTGTTAGTTGTGTCTTCAGAGCAGTTTGTCAGCTTTTGGACACCTTTGAAGGTGTTTTCTATGTGTTTCTATGTGTTTTTGTTTGCCTGCCATTGGTTTTAACGGTGTTCGAAGGTGTTCGACGAACAGTTCGACGAACAGTTCGGCGAACACACGGGTGTTCGACGAACCGAACCGAACTCGAACACTACGGGGGTGGCTCAACACTACTCAGCATCCCCCAGTTTTACCAGGGAACAGTCCTTTATGCGCAGCTTTGTAGGAGCTAGCCGTACCCCACTGCTGCGGGAGGACCAAATTGAAGCCGTTGTCGGATGGATGGCAGCTAACGCATCAACTTCAATTAGTTCCAGATCCTCTCAGGTCCTGAGCACTGAAGAGCACCCATCTGTCTCTTCACCACCTGCCAAATTGCCCAGGCAGTCAGAGAGCCCTGTACAGGAGCCATCTCTACTTCTGTTCTCTGAATCTCTTGGCTTGGAAAGAGGGGGCCAAGCAGAATTCGAGAATTTGAAGAAGAGGTAGTATGCAGTGATGCGCAACCGTTTTGTCTCTCTGAATCTGAAGAGGCGGGTGGGCCAGTGCCTATGGTCAGCAGCACACCTCAGTACGCATCTGATGATGAGACTCAGGTGCCACTTTCTGGTGCGTACTGTGCTGTCGAGACTACCCAGGAGAAGCAGTTGTTTGAAGAGGGTGGTGTAGATGATGAGGTCCTTGACCCATCATGGCGTGAGGGACAGGAAGGTGGTGGGAGCAGCTCTGAGGAAGAGATTCCCCGAACAGCCCAAAAAGGACGGAGAGGGAGGGGGCAGACTTGGTTGCCTGTAGCCTCCACTTCGGCACCCATTAGGAGCATGGCTCTTCCAAAATCCAAAACGGGCGCTCCCAAGACTTGCAGTGCCTGGTCCTTTTTTGACACAGTTGCAGATGACATTTGCTTTGTCAAATGCAAGCTGTGTAATCAGAAGGTGAAAAGAGGGAAAAGTGTCAGCAAACCTCAATACCACAAATATGTGGAAACATGTGCGGACCAAGCACGTGGTGGAGTTACAAAAACACACTGAAGACCTAGGCCAACCTACAGCGCCACCTACCACCTCTTCAGCTCGTGTTGTAGCCTCTTCCTCCAGCTCACACACAGCTGGTTCGGCTTCCTCACAGGATCGCCATGGAAGAATCTCTGGCACTGTTGTATAGAGACACAGTGTAATTCTACCCACAGCACCACTTTCCCAGTCATCCTCACACTCCCAGGCCAGTCTTCAGCCATCGTTAGCACAGGCATGGGAGAAAAGGCGCCCATACTCGGCAAACCACCCCCGAGCACAGGCTCTGAATGCTGGCATTGCTAAACTACTGGCCCTTGATATGCTATCATTCAGGCTGGTGGAGACTGACACATTCCGTAACTTTATGGCATTGGCAGTCCCACAATACAACGTGCCCAGCCGATTTTATTTCAGCAGGCAAGCCGTCCCTGCCCTGCAACATCATGTGGAGGGAAAAATTAAACATGCGCTACAAAACGCCGTCAGTAGCAAGGTCCACCTGACCACCGATGCGCGGACCAGTAAGCATGGACAGGGACGATACCCCATTGGGTAAATGTTGTGGAGCCGGGTACAGATCTTGAGAGTGGCGCTGTACGTGTTCTGCCAACCTCAAGGGTTGCAGGAATCCAGTCTGTACACATTGACTCCTCCTCATACTCCAGTTCCTCTGAATCAGCGCTGCAGGAGCCGTCACAGTCTACCTCCACATCGACCCGTGAACGGTTACCTGTTATGGTGACCAATATGAGCACAGCCGTGGCCAAACGTCAACAAGCCGTATTAAAATTAATTTCTTTGGGGAATTGAAGCCACACAGCGCAGGAGCTCTGGAATGCCATCAAGCAGCAGAGCGACGTGTGGTTTGTGCCAGCGAATCTCCAGACAGGCATGGTAGTGTGTGACAATGGCCGAAATCTGGTGGCAGCTCTGGGCCTAGGCAACCTCACTCACATCCCATGTCTGGCACATGTGCTCAACTTGGTCGTGCAGAGTTTTTTGAGGGACTATCCGGATCTTGATGCACTGCTTCACAAGGTCCGCATAGAGTGCGCTCACTTGCGGCGTTCCAGCAATGCAAGATCACGCATTGCAGCTCTGCAGCGCCGATTACGTCTTCCGGAACTTCGCATCATATGTGACCTACCCACCAGGTGGAATTCAACGTTACATATGTTGGAGAGGTTGTGTGAGCAGCAGGCAGCAGTAATGGAGTACCAGCTGCAGCAGGCGCAAACAAGTCGCAGTGCGCGCCATTCACACTTCACCACCACTGAGTGGGCCTCTATGAAGGACATTTGCCACGTTTTGCGTGCCTTCGATTATTCCACGCGGATGGCGAGTGCAGATGATGCACTAGTCAGCATGACTATCCCCCTTATCTGCCTGCTTGAAAAAACACTGCAAGCACTAAGGGACGAGGTTTTGGAAGAGGTGGAGGATGAGGAGTCACAAATGCCATCTGCTTCTGTACAGTCTGCACAACGTGGTTCCTCACAAAGGCCTAGGCAGGGGACACTTTGTGAGGAGGATGAGGAGGAGTCAATGGAGGAGGAAGACATCTGTCCAGAGGAGGGAGGTACACAATGCTCTAGTAGTCAGCATCTAGAGCGAGGGTGGGGTGATGCAGAGCAGGCAGAGATCACGCCTCAAGCAGGGGACAGGGTTTCTTGGCCAGTTGGCAGTCTGCAGCACATGGTTGATTTCATGCTGCAGAGCCTGAGAAACGACCGCCGCATCGCCCACATTCTCAACACGGCTGATTATTGGGTGTCCACCCTCCTAGATCCTCGCTACCGGGACAACTTACAAAGCCTCATAACACCGTTGAACCGGGAGCGTAAAATGTGGGAGTACCAAGACGCACTGGTGCATTCCATCATGTTCTCCATTCCAACCGAGAGCAGTGCTGCTAGTGCTTTACAAAGCAGCTCAGTGCGTCGAGGCAGTGGAGGAAGCTCTGCACAAAGAGGGAGCAGAAGCAGCGCCTCAGCACAAGGCAAGACCACTATGGCCAAAATGTGGCAAAGTTTTATGTCCCCGCCGCCACAAATGTCTACACCATCACAGACGGCTCAAGTCAGCAGGAGGCAACGTTTCCGTCAGATGGTGACAGACTACATGTCTTGCCCTCTTAGTGTACTCCCAGACAGCTCTTCTCCCTTCAAGTTTTGGGTCTGTAAGCTAGATACATGGCCAGAGCTAAGTCAGTATGCATTGGAGGTGCTAGCTTGCCCTGCTGCTAGTGTATTATCGGAACGCGTCTTTAGTGCCGCAGGTGGTGTACTAACAGACCGTCGCATGTGACTAACCTCCGATAACGTTGACCGTCTTACTTTTCTCAAAATGAACAAGGCCTGGATCTCTCATGAATTTGCCAGTCCTCTTCCAGAATAAATAATTGTTGGCAAAAGTATCCAGGTCTCCTGTTCTGTTCATGTTTCTACCACCTGAACTGTAATCCCTGAGCTCCAACACCGCCTGTTGGTGCTCGGAAGTGCCGTCTGCACAGTCAACACTTGCTGCCGTGTTATTGGGGTTCAGTAACGTCAGCTGTTCCCCTGCTGTGCGGACGGCAATTTCTCCTGCTCTGTCCACATTCTCACTACTACTGATTTTAAAGTTGCTCCAATTACACCTCTGGCTCCTCTGTTTTCAGTATTATCCCTGAGCTCCAACACCGCCAGTTGGCGCTCGGAAGTGCCGTCTGCACAGTCAACACTTGCTGCCGTGTTATTGGGGTTCAGTAACGTCAGCTGTTCCCCTGCTGTGCGGATGGCACTTTCTCCTGCTCTGTCCACATCCACTGTACTACTGATTTAAAACCTCCTCCAAATACACCTCTGGCTCCTCTGTTTTCAGTATTATCCCTGAGCTCCAACACTGCCAGTTGGCGCTCGGAAGTGTCGTCTGCACAGTCAACACTTGCTGCCATGTTATTGGGGTTCAGTAACGTCAGCTGTTCCCCTGCTGTGCGGACGGCAATTTCTCCTGCTCTGTCCACATTCTCACTACTACAGATTTTAAAGTTGCTCCAATTACACCTCTGGCTCCTCTGTTTTCAGTATTATCCCTGAGCTCCAACACCGCCAGTTGGCGCTCGGAAGTGCCGTCTGCACAGTCAACACTTGCTGCCGTGTTATTGGGGTTCAGTGACGTCAGCTGTTCCCCTGCTGTGCGGACGGCAATTTCTCCTGCTCTGTCCACATCCACTGTACTACTGATTTAAAACCTCCTCCAAATACACCTCTGGCTCCTCTGTTTTCAGTATTATCCCTGAGCTCCAACACCGCCAGTTGGCGCTCGGAAGTGCCGTCTGCACAGTCAACACTTGCTGCCATGTTATTGGGGTTCGGTAACGTCAGCTGTTCCCCTGCTGTGCGGACGGCAATTTCTCCTGCTCTGTCCACATTCTCACTACTACAGATTTTAAAGTTGCTCCAATTACACCTCTGGCTCCTCTGTTTTCAGTATTATCCCTGAGCTCCAACACCGCCAGTTGGCGCTTGGAAGTGCCGTCTGCACAGTCAACACTTGCTGCTGTGTTATTGGGGATCAGTAACGTCAGCTGTTCCCCTGCTGTGCGGACGGCAATTTCTCCTGCTCTGTCCACATCCACTGTACTACTGATTTAAAACCTCCTCCAAATACACCTATGGCTCCTCTGTTTTCAGTATTATCCCTGAGCTCCAACACCGCCAGTTATTGCTCGGAAGTGCCGTCTGCACAATCAACACTTGCTGCCGTGTTATTGGGGTTCGGTAACGTCAGCTGTTCCCCTGCTGTGCGGACGGCAATTTCTCCCGCTTTGTCCACATCCACTGTATTACTGATTTAAAACCTCCTCCAAATACACCTCTGGCTCCTTTGTTTTTAGTATTTACCCTGGGCTCCAATACCGCTAGTTGCTGCTCAGAAGTGCCGTCTGCACAGTCAACGTTTGCTCCAGGGTTATTGGGGTTCAGTAACTTCAGCTGTTCCCCTGCTGTGTGTCCGGCAAATTCTCCTGCTTTGTCCACATCCACTGTACTACTGATTTAAAACTTGCTCTAATTACACCTCTGGCTCCACTCTGTTTTTAGTATTTACCCTGGGTTCCAGCACCGCCAGCTGGTTCTCGGTAGTTCCATTTGCTCTTGTACCTTCTACTACCCATCCGGGTTCCAGTACCGTCAGCTGGTTCTCGGCAGTGACTTTGGCACGGGTACTCCCTCCTGCCCAGCCTGGTTCCAGCACGCCGGCTGTTTCCGGGTAGTGTCAACGTCACTTTGCCTCCAATGCGTTGTCCTGTCGTGTTGCGGTCGGGTTAGCCGACTCTATGGTGCCTGCAGTTTAGGTGACTCCTATGTGGGCTGCGGGATCTGGCAATGAAGGCTGGTTCCATAGTGCCAATAGGACAAGCACCCCCTGTAGGACTGTGGGTTTTGGTAACTGCGGCCGGCTCCCGGCCTTGAACTTTTTTTTACATGGGTACCTTCTGCTACCCATCCGGGTTCCAGTACCGTCAGCTGGTTCTCGGCAGTGCCTTTGGATTGGTGCCTCCTTCTCGGTATCCAAGTTCCACCAACGTCTGCTGGTCTTTGGTAGTGCTTTCTGGCACAGGTACCTCCTGCTTAGTAACCGAGTTCCAATACCGTCAGCTGGTCTTCGGCAGTTCCATTGGCTCTTGTACCTTCTACTACCCATCCGGGTTCCAGTACCGTCAGCTGGTTCTCGGCAGTGTCTTTGGCACGGGTACTCCCTCCTGCCCAGCCTGGTTCCAGCACGCCAGCTGTTTCTGGGTAGTGTCAACGTCACTTTGCCTCCAATGCTTTGTCCTGTCGTGTTGCGGTCGGGTTAGCCGACTCTATGGTGCCTGCAGTTTAGGTGACTCCTATGTGGGCTGCGGGATCAGGCAATGAAGGCTGGTTCCATAGTGCCAATAGGACAAGCAACCCCTGTAGGACTGTGGGTTTTGGTAACTGCGGCCGACTCGCGGCCTTGAACTTTTTTTTACATGGGTACCTTCTGCTACCCATCCCGGTTCCAGTACCGTCAGCTGGTTCTCGGCAGTGCCTTTGGATTAGGTGCCTCCTTCTCGGTATCCAAGTTCCACCAACGTCTGCTGGTCCTTGGTAGTGCTTTCTGGCACAGGTACCTCCTGCTTAGTAACCGAGTTCCAGTACCGTCAGCTGGTCTTCGGCAGTTCCATTGGCTCTTGTACCTTCTGCTACCCATCCGGGTTCCAGTACCATCAGCTGGTCCTCAGTAGTTCCATTTGCTCTTGTACCTTCTACTACCCATCCGGGTTCCAGTACCGTCAGCTGGTTCTCGGCAGTGACTTTGGCATGGGTACTCCCTCCTGCCCAGCCTGGTTCCAGCACGCCAGCTGTTTCCGGGTAGTGTCAATGTCACTTTGCCTCCAATGCATTGTCCTGTCGTGTTGCGGTCGGGTTAGCCGACTCTATGGTGCCTGCAGTTTAGGTGACTCCTATGTGGGCTGCGGGATCTGGCAATGAAGGCTGGTTCCATAGTGCCAATAGGACAAGCACCCCCTGTAGGACTGTTGGTTTTGGTAACTGCGGCCGGCTCGCGGCTTTGAACTTTTTTTTACATGGGTACCTTCTGCTACCCATCCGGGTTCCAGTACCGTCAGCTGGTTCTCGGCAGTGCCTTTGGATTAGGTGCCTCCTTCTCGGTATCCAAGTTCCACCAACGTCTGCTGGTCCTTGGTAGTGCTTTCTGGCACAGGTACCTCCTGCTTAGTAACCGAGTTCCAGTACCGTCAGCTGGTCTTCGGCAGTTCCATTGGCTCTTGTACCTTCTGCTACCCATCCGGGTTCCAGTACCGTCAGCTGGTCCTCGGTAGTTCCATTTGCTCTTGTACCTTCTACTACGCATCCGGGTTCCAGTAACGTCAGCTGGTTCTCGGCAGTGACTTTGGCACGGGTACTCCCTCCTGCCCAGCCTAGTTCCAGCACGCCAGCTGTTTCCGGGTAGTGTCAACGTCACTTTGCCTCCAATGCGTTGTCCTGTCGTGTTGCGGTCGGGTTAGCCGACTCTATGGTGACTGCAGTTTAGGTGACTCCTATGTGGGCTGCGGGATCAGGCAATGAAGGCTGGTTCCATAGTGCCAATAGGACAAGCACCCCCTGTAGGACTGTGGGTTTTGGTAACTGCGGCCGGCTCGCGGCCTTGAACTTTTTTTTACATGGGTACCTTCTGCTATCCATCCGGGTTCCAGTACCGTCAGCTGGATCTCGGCAGTGCCTTTGGATTAGGTGCCTCCTTCTCGGTATCCAAGTTCCACCAACGTCTGCTGGTCCTTGGTAGTGCTTTCTGGCACAGGTACCTCCTGCTTAGTAACCGAGCTCCAGTACCGTCAGCTGGTCTTCGGCAGTTCCATTGGCTCTTGTACCTTCTACTACCCATCCGGGTTCCAGTACCGTCAGCTGGTTCTCGGCAGTGTCTTTGGCACGGGTACTCCCTCCTGCCCAGCCTGGTTCCAGCACGCCAGCTGTTTCCGGGTAGTGTCAACGTCACTTTGCCTCCAATGCGTTGTCCTGTCGTGTTGCGGTCGGGTTAGCCGACTCTATGGTGCCTGCAGTTTAGGTGACTCCTATGTGATCTGCGGGATCTGTCAATGAAGGCTGGTTCCATAGTGCCTATAGGACATGCACCCCCTGTAGGACTGTGGGTTTTGGTAACTGCGGCCGGCTCGCGGCCTTGAACTTTTTTTTACATGGGTACCTTCTGCTACCCATCCCGGTTCCAGTACCGTCAGCTGGTTCTCGGCAGTGCCTTTGGATTAGGTGCCTCCTTCTCGGTATCCAAGTTCCACCAACGTCTGCTGGTCCTTGGTAGTGCTTTCTGGCACAGGTACCTTCTGCTTAGTAACCGAGTTCCAGTACCGTCAGCTGGTCTTCGGCAGTTCCATTGGCTCTTGTACCTTCTTCTACCCATCCGGGTTCCAGTACCGTCAGCTGGTCCTCGGTAGTTCCATTTGCTCTTGTACCTTCTGCTACCCATCCGGGTTCCAGTACCGTCAGCTGGTTCTCGGCAGTGACTTTGGCACGGGTACTCCCTCCTGCCCAGCCTGGTTCCAGCACGCCAGCTGTTTCCGGGTAGTGTCAACGTCACTTTGCCTCCAATGCGTTGTCCTGTCGTGTTGCGGTCGGGTTAGCCGACTCTATGGTGCCTGCAGTTTAGGTGACTCCTATGTGGGCTGCGGGATCAGGCAATGAAGGCTGGTTCCATAGTGCCAATAGGACAAGCACCCCCTGTAGGACTGTGGGTTTTGGTAACTGCGGCCGGCTCGCGGCCTTGAACTTTTTTTTACATGGGTACCTTCTGCTACCCATCCGGGTTCCAGTACCGTCAGCTGGTTCTCGGCAGTGCCTTTGGATTAGGTTCCTCCTTCTCGGTATCCAAGTTCCACCAACGTCTGCTGGTCCTTGGTAGTGCTTTCTGGCACAGGTACCTCCTGCTTAGTAACCGAGCTCCAGTACCGTCAGCTGGTCTTCGGCAGTTCCATTGGCTCTTGTACCTTCTGCTACCCATCCGGGTTCCAGTACCGTCAGCTGGTTCTCGGTAGTTCCTCAGCTTTCTTGTACCTTCTGCTACATTTCCAAGTTCAAGCTTTTTGAAATGATTCTTGGTAATCACTCTGGATCTCCCTGACGAGGACCCTGAAGACGAGGACCCTGAAGACCAACCCTAAGAAGACGAGGACCCCGAAGACAACGATCCTGAAGACGAGGACCCTGAAGACCACCCCGAAGAAGACGAGGACCCTGAAGACCACTCCGAAGAAGACGAGGACCCTGAAGACCACCCCGAAGAAGACGAGGACCCCGAAGACGAGGACCTAGAAGACCAACCCGAAGAAGACGAGGACCCCGAAGACGAGGACCCCCGAAGACGACGACCCTGAAGACCACCCCGAAGAAGACCAAGAAGATGACCCTGAAGAAGTTGACCAAGAGGACAAAGAAGAGAAGACAAGCACCAAGATACAGAAGAACAAGAGACAGAAAACCAAGAAGCAGAAATACAAGAAGCTGCAGAACAAACAGCGGAAGAACATTAAGCATAAGACTAAAATTCAGAGCAAAAGATAATATCTAAATTATAAGCAGAAGATGACTGAGCAGTGTATGGGGGTGAGTCCGTTCCTCCTCGTGGTGCCCCTGGAAAAGACCTGCTGCTGCAGGCCAAACTCAACGCGGACAAATCCTGTTGTAAATCTTTTGTGACGGGCAGAACGAAAGGTGTAATGTCCAACCTTTTATAGATAACAACTACAGGAATGCCTGTCACAAATAAGAATATGATGAAGAAGAAGAATATGAAGAAGATGAAGAAGTAGAATATGAAGAATGTAAAAAAAAAGAATAATACGCAGAAGGTGAAGAAGAAGAAGATGAAGAAGGTGAAGAAGAAGAGGATGAAAGAGATGCTGAGGATGATGAAAGAGAAAGTGTGGGAGAAGTAAAAAAGAAGGTGAAGAGCATGGAAGTAGTGAAACATAAATATCTGACAAAGTATAAAAATACTTAACATAGTCAATATTTCCGTAACTCAGAACTAGTGTTGAGCCACCCCCGTAGTGTTCGAGTTCGGTTCGGTTCGTCGAACACCCGTGTGTTCGCCGAACTGTTCGTCGAACTGTTCGTCGAACACCTTCGAACACCGTTAAAACCAATGGCAGGCAAACAAAAACACATAGAAACACATAGAAAACACCTTCAAAGGTGTCCAAAAGCTGACAAACTGCTCAGAAGACACAACTAACACATGGAAAAGTGACAAGTACATATAGTCATGCGAAAAGAAAAGAGGTGGAGGAGAAAAAGGAGGGGGAGACACAGATATAGGCATGTCATGCCCTTCTAAAATCCAAAAAGTGAGAAGCCGAGACGGCCAGTCCGCTCCTGCCCGTGCCACCTCCGTGTCGCCGGGTTTGTGCCAGAGCCGCGGTGAACCCTGACGGCCAGCCCCCCTCTCCCAATACTGGTGCCTGTCCGCTGGTGGGTCGAGAGAGCCCCCCTGTGGTGGAGGCAGCTCTAAGCTTTTTAATTTAAATTGTCCCTCTAATTTGAATGAATACACTTTAAATCCATTTACAAGGATCTATTGGAGGGCAAGTCTCATGCCAGCAGCCGCGTAATTCCAGCTCCAGTAGCGTCCACTAAAGCTGCTGCAGTTAAAAAGCTTTATAAGGATCGAGCTCGGCTGTCCACCGCAAGGCATCCTAGTGCCAGTCCCAGCCCCTATGCCTTGGGGTGCCTCCTGATGCTCTTCACTAAGTATCCCGTGGTCCCGAAGCATTTCCTTTGAAAAAATTAAGTGTCCAAACTACAGGTGGTGTAGCTTGCTTAACAGCCGGGATAATCCGCTGACTAGCAGACACTGCTACTAGGCACAAAGTATTTCCTGGGCTAGATGCAGTTAAAAATTTGTAAGTAGATACTCTCGTTGGATGCTGAGAAAGCATTCCATAGAGTCTCCTGGCACGCCATATATGATTCTCTTAAAAAGCTTGGGGTAGGGGTCTAGGGGACCCTTTTATAGCCAAAATCACGGCCCTGTATCACAATACGTCACCTAGGCTGAAGATAAATGGAACTGTAGCACCGAGGGCTCGGTTGCTACAGACGTATTGCACCTCACCCAGAGGTGTGATATCTCACTCTCAGATAAGGATGGAGTGTGGATCAGGACCCGACACCTGCATGCATTACACCACATTGCCGTGGGGCAGGGCGACCAATATGCCCCTGAGATGGGCACGACAGTCCCTGTCCCTGGCTGGAGTGGGGGGAGGGAACACTGAGGAAGGGGAACCCTGCAGTGCAGGAGCAGGGAGGAAGCAGTTCCTGGGTGCATTGAGAAGGGAGTATAAAAGGTGGGCACCATCTTAGTTCAGTGCAGAGAAGTCTGAGCAGAAGTGGCAGGGAGCAGGGGCTCTGCATGAGCTCTGCTCCGGAGGCGGGCCTAGTAACAGAGGCCCAGGCCTGCAAGAGGGAGAAGGAAGGAAGAGGAGCGGAGAAGGCTCCAGGAATGAGGAATGAAGGGATCCCAGGGGTGCGGACGGGCGAGTCGCCACCGCACGCCCGAATCCACCTGCGTGGAGGGGTCAGGCCAAAGGGGGAGACCGGTCCCCGAACTAGTGGAGGCAGGAAACGACTCTCAGCTAGAAACCGGAGGCTCTGACATTTTATGTGGCGCAGCCCCTTGCTCCACCCGCTAGGAAGGCACCACATAGGGTCAGGGAAACTGGCGCCAAGTTTACCAAGAGGAGGCCCGAGGCAGCCGGACAGAAGTGTTGGTAAGAAAGGCCAGACAAAGGACACACAAAGGGGGTCCTGTGAAGCGCTCCAAAGTTATCTGGGAGTTGTCTGAGCCCCTCACCTGGTGAGCACAGTACGACGTGGGCAGCCGTTACCTGCAGACGTGGTCTGGATAATAAGAACTGTGAGTAAAGGCCCTGAACTGCATCACTGACTCCGTGTCGTTACTGCTGCTGCCCTGCACCATCACCCCCATCCTCTGCATACACTGCCCTGAGGCTATACTCCTCCCGTGGGGAGTTATGCTACGCTCTGCTGCACCCACAACACCAGCCTTAGCGGTCTGCCCTGTAGCGGCGGTTCACTCTGACCGCAATCCACGGGTGGCGTAGTCGGACATTTAAACATCAAAACCACATAAATAGTTCCGCCACTGGTTTGACCGCCCTGAGCCACGGAACCGGATCGCCGCCACGAAGACTACAACCACCAGCATCCACCAAAAAGGGTCCGGCTCCGGGTGTCCCAAGGCCCAGGGGGTGCGTCGGAACATTTTCATCACCTTTCACAATCACCAATGGGACAAGGCAGGGATGTCCTCTGTCCCCTCTCTTATACATCCTAGTGACGGAGCACCTGCTCTCATCAATTCGCCATAACCCCAATATTAGGTGGATTGAGGTGGGAGGCACCGAGTACAAGTGCTCTCTATTTGCTGATGATGTCCTAGTATATATCACTCAATCACATATATCCATCCCTGCTGTTATGGCTGAAATAGATCACTTTGTTACATGGTAAAATTTTAAAATCAATGCAGCGAAGTCTGAGGCCCTCGATGTCTCCCTCCCTAAATCCATATAGGATTCCATCCAGTCCAACTTTCCCTTTGCCTGGCCCTCACAGGGTATCAAATACTTAGGAATTCCTATTCATAGAGACCTCTCCCATCTATGTTATCTTAATTTTGGGCCCTTTATTGAACAATTCCATACAGACCACGGTTGGCAAGTTAGAACTGTAAGATTCACTACGTGAACCACTGGTGTTTTGTGGAAAAGCACATGTACACCGCGTTCCAAATTATTATGCAAAAAGTGTTTAGGAGTGATAAGGGAAGAATTTGTTTGTTTGTCAGTTAAACTCATTGATGGTGATGTGTGTCAGGGCTCTTTATATCACTGTAAGCAATTGCAGACACCTGTGCTAATTAGTTTGGCAGGTGTGTCCAATGAAAGGCAAGACTACTTAAGAAGGCTCTCTCACATTATTAAGCAGCCTACATTTTCTGCCAAAATGGGAAAGAAAAAGGATGTGTCGGCTGCTGAGAAGCAACAAATTGTGGAGTGTTTAGGTCAAGGCATGACTACAATCAACATTGTGCGATGATCAGGATGAAGTGTCTTGGCAATCAAGAAGTATGTAGCTGATTCACAGTACACACGTGTGCGTGCTGATAAGGGCAAATTGAGGACTCTTTCCTACAGGCAATTACGTCAGGTTGAAAGAGCAGCGGCAAAAAAGCCTTGTCATAGCAGCAGACAAGTTTTTGAAGCTGCTTGTGCCTCCAACGTCCCCCGAACAACAAGATGCAGGGTCCTTCAGAGGTTTGCAGCTGTGCATACGCCATCCTGTCGACCTCCTCTATCCACTTCACACAAGCAGAAACGGCTCCAGTGGGCCAAACATTACATGAAGACTGATTTCAAAACTGTTTTGTTCACGGATGAGTGCCGTGCAGCGCTCGATGGTCCAGATGAATGGAGTGGAGGATGGCTGGTTGATGGACACCCCACGCAAACACGGCTACAGCGCCAACAAGGAGGAGGTGGAGTAATGTTTTGGGCTGGAATCATGGGGAGAGAGATTGTCGGCCCCTTTAGGATCCCTGAAGGCGCTAAAGATGAACTCCATAATGTATGTGGATTTTCTCAAACAGCACTTCCTGCCATGGTTCAAGAAGAAGAACCGTGTATTTCACAGCAAGATCATTTTTCTGCATGATAATGCACCATCTCATGCTGCACATAAAACATCTGCATCTCTGGCTGATATGGGCATAAAAGGGGACAAACTTATGGTGTGACCCCCATGCTCCCCTGACCTCTACCCCATTCAGAACCTTTGGAGCATCATTAAAAGGAGTGTCTATGATGGCGGGAGGCAGTTCACATCTAAGCAACAGCTCTGGGAGGGTATTCTGTCCTCATGCAAAACAATTGAAGCAGAAACCATCCAAAACCTGACAAATTCAATGGACGAGAGAGTTCAGAAGCTCCTTTCGAACAAGGGGTCCTATGTGAAAATGTAACATCACCTAGAATAAAGTTTTGAGTTGAAAACTGTTTGATTTCAGTTTCTAACAACCTGCTAATGCTTATAATTTCAAAAATGACCATTTTTTTGGTCTTTATTAAAATGAAAAGGTTGATCGAAAAGTTTGGGGGATCTAAGAGTGTGGCAACCCAGTAGTCATGATTACTTCGAATTCTGACAATATGAGGGTCATGCTGCAGGTAGTGCAGCAAGAAGGCACTTATGTGTCTTGCGCATCTCGGAGCCCCAAAATTATTTTCCGGGCTAGATGCAGCTAAAAATTATTTTTAATTTTAAATCTGGTGAAGCTTTTTATAGATGGCCTAATAGGATCAGTGCTGCACACTGCTACAAAGCCCAAATTATTTTCCAGTCAAGATACAGATAAACATGATTAGTAATTTGAAAGCTTAAAACGGTTGGTAGGGTGATTTTAACCAATCATCAAGCTTTTACTCTCCCCAGGATGACACAGGGGTAGAAAAGTCGTTTCGGATCCATGATTTGTTCATCTTTATGAACGTGAGTCTGTCTACATTATCAGTGGAGAGCCGCGTGCGCTTATCTGTCAGCACACCACCAGCAGCGCTGAACACACGTTCAGACAGAACGCTGGCTGCGGGGCATGACAAGATCTCCAAGGCGTAAGTGGCTAGCTCCGGCCATTTATCCAGATTGGAAGCCCAAAAAGAGCAAGGGTCCAGTGACACAGTCGTGGCTTCAATGTTTACATGGAGATACTCCTGTACCATCGTCTCTAGGCGTTGACTATGTGTCAGACTTCTTGTCTCCTGTGGCCTTGCAAAGGATGGGCTAAAAAAGTGGTGAAATGATTCCGCAAAATTGATGTTACCAGCAGATACTGTGGTTCTGTTATGGTTTGAGTGCTGAACACTTGACGGTCCCACGGTTGGCAAGTTGGAACTGTGAGATTCACTACGTGCACCACTGGTATTTTGTGGAAAAGCACATGTAAGATTCTGCAACAGTCTCTGCTGATACTCCTGCATGCGTGCATCCCTTTCTATGGCAGGAATAATTTCTGCAAATTTACTTTTGTACCGGGGATCTAACAGTGTGGCAACCCAGTAGTCAGGATTATTTCTAATTCTCACAATTCGAGGGTCATGTTGCAGGTAGTGCAGCAAGAAGGCACTCATGTGTGTTGCGCATCCAGGAGCACCAAGTCCCTGTTGTGTTGGTGGCGAGGTAACAATCATGCTTCCTTCCTCTGTCCTCTCCCCCCAACCTCGCACAACAGAAATGTGATCAAGGTCTCCCTCATCTGATGAGTCTTCCATCAGTTCGTCCTCCACTTCTTCCTGGGCTCCTGCACCTTCCTCACTAGTTTGGCTGCTACCATGCGCCCTGGTAAAATCATCTCCCCCACCCTCACATGCCTGCCGCCCTGGTGCTGCCGACCGTCTGGACCTTGCAGATGTTAGCCCTTCCGCATACAACTCCTCCTCCTCTACTTCCTCCACCTCCTCTTGTGCCACCACCTGACTCCGAATTCTGTTTAACATGTGCTCCAGCATGTAAATCACCGGAATAGTCATGCTGATAATGGCATCGTCAGCACTAAACATCTTCGTCGCCATTTCAAAACTGTGCAGAAGGGTGCATAGGTCCCTGATCTGAGACCACTCCTCCAGCGTGATTTGCCCCACCTCTGAATCTCGTTGGCCCAGGCTATACGTCAGAACGTATTGCACCAGGGCTTGTCGGTGCTGCCACAGTCGCTGCAACATGTGCAGAGTTGAATTCCACCGGGTAGGCACATCGCATTTTAGCCGGTGAAGTGGCAGGCCCAACGACTTCTGTAGAGATGTAAGTCGCTGAGCTGCGGGATGCGAACGGCGGAAGTGAGCACACAGCGACCGTGCCCTCTGCAGAAGGCCATCTAGTCTGGGATAGTGGGCTAAAAATTGCTGGACAACCAGGTTCAACACGTGAGCCATACAAGGCACGTGTGTGACATTGCCCCGGCGAAGGGCCGCACCCAGGTTTGCAGCATTGTCACACACGGCCTTCCCTGGTTTCAGGTCCAGTGGAGACAACCATTCATGAAATTGGTTCTCCAGAGCTGACCACAACTCCTCAGCTGTGTGACTCACATTTCCCAGACATTTCAATGTAAAAACCGCCTGATGACGTTGAGCCCTACTGCCAGCTTAGTAAGGAGGTGTGCAGGATCCCTTCTGCGCAGTTAGAAAGCTTGTGGCATGACCAGACAGGCTTTGGGTGCAGGTGGAAGACCGAGAGGAAGTTGAGGAGGCAGAAGCAGTGGAGGAAAAATGACATAAAGAGGATTGACGCACAACTCGTGGGGACGGCAAGATTTGGACAGCAGCCCCTTGTCCTGCTGTCACCATAGTTACCCAGTGCCCAGTCAGCGACATGTAACGCCCCTGTCCATGCCTACTCGTCCAAGTGTCTGTGGTGAAATGCACCCTGTCACACACAGAGTTTCTCAAAGAAGCGGTGATGTTGTGTGCGACATGCTGGTGGAGCGCAGGCACACCTTTCTTTGAGAAGTAGTGCCGACTGGGCATCTGGTACTGGGGCACTGCGACGGACATAAGGTCTCGAAAATCCTCTGTGTCCACCAGGCGGAAAGGCAGCATTTCTGTAGCCAAGAGCTTGCAGATGGTGAAATTCAACCTCTTAGCTTTCTCATGGCTAGGAGGAAATGGTCTTTTACTTGTCCACATCTGAGGGACCGAGGGCTGGCTATTGTGCTTAGACGGGGTTGATAAGGGTGTCCCCGGCAAACTGCCGGTCT
This sequence comes from Phyllobates terribilis, assembly GCF_046119375.1. Classification (NCBI taxonomy): domain Eukaryota; kingdom Metazoa; phylum Chordata; class Amphibia; order Anura; family Dendrobatidae; genus Phyllobates; species Phyllobates terribilis. Next base: position 119,416,722 of record NW_027362772.1, read on the forward strand.
GTGAGGAAGATGCAGGCGGACATGTTAGGTTGCCTTGATCCAAAGGTGGTGCTATCGATGTCGGACAGCGCTCAAGACCAGCTGGTGTTACCACCTCCAAAGAAAATGATGACCTGCCAATCACGCTGGCTGTTGCGGGTAAAGAGGTGGCAGGTCTGCGCCCCAAAACAGGTGTGACTGCTGTCCCCCCAGTCACAGAGGATGAAGAGGCCGCGGATGCACAAGATATGGCAGACGGTGGTTGGCCCGGCCGGCTAGACCGCATTGTAGCACACTGAGCTTCCCACTGCAACTTATGCTTCATGTCCATGTGCCGGTTCATGCATGAAGTACTCAAACTATGTATTTTTTGGCCTCTACTTAGCTTTTGCTGACAAATGTTACAGATAACACGAGTTGGGTCATCTTTATCGATCTGAAAAAATGCCCAGGCTATGCAAGGCTTAGCACCCATGCGACCTGAAGAGCCACCACGACTTGTGGTGAGAGGCAGAGTTGTGTTTGAGGATGCAGTTGTTGACGTGCTTCCAGTACTACGTCTCTGTCCAGGAAGGCGCAACCTGACCTCGTCGTCACTAGCATCTTCCTCCACCTCCTCTGCTGACCTCATCTCTTGGCTGACTGTGGGTTGACAGTAAGTGGGATCTCCGACCTCATCATCATCACCCTGTGCGTTATCACACCCGTCGTCCTCAGAGCCAACCTGTTCCTGCCCTGACAAAAAACTAAAGTTGTCGCTCCAATCAGGTATTTGAGTCTTATCATCGTCTTCCACATTGTCTCCACCAACAGGAGTTACAGTTTGGGAATGAGGGTCTACATTATGGTCAGAACCTTCTGCGTCTGGTCCTGGATCCGACTCATAAAGATTCTGGGCATCAGTGCAGATCATTTCCTCGTCTGGATTCACAGAAGCGCTGGAGTCGACCTCTGATTCCCAGGCTATAGTATGAGTAAACAGCTCTGCAGACTCAACCATCTGTTCTACCTCATACTCAGACGGGCAGCTGGAGATTTGGGAGCTGTGAGGAAGCAAGTGCGATTTGGGTGACACCTTTGAGGACTGGAGTATTTGTGATGTTGAAGTTGATGTGGAGGAGAGCCCACTTAAAGGAGCACTTGATATCCGTTGAAGCACCTGCTGTTTTTGTGCCTCATCTGGAATTTGTAGCGATTGGCGTGGCCGTAAGAAAGGGATCTTATCACATTGTCCGCTAAAAGAAGTAGACATTTTAGTTTGGCTGGAAGATGGTCTTTCTTCTGCACCTACCCCACGGACACAACCTTTTTTCCCCTTCCCAACACGCCTATTCCCCTTTCCACCAGCAGCAGGCCTTTTTCCACTCATTTTGGTGGTTAACTAATTCACAACTCTAGAGTTGTTTGCACAAAAAAACAATGGATGGTAACCGAGCAGAGCTGAGTGGCCAAACTGTGGTATTAGGCCAAAACTATTGGCTGGGTTAGATGCAGAAAAAAATTATTTTTAATTTGCAACCTGATGGAGGTCAGTATAGATGGACTAATAGACCAAGTCCCACACACCGCTAGAAGCCCAAATATTTTTTCAGAGCTAGATGCAGAAAATTTTTTTATTCAATTTGCAACCTGATGGAGGTCAGTATAGATGGACTAATAGACCAAGTCCCACACACTGCTAGAAGCCCAAATATTTTTTCAGAGCTAGATGCAGAAAAAAATTATTTTTAATTTGCAACCTGATGGAGGTCAGTATAGATGGACTAATAGACCAAGTCCCACACACTGCTAGAAGCCCAAATATTTTTTCAGAGCTAGATGCAGAAAAAAATTATTTTTAATTTGCAACCTGATGGAGGTCAGTATAGATGGACTAATAGACCAAGTCCCACACACCGCTAGAAGCCCAAATATTTTTTCAGAGCTAGATGCAGAAAAAAATTATATTCAATTTGCAACCTGCTGGAGGTCAGTATAGAAGGACTAATAGAACAAGTCCCACACACTGCTAGAAGCCCAAATATTTTTTCAGAGCTAAATGAAGAAAAAAATTATTTTTAATTTGCAACCTGATGGAGGTCAGTATAGATGGACTAATAGACCAAGTCCCACACACTGCTAGAAGCCCAAATATTTTTTCAGAGCTAGATGCAGAAAAAAATTATATTCAGTTTGCAACCTGATGGAGGTCAGTATAGATGGACTAATAGAATGATGCTATGCCCAAAAGATTTTACTTCACTAGGTGCAGTAAAAAAATTGGTATTCTATACACAGGTGGTATATCTTGCAACACAGATAGGCTACTCCACTGACTAACACACTCTGCAATAGGCCAAAAAGGATTAGCTTTGCTAGATTCAGCCAAATGCTGTGAAAAAAACTTGCACAGCACTGGCACAGACCTGCCTGGCAAAAACTGATAGGAACTGATGTAACCTAGTCCTGAAAAGGACTCCAATTACAATTAGTCTTTACTCCCACAATCTATCTATTTAAGAGCACAGACCTGCCTGATAAAAGTCGTAGGAAATGCTGTAACCTAGTCCTTAAAAGGACTGCAATCACAACTATTCCCTACTCCCAAGCTATCTGTATATTTGTGCGAAAATTGGCTTGAAATTAACAAGGTATAGCGCACACAGCAACAGCGGTGCCGTCTAACACGCAGCTGCAGCAGTGAGAAAATGGTGGCGACGGGGAAAATGGCTTGGTCTTATAGGGCAAGGACATGTGACATACACTGCCAATCACACATGCCCTTGCTTGTGTGAAAAAAAGCACTTCGCTCCGTGTGTGCGCTGCTGATAGGCTGACAGATTGCACCTCCCCACTGCAAATGCGGGAAAGAGAAAAAAAAATGGAGATCTTCATTGTTCCTGCAGAGATCCATCCCCTGCCCCTCCCCCCGCCCCGCTGTACACTCAAACTGCGTATTAACATTAATTTTCATCATTACTGAGAAAAAATCCAGTTATGATTTTGGTGCACGAACAGTTATCGAACATAACCTCGAACAGCCGAATTTTTCTCAAATTGTTCGTGTTCGCCGACCGGCTCGAACACCGCCCAAAACAGCTCGAATTTGAGATTGGCGAACAGTTCGAGTAGAACAACGCTCATCTCTACTCAGAACGTCTTAAAAAAAATATTAATTCCTGCTATTCCATTTGATTGGGCTAAACCTCTATGCCTTTATTGTCTCCCCCACCTCCCCCAATACATTCTACATTATTCTTAGTTGTTTTCCTTCATGTAGAATTAACCTACAAGGAAAGAAAGGGTTTATTTTCATTCTGATATTTCTGTCCCATTGACTTGCATTGGTTTCCGGTATCGGAATCGGCGATATCCGATACTTCTTCGGTATCGGTCCGATCCAATCCGATCCGATATTTCCCGATATCGGAAGGTATCGCTCAACACTAGTGGTCAAGTGAATGTGGCCAAGGACGGTACAGAGCCAGTCCACAGCTTTTTTTGCTGAGCTGTATTTCACCACAGCCATATTCTTTAGCTTAGTGAAAGGACTTGGGAAACCATATCTTCTCCAGCTGTCACTTCTCCCAGGAAGTCCTCATGCTTCGTGTCCATTCTCGGTCCCCAGTCGCCACTATTTCTCCCGGTGTTTTCTCTGCCTTTTACAAGCGCGGTTCCCTAAATATTACTGCTGGTACTTTTCTGTGGGAATCTGCTTGCCTCCTAGCCTGGAATATTTCCAGTAAACTATGGTCCAATCCCCAATTTCCTTCTCAGGAATTTTATTTGGTAGACTGAGTGGCTGCCCAAATACATTAGTTTCTCACAAAGGAGTTGAATATAGAGTGGCAGTAGATGCAAGTTTCTCCAGCCTGTTAGATATCAGAGGGTGATCGGCAGCACATTGGATCAGTAGTTAGCACTAAAGCCTTGCAGCACTGGGATCCTGTGTTCAAATCCCAGCAAGGACAACATCTGCAAGGATTTTGTATGTTTTCCCCATGTTTGAGTGGGTTTCCACCTCAGTAAAAAAGGAGCCATAGAGTGCCCGGGAACCTTCCCACACACATTTCTTAGCCAGGACTGCATCTCGGCAGGGCTGGATGGTCCAACCTCTGGCGTGCCCAGGCTTTTACATCAGGAGAGTTCATGATAGCGCTAACTTTGCAGCTGCTATGGGGCTCTTGAGCGGGGGAGAAAGGTGATTCCTCAGAATCAAATCCTCTGGTGGGCCCAATGTTTTTCAATCTGAAACAGCTAGCTTCTCAGTGGAAGTTGTATTTCACCACAGCCATTGTAACGGGTCTGGGAGGCGGAACCTCTGAGCAACTATACAAGGGGGCGGTCCTTGTAAGGAAGCGGGTGGCTCCCAGGGAAGACGGGCAGGCAGTCACGGCAAGTGACAGGGACAGTCTCTGGGTAGAAGGGCAGGTAGTCACGGCAAGTGACAGGGACAGTCTCTGGGTAGAAGGGCAGGTAGTCACGGCAAGTGACAGGGACAGTCTCTGAGTAGAAGGACGGGTACTCACGGCAAGTGACAGGGACAGTCTCTGGGTAGAAGGACAGCAGGCAGGTGGCTGGTGAGCGCTCCCAGGTGAGCGGGCAAGAGTCTCTGGACAGGCAGGTGGTCACGGCAAGTGACGGCAGAGCCTCCAGGTAGGCTAGCAGACAGGTAGCAGGTGAGCGCTCCCAGGTGAGCAGGCAAGAGTCTCTGGTCAGGCAGGTGGTCACGGCAAGTGACGCCGGAGCCTCCAGGTAGGCTAGCAGGCAGGTAGCAGATGAGCGCTCCCAGGTGAGCGGGCAGGCTGGTCCATGGACAGACTGACAGGTGTCGGAAGGCAGACTGTCGGACCGCAGGCTTGCAAGCAGGTAAACGGATATCAGGCAGGTCTCAAGCAGGAATCTGGCAGGTGACTGGCAGGTAACAGGCAGGAATCTGGCAGGTGACTGGCAGGTAACTGGTAACGGGACCTGAGGGCTGAAGCAGAGTGAAGGCTTTGCAACAACATTGCTCGGGCACCTCCATTTAGGAGGAGGTGCCTTATATATGGTGAAGTCCTGCGGCCATTGGCTGGGGACTCCTTAGGACGGCGCGCGTGGCCCCTTTAAGAGAGGGGGAGCGCGCGCACGCCCTAAGCACCGTGGCCGGGAAGCAGCGCACGCTGCCAGCAGGGCGGGAGGAAGACGCTGGGCACGGAGCGGAGAGGTGAGGGGAACAGCGTCCCCGCCTAGCAGGAGGCAGGGACGCCGACGCTACAGCCATATTCTTTAGCACAGTGAAAGGAGTGGCATAGAGGTAAACCGTATCTAGTGTGGCTGTCATTTCTCCGTCACCAGGCTCCGGCCATTGTCACACACGACCATGCCTGGCTGTATATTCAGCGTTAAGAGCCACAGATCAGGCTGCTGTGTTACAGCTTTCAAAAACTCTGCAGCGCTGGGCGGTTTGTCACCTAAGCATTAAGCATGTTATCTTCAGCACAGCCTGTTGCCGCTTGGCCAAGGCAGTGCTTTTTGCCAGTAGGGCGGGAGGAAGACGCCGGGCACGGAGCGGAGAGGTGAGGGGAACAGCGTCCCTGCCTAGCAGGAGGCAGGGACGCCGATGCTACAGTACCCCCCCTTTAGGCCCCCCCTTTTTTAGGCCAGAGAGAAATTTATCAAGGATGAGAGGGGCATGGATGTTCTCCCGAGGCTCCCACGTTCTCTCCTCAGGACCAAACCCATTCCAATCTACCAGAAAAAAGGTTTTTCCTCTTACCCTTTTGGTGGCCAGAATGTTCTCTACCTCAAACTCGTTCTCAGCGGAAACCGGAGCAGGAGGCATACCTGTAGACTTGGAAAAAGAGTTAAGTACCACGGGTTTGAGGAGAGATACATGGAAGGAGTTAGGAATCCGTAGGTTGGCCGGGAGTTTCAATTTATAGGCCACCGGATTGATCTGTTTGATAACTTCCAGTGGGCCGATGAACCGAGGCCCTAACTTGTAGGAAGGAACCTTGAGCCGGACATACTTGGACGAGAGCCAGACTTTATCTCCAGGACGGAATTGTGGAGGATCCAGGCGTTTTTTGTCAGCGTGATTTTTCATCCGCTCGGACGACTGAAGGAGTGCGGATCGGGTACTCTCCCAAATGGAGGAGAATTCGCTAACGAGAGATTCCGCAGCCGGATTGTCCACCGAGGTGGAGACGGGAAGCGGGATCCGAGGATGCTGACCGAAGACTACAAAAAATGGGGATTTGGAGGAAGATTCGCTCTCGTGATTATTGTTAGAGAACTCGGCCCATGGTAGGAGATCCACCCAGTCCGAATGGTGGGCATTAACGAAGTGCCGGAGGTAACTGGTCAGGTTCTGATTGATCCGCTCCCCTTGCCCAGTGGACTGTGGATGGTAAGCGGAGGAGAAGTCCAGAGTGACGTCAAGCAACTTACATGTGGCTCTCCAGAAGCGTGAGGTGAACTGAACCCCACGATCTGACACGATGTGGAGGGGCAGGCCATGGAGACGGAAGATGTGGCGGATAAAGTCTTTAGCCAGTTCGGGTGCAGATGCGAGACCCGGCAGGGGAATGAAGTGCGCCATCTTGGAAAAGCGATCAGCGACCACCCAAATGACCGTACAACCGGCAGAGACAGGGAGATCCGTTATAAAGTCCATAGCTATATGCTGCCACGGGGCAGCAGGTACTGGAAGAGGAAGGAGGCGACCGGCTGGCAGTGTCTCGGAACTTTGTTGCGGGCACAAGACACACAGGCAGAAACAAAGTCTATTACATCCTTGTGCAGGGTAGGCCACCAGTAATGCCGGGTAATGAGCTGGAGGGTCTTTTTCTGACCGGCGTGGCCAGCTAGCTTAGACGAGTGACCCCAATGTAGGACCCTCCTCCGATCAGGTACAGTTACGAACGTCTTGCCGGGAGGGAGACGATTTAGATTCACGGGGGCCACTTGCATTACTCTGGCGGGATCAATGATGTGCTTAGGTTCCTCCTCTATATCAGATACCAGGAAGGATCGGGACAAGGCATCAGCTTTGATGTTTTTGTCTGCCGGGCGAAAATGAAGAACAAAATCAAAGCGGGCAAAAAACAAGGACCACCGGGCTTGGCGCGGGTTAAGTCTCTGGGCACTCTGGAGGTAAGCCAAATTCTTGTGGTCCGTGAAAAATTATTACCGGGTGAAGAGCCCCCTCGAGCAGGTAACGCCACTCCTCCAGTGCCAGCTTAATGGCTAACAATTCTCGGTCTCCAATAGAATAATTGCGCTCAGAAGAGGAGAAGAGTTTGGAGAAAAAAAACGCAGGTTACCATTCTTCCGGAAGATGACTTTTGGGTAAGTACCGCCCCGGCTCCGGAGGAGGAAGCGTCAACTTCTAGGAAGAATTGTTTGTTGCCGTCCGGACGATGCAGCAGCGGGGCGGAGGAGAAAGCCTGTTTTAAGGAAAGAAAGGCCTCCTCAGCTTCGGGCAGCCATCTTCTGGGATTAGTGCCCTTACGGGTGAGCGCAGAGATAGAGGCAGTCCGGGAACAGAAGTGCGGTATGAAGAGGCGGTAATAGCTGGCGAAGCCCAGGAACCGCTGAATAGCCTTCAACCCCTCTGGTCGGGGCCACTTCTGGATGGCAGACAGTTTCTCAGGATCCATTTGTAGGCCGGTCTGAGAGATTATGTAGCCCCGAAATGGAAGAGAGGTCTGTTCAAAGATGCACTTCTCATATTTAGCGTAGAGGTGATTCTGCCTGAGCCTGAGCAGGACCTGACAAACATCCCTCCGGTGAGTAGGAAGGTCCGGAGAGAAGACCAAGATGTCGTCCAGGTACACCACCACGCAGGAGTAGAGAAGGTCACGGAAGATGTCATTGACCAACTCTTGAAAGACGGCAGGAGCATTACAGAGACCGAAGGGCATAACAAGGTACTCATAGTGGCCGTCCCGGGTGTTGAATGCCATCTTCCACTCATCCCCCTGACGGATACGGACCAGGTTATACGCCCCACGGAGATCCAGTTTGGTAAAGATTATAGCCCCCCTCAGATGGTCAAATAATTCAGGAATGAGCTGGAGGGGGTATTTATTCTTCACTGTAATCTGGTTAAGGCCTCTATAATCTATACATGGACGGAGTGAGCCATCCTTCTTTTTGACGAAGAAGAAGCCTGCTCCCGCTGGGGAGGTAGACTTCCGGATAAATCCCCGGGCCAGATTCTCCTCAATATATTCTGACATGGACCGGGTCTCTGCAGCGGACAAAGGGTAGATACGCCCACGGGGAGGAGTAGAGCCGGGTATCAGGTCGATTGGGCAGTCGTATGGTCTATGAGGGGGTAATGTCTCTGCTTCTTTTTTATTGAAGACATCCGCATAAGACCAATAGGGAACCGGTAGACCGGGTAGATTGACTGGGGTAGGAGAAGGACGAGCAGGATGAACGGGAACTAGACAAGTCTTATGGCAGTCCTGTCCCCAGCGAAGGACTTCTCTGGTCTGCCAGTCAAGCACGGGTGCATGTTTCTGGAGCCAAGGTAGGCCTAGCAAGAGTGCGTGAGAGAGTCCAGGCAGAACATGAAAGGAGATGCTCTCAGAATGCAGCATTCCCACCTGTAGAGTTAGAGATTCGGTGATGAGTTAGATGGGATGTGGTAAGAGGCCCCCATCCACGGCGGCGACAGATAAAGGTACGGCCAGAGGTTTGGTGGGAATACGGTATTTCTCTACCAGGGATTGAGAGATGAGATTTCCAGCAGCTTCTGAGTCAAGTTAAGCCAGTTCAAAATAGCGGTTCTCTACGCAGATGATAGAGACTGACAGCATCAGGGATGGAGAGGGTTTACTTTTGTCTAGGGTGACCTCTCTGAGCGATCCTTGACACAGGCGTTTCCCGACCTCTCTGGGCAGGAACGGATCCGGTGCTCCTTACTGCCACAGTAGAAGCAGCTCCCCTCGGCACGGCGTAAGTCTTGACGGGTCTTGACCATCTTGGTCTGGTCGACCTGCATAGGCTCAGGTGAGTGTGCCTGGGGAGTAACGGAGGGAGTGACGGGTTTCTGGAAGGTAGGAGCTAGACGTCGAAACCTCCTCTCACCGGTGACCTCTTTGGCGCGCTCCTGGAACCGGATGTCAATCCGGGTGGCAAGTGTTATTAAATCGTCGAGAGTGGTAGGAATGTCCCGACCAGCGAGTTCATCTTTAATACGGCCGGACAGACCCTCCCAGAAGACAGACACCAGGGCGTCGTTATCCCAGGCCAGCTCCGAAGCAAGGGTACGGAACCGTATGGCATATTGGCCTACGGTGAGATCTCCTTGATGGAGGCGTAGCAGAGACGATGCGGATGAGGTCTTCCGTCCGGGTTCGTCGAAGACTTTCCGGAAAGCCGTGAGAAAGGCTGGCAGGTCGGACACCAGGGGGTCTCCTCTCTCCCATAGAGGATTTAGCCAAGCCAGAGCCTCCCCCGTGAGGTGGGACATGATAAAGGCTACTTTGGACCGGTCAGAGATAAACTGGTGGGACAAAAGTTCAAAGTGCAGGGTGCACTGGTTTATGAAGCCCCGAGCTTGAGAGGAGTCACCTCCGAAGCGAGGAGGTGCAGAAAGCCGGGGTCCGGGGCAGGATACCATGGTATTGGTGGGCAGCGGCGCTGCCGGGTTGCGAGTCATGACACTAGCGGTGGTAGCTGGTGGAGCAGTCAGAGTGTCCAGGCGAGAGTTGACATTCCGCAGGTGACTCAGGATGGACTCCTGTTGGGACCTCTGACGGGACAGTTCATGACATAGATCCGAGAGCGAGGGAGCTTGGGTGCCACCGGGTTCCATGGCCCGAGCAAACTGTAATGGGTCTGGGAGGCGGAACCTCTGAGCAACTATACAAGGGGGCGGTCCTTGTAAGGAAGCGGGTGGCTCCCAGGGTAGACGGGCAGGTAGTCACGGCAAGTGAGAGGGACAGTCTCTGGGTAGAAGGGCAGGTAGTCACGGCAAGTGACAGGGACAGTCTCTGGGTAGAAGGGCAGGTAGTCACGGCAAGTGACAGGGACAGTCTCTGAGTAGAAGGACGGGTACTCACGGCAAGTGACAGGGACAGTCTCTGGGTAGAAGGACAGCAGGCAGGTGGCTGGTGAGCGCTCCCAGGTGAGCGGGCAAGAGTCTCTGGACAGGCAGGTGGTCACGGCAAGTGACGGCAGAGCCTCCAGGTAGGCTAGCAGACAGGTAGCAGGTGAGCGCTCCCAGGTGAGCAGGCAAGAGTCTCTGAACAGGCAGGTGGTCACGGCAAGTGACGGCAGAGCCTCCAGGTAGGCTAGCAGGCAGGTAGCAGATGAGCGCTCCCAGGTGAGCGGGCAAGAGTCTCTGGACGGGCAGGTGGTCACGGCAAATGACGGCGGAGCCTCCAGGTAGGCTAGCAGACAGGTAGCAGGTGAGCGCTCCCAGGTGAGCAGGCAAGAGTCTCTGGTCAGGCAGGTGGTCACGGCAAGTGACGGCGGAGCCTCTAGGTAGGCTAGCAGGCAGGTAGCAGATGAGCGCTCCCAGGTGAGCGGGCAGGCTGGTCCATAGACAGACTGACAGGTGTCGGAAGGCAGACCGTCGGACCGCAGGCTTGCAAGCAGGTAAACGGATATCAGGCAGGTCTCAAGCAGGAATCTAGCAGGTGACTGGCAGGTAACAGGCAGGAATCTGGCAGGTGACAGGCAGGTAACTGGTTACCGGACCTGAGGGCTGAAGCAGAGTGAAGGCTTTGCAACAACATTGCTCGGGCACCTCCATTTAGGAGGAGGTGCCTTATATATGGTGAAGTCCTCCGGCCATTGGCCGGGGACTCCTTAGGACGGCGCCCTAAGCACCGTGGCCGGGAAGCAGCACGCGCTGCCAGCAGGGCGGGAGGAAGACGCCGGGCATGGAGCAGAGAGGTGAGGGGAACAGCGTCCCTGCCTAGCAGGAGGCAGGGACGCCGACGCTACAGCCATATTCTTTAGCACAGTGAAAGGAGTGGCATAGAGGGAAACCGTATCTAGTGTGGCTGTCATTTCTCCGTCACCAGGTTCCGGCCATTGTCACACACGACCATGCCTGGCTGTATGTTCAACGTTAAGAGCCACAGATCAGGCTGCTGTGTTACAGCTTTCAAAAACTCTGCAGCGCTGGGCGGTTTGTCACCTAAGCATTAAGCATGTTATCTTCAGCACAGCCTGTTGCCGCTTGGCCATGGAAGTGCTTTCAGCTTGTGACTGATATGGTCATTTCGGAGCTGGAGGAGGAGGTGTAGGAGCTGAACAATGTAATTACATTGAGGTTACATTGGCGACTCTATTTTTTATACCAAAGAAAGATCCTACTGTTTTATTTTACGTTATTTTTTAAGACAAATGCATTCACCGGGAAATGTCATTTTAACATTTTACAACCTTATCTGGCAATGTGATGTGTGACACATCATCAGACACATCCTGTTTTATTTATGATGGAGGGACTCTGAAAGTCATAAAGCCTATTTTTATACGGCCATCAGGCGGCCTTTACTATTCATAAAAGGCCAGCGGTCGGCCCTCGCTATTGTTAGCAAGCCATCAGCCTGCTATGTATTGTTGTTCCCATTATTAACGAGTGGGTCTCCTATACTGTTATTGCATATGCAGTGACTGCAAAGCCTGCCAAAAATTCGGACGCAACCCAAGACCCCTTTGAAGAGACATAGAGGAGGGTCTCAGTAAAAAAAATGTTTCCATTATAAAGGAGCGGGTCTCCTATAGTGCTAATGTCCATGCTGTGACTGCAAGAGCTGACAAAATTTGGGAAAAACCCCACTAAGAATTTAAAGACACATAGAGCAGGGCCACAGTAACGAGTGTGACATGTTCCCATTAGAAAGGAGAGGGTCTGCTACACAGTTATAGGGAATGCCGTGAGTCCAACGGCTGACCAAATTTACAAAAAATGGCAGTAGAAATTTAAAGACACAAAGAGCAGGGCCACAGTAACTACAAATTCTCATTAGAAAGGAGAGGGTCTCTCATAGTGTTGGCCTATGCAGTGAATGCAAGGACTGCCAAAAATTGGGAGGCACGCCAATGCCCCTTGGAAGAGACTTAGAGGGCCTCATAAAAAAATGTTCACATTAGAAAGGAGCGGGTCTCCTATACTTGTAAAGCCCATGCACTATGTGTATTGGCTGACAAACATTTACCCCTGGGGGGTATACATGAACATACTGTATAAAAAAAAATTAACGGGCATCATAAACACCCTTTAAAAAATTATGTGGGTGTTGCATCACGGACCACGGTCACCCTGGTGATATGGTGGTGGAGAATGAGGATGAGGAAAAGGAGGAGGACAAGAGCAAATAGCCAAAATCAGGAAGCGTATACCCATGTGTGGGTGTGAAAAGGTGCATGGGAATACACCTCCCAAAAAAAGACACTGGATTTGAGTTTGTTACGCTGCTATCATTCGGTGTTGTTGAGAAGTCTGGCCCAATCCAGCCCTTGTTCATTTTTATAAGAGTCAGCCTGTCAGCATTTTCAAATGACAGGTGGATGCGCTTATCAGTTATAATTCCACCAGCGTCACTAAAAACTCTTTCTGATAAAACTCTGGCGGCAGGGCAGGCCAGAACCTCCAAAGCGTAGAGAGCCAGTTTATTCAACGTATCCACCTTGGATACCCAATAATTATAAGGCACAGAAGAATCAAGGAGGATGTTGGTACAGTCGGCAAGCTACTCCCTCAGCATCTTCCCAAACTTTGCACTCCTTGTGAGAGTACCCTGCGCCTCAGGGCTTGTGCGATGGGAGGGGCTGAGAAAATTCTCCCAGAACTTTGACAATGTTCCCCTGCCTCTGCTAGATTGGAGTTGTCTCTCTTGCCTGTAGTCCTTGCTTGTCCAATGAACTATGACCTCTGCCGCCAGTGTTTTCAGATGGGAATTTTTTTAATATTTCCGCAACAAGGGCCTTCTGGTACAGCCCCATTTTTGTAGACCTGTCCACCTCAGGAAAAAGAGATATAAAGTTCTCCTTGTAGCGTGGGTCTAGAAGTGTCACCAACCAGTAATGACTGTAACCCAAAATTCTGTGAAAGCGAGGATCATGGGAAAGGCAGCATAACATAAATTCAGCGATGCGTGCCAGACTGCTAACAGGCAAGACTTCCGTGTCCTTACCAAGAGGACGAGTGACCTTGCTCTCCTTCTCCTCTCTGTCCTCAGGCCATCCACGCTGAACAGATGGTATGACAGTTGTGCATGTAGTACCGTATATAGTGCATGAAACTAGCTTTTGTTCTTCCTCCTCCTCCTCCTCTTCCTCACTGTCACCCAATCCACATTGGGATGAAATGAGGCTGGGCTGTGTGTAATCACCCTGTATGGTTCCTTGCTCCATCTCATCGTGCTCCGCCTGCAATGCATCCTCTTTGATTGTGAGTAGTGAGAGTTTCAAAAGACAGAGAAGCGGTATAGTGACGGTAATTATGGGGTCATCGCCGCTCAACATCTTGGTGCAGTCCTCAAAGTTTTGGAGCATGGTACATATGTCTGACATCCACGTCCACTCTTGAAGTCTTATGTGTTGAGTCTGAACTGAATATCGACGGCCTTGTTGATGCTGGTATTCAACAACTGCCTTCTTCTGCATACAAATCCTTCCCAACATCTGCAGTGTAGAGTTCCAACGTCTGGGGACATCACACACCAGTCTGTGAGCCGGAAGCTGCAAACGCTGCTGAAGCACAACAAGGGCGGGGGCAGCTGTAGCTGACTTTCTAAAATGGGCACACAGGCGGTATACTGTAACAAGCAGATCCGGCAGCTCCAGGTAGGATTTGAGAAATTTCTGATCTACGAGGTTAAGCACATGGGCCAGGCATGGTATATGTGTGAGCTCGCCTTATCTTAGAGCCACCACCAGGTTCCGACCATTGTTACAAACGACCATGCCTGGCTGTAGGTTCAGCAGTGTCAGCCATAGATCTGCCTGATCTTTCAGAGCTGTCCACAACTCTTCAGCATTGTGCGGTTTGTCATCTAAGCTTATTAGCTTCAACACAGCCTGTTGCTGCTTGGCCGAGGCAGTGCTGCAGTGCTTCCAGCTTGTGACTGATGTGGTCATTTCAGAGATGGAGGCTGAAGAGGAGGAGGAGGCTGAGGAGGATGAGGTGCAGAAGTTGTAGACTGTGGGGGCAACCCTGATTGACCTAGGGCCTGCGATCCTTGGCGTCAGGAGGACGTGTTCCGTCCCAAGGTCTGACTGGGTCGCAGATTCCACAAGCACTTGTCCACGTGTCCGAGTTTAGATGGACTTTCCTGATAACTGCGTTGTTGAGTGCACGGCTAATGTTTTGGGATACGTTCTTGTGTGATACAGGGGACGGCACACTGGGAGAAATAGTGGCGGCTGGGGATCGAGTGGCGGCTGGGGATCGAGTTCCGAGGAACGGCCGCCACCAACAGGTTGCTGAAAGCTTCCGCTTCCACGAGCCTAAAAGGCAACATTTCGAGCGCAAGCAGTCGCAAAATGTGGAAATTTAGTACTGTGGGCGTTCGCTGCATATTTGCGCTTGCGTTCCAAGGACTGGGGTATGGACATCTGAATGCTGCACTTGGACAAGGACGTGGACGTGCTTCCTCATGCTGCTACTTGAGAGTGTGCAATGACAGGTGCAGGGCAGGAGGCATCTTTGCATGCACCATGGACATGAGATTGGCTTGCATGCACAACAGCGGCGGAATCAGTGGTGCACCTGCAGACACAGTTCCTGGACCCTGGGGTTTGGCCCACAAAGCAAATGCTTTGCTGCCATGTGCTTGATCATGCTGGTGGTGGTCAGGCTGGTCGTTTTGCCACACCTTCTGATGCTGACCTTGCAGGTGGTGCAAATATCCTTTTTGGGGTTGCCAGCAGAGTCTTTAGAAAACAATCGGACTCGGGAAGACCTAACAGTTTTACTGGCAACTTCCTTTTTGTTGGTGTTGCGGGGAACAGTTTCCTGCCTTCTGTCTGCTGCCACCACACTCCTTCTTCCTGCCTGTTTGGGTGCTCTGCCTCCCCCCCCTGTGTACTGCTGTCCTCGCTCTGCATGTCCTCCTGCCAGGTTGGGTCAGTTACTTTATCATCCATCACCTTCTCTTCCACTTTCGCACCCTGGTCCTCCTCCTGACTTTCTGGCAATTGTGTCTCATCATCGTCCACCTCTTGTGACACTTTCCCACGGTCCCCTTCCTGTGACCGTGGCTGCTCAAATATTTGGGCATCGCTAAATGCGATCTCCTCTTGCCCCGCTTCAAGTGAACCGGGTGAGAGGCCCGAATCTATAAATGGAAAAGTGAACAGCTCTTTGGAGTGTCCAAGTGTGGTATTAGTTGTCTCTGGGCACTCTGCATGGTGGGAGAAAGGAGGTTCAGCATGAGGAATATGCGGTCCTGACTCACAGCTACTGAGACTTGACCGTGTGGAAGACAAGGTGGTGGTGCTGACTAAGTGACTGGAAGCATTATCTGCTATCCAACCAATAATCTTTTCAAACTGCTCTGTGTTCAAGAGTGGTTTTCTGCGGTCCCCAATTAATTGGGACAGGAAGGTCGAGCGAGAAGATGTGGGTGTTTGTTGTGGCACAATTTTATGTTGCCCACGGCCTCAACCTCGGCATGCACCATCATCATCACGTCCAGTTCCCTGTCCCTTGCCATGTGCCTTACCTATTTTAAATGGAGGACAATATCTTCCACACTCACTACAAATGACTGAATTTGGAGCGAACTTATATGTGAGCCGTGTGACGGACAAACCACAGTTTTAAATAGATGGCCTGTAGGTAACTATTTTGAACAGCAAACTGGTGTCAATAGATTCACTGACACATTGAAAACATTTTTTAATGGAGGCCAGAAATGTCAGTATTTTCTGAAAACGAATATGTGATTCGTGTGACGGAGAAAACACAATTTTAGATAGCTGGAATTTTAGCGCTGTAATATGGAAAGGACCTGGCTGTATTCTGCAGTGCCAACAAGCAAATGGCACAGAAAAACGGTGTTCTCTGGATTGTTTATAAAGCAAATAATGAGGATTAAGATCCAAAAAAAAATTATTTCTGGCCCCTGAGACCTGGGCCTATTTCTAGAAATATCTAACAGCAGCAGACAAAACTGGAATGGAGCCTCCTGTCCTATGTGCACTGCAGTCTGCTATATACCCTGCCTGCCTATACACCCTGCCTGCCTGATATCTCTGCAGATGGATTAGTCCTCAGAAACAAGCAAATCTCTCCCTAGCTCAGCAGCACCTCTCCCTAGACTGTCTGATTCCGGAGTGACTGTGACAAGCATGGCGGCGCCAGGTCTGATATAGTCCTGATGATGCTGTGCGGCCAGCCAATCACAGTAATGCCACAACCAACATGACTATGGCATTACAGTGAGTGGCAGGCAATCCCTGGATGTTCATTGGCTCTGTAAAGAGCGCCATACATGCAGGGAGGAGATCCGACCAACCCCGGAAAGACAGGGCGAGCGCCGAGCATCCCGAGCAGTAGCGAGCATGCTCGCTCATCACTACAACTGAATGAAAATGGAAGAAATGACTGATTTTGGAGCAGTCTTATGAGTGATATGTCTGACAGAGAACCACGGTTTTAAATAGCAGGAGTGTAATTTACTAATACTATTCTACACATAGACCTAGTGTGAATAGCTTGACCGACACACTGCAACAAAATGAAAATGGAAGAAATGTCTGATTTTGGAACAGTCTTATAGGTGATATGTCTGACAGAGAACCACGGTTGTAAATAGCAGGGGAGTAGTATTAAGGTAACACCAGCTCACCTGGCAATGACGTCCTGAAGTATATTTGCGATGAACCATTCGCAGTAGTTCCACAACATGAGGAGGAAGGATTACCAGCTTCATGAATAGTTCAAAAAATAGGTTTCTTTATTGTGAAAAAAGCTGTTTAAAAACAGATTCCATAGTCACATAGTATAGCTGTTGTAAATAGCAGGCCTGTTATTGAATAGATTGACCGACACAATGCAACAGAATGGAAAATAAAGTTAATATTTTCCACGTTCAGTTTAAATTTCTGGATTTTTATCGCTGAATATGGAACAGATCTGGCTTTATTCTGCAGTGTTAACAAGCAAATGTAGCAGAAAAATGGTGTACTCTGGATTGCTTTTTAAGCAAATTACCAGGATTAAGATAAAAAAAATTGCCCTGTCCCCTGATATCTGGGGCTATGTCTACAAATATCTGTAATTATTACAGCAGCAGAAGACAGGACGTTCAATGGACCCGCTTGTGCTGTATCATACACTGCAGTCTGCCACATACCCTGGCACTGAAACAAATTTTTAATGGATGCCAGAAATGGCAGTATTTTCAGCGCAATTATATGTAATCTGTGTGACGGAGAAACCACAGTTTTAAATAGCTGGATTTTTAGCGCTCTAATATGGAAAGGACATGGCTGTATTCTGCAATGCCAACAAGCAAATGGCGCAGAACAACGGTGTTCTCTGGATTGCTTTTTAAGCAAATAATGAGGATTAAGATCCAAAGAAAAATTATTCCTGGCACAATGGTTCAATGGACCCTCTTGTGCTGTATCATGCACTGCAGTTTGCCACATACCCTGCCTGCCTGCCTAACTCCTGCTATCACCACTGAATATATGCAGCTGGATTAGTCCTCAGAAGGACTGTTAGTTCAAATGGATATATATGACTCGCCCCCTGAGCCGTGGGGCACTCAGATCCGGGCAGTAGGGGAACGATGGGGGTAGTAGTGGCGACCCGGTTCCGTGGCTCAGGGTGGTCAGACCAGTGGCAGTCTTTTAGATGTTTTAGAAAATGTCCGACTACGCCACCCGTGAATTGCGGTTATTAGGAACCGCCGCTGCAGGGCAGACCGCTGGGGCTGATGGTGGGTGCAGCTGAGGTGGTGTGACTCCCCACGGGAAGAGGGCGGCCCCAGGGCAGTGTAGTGGATGGTGGTGGTGATGGTGGTGAGAGTCCCAATACCGGTAGTGCTGGAGGTGCGAAGGAGCACACAGACAACAAGTTACAGTCCAGGGTCTTTACTCACAGTTCATGTGCTCCGGGTCACTTCGGCACCGGTAGTGACCGCCCGAGCCGTGCTGCGTCCACCAGGTGTGGGGCTCCGTCAACTCCCAGGCAGTTCAGAAGTATGGCTCAGGACCCCCTTTTGTCCTTTCTCTGGCCTGCCTCACCAGTGACCCACTTTTGTCCAGCTGCCGCGGACCTGTGCGGTTAAACGTGGGCCCCGTCCTCCGCTGTCCTATATGGTGCCTTCCTAGCAGGTTTGATGAGGTGTCGCACCAATAAATGATCACGACTACCGGTCTTTGGCTGAGGGTAGTTTCTCCTCCACCAAGTTGGGATCCGGGACCCTTAATCTGCCTGACCCTGCACCCTGGATTCTCGTGGATTCTTAGGGTCCCTTCCAACTTCTTGTTCCTGAGCCCTTCTGTTTCTCTGTCTCTTCTTCTCCTTTTCTGTTCCTTCCTGTTCCTTTCTGTTGGAGCTGGGATGAGACCCAATCTCAGCTCCCCTTCACCTCCTCCTCGGCCTCTCACTAGGCCCTCCTGGAGAAGAGCTCCTACAGAGCCTCTACTCCCTGTCTTCTCCTCTCTGGACAGAACGAACCGAACTCCTCGAACTAAGATGGTGCCCACCTTTTATACCTCACTCTGACCATGAGCCCAGGTGACCAGCAACCAATGGGCTCCTACCTACGCTCATGAACCAACCCCTATCTGCTCCTACAGCACTGGGTGTTCCACCCCCCTCCCCACTCCAGACAGGGACATAGTCGGTCGTGCCTGCACTTCTGTCTAGTGGGAGCACCGTTGAGCTGTCCCTCGGACATGTGGTGTGTGTGCTGTATGCAGCTAACTGAGCCCTGGTCCATACTCCATCCTTACCCGGGAGTAGAATATCACACCTCTGGCAGAGGTGCAATACCCCTGTAGCGGCCGAACCCTTGGGGCGCTACATATATATATGTTGTGGAATACCTATACTAACTATAAAGAAGCAAATCTCTCTCTGACGCAGCAGCACCTCTCCCTACTCTGCCTGATTCCGGAGTGACTGTGATCAGCATAGCGGCACCAGATCTTATATAGACCTGATGACGCTGTGCGGCCAGCCAATCACTGTAATGCCCACAACCAACATGGCTACGGCATTACAGTGTGTGGCAGGCCATCCCTGCATGTTGATTGGCTCTCTAAAGAGCCAAAACATGCAGGGAGGGGACCTGAGTTCCCACCCGAGCAACCCGGAAATACTCTCTGAGCGCCGAGCTTGTCGAGCACAATGATGCCCAGGTGAGTACCAAGAAGTGGCGAGCTCGTTCGCTCATCACTAGTTATAATACTTATGGTGAGTTATGGCCTGCGTTTACATAGGCATGTATCCTTGAATGAGTTTCTTTGTGATGACTGGTATATATGTCTGACTATTGTCGTATATTACATTTATGGTAAATTTAATGTTTTCATGATTAGAGATGAGCGAATGTTTCAATTTTCGGTTCGGATTATGATCGTCGAATTTGCAATATTCGCCGATTCTATTTGTCAAATATTCTCTGAACATTGCTGAACGCCATAGGATTCAATGGGGGGAACAAAAACAAATGCATACATAACACCTTCAAATGGGCCGAAAAGCTGACAAAGCACATCAAATTAGGGGCAGACACCAGGAAAGTTCGATCAATTGACCCAGAGTACAAGTACTATAATTATTATTATTACAGCGACATTTATTCTGTGGCGCTTAGCATGTGAGAATGGTGAGGATACAGTACATCTGAGTAAAGCTGGTCATGCAGTTATATGCTGGAGCAAGGGTTACAGCAGATTGTACACTTGTCAGAAGAAGTGAGTCTTCAGCTTCCTTTTCAAAGTTTTCACGGTAGGCAAAAGTCTGATGTGTTGGGGTACAGAGTTACACAGTAGGGAAGATGCATGGGACAAAACTGCTGAGAGCTTAAATCAAGGTAAGCTTCCAGGAGCTCACAATTGAGAAGATTATCCCCTGCACCAATTAATATGAAGGCGAAAGGCTTCTAATGAGTGCAGGAGTGGGAAGAATGAAACGCTGCGGTCTTCTGGCTACTCTCTGTCACGGTAAACCCATGACACCTTGCAATCTTCAACATAATGTTTACAAGGTAGACAGCAGCTAACTCCGTTTTGATGATAGAGGCCACCATCTCCTTAGCTTGCAGGTGATAGTTTTCTGTGCGAATGAGCTTGTCTCCTACCAGCATGGAATATTTCCAGTGAATTATAGCACAACGCCAAGGTATTGGCAGTGCACCCAGAACCAGAAGTGAAGCCATCCACAATTTCAGTCTCAGGAATTTTATTGGGTAGACTGAAGGGCTGCCCAAACATTATTTTCTCACAAAGGAGCTGAAGATACTGAGTGGCAGTAGGTGCAAGTTTCTCCAGCAGGTTAGATATCAGAGAGAGAACAGATAGGGCAGCACAGTGGCTCAGTAGTTAGCACTGCTGCCTTGCAGCGCTGGGGTCCTGTCCTGAGTTCAAATCGCACTAAGGACAACATCTGCAAGTAGTTTGTATGTTCACCCCATATTTGCAAGTGTTTCCCCCTGGTTCTCTGGTTTCCTCCTCAGTAAAAAAGAAGTGTCCAGGAACCTTCACGCAGACTTTTCTTAGCCAGGGCTACTTCTCGGCAGGGTTGGACAGCTACACCACAGAACCGGAGAATACTTCAGTGGGCCCTGGATTCTCCTTCAGGAGAGTTCATAGCGCAAACCTTGCAGCTGCTATGAGTGGGCTCTTGAGTGGGGGAGAAAGGTGGGCCCTCAGAATCAAATTATCTGATGGGCCCAATGTACTTCAGTCTGACGCTGCTTCTCTGTGACAGTTGTATTTCACCTCAGCCATATTCTTTAGGTCAGTGAAAGGACTGGCATAGAGGAAAACCTTATCTACTCTGGCTGTAGCAAAGCCATGGTCATGGCTACTGAAGGTCGTAATTAAGCAAAACTCATACAGCTTTCCCAAAAACTGAAACAGGGGTTTCAAGACTTCCAAGACAGCCAAGACTTCTCTGTCCTCCCCAAGAGGACGACTGTCCATATTCTCCTTCTCCTCCTCATTATCACCCAATCCGCGTTGAGATGAGGCTGGGCCATGTAGCATCACCCTGTATAGTTCCTTGCTCCTCCTCCGCCGGCTGACATGAATTCGAACAAGCGTGTTGAAGCTGGTACTCAACAACTGCCCTCTGCTGCTCACAAATCCTTCCCAACATCTGCAATGTTGATTTCCAATGTGTTGTGAAATCGCACACCAGTCGGTGAGCTGGAAGCTGCAAATGCTGCTGAAGCACTTGCCAGGGTGGCAGAAGCTGTAGGTGACTTTCTGAAATGGGCACACAAGCAGCATACTTTCACAAGCAGCTCTGACAGATCTGGGTAGGTTTTGAGAAACCGCTGAACCACTAAGTTGAGCACATTTAGTGCTCGCTCATCACTAATGTGTACCCCTGTATGGAGAACAATATCAGCATCAATGAATTAAAAGATGAAATGTAGCCTATAACCAATTTCGATTAATCAAGTGTACCCCTGTAACAACAATATCTGCACCAAAGAATTAATTTTACTAGAGTAGGACTAGCATAATGAGGACTGACAAGTCTTCCACTACAGCCAACCCAGCAGATGGAGACCTAACCAGGAGTGTTCACATTTCAAAAAATTAGGGCCTGTCACCACCATTTCAGTGGCCAACAGATTGGATATGGTGGAGTTCAATCTCTTAGTTTTGTAATATGTAGGAGGAAACAATCATGTGACCACAACTACGGGACCAAGGGTTAGCTGCTGTGCTGAGAGAGTGCGGAGTATGGTGAACTGGACAAACTGCTGGACCGTGAGTGAGGTGCAAGCGGATATGTTACGATGGATTGATAAAATTTTGGTGTGCTCATTCTCTGAGATCGGTCAAAACAAGCTGGGATGTCTGCTTCTGTTAAAGCTGACGGGCTCTCACTCAGCCTGACTGGAGCGGGTAAAGAACTGGAGGTTCTGCGGTGGGAGACCTGCATGACAATACTTGGCATGGTAACAGAAGAGGAATAAGCAGCAGATGCGGTTGATTGGGCAGCTGCTGGTTGTTGAGGTCTGCAGTTTATCGCAGTGAGATTGCCAGAGTAATGCATGTTGATTGCGCACGTGAAGGTTCATGCATGTAGTAGTCAAATGATTGCACTTTTTCCTCTACTGAGATTTTTCTTGGCAAGTTGGCAGATAACTTGAGTTGGCTAATCCCTTGCGGTGTCAAAAAAGGTCCAGACTAGGCAACCCATGCTGCCCCTGCGAGCTGCAGACCCGCAAACAGTGCTTGTGGCTAAGGATGCAGTGCTCATCGCACTTGCATCACTCCATGTCTGCGCCGTAGGACGCAACATAACCTCCTCCTCTTCCTCTTCCATCTCCTCAAATGAGCTACTCAGCTGCATGCTTCTGGGTTCACACCAAGTGTGATACACAACCTCATTATCATCCAATGTGTTATCCCATTACTCTCCCTGAGAGTCACCCTCCTCCTCGTCCTGTCCTGACAGCACAGTACAGTCTGCGTTACCCTCAGGTATCTGAGTCTCATCAGGATCACCTCCACCTCCTGGGGGTTAACCTCTGGTGATGAGTGTCAGGTAGCTGCTCGGACTCAACCTTTTTTTTTTATGTACAGAGAACAATATTTGACCCAAAGAATTTTAAGCTGAGATGTAGTCTGCTTCACATATCAATTTTGAGTTTATCATGTCTGTATACCCTGATGGGTGAACAATATCTGCGTCAAAGAATTAAAAGATGAAATATAGCCTGTTTTATATACCATGGTAGAAAGAAAACAAATTTCTTTATTATTATGTGTACCCCTGTGAGAACAATATCTACTCCATAGAATTAATTTCAATAGAGTATAACTATTATAATGGTGACCGACACCTCTTCCACTACAGGCAGCTCAGCAGAGGGAGACCCAATCAGGATTCTCCACATTTCCAAAAATTAGTGCCAGACACCAGCAAAGTGGCATCAATTTCAGTACAGTATAAATTGTAGAATTAGGAACAACACCTCTTCCACTACAGCCAACCCAGTAGATGGAGACTCAATAAGATCAGGAGTGTTCACATTTCCAAAAATTTGTGTTAACATCTGCAGCAGCAGCTGTAAGAGCAGGCACAGAAGCCATATCACAGACTGCAATTACGCGAGATCAATGCAGCACACTAAAAACTATAACATCGCCTAGTCTGTACAGTCTGCGAGTGGGGCGCAAAAGTCCTTGGAGATCCATGACTTGCTCATCTTGATAAATGTTAGGTGGTCTACACTTTCAGGGGACAGCTGGCTGTGCTTATCTGTCAGGACACCACCAGCAGTGCTGAAGGCACGTTCTGAGAGAACGCTGGCTGCCGGGCATGATAAAACCTCCAAGGCGTGACAGGCAAGCTCAGGCCATTCATCCATTTTTGAAGACCAAAATGTAAAAGGGTCCAAATCCTCCCTGATGGTATTCATATTGCGTTCTAAATACTCGTGCACTCTCCTCTCCAGTTGCTCACCAAGTGTCAGACTTGTACTCTGTTTTGCTGGTGCACGAGCTGTTGTAAAAAATGTGTGAAAGGATTCACAGAAATTGCTTCTGCCACTTACACTGCTGCTGCTGCTAATGTTTTGGCATTGATGAATTGACGTGCTGGAGATGGAAAGTCTACAGCTGCGATGCACACTGTGTGCCTCACTGCTATCTTGGGGAAAACCTCTATTAAGGTTGCTTAAAAGCTTGTTTCGATACTACAGCATTAGTGGATCCCTATCCAGGGTGGGAAGCATCTGGCAAAACTTACTCTTATAACGTGGATCTAACAGAGTGGCAACCCAGTAGTCAGCATTATTTTGAATCCTAACTATATGGGGATCATGTTGCAGATAACACATCAAGAAGGCATTCATATGTTGGACTCTTCCAGGAGGTCCAAAGCCAGGCTCTATTGATGGCTGGGTAACACTGATGCTTGTTTCCTCAATCCCCTCCCACCAACCATGATCAACAGAGAGGGGATGATTATCCTCTTCATGTTCTGACTGTTGCTCGCCCATCATCTCTTCCTCCTCCATTTGTTCCTCGGCTCTTGCACCTTCATTAACAGTTTGCCTGGTGTCACCAACCCCCCTCAACCCCTCGATTGGAGTAATCCACCCTCACTTGGCATCCGCCTGTGTGATGACAGTCTGGAACTTTGAGACATTATTATCCCTTCCGCATCCTCTTCTTCTTCTGGAACCAACACCTCCTGTTGCAGGCTATTCAAAGTCTGCTCCAGCATGTAAATGACCGGAAAAGTGATGCTGATTTCTGCATTATCAGCACTAACCATTTTAGTAGCCATTTCAAAACTGTGCATAAGGGTGCAGAGGTCTTTAATATGTGCCCACTCCGTAAACAAGATATGCAACATGTCCGTACTGCATTGGCCCAGGCTATACGACATGACATACTGCGTCAGGGCTCATTGCTGCTGCCACAGTCGCTGCAACATATGCAGAGTGGAGTTCGACTCACCGCATATCAACCTGGTAACTGGCATGGACAAAGACCTCTGTATTGATACAAGTCGATGACCTGAGGGATGCGAACGGCGGAAGTGAGCACACAGCTTCCATGCATTCTGAAGCAGCTCATCCAGGCAGGGATAGTGGCGGAGAAATCACTCTACCAACAGGTTGTGGATGTGAGCCATGCATGGCACGTGTGTGAGGTTGCCTCGGCATAGGGCCGCCAACAGTTTCACACCATTATCGCACACGGCCTTCCTTAATTTTAACACTGATTGCAGTGAGCCCTGGCTGCGCAGTATGGGGGGTGGTGTGGATTCACTCTGCACTGTTGGAACGCTTGTCTTGTTAAGGCAGAAGTTGAGTGCGCAGGTGGAGGCCCTAGAGGAGGTGGAGGAGGCAAAAGCAGTGGAAGAAGTGTGAAATACAGAGGTTTGCTCCCCAAGCCTTGGGGATTCCAATATTTGTGGAGCTGCCCCTTCCCTGCCTGCCCCCACAGCCACCAGAGTCACTCAGTGCCCAGTCAGCGAGAGGTAATGCCCTTTGCCATGCTTACTTGTCCAGGTTGTTCTGTGGTGAAATGCACCCTGGCAGACATAGATTTAATCAAGGAACGGGTGATGTTGTCTGCGACATGCTGGTCTAGCGCAGGCATAGATTTTTTAGAGAAGTAATGGCGACTCAGCAACTCGTACTGGGGGACTGCGACAGCAATCAGCTTTTGGAAACCGACTGTATCTACCAGAGAGAAAGGAAGAATTTCCATGGCCAACAGCTTGGAGATGGTGGCGTTCAACCTATTAGCTTTGTCATGTGTAGGATGAAACAATATTTTCCTTGACCCCAACTGCAGGTCCGAGGGCTGACTGCAGTGCTAAGAGAGGGCGGAGTAAGGTGAACCCGACAAACTGCTGGACCGTGAGTGAGGTGTAGGCAGAGATGTTATGGTGGATTGAGAAACATGTGGTGTGCTCGGTGAATCAAACACAGCAGGCATGTCTGCTTCTGTTACAGCTGACGAGCCCTCACTCAGCCTGACTGGAGCGGGTAAAGAATCAGAGGTTCTGCAGTCAGAGACCTGAGTGAGAATACTTGGCACAGTAACAGAGGAGGAGGAAGAAGCAGCGGATGTGGTTGATGGGGCAGTTGTTGGTTGTTGAGGTCCGCTGGTCCGCATTTCAGCGCAGTGAGATTGCCAGCATAACGGATGTTGATTGCGCAAGTGAGGGTTCATTCATGTAGTACTCAAATTAGTCAAACTTTTTCCCTCTACTGAGTTTTTCTTGCAAATTCTGCAGATAATTTGAGTTGGCTCATCCTTTGCGATGTCAAAAATGGTTCAGGCAAGGCAACCGTTGCCGCCTCTGCGAGCTGCAGACCTGTGACTGCTTCTGACCACAGTTGTAGCTAAGGATTCAGTGCTCTTTGTGCTTGCATCACTCCTTGTCATCTTCCTCCTCCATCTCCTCAGATGATCTCCTTAGCTGCGTGACTCTGGGTTCATACGAACCTCATCATCATCCAATGTGTTATCCCATTCCTCCACCTCAGAGTGACCCTTCTCTTGTTGCCCTGCCAGCACAGTACAGTCTGCATGAGCCTTAGGTATTTGAGTCTCATCAGGATCATCTCCCTACCCGGTGGTTAACGTCTGGTGACGAGGGTCAGGAACTTGCTTGGACCCTTCTTGGTCCTGCCCCGAATCTAACCAAAAAAAATTTTGGGCATCGGTGCAGATGTTTTCCTTCTCTGGACTCTGTGAATGTTTGGAGTACACTTCTGATGCCCATGGTATAGAATGGGTGAACGGTTCTACAGACTCACCCATTTGTGGTTCTCTGCAGTCAGTTGGGCACTTGGACCTTGGACAGTTGTGACGCATAGGGAAGCAAGGGTAATTGGGGTGCCACCTCTGTGGACTGTACTGTGGGTGATGTTGAGGTGAAGGAAGAAGAGGAG
Organism: Phyllobates terribilis; assembly: GCF_046119375.1. NCBI lineage: Eukaryota > Metazoa > Chordata > Amphibia > Anura > Dendrobatidae > Phyllobates > Phyllobates terribilis. The sequence continues at coordinate 119,443,259 of NW_027362772.1, forward strand.
AGGCCACTTGAAGCAGCGCTTGCCATCCATTGGAGCACCTGCTATCTCTTTCCCTCATCAACAAGGCATATGGCTGTGCGGCTGCCAAAGAAAGTGAGTAGATAGCCGGTCCAGTAACAAAAGTTGTCAGTTGTCTTTGGATAGGACATGACGGTGTTGGTTCATTAGTGCTTTCAATAACATTGCCACCTACCACACGTATACCTTGAACACCAAGCCTTTTCCCCCTTCCACCACGACCTCTCTTTTTCCCACTCATGTCGCTCAGATAATGTGGTAGGAGCACGTTATTAGCAAAAAAAATTCCTCTGCAACATCTCTGCACACAGCGGAATTTCAGCGATACTAAATGACAAGGTAAGATATGTCTTGCTGAATAATGTTAGTACCATAAGAAAATATTTTTTAGTGTGGATGAGGACTGTATAACGCATGATATATTCTCCAAACTATTTCAAAACGAGATGTCCCTGCTGTGTAACGTTAGGGACAGAGGAAAGTATTTTTTTAGTGTGGATGAGGCCTGTATAACATACGAGATATTCTCCAAATTATTTGAAAAAGAGATGTTCCCTGCTGTATAACGTTAGGAACAGAAGAAAGTATTTCTTATATTGTGGATGAGGCCTGTATAACATATGATGTATTCTCCAAACGATTTCAAACTCAGATCTAGTTTGCTGTATCTCGTTAGTCACAGCATAAATTGATATTTTTACTCTGCATAAGCTCTGCGCTGATTTTCACCACCACAAAAGGGCTAGGTGGCATCAGGCAGACTGTATTACGTTTATCACAGAAAAAAATATTTTTTGGACTCTGGGTAGCTACAGAATATTTATTTTTTTTTTACTGTGCATACAGCTGAATTTCACCCCCAAAAAATGACAAGGCGGGCTGCTATAGCTTGTGCTATCAAATTACCAAATGAAAAAAAGATAGATTTTTGTACACTTCACTCAGGAACTCTGCATACAGCTGAATTTCAACCAAACAAAATGAAAAGGTGGGCAAGTAGGGCTTTCTTGCTTGCTGTATCACATTAGCAAGTGAAAAAATAGATTGAAGGTATACTAGTGCATAGAGCATAATACAAACAGTGCACAACACAGTTCTATGACATTGGCCCTGCTAGTTTTGTCTGGATCTCAGTAATAGCACAAAAAAAAAATCGGCTTGAAGGTCGATTTTCACAGACACACAGGACACTAGTTATCTAAACTATCTGAGTTCCAAGCAACCACCTATCTATCTAGCTAAAATCTCTCAGTTCACAGGAGCAGGGTGCAGAAGCAGCTTCTGTGACCAGTTACATGCATAAAATGGGGCTCAGAAAACATGGCCGCTCTTTATATAGAGAGATCATGTGATTTTAGCAGCCAATGGCACAAGCCCTTGTGTCTGGACAATGTGGATACTTCCTGCACTCTGATTGGCTAGCCGCGATTTGCACACATAAAGTAAGAGAAAAAAAATTGTGCTTGTGTCTGCTCTCCCCCAGCCCCTCCCCTTATCAAACACGTCCCCCAGCTCATCATATACAAGCAGTATGTTAGGCAAAGCGTTAAAAACACTTCAGTTGCACTGCAATAATTTTCCCTTGCTTGCTCGTCAAATGTTATCGATTTTTGCCGATTGTAAGAAAAAATGCTCGTGTTTCCAATCACGAATTCGAATTTAACTTTTGAGATTGGAATTCGAACATATTCGCTCAACACTATTCATGATTACAAGCAGGAACTATACTGCATATATACAGTGGTGGCCAAAAGTATTGGCACCTCTGCAATTCTGTCAGATAATACTCAGTTTTTTCCTGAAAATGATTGCAATCACAAATTCTTTGGTATTATTATCTTCATTTAATTTGCTTGCAAGGAAAAAACACAAAAGAGAATGAAGCAAAAATCAAATCATTGATCATTTCACACAAAATTCCAAAAATGGGCCAGACAAAAGTATTGGCACCCTCAGCCTAATACTTGATTGCACAACCTTTAGCCAAAATAACTGCGAACAACCGCTTCCGGTAACCATCAATGAGTTTCTTACAATGCTCTGCTGGAATTGTAGACCATTCTTCTTTGGCAAACTGCTCCAGGTCCCTGATATTTGAAGGGTGCCTTCTCCAAACTGCTATTTTGAGATCTCTCCACAGGTGTTCTGTGGGATTCAGGTCTGGACTCATTGCTGGCCACCTTAGAAGTCTCCAGTGCTTTCTCTCAAACCATTTTATAGTGCTTTTGGAAGTGTGTTTTGGGTCAATGTCCTGCTGGAAGACCCATGACCTCTGAGGGAGACCCAGCTTTCTCACACTGGGCCCTATATTATGCTGAAAAATTTGTTGGTAGTCTTCAGACTTCATAATGCCATGCACACGGTCAAGCAGTCCAGTGCCACAGGCAGCAAAGCAACCCCAAAACATCAGGGAACCTCCGCCATGTTTGACTGTAGGAACCGTGTTCTTTTTTTGAATGCCTCTTTTTTTTCCTCTACACTCTATGTTGATGCTTTTTGCAAAAAAGCTCTACTTTTGTCTCATCTGACCAGAAAACATTCTTCCAAAACGTTTTAGGCTTTCTCAGGTAAGTTTTGGCAAACTCCAACCTGGCATTTTTATGTCTCGGGGTAAGAAGTGGGGTCATCCTGGGTATCCTACCATACAGTCCCTTTTCATTCAGACGCCGACGGATAGTACGGGTTGACACTGTAGTACTCTTGGACTGCAGGGCAGCTTGAACTTGTTTGGATGTTAGTCGAGGTTCTTTATCAACCATCCGCACAATCTTGCGTTGAAATCTCTCGTCAATTTTTCTTTTCCGTCCACATCTAGGGAGGTTAGCCACAGTGCCATGGGCTTTAAACTTCTTGATGATACTGGGCACGGAAGACACAGGAACATTCAGTTCTTTGGAGATGGACTTGTAGCCTTGAGATTGCTCATGCTTCCTCACAATTTGGTTTCTCAAGTCCTCAGACAGTTCTTTGGTCTCCTTTCTTTTCTCCATGCTCAATGTGGTACACACAATGACACAGGACAGAGGTTGAGTCAACTTTAATCCATGTTAACTGCCTGCAAGTGTGATTTAGTTATTGCCAACACCTGTTAGGTGCCACAGGTAAGTTACAGGTGCTGTTAATTACACGAATTATAGAAGCATCACATGATTTTTCAAACAGTGCCAATACTTTTGTCCACCCACTTTTTTAGATTTAGTGTGGAATTGTATCCAATTTGGCTTTAGGACAATGCTTTTGTGTTTTTTCATTGAAGACAAATTAAATGAAGATAATAATACCAAAGAATTTGTGATTGCAATCATTTTCAGGAAGAAACTGAGTATTATCTGACAGAATTGCAGGGGTGACAATACTTTTTGCCACCACTGTATGTCAAATTGAATATTTGCATGATTGGAACCATATAAAATAAGGAATGTGTATTCCCATCTTGTAGCAGTTCTGTTTGATTTTAATTTGGATTATTTGGATATATATATATATATATATATATATATAAATATGTATATATATATATATATATATACAGTCATATGAAAAAGTTTGGGCACCCCTATTAATCTTAAGCTTAATGTTTTATAAAAATTGGTGTTTTTGCAACAGCTATTTCAGTTTGATATATGTAATAACTGTTGGACACAGTAATGTTTCTGCCTTGAAATGAGGTTCATTGTACTAACAGAAAATGTGCAATCTGCATTCAAACAAAATTTGACAGGTGCATAAGTATGGGCACCCTTATCATTTTCTTGTTTTAAATACTCCTGCCTACTTTTTACTGACTTACTAAAGCACTTTTTTTGGTTTTGTAACCTCATTGAGCTTTGAACTTTATAGCCAGGTGTATGCAATCATGAGAAAAGCTACTTAAAGTGGCCACTTGCAAGTTGTTCTCCTGTTTGAATCTCCTCTGAAGAGTGGCATCATTGGCTCCTCAAAACAACTGTCAAATGATCTGAAAACAAAGATTATTCAACATAGTTGTTCAGGGGAAGGATACAAAAAGCTGTCTCAGAGATTTAACCTGTCAGTTTCCACTGTGAGGAACATAGTAAGGAAATGGAAGAACATAGGGACAGTTCTTGTTAAGGCCAGAAGTGGCAGGCCAAGAAAAACATCAGAAAGGTAGAGAAGAAGAATGGTGAGATCAGTCAAGGACAATCCTCAGACCACCTCCAGAGAGCTGCAGCATCAACTTGCTGCAGATGGTGTCACTGTGCATCGGTCAACTATACAACGCACTTTGCACAAGGAGAAGCTGTATGGGAGAGTGATGCGAAAGAAGCCGTTTCTGCAAGCACACCACAAACAGAGTCGGCTGAGGTATGCAAAAGCACATTTGAAGAAGCCTATTTCTTTTTGGAAGAAGGTCCTGTGGACTGATGAAACCAAGATTGAGTTATTTGGTCATACAAAAAGGCGTTATGCATGGTGGCAAAAAAACACAGCATTCCAAGAAAAACACTTGCTACCCACAGTAAAATTTGGTGGAGGTTCCATCATGCTTTGGGGCTGTGTGGTCAATGCCGGCACTGGGAATCTTGTTAAAGTTGAGGGACGCATGGATTCCACTCAGTATCAGCAGATTCTTGGCAATAGTGTTCAAGAATCAGTGATAAAGTTGAAGTTACACAGTGGATGGATCTTTCAGCAAGACAATGATCCAAAACACCGCTCCAAATCTACTCAGGCATTCATGCAGAGGAACAATTACAATGTTCTGGAATGGCCATCCCAGTCCCCAGACCTGAATATCATTGAACATCTGTGGGATCATTTGAAGAGGCTGTCCATGCTCGGCGACCATCAAACTTAACTGAACTGGAATTGTTTTGTAAAGAGGAATGGTCAAAAATACCTTCATCCAGGAGCCAGGAAATCATTAAAAGCTACAGGAAGCGACTAGAGGCTGTTATTTTTGCAAAAGGAGGATCTACTAAATATTAATGCCACTTTTCTGGTGAGGTGCCCATACTTATGCACCTGTCAAATTTTGTTTGAATGCAGATTGCACATTTTCTGTTAGTACAATAAACCTCATTTCAAGGCAGAAACATTACTGTGTCCAACAGTTATTACATATATCAAACTGAAATAGCTGCTGCAAAAACACCAATTTTTATAAAACATTAAGCTTAAGATTAATAGGGGTGCCCAAACTTTTTCATATGACTGTATATATATATATATATACATACAGGACACACCTTCTCATTTAAAGATTTTTCTGAATTTTCATGACTTTAATAATTGTACATTCACACTGAAGGCATCAAAACTATGAATTAACACATGTGGAATTATACACTTAACAAAAACGTGTGAAACAACTGAAAATATGTATTATATTCTTGGTTCTTCAAAGTAGCCACTGTTAGAACCTTGCTCTTAGGTTTTTTCCTTTGCTGGTCACATGACCTTGTTGGCCTATTTAATCCTGCTCCGCCCTTCTGGCTTTGCTGGACTTCATTGTATAACTACTTTCTAGCTAGCCTGTGCTCTGTATCTAACTCTGTTAGTTTGCTTGGTCTATGGACCTCTATGTTCTATATATTTTGTTTGTTCATCTGTCTGCTACTATTTCTGTTAGGAGGTGTCCCATTTTCCTCCCAGTCCTTAGTACTTGTAGGGATTCCTTCCCCACATCTATAGGTCTCCATACAGACTAGCTTAGGACTTTAGCAGGTCTGATCGCAGGATCAGGTTCCCTGTTACATCGTAGGGATTCAGCTGAGTTCAATCGTAGGGACAGATCTCCTCTCTTTCCTTAGCTCTGGTAGCAGAACATAACAGTAAGTCCAGCCTGCAAATTCTCTAAGGAAAGATTTTTCTGTTCCATCATGGTGTCGGTTCAGGATTTGGCTCATCGCCTGCAGGGACTCTCTCTGGAGGTGGCCGAGCTCCGTCAGCACGTGAGTAACTGTCCTGGGGCACATTTCTTGGAGCCTAAGGTATGTTTGCCGGATTTATTTTTTGGTGAACACCGAGAATTTTTTTCATTTAAAAATGCTTGCTTATTGTATTTTCGTTTGAGACCCAAGTCCTCTGGGGATGAATCCCAGTGCATAGGGTTCATAATGTCACTTTTGCGCAAAGAGCCTCAGGAGTGGGCCTTTTCTTTGCAACCTAGTGATACATGCTTCAGATCAGTGGATAGTTTTTTTTCTGCTTTGGGACTATTATATGATGATCCTGACCGTGTCGCATCAGCTGAGACTGAGTTGAGACGTTTGAAACAGGGATCAGGTAATGTGGAAAAATATTGTACTCATTTCCGTCGATGGTCTACTCAAACAGGGTGGAACGATTCTGCTCTGAAAAGTCTATTTCTTGCTGGGCTCAATGAAAGGGTTAAAGACCTGCTAATTGCTTATCCTACACCTGAAGATTTGCAACAGGCTATGCAATTAGCTATACGGGTGGATAGGAGACTGCGTGCAAGGGTTAATGAGAGCAAATCCTCTGCTATGTCAGTTTCTGGTTATGAGAATGTGTGTACTAACAGTGGTGAACCGATGGAGATTGGATCGGTGGCACCTCGCTCTCAAGAAAAAGACCGTCGATTTTCTGAAGGCTTGTGTTTCTATTGCGGAAAATCTGGTCATTTGATTAAAGGCTGTGAGCTTCGTATGAAGAAAGAAAAAAAAATGTTCAGTCATGCCCGTATTGCCTGTTTAAATTCCAAGGGTGTATTTTTAGCTGCTTCCACGATTGCTCAGGAAAAATTAATGGAATTTCGGGTGTTTGTTGATTGTGGGTCTACTCTGAATGTAATTGATGGGGGATTCTTGGAAAGACTCAATTTAAAACCCGAACCTTTATCATCCCCCATTGCTGTGGTTTCTGTGGATGGTTCCCCTTTGAAGAATATTACTCTCAAGGTCTGTGAATTTCCTCTCACTATTAATGGTGTTCACCATGAGAAATTGGATTTGGTAGTTTTGAATAACTTGCCTTCTCCAGTAATATTGGGATTGCCCTGGTTAAAATTTCACAATCCTGTACTGGATTGGTCTACCAGTGAAATTAAATCCTGGAGCCATAAATGTTATGACAAGTGTTGTAACGGGCGTATTGCAGCTTTGGATAGGGGAGAATTGCCTGTTCCTATTCAGGATTTTTGGAGAGTTTTTTCTGAGAAGGAATCGCAGGTTTTGCCTCCCCATAGAGACTATGATTGTTCTATTGAATTTGTCCCTGGAGCGACTCTTCCTAAAAGTCGTTTATTTAACCTTACTATTCCTGAGAGGAAGGCTTTGGAGGAATACATACAGACAAGTTTGGCAGCCGGTCACATTAGGCCCTCTAAGTCTCCTGTGGCGGTTGGATTTTTTTTTGTAAAAAAAAAGGACGGCGGTTTACGTCCTTGTCTGGATTTTCGTGAGATTAACAAAATTACTGTACGCAATCCTTACCCACTGCCATTGATTCCTGGTCTGTTTAACCAGTTAATGGGGGCCAAGTGGTTCTCTAAAATTGACCTTAAGGGGGCATACAATCTGTTGCACATGAAGGAGGGTGACGAATGGAAGACTGCTTTTAACACTCCTGTGGGTCATTTTGAGAACCTGGTTATGCCTTTGGGTCTTACTAATGCTCCTGCATTTTTTCAGAATCTTATTAATGACATCCTTAGACCTTTGATCGGCAAAAATGTGGTTGTGTATTTGGATGACATTTTGATTTATTCGCCGGATCTGGAATCTCATTGGCGGAGCGTACGTGAGGTATTACAGTTATTAATGGACAATTCGCTTTTTGCTAAGCTGGAGAAATGTGAGTTCGCTGTACAGAGAATTAGTTTTTTGGGTTACATTATCTCCAGCGAAGGTTTTGAGATGGACCCGGTTAAAGTTCAAGCTGTACAGGAATGGCCTAGGCCTATTGGTTTGAAATCGATACAGAGGTTTTTGGGTTTCGCCAATTATTACAGAAAATTCATAAAAAATTTTTCTAGTATTGTCAAACCTCTGACCGATCTCACCAGGAAAGCTGCTGATGCGGTTCAGTGGTCTTCTGAGGCCATTGAAGCTTTTGTGTATCTCAAGGAGAGGTTCACCTCTGCTCCCATCCTTATGCAGCCTGATGTGACTAAGCCGTTTTTGGTTGAGGTTGATGCTTCCTCTGTGGGGGTTGGCGCAGTGTTGTCTCAGGATAACGGGGATGGATTACATCCCTCTTCCTTTTTTTCAAAAAATTTTTCGGAGACTGAACTGAATTACGATATTGGTAATCGGGAATTATTGGCTATTAAACTCGCATTTGAACACTGGCGCCACTTCTTGGAAGGTGCGGAATTTCCCGTTCAGGTTCTTACGGATCATAAAAATCTGATATATCTTGATGCTGCCAAGCGCCTGAATGCCCGTCAGGCTAGGTGGGCACTGTTTTTCTCGCGGTTTAATTTCTCCGTTACTTACATCCCTGGTACTAAGAATGTTAAGGCGGATGCCTTGTCTCGCAGTTTTTCTCCCATAGTCGGTGCTGAGAAAGAGGAGAACATTTTACAAGAAGGTGTTGTGATAGCTGCTTTGGACTCCGTTTTGGAAGATGAGATTCTTAAAGCACAGGAGAATGCCCCATCTAACACTCCTCATGGGAGGTTGTTTGTGCCTGGGACCTTTAGGAGAGATTTGTTTGTTGAGTGTCACGAATCTCGGTTGGCAGGTCATCCCGGAATCTCTGAGACCAAGAGACTGGTGGGTCGCAGTTTTTGGTGGCCTGGATGGCAGAAGGAAGTCATTAAGTGGGTGCGTCAATGTACTATAAGTGCTAGATCTAAGTCCTCACATACTCCTGCTGCGGGGTTGCTTTGTCCTTTGGAGGTTCCCAGTGCTCCTTGGACACATTTGGCTATGGACTTTATAACTGACCTTCCCCCCTCTGAGGGTTTTACTGTCATCTGGGTGGTCGTGGACCGTTTTAGCAAGATGTGTCACTTGGTTCCCTTCGTCAAACTGCCCTGCGCTAAGACTCTCGCTAAGGCCTTTGTCAAGGAAATTGTCAGACTTCATGGTGTTCCTACTGACATTGTTTCTGATAGGGGTCCTCAGTTCGTGGCTCGTTTTTGGCGTGCCTTTTGTGACAGGTTGGGAGTTCATTTGTCGTTCTCGTCCGGATATCATCCTGAATCTAATGGCCAGACAGAAAGGAAAAACCAGGATGTTGAGCAGTTCTTGCGTTGTTTTGTGGCAGACAATCAAGAGGGGTGGTCTGAGTTTCTGCCACTTGCTGAATTTGCTCTGAACAATCATACATCTTCTTCTGCTGGTTGTTCGCCTTTTTTTTGTTGTTCTGGGAGACATCCGTCGTTTGGGTCGTTCTCCAAGTTGGGATCTGCCGTGCCTGAGGAGGAGAATTTTTCCGGTGATTTGGAGAGAGTTTGGACGGATGTGCGTGGTAATCTTCAGGAGGCCAACAGAAAATCTAAAGACTACTTTGATAGGAAACGACAGGAGGTTTTGTTCGCTGTTGGTGACATGGTCTGGTTGTCCTCTAGGAATCTGCGGTTGAGGATTCCTTCTAAGAAATTGGGTCCCAAGTTTGTAGGGCCCTTTAAGGTGCTTCAGGTTGTCAACCAATCTGCTGTTAGGTTGGAGGTTCCTACCTCCTGGAGAATTAATCCGGTATTTCATGTCTCTCTGTTAAAAAAAGCTGTTGTGTCGGATGGTGACGCCTCTGCCTCTGTTCCTCCGGTGGTGGAGGACGGGGAATATGAAATTTCTCGCATCCTTAACTCTAGACGGAATAGAGGTAGTTTGCAGTATCTTGTGGCCTGGAAAGGTTTCGGACCCGAGGATAACTCTTGGGTGAGGTCAGATGATGTTTCCGCGTCCAGACTTATCAGAGCGTTTCACAGGAGATTTCCTGATAAGCCTGGTCCTAGGGGATCCGGAGGATCCTCTTAGAAGGGGGGGTACTGTTAGAACTTTGCTCTTAGGTTTTTTCCTTTGCTGGTCACATGACCTTGTTGGCCTATTTAATCCTGCTCCGCCCTTCTGGCTTTGCTGGACTTCATTGTATAACTACTTTCTAGCTAGCCTGTGCTCTGTATCTAACTCTGTTAGTTTGCTTGGTCTACGGACCTCTATGTTCTATATATTTTTTTTGTTATTCTGTCTGCTACTATTTCTGTTAGGAGGTGTCCCATTTTCCTCCCAGTCCTTAGTACTTGTAGGGATTCCTTCCCCACATCTATAGGTCTCCGTACAGACTAGCTTAGGACTTTAGCAGGTCTGATCGCAGGATCAGGTTCCCTGTTACATCGTAGGGATTCAGCTGAGTTCAATCGTAGGGACAGATCTCCTCTCTTTCCTTAGCTCTGGTAGCAGAACATAACAGCCACCTTTTACTTTGATGACTGCTTTGCACACTCTTGGCATTCTCTTGTTGAGCTTCAAGAGGTAGTCACCGGAAATGGTTTTCGCTTCACAGGTGTGCCCTGTCAGGTTTAATAAGTGGGATTTCTTGCCTTATAAATGGGGTTGGGACCATCAGTTGTGTTGTGCAGAAGTCTGGTGGATACACAGCTGATAGTCCTACTGAATAGACTGTTAGAAGGTTAGTCAGTCCGAAAAATTAGGCAAACTTTGATAGTGTCCCCAAGTGCAGTTGCAAAAACCATCAAGCGCTACAAAGAAACTAGCTCACATGAGGACCACCCCAGGAAAGGAAGACCAAGAGTCACCTCTGCTTCTGAGTATAAGCTTATCCAAGTCACCAGCCTCAGAAATCGCAGGTTAACAGCAGCTCAGATTAGAGACCAGGTCAATGCCACACAGAGTTCTAGCAGCAGACACATCTCTACAACAACTGTTAAGAGGAGACTTTGTGCAGCAGGCCTTCATGGTAAAATAACAGCTAGGAAACCACTGCCAAGGACAAGCAACAAACAGAAGAGACCTGTTTGGGCCAAAGAACACAAGGAATGGACATTAGACAAGTGGAAATCTGTGCTTTGGTCTGATGAGTCCAAATTTGAGATCTTTGGTTCCAACCACTGTGTCTTTTGCACGAATAACAATAAACTTGAAAAAGGACAAATAAAGAACAATCTCACCAATATGTCCATGTCTGAGGGATGAGGTCCTTAAAGCACACCTGTCAGCAGGATTGTGCTCAGTAAACCACATACACTGCCATGTAGGTGCCGTTACACAGAGTAGAATTATACCTTTATTGATGAAATCCGTGCTATGGTTCTTTTAAAATCTTTAATTTTATTTCTGACATAAAGTGATGCTCGTGCTTTGGGGTGGGCCTTTGGGAAGGGGCTTTAACTGTTGCTCTGCTTATGTATTCACATTTCTGCCTTCTGACAGGTCACTGTGCATTCAGTGACCTGCCTACTTTTTTAAATACTGCTTATGTAATTTTTATGCCAAACCTGAAATTTGCATGCACCAAAATGGGCCCCTTCACTGCCAGCGCCTGCGCAGAAGAGTGTATTCCATGATCTTCTGCGCAGGCGCGTCACTGCCGACGCCTGCACAGAAGATCACAGAATACACTAATCTATGATGTTCCTCGCAGGCGCAAGTGAGTCACGGAGACTCGTGAGAGGGAGGATCGTGGAGGTATTTCAATGCGCAGGCTCGAAATTACAGCACTGCACCAGGACACTGTGACTCGCAGGGGAGGGGGTACAATGATAATAAAGAGAGGAGATGGGGATTCCTTATGGGCCCGGGGCCTTGAGCAATCATGACAGTAGAGTCATAATATAAGATTTCAAAACATCAAAACTATTAATATGAGGCATACAGGTATGAATAGATTTACATTTCTATCACCTGTATGCCCATATTAATATGTTCGTTACGTCCTAGGGGACGAGAGATTCCCTTCTAACTCATCTTGGATGTCGGCTCTATTCAGGCGGTGTTGGCACTGAGTCTCCTGGGGATCACATAACATTGTTATGTCATGTGATCCCTGTAGCCAATCAGTGTTAGCTTCACTCTCTCTGCCTTCAGAAGCATCACATGCCATAGTTTTCAGACAATGACACACTTTTTTCCTCCAAAATTTTGGAGAAAAGTAGGGGGTGCGTCTTATAGGCCATATAATACATTGGGGGTGGAGTGGCGGCGGAGGAGCGAGGCACAGGCAGTAGCCGCACATGTGCCCTTTACTAAAGAGAAAGAATATTCACTCCTCTCCACACCCATGGGAGTGGAGAGGAGTGAATATTCATTCTCCTTAATAGCATGCTCAGTCAGTCACAGCCGTCGGCTCTTGCAGCGGCCCAGTGATCCTGTGTGTCCGCTATTAGAGAGTAGGAATATTCTCTCCTCCCCACTCCCATGGGCGTGGAGACAAGTGAATATTCATTCTCCTTAGTAGTGGGCACACGTGATTGCCAAGCCGCAGCAAGAGCCGCGGCTGCGATTGACAGTGTGCGCTATTAAAAAAAATGAATATGCACTGCTTTCCACGCTCGTAGTCCCGGTGTGGAGAGGAGTGAATATCCCTGTTAGAACCCTCCTGTTAGTTCTTTTTCTATTTTGTTGGTCACATGACTTTCTGCCTATATAATCCAGCTCCGCCCTTCTGGCCTTGCTGGACTTCAGTGTTACATTTAATCTTAAGCTAGCCAGGTGCCTTGTACCTAACTCTGTAGTTTGCTTGGTCTTTGGACCACTAGTACTTTTTGTTTGTTTATCTTTGCTCTGCTACAATTTCTGCTAGGAGGTGTCCAGCTATATCCCAGTCCTTATTTCTTGTAGGGACCCCTCCCTTATATCTATAGGTCTGCGTTCAGACTAGCCAAGGACTTAGGCGGGTCTGTTCACAAGGAACAGGTCCCCCGCTGCATCGTAGGGAATCAGCTTAGTCCTATTGTAGGGACAGTTTTCCTTTCTTTCCTTAGTGCTTGTAGCAGTTCATAACAGTAAGTCCAGCCCAAAATAAAACACTGTAAGGAAAGTAATCCAGATATCAGCATGGTGTTGGTTCAGGAGTTGGCTCAACGCCTGCAGGGACTGTCTTTGGAGGTGGCCGAGCTCCAGCAACACGTGAGTAGCTGTCCTGGAGCGCATTTTGTCGAACCGAAGGTAGGACTGCCAGATTTTTTTTATGGTAAACAGCAAGATTTTTTTTCCTTTAAAAACGCTTGTTTATTATATTTTCATTTAAGACCCAGATCCTCGGGGAATGAATCACAGCGCATTGGTTTATAATGTCTCTTTTGCGCAAAGATCCACAGGGATGGGCCTTTTCTCTACAACCTAATGATCCGTGTTTTAGATCTGTGGAAGATTTTTTTTCTGCTATGGGGTTGTTGTATGATGATCCTGATCGAGTCTCATCTGCTGAAACGGAATTAAGACGTTTGAAGCAGGGATCAGGTGATGTGGAAAATTATTGTACATACTTCAGAAGATGGTCGGCCGAAGTGGAATGGAATGACTCAGCATTAAAATGTCTGTTTCTTGCTGGTCTAGGTGAAAGGGTTAAGGATCTGCTGATTGCCTTCCCAAAACCTGGAACCTTGCAGGAGGCAATGCAATTAGCTATATGTGTGGACAGGAGACTGCGTGCTAGGATTAATGAAGAGAAATCTACTGCTATGGCAGCTCCTAGTTTTCAGAGGGTCTGCTTGGAAGGTGGAGAACCAATGGAGATTGGGGCGATGTCACCTCACTCTCAGGAAAAAGACCGCAGGTTTGCTAAGAGATTATGCTTTTATTGCGGTAAATCTGACCATTTTATTTAGAACTGTGTGCTTCGTTTGAACAAAGAAAAGAAAAAAGAGGTCAGTTATGCCCGTATAGCTTGTTTAAACTCAAAAGGAGTATTTCTTTCTGGAAGCACCTCATTCCAGGAGTAGTTGATTGAATTTCGGGTATTTGTGGATTGTGGTTCTACACTCAATGTGATTGATAAGGGATTTGTGGAAAAATTTAAATTAGAATCCAAACTTTTGTCATCTCCTATTTCTGTGGTTGCTGTTGATGGCTCTCCCTTGAAATGTATTGCTCACAAGGTTTTTGAATTTCCCCTCGCCATTAATGGTATTCGCCAAGAGAATTTGGATTTAGCAGTATTAAATAATTTGCCTTCTCCAGTGGTTTTGGGGTTACCTTGGTTTAAATTGCACAATCCTGTACTGGACTGGTCTACCCATGAAATTAAGTCTTGGAGTCCTAAGTGTCATGATAAATGTTGCAACGGTCGCATTGCTGCTGTGGAAAGAAGGGAATTACCTGTACCTATTCAGGATTTTTGGAAGTTTTTTTCTGAGGAGGAGTCGCAAGTTTTGCCTCCTCATAGGGACTATGATTGCACCATTGAGTTTGTTCCTGGAGCTACTCTTCCCAAGAGTCATTTATTTAATCTGACTATCCCTGAGAGAAAGGCCCTGGAAGAATACATACAGACAAGCTTGGCCGCCGGTCACATTAGACCTTCTAAGTCTCCTGTGGCTGTTGGATTTTTTTTTGTAAAAAAAAAGGACGGCGGTTTACGTCCATGTCTGGACTTTCGCAAAATTAATAAAATTACCGTACGCAATTCCTACCCACTGCCATTAATTCCTGACTTGTTCAACCAGTTAGTGGTTCTCTAAAATTGATCTCCGGGGGGCATACAATTTGTTACGTATGAAGGAAGGTGATGAATGGAAAACTGCTTTTAACACTCCGGTGGGTCATTTTGAGAATCTGGTTATGCCTTTTGGTCTTACCAATGCACCAGCGTTTTTTCAGAACCTTATTAATGACATCCTAAGACCGTTGATTGGTAAGAATGTGGTGGTGTATTTGGATGACATTTTGATTTATTCGCCGGATCTGGAGTCTCATTGGCAGAGCATACGTGAGGTATTGCAGTTGTTAAGTGACAATTCGCTTTTTGCTAAGCTGGAGAAATGTGAGTTCGCTGTGCAGAGAATTAGTTTTTTGGGCTACATTATCTCCAGCGAGGGCTTTGAGATGGACCCGGTGAAGGTTCAGGCGGTGCAGGAACGGCCTAGGCCTATTGGTTTGAAATCGATACAGAGATTTTGGGGTTTTGCCAATTATTACAGAAAATTCATTAAGAATTTTTCTATAATTGTTAAGCCGCTGACCGATCTCTCTAGGAAAGGTGCGAATACGGTTCAGTGGACTACGGAGGCCATTGAAGCTTTTGTGCATCTCAAGGAGAGGTTCAGTTCTGCCCCCATCCTTATGCAGCCTGATGAGACCAAGCCTTTTTTGGTCGAGGTTGATGCTTCTTCGGTGGGGGTCGGGGCTGTTTTGTCTCAGGAAAACAAGGATGGAGTACATCCCTGTGCCTTTTTTTCAAAAAAATTTTCTGAGACCGAACTTAATTACGATGTTGGTAATCGGGAATTGGTGGCTATTAAACTCACATTTGAACATTGGCATCATCTCTTGGAAGGTGCTAAATTTCCCATTCAGGTTTTTACTGATCATAAGAATCTGATCTATCTTGATGCTGCCAAGCGCTTGAATGCCCATCAGGCTAGGTGGGCACTTTTTTTTCGCGGTTTAATTTTTCTGTTACTTACATCCCGGGTACCAAGAATGTAAAAGCTGATGCTTTATCTCGCAGCTTTTCTCCCATGATTGGTACCGAGGAGGAAGAGAGCATTTTACAGGAAGGTGTTGTGATAGCAGCATTGTACTCTGTTTTGGAAGATGGGATTTTGAAAGCCCAGGAGGTTGCCCCATCTAACACTCCCCATGGGAGGTTGTTTGTGCCTTGGAACTTTAGGAGAGATTTGTTTGTGGAGTGTCATGAGTCTCGGTTGGCAGGTCATCCAGGAATTTCTGAGACTAAGAGACTTGTAGGTCGCAGTTTTTGGTGGCCTGGGTGGCAGAAGGAAGTCATTAAGTGGGTGCATCAATGTACTGTGGGTGCTAGATCTAAGTCTTCACATGCTCCTGCTGCGGGGTTGCTTTGCCCTCTGGAGGTTCCTAGTGCACCTTGGACGCATCTTGCTATGGATTTTATTACTGACCTTCCTGCCTCTGAGGGTTACACTGTCATCTGGGTGGTCTTGGACCGTTTTAGCAAGATGTGTCACTTGGTTCCTTTCATCAAACTGCCCTGCGGTAAGACACTCGCTAAGGCTTTTGTTAAGGAAATTGTCAGACTCCATGGCGTTCCTACTGACATTGTTTTCCGATAGGGGACCTCAGTTCGTGGCTCGTTTTTGGTGTGCCTTTTGTGATAGGTTGGGAGTTCATTTGACATTTTCATTTGGATATCATCCTAAGTCTAATGGACAGACAGAAAGAAAGAACCAGGATGTTGAACAGTTTTTGCGTTGTTTTGTGGCTGACAATCAAGAGGGGTGGTCTGAGTTTCTGCCACTTGCTGAATTTTCACTTAACAACCATACATCCTCTTCTGCTGGGTATTCTCCTTTTTTTTGTTGTACTGGGAGACATCCGTCGTTTGGGTCATTCTCCAAATTGGTATCGGCTGTGCCGGAGGAGGAGAATTTTTCCGGTGATTTGGAGAGAGTTTGGACAGATGTACGTTGTAACCTTCAAGAGGCTAACGAAAAATCTAAGAGGTACTTTGACAGGAAACGTCAAGAGGTTTTGTTTACGGTTGGTGACATGGTTTGGTTGTCCTCTAAGAATCTGCGGTTGAGGATTCCTTCTAAGAAATTGGGCCCGAAATTTGTAGGGCCGTTTAAGGTACTTCAGGTAGTTAACCAATCTGCTGTTAGGTTGGAGGTTCCCACCTCCTGGAAGATAAATCCGGTGTTTCATGTTTCCTTATTGAAAAAAGCTGAGGTTTCGGATAGGGACGCCACTTTCTCTTTTCCTCCGGTGGTGGAAGATGGTGAACATGAAATTTCTCGCATTCTTAATTCTAGATGGCATAGAGGGAGATTGCAGTATCTCTCTCGCTTGGAATGGTTTCGGTCCCCGAGGATAACTCCTGGGTAAAGGCGGATGATGTCTCTGCTCCTAGACTTGTCAGAGCGTTTCACAGAGGGTTTCCTCATAGACTTGGGCCTGGAGGATCCGGAGGATCCTCATAGAAGAGGGGGTACTGTTAGAACCCTCCTGTTAGTTCTTTTTCTATTTTGTTGGTCACATGACTTTCTGCCTATATAATCCAGCTCCGCCCTTCTGGCCTTGCTGGACTTCAGTGTTACATTTACTCTTAAGCTAGCCAGGTGCCTTGTACCTAACTCTGTAGTTTGCTTGGTCTTTGGACCACTAGTACTTTTTGTTTGTTTGTCTTTGCTCTGCTACAATTTCTGCTAGGAGGTGTCCAACTATATCCCAGTCCTTAGTTCTTGTAGGGACCCCTCCCTTATATCTATAGGTCTGCATTCTGACTAGCCGAGGACTTAGGCGGGTCTGTTCACAAGGAACAGGTCCCCCGCTGCATCGTAGGGAATCAGCTTAGTCCTATTGTAGGGACAGTTTTCTTTTCTTTCCTTAGTGCTTGTAGCGGTTCATAACAATCCCGGCAGCTGATATCAGAGTGTGAGGATGCATGGCAGAGACGCCATGCGCTGCTTACAGGCTGAGATCAGCTGCTTGCTGCAGAACAGGATGCAACATAGGAGCAGAGGAAAGAAAGGTGAGTAGAATTGTTTATTTTTTTCATATGTGCAGTGATGGGGGGGCCATGCATACCAGGATTGGGGATGAGGGGGCTATGCATAACAGGATTGGGGATGAGGGGGACATGCATACCAGTTTTGGTGATGATGGGGCAATGCATGCCAGGATAGGGATCGGGAGCCATGTATACCAGGATGGAGGCCAATCCAATCTTTCCAGGATATGGATGAGGGGCCATGGATACCAAAATGGAGATGGGGGGCAATGCATACCAGGATGGAGATGAGGGGTGTCATGCATACCTGGATCGGGATGAGGGGCCATGTATACCAGGATGAGGATGGGGTGCCATTCTTACCAGGATGGGGATGGGGGCCATGGATACCAGGATGGGGGGCCATGCATAACAGGATAGGATGGGATTCCATGTATATCAGGATGTTGACTCGCCTCTCCCCGCCATCGGAAAATCATATACATCTGGAGGAAATGAGACAGCAACAGCTTTGCAAGTCAGCAGTATATAGTGATGCAATTGATGTGGCCCATGGCCGGACTGGTCCTTATGACTTTTCCAGATTTGCCCTATGGCCAGATCGGTCCTGCAGAGGAGAGTGAATCCAACGCTAACTTGCTACAGCGATCATGTGACATAACAATGTTACGTGAGACCCAGGAGAGCCAGTGCCGACGCTCTCCATGGTTCCAGGGGTATGTGTTGTTATTTTACAAGGGGCAACATAGGACATGAGAAGGGGTTGTCCGAGTAGTGGACAACCCTTTTAAGTGCATAAATAAATTCAGAAAGGTAATTCTAAACATTGGCTGATTGCAATTACAATAATGGGATGATCAGTAGACTGTCCATTATCATCCTAAATTTGTATGGACAGATAGATCTCTCTGTGTCTGTGTCATACTCATCAACTACTTACTTAAAGTTCTTTAAAGGAACAATTGGATAAAATAGCCAGAACAAGAAGCATAATTTGATTTATTTTTGTCTTTTAAATTCCAGAAGGCTACATACTTTCCTTCCAGCAGTTCATATGAACTTTGCATATTTTATTTGTATTAAACTTGTATGAGCTTTCTGAAATATAATGAAAAAGATACTTTGGTAGATGTACAGTACAGACCAAAAGTTTGGACACACCTTCTCATTTAAAGATTTTTCTGTATTTTCATGACTATGAAAATTGTACATTCACATTGAAGGCATCAAAACTATGAATTAACACGTGGAATTATATACTTAACAAAAAAGTGTGAAACAACTGAAAATATGTCTTATATTCTAGGTTCTTCAAAGTAGCCACCTTTTGCTTTGATGACTGCTTTGCACACTCTTGGCATTCTCTTAATGAGCTTCAAGAGGTAGTCCCCTGAAATGGTCTTCCAACAATCTTGAAGGAGTTCCCAGAGATGCTTAGCACTTGTTGGCCCTTTTGCCTTCACTCTGCGGTCCAGCTCACCCCAAACCATCTCAATTGGGCTCAGGTCTAGTGACTGTGGAGGCCACGTCATCTGGCGCAGCACCCCATCATTCTCCTGCTTGGTCAAATAGCCCTTATACAGCCTGGAGGTGTGTTTGGGGTCATTGTCCTGTTGAAAAATAAATGATGGTCCAACTAAATGCAAACCGGATGGAATAGCATGCCGCTGCAAGATGCTGTGGTAGCCATGCTGGTTCAGTATGCCTTCAATTTTGAATAAATCCCCAACAGTGTCACTAGCAAAGCACCCCCACACCATCACACCTCCTCCTCCATGCTTCACGGTGGGAACCAGGCATGTAGAGTCCATCCGATCACCATTTCTGCATCGCACAAAGACACGGTGGTTGGAACCAAAGATCTCAAATTTGGACTCATCAGACCAAAGCACAGATTTCCACTGGTCTAATGTCTATTCCTTGTGTTCTTTAGCCCAAACAAGTCTCTTCTGCTTGTTGCCTGTCCTTAGCAGTGGTTTCCTAGCAGCTATTTTACCATGATGGCCTGCTGCACAAAGTCTCCTCTTAACAGTTGTTGTAGAGATGTGTCTGCTGCTAGAACTCTGTGTGGCATTGACCTGGTCTCTAATCTGAGCTGCTGTTAACCTGCGATTTCTGAGGCTGGTGACTTGGATAAGCTTATACTCAGAAGCAGAGGTGACTCTTGGTGTTCCTTTTCTGGGGCGGTCCTCATGTGAGCCAGTTTCTTTGTAGCGCTTGATGGTTTTTGCAACTACACTTGGGGACACTTTCAAATTTTTCGCAATTTTTAAGACTGACTGACCTTCATTTCTTAAAGTAATGATGGCCACTCGTTTTTCTCTACTTAGCTGCTTTTTTCTTGCCATAATACAAATTCTCACAGTCTATTCAGTAGGACTATCAGCTGTGTATCCACCAGACTTCTGCACAACACAACTGATGGTCCCAACCCCATTTATAAGGCAAGAAATCCCACTTATTAAACCTGACAGGGCACACCTGTGAAGTGAAAACCATTTCCGGTGACTACCTCTTGAAGCTCATCAAGAGAATGCCAAGAGTGTGCAAAGCAGTCATCAAAGTAAAAGGTGGCTACTTTGAAGAACCTAGAATATAAGACATATTTTCTGTTGTTTCCCACTTTTTTGTTAACTATATAATTCCACATGTGTTAATTCATAGTTTTGATGCATTCAGTGTGAATGTACAATTTTCATAGTCATTAAAATTCAGAAAAATCTTTAAATGAGAAGGTGTATCCAAACTTTTGGTCTGTACTGTATAAACCACGTTTGGGTAGAAGCTGTAAATAATTGTCCTGTGTCTTCAAGACCTGCCAGACATTGTGAAGATACAGTGGTGGCCAAAAGTATTGGCACCTCTGCAATTCTGTCAGATAACACTCAGTTTTTTCCTGAAAATGATTGCAATCACAAATTCTTTGGTATTATTATCTTCATTTAATTTGCTTGCAAGGAAAAAACACAAAAGAGAATGAAGCAAAAATCAAATCATTGATCATTTCACACAAAATTCCAAAAATGGGCCAGACAAAAGTATTGGCACCCTCAGCCTAATACTTGATTGCACAACCTTTAGCCAAAATAATTGCGAACAACCGCTTCCGGTAACCATCAATGAGTTTCTTACAATGCTCTGCTGGAATTATAGACCATTCTTCTTTGGCAAACTGCTCCAGGTCCCTGATATTTGAAGGGTGCCTTCTCCAAACTGCCATTTTGAGATCTCTCCACAGGTGGTCTATGGGATTCAGCTCTGGACTCATTGCTGGCCACCTTAGAAGTCTCCAGTGCTTTCTCTGAAACCATTTTATAGTGCTTTTGGAAGTGTGTTTTGGGTCATTGTCCTGCTGGAAGACCCATGACCTCTGAGGGAGACCCAGCTTTCTCACACTGGGGCCTACATTACGCTGAAAAATTTGTTGGTAGTCTTCAGACTTCATAATGCCATGCACACGGTCAAGCAGTCCAGTGCCAGAGGTAGCAAAGCAAACCCAAAACATCAGGGAACCTCCGCCATGTTTGACTGTAGGGACCGTGTTCTTTTCTTTGAATGCCTCTTTTTTTTCCTCTACACTCTATGTTGATGCTTTTTGCAAAAAAAGCTCTACTTTTGCCTCATCTGACAAAAGAATATTCTTCCAAAACGTTTTAGGCTTTCTCAGGTAAGTTTTGGCAAACTCCAACCTAGCATTTTTATGTCTCGGGGTAAGAAGTGGGGTCATCCTGGGTATCCTACCATACAGTCCCTTTTCATTCAGACGCCGACGGATAGTACGGGTTGACACTGTTGTACCCTCGGACTGCAGGGCAGCTTGAACTTGTTTGGATGTTAGTCGAGGTTCTTTATCAACCATCCGCACAATCTTGCATTGAAATCTCTCGTCAATTTTTCTTTTCCGTCCACATCTAGGGAGGTTAGCCACAGTGCCATGGGCTTTAAACTTCTTGGTGATACTGGGCACGGAAGACACAGGAACATTCAGGTATTTGGAGATGGACTTGTAGCCTTGAGATTGCTCATGCTTCCTCACAATTTGGTTTCTCAAGTCCTCAGACAGTTCTTTGGTCTCCTTTCTTTTCTCCATGCTCAATGTGGTACACACAATGACACAGGACAGAGGTTGAGTCAACTTTAATCCATGTTAACTGCCTGAAAGTGTGATTTAGTTATTGCCAACACCTCTTAGGTGCCACAGGTAAGTTACAGGTGCTGTTAATTACACGAATTATAGAAGCATCACATGATTTTTCAAACAGTGCCAATACTTTTGTCCACCCCCTTTTTTAGATTTGGTGTGGAATTGTATCCAATTTGGCTTTAGGACAATTCTTTTATGTTTTTTCACTGAAGACAAATTAAATGAAGATTATAATACCAAAGAATTTGTGATTGCAATCATTTTCAGAAAGAAACTGAGTATTATCTGACAGAATTGCAGGGGTGCCAATACTTTTTGCCACCACTGTACATCAAAAGTCAAAGTAGCAGACCACAGTTCTGCTTTTAGCTACTGCTACTCATCTATATCAGTTTCTCAAGCTTGTTGGGTTTTTCTACTTCTAAGTAGTGAAGGAAAGATAATATATTGAGACCTGGTCTAGTAAGATTAAATTGCTACCCAGTAGGAAGTTGATAGACTGAGCCTTGAGCATTTACTTCTCTTTGTCATATGAAATATAATCAGTAATTTTCAGAGATAAAAACAGCTATTCATTAAAAGAAAGGGCATTCATAGATGCTCAGGTTGTGGGAAAAATTCTCTTCTTTGAATGCTTTGTCTTTTGTTTTTCAAATCTTTGTTAGTCAGAATACAAATAGCAAGAATATAAATCTATGGCTTTGTACAAACATGCAATGGCTCCATAAGCAGATTCATCAGTTCATGAGTAGTGCAATCTTTCATTCATGAGTAATGCAATCTATAACGTGATTATAGTGTTTGTTTACTTGATTAAGTAATGCAATTTTAGAAGCAGTGGCAGTACTATGTGCTCTAGGGCAAAATTTGGACCTGCAGACTTGCACCCTCAGGGGCGGACTTATCATTGGTGTAACGTTTGCAGCCACACAGGGGCCCATGAAGGAGACATGGGCCCTCTCCTAACTGTGTCTGCCAGTGTGCATCTTCTCTTTCCACACAAACTACCACCACCAACATGTTGCTCAGATGCTTGGGCCCCAGTGTTGTTGCCAGAGCTTATAAAGACATGTGTTCACCAAACCAACCAAAAAAGTGTGTGTGTATATACTGTATATATATATTTTTTTTTTGTGGTGTGTACTGTATATATTTATAAAATATGTACATTTTTTTTAGAAAATGCAGCACTAAAATTATTTTCTAAGTAATACCTCTAAATATTAGTCATACTATTACCAAATGACAAATATTATCTACAGCTGATCGCCTTTAGAAAACACCTTCTCTCACTTCTACACGGTGCTAAATGATGAAGAAAAAGTGCTATAATTCTTCTCCGGTGCCATACACACTAATAGTACTTCCCTTTTGTTCCACCCACAATAACAGTATCCCCAAAAATAAAACATACTACAGTAGTGATTTCCTCCTTTGTGACTCCCCTCACATTCAAAATGTCCCCCTCTGAGCCACAATATATTACTAATACTTACAGTATATGCTCTTTTGTGGCCCCAATATAATAGTAAAGTTACCCTTTGTGCCCATATACAGTAGTAATGTCCATCTTTGTGCCCAAATAAAGCAGCAATGACCACCTACTTAGTAGCACCCATTTAGAAGTATTAAACACTTTTCTGCCTCCAAACAGTAATATTGTTCATCTTTTCTGCCGCAATACAGTTAGTATATTCCTAGTTGGCCCCATACATTATTAAGGAATGATGGAATTATTAATGAATAGGGACACAGTGGGAGACATTATTAATAATCCCACTTGTTGTCCCATACATCAATAATGTCCCTCCCTTCCCCAATAATGCAACAAACAAATAATATCCCCCATACACTGAAAATATCACCTATTCTGTTCCCAATACATTGATTTTTCCTATTCTTGGTCCCCATTTACTTATACTTATAATGACCCAAATTCACTTATAATGTCTTCCATATATGTATAATGTCCCTCATTCTAGCCCCCATACACTTAGAATGTCCACCATTCTGACCACCAAATACTTCTAAAGTCCTTCACTCGTATATAATGATACAAATTCTGGTCTCCATACATGTATAATGCCTACTATTCTGGCCCCTATATACTTAGTGCTCCCATACACTGATAACATTCCCCATTCTTGGCTTCTGTATACTTATCCTGACATGTCCGCCATGCTGGCCTCTAAATACTTATAATGTCCCCCATTCACTAATAATTTCCTGCATACATTTATAATGTCCCCCATTCTGGCCTCTGTATTCTTACAATGTCTATATGTACTTATAATTAGTGTTGAGCCACCCCCGTAGTGTTCGAGTTCGGTTCGGTTCGTCGAACACCCGTGTGTTCGCAGAACTGTTCGTCGAACTGTTCGTCGAACACCTTCGAACACCGTTAAAACCAATGGCAGGCAAACAAAAACACATAGAAACACATAGAAAACACCTTCAAAGGTGTCCAAAAGCTGACAAACTGCTCAGAAGACATAACTAACACATGGAAAAGTGACAAGTACATATAGTCATGCGAAAATAAAAGAGGTGGAGGAGTAAAAGGAGGGGGAGACACAGATATAGGCATGTCATGCCCTTCTAAAATCCAAAAAGTGAGAAACCGACACGGCCAGTCCGCTCCTGCCCGTGCCACCTCCGTGTCGCCGGGTTTGTGCCAGAGCCGCGGTGAACCCTGATGGCCAGCCCCCCTCTCCCAATACTGGTGCCTGTCCGCTGGTGGGTCGAGCGAGCCCCCCTGTGGTGGAGGCAGCTCTAAGCTTTTTAATTTAAATTGTCTCTCTAATTTGAATGAATACACTTTAAATCCATTTACAAGGATCTATTGGAGGGCAAGTCTCATGCCAGCAGCCGCGTAATTCCAGCTCCAGTAGCGTCCACTAAAGCTGCTGCAGTTAAAAAGCTTTTATAAGGATCGAGCTCGGCTGTCCACCGCAAGGCATCCTACTGCCAGTCCCAGCCCCTATGCCTTGGGGTGCCTCCTGATGCTCTTCACTGAGTATCCCATAGTCCCAAAGCATTTCCTTTGAAAAAATTAAGTGTCTAAACTACAGGTGGTGTAGCTTGCTTAACAGCCGGGATAATCCGCTGACTAGCAGACACTGCTACTAGGCACAAAGTATTTCCTGGGCTAGATGCAGTTAAAAATTTGTAATTAGATACTCTCGTTGGATGCTGAGAAAGCATTCCATAGAGTCTCCTGGCACGCCATATATGATTCTCTTAAAAAGCTTGGGGTAGGGGTCTAAGGGACCCTTTTATAGCCAAAATCACGGCCCTGT
Organism: Phyllobates terribilis; assembly: GCF_046119375.1. NCBI lineage: Eukaryota > Metazoa > Chordata > Amphibia > Anura > Dendrobatidae > Phyllobates > Phyllobates terribilis. The sequence continues at coordinate 119,468,258 of NW_027362772.1, forward strand.
ATCACAATACGTCACCTAGGCTGAAGATAAATGGAACTGTAGCACCCTGAGGGCTCGGTTGCTACATAGGTATTGCACCTCACCCAGAAGTGTGATATCTCACTCTCAGGTAAGGATGGAGTGTGGATCAGGACCCGACACCTGCATGCATTACACCACATTGCTGTGGGGCAGGGCGACCAATATGCCTCTGAGATGGGCACGACAGTCCCTGTCCCTGGCTGGAGTGGGGGGAGGGAACACTGAGGAAGGGGAACCCTGTAGTGCAGGAGCAGGGAGGAAGCAGTTCCTGGGTGCATTGAGAAGGGAGTATAAAAGGTGGGCACCATCTTAGTTCAGTGCAGAGAAGTCTGAGCAGAAGTGGCAGGGAGCAGGGGCTCTGCATGAGCTCTGCTCCGGAGGTGGGCCTAGTAACAGAGGCCCAGGCCTGGAAGAGGGAGAAGGAAGGAAGAGGAGCGGAGAAGGCTCCAGGAGCGAGGAATGAAGGGATCCCAGGGGTGCGGACGGGCGAGTCGCCACCGCACGCCCGAATCCACCTGCGTGGAGGGGTCAGGCCAAAGGGGGAGACCGGTCCCCGAAACTAGTGGAGGCAGGAAATGACCCTCAGCTAGAAACCGGAGGCTGTGACATTTTATGTGGCGCAGCCTCTCGCTACACCCGCTAGGAAGGCACCACATAGGGTCAGGGAAACTGGCACCAAGTTTACCAAGAGGAGGCCCGAGGCAGCCGGACAGAAGGGTTGGTAAGAAAGGCCAGACAAAGGACACACAAAGGGGGTCCTGTGAAGCGCTCCAAAGTTATCTGGGAGTTGTCTGAGCCCCTCACCTGGTGAGCACAGTACGACGTGGGCAGCCGTTACCTGCAGACGTGGTCTGGATAATAAGAACTGTGAGTAAAGGCCCTGGACTGCATCACTGACTCCGTGTCATTACTGCTGCTGCCCTGCACCATCACCCCCATCCTCCGCATACACTGCCCTGAGGCTATACTCCTCCCGTGGGGAGTTATGCTACGCTCTGCTGCACCCACAACACCAGCCTCAGCGGTCTGCCCTGCAGCGGCGGTTCACTCTGACCGCAATCCACCGGTGGCGTAGTCGGACATTTAAACATCAAAACCACATAAATAGTTCCGCCACTGGTTTGACCAACCTGAGCCACGGAACCGGGTCGCCGCCACGAAGACTACAACCACCAGCATCCACCAAAAAGGGTCCGGCTCCGGGTGTCCCAAGGCCCAGGGGGTGCATCAGAACATTTTCATCACCTTTCACAATCACCAATGGGACAAGGCAGGGATGTCCTCTGTCCCCTCTCTTATACATCCTAGTGACGGAGCACCTACTCTCATCAATTCGCCATAACCCCAATATTAGGTGGATTGAGGTGGGAGGCACCGAGTACAAGTGCTCTCTATTTGCTGATGATGTCCTAGTATATATCACTCAATCACATATATCCATCCATGCTGTTATGGCTGAAATAGATCACTTTGTTACATGGTCAAATTTTAAAATCAATGCAGCGAAGTCTGAGGCCCTCGATGTCTCCCTCCCCAAATCCATATAGGATTCCATCCAGTCCAACTTTCCCTTTGCCTGGCCCTCACAGGGTATCAAATACTTAGGAATTCCTATTCATAGAGACCTCTCCCATCTATGTTATCTTAATTTTGGGCCCTTTATTGAGCAACTCCATACAGACCACGGTTGGCAAGTTAGAACTGTAAGATTCACTACGTGAACCACTGGTGTTTTGTGGAAAAGCCCATGTACACTGCGTTCCAAATTATTATGCAAAAAGTGTTTAGGAGTGATAAGGGAAGAATTTGTTTGTTTGTCAGTTAAACTCATTGATGGTGATGTGTGTCAGGGCTCTTTATATCACTGTAAGCAATTGCAGACACCTGTGCTAATTAGTTTGGCAGGTGTGTCCAATGAAAGGCAAGACTACTTAAGAAGGCTGTCTCACATTATTAAGCAGCCTACATTTTCTGCCAAAATGGGAAAGAAAAAGGATGTGTCGGCTGCTGAGAAGCAACAAATTGTGGAGTGTTTAGGTCAAGGCATGTCTACAATCAACATTGTGCGATGATCAGGATGAAGTGTCTTGGCAATCAAGAAGTATGTAGCTGATTCACAGTACACACGTGTGCGTGCTGATAAGGGCAAATTGAGGACTCTTTCCTACAGGCAATTACGTCAGGTTGAAAGAGCAGCGGCAAAAAAGCCTTGTCATAGCAACAGACAAGTTTTTGAAGCTGCTTGTGCCTCCAACGTCCCCCGAACAACAAGATGCAGGGTCCTTCAGAGGTTTGCAGCTGTGCATACGCCATCCTGTCGACCTCCTCTATCCACTTCACACAAGCAGAAACGGCTCCAGTGGGCCAAACATTACATGATTTCAAAACTGTTTTGTTCACGGATGAGTGCTGTGCAGCGCTCGATGGTCCAGATGGATGGAGTGGAGGATGGCTGGTTGATGGACACCCCACGCAAACACGGCTACAGCGCCAACAAGGAGGAGATGGAGTAATGTTTTGGGATGGAATCATGGGGAGAGAGATTGTCGGCCCCTTTAGGATCCCTGAAGGCGCTAAAGATGAACTCCATAATATATGTGGATTTTCTCAAACAGCACTTCCTGCCATGGTTCAAGAAGAAGAACCGTGTATTTCACAGCAAGATCATTTTTCTGCATGATAATGCACCATCTCATGCTGCACATAAAACATCTGCATCTCTGGCTGATATGGGCATAAAAGGGGACAAACTTATGGTGTGACCCCCATGCTCCTCTGACCTGTACCCCATTCAGAACCTTTGGAGCATCATTAAAAGGAGTGTCTATGATGGCGGGAGGCAGTTCACATCTAAGCAACAGCTCTGGGAGGGTATTCTGTCCTCATGCAAAACAATTGAAGCAGAAACCATCCAAAACCTGACAAATTCAATGGACGAGAGAGTTCAGAAGCTCCCTTCGAACAAGGGGTCCTATGTGAAAATGTAACATCACCTAGAATAAAGTTTTGAGTTGAAAACTGTTTGATTTCAGTTTCTAACAACCTGCTAATGCTTATAATTTCAAAAATGACCATTTTTTTGGTCTTTATTAAAATGAAAAGGTTGATCGAAAAGTTTGGGGGATCTAAGAGTGTGGCAACCCAGTAGTCATGATTACTTCGAATTCTGACAATATGAGGGTCATGCTGCAGGTAGTGCAGCAAGAAGGCACTTATGTGTCTTGCGCATCTCGGAGCCCCAAATTATTTTCCGGGCTAGATGCAGCTAAAAATTATTATTAATTTTAAATCTGGTGAAGCTTTAGTATAGATGGCCTAATAGGATCAGTGCTGCACACTGCTACAAAGCCCAAATTATTTTCCAGCCAAGATACAGATAAACATGATTAGTAATTTGAAAGCTTAAAACGGTTGGTAGGGTGATTTTAACCAATCATCAAGCTTTTACTCTCCCCAGGATGACACAGGGGTAGAAAAGTCGTTTCGGATCCATGATTTGTTCATCTTTATGAACGTGAGTCTGTCTACATTATCAGTGGAGAGCCGCGTGCGCTTATCTGTCAGCACACCACCAGCAGCGCTGAACACACGTTCAGACAGAACGCTGGCTGCGGGGCATGACAAGATCTCCAAGGCGTAAGTGGCTAGCTCTGGCCATTTATCCAGATTGGAAGCCCAAAAAGAGCAAGGGTCCAGTGACACAGTCGTGGCTTCAATGTTTACTTGGAGATACTCCTGTACCATCGTCTCTAGGCGTTGACTATGTGTCAGACTTCTTGTCTCCTGTGGCCTTGCAAAGGATGGGCTAAAAAAGTGGTGAAATGATTCCGCAAAATTGATGTTACCAGCAGATACTGTGGTTCTGTTACGGTTTGAGTGCTGAACACTTGACGGTCCCACGGTTGGCAAGTTGGAACTGTGAGATTCACTACGTGCACCACTGGTATTTTGTGGAAAAGCACATGTAAGATTCTGCAACAGTCTCTGCTGATACTCCTGCATGCGTGCATCCCTTTCTATGGCAGGAATAATTTCTGCAAATTTACTTTTGTACCGGGGATCTAACAGTGTGGCAACCCAGTAGTCAGGATTATTTCTAATTCTCACAATTCGAGGGTCATGTTGCAGGTAGTGCAGCAAGAAGGCACTCATGTGTGTTGCGCATCCAGGAGCACCAAGTCCCTGTTGTGTTGGTGGCGAGGTAACAATCATGCTTCCTTCCTCTGTCCTCTCCCCCCAACCTCGCACAACAGAAATGTGATCAAGGTCTCCCTCATCTGATGAGTCTTCCATCAGTTCGTCCTCCACTTCTTCCTGGGCTCCTGCACCTTCCTCACTAGTTTGGCTGCTACCATGCGCCCTGGTAAAACCATCTCCCCCACCCTCACATGCCTGCCGCCTTGGTGCTGCCGACCGTCTGGACCTTGCAGATGTTAGCCCTTCCGCATACAACTCCTCCTCCTCTACTTCCTCCACCTCCTCTTGTGCCACCACCTGACTCCGAATTCTGTTTAACATGTGCTCCAGCATGTAAATCACTGGAATAGTCATGCTGATAATGGCATCGTCAGCACTAAACATCTTCGTCGCCATTTCAAAACTGTGCAGAAGGGTGCATAGGTCCCTGATCTGAGACCACTGCTCCAGCGTGATTTGCCCCACCTCTGAATCTCGTTGGCCCAGGCTATACGTCAGAACGTATTGCACCAGGGCTTGTCGGTGCTGCCACAGTCGCTGCAACATGTGCAGAGTTGAATTCCACCGGGTAGGCACATTGCATTTCAACTGGTGAAGTGGCAGGCCCAACGACTTCTGTAGAGATGAAAGTCGCTGAGCTGCGGGATGCGAACGGCGGAAGTGAGCACACAGCGACCGTGCCCTCTGCAGAAGGCCATCTAGTCTGGGATAGTGGGCTAAAAATTGCTGGACAACCAGGTTCAACACGTGAGCCATACAAGGCACGTGTGTGACATTGCCCCGGCGAAGGGCCGCACCCAGGTTTGCAGCATTGTCGCATACGGCCTTCCCTGGTTTCAGGTCCAGTGGAGACAACCATTCATGAAATTGGTTCTCCAGAGCTGACCACAACTCCTCAGCTGTCTGACTCACATTTCCCAGACATTTCAATGTAAAAACTGCCTGATGACGTTGAGCCCTACTGCCAGCATAGTAAGGAGGTGTGCAGGATCCCTTCTGCGCAGTTAGAAAGCTTGTGGCATGACCAGACAGGCTTTGGGTGCAGGTGGAAGACCGAGAGGAGGTTGAGGAGGCAGAAGCAGTGGAGGAACTTTGACATAAAGAGGATTGACGCACAACTCGTGGGGACGGCAAGACTTAGACAGCAGCCCCTTGTCCTGCTGTCACCATAGTTACCCAGTGCCCAGTCAGCGACATGTAACGCCCCTGTCCATGCCTACTCGTCCAAGTGTCTGTGGTGAAATGCACCCTGTCACACACAGAGTTTCTCAAAGAAGCGGTGATGTTGTGTGCGACATGCTGGTGGAGCGCAGGCACACCTTTCTTTGAGAAGTAGTGCCGACTGGGCATCTGGTACTGGGGCACTGCGACGGACATAAGGTCTCGAAAATCCTCTGTGTCCACCAGGCGGAAAGGCAGCATTTCTGTAGCCAAGAGCTTGCAGATGGTGAAATTCAACCTCTTAGCTTTCTCATGGCTAGGAGGAAATGGTCTTTTACTTGTCCACATCTGAGGGACCGAGGGCTGGCTATTGTGCTTAGACGGGGTTGATAAGGGTGTCCCCGGCAAACTGCCGGTCTGTGAGGAAGATGCAGGCGGACATGTTAGGTTGCCTTGATCCAAAGGTGGTGCTATCGATGTTGGACAGCGCTCAACACCAGCTGGTGTTACCACCTCCAAAGAAAATGATGACCTGCCAATCACGCTGGCTGTTGCGGGTAAAGAGGTGGCAGGTCTGCGCCCCAAAACAGGTGTGACTGCTGTCCCCCCTGTCACAGAGGATGAAGAGGCCGCGGATGCACAAGATATGGCAGACGGTGGTTGGCCCGGCCGGCTAGGCCGCATTGTAGCACACTGAGCTTCCCACTGCAACTTATGCTTCATGTCCATGTGCCGGTTCATGCATGAAGTACTCAAACTATGTATTTGTTGGCCTCTACTTAGCTTTTGCTGACACATGTTACAGATAACACGAGTTGGGTCATCTTTATCGATCTGAAAAAATGCCCAGGCTATGCAAGGCTTAGCACCCATGCGACCTGAAGAGCCACCACGACTTGTGGTGAGAGGCAGAGTTGTGTTTGAGGATGCAGTTGTTGACGTGCTTCCAGTACTACTTCTCTGTCCAGGAAGGCGCAACCTGACCTCGTCGTCACTAGCATCTTCCTCCACCTCCTCTGCTGACCTCATCTCTTGGCTGACTGTGGGTTGACAGTAAGTGGGATCTCCAACCTCATCATCATCACCCTGTGCGTTATCACACCCGTCGTCCTCAGAGCCAACCTGTTCCTGCCCTGACAAAAAACTAAAGTTGTCGCTCCAATCAGGTATTTGAGTCTTATCATCGTCTTGATCATTGTCTCCACCAACAGGAGTTACAGTTTGGGAATGAGGGTCTACATTATGGTCAGAACCTTCTGCGTCTGGTCCTGGATCCGACTCATAAAGATTCTGGGCATCAGTGCAGATCATTTCCTCGTCTGGATTTACAGAAGCGCTGGAGTCGACCTCTGATTCCCAGGCTATAGTATGAGTAAACAGCTCTGCAGACTCAACCATCTGTTCTACCTCATACTCAGACGGGCAGCTGGAGATTTGGGAGCTGTGAGGAAGCAAGTGCGATTGGGGTGACACCTTTGAGGACTGGAGTATTTGTGATGTTGAAGTTGATGTGGAGGAGAGCCCACTTAAAGGAGCACTTGATATCCGTTGAAGCACCTGCTGTTTTTGTGCCTCATCTGGAATTTGTAGCGATTGGCGTGGCCGTAAGAAAGGGATCTTATCACATTGTCCGCTAAAAGAAGTAGACATTTTAGTTTGGCTGGAAGATGGTCTTTCTTCTGCAGATGTTACTGTTGCTTTAACACCTACCCCACGGACACAACCTTTTTTTCCCTTCCCAACACGCCTATTCCCCTTTCCACCAGCAGCAGGCCTTTTTCCACTCATTTTGGTGGTTAACTAATTCACAACTCTGGAGTTGTTTGCACAAAAAAACAATGGATGGGAACCGCGCAGAGCTGAGTGGCCAAACTGTGGTATTAGGCCAAAACTATTGGCTGGGTTAGATGCAGAAAAAAATTATATTCAATTTGCAACCTGATGGAGGTCTGTATAGATGGATTAATAGAACAAGTCCCACACACATCTAGAAGCCCAATATTTTTTCAGAGGTAGATGCAGAAAAAAATATATTCAGTTTGCAACCTGATGGAGGTCTGTATAGATGGATTAATAGAACAAGTCCCACACACAGCTAGACGCCCAATATTTTTTCAGAGGTAGATGCAGAAAAAAATATATTCAGTTTGCAACCTGATGGAGGTCTGTATAGATGGATTAATAGAACAAGTCCCACACACAGCTAGAAGCCCAATATTTTTTCAGAGGTAGATGCAGAAAAAAATATATTCAGTTTGCAACCTGATGGAGGTCTGTATAGATGGATTAATAGAATAAGTCCCACACACAGCTAGAAGCCCAATATTTTTTCAGAGGTACATGCAGAAAAAATATATTCAGTTTGCAACCTGATGGAGGTCTGTATAGATGGATTAATAGAACAAGTCCCACACACAGCTAGAAGCCCAATATTTTTTCAGAGGTAGATGCAGAAAAAAATATATTCAGTTTGCAACCTGATGGAGGTCAGTATAGATGGACTAATACAACAAGTCCCACACACAGCTAGAAGCCCAATATTTTTTCAGAGGTAGATGCAGAAAAAAATATATTCAGTTTGCAACCTGATGGAGGTCTGTATAGATGGATTAATAGAACAAGTCCCACACACAGCTAGAAGCCCAATATTTTTTCAGAGCTAGATGCAGAAAAAAATTATATTCAATTTGCAACCTGATGGAGGTCAGTATAGATGGACTAATAGAATGATGCTATGCCCAAAAGATTTTACTTCACTAGGTGCAGTAAAAAAATTGGTATTCTATACACAGGTGGTATATCTTGCAACACAGATAGGCTACTCCACTGACTAACACACTCTGCAATAGGCCAAAAAGGATTAGCTTTGCTAGATTCAGCCAAATGCTGTGAAAAAAACTTGCACAGCACTGGCACAGACCTGCCTGGCAAAAACTGATAGGAACTGATGTAACCTAGTCCTGAAAAGGACTGCAATTACAATTAGTCTTTACTCCCACAATCTATCTATTTAAGAGCACAGACCTGCCTGATAAAAGTCGTAGGAAATGCTGTAACCTAGTCCTTAAAAGGACTGCAATCACAACTATTCCCTACTCCCAAGCTATCAGTAGATTTGTGCGAAAATTGGCTTGAAATTAGCAAGGTATAGCACACACAGCAACAGCGGTGCCGTCTAACACGCAGCTGCAGCAGTGAGAAAATGGTGGCGACGGAGAAAATGGCTTGGTCTTATAGGGCAAGGACATGTGACATACACTGCCAATGACACATGCCCTTGCTTGTGTGAAAAAAAGCACTTCGCTCCATGTGTGCGCTGCTGATAGGCTGACAGATTGCACCTCCCCACTGCAAATGCGGGAAAGAGAAAAAAAAATGGAGATCTTCATTGTTCCTACAGAGATCCATCCCCTGCCCCTCCCCCCACCCCGCTGTACACTCAAACTGCGTATTAACATTAATTTTCATCATTACTGAGAAAAAATCCAGTTATGATTTTGGTGCACGAACAGTTATCGAACATAACCTCGAACAGCCGAATTTTTCTCAAATTGTTCGTGTTCGCCGAACGGCTCGAACACCACCCAAAACAGCTCGAATTTGAGATTGGCGAACAGTTCGAGTAGAACAACGCTCATCTCTACTTATAATGTCCCTATTCTGCCCCCCATAGACTTCTAATATCCCACATTTTGTTCCCCATATACTTAGAATGTCCTAATTTTGCCCACATACAGTAATAATATCCCAATTTCTGACCCCAATGTACTTATAGCTTCCCACGTTCTTGCCCCATGCACTTATAATGTTCCCCATTCTGACACCTAATATATTTATAATGTCCCCTATTCACTTAAAATGACTTCCATTCTGGCCCCCATATATTTAAAATGTCAACTATTGTCTTATAACATCCCTATATACTTATAATATCCCAATTCTGTCCACCACACACTTATAATGCCACATTCACTTACAATGTCTTCTATAGACTTATAATGTCCCCAAAAGTATTATTCTTTATATAGGAAAGTAAAAAAAAATAAAAACGATAATCACGCTTCTCAGCTATGGCTGCTCTTACGACAAGCAGCACCTCTTTCCTCTTCCTTTGCCCAGTGATGGGGTTGTAATACAGTGACATCATTGCATTGCTTGCGATGACCTGAGACCTGATGTGAGCTACTGCCATCTGATAGGCCGGTGGAAAGTGTTGGTGTAAAGCAGGTGATCAGATGCAGCAAGTAGAGGGACACAAGGTGGGAACTGTCAATGAGCTATTTATTTCCTTAGATATGATGGGAAATTGCAGTAGTTATAATAAAAAACTGTTAACAAAATGAAACAGGATAATCACAAGTAAATTATACAATACAGGGCATATTATGAGTCTTAAAGTTCACTTTAAACATTAGGGAAGTTTCTTGAGTATTATGCTTATGTCCATCTAACAGGGGTAAAATACCCAATCCTGTGAGAGCTACTGTGCAAACTCCTCCCGTAGGAATGACGCTAGCGGGAGTCACCAGTTCTTCCCGCTAGGCCGCAAGTCCTCCTGACAAAGTCTACCAAAGCAAATGGGGCCTCCTTCACTTCATTTTACCCCTGATCTGTCCGCTACCCCAGCCCAGGCCAACCTCTGTACTGTACATCAGTGCTGGAAGTGACAGCCTGGCTCACTCGTGTCTCCCACTCACCACAACAGACTTTCTCTTCCAGGCTGACTCTCCTCATGGATCTTTGGTGCTTTACCGATGTCGGGTGTCTTCCAGGTCTGAGGGAAAGAGGACTGAGCTCTGGGTCTTGACTGTCGTCGCCTGGGCTCTTAGTCTTGACTGGCGCAGGTCTGGGATTCGGGTCTTGACTGGCGTAGTCGAGACTCTTTTGTCTTTCTGGTGCCACTGGAGTCCTGTTTGAAACTGGATAGCAGCCCATTGGCACGCATACTCTTACTGAGGCCTGTCACTCCGACTGCAGCATCTTTCTATGCACGTTTGGTCCACTCTCCCCTTTGGCACCAAATTCTGCTCCGGTTTGGCATGAAGAGCCTTTGTACTGAAGAACTCTATCATCAATGGCACCTAAGTAGGTGTTACATCCAAATTTGCCTTCCCTGCAACTCTTTTTTTCCAGTTAGTTCCACATGGTCCTGTCTGAACGTTAGATGGCATCCTTCTCGCACCAACGACACACAGTGCCAGGTTTTTCAGGAGCGTTGTCACGTTCTTTTACATACTGTAGATATTGTGGGATGAAGAGACATTGGCTCTCTGCACATATTAGACAATGCAGGACCTTAGATATCCATGGTTACGACCACTAGTAACCAGTTAACTAACTGTCACTGTATTAGTGGTTGTAATTGACTCGCCCCCTGGGCCATGGGGCACTCGGGACCGGGCTTCAGGGCAATGCTGGGAGTAGTAGTGGCGACCCGGTCCCGTGGCTCAGGGTGGTCAGACCAGTGGCAGTCTATGATGTGCTGTAGGTAATGTCCGACTACGCCACCCGTGGATTGCGATCAGGGATAACCGCCGCTGCAGTGCAGACCGCTGGGGCTGATATAAATGTGTAGCACTGAATAGTTCAACTCCCCACGGGAGGAGTATGGCCCCAGGGCAGTATATATAATGGATGATGGAGGGGATGATTCCGACCGCGATAGCCAGTAAACGGAGGCCTCTTAAACAGTTCAGGGTCTTTATTAGAACAGGTAAAATGACCCAGAAACAGGCCCGGCTAGGAGCGGGCCAGGATGTCTGAGAACAAGTGGGAAGCTGACCCTGGGCGGGGTGAGGGTGTAGGCCTACCGTGCTCTCTGTGCTCTGTCTGGCTATTTCCCTCCTTGTATTGTAACAGCCCACGTTCCCGAGCTCACCGTGTCCTCTCGCCCATATGGCTTGCAACTTGGGTCCCTTTCTACTCCTGGCCTGGTACGGCTTTGCTGGTCCCTTCTGCTGTGGCGGAGCCTTCGGGCTTCTTAGGCCAAGGAACATACAGTCCCCTGCGGACTGGTTATCTGCTGTAGGACTTGGAATCCTCCCAGCCTCAGACACCAAAGTCTGGTAGATTAGTTTCTTTGTCTGCCAGGACAGGCTCACTTCGCCTCTTGTCCCTGGCTCGTGGCTCTCCTACTGCCACACATCCTCTTAGGCTGCAACACAACTGTCTGTCCCTGCTCTGGGACACCTCTCAATCCAGAGACAGGTTGTCCAGTTCTCTCTAACCCTGCTCCCAGCTCCAGCTTTTATAGGGGCAGCCTGCTCCCCTTACTGGTCTGGGACAGGAGGTGCTGCATGCTAATGGTCCTTGACTAGAGGACCTCCCCCTTCCTCTCAGACACAGCTTTATTATATTTGTGGCATCCAGGCCAGGGTGACACATTCCCCCCTAGTAAAATTTTGTACTCCGGGACTAAACAATAAACAAAGATATTATGCATGACCGTAAAACATCAGTAGACAAACGACGCACAGGTTGAGTTCTTAAGGTCACAGTGTGGTCTGTGACCGGGTGTCCATTTCACCAACACAACGGGGAGCCTTAACCAGGTGGGGGTCTGTCCTAGCCCCAAGTCCTTTACAGTCTTAGTTCATTCCTTGGTTAGGCTCCGAAAGCAGTCCATACAAAGTCCCGGTTATTAAAAGTCCATAACGTTTGAGTCCGTACGGTAACTGTAAGAAACTGAAATACACAATTACTAATCATGCATGTAACTTTGCAAACATTTCAACACTTGGCAACAGGGTTTTTTACAGTTTTAGTGCACCCTATATTCTCCAGCGAGCGGGTATCTGCCCCTTTGTGCTCCTGGTTGACCTGCGTAACCCATTGTCTGGTGGTGGACCCACCTGGTTTTCTATCAGGTCCGGCAGTTTTTCTGTCCACAGGCTGCGTTCCTCCAGGGGCAACGTCTTCAGGAGATCAATGACTATATTGTTCATTTTCTCACACATCCCATTGGTTTGTGGGTGGTAAGGCGTTGTCCGAATCTTCTTACAGCCATAGAGGTTGCAGAACTCTTGGAAGATTTCAGCTTCGAACACTGGACCCTGGTCCATCAGGACCTGTTCCGAATACCCGTGTGGACGGCAGAAGTATTGCTGGAAGGCTCTGGCCGCCGTTTGGGCTGTCAAGTCTTTTACCGGGACCACCACTAGAAAACGGGAATAGTGGTCCACGATTGTCAGGGCGTAGATGTATCCTGACCGGCTTGGAGCCAATTTGACGTGGTCCAGAGCTACCAGCTCAAGAGGCTGCTGGGTGACGATGGGCTTCAAAGGTGTCTTCTGGCTGGTGCGGTCTTTTCTCCTTAAGTTACAAGGGCCACAGTCACTGCACCACATCTCTACAGCCCCTCTCATGCCGACCCAAAAGAACCGTCCTCTTAGCAGGAACTCCAGTTTCTTCCAACCGAAGTGCCCCGCTCTGTCATGGTAAGCCGACAGGACCATAGCTGCATCCCGCCTTGGGACCATGACTTGCCTGGTCAGCTCGTGTGTCCGGTGGTTGACAAGTCTTCTGCACAGCTTGCCTTCATAGAGGAACAGCTTGCTTTTCTCTTTCCATAGCTGCTTGGCTTCCTCTGGAGCATCCGGATCTAAGCGGGCGTCTTCCTGGGTCAGCAGATCTTTCACCAGGCGGATCGCAGGATCACTATCTTGGGTCTTGGCCCAGCTGTGGTGAGGTAGGGGATTGATCATAACGGTTGTTAAATCTTCCTCCTTCACGCGGTGGGAGTATTGAGCGGCCCCATACTGGTGAAACGCGGGGAGTTCTACCTCCTCCAGCTCTTCTGGGTCTTCGTCACCTTCAGGTAATTGAGGCATTCTTGACAGGGCGTCAGCATTGGCATTGGTTTTGCCTGCCCGGTACTTGATCACGAAGTCATAATTGGAGAGAAGGGCCATCCACCGCTGTTCCAGGGCACCAAGTCTTACACTGTCTAGGTGTGTTAACGGGTTGTTGTCCGTGTACACAGTGAACTTCGCGGAGGCCAGGTAATGCTTGAAGCGTTCCGTTATGGCCCACACCACCGCCAAGAATTCTAGCTTGAAGAAGCTGTAATTCTCTGGTTTCTTCTCGGTGGGCCTCAGCTTCCGGCTGGCGTACGGGATCACCCTTTCTCTGCCCTGTTGGTTTTGTGACAGTACGGCTCCCAGTCCCACATTACTGGCGTCTGTGTGGAGAATTAAAGGCTGGCCATAATCAGGGTCGGCCAGGATCTCATCCCCTGTGAGGGCCATCTTCAACTGGCAGAAGTACTCCTTTTCTGGTTTATCCCACTTGAAGGGTCGCTTTTGGCTTCTGGACTTAGACTGTCCTATCAGGAGGTCCTGCATAGGAGCTGCCATCTTAGTGAACTCGGGGATGAACCTTCGGTAGTAGCCTACCAACCCGAGGAACTGCCTCACTTCTTTAATGTTCGAGGGGCTTGGCCAGCTCTTGATTGCTGTGACCTTGTCAGGGTCGGGGGCTACTCCTTCCACACTTACCACGTGCCCTAGGTACTGGACTTTCGGTTTCAACAGGTGACATTTTGATGGTTTCACCTTCAGGCCATAGCCTGCCAGGGCTTCGAACACCTCGGCCAGGTGCTTTAGATGGTCCTCGTAAGTCTTCGAATAGACGATCACGTCGTCCAGGTAAAGGAGGACCGTCTCGAAGTTTCGGTGCCCTAGACAGCATTTCATCAGCCTCTGGAAGGTCCCTGGTGCATTGCAGAGCCCGAAGGGCATACAGTTGAACTCGCTCAGTCCCATCGGGGTGATGAAGGCGGTCTTCTCCTTGTCAGCCTCTGCCACAGGAACCTGCCAGTACCCGCTAGTAAGGTCCAAAGTAGAAAAGAAGTTAGCTGATTTTAGTGCGGCTAAAGACTCCTCTATTCTAGGCAGCGCATATGCGTCTTTGTGGGTGATACGGTTGATTTGTCTATAGTCCACGCACATTCTCATGGTGCCGTCTTTCTTTTTTACCAGAACCAGGGGGGCTGCCCAAGGGGCTACAGCTATCTCTAATGACCCCAGCTTCTTTCATTTCTCTTAGCATGCCCTTTGCATTCTGATAATGTGCAGGGGTTACAGGTCTATGTCTCTCTTTCATTGGTGGGTGGCTCCCCCTGGGGATATGGTGTTCTGTCCTTTTACTCTGCTGAAGTCTAGCGGGTGCTTACTAAAAATTCTCTCGTACTCCTGGACCACCCGGTAGACTCCTTGTTTTTGGTGCATGGGAGTAGAGTCAGCACCCACATGGAGTTTCTGGCACCAGTCCTCCTTTTGTTTCTGGGAGCCATTACCCTCCGCCTGTGGAGATGGAGGCAAAGGCTCCACGGCCCTGATAGCTTTGTGTTCGATAGCAAACCGTTTGGCTTGTGTAGCGTACCTGGGTAGGTGTACCTCTCTCTCCCCAATGTTGAGAATGCGAACGGGCACCCTCCCATGACGGACATCAACCACCCCCCGGGCTGTCAAAATGGTGGGCCTGCTGTCTGAGTACACGGGTTCTACCATGGCTTGGTAGTCTCTACCTCTCAACCCCATTGCAGTCCGACACCAGATCATCATTTCACTTTTGGGAGGCATGGAAATGGGGAATGGGTCACTCAGTCTTACGCTACCGATCTCACCACCAGACAGTTCTACCTGCTGCCGTCTCATCAGGGCTTTTATCTTCTTGTTGAGGACTCTCTGTTGGCTGGAACTAGCATTCACCGCCACCTGTTGTAGAATTACAATTACCTCAGAAAGACAATTTTCAATCACAATAGTACCCACAGTTATTTTAGGGTGACTTTCACGACGGTCAATGTCCACAATAATCACTCCCTGTGCCGGTAGTTCAACTTTACCAATTTTAATGGTCATCTCCTTGAACCCCATCTGCGGCACGGGCAAGCCATTACTGGCGATGATGCTCAAGTCACTGTCCGGTTACCGTGTTATATTAGCATCAGTCCAATACTGCTTAAAAAGTACATAAGGGATAGTAGTTACTTGCGACCCGGTATCCAGCAAGGCGCTCATGGGGATGCCGTCCATCACCACGGGTAAAACCGGGCGCCCCCCAATATACTTATCACGTCAATTATAAGGGCCTGGTGATCTTATGCCTGGGGGTTGGCGCTCTGCCCCAGGTTGGACCCGTTTAAATTACGGTACCTGGAAACGTGTCCGGGCTGGTTGCATCGACGGCAAATGGGCTGTCCATCCTTTGCGTAGCGATCTGTGGGCCTCCCTCGGAACGACGGGATCCTCCTCTGTCGACGCCACGGGACATCCTCCGGACTTGAGGCCAACTTGATGGGTCTTGACTGGTCCACTTGCAACGCCTGGACGGTCCTGGTCAACGCCGCAACGCTCCTGGTCAGCTCCTGGACTTGGTGGTGCAGATCTTTCGACTGGGCTTGGTTCAGGGCCTGTGCGTCAGCCCCCACGGAGTCCATAGAGGAGGGCGCTGCCTCCTGGTGATAGGTGAGAGCAGGGCGCCAGGGGTTTATAGCGCCACTTGTTGCGGGTTCGCGGAGCACCCTTATGGCCCTGTCCTTGCATTGGGCAAAGGTCAGATCAGGGTTCTGAAAGAACATGAGGCGCAGCTGGGTCCTGTGGGTGCTAGACAGCAGACCTTCTATGAACTGTTCTGTTAATTGCCTATCTGTATCTTGCACGCTGCCAGGGTCAGCTTGTTTGATGGCTCTCACGGCTTCCTGCAAATTTAGAGCATAGTCTCTGATGCTGTCCTGTGCCTGCTGCTTACATCCATAGAACCGCATTTTAATTTCAGCGGAGGTACGGGTATCAAAGTTACCCCGCAGCCGGGCCAGAATGTCCTTTACAGTTCTTTTCTCCTCAGCGGGCCATGACTTTACCTCCCGCTGGGCTGCGCCAGTTAACTGCCCTGTCAGTATGCTAATCCTCTGTTCCTCTGTCAGGGGGTAAACTTGGAACAAACTGTACAGCCTTTCCTTAAAGTCGGTTAGTGCATGGGGCTCCCCTGAATACTTGGGCAGCCAGGCCGCTCCAGGGATGTAAGGCAGGGAAAATGGCATCACCGCTGCTGCAGCGGCGCTGGTGGTATAAGGTCCCTCCGCGTCCGTCATCTTCCTCCACCCTAGTTTAGCGTGGCCTACCTTCCGATGATCGTCTTCTGTAGGCCGCGGCTCCGCTGGTGCTGCTCCGGACGAGGACCTTGCGTCGCGTCCTGGTGACGTCAGCGTCGGTGCGTGGGGCGGAGCTTCGGGTCTCGCGCGGTTTGGACGTCTACGCCCCTCTTCTTCCCGCGCGGCGTCCTGAAGATGGCGTCCGATGGCGTGAAAACGGCTGAAGATGGCGGGAACCGACGGAAGATGGCGGGAGACGGCTGAAAATGGCGGGAAACGGCTCCGGATGGTGGGAAAATTCGGAGTCTTTTTCAGGCACAAAATACCCGTTTGTGGCGGTTACAATCCTGCCGACTACGCCAAAGCTGACTCGCCCCCTGGGCCGTGGGGCACTCGGGACCGGGCTTCAGGGCAATGCTGGGAGTAGTAGTGGCGACCCGGTCCCGTGGCTCAGGGTGGTCAGACCAGTGGCAGTCTATGATGTGCTGTAGGTAATGTCCGACTATGCCACCCGTGGATTGCGGTCAGGGATAACCGCCGCTGCAGTGCAGACCGCTGGGGCTGATATAAATGTGCAGCACTGAATAGTTCAACTCCCCACGAGAGGAGTATGGCCCCAGGGCAGCATATATAATGGATGATGGAGGGGATGATTCCGACCCCGATAGCCAGTAAACGGTGGCCTCTTAAACAGTTGAGGGTCTTTATTAGAACAGGTAAAATGACCCAGAAACAGGCCCGGCTAGGAGGGGGCCTGGATGTCTGAGAACAAGTGGGAAGCTGACCCTGGTCAGGGTGAGGGTGTAGGCCTACCGTGCACTCTGTGCTTCTTCTGGCTATTTCCCTCCTTGTAGTGTAACAGCCCACGTTCCCGAGCTCACCGTGTCCTCTCGCCCGTATGGCTTGCAACTTGGGTCCCTTTCTACTCCCGGCCTGGTATGGCTTTGCTGGTCCCTTCTGCTGTGGCGGAGCCTTCGGGCTTCTTAGGCCAAGGAACATACAGTCCCCTGCGTACTGGTTATCTGCTGTAGGACTTGGAATCCTCCCAGCCTCAGACACCAAAGTCTGGTAGATTAGTTTCTTTGTCTGCCAGGACAGGCTCACTTCGCCTCTTGTCCCTGGCTCTTGGCGCTCCTACTGCCACACGTCCTCTTAGGCTGCAACACAACTGTCTGTCCCTGCTCTGGGACACCTCTCAATCCAGAGACAGGTTGTCCAGTTCTCTCTAACCCTGCCCCCAGCTCCAGCTTTTATAGGGGCAGCCTGCTCCCCCTACTGGTCTGGGACAGGAGGTGCTGCATGCTAATGGTCCTTGACTAGAGGACCTCCCCCTTGCTCTCAGACACAGCTTTATTATATTTGTGGCATCCAGGCCAGGGTGACACATAACCATGGATACCTAAGGTCCTGCAATAACTGCACATGAAGAAAGACACGTAGTGAATCAGAAAAGCTATACTACATTTTTGATTGGAGGTGTGTGCTAATATTATTATTATTACACCTACTACATATCGGGTTAGCATCTTGGAGATGGGAATACCCCTTTAAATGCTTATTATTATATACCGTATTTTTCGGACCATAAGACGCACTTTTTTCCCCCAAATTTGGAAGGAAAATAAGGGGTGTGTCTTATGGTCCGAATGTTGCGAACCTGCGGTGGTGGTGGAGCGGGATCTCCCTCCTTTAAGGTGGCGGTGGCAGCAAAGGAAGAGTAGGTGAGATGCTTTGGGTGTCTGGCTGGGGGCTGCGGGTGTCTGGCTGGGGGCCAGCGCGGGTTGGACTGAATGCGAGCAGTCTCCGGCTGCGAGCCGGGGCGGTGAGCGGCGCAGGTTTCCGGTGTGCGCGGTCACTTTCTGAAGCTGTGACCCACAGGAAAATGGCCGCCCGAGCCGGCACATGCGCTGACTTGTAGCTCTGGCGGCCATTTTCCTGTCGACCACAGCTTCAGGAAGATGGCCGCGCACACCGGAAACCTGCACCGCTCACGGCCCGGCCCGCAGTCAGACACTGCTCGCATCCAGTTTAACCTCAGCCAGAGACCAAGGGCCCCCAGCCAGACACCCTCGGCCCCCAGCGAGTCACCCGCAGCACCTCACCTCCTCATTCTTCTCTGTTGCCACCACCACCACCACCACCAGTCCCGGTCCCCAGGCAGGCCTCGGCGGCACACAGCCAGGCAGGCCCCTATTGCCCCTATTGCCAAACACTGGCCCCGGCCCTCAGCCAGGCCCAGGGCCCGGCCCCCAGCCGTGCACCGGTCCTCAGCCAGGCCCCCAGCCATGCACTGGGCCCCAGCCTGGCCCCAGCCCCCAGCCAGGCCACGGGCCTCAGCCAGGCCCCAGTCCCCAGCCAAGCCACGGGCCCCAGCCTGGCATTGGGCCCCAGCCATTTCTTCTGCTGCAGCCGCCAGGTTCCTGAGGGAGGGAACAGAGGGCCCTGCAATCCTGCTCCACCGCAACTCCCCACTGCTGGAGCACCGTATTCCTGAAGGACCCTGCCTCCTGTGACCCTCGCTCCACTAAGATACTGTACCTATTAAGACTATAAGACGGACCCCATTTTATAAAAAATATATATTTTTGCTATATTTTCCACCCCAAAATTTGGGGTGCGTCTTATGGTCCGGTGTGTCTTATAGTCCGAAAAATACAGTAAATGTGTAAATGAGGGTAATGTAATATCTGCATGTAGCTGTATAATGAGCCCTTGTCCCATCTGGTCCAACAATGTACACAGGTTAATACTGTATTTTGATAGAACAGTTTATTTTTATTGTGTCATCAATGCCTAGTAGATTCAATAGAATTACTGTTTGGTAACTAAGAAGCTACAGAGCAAGACATTTTCATAGACAGATGTCAAGAAATGGTTAAAATCTATTGGTCTATCTTGCCTTGTGTCAATTGTTCAGAATAGTGGTGGTGATATAAGTGGTGGAGATCATGCTGCCACATAGTCTGAGATTTAATCATTACGCAATCAATACTACCTGAGCATTGTTGCTGACTATGTAAATAGCTTTGAGACCAAAGTCCAAATACTGAATCTTCTAAAGCTGCTTTTGTCGGGAGCTCAAATGGGTTGTTTAGATGAAAAAAAATATTTAGTTGACCTCCTTAAAATGTATGAATTTATATCATTAAAGGAAAATAGTCTGGCACCACCTATAATATATACAAAAATGATATTCCATGGAGGAAAACAGTTCAATACATCCACCAGAAAGTTAAAAACTGCTTGTACCTGTATGGTTACACATCCAAAAATTATCTTTTTGGTTACAAAAATATATACTAAAGAAAACGTATAGGCTCCAATTCATCATTTGTATTTTTTAAAGTCACGTTCCTGTTTTGTCTTGTGGTATTAATTGCCACTTTTGGTGCCAAATTCATCATAATGGTGCACGCAATTCATAAATTCAGCTCAAAGTCAAAAATAGTGTTTTTTCCTTTCTTGAAATGTTTTCACGATTTTTGGCAGAAAAAGATGCAATTTCTCTCCAAAACTAGAAAAAAATTAGCCAATAGTGAGGCACACTAAAAAATACAATGGGGGGCTGGAGTGAATTTGCATTAAATTTTGTGACTTTTTATAAAGTCTCTATTGATGAATCAGGATAAAATATCTGGAATTACTAGACTCTGCCCACTTAGTGAAAAAACAAACAAACGGATGAGCACAAATAGACTTAAAAAAAGGAGCAAATAAAATAATGAGTTGAGTGCAAACAAAAAGACACAAGCTCACAAAACCAGGCAAAATCAAATGCAAAGACAATGATGAATCGGTGCCATAGTTTATCCCTTTCATGACCTATGACGTACCCATACGTCAGGATCAGATAGGGGTTCCCGACATTTGACGTATGGGTATGTCATGGTGATCATGCACGGCATAGGTGTTGTGTCCGCATGAACAGAGTCAGGAGCTCAGCTTATGTGACAGCCGAGACCCAACTGTCACTGCCAGGAGCAGTGCCCACACCACCTCCAGCTGTTTAACCCCCTAAATGCCGTGATTGATATCGATCACAGCATTTGGGAGGCTAGGAAAGGGAGGGGCTCCATCCTTCCCTCTCCCATCTGACTGGGGCTGCCTCTTCCATTCAATCGAGTCCCCTGTGGCATCTCTGTGTCGTCATGATGACCTCCGGGTCAGCCAGCTACGGCAAGCCTGTTAGACCATTCTGATAGAATGGTCTAAGAAGCTTCGGTCATTGTAAGGGCTTGATAACACTGGCGATGGGGCTCGAGTCACCATCTGGTGCACCCGGGCAAGTGCTGGGGCCTTGAGTAAGCCCACTTGCCATCAAGGACACCGGCGCGCTATTGGACCTGTGAGTCGAGGGGTTGCCAGTGCCAGCACGGGGCACTGGTACCGGGCACCTACCTCCTGTGCTTTAAAGTGTTTGAAATACTGACCTCTCCCTCTTTCTCTGCAGCTCTGGTGTCTTCCATGTCTTCTGACTCTCTGACGTCCCAGGGCAGAGGGTGCGATGACGTCACTGCAGCGCGCCCTCTATACTGAGCAGTGCGGAAAGTCAGAAGACATTGAGACCGGAGCTGAGGAGACAAGAGCAGCGGCTAGTGGGGAACGAGGAGAGGTAAGTATTTGATTATTTATTTTTTATTTATGAAACATTATATGGAGCCCATTCTGTATGGAGAATTATATAGGGCCCATTCTATATGGAGCAATATATGGGACCATTTTAATTTGTGGAGCAATATATTATACATTATACAGTATGAAGCAATATATGGGGCCCATTCTGTATGGAGCATTATATGGGGCCCATTCTGTATGGAGCATTATATGGGGTTCATTATTCTGCATGGAGCATTATATGGGCCCAGTATTCTGTATGGAGCATTATGTGGGGTCCATTATTCTGCATGGAGCATTATATGGGGCCCATTCTGTATTAAGCATTATATGGGGTCCATTTTTCTGCATGGAGCATTACGTGGGACTCATTCTGTATGGAGCATTATATGAGGCCTATTATTCTGTATGGGACATTATATGGGGCCAATTATTCTGTATGGAGCACTATATAGGGCCCATTATTCTGTATGGAGCATTATATGGGGTCCATTGTTCTGTATGGAGCATTATATGGGGTCCATTGTTCTGTATGGAGCATTATATGGGTTCCATTATTCTGTATGGATCTTTATATGGGGTCCATTTTTCTGTATGGAGCATAATATGGGGTTCATTATTCTGTGTGGAGCGTGATATGGGATCCATTATTCTTTATGGAGCATTATACAGGGCCCATTCTGTCTGAAGCATTTTATGGAGTCCATTATTCTGTATGATGCATTATATGGGGCCCATTATTCTGTATGGAGCACTATATGGGGCCCATTATTCTGTATGGAACAATATATGGGCTCATTATACTGTATGGCACATTATATAGGGCTCATTATACTGAATGGAGCACTATGTGATGCTAATAATACTGTATGGAGGACTATGTGATGCCAATAATACTGTATGGAGGACTATGTGGTGCCCATAATACTGTATAGAGGACTATGTGAGGCCCATAGTACTGAATGGAGCGATACATGGTGCTAATAATACTGTATGAAGGACTATGTGATGTCAATAATACTGTATGGAGGACTATATATCTCATACCCTACTTTGCTTTACATTTATATATAATGATGGTAGGGTATGAGATATATTTTTTGCCTTTTGTAGGTTTTGCATCTTTTTGCTAGTGTGAACATGCTCCCATTTCTTACATGTGTACCATCTTAGACCTCAGTTCACATTGCTTGGTTTTTTGTCTTGTTTGCATTCTGTGCAAATTAGGGGTGTGGCATGCCCCTTGTTGAGCTGGTTAGTATATATGTAGCTTACCACGGGCTTAGGTGGTCTGATATTGGGACACGGTTCTATTTGTCTACCCTTTATATGCATTACTTCAACTTTGATATACAGTAAGGTTTTTAATATAGACAGTGTAGGACCGGCCCAATTTAAGGTCACCTTGTCGCTGGTAGGACAGCTTGTATACTTTTTTTGATCAAAAATAGTTCACTAAGTACCCTATATTTCATATGCAACTTTGCTTAACATTTATATATAATGATGGTAGGGTATGAGATATATTTTTTGTCTTTTGTAGGTTTTGCATCTTTTTGCTTGTGTGAACATGCTCCTATTTCTTGCAAGTGTACCATCTTAGACCTCAGTTCACATTGCTTGGTTTTTTGTCTTGTTTGCATTCTGTGCAAATTAGGGGTGTGGCATGCCCCTTGTTGAGCTGGTTAGTATATATGTAGCTTACCACGGGCTTAGGTGGTCAGATATTGGGACCCGGTTCTATTTGTCTACCCTTTTATATGCATTACTTCAACTTTGATATACTGTAAGGTTTTTAATATAGACCGTGTAGGACCGTCCCAATTTAGGGTCACCTTGTCGCTGGTGGGACGGCTTGTATACTTTTTTTGATCAAAAATAGTTCACTAAGTACCCTATATTTCATATGCAACTTTGCTTTACATTTATATATAATGATGGTAGGGTATGAGATATATTTTTTGTCTTTTGTAGGTTTTGCATCTTTTTGCTAGTGTGAACATGCTCCTATTTCTTGCATGTGTACCATCTTAGACCTCAGTTCACATTGCTTGGTTTTTGTCTTGTTTACATTCTGTGCAAATTAGGGGTGTGGCATGCCCCTTGTTGAGCTGGTTAGTATATATGTAGCTTACCACGGGCTTAGGTGGTCTGATATTGGGACCCGGTTCTATTTGTCTACCCTTTATATGCATTACTTCAACTTTGATATACAGTAAGGTTTTAATATAGACAGTGTAGGACCGTCCCAATTTAGGGTCACCTTGTCGCTGGTGGGACGGCTTGTATACTTTTTTTGATCAAAAATAGTTCACTAAGTACCCTATATTTCATATGCAACTTTGCTTTACATTTATATATAATGATGGTAGGGTATGAGATATATTTTTTGTCTTTTGTAGGTTTTGCATCTTTTTGCTAGTGTGAACATGCTCCTATTTCTTGCATGTGTACCATCTTAGACCTCAGTTCACATTGCTTGGTTTTTTGTCTTGTTTGCATTCTGTGAAAATTAGGGGTGTGGCATGCCCCTTGTTGAGCTGGTTAGTATATATGTAGCTTACCACGGGCTTAGGTGGTCTGATATTGGGACCTGGTTCTATTTGTCAACCCTTTTATATGCATTACTTCAACTTTGATAAACAGTAAGGTTTTTAATATAGACAGTGTAGGACCGTCCCAATTTAGGGTCACCTTGTCGCTGGTGGGACGGTTTGTATACTTTTTTGATCAAAAATAGTTCACTAAGTACCCTATATTTCATATGCAACTTTGCTTTACATTTATATATAATGATGGTAGGGTATGAGATATATTTTTTGTCTTTTGTAGGTTTTGCATCTTTTTGCTAGTGTGAACATGCTCCTATTTCTTGCATGTATACCATCTTAGACCTCAGTTCACATTGCTTGGTTTTTTGTCTTGTTTGCATTCTGTGCAAATTAGGGGTGTGGCATGCCCCTTGTTGAGCTGGTTAGTATATATGTAGCTTACCACGGGCTTAGGTGGTCTGATATTGGGACCCGGTTCTATTTGTCTACCCTTTTATATGCATTTCTTCAACTTTGATATACTGTAAGGTTTTTAATATAGACCGTGTAGGACCGTCCCAATTTAGGGTCACCTTGTCGCTCGTGGGACGGCTTGTATACTTTTTTTGATCAAAAATAGTTCACTAAGTACCCTATATTTCATATGCAACTTTGCTTTACATTTATATATAATGATGGTAGGGTATGAGATATATTCTTTGTCTTTTGTAGGTTTTGCATCTTTTTGCTAATGTGAACATGCTCCTATTTCTTGCATGTGTACCATCTTAGACCTCAGTTTACATTGCTTGGTTTTTTGTCTTGTTTACATTCTGTGCAAATTAGGGGTGTGGCATGCCCCTTGTTGAGCTGGTTAGTGTATATGTAGCTTACCACGGGCTTAGGTGGTCTGATATTGGGACCCGGTTCTATTTGTCTACCCTTTTATATGCATTACTTCAACTTTGATATACAGTAAGGTTTTTAATATAGACAGTGTAGGACCGTCCCAATTTAGGGTCACCTTGTCGCTGGTGGGATGGCTTGTATACTTTTTTTGATCAAAAATAGTTCACTAAGTACCCTATATTTCATATGCAACTTTGCTTTACATATATATATAATAATGGTAGGGTATGAGATATATTTTTTGTCTTTTGTAGGTTTTGCATCTTTTTGCTAGTGTGAACATTCTCCTATTTCTTGCATGTGTACCATCTTTGACCTCAGTTCACATTGCTTGGTTTTTTGTATGGAGGACTATATGGTGCCCATAATACTGTATGGAGCACTACATGGTGCCAATAATACTGTATGAAAGACTATGTGGTGCCCATAATACTGTATGGAAGACTATGTTGCGCATATATTACTGTATGGAGGACTATGCGATGTCCATAATATTGTAAGGAGCACTATGTGGTGCCCATAATACTGTAGAGAGGACTATGTGAGGCCATTATACTGTATGAAGGACTACATGGTGCCAATAATACTGTATGGAGGACTATGTGGTGCCCATAACAATGTATTGAGGACTATTTTGGGCCCATAATACTGTATGGAGGACTATACTGTCTGGTCCAAAATTAAAACTTTTGAATCTCCTCAGGGCACACACTGTGCGCTGCAAGGATTCGCCAGTTTCTGAGCTATTGTAGAATATGCTATAGATATCAGACATGTATTGTAAGAAGTAGTAAAATCTTTGGCGTTTTATTGTACCTTTATTTCTCTGCCGTATCTATGCATCATGAATCGTGGTATGTGATAAAGGGGCCACTGAGACTCTTTCTCCCAGGGCCCACGAAAACCTGCAGCCGGTCCTGACTGGTGAATAGCATTGAATGATTCTCTCATGTCAGAGAATCAGATGCTATATGCAAATGACCCTCGTCTCAAACTCTGCTGTGAGCATGAGCCCAGTGTCATTTAACTGTGATCTGATGTCTTGTATGTGAGAATCTGATCACAGGAGTGGAGAAAGTGAAGAACTTAATTTGTCCATCTTCTCCATTTTGTGAGTCGGTTTATAGCGGACTGCATGAGAAAATAAATGCTGGTAGGCAGGCCCGGAGTTAGCACCCGGCGCACTGAGGCAAGTGCCCGGGCCCTGAGAAAACTGGGGGGGCCCACTCACTGTCAGACACGCTATGGGACCCGAGAGCGGTGCCAGTGCCCGCCATCCCGCTTGCTCATAGCCCCGGCACAATACTTACCTCTCCCCGTGACTCCGCAGTAGCTCTGGTGCCTTCCGTGGCTGCTGCACTGTGACGTCTTAGGTCAGAGGGCGCAATGGCGTCTTTCCACAGCGCCCTCTCCTGAGCCGTCACAGCGCAGAGCAGGAGGACAGCAGCGATGCTGAGGAGTCCGGAGATGAGCAGCGGCAGCAGGTGAGGAGAAGTGAGGTGAGTATTTGATT
The DNA here is from genome assembly GCF_046119375.1 of Phyllobates terribilis. Lineage (NCBI taxonomy): Eukaryota > Metazoa > Chordata > Amphibia > Anura > Dendrobatidae > Phyllobates > Phyllobates terribilis. Next base: position 119,494,299 of record NW_027362772.1, read on the forward strand.
TTTTTTTAATGCATGGGGCATTATATGGGGTGAGTGACATCCCGCATGGGGCATTATAAGGGGGGAAAAGTGACACCCTGCATGGGGCATTATATGGGGGTAAGTGACATCTAGCATGGGGCATTATACGGGTGGAGTGACATCCTGCATGGGGCATTAAATGGAGGAGGAGTGACATCCTGCATGGGGCATTATATGGGGGGTGTGACATCCTGCATGGGGCATTATACAAGGGTGGAAATGAAATTCTGCATTTGGCATTATAGGGCAGGGGTGACATCCTGCAAGGAGCATTATATGGGGGGAAAGTGACATCCTGCTTGGGGCATTATATGGGGGGAACAGCCTGCATGGGGCATTATGTGGGGGAAAAGCCTGCTTTGGGCATTATGTGTGGGGGGGGGGCAGCCTGAATGGGGCATTATGTGGAGGGAACATCCTGCATGGAGCATTTTATGGGGGCCAGTATTCTGTATGTAACATTTTATGGGGCCAGTATTCTGTATGCAGCATTATATGGGGACCAGTATTCTGCATGGAGTATTTTATGGGTTCCATTATTCTATAAGGAGCAATATATGGGACCCATAATACTGTATGGAGGACAATGTGGTGCAAATAATACTATATGGAGGGCTAAACTGTCCGGTCTGCACTGCGCACTGCGAGGATTCGTTGGTTTCTCACCTATTGTAGATTCTACAATAGATATTGCTCATACAATGTAAGAATTGAAATCTTTGGCATTGTACAATATATATATATATATATATATATATATATATATATATATATATACACAGTACAGACCAAAAGTTTGGACACACCTTCTCATTTAAAGATTTTTCTGTATTTTCATGACTTTGAAAATTGTACATTCAAACTGAAGGCATCCAAACTATGAATTAACACATGTGGAATTATATACTGAACAAAAAAGTGTGAAACAACTGAAAATATGTCTTATATTCTAGGTTCTTCAAAGTACCCACCTTTTGCTTTGATGACTGCTTTGCACACTCTTGGCATTCTCTTGATGAGCTTCAAGAGGTAGTCACTGAAAATGGTTTTCACTTCACAGGTGTGCCCTGTCAGGTTTAATAAGTGGGATTTCTTGCCTTATAAATGGGGTTGGGACCATCAGTTGTGTTGTGCAGAAGTCAGGTGGATACACAGCTGATAGTCCTACTGAATAGACTGTTAGAATTTGTATTATGGCAAGAAAAAAGCAGCTAAGTAAAGAAAAACGAGTGTCCATCATTACTTTAAGAAATGAAGGTCAGTCAGTGCGAAAAATTGGGCAAACTTTGAAAGTGTCCCCAAGTGCAGTTGCAAAAACCATCAAGCGCTACAAAGAAACTGGGTCACATGAGGACTGCCCCAGGAAAGGAAGACCAAGAGTGACCTCTGCTTCTGAGGATAAGTTTATCCGAGTCACCAGCCTCAGAAATCACAGGTTAACAGCAGCTCAGATTAGAGACCAGGTCAATGCCGCACAGAGTTCTAGCAGCAGACACATCTCTACAACAACTGTTAAGAGGAGACTTTGTGCAGCAGGCCTTCATGGTATAATATCTGCTAGGAAACCACTGATAAGGACAGGCAACAAGCAGAAGAGACTTGTTTGGGCTAAAGAACACAAGGAATGGACATTAGACCAGTGGAAATCTGTGCTTTGGATTGATGTGTCCAAAATTGAGATATTTGTTTCCTACCACCGTGTCTTTGTGCGATTCAGAAAAGGTGAACGGATGGACTCTACATGCCTGGTTCCCACCGTGAAGCATTGAGGAGGAGGTGTGATGGTGTGGGGGTGCTTTTCTGGTGACACTGTTGGGGATTTATTCAAAATTGAAGGCATACTGAACCAGCATGGCTACCACAGCATCTTGCAGCGGCATGCTATTCCATCCGGTTTGCGTTTAGTTGGACCATCATTTATTTTTCAACAGGACAATGACCCCAAACACACCTCCAGGCTGTGTAAGGGCTATTTGACCAAGAGGGAGAGTGATGGGGTGCTACGCCAGATGACCTGGCCTCCACAGTCACCAGACCTGAACCCAATCGAGATGGTTTGGGGTGAGCTGGACCGCAGAGTCAAGGCAAAAGGGCCAACAAGTGCTAAGCATCTCTGGGAACTCCTACAAGATTGTTGGAAGAGCTTTTCCAGTGACTACCTCTTGAAGCTCATCAAGAGAATGCCAAGAGTGTGCAAAGCAGTTATCAAAGCAAAAGGTGGCTACTTTGAAGAACCTTGAATATAAGACATATTTTCAGTTGTTTCACACTTTTTTGTTAAGTATATAATTCCACAACAGAAAATATGTCTTATATTCTAGTTTCTTCAAAGTAGCCACCTTTTGCTTTGATGACTGATTTTGTTATGATCTGCTACAAGCTGTAATGCACACGCCCGGGCTGAGCGGCGTGTGCGTGTGATTGTAGTGATTCCACTGGACCGTGCCGGAGAGTGAATGCCTGGAGGGGCGTAACTAGTTATTCACCCGATCCGACCAGGGTCGCACGACGGCATACGACGCCAGTGCACCAAGGAGGAACCGAGCAGAGGGACCAGGTGCTACTCCAGGACAGACCCCGGACACGGCTGTTGACCCACACAGGGGAATACAGGAACAGACTGGTAGGCTGGCACACAGACTGGAGGGTATAGGCAGGCACGACTGGTATGCAGGCAGGCGGGTATGCAGGCAGGGGGGTACAGGCAAGAACGGCTAGAGTGCAGATAGGAAGGCACTAGCAGGTAGGAACACAGGCGGGATAGGACCCAGTACACACTGGGACTCTGGAACAGAACCACAGATGTGGCAGACAAACAGCAGAGTAAGGCCGCCCAGAGAGGTGAGCGAGAACAGGGCAGGACAAGGCCGCCTGGAGCGGTGAGCAAGAGTAGAGCAGGACAAGGCCGCCAGGAGCGGTGAGCAAGAGTAGAGCAGGACAAGGCCGCCAGGAGCGGTGAGCAAAGGGTCAGAGCTGAGCGAGACTGCCGGAGCAGTGAGCAAGAGTAAAGCAGGACGAGACCGCCTGGAGCGGTGAGCAAGAGTGGAGCAAGACTGCCGGAGCAGTGAGCAAAAGGATAAGAGCGGAGCGAGACTGCCGGAGCAGTGAGCAAAAGGATAAGAGCGGAGCAAGGCTGCCGGAGCAGCGAGCAAAGGAGTCAGAGCAGGCTAGAACCGCCGGAGCGGTAAGCAAAGGAGTAAGAGCAGGCTTGAACCGCCGGAGCGGTGAGCAAAGGAGTAAGAGCAGGCAAGGCTGAGCAGGGGGGACAGGGCTCTGTTCACACGGAACAGACAGGAAGGGAAAGGCAGAGCCAGATACCCACAGGGTACTTGCAGTGAAGTAGCGAGTGGACCACAAACTCACAAACGGGAGTACAGAGACAACAAGCAGGAGTTAGGTACGAGTTCAGACTCTGCAGAAAAAGGAAGGGAACGGACATAGAGGCAAAACAGGTAAAGGATAGGAGAGAGTTCAGACTGGAACTGAGTGTACGGAGGAGACTGACACTGCAGCGGAATACAGGAGCGGGTCTGGGAATACGGCCCCCAGAGAGGCAGGACGAACAGGCAAGGAGCGTGTTCAGACAGGACAGACAAGATACAGGAGCGGGTCTAGGTAGTCGGCCCCTAGAAGGCGGGAGGAACAGGCTAGGAGCGTGTTCAGACAGGACAGACAAGATACAGGAGCGGGTCTAGGTAATCGGCCCCTAGAAGGCGGGAGGAACAGGCTAGGAGCGTGTTCAGACAGGCCTGGAAATACAGCCTCCAGGATAGGCAGACAAGAGAACACAGACAGGACTCAGTTCAGACACGGGAACTGATACCGCAAGGCAGGAGACATAGACAGGACTCAGTTCAGACACGGGAACTGATACCGCAAGGCAGGAGACATAGACAGGACTCAGTTCAGACACGGGAACTGATACCGCAAGGCAGGAGACAAAGACAGGACTCAGTTCAGACACGGGAACTGATACCGCAAGGCAGGAGACATAGACAGGACTCAGTTCAGACACGGGAACTGAAACCGCAAGGCAGGAGACAGACAGGACTCAGTTCAGACACGGGAACTGATACCGCAAGGCAGGAGACATAGACAGGACTCAGCTCAGACACAGGAACTGATACCACAAGGCAGGAGACATAGACAGGACTCAGTTCAGACATGGGAACTGATACCGCAAAGTAGGAGACAAAGAACGGGGCCTGGCACCTTCAGAGTGCAAGCACACACTGAATGAAACACTATGCTCAGGCAGGGATAGATGGGAGCAGCTGAGCTATATACCAGATGACAGACAGCAATAGGCTGAGGACGCACAAGGGGTGTGACCCACAGCAGGTACAAAAAGCAGGAAGTGATCGGGTGCCGCCCTTAAGCAGCAGAAACAGACACAGACAGCATGGAGGGAAGCCAGAGAGACATTCTGGACTAGAGATCAAGTGCGCGCTCTTGCACAGTGGGAGATGGACCACCATGCAAGGACGCCGCCAGGTATGTTACACAAGCACTAAGGAAAGACAGGAAATCTGTCCCTACAATAGAACTAAGCTGGATCCCTACAATGTAACGGGGAACCTGATCCTGCGATCAGACCCGCTAAAGTCCTCGGCTAGTCTGAACGAAGACCTATAGATGTGAGGGAAGGGATCCCTATAAGAACTAGGGACTGGGAGAAAGATGGACACCTCCTAGCAGAAATTGTAGCAGAAAAAGGACAAAGAACAACATAGAACATAGAGGTCCGAAGACCTAGCAAAACTGACAGAGAAAGGTAACAGAGTACCAAGCTAGCTAAAGAGTAGAAATTACAATGAAGTCCAGCAAGGCCAGGAGGGCGGAGCCGGATTAAATAGGCAAAAATGGTCATGTGACCAGCAAACTATAAAAAACCTAACAGGAGAGTTCTAACAGTACCCCCTCTTCTAAGAGGATCCTCCGGATCCCTTAGGACCGGGCTTATCAGGAAACCTCCTGTGAAACGCTCTGACAAGTCTGGAAGCAGAAACATCATCCGCCCTCACCCATGAGCTATCCTCGGGTCCGAAACCCTTCCAAGCGACGAGATACTGCAAACTCCCTCTATTCCGTCTAGAATTAAGGATGTGGGAAATTTCATATTCCCCATCCTCCACCACCGGAGGAACAGTGGCAGAGGCGTCACCATCCGACACATCAGCTCTTTTCAACAGAGAAACATGAAATACCGGATTAATCTTCCAGGTGGTAGGAACCTCCAACCTAACAGCAGATTTGTTAACTATCTGAAGCACCTTAAAGGGCCCTACGAACTTGGGACCCAATTTTTTAGAAGGAATCCTCAATCGCAGATCCTTAGAGGACAACCAAACCATGTCACCAACAGCAAACAAAGCCTCTTGCCGTTTCCTATCAAAGTACCTCTTAGATTTTTTGTTAGCCTCCTGAAGATTACCACGCACATCCGTCCAAACTCTCTCCAAATCACCGGAAAAACTCTCCTCCTCAGTCACAGCCGATACCAATTTGGAGAATGACCCAAAAGACGGATGTCTCCCAGAAGAACAAAAAAAAGGCGAACACCCAGCAGAAGAGGATGTATGGTTGTTAAGAGCAAATTCAGCAAGTGGCAGAAACTCAGACCACCCCTCTTGATTGTCTGCCACAAAACAACGCAAGAACTGCTCAACATCCTGGTTCTTTCTTTCTGTCTGACCATAAGACTCAGGATGATATCCGGATGAAAACGACAAATGAACTCCCAACCTGTCACAAAAGGCACACCAAAAACGAGCCACGAACTGAGGTTTCCTATCAGAAACAATGTCAGTAGGAACGCCATGTAGTCTGACAATTTCCTTGACAAAGGCCTTAGCAAGTGTCTTAGCGCAGGGCAGTTTGATGAAGGGAACCAAGTGACACATCTTGCTGAAACGGTCCACGACCACCCAGATGACCGTGAAACCCTCAGAGGGGGGAAGGTCAGTAATAAAGTCCATAGCCAGATGTGTCCAAGATGCACTAGGAACCTGCAGAGGGCAAAGCAACACCGCTGCAGGAGTATGACAAGGCTTAGATCTAGCACACACCGTACATTGACCCACCCACTTAATGACTTCCTTCTGCCATCCAGGCCACCAAAAACTGCGACCCACAAGTCTCTTGGTCTCAGAAATTCCTGGATGACCTGCCAACCGAGACTCATGACACCCAATAAACAAATCTCTCCTAAAGGTCCTAGGCACAAACAACCTCCCATGGGGAGTGTTAGATGGGGCATTATCCTGAGCTTTAAGAATCACATCCTCCAAAACGGAGTCCAAAGCAGCAATCACAACACCTTCTTGTAAAATGCTCTCATCCTCCTCAGCACCGACCATGGGAGAAAAACTGCGAGACAAAGCATCAGCTTAAATATTCTTGGTACCCGGGATGTAAGTAACGGAAAAATTAAACCGCGAAAAAAAAAGTGCCCACCTTGCCTGACGGGCATTCAAGCGCTTGGCAGCATCAAGATAGATCAGATTTTTATGATCAGTGAAAACCTGAATGGGAAATTCAGCACCTTCCAAGAGATGACGCCAGTGTTCAAATGCGAGTTTAATAGCCACCAATTCCCGATTACCAATATCGTAATTAAGTTCAGTCTCAGAAATTTTTTTTGAAAAAAAGGCACAGGGATGTACTCCATCCTTGTTTTCCTGAGACAACACCGCACCGACCCCCACAGAAGAAGCATCAACCTCAACCAAAAATGGCTTAGTCACATCAGGCTGCATAAGGATGAGGGCAGAGCTGAATCTCTCCTTTAGAAACACAAAAGCTTCAATGGCCTCAGAAGTCCACTGAACCGCATTAGCACCTTTCCTGGTGAGATCGGTCAGTGGTTTGACAATAATAGAAATGTTTTTTATGAATTTTCTGTAATAATTGGCGAAACCCAAAAATCTCTTTATCGATTTCAAACCAATAGGCCTAGGCCATTCCTGTACAGCCTGAACCTTCACCGGGTCCATCTCAAAGCCCTCGCTGGAGATAATGTAGCCCAAAAATCTAATCCTCTGTACAGCGAACTCACATTTCTACAACTTAGCAAAAAGCGAATTGTCAATTAATAACTGTAATACCTCACGTACGCTCCGCCAATGAGACTCCAGATCCGGCGAATAAATCAAAATGTCATCCAAATACACAACCACACTTCTGCCGATCAAAGGTCCAAGGATGTCATTAATAAGATTCTGAAAAAATGCTGGAGCATTGGTAAGACCAAAAGGCATAACCAGATTCTCAAAATGACCCACAGGAGTGTTAAAAGCAGTCTTCCATTCATCACCCTCCTTCATGCGCAACAAATTGTATGCCCCCGGAGATCAATTTTAGAAAACCACTTGGCCCCCATTAACTGGTTAAACAAATCAGGAATCAATGGCAGTGGGTAGGGATTGCGTACAGTAATTTTATTAATCTCACGAAAGTCCAGACAAGGGCGTAAACCGCCGTCCTTTTTTTTAACAAAAAAAAATCCAACAGCCACAGGAGACTTGGAAGGCCTAATTTGACCAGCGGCCAAGCTTGTCTGTATGTATTCCTCCAAAGCCTTTCTCTCAGGAATAGTAAGATTAAATAAACGACTTTTAGGAAGAGTCGCTCCAGGGACAAATTTAATGGTACAATCATAGTCTCTATGGGGAGGCAAAATTTGCGATTCCTTCTCAGAAAAAACTTTCCAAAAATCCTGAATAGGTACAGGTAATTCCCCTTTATCCACAGCAGCAATGCGACCGTTACAACACTTGTCATAACACTTAGGGCTCCAGGACTTAATTTCATTGGTAGACCAATCCAGTACAGGATTGTGCAATTTTAACCAGGGTAAACCCAACACTACTGGAGAAGGCAAATTATTTAATACTATCAAATCCAAATTCTCTTGGCGAATACCATTAATAGTGAGGGGAAATTCACAGACCTTGTGAGTAACACTCTTTAAGGGAGAGCCATCAACAGAAACCACGGCAATAGGGGATGACAAAGGTTTGGGTTTTAATTTAAGTTTTTCCAGGATTCCCCCATCAATCACATTCAGAGTAGAACCACAATCCACAAATACCCGAAATTCAATTAATTCTTCCTGAGCAGTGGTAGTAGCAGAAAGAAGTACACCCTTAGTATTTAAAAAGGCAATACGAGCGTAACTGACCTTTTTTTTTTCTTTGTTCATACGAAGCACACAGTTCTTAATGAAATGATCAGATTTTCCGCAATAAAAGCACAAACCATCAGAAGATCTGCGGTCTTTTTCCTGAGAGCGGGGTGACATCGCCCCAATCTCCATCGGCTCACCAATGTCAGTACAGACCCTCTCAAGACTCGGAGCTGACTTGGCAGAGGATTTACTCTCATTAACCCTTGCACGCAGTCTCCTGTCCACCCATATAGCTAATTGCATTGCCTCCTGCAAGTTTCCAGGTGAAGGATAAGCAATCAACAGATCCTTAACCCTTTCACCTAGCACCGCAAGAAACGAACTTTTCAAAGCTGAATCATTCCACTCCACCTGAGCAGACGGAAGTGAGTACAATAATTTTCCACATTACCTGATCCCTGCCTCAAACGTCTTAATTCAGACTCAGCAGATGAGACACGATCAGGATCATCATACAACAACCCCAAAGTAGAAAAAAAACTATCCACTGATCTAAAGCACAGATCACTAAGTTGGAGAGAAAAAGCCCATCCCTGAGCATTTTTAAAGGAAAAAAAATCTTGTTGTTCACCAAAAAATAGATCAGGCAGACGTACCTTTGGCTCTACAAAATGTGCTCCAGGACAGCTACTCACGTGTTGTTGGAGCTTGACCACCTCCAGAGAGAGTCCCTGCAAGCGTTGAGCCAAATCCTGAACCGAGACCATGATGGAAACTGGGGGTCATTCCTAAGAGAAATTTTTTGGCTGCACTTACTGTTATGATCTGCTACAAGCACTAAGGAAAGACGGGAGATCTGTCCCTACAATAGAACTAAGCTGGATCCCTACGATGTAACGGGGAACCTGATCCTGCGATCAGACCCGCTAAAGTCCTCGGCTAGTCTGAACGAAGACCTATGGATGTGAGGGAAGGGATCCCTATAAGAACTTGGGAATGGGAGAAAGATGGACACCTCCTAGCAGAAATTGTAGCAGAAAAAGGACAAACAAACAACATTGAACATAGAGGTCCGAAGACCTAGCAAAACTGACAGAGAAAGGTAACAGAGTACCAAGCTAGCTCAAGAGTAGAAATTACAATGAAGTCCAGCAAGGCCAGGAGGGCGGAGCCGGATTAAATAGGCAAAAATGGTCATGTGACCAGCAAACTAGAAAAAACCTAACAGGAGAGTTCTAACAGCTTTGGCATTCTTTTGATGAGCTTCAAGAGGTAGTCACCGGAAATGGTCTTCCAACAATCTTGAAGGGGTTCCCAGAGATGCTTAGCACTTGTTGGCCCTTTTGACTTCACTCTGCGGTCCATCTCACTCCAAAACATCTCGATTGGGTTCAGGTCTGTGACTGTGGAGGCCAGGTCATCTGGCTTAGCACTCCATCACTCTCCTTCTTGGTCAAATATCCCTTATACAGCCTGGAGGTGTGCTTAGGTCATTGTCCTGTTGAAAAATAAATGATGGTCCAACTAAACGCAAACCGGATGGAATAGCATGCCGCTGCAAGATGCTGTGGTAGCCATGCTGGTTCAGTATGCCTTCAATTTTGAATAAATACCCAACAGTGTCACCAGCAAAGCACCCCTACACCATCCCACTTCCACCTCCATGCTTCACGGTGGGAACCAGGCATGTAGAGTCCATCAGTACATTTTTTCTGCGTCGCACAAAAACACGGTGGTTGGAACCAAAGATTTCAAATTTGGACTCATCAGACCAAAGCACAGATTTCCACTGGTCTAATGTCCATTCCTTGTGCTCTTTAGCCCAAACAAGTTTCTTCTGCTTTTTGCCTGTGCTTAGCAGTGGTTTCCTAGCAGCTATTTTACCATGAAGGCCTGCTGCACAAAGTCTCCTCTTAACAGTTGTTGAAGAGATGTGTCTGCTGCTGGAACTCTGTGTGGCATTGACCTGGTCTCTAATCTGAGCTGCTGTTAACCTGCGATTTCTGAGGCTGGTATCTCGGATAAACTTATCCTCAGAAGCAGAGGTGACTCTTGGTCTTCTTTTCCTGGGGCGGTCCTCATGTGACCCAGTTTCTTTGTAGCGCTTGATGGTTTTAGCAAATGCACATGGAGACACTTTCAAAGTTTTCCCAATTTTTTGGACTGACTGACCTTCATTTCTTAAAGTAATGATGGCCACTCGTTTTTCTTTTCTTTGCTGCTTTTTTCTTGCCCTAATACAAATTCTAACAGTCTATTCAGTAGGACAATCAGATGTGTATCCACCAGACTTCTGCACAACACAACTGATGGTCCCTACCCCATTTATAAGGCAAGAAATCCCCCTTATTAAACCTGACAGGGCACACCTGTGAAGTGAATTCCATTTCCAGTGACTACCTCTTTAAGCTCATCAAGAGAATGCCAAGAGTGTGCAAAGCAGTCATCAAAGCAAAAGGTGACTACTTTGAAGAACCTAGAATATAAGACATATTTTCAGTTGTTTCACACTTTTTGTTAAGTATATAATTCCACATTGTTAATTCATAGTTTTGATGCCTTCAGTGTGAATGTACAATTTTCATAGTCATGAAAATACAGAAAAATCTTTAAATGAGGAGGTGTGTCCAAACTTTTGGTCTGTTCTGTATATATATTGCAGTCTTGCAACTCTGGTGTCCTGGGTTCAAATACCACCAAGGACAACATCTGCAAGGAGTTTGTATGTTCTTCCCGCATTTGCATGGGTTTCCCCCAGGTTCTCCAGTTTCCTCTCACACTCCAAAGACATAATAATAGGGAATGTAGGTTTTGAGCCCCAATGGGGACAGTGCCCATAATGTGTCTGAACTGTAAAGCGCTGTGGAATATGTTGGGGCTATATAAAAAGATTATCATTATTATTACTTGTGTGAATGAGTAATAATAATTACTGTAGAGTAAGCCCTAATACTGAAAGGTATAAAGAATTGTAATGCATATCCACTAGTATATGCATTACAATTCTTTATACCTTTCAGTGTTAGGTTCAGTATTGATTTGTTCATTCTGCCTCCCAAAGATCTCAGTAAGGCTTGACTCACATTTATCATTCGCTCTATGCTGAGCACTTACACCGGGGTTTCCTTGTAAATCTCTGAAACATGTGATTTAAACAAAACCCCCATGAAAGATTAATTATAATGAGGCAGATGGAGATACCATGGACTCTATCTGGCCTATGATCCAGTGGTGTCTGTCTTTTTAAGAATACATATAAGTGTGGTCAGCCACAGTTTTGTGTGCCTCTGAATAGAAAGAAACTGCTGAACAGTGGCCAGACAGAGTCCAGAGTAACTCTGCTGCCTCATTCTAGTGAATGGATCCCTCAGGGGTTTCATCAGAATCTTGTCAAGAGATTTAGATGGAAACCCCAATGTAAGTGCTCAGCGCAGAACACAAGATAAATGTGATCCAAAATGTTATGTAAAGTGTTCCCAATAAAAGCCTCAACTCAATCTACAAAAAAAGCAAGGCCCCACTCAGGTCTTTCTTCTATCAATGGAAATATACGGGTCTTCCGTGTTACTGGTAGCACAAAGTCTCTTAAGAAGCGCTATTGCTCCCCCCAAATAAATCAAGCAACCTTCACGCAAAAATATAAATGCCGCCCTCTCTTCTGAGGTCCAATGTGCCTAAATAATATTTAGCGTCCCCATGTTCGGCATTTTTGTAGCGATGAAAGTCTACTTAATTTACGGGGTAAATGTCTCCAGAAGTACAAGCTGGGCACTACAATGTACTGGGCACTACAATGTACTGGGCACTACAGTGTATGGGCAGTACAATGGCAGATTTGCAATTTGCACTGGCAGATTTACAATTTTCTCTCAGCAACATACACTACGGGAGTCAAAATCGTCAATACACCTGTAGATATTTTCTCAGAGGGGTGTAATTTCCAAAATGGGGTTACTTGAGGGAGGATTCAGCTGTTCTGGCATTTAGGGGCTCTGTATATGGAGTCCACAAACTATTCTACGATAATTTGTTCTCCGAGAGTCAAATAGCACTCCGACTCTCCCAAGTCTCACTGTGTGGCTAAGCAGCACTATGTAGCCATATACAGTGAAAGAAATAATTATTTGATTCCTTGTTGTTTTTGTAAGTTTTTCCACTGACAAAGACATGAACAGTCTATAATTTTAAAGGTAGGTTAATTTTAACATTGAGAGGTATAATTTCCAAGAAAAAATCAAGAAAATCACATTGTATACATTAGATAAATTTATTTGCATTTTGCAGTGAGAAATATGTTTTTGATCTCCTACTGACCAGTTAGACACTCCTAATCAATTCGTTACCTGCATTAAAGACTGCTGTTCTACATAGTCACCTGTATAAAAGACTCCAGTCCACAGACTCGATTAATCAGTCAGACTCTAACCTCTACAGCATGGGCAAGACCAAAGAGCTTTCTAAGGAGGTCAGGGACAAGATCATAGACCTGCACAAAGCTGAAATGGGCTACAAAACCATAAGTAAGACGCTGGGTGAGAAGGAGACCACTGTTGGTTAAATAGTAAGAAAATGTAAAAAATTCAAAATGACTGTCAATCGATATCGATCTGGGGCACCATGCAAAATCTCACCTCGTGGGGCATCCTTGATCATTAGGAAGGAGAGAGATAAGCCTAAAACTACATGGGGGGAACTTGTTAATGATCTCAAGGCACCTGTGATCACAGTCACCAAGAAAACCATTGGTAACACATTACGCCATAAAGTGCCCGCAAGGCCCCCCTGCTCAAGAAGGCACATGTACAGGCCCATCTGAGGTTTGCCAATGAACAACTGGATGATTCTGTGAGTTATTGGGAGAAGGTGCTGTGGTCAGATGAGACAAAAATTTTGCTTTTTGGCATTAACTCAACTCGCCATGTTTGGAGGAAGAGAAATGCTGCCTTTAACCGAAAGAACAGCGTCCCCACTGCTAAGCATGGAGGTGGAAACATTATGTTTTGGGGTTGTTTATCTTCTAAGGGCACAGGACTACTTCACTGCATCAATGGGAGAATGGATGGAGCCATATACTGTAAAATCCTGAGTGACAACCTCCTTTCCTCCGCCAGGACATTACAAATGGGTCATGGCTAGGTCTTCCACCAAGACAATGATCCAAAACATACAGCCAAGGCAACAAAGGAGTGGCTCAATAATAAGGTTGTTTATAGGAGGGGTTCTGCTGTTCTGAAACTTCAGGGGCTCTACCAATGTGACGTGGCACCCTCAAACTATTCCTGAAAAAGCTGAACTCCAATATGCTGCTTCTTCCCTTCTGAGCTTTGCATTGTGCTTCAAAAGTAGTTTTTGCGAAAAATGTTTCCCTTGCAAAAAGGAAACATTTTTAAGGAAAAATTAATTGTTTAATTTTCACAACTTTACGTTATAAAATTCTGTGAAGCAACTGTGAGTGCAAGGTGTTCACTACACCACTAGATTTGTTCCTTGATGGGGTATAGTCTCCAAAATGGGGTTCTTTTGGGAGGTTTCCACTGTTTAGGCAGATCAGGGTATCTCCGTAAATGTGACATCGCATCCACTATCTATTGCCAATTTTGCTCTCCAAAAGTCAAATGATGCTCTTTCCCTTCCATGCCCTGCCGTGATCCCAAACAGTAGTTTTCCACCATATATTTTGTGTCAGTGTACTCATATCAGTGTACTCAGGAGAAATTGCACAACATATTGTATGATCCATTTTCTCTTGTCATCCATATGAAAATGAAAAATTTGGGACTAAAAGAACATTTCAGTGGGAAAAATTTGGCTTTTAATTTTCACGGTTCAACATTAAAAAATTCTGCAAAACACCAGCGGGTGCAAGGTCCTCACCACACATCTAGATAAATTCCTTGAGCGGGTAGTTTCTAATATGGGGTCTCTTGCTGGGGGGGTTTCTGCTGTTTATGCACACCAGGAACTCTGTAAATGCGACATGGCATCCGCTATCTATTCCAGCCAATTTTGCGCTCCAAAAGTTGAATTGTGCTCCTTCCCTTCCAAGCCCTGCTGTGTGTCCTAACAGTAGTTTTGCACCACATAAAAGGCAATATTTTTTGCGGGAAAAGTAACAATTTCATTTTTCCTTCTACATTGTTTTAATTCCAGAGGAGCCTTTAAAGGGTTCATACACTTCTTGAATGTGGTTTTCAGCACTTTGAGAGATATACTTTTTAAAATTGAGTCACTTTGGGGTATTTTCTGTTACATAGGCCTCTCAAAATCATTTAAAATGATGTGTGGTCCCTAAAAAAATTAGTTTTGTGAATTTTTGCTGACTAATATTGATGAGAAAGTATGCTCAATACTGCTCGGTGCTCGCCCGAGCATCTCACTGCTCGAGATGCTCAGCACTCTCAGAGTATTTCCGGGGTTGCTCAGTGAGAGCTCGGGTCCCCTCCCTGCATGTTTGGCGCTCTTTACAGAGCCAATGAACATGCAGGTATTGCCTGCCACTCACTGTAATGCCGCAACAATGTTGGTTGTGGAATTACAGTGATTGGCTGGCAGCACAGCGTCATCAGGTCTTTATCAGACCTGGCGCCGCCTTGCTCATCACAGTCAATCCGGAATCAGACAGTGTAGGGAGAGGTGCTGCTGAGCTACGGAGAGATTTGCTTGTTTCTAGTTAGTGTAGGTATACCGAACTATATTAGAGACACATGTCCACCTCAACAAACAGTCCTTCTAAGGACTAATCCATGTGCAGAGATATCAGTCAGGCAGTGGATATAGGCAGGCAGGCAGGCAGTGTTTATAGCAGACTGCAGTGCATATAGTACAGGAGACTCCATTCCAGTTTTTGTCTGCTGCTGCTGGTGCTGCTGTTAGATATTTCTAGAAATAGGCCCAGGTCTCAGGGGCCAGGAATAATTTTTTTTGGATCTTAATCCTCATTATTTGCTTAAAAAGCAGTCTAGAGAACACCGTTTTTCTGCGCCATTTGCTTGTTGGCACTGAAGAATACAGGCAGGTCCTTTCCCTATTACAGCGCTAAAAATCCAGCTGAAAACACTGCCATTTCTGGCTTCCATTAAAAATTTGTTTCAGTGTGTCAGTGAAGTTATTGACACCAATTTGCTGTTCAAAACAGTTACCTATAGGCCAGCTATTTAAAACTGCATTTTCTCCGTCACATAGATCACATATACGTTGTCAGAAAGTACTGACATTTCTGGCCTCCATTGAAAATTTGTTTCAGTGTGTCAGTGAAGCTATTGACACAAGTTTGCTGTTCAAAATAGTTACCTACAGGCCAGCTATTTAAAACTGTGTTTTCTCCGTCAAACGGATCACATATACGTTTTTAGAAAATACGCCATTTATGGTTTTCATTAATAGTTTGTTTCAGTGTGTCAGTGAAACTATTGGCACCAGTTTGTTGTTCAAAATAGTTATCTACAGAACAGGTATATAACACTGCGTTTTCGCCATCACACGGATTACATATACGTTGTCAGAAAATACTGCCATTTCTACCCTCCATTAAAAATTAGTTTTAGTGTGTCAGTAAAGCAATTCACACTAGCTTGCTGTTCTAAATAGTTACCTACAGGCCAGGTATTTAAAACTGTGGTTTGTCCATCACATGGATCACATATACGTTCGCTCCAAATTTAGCCATTTTTAGTGAGCGTGGAAGATATTGTCCTCCATTTAAAATCGGCAATGCGTATGGCAAGGGATGGGGAACTTGACGTGATGGTGATAGTGAATGCAGAGGCCGAGGCCGTGAGCAAGCTGAAATTATGCCACAACAAACACCCACATCTTCTCGCTCGACCTTCCTGTCCCAATTAATAAGGGACCGCAGAACACCACTATTGAACACAAAGCAGTGTGAAAAGGTTATTGATTGGATAGCAGATAATGCTTCCAGTCACTTAGCCACCACCACCACCACCCTGTCTTCCACACGGTCAAGTCTCAGTAGCCGTGAGTCTGGACCGCATATTCCTCACCCTGAATCTCCTTCCTCCCACCATGCCGAGTGCCCAGAGACAACTGATCCCACACTTGGACACTCCGAAGAGCTGTTCACTTTTCCATTTATAGATTCGGGCCTCTTGCCCAGTCCACTTGAAGCAGAGCAAGACGAGATCACATGTAGCGATACCAAAATACTTGGGCAGCCATGGTCACAAGAAGGTGAAGGTGAGATAGTGTCACCAGAGGTGGACGAAGATGAGACACAATTGCCAGAAAGTCATGGGGAGGACCAGGGTGCGGAAGTAGAAGACGAGGTGTTGGATGATATAGTAACTGATCCAACCTGGCAGGAGAATATGCAGAGCGAGGACAGCAGCACACAGGGGGAGGGAGGCAGAGCACTCCAACAGGCAGGAAGAATCAGTGTGGTGGCCGCAGACAGAAGGCAGGCAACTGTTCCCCGTAACTTCAACACAAAGGAAGTTGCCAGTACAACTGTTACGTCTCCCTTAATCTGGTTGTTTTTTAAAGACTCTGCCGATAACCCCAAAAAGGCCATTTGCACCACCTGCCAGGCCAGCATCAGCAGGGGTGATCAGCCTGACCACCACCAGCATGATCAGGCACATGGCAGCAAAGCACTCGACTTTGTGGGCCGAACCCCAGGGTTCAGGAACAATGTCTGCAGGTGGCACCACTGCTTGTTCCGCTGTTGTGCATGCAAGCCAATCCCCTGTCCATGGTGCATGCAAAGATGCCTCCTGCCCTGCACCTGTCATTGCACACTCTCAAGTAGCAGCATCAGTAAGCACATCCAAATCCTTGTCAAAGCGCAGCATTCAGTTGTCCATACCCCAGTCCTTGGAATGCAAGCACAAATACGTAGCCAATGCACCCAGGCCGCACTACTAAATTCCCACATTTCGCGACTGCTTACACCGAAAATGTTACCTTTTAGGTTCATGGAGAGGGAAGCATTCCACAACCTGATATAGGCGGCCGTTCCTTGGTCCCCAACTGTCACTATTTCTCCTGGTGTGAAGTCTCCGCATTACACATGCACGTGTCCCAAAACATTAGCTGTGCCCTCACCAACTCAGTTACCGGGAAAGTCCACCTAACCACAGACACGTGGACAAGTGCTTGTGGGCAGGGACGGTACATCTCACTGATGGCACACTGGGTTAACATAGTGGAAGCCGGGACCCAGTCGGACCTTGGGACAGAGCACGCCCTCCAAATGCCAAGGATTGCAGGCCCTAGGTCAATCAGGGTTGCCCCCACAGTCTACAGCTCCTGCACCTCATCCTCCTCAGCCTCCATCTCCGAAATGACCACATCAGTCACAACTGGAAGCACTGCAGCACTGCCTCGGCCAAGGAAAAACAGGCTGTGTTGCAGTTTATATGCATAGGTGACAAACTGCACAATGCTGAGGAGTTGTGGACAGCTCTGAATGAGCAGGCAGATCTGTGGCTCACACCGCTGAACCTACAGCCAGGCATAGTCGTGTGTGACAATGGCCGTAACCTGATGGCGTCTCTGAGGCGATGCGAGCTCACACACATACCATGCCTGGCCCATGTGCTTGACCTTGTGGTCCAGCGATTTCTCAAATCCTACCCGGAGCTGCTGGAACTGCTTGTCAAAGTATGCCGCCTGTGTGCTCATTTTAGAAAGTCAGCTACAGCTTCTGCCGCCCTTGTCATGCTTCAGCAGTGTTTGCAGCTTCTGGCTCAAAGACTGGTGTGTGATGTCCCCACGCATTAGAACTCTACACTGCAGATGTAGGAAAGGATTTGTAAGCAGAAGAGGGCAGTTGTTGAGTACCAGCATCAACAAGGCCATCGGTATTCAGTTCAGACTCCACACATCAGACCTCAGGAGTGGACATGGATGTCAGACATACAGTTATATGAAAAAGTTTGGGCACCCCTATTAATCTTAAGCTTAATGTTTTATAAAAATTGGTGTTTTTGCAACAGCTATTTCAGTTTGACATATGCAATAACTGTTGGACACAGTAATGTTTCTGTCTTGAAATGAGGTTTATTGTACTAACAGAAAATGTGCAATCTGCATTCAAACAAAATTTGACAGGTGCATAAGTATGGGCACCCTTATAATTTTCTTCTTTTAAATACTCCTACCTACTTTTTACTGACTTACTAAAGCACTTTTTTTGGTTTTGTAACCTCATTGAGCTTTGAACTTCATAGCCAGGTGTATGCAATCATGAGAAAAGCTACTTAAAGTGGCCACTTGCAAGTTGTTCTCCTGTTTGAATCTCCTCTGAAGAGTGGCATCATGGGCTCCTCAAAACAACTGTCAAATGATCTGAAAACAAAGATTATTCAACATAGTTGTTCAGGGGAAGGATACAAAAAGCTGTCTCAGAGATTTAACCTGTCAGTTTCCACTGTGAGGAACATAGTAAGGAAATGGAAGAACACAGGGACAGTTCTTGTTAAGGCCAGAAGTGGCAGGCCAAGAAAAACATCAGAAAGGCAGAGAAGAAGAATGGTGAGATCAGTCAAGGACAATCCTCAGACCACCTCCAGAGAGCTGCAGCATCAACTTTCTGCAGATGGTGTCACTGTGCATCGGTCAACTATACAACGCACTTTGCACAAGGAGAAGCTGTATGGGAAAGTGATGCGAAAGAAGCCGTTTCTGCAAGCACGCCACAAACAGAGTCGGCTGAGGTATGCAAAAGCACATTTGGAGAAGCCAATTTCTTTTTGGAAGAAGGTCCTGTGGCTTGATGAAACCAAGATTGAGTTGTTTGGCCATACAAAAAGGCGTTATGCATGGCGGCAAAAAAACACAGCATTCCAAGAAAAACACTTGCTACCCACAGTAAAATTTGTTGGAGGTTCCATCATGCTTTGGGGCTGTGTGGCCAATGCCGTCACCGGGAATCTTGTTAAAGTTGAGGGACGCATGGATTCCACTCAGTATCAGCAGATTCTTGACAATAATGTTCAAGAATCAGTGACAAAGTTGAAGCTACGCAGGGGATGGATCTTTAAGCAAGACAATGATCCAAAACACCGCTCCAAAGCTACTCAGGCATTCATGCAGAGGAACAATTACAATGTTCTGGAATGGCCATCCCAGTCCCCAGACCTGAATATCATTGAACATCTGTGGGATCATTTGAAGAGGGCTGTCCATGCTCGGCGACCATCAAACTTAACTGAATTGGAATTGTTTTGTAAAGAGGAATGGTCAAAAATACCTTCATCCAGGATCCAGGAAATCATTAAAAGCTACAGGAAGCGACTAGAGGCTGTTATTTTTGCAAAAGGAGGATCTACTAAATATTAATGTCACTTTTCTGGTGAGGTGCCCATACTTATGCACCTGTCAAATTTTGTTTGAATGCAGATTGCACATTTTCTGTTAGTACAATAAACCTCATTTCAAGGCAGAAACATTACTGTGTCCAACAGTTATTACATATATCAAACTGAAATAACTGTTGCAAAAACACCAATTTTTATAAAACATTAAGCTTAAGATTAATAGGGGTGCCCAAACTTTTTCATATAACTGTATGTACCATGCTCCAAAACTTTGAGGACTCCACCAAGATAGTGAGCGGTGATGACGCCATAATTAGTGTCACCATCCCGCTTCTCTGACTTCTGAAATGCTATCTGCTAACTAGAGATGAGCGTTGTTCTACTCGAACTGTTCGCCAATCTCAAATTCGAGCTGTTTTGGGCGGTGTTCGAGCCGTTCGGCGAACACGAACAATTTGAGAAAAATTCGGCTGTTCGAGGTTATGTTCGATAACTGTTCGTGCACCAAAATCATAACTGGATTTTTTCTCAGTAATGATGAAAATTAATGTTAATACGCAGTTTGAGTGTACAGCGGGGTGGGGGGAGGGGCAGGGGATGGATCTCTGCAGGAACAATGAAGATCTCCATTTTTTTTTCTCTTTCCCGCATTTACAGTGGGGAGGTGCAATCTGTCAGCCTATCAGCAGCGCACACACGGAGCGAAGTGCTTTTTTTCACACAAGCAAGGGCATGTGTCATTGGCAGTGTATGTCACATGTCCTTGCCCTATAAGACCAAGCCATTTTCCCCGTCGCCACCATTTTCTCACTGCTGCAGCTGCATGTTAGACGGCACCGCTGTTGCTGTGTGCGCTATACCTTGTTAATTTCAAGCCAATTTTCGCACAAATATACAGATAGCTTGGTAGTAGGGAATAGTTGTGATTGCAGTCCTTTTAAGGACTAGGTTACAGCATTTCCTACGACTTTTATCAGGGAGGTCTGTGCTCTTAAATAGATCGGTTGTGGGAGTAAAGACTAATTGTAATTGCAGTCCTTTTCAGGACTCGGTTACATGAGTTCCTATCAGTTTTTGCCAGGCAGGTCTGTGCCAGTGCTGTGCAAGTTTTTTTCACAGCATTTGGCTGAATCTAGCAAAGCTAATCCTTTTTGGCCTATTGCAGAATGTGTTAGTCAGTGGAGTAGCCTATCTGTGTTGCAAGATATACCACCTGTGTATAGAATACCAATTTTTTTACTGCACCTAGTGAAGTAAAATCTTTTGGGCATAGCATCATTCTATTAGTCCATCTATACTGACCTCCATCAGGTTGCAAATTAAAACTAATTTTTATCTGCATCTACAGTACCTCTGAAAAAATATTTGGGCTTCTAGCAGTGTGTGGGACTTGTTCTATTAGTCCATCTATACTGACCTCCATCAGGTTGCAAACTGAATATATTTTTTTCTGCATCTACCTCTGAAAAAATATTGGGCTTCTAGCTGTGTGTGGGTCTTGTTCTATTAATCCATCTATACTGACCTCCATCAGGTTGCAAACTGAATATATTTTTTTCTGCATCTACCTCTGAAAAAATATTTGGCCTTCTAGTAGTGTGTCGGACTTTCTCTATTAGTCCATCTATATTGACCTCCATCAGGTTGCAAATTAAAACTAATTTTTATCTGCATCTACAGTACCTCTGAAAAAATATTTGGGCTTCTAGCAGTGTGTGGGACTTGTTCTATTAGTCCATCTATACTGACCTCCATCAGGTTGCAAACTGAATATATTTTTTTCTGCATCTACCTCTGAAAAAATATTGGGCTTCTAGCTGTGTGTGGGTCTTGTTCTATTAATCCATCTATACTGACCTCCATCAGGTTGCAAACTGAATATATTTTTTTCTGCATCTACCTCTGAAAAAATATTTGGCCTTCTAGTAGTGTGTCGGACTTTCTCTATTAGTCCATCTATACTGACCTCCATCAGGTTGCAAATTAAAACTAATTTTTATCTGCATCTACAGTACCTCTGAAAAAATATTTGGGCTTCTAGCAGTGTGTGGGACTTGTTCTATTAGTCCATCTATACTGACCTCCATCAGGTTGCAAACTGAATATATTTTTTTCTGCATCTACCTCTGAAAAAATATTGGGCTTCTAGCTGTGTGTGGGTCTTGTTCAATTAATCCATCTATACTGACCTCCATCAGGTTGCAAACTGAATATATTTTTTTCTGCATCTACCTCTGAAAAAATATTTGGCCTTCTAGTAGTGTGTCGGACTTTCTCTATTAGTCCATCTATACTGACCTCCATTAGGTTGCAAATTAAAACTAATTTTTATCTGCATCTACAGTACCTCTGAAAAAATATTTGGGCTTCTAGCAGTGTGTGGGACTTGTTCTATTAGTCCATCTATACTGACCTCCATCAGGTTGCAAACTGAATATAGTTTTTTCTGCATCTACCTCTGAAAAAATATTGGGCTTCTAGCTGTGTGTGGGTCTTGTTCTATTAATCCATCTATACTGACCTCCATCAGGTTGCAAACTGAATATATTTTTTTCTGCATCTACCTCTGAAAAAATATTTGGCCTTCTAGTAGTGTGTCGAACTTTCTCTATTAGTCCATCTATATTGACCTCCATCAGGTTGCAAATTAAAACTAATTTTTATCTGCATCTACAGTACCTCTGATAAAATATTTGGGCTTCTAGCAGTGTGTGGGACTTGTTCTATTAGTCCATCTATACTGACCTCCATCAGGTTGCAAACTGAATATATTTTTTTCTGCATCTACCTCTGAAAAAATATAGGGCTTCTAGCTGTGTGTGGGTCTTGTTCTATTAATCCATCTATACTGACCTCCATCAGGTTGCAAACTGAATATATTTTTTTCTGCATCTACCTCTGAAAAAATATTTGGCCTTCTAGTAGTGTGTCGGACTTTCTCTATTAGTCCATCTATACTGACCTCCATCAGGTTGCAAATTAAAACTAATTTTTATCTGCATCTACAGTACCTCTGAAAAAATATTTGGGCTTCTAGCAGTGTGTGGGACTTGTTCTATTAGTCCATCTATACTGACCTCCATCAGGTTGCAAACTGAATATATTTTTTTCTGCATCTACCTCTGAAAAAATATTGGGCTTCTAGCTGTGTGTGGGTCTTGTTCTATTAATCCATCTATACTGACCTCCATCAGGTTGCAAACTGAATATATTTTTTTCTGCAGCTACCTCTGAAAAAATAATTGGCCTTCCAGTAGTGTGTCGGACTTTCTCTATTAGTCCATCTATATTGACCTCCATCAGGTTGCAAATTAAAACTAATTTTTATCTGCATCTACAGTACCTCTGAAAAAATATTTGGGCTTCTAGCAGTGTGTGGGACTTGTTCTATTAGTCCATCTATACTGACCTCCATCAGGTTGCAAACTGAATATATTTTTTTCTGCATCTACCTCTGAAAAAATATTGGGCTTCTAGCTGTGTGTGGGTCTTGTTCTATTAATCCATCTATACTGACCTCCATCAGGTTGCAAACTGAATATATTTTTTTCTGCATCTACCTCTGAAAAAATATTTGGCCTTCTAGTAGTGTGTCGGACTTTCTCTATTAGTCCATCTATACTGACCTCCATCAGGTTGCAAATTAAAACTAATTTTTATCTGCATCTACAGTACCTCTGAAAAAATATTTGGGCTTCTAGCAGTGTGTGGGACTTGTTCTATTAGTCCATCTATACTGACCTCCATCAGGTTGCAAACTGAATATATTTTTTTCTGCATCTACCTCTGAAAAAATATTGGGCTTCTAGCTGTGTGTGGGTCTTGTTCTATTAATCCATCTATACTGACCTCCATCAGGTTGCAAACTGAATATATTTTTTTCTGCATCTACCTCTGAAAAAATATTTGGCCTTCTAGTAATGTGTCGGACTTTCTCTATTAGTCCATCTATACTGACCTCCATTAGGTTGCAAATTAAAACTAATTTTTATCTGCATCTACAGTACCTCTGAAAAAATATTTGGGCTTCTAGCAGTGTGTGGGACTTGTTCTATTAGTCCATCTATACTGACCTCCATCAGGTTGCAAACTGAATATAGTTTTTTCTGCATCTACCTCTGAAAAAATATTGGGCTTCTAGCTGTGTGTGGGTCTTGTTCTATTAATCCATCTATACTGACCTCCATCAGGTTGCAAAGTGAATATATTTTTTTCTGCATCTACCTCTGAAAAAATATTGGGCTTCTAGCTGTGTGTGGGTCTTGTTCTATTAATCCATCTATACTGACCTCCATCAGGTTGCAAACTGAATATATTTTTTTCTGCATCTACCTCTGAAAAAATATTTGGCCTTCTAGTAGTGTGTCGGACTTTCTCTATTAGTCCATCTATACTGACCTCCACCAGGTTGCAAATTAAAACTAATTTTTATCTGCATCTACAGTACCTCTGAAAAAATATTTGGGCTTCTAGCAGTGTGTGGGACTTGTTCTATTAGTCCATCTATACTGACCTCCATCAGGTTGCAAACTGAATATATTTTTTTCTGCATCTACCTCTGAAAAAATATTGGGCTTCTAGCTGTGTGTGGGTCTTGTTCTATTAATCCATCTATACTGACCTCCATCAGGTTGCAAACTGAATATATTTTTTTCTGCATCTACCTCTAAAAAAATAATTGGCCTTCTAGTAGTGTGTCGGACTTTCTCTATTAGTCCATCTATACTGACCTCCATCAGGTTGCAAATTAAAACTAATTTTTATCTGCATCTACAGTACCTCTGAAAAAATATTTGGGCTTCTAGCAGTGTGTGGGACTTGTTCTATTAGTCCATCTATACTGACCTCCATCAGGTTGCAAACTGAATATAGTTTTTTCTGCATCTACCTCTGAAAAAATATTGGGCTTCTAGCTGTGTGTGGGTCTCGTTCTATTAGTCCATCTATACTGACCTCCATCAGGTTGCAAACTGAATATATTTTTTTCTGCATCTACCTCTGAAAAAATATTTGGCCTTCTAGTAGTGTGTCGGACTTTCTCTATTAGTCCATCTATACTGACCTCCATCAGGTTGCAAATTCAAAATAATTTTTTTCTGCATCTAACCCAGCCAATAGTTTTGGCCTAATACCACAGTTTGGCCACTCAGCTCTGCTCGGTTACCATCCATTGTTTTTTTGTGCAAACAACTCCAGAGTTGTGAATTAGTTAACCACCAAAATGAGTGGAAAAAGGCCTGCTGCTGGTGGAAAGGGGAATAGGCATGTTGGGAAGGGGAAAAAAGGTTGTGTCCGTGGGGTAGGTGTTAAAGCAACAGTAACATCTGCAGAAGAAAGACCATCTTCCAGCCAAACTAAAATGTCTACTTCTTTTAGCGGACAATGTGATAAGATCCCTTTCTTACGGCCACGCCAATCGCTACAAATTCCAGATGAGGCACAAAAACAGCAGGTGCTTCAACGGATATCAAGTGCTCCTTTAAGTGGGCTCTCCTCCACATCAACTTCAACATCACAAATACTCCAGTCCTCAAAGGTGTCACCCAAATCGCACTTGCTTCCTCACAGCTCCCAAATCTCCAGCTGCCCATTTGAGTATGAGGTAGAACAGATGGTTGAGTCTGCAGAGCTGTTTACTCATACTATAGCCTGGGAATCAGAGGTCGACTCCAGCGCTTCTGTGAATCCAGACGAGGAAATGATCTGCACTGATGCCCAGAATCTTTATGAGTCGGATCCAGGACCAGACGCAGAAGGTTCTGACCATAATGTAGACCCTCATTCCCAAACTGTAACTCCTGTTGGTGGAGACAATGAGGAAGACGATGATAAGACTCAAATACCTGATTGGAGCGACAACTTTAGTTTTTTGTCAGGGCAGGAACAGGTTGGCTCTGAGGACGACGGGTGTCATAACGCACAGGGTGATGATGATGAGGTCGGAGATCCCACTTACTGTCAACCCACAGTCAGCCAAGAGATGAGGTCAGCAGAGGAGGTGGAGGAAGATGCTAGTGACGACGAGGTCAGGTTGCGCATTCCTGGACAGAGACATAGTACTGGAAGCACGTCAACAACTGCATCCTCAAACACAACTCTGCCTCTCACCACAAGTCGTGGTGGCTCTTCAGGTCGCATGGGTGCTAAGCCTTGCATAGCCTGGGCATTTTTTCAGATCGATAAAGATGACCCAACTCGTGTTATCTGTAACATTTGTCAGCAAAAGCTAAGTAGAGGCCAAAAAATACATAGTTTGAGTACTTCATGCATGAACCGGCACATGGACATGAAGCATAAGTTGCAGTGGGAAGCTCAGTGTGCTACAATGCGGCCTAGCCGGCCGGGCCAACCACCGTCTGCCATATCTTGTGCATCCGCGGCCTCTTCATCCTCTGTGACTGGGGGGACAGCAGTCACACCTGTTTTGGGGCGCAGACCTGCCACCTCTTTACCCGCAACAGCCAGCGTGATTGGCAGGTCATCATTTTCTTTGGAGGTGGTAACACCAGCTGGTGTTGAGCGCTGTCCGACATCGATAGCACCACCTTTGGATCAAGGCAACCTAACATGTCCGCCTGCATCTTCCTCACAGACCGGCAGTTTGCCGGGGACACCCTTATCAACCCCGTCTAAGCACAATAGCCAGCCCTCGGTCCCTCAGATGTGGACAAGTAAAAGACCATTTCCTCCTAGCCATGAGAAAGCTAAGAGGTTGAATTTCACCATCTGCAAGCTCTTGGCTACAGAAATGCTGCCTTTCCGCCTGGTGGACACAGAGGATTTTCGAGACCTTATGTCTGTCGCAGTGCCCCAGTACCAGATGCCCAGTCGGCACTACTTCTCAAAGAAAGGTGTGCCTGCGCTCCACCAGCATGTCGCACACAACATCACCGCTTCTTTGAGAAACTCTGTGTGTGACAGGGTGCATTTCACCACAGACACTTGGACGAGTCGGCATGCACAGGGGTGTTACATGTCGCTGACTGGGCACTGGGTAACTATGGTGACAGCAGGACAAGGGGCTGCTGTCCAAGTCTTGCCGTCCCCACGAGTTGTGCGTCAATCCTCTTTATGTCAAAGTTCCTCCACTGCTTCTGCCTCCTCAACCTCCTCTCGGTCTTCCACCTGCACCCAAAGCCTGTCTGGTCATGCCACAAGCTTTCTAACTGCGCAGAAGGGATCCTGCACACCTCCTTACTATGCTGGCAGTAGGGCTCAAAGTCATCAGGCGGTTTTTACATTGAAATGTCTGGGAAATGTGAGTCACACAGCTGAGGAGTTGTGGTCAGCTCTGGAGAACCAATTTCATGAATGGTTGTCTCCACTGGACCTGAAACCAGGGAAGGCCGTGTGCGACAATGCTGCAAACCTGGGTGCGGCCCTTCGCCGGGGCAATGTCACACACGTGCCTTGTATGGCTCACGTGTTGAACCTGGTTGTCCAGCAATTTTTAGCCCACTATCCCAGACTAGATGGCCTTCTGCAGAGGGCACGGTCACTGTGTGCTCACTTCCGCCGTTCGCATCCCGCAGCTCAGCGACTTACATCTCTACAGAAGTCGTTGGGCCTGCCACTTCACCGGCTAAAATGCGATGTGCCTACCCGGTGGAATTCAACTCTGCACATGTTGCAGCGACTGTGGCAGCACCGACAAGCCCTGGTGCAATACGTTCTGACGTATAGCCTGGGCCAACGAGATTCAGAGGTGGGGCAAATCACGCTGGAGGAGTGGTCTCAGATCAGGGACCTATGCACCCTTCTGCACAGTTTTGAAATGGCGACGAAGATGTTTAGTGCTGACGATGCCATTATCAGCATGACTATTCCGGTGATTTACATGCTGGAGCACATGTTAAACAGAATTCGGAGTCAGGTGGTGGCACAAGAGGAGGTGGAGGAAGTAGAGGAGGAGGAGTTGTATGCGGAAGGGCTAACATCTGCAAGGTCCAGACGGTCGGCAGCACCAAGGCGGCAGGCATGTGAGGGTGCGGGAGATGGTTTTACCAGGGCGCATGGTAGCAGCCAAACTAGTGAGGAAGGTGCAGGAGCCCAGGAAGAAGTGGAGGACGAACTGATGGAAGACTCATCAGATGAGGGAGACCTTGATCACATTTCTGTTGTGCGAGGTTGGGGGGAGAGGACAGAGGAAGGAAGCATGATTGTTACCTCGCCACCAACACAACAGGGACTTGGTGCTCCTGGATGCGCAACACACATGAGTGCCTTCTTGCTGCACTACCTGCAACATGACCCTCGAATTGTGAGAATTAGAAATAATCCTGACTACTGGGTTGCCACACTGTTAGATCCCCGGTACAAAAGTAAATTTGCAGAAATTATTCCTGCCATAGAAAGGGATGCACGCATGCAGGAGTATCAGCAGAGACTGTTGCAGAATCTTACATGTGCTTTTCCACAAAATACCAGTGGTGCACGTAGTGAATCTCACAGTTCCAACTTGCCAACCGTGGGACCGTCAAGTGTTCAGCACTCAAACCGTAACAGAACCACAGTATCTGCTGGTAACATCAATTTTGCGGAATCATTTCACCACTTTTTTAGCCCATCCTTTGCAAGGCCACAGGAGACAAGAAGTCTGACACATAGTCAACGCCTAGAGACGATGGTACAATAGTATCTCCAAGTAAACATTGAAGCCACGACTGTGTCACTGGACCCTTGCTCTTTTTGGGCTTCCAATCTGGATAAATGGCCGGAGCTAGCCACTTACGCCTTGGAGATCTTGTCATGCCCCGCAGCCAGCGTTCTGTCTGAACGTGTGTTCAGCGCTGCTGGTGGTGTGCTGACAGATAAGCGCACGCGGCTCTCCACTGATAATGTAGACAGACTCACGTTCATAAAGATGAACAAATCATGGATCCGAAACGACTTTTCTACGCCTGTGTCATCCTGGGGAGAGTAAAAGCTTGATGATTGGTTAAAATCACCCTACCAAACGTTTTAAGCTTTCAAATTACTAATCATGTTTATCTGTATCTTGACTGGAAAATAATTTGGGCTTTGTAGCAGTGTGCAGCACTGATCCTATTAGGCCATCTATAATAAGCTTCACCAGATTTAAAATTAAAAATAATTTTTAGCTGCATCTAGCCCGGAAAATAATTTTGGGGCTCCGAGATGCGCAAGACACATAAGTGCCTTCTTGCTGCACTACCTGCAGCATGACCCTCATATTGTCAGAATTCGAAGTAATCATGACTACTGGGTTGCCACACTCTTAGATCCCCCAAACTTTTCGATCAACCTTTTCATTTTAATAAAGACCAAAAAAATGGTCATTTTTGAAATTATAAGCATTAGCAGGTTGTTAGAAACTGAAATCAAACAGTTTTCAACTCAAAACTTTATTCTAGGTGATGTTACATTTTCACATAGGACCCCTTGTTCGAAAGGAGCTTCTGAACTCTCTCGTCCATTGAATTTGTCAGGTTTTGGATGGTTTCTGCTTCAATTGTTTTGCATGAGGACAGAATACCCTCCCAGAGCTGTTGCTTAGATGTGAACTGCCTCCCGCCATCATAGACACTCCTTTTAATGATGCTCCAAAGGTTCTGAATGGGGTAGAGGTCAGGGGAGCATGGGGGTCACACCATAAGTTTGTCCCCTTTTATGCTCATATCAGCCAGAGATGCAGATGTTTTATGTGCAGCATGAGATGGTGCATTATCATGCAGAAAAATGATCTTGCTGTGAAATACACGGTTCTTCTTCTTGAACCATGGCAGGAAGTGCTGTTTGAGAAAATCCACATACATTATGGAGTTCATCTTTAGCGCCTTCAGGGATCCTAAAGGGGCCGACAATCTCTCTCCCCATGATTCCAGCCCAAAACATTACTCCACCTCCTCCTTGTTGGCGCTGTAGCCGTGTTTGCGTGGGGTGTCCATCAACCAGCCATCCTCCACTCCATCCATCTGGACCATTGAGCGCTGCACGGCACTCATCCGTGAACAAAACAGTTTTGAAATCAGTCTTCATGTAATGTTTGGCCCACTGGAGCCGTTTCTGCTTGTGTGAAGTGGATAGAGGAGGTCGACAGGATGGCGTATGCACAGCTGCAAACCTCTGAAGGACCCTGCATCTTGTTGTTCGGGGGACGTTGGAGGCACAAGCAGCTTCAAAAACTTGTCTGCTGCTATGACAAGGCTTTTTTGCCGCTGCTCTTTCAACCTGACGTAATTGCCTGTAGGAAAGAGTCCTCAATTTGCCCTTATCAGCACGCACACGTGTGTACTGTGAATCAGCTGCATACTTCTTGATTGCCAAGACACTTCATCCTGATCATCGCACAATGTTGATTGTAGTCATGCCTTGACCTAAACACTCCACAATTTGTTGCTTCTCAGCAGCCGACACATCCTTTTTCTTTCCCATTTTGGCAGAAAATGTAGGCTGCTTAATAATGTGAGAGAGCCTTCTTAAGTAGTCTTGCCTTTCATTGGACACACCTGCCAAACTAATTAGCACAGGTGTCTGCAATTGCTTACAGTGATATAAAGAGCCCTGACACACATCACCATCAATGAGTTTAACTGACAAACAAACAAATTCTTCCCTTATCACTCCTAAACACTTTTTGCATAATAATTTGGAACGCGGTGTACATGTGCTTTTCCACAAAACACCAGCGGTTCACGTAGTGAATCTTACAGTTCTAACTTGCCAACCGTGGTCTGTATGGAATTGTTCAATAAAGGGCCCAAAATTAAGATAACATATATGGGAGAGGTTTCTATGAATAGGAATTCCTAAGTATTTGATACCCTGTGAGGGCCAGGCAAAGGGAAAGTTGGACTGGATGGAATCCTATATGGATTTGGGGAGGGAGACATCGAGGGCCTCAGACTTCGCTGCATTGATTTTAAAATTTTACCATGTAACAAAGTGATCTATTTCAGCCATAACAGCATGGATGGATATATGTGATTGAGTGATATATACTAGGACATCATCAGCAAATAGAGAGCACTTGTACTCGGTGCCTCCCACCTCAATCCACCTAATATTGGGGTTATGGCGAATTGATGAGAGCAGGTGCTCCGTCACTAGGATGTATAAGAGAGGGGACAGAGGACATCCCTGCCTTGTCCCATTGGTGATTGTGAAAGGTGATGAAAATGTTCTGACGCACCCCCTGGGCCTTGGGACACCCGGAGCCGGACCCTTTTTGGTGGATGCTGGTGGTTGTAGTCTTCGGGGCGGCGACCCGGTTCCGTGGCTCAGGGCGGTCAAACCAGTGGCGGAACTATTTATGTGGTTTTGATGTTTAAATGTCCGACTACGCCACCCGTGGATTGCGGTCAGAGTGAACCGCCGCTACAGGGCAGACCGCTGAGGCTGGTGTTGTGGGTGCAGCAGAGCGTAGCATAACTCCCCACGGGAGGAGTATAGCCTCAGGGCAGTGTATGCGGAGGATGGGGGTGATGGTGCAGGGCAGCAGCAGTAACGACACGGAGTCAGTGATGCAGTCCAGGGCCTTTACTCACAGTTCTTATTATCCAGACCACGTCTGCAGGTAACGGCTGCCCACGTTGTACTGTGCTCACCAGGTGAGGGGCTCAGACAACTCCCAGATAACTTTGGAGCACTTCACAGGACCCCCTTTGTGTGTCCTTTGTCTGGCCTTTCTTACCAACACTTCTGTCCGGCTGCCTCGGGCCTCCTCTTGGTAAACTTGGCGCCAGTTTCCCTGACCCTATGTGGTGCCTTCCTAGCGGGTGTAGCGAGGGGCTGCGCCACATAAAATGTCAGAGCCTCCGGTTTCTAGCTGAGGGTCGTTTCCTGCCTCCACTAGTTCGGGGACCGGTCTCCCCCTTTGGCCTGACCCCTCCACGCAGGTGGATTCGGGCGTGCGGTGGCGACTCGCCCGTCCGCACCCCTGGGATCCCTTCATTCCTCGTTCCTGGAGCCTTCTCCGCTCCTCTTCCTTCCTTCTCCCTCTTCCAGGCCTGGGCCTCTGTTACTAGGCCCGCCTCCGGAGCAGAGCTCATGCAGAGCCCCTGCTCCCTGCCACTTCTGCTCAGACTTCTCTGCACTGAACTAAGATGGTGCCCACCTCTTATACTCCCTTCTCAATGCACCCAGGAACTGCTTCCTCCCTGCTCCTGCACTACAGGGTTCCCCTTCCTCAGTGTTCCCTCCCCCCACTCCAGCCAGGGACAGGGACTGTCGTGCCCATCTCAGGGGCATATTGGTCGCCCTGCCCCACGGCAATGTGGTGTAATGCATGCAGGTGTCGGGTCCTGATCCACACTCCATCCTTACCTGAGAGTGAGATATCACACCTCTGGGTGAGGTGCAATACGTCTGTAGCAACCGAGCCCTCAGGGTGCTACAGTTCCATTTATCTTCAGCCTAGGTGACGTATTGCGATACAGGGCCGTGATTTTGGCTATAAAAGGGTCCCCTAGACCCCTACCCCAAGCTTTTTAAGAGAATCATATATGGCGTGCCAGGAGACTCTATGGAATGCTTTCTCAGCATCCAACGAGAGTATCTAATTACAAATTTTTAACTGCATCTAGCCCAGGAAATACTTTGTGCCTAGTAGCAGTGTCTGCTAGTCAGCGGATTATCCCGGCTGTTAAGCAAGCTACACCACCTGTAGTTTAGACACTTAATTTTTTCAAAGGAAATGCTTCGGGACCATGGGATACTCAGTGAAGAGCATCAGGAGGCACCCCAAGGCATAGGGGCTGGGACTGGCAGTAGGATGCCTTGCGGTGGACAGCCAAGCTCGATCCTTATAAAAGCTTTTTAACTGCAGCAGCTTTAGTGGACGCTACTGGAGCTGGAATTACGCGGCTGCTGGCATGAGACTTGCCCTCCAATAGATCCTTGTAAATGGATTTAAAGTGTATTCATTCAAATTAGAGAGACAATTTAAATTAAAAAGCTTAGAGCTGCCTCCACCACAGGGGGGCTCGCTCGACCCACCATCGGACAGGCACCAGTATTGGGAGAGGGGGGCTGGCCATCAGGGTTCACCGCGGCTCTGGCACAAACCCGGCGACACGGAGGTGGCACGGGCAGGAGCGGACTGGCCGTGTCGGCTTCTCACTTTTTGGATTTTAGAAGGGCATGACATGCCTATATCTGTGTCTCCCCCTCCTTTTACTCCTCCACCTCTTTTATTTTCGCATGACTATATGTACTTGTCACTTTTCCATGTGTTAGTTGTGTCTTCTGAGCAGTTTGTCAGCTTTTGGACACCTTTGAAGGTGTTTTCTATGTGTTTCTATGTGTTTTTGTTTGCCTGCCATTGGTTTTAACGGTGTTCGAAGGTGTTCGACGAACAGTTCGACGAACAGTTCGGCGAACACACGGGTGTTCGACGAACCGAACCGAACTCGAACACTACGGGGGTGGCTCAACACTACTGCTAACAATCAAGAGGATGCATTGCAGGCAGAGCACGATGAGATGGATCAAGTAACCATACAGGGTGATTACACACAGCCCAGCCTCATCTCATCTCAACGTGGATTGGGTGACAATGAGGAAGAGGAGGAGGAAGAACAGGAGCTAGTTTCATGCGCTATAGACAGTAATAACTGTACAACTGTCATACCATCTGTTTAGCGTGGATTGCCTGAGGACAGAGAGGATAAGGAGTAGGAGAGCATGGTCACTCATCCTCTTGGGACGGAAGTCTTGCCTGTTAGCAGTCTGTCACACATGGTTGAGTTTATGTTACGCTGCCTTTCCCATGACCTTCGCGTTCTTGAAATTTTGGGTGACAGTCATCACTGGTTGGTGACACTTCTAGACCCATGCTACAAGGAAAACGTTATATCTCTTATTCCTGAAGTGGACACCTCTAAAAAAATGGAGCAGTACCAGAAGGCCCTTGTTGCGGAACTATTAAAAAAATTCCCATCTGAAAACGCTGGCGGCAGAGGTCACAGTTCGTTGGACAATCAAGGACTACAGGCGAAAGAGACACAACTCCAATCCAGCAGAGGCAGGGGAACACTGTCAAAGTTCTGGGAGAATTTTCTCAGCCCCTCCCATCACACTTTCACTGAGGTGCGGGGTACTCTCACAAGGAATGCAAAGTTTAGGAAGATGCTGAGGGATGCTCCGTGATTCCCCTGTGCCTTATAATTATTGGGTATCCAAGCTGGTTACATGGAATGAACTGGCTCTCTATGCCATGTATCAGATCATATTTTTAGTGTCGCCGGTGGAATTACAACTGATAAGCGCAACTGTCTGTCAACTGAAAATGCTAACAGGCTGACTCTTATAAAAATGAACAAGGGCTGGGTTGGGCCAGACTTCTCAACACCACCGAATGATAGCAGCGTAACATAAACTGAAATCCAGTGTCTTTTTTGGGGAGGTGTATTCCCATGCACATTTTCACACCCATACATGGATAAAAGCTTCCTGATTTTGGCTATTTGCTATTGTCCTCCTTCTCGTCATCCTCATCCTCATCCACCATATCACCAGGATGACCATGGTCCGTGATGCCACACCCATATAATTTTTTTAAAGGGTGTATATGATGCCGGTTAAAAAAAATGTATACAGTATGTTCATGTATACCCCCCAGGGGTAAATGTTTGTCAGCCCACACACTTAGTGCATGGGCATTACAAGTAGAGGAGACCCGCTCCTTTCTAGTGGGAACATTTTTTTATGAGGCCTGCCTCCACGTTCCTTCCAAAGGGCATTGGAGTGCCTCCCAATTTTTGGCAGCCCTTGCATTCACTGCATAGGCCAACACTATGGGAGAACCACTTCCTAATAATGGGAACATTGTTTTTAGGAGGCTCTCTGACCTCTATGTCTCTTGCAAGTGGCATTGGAGTTCCTCCAAATTTTTGTCAGCCATTGCTTCACTGCATAGTCAAATTGTATGGTTGATTCTCTCCTTTCTAATGGGAATTTGTCGTTACTATTAGCCTGGAGGTGTGTTTGGGGTCACTGTCCTGTTGAAAAATAAATGATGGTCCAATTAAACGCAAACCGGATGGAATAGCATGCCGCTGCAAGATGCCATGGTATCAATGCTGGTTCAGTATGCCTTCAATTTTGAATAAATCCCCAACAGTGTCACCAGCAAAGCACTCCCAAACCATCACAGCTCCTCCTCCATGCTTCACAGTGAGAACCAGGCATATAGAGACCATCCCTTCACCTTTTCTGCGTCCCACAAAGACACGGTGGTTGGAACCAAAGATCTCAAATTTGGACTCATCAGACCAAACCACAGATTTCCACTGGTCTAATGTCCATTCCTTGTGTTCTTTAGTCCAAACAAATCTCTTCTGCTTGTTGCCTGTCCTTAGCAGTAGTTTTCTAGCAGCTATTTTACCATGAAGGCCTGCTGCACAAAGTCTCCTCTTAACAGTTGTTGAAGAGATATGTCTGCTGCTAGAACTCTGTGTGCCATTGACCTGGTCTCTAATCTGAGCTGCTGTTGACCTGCTGTTGACCTGCAATTTCTGAGGCTGGTAACTCGGATAAACTTATCCTCAGAAGCAGAGATGACTCTTGGTCTTCCTTTCCTGGGCAGTCCTCATGTGAGCCAGTTTCTTTGTAGAGCTTGATGGTTTTTGAAACTGTACTTGGGGACACTTTCAAAGTTTTCCCAATTTTTCGGACTGACTGACCTTCATTTCTTAAAGTAATGATGGCCACTCGTTTTTCTTTACTTAGCTGCTTTTTTCTTGCCATAAAACAAATTCTAATAGTCTATTCAGTAGGACTATCAGCTGTGTATCCACCAGACTTCTGCACAACACAACTGATGGTCCCAACCCCATTTATAAGGCAAGAAATCCCACTTATTAAACCTGACAGGGCACACCTGTGAAGTGAAAACCATTTCCTGTGACTACCTCTTGAAGCTCATCAAGAGAATGCCAAGAGTGTGCAAAGCAGTCATCAAAGCAAAAGGTGGCTACTTTGAAGAACCAAGAATATAAGACATACAGTATTTTCAGTTGTTTCACACTTTTTTGTTAAGTATATCATTCCACATGTGTTAATTCATAGTTTTGATGCCTTCAGTGTGAATGTACAATTTTCATAGTCATGAAAATACAGAAAAATCTTTAAATGAGAAGGTGTGTCCAAACTTTTGGTCTGTACTGTATATATATATGATGGAATTACGAAATAATAATGTAATTTTAAATCTTAATAATCCATTGCTAGAGTTGTATATTTCAATATCATTAAACTCAAATATATTGGGGTGCCCGGAATATAAACTAGCACTATAATGACATAATTAGAGTGAAGCAGTCAGAAAATATCTCCAATCATAGATTATGATTTTAGTAGTTTATGAGTAGAGAAATTCTACCAAATAGATATGCCAGTACTATTAACATCCTTACCAAAAAAATCAGTCTACTGTTTTGAGAGCATCCCTTACATACAGAAATCCACAATTTATTAATATAGGCAAAAATGCAAATAATACTAGCATTTGTTACTAGCCTCCACTGCTCAGTACTCGCCCGAGCATCTCACTGCTCAAGATGCTTGACATGTATTTCCGGGTTGCTCGGGCGGGAGTTCAGGTCTCCTCCCTGCATGTTTGGCGCTCTTTAGAGAGCCAATGAACATACAGGGATTGCCTGCCATGCGCTGTAATGCCGTAGCCATGTTGGTTGTGGGCATTACAGTGATTGGCTGGCCGCACAGCATCATCATGTGTATATAAGACCGAACGCCGCCATACTAGTCACAGTTTACCCCGGAATCAGGCACAGTAGGGAGAGGTGCTGCTGCGTCAGACAGAGATTTGCTTGTTTAGAGTTAGTATACTTATTCCACAATATAAATCTATAATATCAATCTGGACTAACAGTCCTTCTGAGGACTAATCCAGCTGCATATAATTAGTGCTAGGCAGGTAGACAGTGTATGTGGCAGACTGCAGTGCATATAGTGCAAGAGGGTCCATTGAATGTTCCTGCTGCTGTTCTTACAGATATTTGTAGACATAGCCCCAGATATTAGGGGCCAGGGAAAATTTTTTTTTTATCTAAATCATGGTTATTTGCTTAAAAAACAATCCAGAGTACATGATTTTTCTGCTCCATTTGCTTGTTGGCACTGCAGAATAGAGCCAGATTCGTTCCATATTTCAGCGATTAAAATCCATAAATTTGTAGTGAACGTGGAAGATACTGGCCTCCATTTAAATTTTGTTGCAGTGTGTCAGTGAAGTTATTGACACAATATCGCTGTGAAAAATAGTAGCCTACAGGCCTGCTATTTAAAATTGTGGTTTTCCATCACACGTATCACATGTAAGTGTGCTCCAAATTCAGCCTTTTCTGGCCTTTATTTCAATTTTGTTGCAGTTCAAATCCAGCCATTTGTAGTAAACGTGGAAAATATTGTCCTCCATTTAAAATGGGCAATGTGCGTGGCAAGGGACGGGGAAGTGGACGTGATGGTGATGGTGCATGCAGAGGATGAGGCCGAGGCCGTGGGCAAGCTGAAATTGTGCCACAACAAACACCCACATCTTCTCGCTTGACCTTCCTGTCCCAATTACTAGGGGACCGCAGCACACCACAATTGGACCCACAGTAGTGTCAAAAGGTTGTTGGTTGGATAGCATTTAATGCTTCCAGTAAGTTTGCCACCACCATAACCACCAAAAGGTTGTTGGTTGGATAGCAGTTAATGCTTCAAGTAAGTTTGCCACATGGTCAAGTCTCAGTAGCCGTGAGTCTGGACTGCATATTCCTCACTCTGATCCTCCTTCCTCCCACCATGCCGAGTGCCCGGAGACAACTGATCCCACACTTGGACACTCCGAAGAGCTGTTCACTTTACCATTTATAAATTCGGGCCTCTCGCCTGGTCCACTTGAAGCGGGGCAAGAGGAGAATGCATGCAGCGCTGCCCAAATATTTGAGCAGCCACAGTCACACGAAGGTGACGGTGGGAAACTGTCTCAAGAGGTGGATGATGATGAGACACAATTGCCAGAAAGTCAGGAGGAGGACCACGGTGCGGAAGTGGAAGACGTAGAGGTGGACGATAAAGTCACTGATCCAACCTGACAAGGTGACATGCAGAGCGAGGACAGCAGCACACAGGGGGAGGGAGGTGTGGGACCACAACAGGCAAGAACAAACAATGTGGTAGCCGCAGATAGAAGGCGGGCAACCGTTCCCCGTAACATCAACACGACGGAAGTTGCCAGTACAACTGTTAGGTCTTCCCGAGATAAACAAAGAACACAGAGTTTTACAAACTGAGTAAAAATATTTCAATATCACTTTATTAGCACATACATTTCAGCAATACATATAAATATAAAAAGACATGGGCAGGAAGAAAACGGAGGATGGCAGCTAGGGCGCAAACATTACAAGGGAAATGTCTTGTATCACAAGGTATAAGAACTAAAGGAAACGCCACGCTCAGGTATCATATAAGGCTAAGAAACTTAGCATAACCCAGTGGTATTTAAACAGTGTAATTGACCTAATTCAGCCATAATGACAATACAACAACAAAACCTGTAGCGGGAGTCACTATCAGTAAAGGGACAGCCAAACATTGTGTATAGACAGCAGCATCGTTTACCCTGGATAGACGCAGCGCCCAAGATATCCTGTAGATATTTACCGCTTCCCGACACGCATTTCGCATGAAGTATTTAGGGATTTATCAAGGGAAGGTAGGGATGTTGTATACAAGGACCTTAAAATACCCAGGTGGGCGGTTACGTGGTGCACCACGTGACCGCAACCCAGCCAATGGTATAATATGTATGGCGCATGCGCCCGGAGCAGAACAGACCCGGCACAAGCCGCACAGCGGTCACATCCGGGAGTGCACAGCAGAGGCTGCGTGGTCACGTAGAGGAAGACGCTGAGCGCTGAGGCCAGGGACATGAATGCACCGGGCGCACGCGCTCAGAAAGCCAAGGTAGATGAGTATATACAAATAATGGTAATACCAATGCAGAATAACAAAGGCAGGGCAAATACATGAAACATGACATAGATTAAACATTAAAACTGGATGAAACAGGCGTGTCCAATAGAGAGAAGATAACTGTGAAATATAAATGTTGAGTTGAGACACATCTCTG
The DNA here is from genome assembly GCF_046119375.1 of Phyllobates terribilis. NCBI lineage: Eukaryota > Metazoa > Chordata > Amphibia > Anura > Dendrobatidae > Phyllobates > Phyllobates terribilis. The sequence continues at coordinate 119,532,829 of NW_027362772.1, forward strand.
GGGATAGAGAGGGCCAACCTGGGCAAATATAAGCGAAAAACATAAATTTAGTAATGAAGAACAGCAACACCACACAATATCAAATGAAATATAAAAATTGCTGCAAACACAACAACACAGATTCTCAAGAGAGACACCAAATTAAAAATTATTAATTATAATAGAGGAAGAGAATGCACGTGGCAAAAAACAAATCATAGAAATGAGGCAAAACGGAGGGTCTCATTGAATCCCTTAGGAGCCATCATGTCCAATGTGACAATCCACTTAGTTTCACGTTGGGCCAAGGTGCGTTTGAGAATGCCGCCCCTTGCCCAAGGTGAGCAATGTCAATGCCACGAATAGAAAGTGATGAAGGGTTGCAGTCATGGAATTGACGGAAATGGCGAGGGAGTGTTTTTAATTCAGAGGGGTCCGTCACTGACCTGGCCGCGGCAATGTCCCTGACGTGTTCCCAAAACCTGACTCTGAGTTCCCTGGATGTAAGGCCAACATAAATAAGTGGACATCCACAAGTGGCATAATAGATAACATTAGTGGAACTGCAGGAGATTCGATGTTGAATTTGAAACTGCTTATCTCCTGCTGCAGAGTCAAAGGTTTGGGTACGTAGGACATTAGCGCAGGCCAGGCAATGGCCGCAGGGAAAACAACCCAACGTGGGTTGGAATGAAGAAAGAAAAGTCTTGTTGGTAGGGACATAATGGCTCCTAACAATTAAATCGCTAAGGTTTCTGGCTCTCCTAGAGGTCATGGATGAAAAATCCCCAATGGACCCCACAAGAGAGGGTTCTGTTGGGAGTATGGGCCAGTGTTTCTTTAGAATGGCATGCATATTGTTCCATTTTGTGTTATATGTGGTAATAAATCGTGTCTGACCTTCCGCTGATTTAGTTTGCTTATGACCGTATAGAAGTTGGGAGTGAGGTGTTGCCTTAGCCCTGTTGTACCCCTTTTTAATTGAACTTTTGCTATAGCCACATTGTAAAAATCTCATCCTGAGAGTCGTAGCCTGGGCTTCAAAACACTGGGGGAAGGAACAGATCCGCCTGACCCTCAGGAACTGTCCAACTGGGACGGCCCTGATAATTGCGGGGTTATGGGCAGACGAGGCGTGAATCAGCGAGTTCACTGCCATTGACATCCTATAGTCGTCAGTCCTGATAGAGAAGTCAGAATCAACCTCCAGGCTAACGTCAAGGGAGTCAATTTTAGCGGCATCCGCTTTGTATGTCAGCCGAATATTCAAATTATTAGTATTAATTTCTCCCATAAATTTCTCGAGCTGCTGCGGTGTACCCCTCCATAGGAACAGAATGTCATCAATATACCTGTGCCAGCACAGCACATGGTCGGCGGCCCATGTGCTCCATCACCAAAAAGGGATCTCTCCCATGAGCCCAGGAAGAGATTGGCGTACGAGGGCGCACAGGCAGCACCCATAGCTATGCCGCGTTGCTGGAGGTAAAATTGATCTTTAAAAATAAAAAAATTATGAGTCAAGATCTACCACAGCAGCTCGAGAATAAACCCGCATAGAGGGCTGTCCAGGTTGGAGGCCCCAAGGAAAAGGCGGACAGCCTCTAGCCCATCTGCAAGGGCTATGCATGTATAAAGGGTTTCTACGTCAGCTGTAACCCAAGTAATGACATCCGTCGTGTCCTTAATGTGTGACGGGAGAGTCTCCATCAGTGGCTTGAGGTAAAAGTCCACAAATTTACAGATTGGTTCACAGAGACTCTCCATCCTGGACACAATCGTGACTGCGTCTTTGTGGATCTTGGACAGTAAATAAAAAGTGGAAATGTTGGGAAAACGTACTGCGAGCCCTTCAAGGACATTTTTTGTAATAATATCTGCCTCAAAAGCCTTACCTAAAATGGATTGGAGTTCTGCCGAAAAGGAGGACAATGGAGGACAATGGATTATATGCCAGTTTGGTGTTGGTGTGTTTATCACGTAGCTGGCGTAATGCCTCCTTTTCATAGAAAGCACATGGCCATACTACGATATTCCCCCCTTTGTCTGATTCTTTGAACACTAAGTCAGGATATGACTGAAGTTTTGTAATAGCTGCTCTCTGAGGACCTGTAAGATTATCACGTCCACGTACAGTGGACAGTTTCTTAAAATCCTCAGTGACCAGCTTAGTAAAGATCTCAACTGCAGGACTAATCGATAAGGGAGGAAATCGTGTAGATTTAGGAAAAACATGAGGAGGAAACCTACCTCTGGCTACAGGGGCCTGTTCACTGAGGACGTCCTCCAATTTTTGTAAAGCCTCCCTCTCAGCAGGACTCATCATAGAAGGGGTAGTTGTATCCTTAGTGAAGTTTCTTTAGAATTAATTTACGTGAAAAGAGATTTAGGTACTTGAGGGCTGTAAAAAAATGAAACCCATTAGAAGGTGAAAAAGTTAAACCCATACGAAGCACCTGAAGTTCAGGTTCAGAAAAAGTGTATGTGGAAAGGTTAATCACCTGCAGGCCTCCCTGAGTGTCGCTCCCCGACTGTCCACTCATGGGTGCCTGTCATTTAGCGTTCTGTCAGTTTGTGACACGGTAAGTGCCATTATTTAATCCAGAATTGTCGCTTTTTGAGAAGGGAGTTGTCTGATCACCAGAGATATCAGACCGAAGAGATGAAGATCTTGATTTAGAGGACATGTCGCCCCTTGAACGTGGGCGTGACTTATTTTGAGGGTTCCTCCATTTATATACTCTTTTGGCATTCAGGTCGATAATATCTCTCTGAAATTTCTTTGTTTTGACCTATTGGAGTTCATCTGCCATGGACTGAATATCTGCATCAATATCATCATTTAATTTCTTAAATGCAGACACAGTAAGTTCTTTGTTAAGACATGTCAATAGGGCCTCAGTCTCTTTTTCCATCTCAGTGATAGAGGTCTGATTCCTATCTGTAAGGAGCAGAACAAACTCAAGGGAGCATGCATTTGTACATTCCTCCCATTTAGTTTTAAAATTGTCATCATCAATGGGAACGAAAGGAAAACCTGGACACGAAGTCCCCTTGGGAAAAGCCCCCGTTGAATTGTCTATCGAGAAATGCATAGTTCCACCACGTTTGCATTCTCTTCCTAATCAGGTCCTTAAGCTGTGACATCATAGATTGTGTACTTGGACCAATATCATTGGTGTTGGCATCCATAGCCTCCTTACACAGGTGGATGATAATAAGACACAATTTTCAGAAAGTCAGGAAGAGGACCACGGTGCAGAAGTGGGAGACGTGGAGGTGGACGATAAAGTCACTGACCCAACCTGACAAGGTGACATGCACAGTGAGGCGTAGGACCACAACAGGCAAGAACAAGCAGTGTGGTAGCCGCAGATAGAAAGCGGGCAACCAATCTCTGTAACATCAACACGACGGAAGTTGCCAGTACAACTGTTAGGTCTTCCCGAGTCTGGTTGTTTCTTAAAGACTCTGCTGATAACCCCAAAAAGGCCATTTGCACCACCTGTCAGGCCACCATCTGCAGGGGTAGCAAAACTAGCAGCCTGACCACCACCAGCATGATCAGGCACATGGCAGCAAAGCACCCGATTAAGTGGGCCGAACCTCAGGGTCCAGAAACAGTGTCTGCGGGTGACAGCACTGCTTGTTCCGCTGTTGTGCATGCACGCCAATCACCGGTCCATGGCACATGCCAAGATGCCTCCCGCCCTGTACCTGTCGTTGAACATTCTTAACTAGCACCAGCAAGCACGTTCACGTCCTTGTCCCAGAGCAGCGTTCAGTTGTCCCTACCCCAGTTCTTGGAATGCAAGAGCAAATACGAAGCTAATGCCCCACAGGCCACACAACTAAATTCACACATTTTGCGAATGTTTGTGCTTGAAATGTTGCTTTCTAAGCTCAGTAATCAATCCTCACCCGCCACTATTTCTCCAGGTGTGCCAACCTCACAATACACAAGCACGTGTCCCACAACATTAGCCGTGCCCTCAACAATCAAGTTTCTGGGAAAGTCCACCTAACCACGGACACGTGGATAAGTGCTTGTGGGCAGGGACGGTACATTTCGCTGATGGCACACTGGGTTAACAAAATGGAAGCCGGGACCCATTCGGACCTTGGGATAAAACACGTCCTCCCGACGGATTGTGGGCCCTGGGTCAATCAGGGTTGCCCCCACATTCTACAGCTTCTGCACCTCCTTCTCCTCTTCAGCATCCATCTCAGTCGTGAGCTAGAAGCACTGCAGCACTACCTCGGCTAAGCGACAACAGGCTGTGCTGAAGCTAATATGCTTAAGTGACAAACAACACAGTGCTGAAGAGTTGTGAAAAGCTCTGAAAGAGCAGGCAGGTCCTCCTGACGCCGAGGATTGCGGGCCATAGGTCAATCAGGGTTGCCCCCACAGTCTACAGATCCTGCACCTCATCCTCCTCCTCCTCTTCATCCTCCATATCTGAAATGACCACATCAGTCACAAGCTGGAAGCACTGCAGCACTGCCTCAGCCAAGCGGCAACAGGCTGTACTGAAGCTAATATGCTTAGGTGACAAACCGCACAATGCTGAAGAGTTGTGGACAGCTCTGAAAGAGGAGGCAGATCTGTGGCTCACACCGGTGAACCTACAGCCAGGCATGGTCCTTTGCAACAATGGCCGGAACCTGGTGGCGGCTCTGAGGCGAGGCGAGCTCACACATATACCATGCCTGGCCCATGTGTTTAACCTTGCGGTTCAGCTTTTTCTCAAAACCTACCCGGATCTACCGGATCTGCTTGTCAAAAAACGCCGCCAGTGTGCCCATTTTGGAAAGTCAGCTACAGATTTCACCGCCATTGCCGTGCTTCAGCAGCATTTGCAGCTTCCGGCTCACCGACTGGTGTGTAATATCCCCATGCATTGGAACTCTACATTGCAGATGTTGGGAAGGATTTGTGAGCAGAAGAGGGCAGCTGTTAACTACCAGCATCAACAAGGCCATTGGTATTCAGGTTAGACTTCACACATAAAACCTCAGGAGTGGACATGGATGTCAGACATCTGTACCATACTCCAAAACTTTGAGGACTCCTCCAAGATGATGAGTGGTGATGACTAGTGATGGGCGAACACTAAAATGCTCGGGTGCTCGATGCTGAGGTTGAGCACATTGGAATACTCGGGTGCTCGACCCGAGCAACGAGCCCAATGTAAGTCTATGGGAAACTCGAGCATTTTTCAGGCGGCTCTCCCCGGCGGTCTGCAGAGGGCCTAAAAATTGCCCAAATATATGGGAGTAGTGCTCAAATGACATGGAAACAGCATGGGGAAGACCCCTGGAAGCATTTATGACTCCCAGGTCACTGCTGTCAACAACTTTGTCAGAGGTATTACGCCACTTTTACAGACTCACAATAAAACATACAAAAGCGAAACCAAAATGTATTTTCGTGGGAAATATGCTAAGGAACATCCTTTCCAGGGTAATGATATAAGGCAAAATAAATAATCAAAAATACTCCTCCACACCTGGGGCTATGTTCACACGTAGCATTTTCTATGTGTTTTTGCACTTTTGCATTGCTTTCAACTAAGACAAATACATTCACTGGGAAATGTAATTTTAACATTTTACAACCTGATCTGGCCATGTGGTGTGTGACACATCATCAGACACATGCATACAGTGCTGAAAAGACATGGGAACAGCTTGGGGAAGACCCCTGGAAGCATCTCTGACTCCCAGGTCACTGCCTAAAAGTTTGCCTGTCCTACCCCATTCCTTGGAATGCAAGCGCAAGTATGCAGCCAGCCACCAACCCACAGGCTGCGATACTATTCTGCCAAATTTTTTACAGCTGCTTGCACTTGAAAAGTGTCCTTTTAGGCGCGTGGAGGCGGAAGCTGTCCACAACCATATCCATGCTTGGTCCCCAGCCTCCACTATTTGTCCAGGTGTTGTCTCCGCCTTCCACAAGCATGGGTCCTTTAACATTACCCATGCCCTCCCCAGTGCACTTACTCGGAAGGACCGCCTACCCACAAACACATGGTCAAGTGAATGTGGTGAGTCACGGTACGGAGCCAGTCCACATCTTTTTTTTGCTGAGAGTTGTATTTCACTACAGCCATATTCTTTAGTTTGGTGAAAGGACTTAGGAAACCATATCTACTACAGCTGTTATTTTTCCCAGGAAGTCCTCTAAAGCTACTTTCACTTGAATTGTGTCCTTTTAGGCTCGTGGAGTCGGAAGCTTTTCACAACCTCATGCCGGCGGCGGCTGGGTGTCCATACTCGATCCCCAGAACCCACTATTTCTCCCAGTATCGTCTCTGCCTTCCACAAGCACAAGTCCCACAACATTAACTGTGCCCACCCCAGTGCACTTACTGGGAAGGACCGCCTAACCACAAACACGTGGACAGGTGAATGTGGCCAGGGATGGTACGGAGCCAGTCAACACTAAAAATGCAGCCGTAGAGTGTAAGGGAACCTTCCCACACACTTTTCTTAGCTGCTTCTCTTCAGTGTTGGACGGGCCCACCAGAGAACCAGAGACTTCTCAGGTGGGCCCTGGCTTCTCCTTCAGGAGCGTTCATAGTGCCGAGGTGAGGCCATGATGATGATAGAGGGCACCATCTACTTAGTTTTCTGTTACTTGGAATGCAAGCGCAAGTATGCAGCAAGTCACCCACCCACAGGCTGCAGTACTAAACTGTCAGATTTCGGGGCAGCTGCTTGCACTTGAAATGTGGCCTTTTAGGCTCGCTTATGAGGAAGGTTTTCACAACCACTATTTCTACCGGGACAGGTGAATGTGGCTAGGGATGGTATGAAGCCAGTCCACATTAAATATTCAGCCATAGAGTGTCCGGGAACCTTCCCACACACTTTTCTTAGACAGTACTGCTTCTCGGCAGGGTTGGACGGGCCCACCAGAGAATCCTCTGGTGTGCCCTGGCTTCTACATCAGGAGAGTTCATGATAGCGCTAACTTTGCAACTGCTATGGGGCTCTTGAGCGGGGGAGAAAGGTGAGCCCTCAGAATCAAATCCTCTGGTGGGCCCAATGTTTTTCAATCTGAAACAGCTTCTCAGTGGGAGTTGTATTTCACCACAGCCGTATTCTTTAGCTCGGTGTAAGGACTGGCATAGAGGGAATCCGTATCTACTCCGGCTGTCATTTCTCCGTCACCAGGCTCCGCCCACGACCATGCCTGGCTGTATGTTCAGAGGTGAGAGCCACAGATGAGGCTGCAGTGTTACAGTTTTAAGCAACTTTGCAGCGCTGGGTGGTTTGTCACCTAAGCATTAAGCATGTTATCTTCAGCACAGCCTGTTGCCACTTGGACAAGGCTGTGCTGCAGTGCTTCCAGCTTGTGACTGATGTGGTCATTTCGGAGATGGAGGAGGAGGTGCAGGAGATGAACAATGTGATTACATTGAGGTTACATTGGCGACTCTGATTTTTATACTAAAGAGAGATCCTACTGTTTGTTTTGTTTTCCGTTATTTTTTAAAGACAAATGCATTCACCGGGAAATGTTATGTTAACATTTTGCAACCTTATCTGGCCATGTGGTGTGTGACTCTTCATCAGACACATCCTGTTTCATTTATGATGGAGTGATTCTGAAAGTCACAAAGCCTATTTTTATAGGGCCATCAGGCGGTCCCTACTATTCTTAAAATTCCAGCAGTCGACCCTCGCTATTGTTAGAGAGCCATCAGCATGCTATGCTTTGTTTTTCCCATTATTAACAAGTGGGTCTCCTATGCTATTATTGCATATCCAGTGACTGCAAGGGCTGCCAAAAAATCGGAACCAACCCAATACCCCTTTGAAGAGACATAGAGGAGGGTCTCAGTACAAAAATGTTCCCATTGTAAAGGAGCGGGTCTCCTATAGTGGTAATGCCCATGCTGTGACTGCAAGGGCTGCCAAAATTTGGGAAAAACCCCACTAACAATTTAAAGACACATAGAGCAAGGCCACAGTAATAATGACATGTTTCCATTACAAAGGAGGGGGGTGTGCTATACAGTTATAGGGTATATAGTGAGTCCAACGGCTGACAAATTTAAGAAAAAACCCCACTAACAATTTAAAGACACATAGAACAGGGCCACAGTAATGACAAATTCATATTAGAAAGAGAGGGTCTCCCATACTGTTTGCCTATCCAGTGAAGCAAAGGCTGCCAAAAATTATGAGGATCTCCAATGCCCCTTGCAAGAATCATAGAGGTTGGAGAGCCTCCTAAAAACAATGTTCCTATTATTAGGAAGTGGGTCTCCTATAGTGTTGGCCTATGCAGTGAATGCTAGGGCTGCCAAAAATTGGGAGGCACTCCAATGTCCCTTGGAAGAGATTTAGAGAGCTTTGTGAAATAAAGGTTCCCATTATTAGGAAGTGGGTCTCCCATAGTGTTGGCCTATGCAGTGAATGCTAGGGCTGCCAAAAATTGGGAAGCACTCCAATTGGAAGAGACGTGGAGGAGGGCCTCATAAAAAAATGTTCCCATGAGATAGGAGTCGGTCCCCTATACTGTAATGCCCATGCACTTAATGTATAGGCAGACTAACATTTACCCCTGGTGGGTTTACATGAACATACTGTATAAAAAAAATATTTTTACTGGCATCATAAACACCGTTTAAAAAAATTATGTGGGTGTTGCATCACGGACCACGATCACCCTGGTCATATGATGGTGGAGGATGAGGATGAGGAGAAGGAGGAGGACAAGAGCAAATAGCCAAAATCAGGAAGCGTATACCCATGTGTGGGTGTGAAAAGGTGCATGGGAATACACCTCCCAAAAAAAGACACTGGATTTGTGTTTGTTACGTTGCTATAATTCGGTGGTGTTGAAAAGTCAGGCCCAATCCAGCCATTGTTCATTTTTATAAGAGTCAGCCTCTCAGCATTTTCAGTTGCGCTTATCAGTTATAATTCCACCAGCGGGACTAAAAACCCGCTCTGATAAAATGCTAGCGGCAGGGCAGGCAGGACCTCCGAGTCGTAGAGAGCCAGTTTATTCCACATATCCACCTTGGATACCCAATAATTATAAGGCACAGAGGAATCACAGAGGATGTTGGTACAGTCGGCAAGGTACTCCCTCAGCATCTTCCCAAACTTTGCACTCCATGTGAGAGTACCCCACGCCTCAGGGCTTGTGCGATGGGAGGGGCTGAGAAAATTCTCCCAGAACTTTGACTGTGTTCCTCTGTCTCTGCTGGTTTTGAGCTGTGTCTCTCTCGCGTATAGTCCTTGGTTGTCCAACGAACTATGACCTCTGCCACAAGCGTTTTCAGATGAGAATTTTTTTAATAGTTCCGCAAGGGCATTCTGCTACTGCCCCATTTTTGTAGACCTGTCCGCCTGAGGAATAAGAGATATGAAGTTCTCCTTGTAGCAAGGGTCTAGAAGTGTCAGCAACCAGTAATGAATGTCACCCAAAATTTTGAGAACGCGAGGGTCATGGGAAAGGCAGCGTGCCATCCACGCTAAACAGACAGTATGACAGTTGTGCAGGTGCAGGTAGTACCATCTATAAAGCATGAAACTAGCTCACGTTCTTCCTCCTCCTCCTCCTCCTCATTGTTATACAATCCATGTTTGGATGAGATGAGACTGGGCTGTGTATAATCACCCTGTATGGTTCCTTGCTCCATCTCATCGTGCTCCTCCTGCATTGCATGCTCTTTGATTGTTAGCAGAGAGCGTTTCAAAAGACAGAGAAGCGGGATGGTGATGCTAATTATGGCGTCATTGCCGCTCACCATCTTGGTGGAGTCCTCAAAGTTTTGGAGGATGGTACAGATGTGTGACATCCATGTCCACTCCTGAGATCTTATGTGTGGAGTGTGAACTGAATACCGATGGCATTGTTGATGCTGTTACTCAACAACTGCCCTCTTCTGCTCACAAATCCTTTCAAACATCTGCAGTGTACAGTTTCAAAGCGTGGGGACATCACACACCAGTATGTGAGCCGGAAGCTGCAAACGCTCCTGAAACACGGCAAGGGAGGTGGAAGCTGTAGGTGACTTTCTAAAATTGGCACACTGGCGGTGTACTTTAACAAGCAGATCCGGCAGCTCCGGGTAGGATTGGAGAAATAGCTGAACCATGAGCTTAAACACATTGGCCAGGCATGGTATGTATGTGAGCTCGCCTGCCTCAGAGCCACCTCCAGGTTTCAGCCATTGTCACATATGACCATGCCTTGCTGTAGGTTCAGCGGTGTGAGCCACAGATCTGCCTGCTCTTTTAGAGCTGTCCACAACTCTTCAGCATTGTGCGGTTTGTCACCTAAGCATATTAGCTTCAACAGAGCCTGTTGTCGCTTGGCCGAGGCATTGCTGCAGTGCTTCCAGCTTGTGACTGATGTGGTCATTTCGGAGATGGAAGAGGAGGTGCAGGAGATGAACAATGTGATTACATTGAGGTTACATTGGCGACTCTGATTTTTATACTAAAGAGAGATCCTACTATTTGTTTTTTTTTCCGCTATTTTTTAAAGACAAATGCATTCACCGGGAAATGTTATGTTAACATTTTGCAACCTTATCTGGCCATGTGGTGTGTGACACTTCATCAGACACATCCTGTTTTATTTATGATGGAGTGACTCTGAAAGTCACAAAGCCTATTTTTATAGGGCCATCAGGCGGTCCCTACTATTCTTAAAATTCCAGCAGTCGACCCTCGCTATTGTTAGAGAGCAATCAGCAGGCTATGCTTTATTGTTCCCATTATTAACAAGTGGGTCTCCTATACTATTATTGCGTATCCAGTGACTGCAAGGGCAGCCAAAAATCAGAACCAACCCAATACCCCTTTGAAGAGACATAGAGGAGGGTCTCAGTAAAAAAAAAGTTCCCATTATAAAGGAGCGGGTCTCCTATATTGGTAATGCCCATGCTGTGACTGCAAGGGCTGCCAAATTTTGGGAAAAATCCCACTAACAATTTAAAGACACATAGAGCAGGGCCACAGTAATGAAATGTTTCCTTTATAAAGGAGCGGGTGTGCTATACAGTTATAGGGTATACAGTGAGTCCAACGGCTGACAAATTTAAGAAAAAAACCCACTAACAATTTAAAGACACATAGGACAGGGCCACAGTAATGACAAATTCATATTAGAAAGAGAGGGTCTCCCATACTGTTTGCCTATGCAGTGAAGCAAAGTCTTCCAAAAATTATGAGGATCTCTAATGCCCCTTGCAAGAAACGTAGAGGTCGTAGAGCCTCCTAAAAACAATGTTCCTATTATTAGGAAGTGGGTCTCCTATAGTGTTGGCCTATGCAGTGAATGCTAGGGCTGCCAAAAATTGGGAGGCACTCCAATGTCCCTTGGAAGAGATGTAGAGAGCTTCGTGAAAAAATGTTCCCATTATTAGGAAGTCGGTCTCCCATAGTGTTGGCCTATGCAGTGAATGCTAGGGCTGCCAAAAATTGGGAGGCACTCCAATATCCCTTGGAAGAGACTTGGAGGAGGGCCTCATAAAAAATGTTCCCATTATAAAGGAGTGGGTCTCCTATACTGTAATGCCCATGCACTTAATGTATAGGCTGACTAACATTTACCCCTGGGGGGTATACATGAACATACTGTATAAAAAAAATATTTTTACTGGCATCATAAACACTGTTTAAAAAAATTATGTGGGTGTTGCATCACGGACCACGGTCACCCTGGTCATATGATGGTGGAGGATGAGGATGAGGAGAAGGAGGAGGACAAGAGCAAATAGCCAAACTCAGGAAGCGTATACCCATGTGTGGGTGTGAAAAGGTGCATGGGAATACACCTCCCAAAAAAAGACACTGGATTTGAGTTTGTTACGCTGCTATCATTCGGTGGTGTTGAGAAGTCAGGCCCAATGCACCCCTTGTTCATTTTTATAAGTCAGCCTCACAGCACTTTCAGTTGCGCTTATCAGTTATAATTCCACCAGCAGGACTAAAAACCCGTTCTGATAAAACGCTAGCGGCAGGGCAGGCAGGACCTCCGAGTCGTAGAGAGCCAGTTTATTCCACATATCCACCTTGGATACCCAATAATTTTAAGGCACAGAGGAATCACGTTAGATGTTGGTACTGTCGGCAAGGTACTCCCTCAGCATCTTCCCAAACTTTGCACTCCATGTGAGAGTACCCCACGCCTCAGGGCTTGTGCGATGGGAGGGGCTGAGAAAATTCTTCCAGAACTTTGATTGTGTTCCCCTGTCTCTGCTGGTTTTGAGTTGTGTCTCTCTCGCGTGTAGTCCTTGGTTGTCCAACGAACTATGACCTCTGCCACAAGCGTTTTCAGTTGAGAATTTTTTTAATAGTCTCGCAAGGGCATTCTGCTACTGCCCAATTTTTGTAGACCTGTCCGCCTGAGGAATAAGAGATATAAAGTTCTCCTTGTAGCAAGGGTCTAGAAGTGTCACCAACCAGTAATAAATGTCACCCAACATTTTGAGAACACGAGGGTCATGGGAAAGGCAGCGTGCCATCCACGCTAAACAGACAGTATGACAGTTGTGCAGGTGCAGGTAGTACCATCTATAAAGCATGAAACTAGCTCCCATTCTTCCTCCTCCTCCTCTTCCTCATTGTCATACAATCCACGTTGGGATGAGATGAGTCTGGGCTGTGTATAATCATCCTGTATGGTTCCTTGCTCCATCTCATCGTGCTCCTCCTGCAATGCATCCTCTTTGATTGTTAGCAGAGAGCGTTTCAAAAGACAGAGAAGCGGGATGGTGACGCTAATTATGGCGTCATTGCCGCTCACCATCTTAGTGGAGTCCTCAAAGTTTTGGAGAATGGTACTGATGTCTGACATCCATGTTCACTCCTGAGGTCTTATGTGTGGAGTGTGAACTGAATAACCATGGCCTTGTTGATGCTGGTACTCAACAACTGCCCTCTTCTGCTCACAAATCCTTTCCAACATCTGCAGTGTAGAGTTCCAAAGTGTGGGGACATCACACACCAGTATGTGAGCCGGAAGCTGCAAACGCTGCTGAAACACGGCAAGGGCGGTGGAAGCTGTAGGTGACTTTCTAAATTTGGCATACTGGCGGTGTACTTTAACAAGCAGATTCGGCAGCTCCGGGTAGGATTTGAGAAATAGCTGAACCACGAGCTTAAGCACATGGGCCAGGCATGGTATGTATGTGAGCTCGCCTCGCCTCAGAGCCACCACCAGGTTCCAGCCATTGTCACATACGACCATGCCTAGCTGTAGGTTTAGCGGTGTGAGCCCCAGATCTGCCTGCTCTTTCAGAGCTGTCCACAACTCTTCAGCATTGTGTGGTTTGTCACCTAAGCATATTAGCTTCAACACAGCCTATTGCTGGTTGGCTGAGGCATTGCTGCAGTGCTTCTAGATTGTGACCGATGTGGTCATTTCTGAGATGTAGGCTGAAGAGAAGGAGGAGGCTGAGGAGGAGGAGGTGCAGGAGCTGTAGACTGTGGGGGCAACCCTGATTGACGTAAGGCCTGCAATCCTTGGCGTCAGGAGAATGTGTTCCATCCCAAGGTCCGACTGGGTCCCGTCTTTCACTATATTAACCCAGTGTGCCGTCAGCAAGATGTACCGTCCCTGCCCACAAGCTCTTGTCCACGTGTCCGTGGTTAGGCGAACCTTCCCGGTAACTGCGTTGTGGAGGGCACAGCTAATATTTTGGGACACGTGCTTGTGTAATGTAGTGATTGCAAACCGGGAGAAATAGTGGTGGCTGAGGACCGAGTACCGAGGAACAGTCGTCACCATCAGGTTGCGGAATGCTTCCGTCTCCACGAGCATAAAAGGCAACATATCGAGGGCAAGCAGTCGCGAAATGTGGGAATTTAGTAGTGTGCCTGTGGGGCGTTGGCTGCGTATTTGCACTTGCATTCCAAAAGACTGGGGTGTGGACAACTGAACGCTGCACTGGGACACGGATGTGGACGTGCTTCCTCATGCTGCTACTTGAGAGTGTGTAATGACAGGTGCAGGGCAGGAGGCATCTTCGCATGCACCATGGACAGGGGATTGGCTTGCATGCACAACAGTGGAAGAAGCAGTGGTGCCCCCTGCAGACACTGTTACTGGACCCTGGGGTTCGGCCCACAAAGTCGGGTGCTTTGCTACCATGTGCCTGATCATGCTGGTGGTGGTCATTCTGGTACTTTTGCCACCCCTGCTGATGCTGGCCTGGCTGGTGGCGCAAATGGCCTTTTGGGGATGATCGGCAGAGTCTTTAATAAACAATCAGATTCGAGAAGACCTAACAGTTGTATTGGCAACTTCCTTCGTTTTGGTGTTACAGAGAACGTTTGCCTGCCTTCTGTCTGTGGCCACCACACTGCTTCTTCCTGCCTCTTGGGGTGCTCTGCCTCCCTCCCCATGTGTGCTGCTCTCCTCGCTCTGCATGTCCTCCTGCCAGGTTGGGTCAGTTACTTTATCATTCAGCACCTCGTCTTCCACTTCCGCACCCTGGTCCTCCTCCTGACTTTCTGGCAATTGTGGTTCATCATCATCCATATCTTGTGACACTTTCCCACCGTTGCCTTCGTGTGACCGTGGCTGCTCAAATATTTGGGAATCGCTACTTGTGATCTCGTCTTGCCCTGCTTCAAGTGGACTGTGCGAGAGGCCAGAATCCATAAATAGAAAAGTGAACAGCTCTTCGGAGTGTCCAAGTGTAGGATCAGTTGTCTCTGGGCACAAGGTATGGTGGGAGGAAGTAGGTTCAGGGTGAGGAATATGCTGTCCAGACTCACAGCTACAGAGACTTGACCGCGGGGAAGACAAGGTGGTGGTGGTGGTGGCTAAGTGACTGGATGCATTATCTGCTATCCAACCAATAACCTTTTCACACTGCTCTGTGTTCAATAGTGGTGTTCTGCTGTCCCCTATTAATTCGGACTAGAAGGTCAAGCGAGAAGATGTGGGTGTTTGTAGTGGCACAATTTCATCTTGCCCACGGCCTCGGCCTCTGCATGCACCATCACCATCACGTCCAGTTCCCCATCCCTTGCCACATGCCTTGCCCATTTAAAATAGAGGACAATATCTTCCATGTTCACTACAAATGGCTGAATTTTGAGCGAACTTATATGTGATCCGTGTGACGGACAAACCACAGTTTTAAAGAGCTGTCCTGTAGGTAACTATTTTGAGCAGCAAACTGGTGTCAATAGCTTCACTGACACACTGAAACAAATTTTTAATGGGGGCCAGAAATGGCAGTATTTTCTGAAAATGTATATGTGATCCGTGTGACGGAGAAAACACAGTTTTAAATAGCTGGCTTGTAGGTAACTCTTTTTAACAGCAAACCGGTGTCAATAGCTTCACAGACACACTGAAACAAATGTTTAATGGAGGCCAGAAATGGCAGTATTTTCTGAAAACGTATGTGTGCTCTATGTGACGGAGAAAACACAGTTTTAAATAGCTATCCTGTAGGTAACTATTTTGAACAGCAAACTGGTGTCAATATCTTCACTGACACACTGAAATAAATGTTCAATGGAGGCCATAAAAGGTAGCATTGCTTCACTGCATAGGCAAACAGTATGGGAGACACAATTCCTAATAATGGGAGCATTTTTTCAGGAGGCTCTCCAACCTCTATGTCTCTTGCAAGGGGCTTTGGAGTTCCTCCAAATTCTTGGCAGCCGTTACTTCACTGCATAGGTGAACAGTATGGGAGACACACTTCTTAATAATGGTAGTACTTTTTGCATGAAGCCCTCCAACCTCTACGTCTCTTGCAAGGGGAATTGGAGTTCCTCCAAATTTTTGGCAGCCATTGCAGTCACTGCATAGGCAAAAAGTATAGGAGACTCACTCGTTAATAATGGGAACAACAAAGCATAGCCGGCTGATGGCTCTCTAACAATACGAAGGCCGACTGCTTGCCGACATGCTTAATGCTTAGGTAACAAACCGCCCACCGCGGTTTCAGTTGTTGAAAGCTGTAACACAGCAGACTGATCTGTGGCTCTCACTGCTGAACATACAGCCAGGCTTGGTCGCGTGTGACAATGGGCAGAACCTGGCGAAGGAGAAATGGCATCAGGAGTATATACGTTTTCCCTCAATGCCAGTCCTTTCACCAAGCTAAAGAATATGGCTGTGGCGAAGCACCACCGACAAGTGCGAGCTGATGTTGGACGGGCTGCCATTGCTTATGCGCCAAGCTGTATTAGAGGACTTGTTGGGAGAAATGACAGCTGGAGTAGATATGGTTTCCCAAGTCAGTCCTTTCACTGAGCTAAGAAATATGGTTCTAGTGAAATACAGCTTGCACAAAAAGCTGTCGACTAGCTCTGTACCGTCCCTAGCCACAATCACTTGACCACATGTTTGTGGGTATGTGGTCCTTCCCAGTAAGTTCACTGGGGAGGGCACGGGTACTGTTGTAGGACTTGTGCTTGTGGAAGGTGGAGACGACACCAGGACAAATAGTGGCGGCTGGGGACCGAGTATGGTCACCCGTCCTCCGTCGCCATAAGGTTTTGGACAGCTTCTGCCTCCACGAGCATAAATGGCCACATTTCAAGTGCAAACAGCTGTCAAAAATTTGGCAGAATAGTATTGCAGCCTGTGGGTGGGTGGCTGGCTGCATACTTGCACTTTCATTCCAAGGAATGGGGTAGGGACAGCTGAACGCTGCTCTGGGACAAGGACATGGACGGTGATTGTTGCAAATCTGAAGGTGCATGGCGGGAGACATCTTCGCATGCGCTATGGATCTCTGGTGATGGACACACTTTTAGGCAGTGTCCTGGGAGTCTGAAATGTTTCCAGGGGTTTTCCCAAAGCTGTTCCCATGTCTTTTCAGCAGAGTATTCATGTGTCTGATGATATGTCACACACGACATTGCCAGATAAGTTTGTAAAATGTTAAAAAGACATTTCCCAGTGAATGCATTTGTCTTGGTTGAAAGCAATGCAAAACTGCAAAAACGCATCAAAAACGCTACGTGTGAGCATAGCCCAAGGTGTCAAGGAGCATTTTTGGTTTTGATTATTTATTTTGCCTTATATACAGATCATTACCCTGGAAAGGATGTTCCTTAATATATTGCCCAGGAAAATCCATTTTGGTTTCGTTTTTGTACGTTTTATTGTGAGTCCATAAAAGTGGTGTAATACCTGACAATGTTGTTGACAGCGGTGTCTCGGAAGTCAGAAATGCTTCCAGGGGAACTCCCCATGCTGTTCCCATGTCATTTGAGCACTGTTCCCATCGATTTGGGCAATTTTTAGGTCCTCTGCAGACCGCCGGGTGGAGCCGCCGGAAAAATGCTTGAGTTTCCCATAGACTTACATTGGGCTCGTTACACAGACCGAGCACTCGAGCATTCCAATTTGCATGACTCGAACAACGAGTAACGGAGCATTTTAGTGCTCTTTTATCATTATTCTAGATTAATTAAAATGAGTTTTTGATGCATATTATAATAACTATATAAGACACAATTAGTAATAAATTATTACCTGCTACTGTATATATACAGTACAGACCAAAAGTTTGGACACACCTCATTTAAAGACTTTTCTGTATTTTCATGACTATGAAAATTGTACATTCACACTGAAGGCATCAAAACTACGAATTAACACATGTGGAATTATAAACTTAACAAAAAAGTGTGAAACAGCTGAAAATATGTCTTATATTCTAGGTTCTTCAAAGTAGCCACCTTTTGCTTTGATGACTGCTTTGCACACTCTTGGCATTCTCTTGATGAGCTTCAAGAGGTAGTTGTTTCACACTTTTTTGTTAAGTATATAATTCCACATGTGTTAATTCATAGATTTGATGCCTTCAGCGTGAATGTACAATTTTCATAATCATGAAAATACAGAAACATTTTTAAATGAGAAGGTGTGTCCAAACTTTTGGTTTGTACTGTAGATGTCAAAAATGTTTAAATCACCCCAAAAAATATTCATAAATTATTACATATGTTAATTAATAGCATACAGTGGTGGCCAAAAGTATTGGCACTAGTGTTGAGCGAGCACTAAAATGCTCGGGTGCTCGAAGCTCGGGCCGAGCTCGCTGTGATACTCGGGTGCTCGACCCGAGCAACGAGCCCAATGTTAGTCTATGGGAGACTCGAGCATTTTTGCGGTGGCACCCCCGGCAGTCTTTTAAAAGCCTAACAAGTGCCCAAAACGATAGTGACAGTGCTCAAATGACATGGGGACAGCATGGGGATCGCCCCAGGAAGCATTTCTGACCCCCAGGTCACTGCTGTCAACAACGTGGTCAGAGGTATTAAGCCACTTTTACGGGCTCACAATAAAACGTTCAAAAACGAAAGTGAAAATTTTTCCTGTGAAATATGTTAAGGATAGTGTTGAGCGATACCTTCCGATATCAGGAAATATCGTATCGGATTGGATCGGACCGATACCCAAAAAGTATCGGATATCGCCGATTCCGATACCGGAAACCAATGCAAGTCAATGGGACACAAATATCGGAATGAAAATAAACCCTTTCTTTCCTTGTAGGTTAATTCTACATGAAGTAAAACAACTAAGAATAATGTAGAATGTATTACGCGAAAAGCCGGCAATTCATCAGCGGCATACACCGGTGCTGGACAATTTACAACAGAAAGAATAGAGCTTCACACATAGATTAGATAGATAGAAACATGTCAGTCACATATATATGAAGTACAGTGACAGTGTTGCTTACTGTACTTGTCATTTAGTGTAAAGGATTTATTTAAAAAAATAATTGTGTTTTCATGCACTGTCTCTTTAAAAAAGCCGGCCGGCAATTCAGCAGCGGTACCCGACAATTTATAACAGACAAAATAGAGCTTCACACATAGATTAGATAGATAGAAACTAGTGTTGAGCGAGCACTAAAATGCTCGGGTGCTCGAAGCTCGGGCCGAGCTCGCCGTGATACTCGGGTGCTCGACCCAAGCAACGAGCCCAATGTTAGTCTATGGGAGACTCGAGCATTTTTGCGGCGGCACCCCCGGCAGTCTTTTAAAAGCCTAACAAGTGCCCAAAACGATAGTGACAGTGCTCAAATGACATGGGGACAGCATGGGGATCGCCCCAGGAAGCATTTCTGACCCCCAGGTCACTGCTGTCAACAACGTGGTCAGAGGTATTAAGCCACTTTTACAGGCTCACAATAAAACGTTCAAAAACGAAACAAGAACTTTTTTCCTGTGAAATATGTTAAGGATAGTGTTGTGCGATACCTTCCGATATCAGGAAATATCGTATCGGATTGGATCGGACCGATACCCAAAAAGTATCGGATATCGCCGATTCCGATACCGGAAACCAATGCAAGTCAATGGGACACAAATATCGGAATGAAAATAAACCCTTTCTTTCCTTGTAGGTTAATTCTACATGAAGTAAAACAACTAAGAATAATGTAGAATGTATTACGCGAAAAGCCGGCAATTCATCAGCGGCATACACCGGTGCTGGACAATTTACAACAGAAAGAATAGAGCTTCACACATAGATTAGATAGATAGAATCATGTCAGTCACATATATATGAAGTACAGTGACAGTGTTGGTTACTGTACTTGTCATTTAGTGTAAAGGATTTATTTAAAAATATAATAGTGTTTTCATGCACCGTCTCTTTAAAACAGCCGGCCGGTAATTCAGCATCTGTACCCGACAATTTAGAATAGAAGGAATAGAGAATCATACATAGATTAGATAGATAGAAACATGTCAGTCACATATATATGAAGTACAGTGACAGTGTTGATTACTGTACTTGTCATTTAGTGTTAAAATAAAGGATTTATTTAAAAAAAAATTGGCGTGGGGTTCCCCTTAATTTTAGTCTCTAGCGGAGGTTAAGCAGACGGCTGGGGCAGATGTTTGAAGCCTGGGAAGGGGGTAATACCCACAGAGCTTCCCAGGCTACTAATATGAGCCCCCGCTGAATACCTAGCCTTTACTAGCTATTAAAATGGGGGACCCCCTCAAAAAAATTACGTGGGGTCCCCCCTAATTTAATAGCTAGCAAAGGCTAGGCAGACAGCTGGGGGCTGATATTAATAGCCCAGGAAGGGTGCCATGAATATTGGCCCCCTCCCAGGCTAGAAACACCAGCCGTCAGCCACCCCAGAAATGGCGCATCCATAGGATGCGCCAATTCTGGCACTTAGCCTCGCTCTTCCCACTGCCCAGTAGCGGTGGCAGTGGGGTAATAGGGTTGGGGTTGATGTCAGCTTATAATGCCAGCTGACATCAAGCCCAGGTTAGTAATGGAGAGGCGTCTATAAGACACCCCCATTACTAACCCCATAGTCAAAGTTAAGAAAAAACACAAACACCCAGAATAAAGCCCTTTAATTGAAATAAACACACAATTCTTTATTGTTCTAAATTAAACTCTACTTACCATCACGCCCATTCCAGCTGAAGCCAACGATCTCCTGCAATAAAAGAAAAATAATAAAGCAACCTCATCCTTACCTTTGCATGGTTCTCAGGACAGCTTCAGCTCTGCTACATGGAGATGACAGGCTGGACTGCAGCAGAACGCTGCCATCCAGCCTGTCATACCGCAGACACTGAGAAGCGCAGGCATGCTTGCGCTCCTCAGTGTCTCTCTGTGATGGCATCCAGATGAGCCGAGTTCATGTCCAATGAACTCAGCTCACCTCATGCACGTCACTGACAGCGTGGGAGAATTCTCCTGCACTCAGCGCTGTCGTGGGAACCATGGAAAGGTAAGGATGAGGTTGCTTTCTTATTTTTCTTTTATTGCAGGAGATCGTTGGCTTCAGCTGTAATGGGCGTGATGATAAGTATAGTTTTATTTAGAACAATAAAGAATTGTGTGTTTATTTCAATTAAAGGACTTTTTTCTGGGTGTTGTGTTTTTTTTAAATACTTTACTAGAAATTCATGGTGGTCATGTCTAATATTGGCGTGACCCCATGAATTTCGGGCTTAGGGCCAGCTGATAATGCCAAGCTGGCCTTAACCCCTTTATTACCCAGTGAGCCACCGCACCAGGGCCCTGGATGAGTTGGGTACAGCGCCAGAAGATGGCGCTTCTATGAACGCGCCATTTTCCGAGGTGGCTGTGGACTGCAATTTGCAGCGGGTGGGGCCCAGAAAGCTTGGGCCTCCCTGCGCTGCGGATTCCAGCCCCCAGCTGCCTAGTTGTACCTGGCTGGACACAAAAATAGGGCGAAGCCCCACGTATTTTTTTTTTAATTATTTCATGAAATTCATGAAATAATTAAGAAAAAAAGGGCTTCCCTATATCGTTGTGTCCAAGCAGGTACAAATAGGCAGCTGGTGGTTGGGGGCAGCCCGTTCCTGCCTGCTGTACCTGGCTGGACACAAATATAGGGCGAAGCCCCACATCAATTTTTTTTTAATTATTTCATGAATTTCCTGAAATAATTAAAAAAAATTGACGTGGGGCTTCGCACTATATTTGTGTATATTTTAGGAGAATTCTCCCACGCTGGGACGGCATTCTGATGACAGGCTGGATCTCAGCTGAGCGCTGCCATCCAGCTTGTCATACTTCAGAGACACTGCAGAGCGCAGGCATTATGGGAACTTCCGATTCCGGTATTCGATTTTGTAAAAGTATCGGAATTAAGTATCGGAATTCTGATACCGCGAATATCGGACGATACCCGATATTTCAGCATCGGAACACTAGTTAAGGAACATCCTTTCCAGGGAAAAGACTTGTGTATAAGTTAAAATAAATGACCAAAAACAAAAATACTCCTCCACACCTTCGGCTATGTTCACAAGTAGCATTTTTTATGCCTTTTTGCACTTTTGTATTGCTTTCAACTATGACAAATGCATTCACCGTGAAATGTCATTTTAACATTTTACAACCTTATCTGGCCATGTGCTGTGTGACACATGCATAAAGTGCTGAAAAGACAAGGGAACAGCATGGGGAAGACCCCTGGAAGCATCTCTGACTCCCAGGTCACTGTCTAAAAGTGTGCCCATCATAAGTGATCCTTACCGCATCAGAAGATGCAGACTTGCAACTATCCCCAAGCAAGTTCTAGTCCCAGGGCAGTGTTCAATTGTACCTCCCCCATTCCTTGCAATACAAGCTCAAGTATGCTGCCTGCCACCCACCCCCAGGCTGCAATACCATACTGCTTGCTTGCTTGCACTTTAAATTGGGCCTTTTAGGCATGTGGAGGCGGAATCTGGCCACCACGCCATGGCTGTGTCGGCGGCCTGGTATACATACTCAGTCCCCAGCCTCCTGGTGGCCGGGTGTCCCCGCTTGCTCCCCAGCCTCCAGGGGGTGGCCAGGTGTCCATACTCGGTCCCCAGCCACCCCTATTTGTCCCGGTAACCTTTCCCACACTTTACTTTGCCTGGCCTGCTTTAGGGCAGCATTGGCCGAGCCCACCGGACTATCAGACTCCTCCGGTGGGCCCTGCCTTCTACATCAGGGGAGTTGAGAGTGCCAAGGTGAGGAGCATGATGAGGATGACAGAAGTTAGCATCTGCTTTGTTTTGTTGTAATGCAAGCGCATGTATGCAGTAGCGGCTAGGCCTGAGGTGGTCAGCGTTTTGGCGCATATCCTACCTCCTCCGAGGATTGCTGGATGTTTTCCTGCTACTATCCAAGCTCTATGACTCCCGTTAAAACAAAGCTTCAGGTGATAAATGATGGATAAGGTAGTGGCAAAGGAGAAAGAGCAGGAGGAACAGGGACCATTCACATCAATATCAGGCCAGTCAACCAGATATGTCTTGTAGGATATGTTTCTGTAACAAAAGGAGCGGTTCGGCTACACAGTTATAGGGCATACAGTGAGTTCAATGCCTACCAAAAATTTCAAGCCACTCCAATGCCCCTTGGAAATGACATGGAGGTCAGAGGGCGTTAACTAAACCTTTTTTTCCATTTATAGCAACTGGGTCTCCCGTGCACTGTTGGCCTAAGCAGTGAATGGAAGGCTTTCCAAAAATTATGAGGAACTGCAATGCCCCTTACAAGAGCCATGTGTGGCACCCCAGGAGTCTGGTCACCACAGTAATGGAGATATTACGTCGGAGAGCAAGTGGGAGGTTTCCTGGTCAGGATCCCTTAAACATGCAAAATCCTCCTGCCCCAGTCCTGGGAGGGGAGAATTCTGCCCTTATAAACTGGATCTGGGGTGGGGTTGAGTGAGTCAGAGAACAGTCAGAGTCAGAGTGAGAGCAAGGGAAAGTAACAGCAAGGAGCTCTGTAGGAGCTAGGAGCTAAAGACCAGGTGCTGGAAGCTGAGCAGAGCTCGCTCTGGCAGAAGACAATAGGAACCGGACACAGGAGTCCGAAGCTGTGAGGACTTATATATCCAGCAGCAGAAACCAGCCGGCAGGGGATTTCAGGTCCTCTGGCCATAGAAGCCCGGAGGCTCAGTCACAAGCAAGGGACCAGCACCGCCGTCGTGGAGCGGAGGCTAACAGAAGGCCCCAAGTCACCAGCCATACGGGTGAGCACTACACGGTACACTCAGGGACGTGGGCTACTTCTACCCGCTTACAGCAAGGTAGCCAGGAAGAGTGCAGACAGACGGGGAGGCCTACAACTCCACCTGGCCAGGGGAACTCCTGCTTGCTCACAGACTGACCAGGCCTCTTATGCTAGCCAGTACTCCCGGGAGGGTCTACCTTATAATCATCAGTAAAGGCCCTGAACTGCACTGCAAAGACTCTGAGTCATTCCTGCTGCGCTCGTGCACCATCACCCCCATCATCCACACTCACTGCCCTGAGGCTATACTCCTCCCAAGGGGAGTTATCCCATTCTATGCTGCGCACACAACAGCAGCCTCAGCGGTCTGCCTCGCAGCGGTGGTACTCCCTGACCGCAATCCACGGGTGGTGCAGTCGGACAATTAACCTCAAAACCTAAGAAAGACTGCCACTGGTTTTACCAGCCTGAGCCACGGGACCGGGTCACCGCCACGGAGACTACAGACCCCAGAGACCCGGCACCGGGTATCCCACACACGTTTACACACGGCCCAGGGGGCGCGTCACATGCAGTGCAGCATATTGCAAACATAAGTCCCATTATCGGGGAGTGGGTCTCCCATAGTATTTGCTTATGCTTTCCCAGCAAAAGCTGCCAAAAATTAGGACGGAGCAACTTGCAATGCCCCTTACAAGAGCCATGCAGTACAGCATATTACAAACATAAGTCCCATTATTGGGGAGTGGGTGTCCCATGGTATTTGCTTATGCTTTCCCAGCAAAAGCTGCCAAAAATTAGGACGGAGCAACTTGCAATGCCCCTTACAAGAGCCATGCAGTACAGCATATTACAAACATAAGTCCCATTATTGGGGAGTGGGTGTCCCATAGTATTTGCTTATGCCTTGCAAGCAAAAGCTGCCAAAAATTAGGACGGAGAAACTTGCAATGCCCATTACAAGAGCCATGCAGTACAGCATAATACAAACATAAGTCCCATTATTGGGGAGTGGGTCTCCCATAATATTTGCTTATGCATTCCCAGCAAAAGTTGCCAAAAATTAGGATGGAGCAACTTGCAATGCCCCTTACAAGAGCCATGCAGTACAGCATACTACAAACATAAGTCCCATTATTGGGGAGTGGGTGTCCCATGGTATTTGCTTATGCTTTCCCAGCAAAAGCTGCCAAAAATTAGGACGGAGGAAATTGCAATGCTGGCACCCTGGTGGTATAGTGGTGGTGGAGGCTGAGGATAAGAAGAAGATTAAACAGCCGAAACGAGGAAGCGTATACCCATGTGTGGGTGTGAAGCGGTGCATGTGAATACACCTCCCGAAATAACACAGTGGATTTGACTTTATGTTACTCTGCTGTCATTTGGTGGTGATGAGAAGTCTGGCCCAATCCAGCCCTTGTTCATTTTGATAAGGGTCAGCTTGTCAGCATTGTCAGTTGACAGGCGAGTGCGCTTATCAGTTATAATTCCCCCAGCGGCACTAAAAACACGCTCTGATAGCACGCTAGCGGCAGGGCAGGCCAGGACCTCCAAGGCGTACAGAGCGAGTTCATTCCAAGTGTCCAGCTTGGATACCCAATAATTAAAAGGCACAGAGGAATCACGGAGGACGCTGGTACGATCCCCAAGGTACTCTCTCACCATCTTTTGAAACTTTCCACTCCTTGTGTGAGTACCCCGCGCCTCAAGGCCTGTAAGCTGGGCGGGTGTCAGAAAACTGTCCCAGAACGTTGACAGTGTTCCCCTGCCTCTGCTGGACTGGAGTTGCATCTCTCTCGCCTGTACGCCTTGGTTGGGCAACGAACTGTGACCTCTGCCGCTAGCGTGTTCAGATGGGAATTTTTTTAAGAGTTCTGCAGCAAGGGCCTTCTGGTATTGCCCTATTTTTGTAGACCTCTCCACCTCAGGAATAAGAGAGTGAAAGTTCTCCTTGTAGCGGGGGTCTACAAGTGTCACCAACCAGTAATGACTG
Source organism: Phyllobates terribilis (assembly GCF_046119375.1). Lineage (NCBI taxonomy): Eukaryota > Metazoa > Chordata > Amphibia > Anura > Dendrobatidae > Phyllobates > Phyllobates terribilis. Next base: position 119,558,259 of record NW_027362772.1, read on the forward strand.
TCACCCAACATTTTGACAACACGAGGGTCACGGTTAAGGCAGCGTAACATAAAGTCAGCCATGCGTGCCAGACTGGTAACGGGCAAGATTTCCGTGTCCTCACCAAGATGACGACTGACCATGCTCTCCTCCTCCTCCTCCTCTTCCTCCTCCCCCCTGTCCTCAGGCCACCCACGCTGAACCGACGGTATGACACTTGTACAGGTACTACCGTCTACAACGCATGATAGCAGCTCCTATTCTTCCTCCTCCTCCTCCTCCTCTCCCTCATTGTCCCCCAATGCACGTTGGGATGAGATGAGGCTGGGCTGTGTGTAATCGACCGCTACGGCTTCTTGATCCATCTCATCATACTCTGGCTGCAATGCCTCCTCTTTAATTCTCTGCAGAGAGCATTGCAAAAGACAGACAAGTGGGATGCTGACACTAATGATGGCGTCATCGCCACTCACCATCTTGGTGGCCTCCTCAAAGTTTGTCAGGATGGTACATATGTCAGACATCCAGGTCCACTCCTGAGGTCTTATGTGTGGAGTCTGACCTGAATATCGACGGCCTTGTTGCAGCTGGTACTCCACAACTGCTCTCTTCTGCTCACAAATCCTTTGCAACATGTGGAGGGTAGAGTTCCAACGTGTGGGGACATCACACACCACTCGGTGTGCCGGAAGCTGCAAACGCTGCTGCAACACAGCAAGGGCGGCGGAAGCTGTAGCCGACTTGCGAAAATGAGCTGACAGGCAGCGTCCTTTCACGAGCAGATCTGGCAACTCGCGGTACGATTTAAGAAACCGCTGAACCACGAGGTTAAGCACATGAGCCAGGCATGGTATGTGTGTGATCTCACCTCGCCTCAGAGCTGCCACCAGGTTACGGCCATTGTCACACACGACCATGCCGGGATGTAGGTTCAGCGGTCTCAGCCACAGATCTGCCTGCTCTTTCACAGCTGTCCACAACTCACAAGCAGTGTGAGGTTTATCACCTAAGCTTATGAGTTTCAGCACAGCCTGTTGCCGCTTGGCGGAGGCAGTACTGCAATGCTTCCAGCTTGTAACTGATGTGGTGATATCTGAGATGGAGGCTGGACATGAGGAGGAGGAGGAGGATGCACAGGAGCTGTACACTGTGGGGGCAACTCTGACTGACATAGGGCCCGCAATCCTCGGTGTGGGGAGTATGTGTTCCGTCCCAAGGTCCGCCTGGGTCCCGGCTTCCACTATGTTTACCCAGTGTGCCGTCAGAGAGATGTACCGTCCCTGGCCACAAGCACTTGTCCACTTGTCCGTTGTCAGGTGGACTCTCCCAGTAACTGCGTTGTTGAGGGCACGACAGATGCTTTGGGACACGTGCTTGTGTAGTGCGGGGATGGCACACCGGGCAAAATAGTGTCGGCTGTGGACCGAGTACCGAGGGACGGCCACCGCCATAAGATTGTGGAAGGATTCCGTCTCCACCAGCCTAAAAGGCAGCATTTCCAATGCAAACAGTCGTAAAAAGAGCGAATTTTGGACTGTGGCCTGTGGGGCGTTAGCTGCGAATTTTCGCTTTCGTTCAAAGTTCTGGGATATGGACAATTGAATGCTGCGGTGGGACGTGGACGTGGACGTTGATGCTGTTTCTTGAGAAACTGCCATAACAAGTGAAGACTGAGAGGAGGGGGCATCTTTACATGCAGTATGCACAAGGGATTGCCTTGCACACACAACACGGGGTTCTATTGCACGCACAACAGTGGAAGAAGCAGTGGTGACACCCGCTGACACTGGTCGTGGACCATGGGTTTCGCCCCACAAAGTCGGGTGCTTTGCTGCCATGTGCCTGATCATGCTGGTGGTGGTCAGGCTGGTAGTTTTGTCACCCCTGCTGATGCTGGCATGGCAGGTGGAACATATGGCCTTTTTGGGGTTATCAGCAGTCTTTAAAAAAATTTCAGCCTCTGGAAGACCTACCGCTTGTACTGGCAACATCCCTCGTGTTGGTGTTACGGGGAACGGTTGCCTGCCTTCTGTCTGCAGCCACCACACTGCTTCTTCCTGCCTGTTGGGGTACTCTGCCTCCCTCCCCCTGTGTGCTGCTGGCCTCACTCTGCATGTCCTCCTTCCACGTTGGGTCAGTTACTAGATCATCCACCACCTCCTCCTCTTCCACTTACGCACCACGATCCTCCTCCTCACTTCCTGGCAATTGTGTCTCGTCATCGTCCACCTCTTGTGACAGATTGCCAACGTCGACTTCCTGTGGCCGTGGCTGTTCAAATATTTGGGCATCGCAACATGGGATCTCCTCTTCCACCACTTCAAGCGTATCAGGCGAAGGGCCCAAATATGGAAATGGACCAGTGAACAGCTCTTCAGAGTGTCCAAGTGTGGGATCACTTGCTGTCTGACGACACTCCGCATGGTGGGAGGAAGGAGCATCAGGGTGAGGAGGAGTATGCGGTCGAGACTCACGGCTACTAAGAGTTGACCGTGTGGAAGACAGACCGGAGGAGGTGGTGCCCAGGTAACTGGAAGTATTGTCTGCTATCCAATTAATAACCTGTTCACACTGATCAGTTCTCAATACTGGTGTTGTTCCGTGCTTCCCTAGTAATTCGGTCAAGAAGTGGGAGCGAGAAGATGTGGCTGTTGGTTGTGGCACATTTTCACCTTGGCCCCGGCCCCGTCCTCTGCACGAACCATCACCAGAACGTCCACTTCCACGTCCCTTGCCACGCGCCTTGCCCATTGTAAATGAAGTAAAATAGCTTACACTTGCACTATCAATGGAAAAAGGGTAATAAAGAGTAGATTAGAACCGTGGAAGAGGAAAACCACAGTTATTGTTTACTGGGGTATACCACACTTTTTTAAATAGAGATATTTGCGGCTGAACAGTGAGCGACACACTCAAACTGCTTTTTTTTTAGATACCAAAGGCCCAAAACTGGATAGTACAGCGATTTGACCCGTGGAACTGCGAAACCACACTGGGATGTCGGGCCTACACAAGACTATTTTCAACAGATATATTTTTGTGTCACAACAGTCAGGAGACACTACTGTTTTTCTTTACGGAAAAAACTACCAAAACCTGAATAATAGAGATTTTTTACCGTGGAACAGCAAAACCACAGTTATAGTTTACTGGTGTATACCAGGCTTTTTAAAATATATATATATTTGCGGCTGAACAGTGAGCGACACACTCAAACAGTTTTTTTTAGATACAAATGGCCCAAAAGTGGATAATACAGAGGTTTGTACCGTGGAACTGCAAAACCACACTTGTATTTCTGGGGCCTACACCAGACTGTTTTCAACAGATATATTTGTGTCTGAAAAATCAGGGAGACACTATTTTTTTTTTTTTACAGCAAAAAATGCAAAAAGCAGGATAATAGAGATTTTTTTACAGTGGAACAGCAAAAGCACACTTCTGTCTCTCTGGCCTACACCAGACTATTTTCAACAGATATATTTGTGTCTGAAAAATCAGGGAGACACTATTATTAATTTTATACAGCAAAAAATGCCAAAAACAGGATAATAGAGATGTTTTACCGTGGAACATCAAAACCACAGTAATAATTTACTGGTGTATACCAGGCTTTTTAAAATATATATATATTTGCGGCTGAACAGCGAGCGACACACTCAAACTGTTTTTTTTAGATACAAATGGCCCATAGAACTGCAAAACCACACTTCTATTTCTCTGGCCTACACCAGACTATTTGCAACAGATATATTTGTGTCTGAAAAATCAGAGGCACACTTTTTTTTTTTGGGGGGGGGGGCACCAAAAGGTTAATAAGATGGGTATTTTTACATTGTGAAGGAGGAAAAAAAAAAGAGGATTTAGATAAAAAAAAGGATTTTTCCTGGCCCCCGGTACCTGGATCTAAGTCCAGCAATTTCAGCAACAGGAGCAGCACACAGGACTGTAATGCAGGTATAACCACTGCGTCTCCTATAAAGCCTGCCTGCCTGCCTGCCTGATATACCTGGGATGGATATTAGTCCTGAGAAGGACTGTTTGTTTGATCTGGCAGCCTTTACAGACCCTACACTAACTATTTTGCAGGATATATCTCTCCCTAAATCAGCAGCGCTGTCCCTACACTGTCTGATCCGGAGCGACTGTGTCCAAGATGGCGGTGCCCGGTTTTAAATACTCGAGGTGACGCTGTGCGGCCAGCCAATCACTCTAATGCCCACAAACAACATGGCTGCGGCATTACAGTGACTGGCTGGCAATCCCTGCATGTTCATTGGCTCTGTAAAGAGCGCCAAACATGCAGGGCGGAGACCCGAGCTCCCGCCCGAGTAACCCGGAAATGCTCGGTGCTCGCCGAACATCCCGAGTAGCGTGATGCTCGGGCGAGTACCGAGCAGTGTTGAGCATGTTCGCTCAACACTAATTGGCACTCCTGCAATTCTGTCAGATAATACTCAGTTTCTTCCTGAAAATGATTGCAATCACAAATTCTTTGGTATTATTATCTTCATTTAATTTGTCTTCAATGAAAAAACACAAAAAGAATTGTCCTAAAGCCAAATTGGATACAATTCCACACCAAACCTAAAAAAGGCGGTGGACAAAAGTATTGGCACTGTTTGAAAAATCATGTGATGGTTCTCTAATTCGTGTAATTAACAGCACCTGTAACTTACCTGTGGCACCTAACAGGTGTTGGCAAAAACTAAATCAAACTTGCAGCCAGTTAACATGGATTAAAGTTGACTCAACCTCTGTCCTGTGTCCTTGTGTGTACCACATTGAGCATGGAGAAAAGAAAGAAGACCAAAGAACTGTCTGAGGACTTGAGAAACCAAATTGTGAGGAAGCATGAGCAATCTTAAGGCTACAAGTCCATCTCCAAAGACCTGAATGTTCCTGTGTCTTCCGTGCGCAGTATCATCAAGAAGTTTAAAGCCCATGGCACTGTGGCTAACCTCCCTAGATGTGAACGGGAAAGAAAAATTGGCGAGAGATTTCAACGCAATATTGTGCGGATGGTGGATAAAGAACCTCGACTAACATGCAAACAAGTTCAAGCTGCCCTGCAGTCCGAGGGTACAACAGTGTCAACCCGTACTATCCGTCGGCGTCTGAATGAAAAGGGGCTGTATGGTAGGATACCCAGGAAGACTCTACTTCTTACCCCGAGACATAAAAAAGCCAGGCTGGAGTTTTCCAAAACTTACCTGAAAAAGCCTAAAACGTTTTGGAAGAATGTTCTCTGGTCAGATGAGACAAAAGTAGAGCTTTTTGGTAAAAAACATCAACATAGAGTGTACAGGAAAAAAAAGAGGCATTCAAAGAAAAGAACACGGTCCCTACAGTCAAACATGGCGGAGGTTCCCTGATGTTTTGGGGTTGCTTTGCTGCCTCTGGCACTGGACTGCTTGACCGTGTGCATGGCATTATGAAGTCTGAAGACTACCAACAAATTTTGCAGCATAATGTAGGGCCCAGTGTGAGAAAGCAGGGTCTCCCTCAGAGGTCATGGGTCTTCCAGCAGGACAATGACTGAAAACACACTTCCAAAAGCACTATAAAATGGTTTGAGAGAAAGCACTAGAGACTTCTATGGTGGCCAGCAATCAGTCCAGACCTGAATCCCATAGAACACCTGTGGAGAGATCTCAAAATGGCAGTTTGGAGAAGGCACCCTTCAAATATCAGGGACCTGGAGCAGTTTGCCAAAGAAGAATGGTCTACAATTCCAGCAGAGCATTGTAAGAAACTCATTGATGGTTACCAGAAGCTGTTGTTCGCAGTTATTTTGGCTAAAGGTTGTGCAACCAAGTATTAGGCTGAGGGTGCCAATACTTTTGTCCGGCCCAGTTTTGGAGTTTTGTGTGAAATGATCAATGATTTGATTTTTGCTTCATTCTCTTTTGTGCTTTTTCCTTGCAAGCAAATTAAATGAAGATAATAATACCAAAGAATTTGTGATTGCAATCATTTTCAGGAAGAAACTGAGCATTATCTGACAGAATTGCAGGGGTGCCAATACTTTTGGCCACCACTGTATGTATATAATCTCCATTATATTGAATTTATTTATCAAAATATAATATTTCATTAAAGGAGGGAAATCCAATTCAAAGAGCAAAAGGTATCCAGATGGAAAAGCAAAAAAAGAGAAAAGCTTAAAGAAAAGCACCATATGAGAAGCCCTCATTGAGGCCAGATGAATTTAAAGTACCTAAATGGTAAATCCATCTAGCCTCCTCTTTTAGACGTAGTTTGTCCAGATCACCTTTTCTTTGTTTTAGTACAAATTTTTGAATACCCCAAAATTTTGTATCAAAGGGATCTATATTATGATGAAATCTAATATGGCTTGAGATTAAGGTATCAATACTATTTCTGATTGAGCCAATATGTTGTAACACTCGTTACACTTTTGTTTTTTGTTTTTTTCTGATAAAGGCTACTCTTGGGTACTGCTCTTGTCAGAGCGGGAGATTTACAGGGCACGACAGGGTACATAGGGAACAAATTTTTGTACCCCTGCCTTCTGGCCTATGTGTCTCCGCACCTAGGACTCATCTGAGGCATCAATCGTTGGGTGAGATCGTCATTTTTTAATGAGCACTGGCACTATGAGCACTTTATTATGTGGTTTATGTTGTTTTATTATATCAAATTAAAGGTTAAGTTTTAGAGAAACTCTAGCTGTATATACTAATTTTGGAAGAGTATACAAGTAATCATCCATTTTGGATAGATCTTGAGCTTTTTATTAGAACCAATGGTCTTATTTTGAAGCCAAGTTGTCTTTAGTTCCCTCTTTTCGGTGAAGTATACTCAGAGCGATGACTGAACCAGCGGCACCCCTGCCTCCACAACTGAACACCGAATGCTGGCGATGGGGAGGGGAATAAAGTTAATTTTCTCCCCGCTACATTCGTCTGTGAGCAGGCATCGGGCAGCAGAAAAACGCTATTAACCGGATGATAAACAGCATTATCTCTGGTGACAGGTTCACTTTAAAACCACATCTAAATATGCTATTTACACTGTACCTTCTACCATTGTGTTAGCTAAAGAGGTGAACCATTTCATGCATAATATTACCATAAGGAAGATAAAAATATGTTGCATCCTACACATACAGAAAATTACAATAGTGTGACTTATGCTAAAGTAAATGATATGCAATGATAATGAGTCAAAATGATGGAGGATGCATTATGCTTTAGGTTTGTTTTTCTGCAGCTGGAACTAGGGCTTTCGTCAAGGTGGAGTGAATTATGATAGTTACAAATATCAGTCAATTGTCCTTCAAAACCTTCAGGCATCTTATAAAAAGCTGAAGATGAGGAATTTCACCTTTCAGCAGCACAATGACTCCATTGAGACCATGATTAAGATTTAAACGTCAAAACGTGTAGGTCCTGATCCTTGTAGTGCACCATATGGACAATTGGTGTGGAGCAATGTTTTAATGGGCACAATAAAAGCTATGTTTTATTTTAAGAAACTAGCCTGATACGCTGGATCATCCTTTCCTTTACTCTCCAAAAAACTTTTTCTCCACTCATGGTTATTGGTTTGGTGAAGCCATTTATTGTCAAACTACTGTGTTTTCTCTTTTTAAATCTTAATGACAACCAAATACATCCAAATGACCCAGATCAAAAGTTCACATACCCCAGTTCTTAATCCCGTGTATTGCCCCCTCTAACATCAATGACAGCTTGAAGTCTTTTGCAGTAGTTGTAACATAGTAACATAGTTTTTAAGGTTGAAGGAAGACTAAGTCCATCTAGTTCAACCCATAGCCTAACATGCCAGAGGAAGGCAAAAATAACCCATGTGGCAAACCCTAAGCTCCTCATTGGGGAAAAAAATTCCTTCCTGACTCCATACGACAATCAGACTAGTTCCTAGATCAACGCCCTATCAAGGAATCTAGTATATATAACCTGTAATATTATACTTTTCAAGAAAGGCATCCATGCCCTTCTTAAATTTTAGTAGTGAATCACTCATTACAACATTATGCGGCAGATGAGTTCCATAGTCTCACTGCTCTTACAGTAAAGAATCCACGTTTGTGGTTATGATTAAACCTTCTTTCCTCCAGACGTAGAAGATGCCCCTTTGTCCCCGTCTCAGGCCTCAGAGTAAAAAGATCAGTAGAAAGGTCTTTGTACTGTACCCTTATATACTTGTACATAGTAATAAGATCACCCCTAATCCTTTGTTTTTCCAAACTAAATAACCCCAAGTGTAATAACCTGTCTTGGTATTGCAGACCCCCCAGTCCTCTAATAACCTTCATCGCTCTTTTCTACACCCGCTCTAGTTCAGCTATGTCTTTCTTATATACCTGAGACGTCAACTGTACACAGTATTCTAAGTGTGGTCGCACTAGTGACTTGTATAGAGGTAAAATTATGTTCTTCTCATGAGCATCTATGCCTCTTTTAATGCATCCCATTATTTTATTTGCCTTTGCAGCAGCTGCCTGACACTGGCCACCAAACATGAGCTTGTCGTCCACCAATACACCCTGGTCTTTTTCAGTTTCAGTTTTGCCCAGTGTTTTACAATTAACCATATAATTGTACATTTTATTTCCTCTGCCCAAGTGCATTACCTTACATTTATCCCCATTAAAGCTCATTTGCCATTTAAAAGCCCAAGCTTCTAGTTTACATAGATCCTCCTATAATATAAAATTGCCCTCCTCTGTATTGATTACCCTGCAGAGTTTTCTGTCATCTGCAAATATTGAAATACTACTCTGTATGCCCCCTACAAGGTCATTAATAAATATTTTAAAAAGAAGCGGACCCAATACTCCCCCCTGTGGTACCCCACTGTTAACTGAGACCCAGTCTGAGTGTGTTCCATTAATAACCACCCTTTGTTTCCTATCGCTGAGCCAGTTTTTAACCCACTTATATATATTTTCCCCTATCCCCATTGTTCCCATTTTATGTATCAACCTTTTGTGTGGAACCGTATCAAAAGCTTTTGAAGAGTCCATATACACAACATCCACTGCATTTCCTTGGTCCAGTCCAGAACTTAACTCTTCATAAAAGCTGATCAGATAAGTTTTACAGGAACGGTCCCTCATAAACCCTTGTTGATATTGGGTCATGAGGTTATTCTTCTTCAGATACTCTAGTATAGCATCTCTTGGAAAACCCTCCAGGATTTTACCCACAGTAGAGGTTAAGCTTACTGGCCTATAATTTCCAAGTTCGGTTTTTGTCCCCTTTTTGAATATTGGCACTAGTGTTGAGCCACCCCCGTAGTGTTCGGGTTCGGTTCGGTTCGTCGAACACCGGGATGTTCGAGGAACTGTTCGTCGAACTGTTCGTCGAACACCTTAGAACACCGTCGAACACCGTTAAAACCAATGGCAGGCAAACAAAAACACATAGAAACACATAGAAAACACCTGCAAAGGTGTCCAAAAGCTGACAAACTGCTCAGAAGACACTCTCTTTAAAAAAGCCGGCCGGCAAATTCAGCAGCGGCATACACCGGTACCCGACAATTTAGACAAGAAGGAATAGAGCATCACACATAGATTAGATAGATAGAAACATGTCAGTCACACATATAAGAAGCACAGTGACAGTGTTGGTTACTGCACTTGTCATTTAGTGTAAAGGATTTATTAAAAAAAATATTAGTGTTTTCATGCACCGTCTCTTTAAAAAAGCCCGCCGGCAATTCAGCATTTGTACCCGACAATTTAGAACAGAAAGAATAGAGCTTCACACATAGATTAGATAGATAGAAACATGTCAGTCACATATATAATAAGTACAGTGATAGTGTTGCTTACTGTACTTGTCATTTAGTGTAAAGGATTTATTTAAAAAAATAATAGTGTTTTCATGCACTGTCTCTTTAAAAAAGCCGGCCGGCAATTCAGCAGCGGTACCCGACAATTTAGAACAGAAAGATAGAGCATCACACATAGATTAGATAGATAGAAACATGTCAGTCACATATATAATAAGTACAGTGAGAGTGTTGGTTACTGTACTTGTCATTTAGTATTAAAATAAAGGATTTATTATAAAAAAAATTGGCGTGGGGTTCCCCTTAATTTTAGGCTCTAGCGGAGGTTAAGCAGACGGCTGGGGCAGATGTTTGAAGCCTGGGAAGGGGGTAATACCCACGGAGCTTCCCAGGCTACTAATATCAGCCCCCAGCTGAATACATAGCCTTTACTAGCTATTAAAATGGGGGACCCCCCAAAAAAAATGACGTGGGGTCCCCCCTAATTTAATAGCTAGCAAAGGCTAGGCAGACAGCTGGGGGCTGATATTAATAGCCCAGGAAGGGAGCCATGAATATTGGCCCCCTCCCAGGCTAGAAACACCAGCCGTCAGCCGCCCCAGAAATGGCGCATTCATAGGATGCGCCAATTCTGGCACTTAGCCTCGCTCTTCCACGCTGCCCTGGTGCGGTGGCAGTGGGGTAATAGGGTTGGGGTTGATGTCAGCTTATAATGCCAGCTGACATCAAGCCCAGGTTAGTAATGGAGAGGCGTCTATAAGACACCCCCATTACTAACCCCATAGTCAAAGTTAAAAAAAACACAAACACCCAGAATAAAGTCCTTTAATTGAAATAAAGACACAATCCTTTATTGTTCTAAATTAAACCATACTTACCATCACGCCCATTCCAGCTGAAGCCAACGATCTCCTGCAATAAAAGAAAAATAATAAAGCAACCTCATCCTTACCTTTCCATGGTTCCCACGACAGCTTCAGCTCTGCTACATCGAGATGACAGGCTGGACCGCAGCAGAACGCTGCCATCCAGCCTGTCATCCCGCAGACACTGAGAAGCGCAGGCTTGCTTGCGCTGCTCAGCGTCTCTCTGTGACGACATCCAGATGAGCCGAGTTCATGTCCAATGAACTCGGCTCACCTCATGCACGTCACTGACAGCGTGGGAAAATTCTCACGCTGAAGCGCTGATTGCAGGAGAATTTTCCCACGCTGTCAGTGACGTGCAGGAGGTGAGCTGAGTTCATTGGACATGAGCTCACCTCATGCACATCACTGACAGCGTGGGAGAATTCTCCTGCACTCAGCACTTCAGCGTGAGAATTTTCCCACGCTGTCAGTGACGTGCATGAGGTGAGCCGAGTTCATTGGACATGACCTCGGCTCATCTGGATGCCGTCACAGCGAGACAGTGAGGAGCGCAAGCATGCCTGCGCTTCTCAGTGTCTGCGGGATGACAGACTGGATGGCAGCGTTCTGCTGCGGTCCAGCCTGTCATCTCGATGTAGCAGAGCTGAAGCTGTCGTGGGAACCATGGAAAGGTAAGGATGAGGTTGGTTTATTATTTTTCTTTTATTGCAGGAGATCGTTGGCTTCAGCTGGAATGGGTGTGATGGTAAGTATGGTTTAATTTAGAACAATAAAGAATTGTGTCTTTATTTCAATTAAAGGACTTTATTCTGGGTGTTGTGTTTTTTTTAAATACTTTACTAGAAATTCATGGCGGTCATGTCTAATACTGGCGTGACCCCATGAATTTTGGGCTTGGGGCCAGCTGATAATACCAAGCTGGCCCTAACCCCTTTATTACCCAGTGAGCCACCGCACCAGGGCCCTGGATGAGTTGGGTACAGCGCCAGAAGATGGCGCTTCTATGAACGCGCCATTTTCCGGGGTGGCTGCGGACTGCAATTTGTAGCGGGGGGGGGCCCAGAAAGCTTGGGCCTCCCTGCGCTGCAGATTCCAGCCCCCAGCTGCCTAGTTGTACCTGGCTGGACACAAAAATAGGGCGAAGCCCCACGTACTTTTTTTTTAATTATTTCATGAAATTCATGAAATAATTAAGAAAAAAAGGGCTTCCCTATATTGTTGTGTCCGGCCAGGTACAAATAGGCAGCTGGTGGATGGGGGCAGCCCGTTCCTGCCTGCTGTACCTGGCTGGACAAAAATATAGTGCGAAGCCCCACTTCAATTTTTTTAAATTATTTCAGGAAATTCATGAAATAATTTAAAAAAAATTGACGTGGGGCTTCGCACTATATTTGTGTCCAGCCAGGTACAGCAGGCAGGAACGGGCTGCCCCCAACCACCAGCTGCCTATTTGTACCTGGCCGGACACAACAATATAGGGAAGCCCTTTTTTTCTTAATTATTTCATGAAATAATTTAAAGAAAATTGACGTGGGGCTTCGCCCTGTTTTTGTGTCCAGCCAGGTACAACTAGGCAGCTGGGGGCTGGAATCCGCAGCGCAGGGAGGCCCAAGCTTTCTGGGCCACCCCCGCTGCAAATTGCAGTCCGCAGCCACCCCGGAAAATGGCGCGTTCATAGAAGCGCCATCTTCTGGCGCTGTACCCAACTCATCCAGGGCCCTGATGCGGTGGCTCACTGGGTAATAAAGGGGTTAGGGCCAGCTTGGCATTATCAGCTGGCCCTAAGCCCGAAATTCATGGGGTCACGCCAATATTAGACATGACCACCATGAATTTCTAGTAAAGTATTTAAAAAAAACACAACACCCAGAAAAAAGTCCTTTAATTGAAAGAAACACACAATTCTTTATTGTTCTAAATTAAACCATACTTACCATCACGCCCATTCCAGCTGAAGCCAACGATCTCCTGAAATAAAAGAAAAATAATAAAGCAACATCATCCTTACCTTTCCATGGTTCCCATGACAGCTTCAGCTCTGCTACATCGAGATGACAGGCTGGACCGCAGCAGAACGCTGCCATCCAGCCTCTCATCCCGCAAACACTGAGAAGCGCAGGCTTGCTTGCGCTCCACAGTGTCTCTCTGTGAGGGCATCCAGATGAGCCGAGTTAATGTCCAATGAACTCGGCTCACCTCATGCACGTCACTGACAGCGTGGGAAAATTCTCCTGCATTCAGCGCTTCAGCGTGGGAGAATTCTCACACTGAAGCGCTGAGTGCAAGAGAATTCTCCCACGCTGTCAGTGACGTGCAGGAGGTGAGCTGAGTTCATTGGACATGAGCTCACCTTATGCACGTCACTGACAGCGTGGGAAAATTCTCCTGCACTCAGCGCTTCAGCGTGGGAGAATTCTCACGCTGAAGCGCTGAGTGCAGGAGAATTCTCCCACGCTGTCAGTGACGTGCAGGAGGTGAGCTGAGTTCATTGGACATGAGCTCACCTTATGCACGTCACTGACAGCGTGGGAGAATTCTCCTGCACTCACCGCTTCAGCGTGAGAATTTTCCCACGCTGTCAGTGACGTGCATGAGGTGAGCCGAGTTCATTGGACATGAACTCGGCTCATCTGGATGTCGTCACAGAGAGACGCTGAGCAGCGCAAGCAAGCCTGCGCTTCTCAGTGTCTGCGGGATGAGAGGCTGGATGGCAGCGTTCTGCTGCGGTCCAGCCTGTCATCTCGATGACACACACCAGGGCAGCGTGGAAGAGCGAGGCTAAGTGCCAGAATTGGCGCATCCTATGGATGCGCCATTTCTGGGGCGGCTGACGGCTGGTGTTTCTAGCCTGGGAGGGGGCCAATATTCATGGCTCCCTTCCTGGGCTATTAATATCAGCCCCCAGCTGTCTGCCTAGCCTTTGCTAGCTATTAAATTAGGGGGGACCCCACGTCATTTTTTTTGGGGTGTCCCCCATTTTAATAGCTAGTAAAGGCTATGTATTCAGCTGGGGGCTGATATTAGTAGCCTGGGAAGCTCCGTGGGTATTACCCCCTTCCCAGGCTTCAAACATCTGCCCCAGCCGTCTGCTTAACCTCCGCTAGAGCCTAAAATTAAGGGGAACCCCACGCCAATTTTTTTAATAATAAATCCTTTATTTTAATACTAAATGACAAGTACAGTAACCAACACTATCACTGTACTTCATATATATGTGACTGACATGTTTCTATCTATCTAATCTATGTGAGAAGCTCTATTCTGTCTGTTATAAATTGTCGGGTACCGCTGCTGAATTGCCGGCCGGCTTTTTTAAAGAGACGGTGCATGAAAACACTATTATTTTTTTTGATAAATCCTTTACGCTAAATGACAAGTACAGAAAGCAGCACTTTCACTGTACTTCATATATATGTGGCTGACATGTTTATATCTATCTAATCTATGTGTGAAGCTCTATTCTTCCGGTTCTAAATTGTCGGGTACCGGTGTATGCCGCTGCTGAATTGCCGGCTTTTCATGTTTCACTGTTGGCACTGTTCCCATCGATTTGGGCAATCACTGTAATGCCACAACCACCATGGCTGTGGCATTACAGTGAGTGGCAGACAATCCCTGCATGATTGGTGCTCTAAATAGCGCCAGACATGCAGGACACACTTTTGGTGCACGAACAGTTATCGAACATAACCTCGAACAGCCGAATTTTTTGCAAATCGTTCGGGTTCGTCGAACAACTCGAACACCTCCCAAAACAGCTCGAATTTGAGATTGGCGAACAGTTCTAGTCGAACACCGCTCATCTCTAGTAAGGAGTGCAATAAGTGACAAAAAAGAAAGCATTTGGAGAACTAAAGCAAGTAGGTAGTGAAAAGGCATTAAATAAATAAAGAAACTTAAATAAATTCTGTAAAAAAACAAATTAAGGCAGCAAAGACTGAGACAGAGAGACTCATTGCAAGAGAAAGTAAAAATAATCCCAAAATATTCTTTAACTACATGAATAGTAAAAAACTATGATAGTGTTGGCCCTCTTAAAAATACTCTGAGTAAAATGGTGGATGAGGATGAGGAAAAAGCCAATACGCTAAATGATTTTTTTTAAGAGTATTTACACATGAAAATCGCATGACAGAAAACATGATCAGTGATGACAAAAATTCTTCATTAAATGTCACTTGCTTAAAAAGCATGAAGTACGGCGGCGTCTAAAAATCTCTAAAGTTGACAAATCCCCTTGCCCGGATGGAATACACCCACGAGTACTGCAGGAATTAAGTAACGTCAGATAGACCATTATTTGTAATCTTTAAAGATTCCATAATAACAGGATCTGTACCACAGGACTGGCGTATAGCAAATGTGGTGCCAATTAGAGATGAGCGGTGTTCGACTAGAACTGTTCGCCAATCTCAAATTCGAGCTGTTTTGGGAGGTGTTCGAGTTGTTCGACGAACCCGAACGATTTGCAAAAAATTCGGCTGTTCGAGGTTATGTTCGATAACTGTTCGTGCACCAAAAGTGTGTCCTGCATGTCTGGCGCTATTTAGAGCACCAATCATGCAGGGATTGTCTGCCACTCACTGTAATGCCACAGCCATGGTGGTTGTGGCATTACAGTGATTGCCCAAATCGATGGGAACAGTGCCAACAGTGAAACATGAAAAGCCGGCAATTCAGCAGCGGCATACACCGGTACCCGACAATTTAGAACCGAAAGAATAGAGCTTCACACATAGATTAGATAGATATAAACATGTCAGCCACATATATACGAAGTACAGTGAAAGTGCTGCTTACTGTACTTGTCATTTAGCGTAAAGGATTTATCAAAAAAAATAATAGTGTTTTCATGCACCGTCTCTTTAAAAAAGCCGGCCGGCAATTCAGCAGCGGTACCCGACAATTTATAACAGACAGAATAGAGCTTCACACATAGATTAGATAGATAGAAACATGTCAGTCACATATATATGAAGTACAGTGATAGTGTTGGTTACTGTACTTGTCATTTAGTATTAAAATAAAGGATTTATTATTAAAAAAATTGGCGTGGGGTTCCCCTTAATTTTAGGCTCTAGCGGAGGTTAAGCAGACGGCTGGGGCAGATGTTTGAAGCCTGGGAAGGGGGTAATACCCACGGAGCTTCCCAGGCTACTAATATCAGCCCCCAGCTGAATACATAGCCTTTACTAGCTATTAAAATGGGGGACACCCCAAAAAAAATGACGTGGGGTCCCCCCTAATTTTATAGCTAGCAAAGGCTAGGCAGACAGCTGGGGGCTGATATTAATAGCCCAGGAAGGGAGCCATGAACATTGGCCCCCTCCCAGGCTAGAAACACCAGCCGTCAGCCGCCCCAGAAATGGTGCATCCATAGGATGCGCCAATTCTGGCACTTAGCCTCGCTCTTCCACGCTGCCCTGGTGCGGTGGCAGGGGGTAATAGGGTTGGGGTTGATGTCAGCTTATAATGCCAGCTGACATCAAGCCCAGGTTAGTAATGGAGAGGCGTCTATAAGACACCCCCATTACTAACCCCATAGTCAAAGTTAAAAAAAACACAAACACCCAGAATAAAGTCCTTTAATTGAAATAAAGACACAATCCTTTATTGTTCTAAATTAAACCATACTTACCGTCACGCCCATTCCAGCTGAAGCCAACGATCTCCTGCAATAAAAGAAAAATAATAAAGCAACCTCATCCTTACCTTTCCATGGTTCCCACGACAGCTTCAGCTCTGCTACATCGAGATGACAGGCTGGACCGCAGCAGAACGCTGCCATCCAGCCTCTCATCCCGCAGACACTGAGAAGCGCAGGCTTGCTTGCGCTGCTCAGCGTCTCTCTGTGACGACATCCAGATGAGCCGAGTTCATGTCCAATGAACTCGGCTCACCTCATGCACGTCACTGACAGCGTGGGAAAATTCTCACGCTGAAGCGGTGAGTGCAGGAGAATTCTCCCACGCTGTCAGTGACGTGCATAAGGTGAGCTCATGTCCAATGAACTCAGCTCACCTCCTGCACGTCACTGACAGCGTGGGAGAATTCTCCTGCACTCAGCGCTTCAGCGTGAGAATTCTCCCACGCTGAAGCGCTGAGTGCAGGAGAATTTTCCCACGCTGTCAGTGACGTGCATAAGGTGAGCTCATGTCCAATGAACTCAGCTCACCTCCTGCACGTCACTGACAGCGTGGGAGAATTCTCCTGCACTCAGCGCTTCAGTGTGAGAATTCTCCCACGCTGAAGCGCTGAGTGCAGGAGAATTTTCCCACGCTGTCAGTGACGTGCATGAGGTGAGCCGAGTTCATTGGACATTAACTCGGCTCATCTGGATGCCCTCACAGAGAGACACTGTGGAGCGCAAGCAAGCCTGCGCTTCTCAGTGTCTGCGGGATGAGAGGCTGGATGGCAGCGTTCTGCTGCGGTCCAGCCTGTCATCTCGATGTAGCAGAGCTGAAGCTGTCATGGGAACCATGGAAAGGTAAGGATGATGTTGCTTTATTATTTTTCTTTTATTTCAGGAGATCGTTGGCTTCAGCTGGAATGGGCGTGATGGTAAGTATGGTTTAATTTAGAACAATAAAGAATTGTGTGTTTATTTCAATTAAAGGACTTTTTTCTGGGTGTTGTGTTTTTTTTAAATACTTTACTAGAAATTCATGGTGGTCATGTCTAATATTGGCGTGACCCCATGAATTTCGGGCTTAGGGCCAGCTGATAATGCCAAGCTGGCCCTAACCCCTTTATTACCCAGTGAGCCACCGCATCAGGGCCCTGGATGAGTTGGGTACAGCGCCAGAAGATGGCGCTTCTATGAACGCGCCATTTTCCGGGGTGGCTGCGGACTGCAATTTGTAGCGGGGTGGGGGCCCAGAAAGCTTGGGCCTCCCTGCGCTGCAGATTCCAGCCCCCAGCTGCCTAGTTGTACCTGGCTGGACACAAAAATAGGGCGAAGCCCCACGTACTTTTTTTTTAATTATTTCATGAAATTCATGAAATAATTAAGAAAAAAAGGGCTTCCCTATATTGTTGTGTCCGGCCAGGTACAAATAGGCAGCTGGTGGATGGGGGCAGCCCGTTCCTGACTGCTGTACCTGGCTGGACACAAATATAGTGCGAAGCCCCACTTCAATTTTTTTAAATTATTTCAGGAAATTCATTGAAATTCACTGTCTCGCTGTGACGGCATCCAGATGAGCCGAGGTCATGTCCAATGAACTCGGCTCACCTCATGCACGTCACTGACAGCGTGGGAAAATTCTCACGCTGAAGTGCTGAGTGCAGGAGAATTCTCCCACGCTGTCAGTGATGTGCATGAGGTGAGCTCATGTCCAATGAACTCAGCTCACCTCCTGCACGTCACTGACAGCGTTGGAAAATTCTCCTGCAATCAGCGCTTCAGCGTGAGAATTTTCCCACGCTGTCAGTGACGTGCATGAGGTGAGCCGAGTTCATTGGACATGAACTCGGCTCATCTGGATGTCGTCACAGAGAGACGCTGAGCAGCGCAAGCAAGCCTGCGCTTCTCAGTGTCTGCGGGATGACAGGCTGGATGGCAGCGTTCTGCTGCGGTCCAGCCTGTCATCTCGATGTAGCAGAGCTGAAGCTGTCGTGGGAACCATGGAAAGGTAAGGATGAGGTTGCTTTATTATTTTTCTTTTATTGCAGGAGATCGTTGGCTTCAGCTGGAATGGGCGTGATGGTAAGTATGGTTTAATTTAGAACAATAAAGGATTGTGTCTTTATTTCAATTAAAGGACTTTATTCTGGGTGTTTGTGTTTTTTTTAACTTTGACTATGGGGTTAGTAATGGGGGTGTCTTATAGACGCCTCTCCATTACTAACCTGGGCTTGATGTCAGCTGGCATTATAAGCTGACATCAACCCCAACCCTATTACCCCCTGCCACCGCACCAGGGCAGCGTGGAAGAGCGAGGCTAAGTGCCAGAATTGGCGCATCCTATGAATGCGCCATTTCTGGGGCGGCTGACGGCTGGTGTTTCTAGCCTGGGAGGGGGCCAATATTCATGGCTCCCTTCCTGGGCTATTAATATCAGCCCCCAGCTGTCTGCCTAGCCTTTGCTAGCTATTAAATTAGGGGGGACCCCACGTCATTTTTTTTGGGGGGTCCCCCATTTTAATAGCTAGTAAAGGCTATGTATTCAGCTGGGGGCTGATATTAGTAGCCTGGGAAGCTCCGTGGGTATTACCCCCTTCCCAGGCTTCAAACATCTGCCCCAGCCGTCTGCTTAACCTCCGCTAGAGCCTAAAATTAAGGGGAACCCCACGCCAATTTTTTTAATAATAAATCCTTTATTTTAATACTAAATGACAAGTACAGTAACCAACACTCTCACTGTACTTATTATATATGTGACTGACATGTTTCTATCTATCTAATCTATGTGTGATGCTCTATCTTTCTGTTCTAAATTGTCGGGTACCGCTGCTGAATTGCCGGCCGGCTTTTTTAAAGAGACAGTGCATGAAAACACTATTATTTTTTTAAATAAATCCTTTACACTAAATGACAAGTACAGTAAGCAACACTATCACTGTACTTATTATATATGTGACTGACATGTTTCTATCTATCTAATCTATGTGTGAAGCTCTATTCTTTCTGTTCTAAATTGTCGGGTACAAATGCTGAATTGCCGGCCGGCTTTTTTAAAGAGACGGTGCATGAAAACACTAATATTTTTTTTAATAAATCCTTTACACTAAATGACAAGTGCAGTAACCAACACTGTCACTGTGCTTCTTATATGTGTGACTGACATGTTTCTATCTATCTAATCTATGTGTGATGCTCTATTCCTTCTTGTCTAAATTGTCGGGTACCGGTGTATGCCGCTGCTGAATTTGCCGGCCGGCTTTTTTAAAGAGAGTGTCTTCTGAGCAGTTTGTCAGCTTTTGGACACCTTTGCAGGTGTTTTCTATGTGTTTCTATGTGTTTTTGTTTGCCTGCCATTGGTTTTAACGGTGTTCGACGGTGTTCTAAGGTGTTCGACGAACAGTTCGACGAACAGTTCCTCGAACATCCCGGTGTTCGACGAACCGAACCGAACCCGAACACTACGGGGGTGGCTCAACACTACTCCTTACAGCTTTATTTAGCCATAGTGGTTTCCTCCTATTTCTAGCATGTTTATTCCCATAGGGTGTACATTGTGCACAGGTCCTATTCAGGATGCTAATAAATGTCTCCCATTTGCTTTGTGTAGCTTTATGTCTCAGGATATTGTCCCAATTTATTGCACTAAGATCATCTCTCAATCGTTGGAAATTTGCCTTCCTGAAGTTTAGTGTCCTTGTAACCCCTCTACTACACATCTTATTAAAGGATACATGAAAACTTATTATTTTTGATCACTATTACTCAAGTGACCCCCAACTCGTATATTTGATATGCGGTCTGGCCTGTTGGTTAATATTAGGTCTAGCAGTGCCCGCCTTCTTGTTGGGTCCTGAACTAGTTGTGAAAGGTAATTGTCTCTCATAGTTGTCAAAAACCTATTACCTTTGCTGGAACTACAGGTTTCTGTTCCCCAATGTATTTCTGGGTAGTTGAAGTCCCCCATAATAATGACTTCTCCTTGAGTCACTGCTTCATCTATTTGCTTTATGAGCATATTCTCCGCTGCTTCCATTATTTTTGTTGACTTATAACAAACCCCTATCAGTAATTTATTATCCCCCCCTTATCTCCACCCACAGGGACTCTACATTTTCATTAAATTCACATATATTCTCACGCAAGATGGGTATAACCCCTTCGCAACCCTGGGATTTTCCGTTTTTGCATTTTTGTTTTTTGCTCCCCTTGTTCCCAGAGCCATAGCGTTTTTATTTTTTGGTCAATATGGCTGTGTGAGTGCTTATTTTTTGCAGGATGAGTTGTACTTTTGAACGACATTACTGGTTTTACCATATCGTGTAAGGGAAAATGGGAAAAAAATCCAAGTGCGGTGAAATCGCAAACGAAGTGCAATACAACAGATGTTTCTTTTTTATTTTTTTACTACCTTCACTGAATGCTACAACTTATCTGCCATAATTATTCTCCAGGTCATTACGAGTTCATAAACACCAAACATGTATAGGTTCTTTTTTATTTAAGTGGTGAAAAAAAATTCCAAGGTTTGTTAAAAAAAATAAATAAATGGTGCCATATTCCAAGAAACGTAGCGTCTCCATTTTTTGGGATCTGGGGCCAGGTGAGGGCTTATTTTTTGAGCACCGAGCTAAAGATTTTATTGATACCATTTTGGGGAAGATCCAATTTTGGATCGCCCGTTATTGTATTTTATTGCAATGTTGTGGCGACCAAAAAATGTAATTCTGGCGTTTAGAATTTTTTTCTAGTTACGCCGTTTATCGATCGGATTAATTTTAATTGATAGATCAGGCAATTCTGAACGCAGCGATACCATATATGTGTATGTGGTTTTTTTTTTATTATTTTATTTTGAATGAGGTGAAAGGAGGATTTTATTGATACCATTTTGGGGAAGATCCAATTTTGGATCGCCCGTTATTGTATTTTATTGCAATGTTGTGGCGACCAAAAAATGTAATTCTGGCGTTTAGAATTTTTTTCTAGTTACGCCGTTTATCGATCGGATTAATTTTAATTGATAGATCAGGCAATTCTGAACGCAGCGATACCATATATGTGTATGTGGTTTTTTTTTTATTATTTTATTTTGAAAAGGAGGGTGATTTAAACTTTTATATTTTATAAATTTTTTTAATATTCTTAAAAACATTTTTTTTTTCCCTTTTTGCATGCTTCTATAGTCTCCATAGGAGACTAGAATCAGCAATTGTCTGATCGCCTCTGCTACAGTGATGAGTAGTGTTGAGCCACCCCCGTAGTGTTCGGGATCGCTTCGGTTCGTCGAACACCGGGATGTTCGAGGAACAAATATAGTGCGAAGCCCCACGTCAATTTTTTTAAATTATTTCAGGAAATTCATGAAATAATTAAAAAAAAATTGACGTGGGGCTTCGGACTATATTTCTGTCCAGCCAGGTACAGCAGTCAGGAACGGGCTGCCCCCAACCACCAGCTGCCTATTTGTACCTGGCCGGACACAACAATATAGGGAAGCCCTTTTTTTCTTAATTATTTCATGAATTTCATGAAATAACTAAAAAAAAAATATGTGGGGCTTCGCCCTATTTTGGTGTCCAGTCAGGTACAACTAGGCAGCTGGGGGCTGGAATTCGCAGCGCAGGGAGGCAAAAGCTTTCTGGGCCCCCCCCGCTGCAAATTGCAGTCCGCAGCCACCCCGGAAAATGGCGCGTTCCTAGAAGCGCCATCTTCTGGCACTGTACCCAACTCATCCAGGGCCCTGGTGCGGTGGCTCACTGGGTAATAAAGGAGTTAGGGCCAGCTTGGCATTATCAGCTGGCCCTAAGCCCGAAATTCATGGGGTCACGCCAATATTAGACATGACCACCATGAATTTCTAGTAAAGTATTTAAAAGAAACACAACACCCAGAATAAAGTCCTTTAATTGAAATAAACACACAATTCTTTATTGTTCTAAATTAAACCATATTTACCATCACGCCCATTCCAGCTGAAGCCAACGATCTCCTGCAATAAAAGAAAAATAATAAAGCAACATCATCCTTACCTTTCCATGGTTCCCACGACAGCTTCAGCTCTGCTACATCGAGATGACAGGCTGGACCGCAGCAGAACGCTGCCATCCAGCTTGCCATGCCGCAGACACTGAGAAGCGCAGGCATGCTTGCGCTCCTCAGTGTCTCGCTGTGAAGGCATCCAGATGAGCCGAGTTCATGTCCAATGAACTCGGCTCACCTCATGCACGTCACTGACAACGTGGGAAAATTCTCCTGCACTCAGTGCTTCAGCTTGAGAATTCTCCCACGCTGTCATTGACAGCGTGAGAATATGGATGCGCCATTTCTGGGGCGGCTGCTGTTTCTAGCCTGGGAGGGGGCAAATATTCATGGCACCCTTCCTGGGCTATTTATATCAGCCCCCAGCTGTCTGCGTAGCCTTTGCTAGCTATTAAAATAGGGGGGACCCCATGTCATTTTTTTGGGGGGTCCCCCATTTTAATAGCTAGTAAAGGCTAGGTATTCAGCTGGGGGCTGATATTAGTAGCCTGGGAAGCTCCGTGGGTTTTACCCCTTCCCAGGCTTCAAACATCTGCCCCAGCAGTCTGCTTAACCTCCCCTAGAGCCTAAAATTACGGGGAACCCCATGCCAATTTTTTTTTAAATAAATCCTTTATTTTAACACTAAATGACAAGTACAGTAATCAACACTGTCACTGTACTTCATATATATGTGACTGATATGTTTCTATCTATCTAATCTATGTGTGATTCTCTATTCCTTCTATTCTAAATTGTCGGGTACCGCTGCTGAATTGCCGGCCGGCTTTTTTAAAGAGACGGTGCATGAAAACACTAATATTTTTTTTAATAAATCCTTTACACTAAATGACAAGTACAGTAACCAACACTGTCACTGTACTTCTTACATGTTTCTATCTATCTAATCTATGTGTGATACTCTATTCTTTCGGTTCTAAATTGTCGGGTACCGGTGTATGCCGCTGATGAATTGCCGGCTTTTCATGTGTCACTGTGTGCACTGTGCCCATGGCTGTGGCATTACAGTGAGTGGCAGACAATCCCTGCATGATTGGTGCTCTAAATAGCGCCAGACATGCAGGACACGCTTTTGGTGCACGAACAGTTATCGAACATAACCTCGAACAGCCGAATTTTTTGCAAATCGTTCGGGTTCGTCGAGCAACTCGAACACCGCCCAAACCAGCTCGAATTTGAGATTGGCGAACAGTTCTAGTCGAACACCGCTCATCTCTAGTGATGAGCAGATCACCTCTATGTAGCAGAAATGCTCCTGTGCTATGAGCGCCGACCACTAGGTGGCGCTCATAGCGATCAGCACATGACAACCACTGGGGTCTGCTGCAGACCCAGGGTTGTCATGCCCACTAGTGTTGAGCGAGCACTTAAATGCTCAGGTGCTCGAAGCTCGGGCCAAGCTCACCGTGATACTCGGGTGCTCGACTCGAGCAATGAGCCCAATGTTAGTCTATGGGAGACCTGAGCATTTTTGCGGCGGCACCCCTGGCAGTCTGTAGAAAGCCTAAAAAGTGCCCAAAACGATAGTGACAGTGCTAAAATGACATGGGGACAGCATGGGGATCACTCCAGGAAGCATTTCTTATCCCCAGGTCACTGCTGTCAACAACGTGGTCAGAGGTATTAAGCCACTTTTACAAGCTCACAATAAAACGTTCAAAAACGAAACTGAAACTGTTTTCCTGTGAAATATGTTAAGGAACATCCTTTCCAGGGTAAAGACTTGTGTTTAAGGTAAAATAAATAAAAACAAAAATACTCCTCCACACCTTGGGCTATGTTCACAAGTAACATTTTTTATGCGTTTTTGCACTTTTCTATTGCTTTCAACCGTGACAAATGCATTCACTGGGAAATGTCATTTTAACATTTTGCAACCTTATCTGGCCATGTGCTGTGTGACACATGCATACAGTGCATGGGAACAGCATGGGGAAGACCCCTTGAAGCATCTCTGACACCCAGGTCACTACCTAAAAGTGTGCCCATCAGAAGTGATCCTTGCCGCATCAGAAGATGCAGACTTGCAGCTATACCCGTGCAAGTCCTTGTCCCAGGGCAGTGTTCAATTGTAACTCCCCCATTCCTTGCAATGCAAGCGCAAATATGCAGCTAACCACCCACGCGCAGGCTGCAATACTATACTGCTAGCTTGCACTTGAAATGGGGCCTTTTAGTTTGGAGGAGGCCGAAGCTGGCCACTACCTCATAGCTGCGTCGGCGGCGAGGTCTCCATACTCAGTCCCCAGCCGCCACTATTTGTCCCGGGAACCTTCATCACACTTTTCTCAGCCTGGCCAGCTTTAGGGCAGCATTGGACGAACCCACCAGACAATCAGACTCCTCCGGTGGGCCCTGGCTTCTCCATCAGGGGAGTTGAGAGTGCCAAGGTGAGGAGCATGATGATGATGATCGAAGTTAGCATCTGCTTTGTTTTCTTGGAATGCAAGCGTAAGTGTGCAGCCTGCCACCCACCCACCCTCAGGCTGCAATTCCATACTGCTAGCTTGCTCTTGAAATGGGGCCTTTTAGTTTGGAGGAGGCCGAAGCTGGCCTCTACCTCATGGCTGCTTCGGCAGCGAGGTCTCCATACTCAGCCCCCAGCCACCACTATTTGTCTCGGGAACCTTCATCACACTTTTCTTAGCCTGGCCTGCTTTAGGGCAGCATTGGACGAGCCCACCAGACAACCAGACTCCTCCGGTGGGCCCTGGATTCTCCATCAGGGGAGTTGAGAGTGCCAAGGTGAGGAGCATGATGATGATGATAGAAGTTAGCATCTGCTTTGTTTTCTTTGAATGCAAGCGTAAGTGTGCAGCCCGCCATCCACCCACCCCCAGGCTGCAATACCTTACTGCTAGCTTGCTTGCACTTGAAATGAGGTCTTTTAGGCTTGTGGAGGCAGACGCCGGCCACCAAGTCATGGCTGCGTCGGCGGCCTGGTATCCATACTCAGTCCCCAGCCGCCCGGCTGCCGGGTGTCCACACTCGGTCCCCAGCCGCCAGGGGGCGACCGGGTGTCCATACTCGGTCACCAGCCACCCCTATTTGTCCCGTTGCACCTGATACACAAGCGCACATACCAAAACATTACCTGTGCCCTCCCCAGTGCATTTAGTGGGAAGGACAGCCTAACCACAAACACGTGGACAAGTGAATGTGGCCAGGGATGGTCCATCTCACTGACGCCTTCACACTGCGTTAATATTGTGGAAGCCGGGACACAGTTGGACACTGGGATGCAACACGTCCTCCAGACATAGAGGATTGTGGGTCCTGGGTCAATCAGGCTTCAACACAAAGTTCAGAAGGAAGACAGCAGCAGTGGTCGGCCTCCTACACGAGTAAATTATTCATGATCATGAGGCCATCCATCTCCTTAGCTTTCTGTTCCTTGGAATGCAAGCGCATGTATGTAGTAGCGGCTAGGCCTGAGGTGGTCAGCGTTTTGGCGCATATCCTACCTCCTTCGAGGATTGCTGGATGTTTTCCTGCTAGTATTCCAGTTCTATGACTACCGTTAAACCAAAGCTTCAGGTGATGAATTATGGATGAGGTGGTGGCAAAGGAGAAAGAGCAGGAGGAACAGGGAACTTTCACATCAATATCAGGCCAGTCAACCACACATGTCTTGTAAGATATGTTTCTGTACCAAAAGGAGCGGTTCGGCTACACAGTTATAGGGCATGCAGTGAGTGCAATGCCTACCAAAAATTTCGAGGCACTCCAATGCCCCTTGGAAGTGAAATGGAGGTCAGAGGGCCTTAACTAAACCATTTTCTCCATTTATAGCAACTGGGTCTCCTGTACACTGTTGGCCTAAGCAGTGAATGGAAGGCTTTCCAAAAATTATGAAGAACTGCAATGCCCCTTGAAACAGACATGGATTACAGCATACTAAAAACCTTCTACCCGTTATTGGGGAGTGGGTCTCCCTTAGTGTTTGCCTATGCATTGAAAAGCAAAAGCTGACAAAAGTTAGGAGGAAATGCAATGCCCGTTGGAAGAGTCATGGAGGTTAGAGGTAATTAAAAACATTTCAATGCCCCTTGGAAGAGCTGTTGAGTTCAGAGTGGTTTAACAAGACTGTTTTAATGCCCCTTGGAAGAGACGTGGAGTTCAGAGTGGTTTAACAAGATGGTTTTAATGCCCCTCGGAAGAGACGTGGAGGTCCCAGTGGAATAAAAATACAATATCAATGCCTTTTGGAAGAGTGGTGGAGGTTCCAGTGGAATAAAAAGACAATATCAATGCCCCTTGGGAGAGTGGTGGAGGTTACAGTGGAATAAAAAGACAATATCAATGCCCCTTGGAAGAGTGGTGGAGGTCCCAGTGGAATAAAAAGACAATATCAATGACCCTTGGAAGAGAAATGGAGGTCACAGTTGCTTAAGAAGACGATTTTAATGCCCCTTGGAAGAGACGTGGAGTTCAAAGTGGTTTTACTAGACGGTTTTAATGCCCCTTGGAAGAGACGTGGAGGTCACAGTAGCTTAACAAGATGGTTTTGATGCCCCTTGGAAGAGACGTGGAGGTCACAGTAGCTTAACAAGACGACTTTAATGCCCCTTGGAAGAGACGTGGAGTTCAGAGTGGTTTAACAAGACGGTTTTAATGCCCCTTGGAAGAGACGTGGAGGTCCCAGTGGAATAACAAGACAATATCAATGCCCTGTGAAAGAGTGGTGGAGGTCCCAGTGGAATAAAAAAGACCCTATCAATGCCCCTTTGAAGAGTGGTGGAGGTTACAGTGGAATAAAAAGACAATATCAATTCCCCTTGGAAGAGTGGTGGAGCTCGCAGTGGAATAAAAAGACAATTTCAGTTCCCCTTGGAAGAGTGGTGGAGGTCCCAGTGGAATAAAAAATACAATATCAATGACCCTTGGAAGAGTGGTGGAGGTCACAGTTGCTTAAGAAGACGATTTTAATGCCCCTTGGAAGAGACTTGGAGTTCAGAGTGGTTTAACAAAATGGTTTTGATGCCCCTTGGAAGAGACGTGGAGGTCACAGTAGCTTAACAAGATGGTTTTAATGCCCCTTGGAAGAGACGTGGAGGTCACAGTGGAATAAAAAGACAATATCAATGCCCCTTGGAAGAGACGTGGATGTCCAAGTGGAATAAAAAGACAATATCAATGACCCATGGAAGAGAAATGGAGGTCACAGTTGCTTAAGAAGACGATTTTAATGCCCCTTGAAAGAGCCGTGGAGTTCAAAGTGGTTTAACAAAACGGTTTTAATGCCCCTTGGAAGAGATGTGGAGGTCACAGTAGCTTAACAAGATGGTTTTAATGCCCCTTGGAAGAGACATGGATGTCACAGTAGCTTAACAAGACGACTTTAATGCCCCTTGGAAGAGACTTGGAGTTCAGAGTGGTTTAACAAGACGGTTTTAATGCCCCTTGGAAGAGACGTGGAGGTCCCTGTGGAATAACAAGACAATATCAATGCCCTGTGAAAGAGTGGTGGAGGTCCCAGTGGAATAAAAAAGACAATATCAATGCCCCTTGAAAGAGTGGTGGAGGTTACAGTGGAATAAAAAGACAATATCAATGCCCCTTGGAAGAGTGGTGGAGGTCGCAGTGGAATAAAAAGACAATATCAATTCCCCTTGGAAGAGTGGTGGAGCTCGCAGTGGAATAAAAAGACAATTTCAGTTCCCCTTGGAAGAGTGGTGGAGGTCCCAGTGGAATAAAAAGACAATATCAATGACCCTTGGAAGAGTGGTGGAGGTCACAGTGGAATAAAAAGACAATATCAATTCCCCTTGGAAGAGTGGTGGAGCCCGCAGTGGAATAAAAAGACAATTTCAGTTCCCCTTGGAAGAGTGGTGGAGGTCCCAGTGGAATAAAAAGACAATATCAATGACCCTTGGAAGAGTGGTGGAGGTCACAGTTGCTTAAGAAGACAATTTTAATGCCCCTTGGAAGAGACGTGGAGGTCACAGTAGCTTAACAAGATGGTTTTAATGCCCCTTGGAAGAGACGGGGAGGTCACAGTGGAATAAAAAGACAATATCAATGCCCCTTGGAAGAGACGTGGATGTCCAAGTGGAATAAAAAGACAATATCAATGAACCTTGGAAGAGACGTGGAGGTAACAGTTGCTTAAGAAGACGATTTTAATGCCCCTTGGAAGAGACGGGGAGTTCAGAATGGTTTAACAAGACGGTTTTAATGCCCCTTGGAAAATACGTGTAGGTCACAGTAACTTAACAAGACTATTTTAATGCCCCTTGGTAGAGACTGGAGTTCAGAGTGGTTTAACCAGACGGCTTTAATGCCCCTTGGAAGAGACGTGGAGGTCCCAGTGGAGTAACAAGACAACATCAATGCCCTGTGAATGAGTGGTGGAGGTCCCAGTGGAATAAAAAAGACAATATCAATGCCCCTTGGAAGAGTGGTGGAGGTTACAGTTGAATAAAAAGACAATATTAATGCCCCTTGGAAGAGTGGTGGAGGTCCCAGTGGAATAAAAAGACAATATCAATGACCCTTGGAAGAGTGGTGGAGGTCGCAGTTGCTTAAGAAGACGATTTTAAAGCCCCTTGGAAGAGACGTGGAGTTCAGAGTGGTTTAACAAGACGGTTTTAATGCCCCTTGGAAGAGACGTGTGTTATGAACTGCTACTAACACTATGGAAAGATAGGAAAACTGTCCCTATAATAGGATTAAGCTGATTCCCTACGATGCAGCGGGGACCTGTTCCATGTGAACAGACCCGCCTAAGTCCTCGGCTAGTCTGAACGCAGAGCTATAGATATAAGGGAGGGGTCCCTACAAGAACTAAGGACTGGGATATAGTTGGACACCTCCTAGCAGAAATTGTAGCAGAGCAAAGACAAACAAACAAACAGAAGTACAAGTGGTCAAAAGACCAAGCAAACTACAGAGTAAGGTACAAGGCACCTGGCTAGCTTAAGAGTAAATGTAACACTGAAGCCCAGCAAGGCCAGGAGGGTGGAGCTGGATTAAATAGGCAAAATGTCATGTGACCAGCAAAATAGAAAAAAAAAATGAGGGTTCTAACAACGTGGAGGTCACAGTAGCTTAACAAGACCGTTTTAATGCCCCTTGGAAGAGACGTGGAGGTCAGAGTGGAATAAAAATACAATATCAATGCCCCTTGGAAGAGACGTGGAGGTCCCATTGGAATAAAAAGACAATATCAATGACCCTTGGAAGAGACGTGGGGGTCACAGTAACTTAACAAGACGATTTTAATGCCCGTTACAAGAGCCATGCAGTACAGCATATTAAAAACATTATTTCCATTATTGGGGAGTGGTTCTCCCATAGTGTTTGCCTATGCCTTCCAGCTAAAGCTGTCAAAAATTAGGACGGAGGAACTTGTAATGCCCCTTACAAGAGCCATGCAGTACAGCATATTAAAAACATTATTCCCAATATTGGGGAGTGGGTCTCCCATAGTCTTTACCTATGCCTTCCAAGCAAAAGCTGCCATACATTAGGATGGAGGAACTTGCAATGCCCCTTACAAGAGCCATGCAAAACAGCATATTAAAAATATTATTCCCATTATTGGGGGGTGGGTCTCCCATAGTCTTTGCCTATGCCTTCCCAGCAAAAGCTGCCAAAAATTAGGACGGAGGAACTTGCAATGCTGGCAACACAGACCACAGTCACCCTGGTGGTATATTGATGGTGGAGGCTGAGGATAAGGAGAAGAGCAAAAAACAGCCGAAATGAGGAAGCCTATACTCATGTGTGGGTGTGAAGCGGTGCATGGGAATACACCTCCCAAAATAACACAGTGTATTTGACTTTATGTTACTCTGCTGTCATTTGGTGGTGATCAGAAGTCTGGCCCAATCCAGCCCTTGTTCATTTTGATAAGGGTCAGCTTGTCAGCATTGTCAGTTGACAGGCGAGTGCGCTTATCAGTTATAATTCCCCCAGCGGCACTAAAAACACGCTCCGATTACACGCTAGCGGGAGGGCAGGCCAGGACCTCCAAGGCGTACAGAGCGAGTTCATTCCAAGTGTCCAGCTTGGATACCCAATAATTAAAAGGCACAGAGGAATCACGGAGGACGCTGGTACGGTTGGCAAGATACTCCCTCACCATCTTTTGAAACTTTCCACTCCTTGTGAGAGTACCCTGCGCCTCAGGGCCTGTAAGCTGGGCGGGTCTCAGAAAACTGTCCCAGAACATTCACAGTGTTCCCCTGCCTCTGCTAGATTGGATTTGCATCTTTCTTGCCTGTATGCCTTGGTTGGGCAACGAACTGTGACCTCTGCAGCTGGCGTGTTCAGATGGGAATTTTTTTAACAGTTCTGCAGCAAGGGCCTTCAGGTACTGCCTCATTTTTGTAGACCTCTCCAACTCAGGCATAAGAGAGTGAAAGTTGATGTCACCAACCAGTAATGACTGTCACCCAACATTTTGACAACGCGAAGGTCACGGTTAAGGCAGCATAAGATAAAGTCAGCCATGCGTGCCAGACTGGTAATGGGCAAGACTTCTGTGTCCTTACCAAGATGATGACTGACCATGCTCTCCTCCTCCTGCCCCCTGTACTCAAGCCACCCACGCTGAACCGACGGTATGACAGTTGTACAGGTACTACCATCTACAGCGCATGATACCAGCTCCTGTTCTTCCTCCTCCTCCTCCTCTCCCTCATTGTCCCCCAATGCACGTTGGGATGAGATGAGGCTGGGCTGTGTGTAATCGACCGCTATGTCTTCTTGATCCATCTCATCATACTCTGGCTGCAATGCCTCCTCTTTAATTCTCTGCAGAGAGCGTTGCAAAAGACAGACAAGTGGGATGCTGACACTAATGATGGCTTCATCGCCACTCACCATCTTGGTGGACTCCTCAAATTTGTCAGGATGGTATATATGTCAGACATTCAGGTCCACTTCTGAGGTCTTATGTGTGGAGTCTGACCTGAATATCGACGGCATTGTTGCAGCTGGTACTCCACAACTGCTCTCTTCTGCTCACAAATCCTTTGCAACAAGTGGAGGGTAGAGTTCCAATGTGTGGGGACATCACACACCAGTCGGTGTGACTGAATCTGCAAACGCTGCTGCAACACAGCAAAGGTGGCGGAAGCTGTAGCCGACTTCCGAAAATGAGCTGACAGGCGGAGTACTTTGACGAGCAGATCTGGCAACTTGGGGTACGATTTAAGAAACCACTGAACCATGAGGTTAAGCACATGAGCCAGGCATGGTACGTGTGTGATCTCGCCTCGCCTCAGAGCCGCCACCAGGTTACCGCCATTGTCAAACACGACCATGCCTGGATGTAGGTTCAACACTCTCAGCCACAGATCTGCCTGCTCTTTCACAGCTGTACACAACTCACAAGCAATGTGAGGTTTATCACCTAAGCTTGTGAGTTTCAGCACAGCCTGTTGCCGCATGGCTGTGGCAGTACTGCAGTGCTTCCAGCTTGTAACTGATGTGGGGATATCTGAGATGGAGGCTGAACATGAGAAGGAGGAGGAGGATGATGCGCAGGAGCTGTACACAATGGAGGCAACTCTGAGTGACATAGGGCCCGCAATCCTCGGTGTGGGGAGGATGTGTTCCGTCCCAAGGTCGGACTGGGTTCCGCCCTCCAGTATGTTAACCTAGTGTGCAGTCAGGGAGATGTACCGTCCCTGGCCACAAGCACTTGTCCACGTGTCCGTTGTCAGGTGGACTCTCCCAGTAACTGCGTTGTTGAGGGCACGGCAGATGTTTTGGGACACGTGCTTGAAAAGTGCGGGGATGGAACACCCGGCAAAATAGTGTCGGCTGGGGACCGAGTACCGAGGGATGGCCACCGCCATAAGGTTGTGGAAGGATTCCGTCTCCACCAGCCTAAAAGGCAGCATTTCCAATGCAAGCAGTCGTGAAATGTGCGAATTTAGGACTCTGGTCTGTGGGGCGTTGGCTGCGAATTTGCGCTTTCATTCAAAGGTCTGGGATATGGACAATTGAACGCTGCGGTGGGAAGTGGACGTGGACATTGATGCTGTTTCTTGAGAAACTGCCATAACAAGTGAAGATTGAGAGGAAGGGGCCTCTTTGCATGCAGTATGGACAGGGTATTGCCTTGCACGCATAACAGGGGGTTCTCTTACACGCACAACAGCGGAAGAAGCAGTGGTGACTAGTGTTGAGCCACCCCCGTAGTGTTCGAGTTCGGTTCGGTTCGTCGAACACCCGTGTGTTCGCCGAACTGTTCGTCGAACTGTTCGTCGAACACCTTCGAACACCGTTAAAACCAATGGCAGGCAAACAAAAACACATAGAAACACATAGAAAACACCTTCAAAGGTGTCCAAAAGCTGACAAACTGCTCAGAAGACACAACTAACACATGGAAAAGTGACAAGTACATATAGTCATGCGAAAAGAAAAGAGGTGGAGGAGTAAAAGGAGGGGGAGACACAGATATAGGCATGTCATGCCCTTCTAAAATCCAAAAAGTGAGAAGCCGAGACGGCCAGTCCGCTCCTGCCCGTGCCACCTCCGTGTCGCCGGGTTTGTGCCAGAGCCGCGGTGAACCCTGACGGCCAGCCCCCCTCTCCCAATACTGGTGCCTGTCCGCTGGTGGGTCGAGAGAGCCCCCATGTGGTGGAGGCAGCTCTAAGCTTTTTAATTTAAATTGTCCCTCTAATTTGAATGAATACACTTTAAATCCATTTACAAGGATCTATTGGAGGGCAAGTCTCATGCCAGCAGCCGCGTAATTCCAGCTCCAGTAGCGTCCACTAAAGCTGCTGCAGTTAAAAAGCTTTTATAAGGATCGAGCTCGGCTGTCCACCGCAAGGCATCCTAGTGCCAGTCCCAGCCCCTATGCCTTGGGGTGCCTCCTGATGCTCTTCACTAAGTATCCCGTGGTCCCGAAGCATTTCCTTTGAAAAAATTAAGTGTCCAAACTACAGGTGGTGTAGCTTGCTTAACAGCCGGGATAATCCGCTGACTAGCAGACACTGCTACTAGGCACAAAGTATTTCCTGGGCTAGATGCAGTTAAAAATTTGTAAGTAGATACTCTCGTTGGATGCTGAGAAAGCATTCCATAGAGTCTCCTGGCACGCCATATATGATTCTCTTAAAAAGCTTGGGGTAGGGGTCTAGGGGACCCTTTTATAGCCAAAATCACGGCCCTGTATCACAATACGTCACCTAGGCTGAAGATAAATGGAACTGTAGCACCGAGGGCTCGGTTGCTACAGACGTATTGCACCTCACCCAGAGGTGTGATATCTAACTCTCAGATAAGGATGGAGTGTGGATCAGGACCCGACACCTGCATGCATTACACCACATTGCCGTGGGGCAGGGCGACCAATATGCCCCTGAGATGGGCACGACAGTCCCTGTCCCTGGCTGGAGTGGGGGGAGGGAACACTGAGGAAGGGGAACCCTGCAGTGCAGGAGCAGGGAGGAAGCAGTTCCTGGGTGCATTGAGAAGGGAGTATAAAAGGTGGGCACCATCTTAGTTCAGTGCAGAGAAGTCTGAGCAGAAGTGGCAGGGAGCAGGGGCTCTGCATGAGCTCTGCTCCGGAGGCGGGCCTAGTAACAGAGGCCCAGGCCTGCAAGAGGGAGAAGGAAGGAAGAGGAGCGGAGAAGGCTCCAGGAACGAGGAATGAAGGGATCCCAGGGGTGCGGACGGGCGAGTCGCCACCGCACGCCCGAATCCACCTGCGTGGAGGGGTCAGGCCAAAGGGGGAACTAGTGGAGGCAGGAAACGACCCTCAGCTAGAAACCGGAGGCTCTGACATTTTATGTGGCGCAGCCCCTTGCTCCACCCGCTAGGAAGGCACCACATAGGGTCAGGGAAACTGGCGCCAAGTTTACCAAGAGGAGGCCCGAGGCAGCCGGACAGAAGTGTTGGTAAGAAAGGCCAGACAAAGGACACACAAAGGGGGTCCTGTGAAGCGCTCCAAAGTTATCTGGGAGTTGTCTGAGCCCCTCACCTGGTGAGCACAGTACGACGTGGGCAGCCGTTACCTGCAGACGTGGTCTGGATAATAAGAACTGTGAGTAAAGGCCCTGAACTGCATCACTGACTCCGTGTCGTTACTGCTGCTGCCCTGCACCATCACCCCCATCCTCCGCATACACTGCCCTGAGGCTATACTCCTCCCGTGGGGAGTTATGCTACGCTCTGCTGCACCCACAACACCAGCCTTAGCGGTCTGCCCTGTAGCGGCGGTTCACTCTGACCACAATCCACGGGTGGCGTAGTCGGACATTTAAACATCAAAACCACATAAATAGTTCCGCCACTGGTTTGACCGCCCTGAGCCACGGAACCGGATCGCCGCCACGAAGACTACAACCACCAGCATCCACCAAAAAGGGTCCGGCTCCGGGTGTCCCAAGGCCCAGGGGGTGCGTCAGAACATTTTCATCACCTTTCACAATCACCAATGGGACAAGGCAGGGATGTCCTCTGTCCCCTCTCTTATACATCCTAGTGACGGAGCACCTGCTCTCATCAATTCGCCATAACCCCAATATTAGGTGGATTGAGGTGGGAGGCACCGAGTACAAGTGCTCTCTATTTGCTGATGATGTCCTAGTATATATCACTCAATCACATATATCCATCCCTGCTGTTATGGCTGAAATAGATCACTTTGTTACATGGTAAAATTTTAAAATCAATGCAGCGAACTCTGAGGCCCTCGATGTCTCCCTCCCTAAATCCATATAGGATTCCATCCAGTCCAACTTTCCCTTTGCCTGGCCCTCACAGGGTATCAAATACTTAGGAATTCCTATTCATAGAGACCTCTCCCATCTATGTTATCTTAATTTTGGGCCCTTTATTGAACAATTCCATACAGACCACGGTTGGCAAGTTAGAACTGTAAGATTCACTACGTGAACCACTGGTGTTTTGTGGAAAAGCACATGTACACCGCGTTCCAAATTATTATGCAAAAAGTGTTTAGGAGTGATAAGGGAAGAATTTGTTTGTTTGTCAGTTAAACTCATTGATGGTGATGTGTGTCAGGGCTCTTTATATCACTGTAAGCAATTGCAGACACCTGTGCTAATTAGTTTGGCAGGTGTGTCCAATGAAAGGCAAGACTACTTAAGAAGGCTCTCTCACATTATTAAGCAGCCTACATTTTCTGCCAAAATGGGAAAGAAAAAGGATGTGTCGGCTGCTGAGAAGCAACAAATTGTGGAGTGTTTAGGTCAAGGCATGACTACAATCAACATTGTGCGATGATCAGGATGAAGTGTCTTGGCAATCAAGAAGTATGTAGCTGATTCACAGTACACACGTGTGCGTGCTGATAAGGGCAAATTGAGGACTCTTTCCTACAGGCAATTACGTCAGGTTGAAAGAGCAGCGGCAAAAAAGCCTTGTCATAGCAGCAGACAAGTTTTTGAAGCTGCTTGTGCCTCCAACGTCCCCCGAACAACAAGATGCAGGGTCCTTCAGAGGTTTGCAGCTGTGCATACGCCATCCTGTCGACCTCCTCTATCCACTTCACACAAGCAGAAACGGCTCCAGTGGGCCAAACATTACATGAAGACTGATTTCAAAACTGTTTTGTTCACGGATGAGTGCCGTGCAGCGCTCGATGGTCCAGACGAATGGAGTGGAGGATGGCTGGTTGATGGACACCCCACGCAAACACGGCTACAGCGCCAACAAGGAGGAGGTGGAGTAATGTTTTGGGCTGGAATCATGGGGAGAGAGATTGTCGGCCCCTTTAGGATCCCTGAAGGCGCTAAAGATGAACTCCATAATGTATGTGGATTTTCTCAAACAGCACTTCCTGCCATGGTTCAAGAAGAAGAACCGTGTATTTCACAGCAAGATCATTTTTCTGCATGATAATGCACCATCTCATGCTGCACATAAAACATCTGCATCTCTGGCTGATATGGGCATAAAAGGGGACAAACTTATGGTGTGACCCCCATGCTCCCCTGACCTCTACCCCATTCAGAACCTTTGGAGCATCATTAAAAGGAGTGTCTATGATGGCGGGAGGCAGTTCACATCTAAGCAACAGCTCTGGGAGGGTATTCTGTCCTCATGCAAAACAATTGAAGCAGAAACCATCCAAAACCTGACAAATTCAATGGACGAGAGAGTTCAGAAGCTCCTTTCGAACAAGGGGTCCTATGTGAAAATGTAACATCACCTAGAATAAAGTTTTGAGTTGAAAACTGTTTGATTTCAGTTTCTAACAACCTGCTAATGCTTATAATTTCAAAAATGACCATTTTTTTGGTCTTTATTAAAATGAAAAGGTTGATTGAAAAGTTTGGGGGATCTAAGAGTGTGGCAACCCAGTAGTCATGATTACTTCGAATTCTGACAATATGAGGGTCATGCTGCAGGTAGTGCAGCAAGAAGGCACTTATGTGTCTTGCGCATCTCGGAGCCCCAAAATTATTTTCCGGGCTAGATGCAGCTAAAAATTATTTTTAATTTTAAATCTGGTGAAGCTTATTATAGATGGCCTAATAGGATCAGTGCTGCACACTGCTACAAAGCCCAAATTATTTTCCAGTCAAGATACAGATAAACATGATTAGTAATTTGAAAGCTTAAAACGGTTGGTAGGGTGATTTTAACCAATCATCAAGCTTTTACTCTCCCCAGGATGACACAGGGGTAGAAAAGTCGTTTCGGATCCATGATTTGTTCATCTTTATGAACGTGAGTCTGTCTACATTATCAGTGGAGAGCCGCGTGCGCTTATCTGTCAGCACACCACCAGCAGCGCTGAACACACGTTCAGACAGAACGCTGGCTGCGGGGCATGACAAGATCTCCAAGGCGTAAGTGGCTAGCTCCGGCCATTTATCCAGATTGGAAGCCCAAAAAGAGCAAGGGTCCAGTGACACAGTCGTGGCTTCAATGTTTACTTGGAGATACTCCTGTACCATCGTCTCTAGGCGTTGACTATGTGTCAGACTTCTTGTCTCCTGTGGCCTTGCAAAGGATGGGCTAAAAAAGTGGTGAAATGATTCCGCAAAATTGATGTTACCAGCAGATACTGTGGTTCTGTTACGGTTTGAGTGCTGAACACTTGACGGTCCCACGGTTGGCAAGTTGGAACTGTGAGATTCACTACGTGCACCACTGGTATTTTGTGGAAAAGCACATGTAAGATTCTGCAACAGTCTCTGCTGATACTCCTGCATGCGTGCATCCCTTTCTATGGCAGGAATAATTTCTGCAAATTTACTTTTGTACCGGGGATCTAACAGTGTGGCAACCCAGTAGTCAGGATTATTTCTAATTCTCACAATTCGAGGGTCATCTTGCAGGTAGTGCAGCAAGAAGGCACTCATGTGTGTTGCGCATCCAGGAGCACCAAGTCCCTGTTGTGTTGGTGGCGAGGTAACAATCATGCTTCCTTCCTCTGTCCTCTCCCCCCAACCTCGCACAACAGAAATGTGATCAAGGTCTCCCTCATCTGATGAGTCTTCCATCAGTTCGTCCTCCACTTCTTCCTGGGCTCCTGCACCTTCCTCACTAGTTTGGCTGCTACCATGCGCCCTGGTTAAACCATCTCCCCCACCCTCACATGCCTGCCGCCTTGGTGCTGCCGACCGTCTGGACCTTGCAGATGTTAGCCCTTCCGCATACAACTCCTCCTCCTCTACATCCTCCACCTCCTCTTGTGCCACCACCTGACTCCGAATTCTGTTTAACATGTGCTCCAGCATGTAAATCACCGGAATAGTCATGCTGATAATGGCATCGTCAGCACTAAACATCTTCGTCGCCATTTCAAAACTGTGCAGAAGGGTGCATAGGTCCCTGATCTGAGACCACTCCTCCAGCGTGATTTGCCCCACCTCTGAATCTCGTTGGCCCAGGCTATACGTCAGAACGTATTGCACCAGGGCTTGTCGGTGCTGCCACAGTCGCTGCAACATGTGCAGAGTTGAATTCCACCGGGTAGGCACATCGCATTTTAGCCGGTGAAGTGGCAGGCCCAACGACTTCTGTAGAGATGTAAGTCGCTGAGCTGCGGGATGCGAACGGCGGAAGTGAGCACACAGCGACCGTGCCCTCTGCAGAAGGCCATCTAGTCTGGGATAGTGGGCTAAAAATTGCTGGACAACCAGGTTCAACACGTGAGCCATACAAGGCACTTGTGTGACATTGCCCCGGCGAAGGGCCGCACCCAGGTTTGCAGCATTGTCGCACACGGCCTTCCCTGGTTTCAGGTCCAGTGGAGACAACCATTCATGAAATTGGTTCTCCAGAGCTGACCACAACTCCTCAGCTGTGTGACTCACATTTCCCAGACATTTCAATGTAAAAACCGCCTGATGACGTTGAGCCCTACTGCCAGCATAGTAAGGAGGTGTGCAGGATCCCTTCTGCGCAGTTAGAAAGCTTGTGGCATGACCAAACAGGCTTTGGGTGCAGGTGGAAGACCGAGAGGAGGTTGAGGAGGCAGAAGCAGTGGAGGAAAAATGACATAAAGAGGATTGACGCACAACTCGTGGGGACGGCAAGACTTGGACAGCAGCCCCTTGTCCTGCTGTCACCATAGTTACCCAGTGCCCAGTCAGCGACATGTAACGCCCCTGTCCATGCCTACTCGTCCAAGTGTCTGTGGTGAAATGCACCCTGTCACACACAGAGTTTCTCAAAGAAGCGGTGATGTTGTGTGCGACATGCTGGTGGAGCGCAGGCACACCTTTCTTTGAGAAGTAGTGCCGACTGGGCATCTGGTACTGGGGCACTGCGACGGACATAAGGTCTCGAAAATCCTCTGTGTCCACCAGGCGGAAAGGCAGCATTTCTGTAGCCAAGAGCTTGCAGATGGTGAAATTCAACCTCTTAGCTTTCTCATGGCTAGGAGGAAATGGTCTTTTACTTGTCCACATCTGAGGGACCGAGGGCTGGCTATTGTGCTTAGACGGGGTTGATAAGGGTGTCCCCGGCAAACTGCCGGTCTGTGAGGAAGATGCAGGCGGACATGTTAGGTTGCCTTGATCCAAAGGTGGTGCTATCGATGTCGGACAGCGCTCAACACCAGCTGGTGTTACCACCTCCAAAGAAAATGATGACCTGCCAATCACGCTGGCTGTTGCGGGTAAAGAGGTGGCAGGTCTGCGCCCCAAAACAGGTGTGACTGCTGTCCCCCCAGTCACAGAGGATGAAGAGGCCGCGGATGCACAAGATATGGCAGACGGTGATTGGCCCGGCCGGCTAGGCCGCATTGTAGCACACTGAGCTTCCCACTGCAACTTATGCTTCATGTCCATGTGCCGGTTCATGCATGAAGTACTCAAACTATGTATTTTTTGGCCTCTACTTAGCTTTTGCTGACAAATGTTACAGATAACACGAGTTGGGTCATCTTTATCGATCTGAAAAAATGCCCAGGCTATGCAAGGCTTAGCACCCATGCGACCTGAAGAGCCACCACGACTTGTGGTGAGAGGCAGAGTTGTGTTTGAGGATGCAGTTGTTGACGTGCTTCCAGTACTACGTCTCTGTCCAGGAAGGCGCAACCTGACCTCGTCGTCACTAGCATCTTCCTCCACCTCCTCTGCTGACCTCATCTCTTGGCTGACTGTGGGTTGACAGTAAGTGGGATCTCCGACCTCATCATCATCACCCTGTGCGTTATCACACCCGTCGTCCTCAGAGCCAACCTGTTCCTGCCCTGACAAAAAACTAAAGTTGTCGCTCCAATCAGGTATTTGAGTCTTATCATCGTCTTCCTCATTGTCTCCACCAACAGGAGTTACA
This sequence comes from Phyllobates terribilis, assembly GCF_046119375.1. Classification (NCBI taxonomy): domain Eukaryota; kingdom Metazoa; phylum Chordata; class Amphibia; order Anura; family Dendrobatidae; genus Phyllobates; species Phyllobates terribilis. The sequence goes on from NW_027362772.1 coordinate 119,598,288, forward strand.
GTTTGGGAATGAGGGTCTACATTATGGTCAGAACCTTCTGCGTCTGGTCCTGGATCCGACTCATAAAGATTCTGGGCATCAGTGCAGATCATTTCCTCGTCTGGATTCACAGAAGCGCTGGAGTCGACCTCTGATTCCCAGGCTATAGTATGAGTAAACAGCTCTGCAGACTCAACCATCTGTTCTACCTCATACTCAGACGGGCAGCTGGAGATTTGGGAGCTGTGAGGAAGCAAGTGCGATTTGGGTGACACCTTTGAGGACTGGAGTATTTGTGATGTTGAAGTTGAAGTTGATGTGGAGGAGAGCCCACTTAAAGGAGCACTTGATATCCGTTGAAGCACCTGCTGTTTTTGTGCCTCAATTTGTAGCGATTGGCGTGGCCGTAAGAAAGGGATCTTATCACATTGTCCGCTAAAAGAAGTAGACATTTTAGTTTGGCTGGAAGATGGTCTTTCTTCTGCACCTACCCCATGGACACAACCTTTTTTCCCCTTCCCAACACGCCTATTCCCCTTTCCACCAGCAGCAGGCCTTTTTCCACTCATTTTGGTGGTTAACTAATTCCCAACTCTGGAGTTGTTTGCACAAAAAAACAATGGATGGTAACCGAGCAGAGCTGAGTGGCCAAACTGTGGTATTAGGCCAAAACTATTGGCTGGGTTAGATGCAGAAAAAAATTATTTTTAATTTGCAACCTGATGGAGGTCAGTATAGATGGACTAATAGACCAAGTCCCACACACCGCTAGAAGCCCAAATATTTTTTCAGAGCTAGATGCAGAAATTTTTTTTATTCAATTTGCAACCTGATGGAGGTCAGTATAGATGGACTAATAGACCAAGTCCCACACACTGCTAGAAGCCCAAATATTTTTTCAGAGCTAGATGCAGAAAAAAATTATTTTTAATTTGCAACCTGATGGAGGTCAGTATAGATGGACTAATAGACCAAGTCCCACACACTGCTAGAAGCCCAAATATTTTTTCAGAGCTAGATGCAGAAAAAAATTATTTTTAATTTGCAACCTGATGGAGGTCAGTATAGATGGACTAATAGACCAAGTCCCACACACTGCTAGAAGCCCAAATATTTTTTCAGAGCTAGATGCAGAAAAAAATTATTTTTAATTTGCAACCTGATGGAGGTCAGTATAGATGGACTAATAGACCAAGTCCCACACACCGCTAGAAGCCCAAATATTTTTTCAGAGCTAGATGCAGAAAAAAATTATATTCAATTTGCAACCTGCTGGACGTCAGTATAGAAGGACTAATAGAACAAGTCCCACACACTGCTAGAAGCCCAAATATTTTTTCAGAGCTAAATGAAGAAAAAAATTATTTTTAATTTGCAACCTGATGGAGGTCAGTATAGATGGACTAATAGACCAACTCCCACACACTGCTAGAAGCCCAAATATTTTTTCAGAGCTAGATGCAGAAAAAAATTATTTTTAATTTGCAACCTGATGGAGGTCAGTATAGATGGACTAATAGACCAAGTCCCACACACCGCTAGAAGCCCAAATATTTTTTCAGAGCTAGATGCAGAAAAAAATTATATTCAATTTGCAACCTGCTGGACGTCAGTATAGAAGGACTAATAGAACAAGTCCCACACACTGCTAGAAGCCCAAATATTTTTTCAGAGCTAAATGAAGAAAAAAATTATTTTTAATTTGCAACCTGATGGAGGTCAGTATAGATGGACTAATAGACCAAGTCCCACACACTGCTAGAAGCCCAAATATTTTTTCAGAGCTAGATCCAGAAAAAAAATATTTTTAATTTGCAACCTGATGGAGGTCAGTATAGATGGACTAACAGAACAAGTCCCACACGCTGCTAGAAGCCCAAATATTTTTTCAGAGATAAATGAAGAAAAAAATTATTTTTAATTTGCAACCTGATGGAGGTCAGTATAGATGGACTAATAAGATAAGAGATAAGATATAAGATAAGATATACTTTATTTTATCCCGGAGGAAATTGCGGTATCACAGCAGCAGAACACAGATCTCGAACATGACACATATAATAACAAAACATTTGGAATGCTTTAGACATTGCTTTTCAGACATTTGTTAAACACCCCCATAGCTGTTGGAACAAACGATCTCCTGTATTTTTCCTTTTTACACCTTAGTTGTATTAGGCGATTGCTGAATGTGCTCTTCTGTTTCGCAAACAGTTCATAAAGCGGGTGTGTGTTGTTGCCCATTATAGCTCTGCACTTCTTCTTAATCCTATCCTCTACCACCTCTTCAAAAGTCCCAAGCTGTAGGCCCACCGTCGCGCTAGCCTTCTTTATAAGTTTGTTGAGCTTGTTGGCGTCAGCAACACGCACACTGTTACCCCAGCAAATTATTGCCGCAAAGGTGGCACTAGCCACAATGGATTGGTAGAACACCTCAAGCATTTTGCCACACACATTAAAAGACCTTAACTTCCTTAGGAAGTACAATCTACTCATCCCCTTCTTGTAGACCTTCTCCATGTGGCACTTCCAGTCTAGCTTGCTATCCAGGTAAACCCCCAAATATTTGAAACTGTCCACCATCTCCACATCCTGACCGTCAATGGTAACAGGTAGGCATACCTTCTTGCACCTTCCATAGCTCATCACCAACTCCCTGGTTTTCTTAACATTTAGTTCTAGATGGTTAGCCTGGCACCATACTACAAAGTCCGCAACCACCCTTCTATATTCCTCTTCGTCCTGGTCCTTCCCAATACCGCCAACTATCACAGAGTCATCCGAGTACTTCTGGAGGTGACAACGGTCTGATTTATACTGAAAGTCAGCTGTGTACAATGTAAAGAGGAATGGCGACAGCACTGTTGCCTGCGGGGCTCCGACACTGCTCAGTACACTATCTGATGTAGCCGTCCCCCACCTAACAAACTGTGGCCTATCCGACAGGTAGTCAATTATCCAATTCACAAGTCCCTCATCCACCGCCATTTTAATCAACTTTCCTCGCAGTAAGAGTGGCTGTAATGTGTTGAACGCACTAGAGAAATCAAAGAACAAAGCACGCACTGTGGTTCCATCATTGTCCAAAAAGGAATGTACTGTTTGTAGCAGAGACGCTACAGCATCGTCCACACCCAGTCCCTGCCGGTACGCAAACTGAAGAGCATCAGTATGCGCCATCACCCTCGGACACAAGTGAGCAAGTACTATTCTCTCCAAGGACTTCATCGCATGCGATGTTAAGGCCACCGGTCTATAGTCCCCCGAGGAAGCCGGGAAGGTAGTCTTGGGAATCGGCACCAGGCAGGAAGTCTTCCATAGCACTGGTACTCTCTTTGATTGTAAGCTCTGGTTAAAGAGATGCTGGAAGACAGTACATAACTCATTTGCACACACTCTGAGGACACGTGGACTGAGACCGTCAGGCCCTGCTGCTTTGCCAATGGCCAGCTTACTAAACTGGTCCCTCACGTCATTTTTGGAGACCGAGAAATGATCTATTTCACCCCCTGTTAATTTAGCTAGTTGTTCCCCGGCCTCCTCCCCCTTCCCTGCTGCTACCGCACCTTTATTGCTGAATCTATTGAAGAACTGATTCATTTCATTAGCCATTGTAAGTCCACCACCCCCCTGCTCCGACCTTGCCTTAAACCCAGTCACTAGCTTCATTCCAGCCCACACCTCTCTGGAGCTTTTTTGTGCAAATTGATTTTCTAATTTAACTCTGAATGCCTCACGGGCAATCTTAATTTTCCCCTTTAGGTCTCGCTGTATAATTTTCAATGCCTCCTTGTCCTTCCTTTTAAAAGCCAGTTTTTTCATGTTTAGTAAATGTTTCAACTCTTTTGTAATCCATGGCTTATTGTTTGCATAACACCGAATCTCTTGAACAGGTACTACAATGTCCATACAGAAGTTGATGTAATCAGTAACTCTGCCAGTAATCTCATTAACATTACATTTCTCTTTCATGGTACACAACACCTCCCAGTCTGTACAGTCAAAGCAGTCTTGTAACGCCTCCTCTGCTGCTGGACACCACTTCCTTATCTTTTTAATTGTCACTGGTTGTTTGCGGACGTCTGGTTGGTAAGCAGGAGACAATAGTATGAGGTTGTGGTCAGATTTCCCCAGGGGGGGTAATGCAGCCGATGAATAAGCATTCTTAACATTAGCAAAGAGGAGATCCAGTGTGTTGTTGTCCCGTGTAGGACATTTGACATATTGATAGAACTTTGGTATTGCAGATGAGATCTTTACTCGATTGAAATCCCCCGAAATTACAGTTAGAGAGTTTGGGTGTTTAGTCTGAAGCCGGGCCATCACCCCTGACAACACATCCCCAGCAGCCTCTGGGTTTGCAGATGGTGGTATATACATCACAACTACAATAACAAGAGTGAATTCTCTAGGCAGATAGTAAGGCCTGAGGCCCACTGCTAACAGTTCAATATTTGGACAGCAATGTTTCTCCTTAACAGTTACATGCCCCTGATTGCACCATCTGTTGTTAATGTAGAGTATCACTCCTCCACCTTTTTTCTTGCCGCATCTAACTCTCTCTCTATCAGCCCGAACCATTTGAAACCCTGGTACCGAGACACATGAATCTGGGACCTCCTCATGCAGCCAGGTTTCTGTAAAGCACATGAGACTGCATTCCCTAAACTCCTTCTGGGTCTTACTCAGAGCCAGCAGTTCATCCGACTTATTTCCCAGCGATCGTACGTTACCCATGATAATGGATGGGACCACTGGTTTAAACCTTCTCCTCCAGGACTTGATCTTCTGGCCTGCTCTGCAGCCTCTGAAAGGTCTCCTTATTTCCCGTGGAAATAATAGACCAAGTCCCACACACTGCTAGAAGCCCAAATATTTTTTCAGAGCTAGATGCAGAAAAAAATTATTTTTAATTTGCAACCTGATGGAGGTCAGTATAGATGGACTAATAGACCAAGTCCCACACACCGCTAGAAGCCCAAATATTTTTTCAGAGCTAGATGCAGAAAAAAATTATATTCAGTTTGCAACCTGATGGAGGTCAGTATAGATGGACTAATAGAATGATGCTATGCCCAAAAGATTTTACTTCACTAGGTGCAGTAAAAAAATTGGTATTCTATACACAGGTGGTATATCTTGCAACACAGATAGGCTACTCCACTGACTAACACACTCTGCAATAGGCCAAAAAGGATTAGCTTTGCTAGATTCAGCCAAATGCTGTGAAAAAAACTTGCACAGCACTGGCACAGACCTGCCTGGCAAAAACTGATAGGAACTGATGTAACCTAGTCCTGAAAAGGACTCCAATTACAATTAGTCTTTACTCCCACAATCTATCTATTTAAGAGCACAGACCTGCCTGATAAAAGTCGTAGGAAATGCTGTAACCTAGTCCTTAAAAGGACTGCAATCACAACTATTCCCTACTCCCAAGCGATCTGTATATTTGTGCGAAAATTGGCTTGAAATTAACAAGGTATAGCGCACACAGCAACAGCGGTGCCGTCTAACACGCAGCTGCAGCAGTGAGAAAATGGTGGCGACGGGGAAAATGGCTTGGTCTTATAGGGCAAGGACATGTGACATACACTGCCAATCACACATGCCCTTGCTTGTGTGAAAAAAAGCACTTGGCTCCGTGTGTGCACTGCTGATAGGCTGACAGATTGCACCTCCCCACTGCAAATGCGGGAAAGAGAAAAAAAAATGGAGATCTTCATTGTTCCTGCAGAGATCCATCCCCTGCCCCTCCCCCCGCCCCGCTGTACACTCAAACTGCGTATTAACATTAATTTTCATCATTACTGAGAAAAAATCCAGTTATGATTTTGGTGCACGAACAGTTATCGAACATAACCTCGAACAGCCGAATTTTTCTCAAATTGTTCGTGTTCGCCGACCGGCTCGAACACCGCCCAAAACAGCTCGAATTTGAGATTGGCGAACAGTTCGAGTAGAACAACGCTCATCTCTAGTGGTGACACCCTCTGACACTGGTCATGGACCCTGAGGTTCGCCCCACAAAGTCGGGTGCTTTGCTGCCATGTGCCTGATCATGCTGGTGGTGGTCAGGCTGGTAGTTTTGTCACCCCTGCTGATGCTGGCCTGGCAGGTGGTACAAATGGCCTTTTTGGGGTTATCAGTTGAGTCTTTAAAAAAATTCCAGACTCTGGAAGACCTACCGGTTGTACTGGCAACGTCCCTCGTGTTGGTGTTACGGGGAACGGTTGCCCGCCTTCTGTCTGCGGCCACCACACTGCTTTTTCCTGCCTGTTCGGGTACTCTGCCTCCCTCAAGCTGTGTGCTGCTGGCCTCGCTCTGCATGTCCTCCTGCCACGTTGGGTCAGTTACTAGATCATCCACCACCTCCTCCTCTTCCACTTCCGCACCACGGTCCTCCTCCTCACTTCGTGTCAATTGTGTCTCGTCATCGTCCACCTCTTGTGACAAATTGCCAGCATCACCTTCCTGTGGCCGTGGCTGTTCCAATATTTGGCCATCGCTACATGGGATCTCCTCTTCCATCAATTCAAGCAGAGCAGGCGAGGGACCCAAATATGAAAATGGACCAGTGAACATCTCTTCAGAGTGTCCAACTGTGGGATCAGTTGCTGTCTGATGACACTCGGCATGGTGGGAGGAAGGAGCATCAGGGTGAGGAGGAGTATGCGGTCGAGGCTCACGGCTACTAAGACTTGACGGTGTGGAAGACCGACCGGAGGTGGTGGTTCCCAGGTGACTGAAAGTATTATCTGCTATCCAATTAATAACCTGCTCACACTGATCAGTTCACAATAGTGGTGTTGTTGTGTGCTTCCCTAGTAATTCGGTCAAGAACTTTAAGCGAGAACATGTGGCTATTGGTTGTGGCATATTTTCACCTTGGCCACGGCCCCGTGCTCTGCACGCACCATCACCAGAACATCCAGTTCCACGTCCCTTGCCACGCACCTTGCCCATTGTAAATGAAGTAAAATAGCTTACACTCGCACTATCAATGGCAAAAGGGTAATAAAAACGAGATTAGAACCGTGGAAGAGGAAAACCACAGTTCTAGTTCTCTGGCCTACACCAGAATCTTTTAAACAGATATATTTGTGTCTGAACAGTCAGCGAGACACTGAAACTGTTTTTTTTTTATGTAAAAAAGGCAAAGAGTTGGATTACACCCAGATCTGAACCGTGGAAGAGGAAAACCACAGTTCTATTTCTCTGGCCTACACCAGAATCTTTTAAACAGATATATTTGTGTCTGAACAGTCAGCGAGACACTCAAACTGTTTTTTTTGTGTAAAAAAGGCAAAAAGGTGGATAACACCCAGATTTGAACCATGGAAGAGGAAAACCACAGTTGTAATTTCCTGACGTATACCAGACTTCTTTAAATAGATATATTTGTGTCTGAACAGTCAACGAGAAACACAAACAGTTTTTATTTTATGTTCTATTTATTATTATAGCGCCATTTATTCCATGGCACTTTACATGTGAAAAAGGGGTATACATACAAGAACAATTACTATAATCTTGAACACAATGTGACAGTGACAGGTACAGGAGGAGCGAGGTTAAGTTTTACAAATCTAGCAGAGAAAAAGGATGAAATAGCAGACAGACATTGTGGGATTTTGGTTAGTAAGGAGGTGATATCGGGTCCAGAGGGGTAGATCTGTGTGTCATCAGCATAGAGGTGATAATGAAAGACATGAGACTCTATAAGCTGTCCCAGGCCGAAGGTGTAGATGGAGAAGAGCAGGTGTCCTGGAACTGAAACTTGGGGGACACCGACAGATAGGGGGTGAGATGAGGAGGTGGTATGTGAGTGGGAGACACTGAATGCCATGTCTGTTAGGTATGAGGAGATCCAGGATAGGGCCAAGTCTGTGATGCCGAGAGATGAAAGAGTTTGTAGTTAGAGGGAATGGTCCACTGTGTCGAAGGCAGATGATAGGTCTAGGAGGAGGAGAACAGAGTAGTGTCGCTTAGATTTGGTGGTTAGTAGGTCATTGGTGACTTTAGTCAGTGCAGTTTCAGTAGAATGGTGCGGTCGGAAACCAGATTGTAGGCGGTCGAAGAGGGAGCAGGAGGAGAGGTGGGAGGACAGCTCAGAATGGACGTGTTGTTCTAGTAGTTTTGAGATATAGGGGAGAAGTGATATGGGGCGATAGCTAGTCAGAGAAGATGGGTCAAGAGAGGGCTTTTGAGGATGGGCGTGATTGAGGCAAGTTTGAAGCATGAGGGGAAAACACCAGTTGTTAGTGACAGGTTGAAGAGGTGGGCTAGGGCTGGGATGAAGATAGTGGTAAGGTTTGGGATGAGATGAGATGGGACGGGATTGGGTCAAGTTTACAGGTGGTGAGGTGTGATTTGGAGAGTAAAGAGGAAAGTTGATCTTCCGTAATGATGGAGAAGGTGGTTTTGGAGGAGAATGGTTGAGTAGGTGTGGGGAGCGGCTGTGGGGGCTTTAGGCAAAAGCTTTGTCTGATGGTGTCAATCTTCTGCTTGAAGAACGAGGCAAAGTCTTTGGCTGAAATAAGAGGAGAGGGAGGAGGCACTGGGGGACGAAGGAGAGAATTGAAGGTGTTGAATAGGTGTTTAGGGTTGTGAGACAAGGAGGATATGAGAGATGCGAAGTATGTTTGTTTTACTGCAGTGAGTGTAGGTCAAGGTGTTTGAGATTTCTCCGAGGGTATGCAAGTTTGTGGAGTGGGGTGTAGCGTCGGAGTCCCTGCCCTCTGCTAGGCAGGGACGCTGTTCCCCTCACCTCTCCGCTCCAAGCCCGGCGTCCTCCTCCCGCTCTGCTGGCAGTGCGCACGCCACGGTGCTTAGGGCGCGCGCGCGCTCCCCCCCTCTTAAAGGGGCTGCGCGCGCCGTCCTAAGGAGTCCCCGGCCAATGGCCGGAGGACTTCACCATATATAAGGCACCTCCTCCAAAATGGAGGTGCCCGAGCAATGTTGTTGCACTGTTCACTACTCTGCTTCAGCCCTCAGGTCCCGTTTCCAGTTACCTGCCAGTTACCTGCCAGTTTCCTGCCAGATTGCTGTCTGATTCCTGCCTGTTATCCGCTTACCTGCTTGCTAGCCTGAGGTCCGACGGTCTGCCTTCCGACACCTGTCAGTCTGTCTATGGACCAGCTTGCCCGCTCACCTGGGAGCGCCCACCTGCTACCCGCCTGCTAGCCTACCTGGAGGTTCCGCCGTCACGTGCTGTGACCACCTGCCAGTCCAGAGGCTCTTGCCCGCTCACCTGGGAGCGCTCATCTGCTACCTGTCTGCTAGACTACCTGGAGGCTCCGCCGTCACGTGCTGTGACCACCTGCCAGTCCAGAGACTCTTGCACGCTCACCTGGGAGCGCTCATCTGCTACCTGTCTGCTAGCCTACCTGGAGGCTCCGCCGTCACGTGCTGTGACCACCTGCCAGTCCAGAGACTCTTGCCCGCTCACCTGGGAGCGCTCATCTGCTACCTGCCTGTTAGCCTACCTGGAGGCTCCGCCGTCACATGCTGTGACCACCTGCTTATCCAGAGACTCTCGCCTGCTCACCTGGGAGCACACATCTGCCATCTGCCTGCTAGCCTACCTGGAGGCTCAGCCGTCACAGGTCATACTTACCCTTTACCCAGAGACTGTCCCGGACACTTGCCGTGACCTCCTGCCCATTCACCCAGAGACTGTCCCGGTCACTTGCCGTGACCTCCTGCCCGTTCACCCAGAGACTGCCCCGGTGACTTGCTGTGACCTCCTGCCCATTTACCCAGACACTGTCAGGTCACCTGCTGTGACTACCTGCCTGTCTTCCCTGGTCGCCACCCGCTTCCTTAAAAGGACCGCCCTCTTGTATAAGTTGCTCAGAGGTTCCGCCTCCCAGACCCGTTGCAGTTTGCTCGGGCCATGGAACCCGGTGGCACCCAAGCTCCCTCGCTCTCGGACCTTTGTCATGAACTGTCCCGTCAGAGGTCCCAACAGGAGTCCATCCTGAGTCACCTGCGGAATGTCAATTCTCGCCTGGACACTCTGACTGCTCCACCAGCAACCACCGCTAGTGTCTTGACTCGCAATCCGGCAGCTCCGCTGCCCACCAATACCATGGTATCCTGCTCCGGACCCCGGCTTTCTGCACCTCCTCGCTTCGGAGGCGACTCCGCTCTGGCTCGGGGCTTCATAAACCAGTGCACCCTGCACTTTGAACTCCTGTCCCACCAGTTTAACTCCGACCGGGCCAAAGTAGCCTTCATCATGTCCCATCTCACGGGGGAGGCACTGGCTTGGCTAAATCTTCTATGGGAGAGAGGAGACCCCCTGGTGTCCGACTTGCCTGCCTTTCTCACGGCTTTCCGGAAAGTCTTCGACGAACCCGGACGGAAGACCTCATCCGCATCGTCTCTGCTACGCCTCTGTCAGGGAAGTCTCACCGTGGGCTAATATGCCATACGGTTCCATGCCCTTGCCTCGGAGCTGGCCTGGGATAACGACGCTCTGGTGTCTGTCTTCTGCGAGGGTCTGTCCGGCCGTATTAAAGATGAACTCACCGGTCGGGACATTCCTACCACTCTCGATGACTTAATAACTCTTGCCACCCGGATTGACCTACGGTTCCAGGAGCGTGCCAAAGAGGTCGCTCGTGAGAGGAGGATTCCACGTCTAGCTCCTTCCTTCCAGAAACCTGTCACTCCCTCCGTTTCTCCCCAGGTACACTCTCCTGAGCCTATGCAGGTCGACCAGACCAAGATGGTCAAAACCCGTCAGGACTTACGCCGTGCCGAGGGGAGCTGCTTCTACTGTGGCAGCAAGGAGCACCGGATCCGTACCTGCCCGGAGAGGTCGAGAAACGCCTGTGTCTAGGTTCGCTCAGAGAGGTCGACCTAGACAAGAATAAATCCTCTCCATCTCTGCTGCTGTCAGTCTCAATTATCTGCGGGGAGAACCGTTTTTTCGAACTAGCCCAACTTGACTCTGGAGCAGCCGGGAATCTTATTTCACAGTCCCTGGTAGAAAAACACCGCATTCCCACTAAACCTCTGGCTGTACCTTTATCTGTCGCTGCCGTGGATGGGGGCCTCTTACCACGTCCCATCCAACTCATCACCGAATCCATTACTCTGCAGGTGGGAATGCTGCATTCTGAGAGCATCTCTTTTCATGTTCTGCCTGGACTCTCTCACGCCCTCTTACTAGGTCTACCTTGGCTCCAGAGACATGCACCCGTGCTTGACTGGAAGACCGGAGAAGTCCTTCGTTGGGGACAGGACTGCCATAAGACTTGTTTGGTTCCCGTTCATCCCGTCCGTCCTTCTCCTACCCCAACTAATCTACCTGGACTTCCGATTCCTTATTTGTCATTTTCTCATGTCTTTAATAAAAAGGAGGCAGAGACATTACCCCCTCATAGACCATACGACTGTCCTATCGACCTGTTACCCGGTACTACGCCTCCCCGTGGGCGTATTTACCCATTGTCCGCTGCTGAGACCCGGTCGATGTCCGAATATATTGAGGAGAATATGGCCCGGGGATTCATCCGGAAATCTACCTCCCCGGCGGGAGCAGGCTTCTTTTTCGTTAAAAAGAAGGACGGCTCTCTCCGTCCCTGTATAGACTATAGAGGCCTTAACCAGATCACGGTGAAGAATAAGTACCCCCTTCCGCTCATTCCGGAGTTATTTGATCGTCTGAGGGGGGCTAGAATCTTCACCAAACTGGACCTCCGTGGGGCGTACAACCTGGTCCGTATCCGTCAGGGGGATGAATGGAAGACTGCATTCAACATCCGGGACGGCCACTATGAATATCTGGTAATGCCCTTTGGTCTCTGTAATGCTCCTGCCGTCTTTCAAGAGTTGGTCAATGACATCTTCCGGGACCTTCTCTACTCCTGCGTAGTGGTGTACCTGGACGACATCTTGGTCTTCTCTCCGGATCTCCAGACTCACCGGAGGGATGTTCGTCAGGTCCTGCTCAGGCTCAGGCAGAATCACCTCTTCGCTAAATATGAGAAGTGCCTCTTTGAGCAGACCTCGCTTCCGTTTTTGGACTACATTATTTCTCAGACCGGCCTCCGAATGGATCCAGAGAAACTGTCTGCCATCGAGAAATGGCCTCGACCGGAGGGGTTGAAGGCTATTCAGCGGTTCCTGGGCTTCGCCAACTACTACCGCCTCTTCATACCGCACTTCTCTTCCCGGACTGCCCCAATTTCCGAGCTCACCCGTAAGGGCACTAATCCCAGAGAGTGGCCGCCCGAAGCAGAGGAGGCCTTTCTTTCCTTAAAACAGGCCTTCTCTTCCGCCCCGGTGCTGCATCGCCCGGACGGCAACAAGCAGTTCTTCCTGGAATTTGACGCCTCCTCCTCTGGAGCCGGAGTGGTACTTACCCAAAAATCGTCTTCCGGGAGAATGGTAACTCGTGGCTTCTTCTCCAAACTCTTCTCCTCTTCTGAGCGCAACTATTCCATAGGAGACCGAGAGTTATTGGCCATCAAGCTGGCATTGGAGGAGTGGCGTTACCTACTCGAGGGGGCCCTTCACCCGGTAATAATCTACACTGACCACAAGAACTTGGCTTACCTCCAGCATGCCCAGAGACTTAACCCGCGCCAAGCCCGGTGGTCCTTGTTTTTTGCTCGCTTTGATTTTGTTCTTAATTTTTGCCCGGCTGACAAAAACATCAAAGCAGACGCCTTGTCCCGATCCTTTCTGGTGTCCGATCTTGAGGAAGAACCCAAACATATCATCGAACCCGCCAGAGTAATGCAAGTGGCTCCCGTGAGTCTAAATCGTCTCCCTCCCGGTAAGACGTTCGTTTCAGTACCTGATCGGGAGAAAATCCTACACTGGGGCCATTCGTCTAAACTAGCTGGCCACGCCGGTCAGAAAAAGACCCTCCAGCTTATTACCCGGCACTACTGGTGGCCTCCCTGCACAAGGACGTAATAGACTTTGTTTCTGCCTGTGTGTCCTGCGCCCGCAACAAAGTCCCGAGACACCTGCCAGCCGGTCGCCTCCTTCCGCTTCCTGTGCCTGCTGCCCCCTGGCAACATATTGCTATGGACTTCATAACTGATCTCCCCGTCTCTGCCGGTTGTACGGTCATTTGGGTGGTCGCTGACCGCTTTTCCAAGATGGCTCACTTTATTCCCCTGCCAGGCCTCCCGTCTGCACCCGAGCTGGCTAAAGACTTTATCCGCCACATCTTCCGTCTTCATGGCCTGCCCCTCCACATCGTGTCGGATCGTGGGGTACAGTTCACCTCACGTTTCTGGAGAGCCACTTGTAAATTGCTAGACGTCACCCTGGACTTCTCCTCCGCTTACCACCCACAGTCTAATGGTCAAGTGGAGCGGATCAATCAGATCCTGACCAGTTACCTCCGGCACTTCGTTAATGCCCACCATTTTGACTGGGTGGATCTCCTGCCATGGGCCGAATTCTCTTACAACAATCACGAGAGCGAATCTTCCTCCAAATCCCCGTTTTTTGTAGTCTTCGGTCAGCATCCTTGGATCCCATTTTCCGTCTCCACCTCGGTGGATAATCCGGCTGCGGAATCTCTTGTTAACAAATTTTCCTCCTTGTGGGAGAGTACCCGGTCCGCACTCCTTCAGTCGTCCAAGCGTATGAAAAGACATGCTGACAAAAAACGTCTGGATCCTCCTCAATTCCGTCCAGGGGATAAGGTCTGGCTCTCATCCAAGTATGTCCGGCTCAAGATTCCTTCCTATAAGTTAGGGCCTTGGTTCATGGGTCCTCTGGAGGTCATCAGTCAGATCAACCCGGTGGCCTATAAATTGAAACTCCCGGCCAACTTGCGGATCCCTAACTCCTTCCATGTATCTCTCCTCAAACCCATGGTACTTAACTCTTTTTCCAAGTCTACAGGTACGCCTCCTGCTCCGGTTTCCACTGAAAACGAGTTTGAGGTAGAGAACATTCTGCCCACAAAAAGGGTAAGAGGAAAGACCTTTTTCTAGTAGATTGGAAGGGGTTTGGTCCTGAAGAGAGAACGTGGGAGCCCCGGGAGAACATCCATGCCCCTCTCATCCTTGCTAAATTTCTGTCTGGCCTAAAAAAGGGGGGGCTTAAAGGGGGGGGTACTGTAGCGTTGGTGTCCCTGCCCTCTGCTAGGCAGGGACGCTGTTCCCCTCACCTCTCCGCTCCGAGCCCGGCATCCTCCTCCCGCTCTGCTTGCAGCGCGCGCTCCTTTCCGGCCACGGTGCTTAGGGCGCGCGCGCGCTCCCCCCCTCTTAAAGGGGCCGCGCGCGCCGTCCTAAGGAGTTCCCGGCCAATGGCCGGAGGACTTCACCATATATAAGGCACCTCCTCCAAAATGGAGGTGCCCGAGCAATGTTGTTGCACTGTTCTCTACTCTGCTTCAGCCCTCAGGTCCCATTTCCAGTTACCTGCCAGTTTCCTGCCAGATTGCTGTCTGATTCCTGCCTGTTATCCGCTTACCTGCTTGCTAGCCTGAGGTCCGACGGTCTGCCTTCCGACACCTGTCAGTCTGTCTATGGACCAGCTTGCCCGCTCACCTGGGAGTGCCCACCTGCTACCCGCCTGCTAGCCTACCTGCAGGTTCCGTCGTCACGTGCTGTGACCACCTGCCAATCCAGAGACTCTTGCCCGCTCACCTGGGAGCGCTCATCTGCTACCTGTCTGCTAGCCTACCTGGAGGCTCTGCCGTCACGTGCTGTGACCACCTGCCAGTCCAGAGACTCTTGCCCGCTCAACTGGGAGCGCTCATCTGCTACCTGTCTGCTAGCCTACCTGGAGGCTCCGCCGTCACGTGCTGTGACCCCCTGCCAGTCCAGAGACTCTTGCCCGCTCACCTGGGAGCGCTCATCTGCTACCTGCCTGTTAGCCTACCTGGAGGCTCCGCCGTCACATGCTGTGACCACCTGCTTATCCAGAGACTCTCGCCTGCTCACCTGGGAGCACACATCTGCCATCTGCCTGCTAGCCTACCTGGAGGCTCAGCCGTCACAGGTCGTACCTACCCTTTACCCAGAGACTGTCCCGGTCACTTGCCGTGACCTCCTGCCCGTTCACCCAGAGACTGTCCCGGTCACTTGCCGTGACCTCCTGCCCGTTCACCCAGAGACTGCCCCGGTCACTTGCTGTGACCTCCTGCCCGTTTACCCAGAGACTGTCGCGGTCACCTGCTGTGACTACCTGCCTGTCTTCCCTGGTCGCCACCCGCTTCCTTACAAGGACCGCCCCCTTGTATAAGTTGCTCAGAGGTTCCGCCTCCCAGACCTGTTACATGGGGATTGTTGCCCTGGAGAGGAGAGGGTAGATAATGTAAGTAGATTGTGGTCAGAGAGAGGAAGAGGTGAGTTAGAGAGGTTAGATAGGGAACAGAGGTGGGTGCAGATGAGGTCCAGTGTGTGGCCATCTTTGTGGGTGGGTGTGGAAGACCACTGAGTAAGCCCGAAGGAGGAAGTGAGGGATAGAAGCTTAGAGGCAGCTGAGAGAGAAGTGTCAATGGGGATGTTAAAGTCGCCCATGAGGATAGTGGGGATGTCAACGGAGAAGAAATGAAGTAGCCAAGTGGTGAAGTGGTCAAAGAAAGTGGTGGTTGATCTTGCGGGGCGGTAAATGACAGCCAGTTGGTGGTCGGAGGGGGAGCAGATGTGCACGCAGTGCACTTCAAAAGAGGGGAGAGTAATTGAGGGCGGCAGTGGGATATGGGTGAAGGAGCAGTTATCTGAGAGGAGGAAACCTATTCCTCCACTGTGCTTGCTGGTGGAGTGGGGGGTATGGGAGAGGCGGATTCCGCCATACGAAAGTGCAGCAGGAGAGGCCGTGTCAGAGGGGGTGAGCCAGGTTTCAGTGATGCAGAGGAAGGAAAGCTTGTTAGTGATGAAGAGGTCGTGAATGTAGGAAAGTTTGTTTCAGACGGAGCGAGCGTTCCATAGAGCTCCTGTTAGAGGGACTGGGGTAGCGGGGGCTGGGCGGATGGGTATAAGGTTAGAAGGATTACGAGAGTTTGGGATAGATCGTGGGTAGGAGGTGGAGGTTATTGTAGGGATGTGGAGAGGAGGGCCGGGATGTAGAGAGTAGTCGCCGGCAGTGAGGAAGAGCAGAGAAAGCGTTAGTTGGTGGGAACAGGAGAGGGCATGAGGTGGCTGTCTGTGTTTGGAGACAAAGGATTGTATGTTGAGGAATAGCTCTGAAGAGTAGGTGAGATGGGTGGGGAGAATGGAGGGAGAGATGAAAAGTTCATTACTAGGTGTAGGGATTAGCGGTGGTTGGAAAAGGTGAAGGATTAAGGGGGTGAGAGTGAAAACAAACACAAACATTGTTTTCTGTGACTTAGTATCCAGTTACCTTCAGTTCACTTCAGGTTCAATTCAGAATTAATTCATATTTCTCACACTTAAGCAATGGACACTTAAGGTGATGGACACAGACTAAAGTCTAACAGACTCCTGGCCCATAATATATTTGTAACAGAATGCATTCAGCTGTGAACTAGAGGGGAGTGTTCTGTGCTCATCTTGATCAGCTGATTAAGGCTGAACCAGATGCTGGATAGTCAAAGGCTAAGTAAACAAGGTCATAAATGAAAGTGGGGGGTAGCTGGTGTAACTTGAAGAACGTACCATTGGTAAATAGGAGCAGAGAGGTATAATGAAGTCTGCATGGAAGTCAGGATGGGAAAGCTGAGTCACGTACCATTAGTAAATAGGAGCAGAGAGGTATAGAGAAGTCTGCATGGAAGTCAGGATGGGAAAGCTGAGTCACGTACCATTAGTAAATAGGAGCAGAGAGGTATGGAGAAGTCTGCATGGAAGTCAGGATGGGAAAGCTGAGTCACGTACCATTAGTAAATAGGAGCAGAGAGATTTGAACCGTGGATCTGCAAAACCATAGTTCTAGTTATCTGGCCAAAACCAGACTCTTTCAAACAGATATATTTGTGTCTGAACACTCACAGACACACTCAATTTTTTTTTGGGGGGGAGAGGGAATATCAAACAGTTAATAAGACTGGTATTTGTACAGTCTGACTGAGGAAAAAAAATAGGATTTAGATGAAAAAAAAGGATTTTTCCTGGCCCCTGAGACCTGGGTCTAAGTCTAGTAATTTGAACAGCAGCCATTTTCTTCCCCAGGACAGCTGCACCCTTCCCATTGAGGTGCAGCCCGTCCCTAGCGTAGAACCTGTAGCCAACTGAGAAGTCGGCCCAGTTCTCCAGGAACCCAAAACCTTCCTTCCTACACCAATTCCAGAGCCACTTATTTAACACCCTAATCTCCCGTTGCCTCTCTGGCGTGGCACGTGGTAAAGGCAGTATTTCAGAGAATACCACCTTGGAGGTCCTTGCTTTAAGATTGCAGCCTAATTGCCTGAAATCATCTTTAAGGACCTTCCACCTACCTCTAACTTTGTCATTTGAAGTCTTTTGTGGTAGTCGTGGATGAGATTCTTTATTTTCTCAGATGATAAAGCTGCCCATTCTTCTTGCCAAAAAGTCTCCAGTTCCTGTAAATTCCTGGGCTGTCTAACATGAACTGTGCTCTTGAGATCTCCCCACAGTGGCTCAGTGATATTGAGGTCAGGAGTCTGAGGTGGCCCCTCCAGAACCTTCACTTTGTTCTGCTGTAGCCAATGACAGGTCGACTTGGCCTTGTGTTTTGGATCTTTGTCATGTTGGAACGTCAAAGTATGTCCCATGCGCAGCTTCTGGGCTGATGAGTACAAATTTGCCTCCAGTATTTGCTGATAACGTGCTGCATTCATCTTTCCTTCAACTTTTACCATATTTCGTGTGCTTTGTAGCTCACACATCCCCAAAACATCAGCGATCCACCTCCGTGTTTTATTGTAGGAATGGTGTTCCTTTCTTCATAGGCATTGGTGACCGCTCCTCAAATGTAACATTTATGGTTGTGGCCAAAACGTTCAATTTTGTTCTCATCATTCCAAATTACCTTGTTCCAGAAGTTTTGAGGCTTGTCTCTGTGCTGTTTGGCGTATTGTAGGCGAGATATTGTGCATCTTAAAACAGTCACACCGCTAGTTTTCAGAGAGTCCTGAATTTCAGCTGATGTTATTTGTGGGTTTTTCTTTGCATCCCGAACAATTTTCCTAGCAGTTGTGGCCAAATTTTTGTTGGTCTACCTTACCATGGTTTGGTTTCTACAGAGCCCCTCATTTTCCATTTGTTAATCACAGTTTGAACGTCGCTGACTGGCATTATCAATTCCTTGGATATTTTTTTGCATCCCTTTTCTGTGTTATACAGTTCAACTACCTTTTCCCTTAGATCCGTTGACAATTCTGTTGCTTTGCCCATGACTCACAATCTAGAAACATCAGTGGCTGGATGAAAGATGAAAAAGTCTGTCTGGACCCCAGAAACTCACTCAGCTTTTATGCACACACACTGATTACAAGCAAACAGGTCACAGATGAGGATGTTATCTTTAGTAGCCATTCAAACCCATTTGTGCCTAATTCTGTGCATGTTATCAGGCCAAAATCACTAGGGTATGTGAACTTTTGATCAGGGTCATTTGGATGTTTTTGGTTATCATTAAAATTTAAAAAGAGAAAACAGTAGTTTGACAATAAATGGCTTCACCTAACCAATAACCATGAGTGGAGAAAGTTTTTTTTGTTATCATTCATATTCTCTGAAACAAGGCCATGAAAGGAAACATTCTGCCAGGGTATGTAAACTTTTGAGCACAACTGTATATGTATATATATATATCTGCGTGCAAAGCAGGACTTCTGACTTGACTGAGTGAAAGGGCTCAGAGAGAGGTCTTATGGCTAAAGCTTCTCCTTGTGGACAGCAATGAGTTGGCGTAAGGAGACTAATTGGCCATGCAATGCTCCTTGAGAATTTAAATGTACAAATAGTTTCTTCAAAGAGGAAGAGGACTTGTACTGTTGTTCCACTTGTTGAAAGCAGCAATCCTAATTAAATATTATATTTTGATATCCAGTCACGGGTGTGTAATTGTTAGACATTTTCAAATTTAAGCAGAGTTTACTCAACTAAAAAACTCCACAAAGAATATGTTTCTAGAAATTCTTCTGAAAGCCACATCATTTCATGTTATGTCAAGTAGGTTTAATGACAATTGCATTACTGTAATGGCCCTTAAATTTTTTAGACCTCAGTTCAATAAAGGACCTTTAAAACTGTGCTGGACTAGGGTGCAAAGGGGTCACTAGAAACATTAATTCGGAGAGTCCACTTTTTAGCTAGATGCAAATATTACAATACCCTCATTTGCAAATGTACCCATGCTTCTATATGAATTAACTGGGTGATTTGTTAAATGAATGATATGCTGTTTTAGTCTGTACATAGTGAATCAAGTATATTTTGCCATCAACTGCTCATGCAGGTGGTCTGAAAGCTCACTTCTGCATAGGGGTCCATCGGAGGATTCACCTGTTCTCATGTGCGCCAGTGTGAACTTGCTTTGAATATAGTGGAATATATTTTTGATCTGCAGCAAGGTTGTGTTGGTGAGAAATCTGTAGAAGCTTCATCATGCTATTTTATCAGCCCTGCATTTCTTTTGTTGGGTTTTTTGAACTTTTGGTCAAGTTAGTGAAATCATATATAAAGACTAATGATTAACAGATGATATGTCTATATCATATTTAGTACTTTGAATTAGGTATGACTTACCCTTGAATTTATCATAATGCAATTATCATATCCAAGATATCAATGAAATCTACACAAATTAGGTTTTGAACAACTCGAGAGTCTGACATAACATTGCAAATGTCAGAAGTCAGATGCTTATCATGTACCATAATTATGTTTTGTCATAGGTTGTACTATATATGATGTGATATTATTGCTATGTACTATTGTGTCTTACCATTAGATATGTTACAGTAACTGCACACCGATATATGTTTGATGCTAGTTATTATGGTACAGTGCCTTGTGAAAATATTTGGTCCCCTTGAACTTTTCTACCTTTTGCCACATTTCTGGCTTCAAACATAAAGATATAAAATTCTATTTTTTGGGGAAGAATCAACAACAAGTGGGACACAATCGTGAAGTGGAACGAAATTTATTGGATATTTTAAACTTTTTAAAAAAATTAAAAACTGAAAAGTGGGGCGTGAATATTATTAGGCCCCTTTACTTTCAGTGCAGAAAACTCACTCCATAAGTTCAGTGAGGATCTCTGAATGATCCAGTGTTGTCCTAAATTACTGGTAATGATAAATAGAATCCACATGTGAGTAATCAAGTCTCCGTATAAATGCACCTGCTCTGTGATAGTCTCAGGGTTCTGTTTCAAGTGCAGAGAGCATCATGAAGACCAAGGAACACACCAGGCAGGTCCGAGATACTGTTGTGATGAAGTTTAAAGCCAGATTTGGATACAAAAAGATTTCCCAACTCTTAAACATCTCAAGGAGCACTATGCAAGCGATCATATTAAAATGGAAGGAGTATCAGACCACTGCAAATCTACCAAGACCCGGCCGTCCCTCTAAACTTTCATTTCGAGCAAGGAGAAGACTGATCACAGATGCAGCCAAAAGGCCCATGATCACTCTGGATGAACTGCAGAGATCTACAGCTGAGGTGAGAGTGTTTGTCCATAGGACAACAATCAGTCATACACTGCACAAATCTGGCCTTTATGGAAGAGTGGCAAGAAGAAAGCCATTTCTCAAAGATATCCATAAAAAGTCTCGTTTGAAGTTTGCCACAAGCCACCTGGGAGACACACCAAACATGTGGAATAAGGTGCTCTGGTCAGATGAAACCAAAATCGAACTTTTTGGCCACAATGCAAAACGATATGTTTGGCGTAAAAGCAACACAGCTCATCACCCTCAAAACACCATCCCCACTGTCAAACATGGTGGTGGCAGCATCATGATTTGGGACTGAGAAGATGGTTAAAATTGATGGGAAGATAAACGGAGCCAAATACAAGACCATTCTGGAAGAAAATCTGTTGGAGTCTGCAAAAGACCTGAGACTGGAACGGAGATTTATCTTCCAACAAGACAATGATCCCAAACATAAAGCAAAATCTACAATGGAATGGTTCAAAAATAAACGTATCCAGGTGTTAGAAAGGCCAAGTCAAAGTCCAGACCAGAATCCAATCGAGAATCTGTGGAAAGAGCTGAAAACTGCTGTTCACAAACGCCCTCCATCCAACCTCACTGAGCTTGAGCTGTTTTGCAAGAAAGAATGGGCAAGAATTTCAGCTTCTCGATGTGCAAAACTGATAGAGACATACCCCAAGTAACTTGCAGCGGTAATTGCAGCAACAGGTGGTGCTACAAAGTATTAACTCAAGGGAGCCGAATAATATTGCACGCCCCACTTTTCAGTTTTTAATTTTTTTTAAAAAAGTTTCAAATATCCAATAAATTTCGTTCCACTTCACGATTGTGTCCCACTTGTTGTTGATTCTTCCCGCAAAAAATTAGAATATTATATCTTCAAGTTTGAAACCAGAAATGTGGCAAAAGGTAGAAAAGTTCAAGGGGGCCAAATACTTTCCCAAGGCACTGTAAATTATCCTCACACGTATTTTACTCAGCTTGAAGATACCCGTGAGTTATAATGTCACAGCTGTTGATAGTATAAGAGATATGCACAAGTCACATAATACCTCAATATTCAAGATATTGCTGGTTATAATATTGAGATAGAAGTCATGCTGTGTGCAATTTACTTGAGAAAATAAATGGCTTGTAATCTAAATCAACCATAGAGTCCAACTTGGATATAATTTCCACCATTTGTAGAAAGTTCCCAGCATTTATCCAGATTGCAGAAACCTATAAATAGTATTATAGAAAAAAGGATTCAGAGCTTACCACGCTTTGTGAGTTGGAAGTCCATGGGAAGAAAACTGGTGGGTGCCATGACTCTAGCTGGTGTGACTCAGCAACAATGGAAAAGTGAAAAGAGCGACACTTCCACAGGTTAAAAAAGCACTATTTTATTTCTTTAAATAACTGACGTGTTTCCGACATCCTAGATGCCCTTAACTTTTGCCACGCTTCTCTAATTTGTATTCCTGCATTCCACATTCACTTACAATTACAGCTGTTCAATACCATCTAGATAATTACAGTACATATTCTAGTGAACTCAAACATTATATCAATATTGTATTATACTATCTGCTGGAGCACAACTACCGTATTTTTCAGACTATAAGACGCACCGAACCATAAGAAGTACTTAGGTTTTAGAGGAGGAAAATAGAAAAAAAATGTAAGCAAAAAATGTGGTCACGATGCACTGTTAAGGGGGAGGGAGTCTGCTGCTGACAATGGTATAGGGGTAATGTCCCCCAATTCTGATAATATCCCCCATCCTGGCATACATCCCCCCTTTCTATTATACATGGAACCCATCTGGATAAGATGACTGAATATGCAAACACTTGGCAGATGAGGTTTAATGTAGATAAATGTAGAGTAATGCACCTAGGACGGAGTAATCCTATTGCTGCATACATATTAAATGGGAGTATACTCAGGACTACAGAACAGGAGAAGGACTTGGGTATTCTGATTACAAGTAAGCTGAGCAGCAGTACTCCATGTCAAGCAGCAACCGCAAAAGCATACAAGATGTTAGGAAGTATAAAAAGAGAAACAAAATCCCGCAATCCCAATGTACTGCTATCCCTTTATAAATAACTGGTGAGGCCACATCTGGAATATAGTATCCAGTTTTTGGCTCCACATTTTAACCACTTCGCGCCAGAGCCTGTTTTTGCCTTCGTGACCAGGCCAATTTTTTCAATTTTGACCACTGTCACTTTATGAAGTAATTACTCTGGAACGCTTCAACGGATTCCCCTGATTCTGAGACTGTTTTTTCGTGACATATTGTACTTCATGATTGTGGTAAAATTTCTTCGATATCACTTGCGTTTATTTGTGAAAAAATCGGAAATTTGGCGAAAATTTAGAAAATTTTGCAATTTTCAAACTTTGAATTTTTATGCCCTTAAATCAGAGAGATATGTCACACAAAATAGTTAATAAATAACATTTCCCACATGTCTACTTTACATTAGCACAATTTTGGAACCCAAATTTTTTTTTGTTAGGAAGCTATAAGGGTTAAAAGTTGACCAGCGATTTCTCATTTTTCCAACAAAATTTACAAAAACATTTTACCCAAAAGGGACACCATTCTAAAAACTGCACCCCTCAAGGTGCTCAAAACCACATTTAAGAAGTTTATTAACCCTTCAGGTGTTTCACGGGAATTTTTGGAATGTGGAAGAAAACAATGAACATTTAAATGTTTTTCACAAAAATGTTACTTTAGACCCAATTTTTTTATTTTCACAAGGGTAACAGGAAAAAATGGACTACACAATTTGTAGTGCGATTTCTTATGAGCGTGCTGATATCCCATATGTGAGGGAAAACCACTGTTTGGGCGCACTGCAGGGTTCGGAAGGGAAGGAGTGCCATTAGACTTTTTGAATATAAAATTTGTTTGAATAATTAGCGGATGCCATGTTGCATTTGGAGAGCTCCTGATGTGCCTAAAGAGTGGAAACCCCCCACAAGTGACACTATTTTGGAAACTAGACCCCTTAGGGAATTTATCTAGATGTGTGGTGAGCACCTTGCACCCCCAGGTGCTTCATAGAAGTTTATAATATTGAGACATAAAAATAAAATTTTCACATTTTTCCCACAAAAATGTTTTTCATCCCCTAATTTTTCATTATCATAGGGGTAACAGGATAAATTGCACCATGAAATTTGCTTTGCAATTTCTCCTGAGTATGCCGATACCCCATATTTGGGGGAAAACCACTGTTTGGGTACACTGCAGGGTTCGGAAGGGAAGGAGCGCTATTTGACTTTTTGAATGTAAAATTTGTTTGAATAATTAGCGGACGCCATGTCGCATTTGGGGAGCCCCTAATGTGCCTAAACAGTGGAAACCCCCCACAATTGACACCATTTTGGAAACTAGACCCCTTAGGGAACTTATCTAGATGTGTGGTGAGCACCTTGCACCCCCAGGTGCTTCACAGAAGTTTATAATATTGAGCCGTAAAAATAAAATTTTCACATTTTTCCCACAAAAAATGTTTTTCATCCCCTAATTTTGCATTATCATAAGGATAACAAGAGAAATTGCACCATGAAATTTGTTTTGCAATTTCACCTGAGTACGCTGATACCCCATATGTGGGGGAAAACCACTGCTTTGGTGTACGGCAGGGTTCGGAAGAGAAAGGAGCGCTATGTTGGCTGGGATAGGTTGCAGACACCATGTCACATTTGAAGAGTCGCTGACATGCCGAAACAGCAGAAACCCCCTCAAGTGACCCCATTTTGTAAACTACACCTCTCAAGGAATTCATCTAGGGAAGTAGTGAGCATTTTTTAATTTTTAAATTTATACCATTGGGCAGTGAAGAAAACATAATTATATTTTTACCACAAAAAAAATTTTACCCTCAGATTTTACATTTTCACACAGGGCAATGGGTAAAAATGGTGCCGAAATGTGTCACACAATTTCTTCTAAAAGTGGCAATACCTCATATGTGGCTGTATCGTACCGCTTAGCCATACGGCGAGATCTGGGAGGGACGGAGCACTATTTGACAATTGGAGAACAAATTATTGTAGAATAGGCATTTGGATTTGGGAGCACAAAATTTTCTGAATTTCTTTTGGGGGGGCAAGGGCCATTGCGCTTTTCCAGAGCCTTTCTGCTACCAGTAACTTGGAAGTACCTTATGTTTTTAACAGATAACGGACCAGAGTGGGGACTAGCTTTTTGAGGACTGAGTTGAAGCTTTTATTGGGAACATTTTACGTAACATTTATCCGGCGCTCTAGGCTGAGCACTTCCATCGGGGTTTCCATCTAAATTTCCAAGTGATGTAA
Source organism: Phyllobates terribilis (assembly GCF_046119375.1). NCBI lineage: Eukaryota > Metazoa > Chordata > Amphibia > Anura > Dendrobatidae > Phyllobates > Phyllobates terribilis. The sequence continues at coordinate 119,623,168 of NW_027362772.1, forward strand.
TTCAGATGAAACCCCTGCAGGATCCATTCACTGTAATGAGGCAGCAGAGTTACTCTGGAGTCCATCTGGCCTCTGTTTAGCGGTTTCCTTTTTTTCTGAAGTGCACAAAACTGTGGCCAACCGCACTTTTATGCACGCCTAAAAAACTCACACTGTGGGATCACAGGCCAGACGGCATCCACAGTGGCCTATATCTGCCTCATTACAGGGAATCTTCTGTCATGGGTTCCGTCTGAATCACGTATTTCAGAGATTTACACAGAAACTCTGGTGTAAGTGCTCAGCGCAGAGCGCAGGATAAATGTGACTAGAGCCTTATTTCGATCTTTGGGAGACATAATAAACAAATCAGTAGCAGGTGAAGAATTGGTTTTATTTATTTTTTACGCCGTTCATCGTGCGGTATAAGTGATGAGATTACTTTATTCTTCGGGTCGGTGCGATTACAGAGATACCACATTTATATCGGGTTTTTTTGCAAAATCTAGTATTTGCATCGCCATATTTTGAGAGCTATAATTTTTCCATATTTCGGCCGACAGAGTCATGTGATGGCTTGTTTTTTGCCGGACGAGTTGACATTTTTATTGGTACCATTTTTAAGTACGTGACATTTTTTGATCGCTTTCTATTCCGTTTTTTGGGAGGTAAAATTAACAAAGACCAACAATTCAGGAATTGTTTTTTGAGTTTTTTTTATGCCGTTCTGCGTGTGGTAAAAGTGATAAGGCAGCATTATCCTTCGGGTCAGTACATTTACAGCGATACTACACTTACCGTATATTTTTTTTATGTTTTGGCGTTTTTACACAATAAAACAATTTTATAGAAAAAATATTTTTTTGCATCGCTTTATTCTGAGAGCTATAACTTTTTTATTTTTCGGCTGATGGAGCTGTATGGCGGCTTTTTTTTGTGGAACTAGATGACATTTTCAGCGGTACCATTTTTATTTCCATTTTGTTTTTTGGTCGCATTTTTTTCCACTTTTTGCTTGGCGATATGATGAAAAAGCATAGTTTTTTGCTCCATTTTTTATTTATTTTTATTACGGTGTGCACAGAAGGAGTTAATTAGTGTGACAGTTTTATAGATCAGGTTGTTTCGGACGCGGCGATACCAAATATGTGTACTTTTTTTGTTTTTGCATAAATATACAGATTTATTGATTTAATATTTTATTTATTTATTTTGTGATTTTTTTTAACAGTTTGAAAACATTTTTTAGACTTTTTTTTTACATTTTTACTTAGTCCTGTATGGGACATTAATTTTTATTTTTCTAATCACTGTTCTCATGCAATGCAATAGACATGTATTGCATTGCATGAGAACTTTGCTGATAGTTTCACAGTCAGTGTCTCCTGCTAGATTTCAGCTGCAGGCTGAGTCTAGCAGGACACCATATATGGCAGATCCAGAGGCGGTCATGTGACCTCCTGCTGCCATGACAACGGAAGGTCCTGTCAGACATCAGGGGGCCGTCAGAGAGGTAAGTGGACAACCCCCTCTCCTCTCACTATCTTCTAAATGCCGCCATCACTATAGAATAGCATATAGAAGAAGGCAAAGGGTTAACATCATTGGGACCTGATCCAATCAGGTCCCGATGATGTCCCCTGTCAGAGCTGTCGCTCTGCACCGCACGCGCAGTGCTTGCAGGACCCTGGTGGTCCTGAGGGCTGTGGGACCACCGACCTTTCATAAACGTCGGCGCTGCACAGAGCCCAGGCAGCGCCGACGTTTATGTACAGTGGGCGGTCTGGAAGCGGTTAAAAAGGATACTCAGAAGTTAGTCAGTTCAAAGGCGGGTAACTAGATTATTACAAGGGATGAAAGGCCTTTCCTGGGATGAGAGGTTGAAACAGTTGAGTCTGCTTAGCTTAGAAAAATGACGCCTCAGAGGAGATCTCATTTATATGTATAAATATATGTGTGGTCAGTACAAAGGACTAGCACATGACTTCTTCCTTCCTAAGACTATACTATGGACCAGGGGGCACTCATTACAGGTATAAGAAAGGCAATTCCGACACCTAAACAGGAAAGGTTTCTTTACAGTAAGAGTAGCTGGACTGTGGAATTCCCTACCACAAGAGGTAGTAATGGCCGACACTCTAACAGCTTTAAAAAAGTTGCTGGACGATTTCCTCGATACACTTAACATTGTGGGCTACAGTTAAATTAGACAAAATATTTTGCCTATAGTAGTACATTTAATACGATAATAATAATTACATAACTAGTATCATAATTAGGTTTGATCCAGGGCTCTAGGACTGATCGCCTTTTCTCGGGGTCAAGAAGGAATTTTTCCCGTGAAGCAAATTGACTGAATGTGTGTAACATCCCTGGCGGCGTGCTGGCATGGCTTACAATCTCCCACAATGCAAGACTGCCAACTTTCCTATGAATCCAGGCTGCACACTTTGCTCCAGTACTTGCTGTGTGCATGTCTCTTGTCTGATTGCTTAGGGCGGCGGCGCGATTACTGCCTGATTCTTAAAGTTACAGTGTGCGCAGTCCTAATGTGTCCCCAGCCTATTGCTGTGAGTCACTGGATACTTAAACCCACTCCACCCAGTAGGAGGTGCCTGATCAACACTTTCTTTCAGTGTGTTCTGTGCAACTGAGCTGCCAGGTCATGTCCTGCATCTTTTCTGTTTCTGCCACCCTAGGGGCTGTATACCAAGGCCCATTACCTGTATCTGTGACTTCTAGTCTGTTTCCGCCACGCTGGGGGCTGAGTTTCCAGGCTTGTTCCTGTATCTTGTTCCTGGTTCAGTTCCTGTCTGAACTGTGACCTAGCCCGTTACCTGTTTGTCTCTATGACGGGATCAATCTCACAGGGTTTATGTAACTCGCAGATCTCATCTATAATAGGCTTTAGTGTAACTTGAAGATAATGCATTCCAGCTAGTTTCATGGTCTCATCAATGCATTTGGAGGTCAATGAATTCCCTCTGAAAATGGTATTTGGATCTTGTGTTCTGTTCACTTCAGCATTAGCAATGGCACTGATGAAAGGCACTATCTTGCCATAATGAAAAAAAAAAGACAGACCAGAGGTATTGCAGCTTCCTGTTTTTCTCTGCAGACTTTACCCAACAAGTGTGCAGCAGATGCTGAAACAGACTCAGCATCTCCAGATTTTAATAAGAGGTCTCTGGGGTCGTTGTAGTACTCGCTTGAAAAGACGTGATCTTCAGTGTAAACTACATTGAGCCTTAGTGAGCCGAGATCCTCAGGCTTGCCTGATTTGCCATTATCCCTGGGCTGAAGCAAGTACCATGCATCGTAGCAGCTGGATTGTCGTAGGACCTTCAGTGGCATTTTAAGTTCTCCAAGAAACTTGTCTCCAAATTTTAGATTACTAGCATTCCATAGGTCACCTCGTATCTCCATTTTGTCTACATCATCCTCTTCTATTTCAAAGTGGGATTTTTTGGGCTTTGTCACCTCAAAATAAAACACTTCATCAAACTACGGGTTGTTCGTCTTCTTTCTGACTTTAGTCTTCTTTGACTTAGTTCTTGTTGGCCCCAGCAAAGTTACAGTTGCATAGGGATCGCACTGTCCATTTACAATAGGTAAACCTCAGCATTCTAAAACTCGGACTGCAAGCTTGTGACAGATAAAACCAGTGTCTGTAATAACTTCACTCAGCCTGAGCTCCAAGTGAACCTTTCCCTGTACTTCTGAGTTCACATGCAGGACTTGAAACCAGGTTTCTCTGTTGTTATATTTTTACAGATCTTCCTTTAGTATTGCTACTTTACCCATGATGGAATCCCTGCGAAAAAACATCTCTGTCGACTATGTAAAAGGAGAGGTGGCGAAAGTTTCTTGGAATCTCACAATAAAAATCTTCTCCGTAAAAAGGACAGAGAGACTTCTCCACGATCTTGGTCCTGAACACTTCTTCTTGGTCTAGGTTCACAGTGCAGTAACAATCTCGCATTTTGTTTGGCCCCGGAAAAGGAGGAAGATTTTTGGCTTCACCTATCTTGATCCTGATGCTCTGAAAGACACGGATCCCTTCCTCCTCCACTGCCGTGCCTGCCAGTTCCCGCCTGTCTGCATACCAGCCGTGCCTGCCAGTACCCACCTGTCTGCATACCAGCCGTGCCTGCCAGTACCCAGCTGTTTTCATACCAGCCGTGCCTGCCAGTACCCACCTGTCTGCATACCAGCCATGCCTGCCCGTTCCTGCATTCCCCGGTGTGGGTCAACAGCTGTGACTGGGGTCTGACCTGGAGTAGCACCTGGGCCACCTCCCACGTCCATCCGCAGGCCACAGAGTCGATTTAGCCGCTGTGTGTTCATGGTTGGATCTGGCGAGGCCCCTAGTCACGCCCCTCCAGGCACTCCTCGGTTCGTGGCCCAGTGGGACCACTAACCACGCTCACACAAGTCAGTCCGAGCGTGAGCGTAACAATGTTTCCTGGGGTTTTTGCCTTCTTCTGTTCTGGATCAACAGATTTAGGCATAGGACAACTGAGACCAAGATAGAGCTTTTAGTAATGCACATCATTCAACTGTGTACTGTAAATGCAATGAGGCCTACAAATAAAAGAACATAGCACTTACAGTCAAATATTGTAGAGGTTCAAAGATATTTAGGGTTTTTTTGCTGCCTCAAATGATGTGGGAAAAGCATGGGGAAGACCCCCAGAAGAATCTCTTACTCCCAGGCCACTGCTGTCAACAATGTTGTTGTTACGCCACTTTTACGGACTCAAAATAGAACATACAAAAATGAAACCAAAACGGATTTTCCTGGGAAAAATGTTAAGGAACATCCTTTCCAGGGTAATGACTTGTATATAAGGCAAAATAAATAGCCAAAAACAAAAATGCTCCTCCACACCTTGGGCAATGTTCACACATAGCGTTTTTGATGCGTTTTTGCACTTTTGCATTGCTTTTATTGGTGAAAAATACATTCACCAGTAAATGTCATTTTAACATATTACTATCTTATCTGGCCATGGGATGTGTGAGACATGATCAGACACATCCTGTTTCATTTATGATGGAGGGACTCTGAAAGTCACAAAGCTTATTTTTTGTAGGGCCATCAGGTGGCCCTAACTATTCTTAAAGGGCCAGCAGTTGGCCCTTGCTATTGTTAGAGAGCCATCAGCCAGCTATGTTTTGTTGTTCCCATTATTAACGAGTGGGTTTCCAATACTGTTATTGCGTTTGCAGTGATTGCAAGGCCTGCCAAAAAATTGGACACACCCCAATACCCCTTTGAAGAGACATACAGGAGGGCCTCAGTAAAAAAAAAATGTTCCCATTATAAAGGAGTGGATCTCCTATAGTGATAAAGCCCATGCAGTGACTGCAAGGGCTGCCAAAATTTGAGAAAAACCCCAATACCAATTTAAAGACACATAGAGTTGGGCCTCAGTAACGGCATGTTTCCATTACAAAGAAACATCTCTACTGTACAGTTATGGGGTATGTAGTGAGTACAACGGGTGCCAAAATTTGGGAAAAACCCCAATACCAATTTAAAGACACATAGAGTTGGGCCTCAGTAACGGCATGTTCCCATTACAAAGAAACATCTCTACTGTACAGTTATGGGGTATGTAGTGAGTACAACGGGTGCCAAAATTTGCGAAAAACCCCAATACCAATTTAAAGACACATAGAGTTGGGCCTCAGTACCGACACGTTTCCATTAGAAAGGAATGGGTCTCCCATACTCCCGTGCAAGGAATGCAAGGCAGCCAAAAATTGGAGGCACTCCAATGTCCCTTGCAAGAGATGTAGAGGAGGGCCTCATGAAAAAAATGTTCCCATTATTAGGAAGTGGGTCTCCCATACTGTTATTGCCTATGCAGTGAATGCAACGGCTGCCAAAAGTTTGGAGGCACTCCAATGCCCCTTGCAAAGACGTTGAGGAGAGCCTCATAAAAAAAAGGTTCCCATTATTAGCAAGTGGGTCTCAAATACTGTTTGCCTATGCAGTGAATGCAAGGGCTGGCAAAAATTTGGAAGCACTCCAATGCCCCTTACAAGAAACGTGGATATGCTGATATGGTAGATATGGTGATATGGTGGTGGAGGATGAAGATGAGGAGAAGGAGGAGGACAAGAGCAAATAGACAAAATCAGGAAGCGTACACCCATGTCTGGGTGTGAAGACAGAGGTGCATGCAAATAGAGTTAGACGGATCAAAAAAAAGACACTGGGTTTGAGTTTGTTACGCTGCTATCATCTGTGGTGTTGAGAAGTCTGGCCTAATCCAGCCCTTGTTCATTTTTATAAGAGTCAGCCTGTCCGCCTTTTCAGATGACATGCGGATGCACCTATCAGTTATAACGGAATTTTTTTTAATAATTCCGCAACAAGCACCTTCTGATACTGCCCAATTTTAGCAGACCTGTCTGCTGCGGGAATAAGAGATAGAAAGTTCTCCTTGTAGCATGGGTCTAGAAGTGTCGCCAACCAGTATTGACTGTCATCCAAAATTTGGAGAATGCGAGGGTCGCGGGAAAGGCAGCGTAACATAAACTCAGCCATGTGTGCTAGAGTGCTAACAGGCAAGACTTCCATGTCCTCACCAAGAGGATGACTGACCATGCTCTCCTCCTCTTCCTCCTTCTCCTCCTCCTCCCTTTCCTCAGGCCATCCATGCTGAACAGACAGTATGACCGTTGTGCAGGTAGTACCATCTATAACGGAGGAAACTAGCTCCTGTTCCTCCTCCTCTTCCTCATTGTCATCCAATCCACATAGGGATGAGATGAGGCTGGGCTGCATGGAATCACCCTGTATGGTTCCTTGCTCTATCTCATTTTGCTCCGCCTGCAATGCCTCCTCTTTAATTGTGATCAGTGAGCGTTTCAGAAGACAGAAGCGGGATGTTGACGCTAATTATGGCATCATCGCCGCTCATCATCTTGGTGGAGTCCTCAAAGTTTTGGAGGATGTCACAGATGTCTGACATCCATGCCCACTCCTGAGGTCTTATGTGTGGAGGCTGACCTGAATACCGACTGCAGTGTTGATGCTGGTAGTCAATAATTGCCCTCTGCTGCTCACAAATCCTTCCCAACATCTGCAACATTGAGTTCCAAAGTGTGGGGAAATCGAAAAACAGTCGGTGAGCTGGAAGCTCCAAATTCTGCTGAAGCACGACAAGGGCAGTGGAAGCTTTAGCTGACTTTCTAAAATGGGCACACGCGGCATACTTTGACAAGTAGATATGGCATATCCTGGTTGAATTTGAGAAACTGCTGAACCACGATGTTAAGCACATGGGCCAGGCATTGTACGTGTGTGAGCTCGCCTCGCTTCAGAGCCGCCACTAGGTTCTGGCCAATTTCACACACGACCATGCCTGACTGTAGGTTCATCAGTGTCAGCCACAGATCTGCCTGCTCTTTCAGAACTGTCAATAACTCTTCAGCGGTGTGCGGTTTGTCACCTAAGCATATTAGCTTCAGCACAGCCTGTTGCCACATGGCCAAGGCAGTGCTGCAGTGCTCCCAGCTTGCAACTGTTGTCTTTTCGAAGATAGATGCTGAAGAGGAGGAGGAGGTGCAGGAGCTATATAAAGTGGGGGCAACCCTGATTGACCCAGGGCCCGCAATCCTCGGCGTCGGGAGGGACGTGTTCCATCCTAAGGTCTGATTGGGACCCGGCTTCCACTATATTAACCAAGTGTGCCGTCAGCGAGATGTACCAACCCTGCCCACAAGAACTTGTCCACGTGTCCATGGTTAGGTTGACTTTCTATGTAACTGCGTTGTTGAGGGCATGGCTATTGTTGTGGGACACGTGCTTGTTTAATGCGCGGATGGCACATCGGGAGAAAATAGTGGCCGCTGGTGACCAAGTACCGAGGGACGGGTGCTGCCATCAGGTTGCGGAAAGCTTCCATTTCCACGAGCCTAAAAGGCAACATTTCGAGCCCAAGCATTTGCGAAATATGTGAATTTAGAAGTGTGCCTTGTGGGGCGTTGACTGCGTATTTGCACTTGCGTTCCAAGGGCTGGGGTAGAGACAACTGAACGCTGCCCTGGGACAAGGACGTGGACATACTTGCTGATAATGCTAATTGAGAGTGTGCAACGACAGGTGCAGGGCAGGAGGCATCTTCGCATATGCCATGGACAGGGGATTGGCGTACACGCACAACAGCAAAACAAGCAGTGGTGTCAGCTGCAGACACTGCTTCTAGACCCTGGCGTTTGGCCCACCTAGTCAGGTGCTTTGCTGTCATGTGCCTGATCATGCTGGTAGTGATCAGGCTGCTAGTTTTGCTACTCCTGCTGATGCTGGCCTGGCAGATGGTGAAAATAGCCTTTTTCCGGGTTATCTGCGGAGTCTTTAAAAAACAACCAGACTCGGGAAGACCTAACAGTTGTACTGGCAACTTCCGTCGTGTTGGTGTTACGGGGAACACTTGCACACATTGTATCTGATGCCACCACACTGCTTCTTCGTTCTGTTGTGGTGCTATGCCTCCCTCCCTCTGTGTGCTGCTGTCCTTGCTCTACATGTCCCCCTGTCAGGTTGGGTTAGTGACTATATCGTCCACCACCTCATCTTCCACTTCTGCATCCTGGTCCTCCTCCTGACTTTCTGGCAATTGTCTCATCATCATCATAATCCACCTCTTGCGACAGTCATTCCACCGTTGCCTTCGTGTGACCATGGCTGCTCAAATATTTGGGCATCGCTACACGCATTCTCCTCATGCTCGGCTTGAATCTGGCCGAGCGAGAGGCCTGAATCTACAAATGAAAAAGTGAACAGCTCTTCTGAGTGTACAAGTGTGGAATCAGTTGTCTCCGGGCACTCGGCATGGTGGGAGGAAGGAGGATGAGGGTTAGGAATATACGGTCCAGACTCAAGGCTACTGAGACTTGACAGTATGGAAGACGGTGGTGGTGGTGGTAGCAAAGTGACTGGAAGTATTATCTGCTATCCAACCAACAACATTTTGAAACTGATCTGGGTTCAATAGTGGTGCGCTGCAGTCCCCTAGTAATTAGCACAGGATGGTCGAGCGACAAGATGTGGGTGTTTGTTGTGCCACAATTTCAGCTTTCCGACGTTTCACTGACACACTGAAACAAACTGTAAATGGAGGCCAATATTTTCCACTTTCACTACAAATTTCAGGATTTTTATTGCTGTAATATGGAAAAGATCTGGCTCTACTCTGCAGTGCTAACAAGCAAATGGAGCAGAAATATTGTGTACTCTGGATTGTTTTTTAAGCAAATAATCAGGATTAAGAGCAAAAAAAAATTAGCCCTGGCTCCTGATATCTAGGGCTATGTCTACAAATATCTGTAACAGCAGGATCAGACAGAACATGGAATGGACTCTATTGTGCTGTATAGTGTTCACAAATTTCTCTGTCTGCCTAACTCCTGCTATCACAACGGAATATATGCAGCTGGATTAGTCCTCAGAAGGACTGCTAGTTCAGATGGATATATAGATATGTTGTGGAATACCTACACTAACTAATAAACAAGCAAATCTCTCCCTCACTCAGCAGTAGCTCTCCCTACTCTGCCTGTTTCCAGGGTAGACTGTGATGAGCCTAGCATTACCGGGTCTTAAATAGACCCGATGACGCTATGCGGCCAGTCAATTACTATAATGCCACATCCAACATGGCAACAGCATTACAGTGAGTGCCAAGCAATCACTGCATGTTCATTGGCTCTCTAAAGAGCGCCAAATATGCAGGGCGGGGACCTGAGCTCCCTCCCAAAAAATCCGGAAATACTCGCTGAGCTTGTCGAACATGGTGATTGTCGGGCAAGTACCGAGTAGTGGCAAGCACGTTCGCTCATCACTAATCAATGACAAAAGCAAAATTGGCAATGAATAAACATGCAAATACATATACCAGTCAAGAAAAATAATAATTAATTAATAAATATAGAATAAGTCTTGTTCATGGGCTGCCACATGTAGTACACATTGCATACCAAGCATTGTATGCTGTACACTACAATGGAAGACTCACAATTAATGATGTCTGACAAGCTATCTCTGCATGTGTCACAGCTGTCAAACAGCCGTAATACTTGCAGGCGCGGCGACATTAAAAGAAATGCCGAGCACGCCAAAATAGTCGGCGAGCACCTGAGCGTGCTCACCAAAAGGGTTAATAGAACACGCTCGCTCATCACTATTGTCTATAAGATGTCCCCAATTACTAACCCCATAGTAACATTTGAGAAATAGACACAGCAAGAAAAAATAAAACAAAAATAAAAACAACCATATCCCTTACCTTTTCGACGTGATGATGACATAATCCGAGGGTCCCACGGCGATTGGATCATTTGTAGGACAACAGTCACTGATGTGACTGCTCTACACGAACAGCAGGCTGTTCACAGACACAGGAGTGTAACCACTCCTGCGTCAGTGAATAGCGCTGCGCTGCCGGGAGTGAGGTCACTGGAGTTCAATCAGCTTATGAGCCCTGGTGACCTCACTTATGACACCGGTGCTGCGTGAGAATTTTCTCACGCAGCAGTAGTGCAGTAAGTGAGGTCACAGGAGCTTCATCAGCTGATGAGCTCCAATGACCTCACTCTCGGCAGCTCAGCATTGTACACTGACTGGAGAGATCACGCTCCTGTCATTGTATCGCCGGCAGCTGAATAGAGCGGCCACACGTAAGGATGTGTCTGTCCATTTCATGAGATCGCCATGGGACACTTGATATTACCTGGACTATGGCGGATAGGTGAGGATTATGGTGGTTTATTATTTTTTATTTCAGGAGACATGGGCATTGGGGATTAGGCATTACGGTGAGTATGTTTTTTTCTATTTTTTATTTTTTTCAAGGGACAAGAGCATCAGGGGCAAGGTGTAGGGGAGTATGATGTGTTTTTATAATATGAATAATTTTTGTATTAATTTTAACTTTTTTTCTTTTTTTTTTTTACTTTCTCCACTGGCGTCGGCAGATGAGAGACTCCTGCTCCCATCCAGTGGCACCTGCGCTCGCTATTTACATTGACAGCATTCTGTAAGCGGGTCAGTCACAGCTGTGGGATCACACTGACATCTGACAATGTGATCTTGCAGTACTCTGACCCACGGTAACATCTTACCGCCGATCAGAGCCCTTGTTTCTCGTCTCGTGTTTCATCTACGTGACAGTGCAGGAAACACCCGAACCCGAACAGTAGGTGTTCAGTTCGTACCTCGAACTTTACTGTTCGGGTTCACCCATCTCTAATCTAGAGGCATAGTTATAGAAATGATAGTTCTTTTGGTTTTACTGGTGCACAAGTAAATAATGAGGTGTTACATCAGACTATAAAAGAGTTTTGTGTCAACAGGAAAAAAACATTATTTTCTTCAATTTATGGAAATATGGTACACTTTGAAGCAATCCCTAACATAAAGGCCAGGTTTCTCAGGGCAGGTTTTACAATCGAAAATTGTCTCCTTTCGTATTCCCCTCTTGGAGCATACTCTGCACCTTTTTTGTGTTTTTTTCTTCCTCGCAGATTGGGGAACCTCACTGGGAAAATGTTGACCTGGTACAATAAGGGCACCATCCATTTCAGAAGTACTGGAACCCTCACCTTCCTGACTGCCAAACATTAGGGCCTTGATGACTACCTCATGAAACTGAAGGAAGCTCCCTGTATTGACTGCACATCGAAACGGCACAAAAGTATTGGACTGTGCCATCTCTACAATGTGCACGGCCAACTTTTTGTACTATACTTTTGCTTTTCACATGGCACTGTATGGTTTGAGGACCTGATCTGGGAGATCTACGCCCCTCATGAATTTATCATAATCCAGGATACAATCTGGCTTTGGGACTTCTGTTGTGGTACCTCGGACGGTCACATAAAAGAATGTTTCCTCCTACTCATGCCAAAGCACAGAACTTGAAATTCATCATCTCCAATCTGATGGCCACAGAGAAGCTACATTTCTGCCTGGTGGATACAGATATTTTCCGAAAGCTAATGGCCGCTCCAGTGTCCCAGTACCAGTTGCCCAGTCACCATTACTTCTCTAAGAAAGATGTGCCTGTGCTACACCAGCATGTTGCAGATAACATCATCCATTCCTTGAAAAAATGTTGCCACTTGGCAGAGGCAGTGCTGAAAAAATCTATGTCTGCCCGGGTGCATTTCATTACTGACACCTAGACAAACAAGCATGGCCACTGGCGTTACATCTCGCTGATTGGGCACTGGGTGACTCTGGTGGCTGTGGAATGGGCTGCTCCACGAGTCTTGGAATCCGCAAGGCTTGCAGGGCATTTGGGCATGAAGAATTAAACCACTACCCACCAAAAAATGGAGAACTAAACTACTAGACAACAGGAGTTGGAGAAATAAAGTACTAAACAGCTAGGGTTGGATAACTAAACCACTACACACCAGAAGATGGAGATCTATGCCACTAAGACACCAAGTTGTCACTAGACACCAAGTCTTGGAATCCCCAAGGCTTGTGAGACAAACCTCAGTATCTATCACTTCCTCCAGTGCTTCTGCCTATTCCACCTTTGCTAAGGCCTCCATCTGCTTCCTCAACCACTGCCTTAATGAGACACGCATTCCAACAGTGCAGAGTGAATCCCCACCACCTCCGTACTGCACAACCATGACTCACAGGCAATCAGGCAGTGTTTAAATTAATATGCCTTGGAGATTGCAGTCATACAGATCAAGAGTTGTAGATAGCTATCCTTACCGAGTTTGAGCAATGGCTGTCTTCGCTGAACCTTGAGCCAGGAAAGGTCATGTGCGATAACGGTGCAAACCTGGTGGCGGCCCTGGGGCAACCTCACACACGTGTCTTGCATGGCTCACATCCTCAACCTGATGGTACAGCAATTTCTCTGCCTCTATCCCGGCCTGAATGCGCTGCTGCAGAAACCACAGTTTCTGTGTGCTCATTTATGCCATTTGCAACCAGCGGGTCATCAACTTGCATTGATACAGAGATCTTTCGGCCTACTGTTTATCCGGTTGATATGCAATGTGCTTGCATGATGTAATTCCACTCTGCATATGTTGCAACAACTGTGGCAGCAGCGACTAGCCCTGACGAAGTATCACATGTTGTACAGCCTGGGCAAGCACAGTACGGACATGGTGCAAATCACACTTACGGAGTGGGCACAGATAACGGACCTCTGCACCTTTCTGCACATTTTAGAAATGGCTACTAAGATGACTAGCGCTGACGATGCCGTCATCAGCGCCCCTATTACAATAAATCTACATGTTGGAGCACACTTTAAATAGTCTGCGGGAGGAGGTGGGTATCCCAGGGGAAGAAGAGGAAGCAGGGGAGTATGCAGAAGGGTTAAAAATATCTTTAAGGTCCTGTCTGTCATCGCACAGGTAGGAGCAAATGGAGGAGGATAAGGAGGAAGAGGTGATGGACGTGCAACAGTTAGGAGATGAAGAGGATAATGATTCCCTCTCTGTTGTCCGTGGTTGCGAGGAGGGAATGGAGGAAGCAAGCTTGAGTGTTTTCCCGCCACCAACACACTATAGATTTGGATTTCATGAAAGAGACTGACCCATGAGCACCTTCTTGCAGCACTATTTGCAACATGATTGTTGCCCGTATTTTTATGATTAGAAATAGTGCTGACTACTGGTTGCCACTCTGTTCTATCCATAGTACAAAAGTAAATTTTTCCAGTTACTTTCCCCCTAGAAAGGGATGTGCCTATGCTGTAGTATCAAAACATGCTTGAAGACAATCTTGAGAGTAGTTTTCCCCAAGACAGCAGTGAGGCACGCAGTGTCCATTGCAGTCATAGACTTCCAACCCCTGGAATGTTGAGTCTTCAATAGTGTTGAGCCACCCCCGTAGTGTTCGGGTTCGGTTCGGTTCATCGAACACCGTTGAACACCGTTAAAACCAATGGCAGGCAAACAAAAACACATAGAAAACACCTTCAATGGTGTCCAAAAGTTGACAAACTACTCAGAAGGCACTCTCTTTAAAAAAGCCGGCCGACAGTTCAGCAGCGGCATACACCGGTACCCGACAATTTAGGACAGAAAGAATAGAGCATCACACATAGATTAGATAGATAGAAACATGTCAGTCACATATATAATAAGTACAGTGACAGTGTTGGTTACTGTACTTGTCATTTAGTGTTAAAGGATTTATTAAAAAAAAATAATAGTGTTTTCATGCACCCATCTCTTTAAAAAAGCCGGCCGGCAATTCAGCATCGGTACCCGACAATTTAGAACAAAAAGAATAGAGCATCACACACAGATTAGATAGATAGAAACATGTCAGTCACATATATAATAAGTTCAGTGATAGTGTTGATTACTGTACTTGTCATTTAGTGTTAAAATAATGGATTTATTAAAAAAAAAATTGGCATGGGGTTCCCCGTAATTTTAGTTTCTAGCGCAGGTTAAGCAGGCGGCTGGGGCAGATGTTTGAAGGCTGGGAAGGGGGTAATACCCACGGAGGTTCCCAGGCTACTAAAATCAGCCCCCAGCTGAATACCTAGCCTGTACTAGCTATTAAAATGGGGGACCCAAAAAGAAATGACGTGGCGTCCCCCCTATTTTAATAGCTAGCAAAGGCTAGGCAGACAGCTGGGGGCTGATATTAATAGCTCAGGAAGGGTGACATGAATATTGGCCCCCTCCCAGGCCAGAAGCACCAGCGGTCAGCCGCCCCAGAAATGGCGCATCCATAGGATGCGCCAATTCTGGCACTTAGCCTCGCTCTTCCCACTGCCATGTAGCGGTGGCAGTGGGGCAATAGGGTTGGGGTTGATGTCAGCTTATAATGCCAGCTGACATCATGCCCAGGTTAGTAATGGAGAGGCCTCTATAAGACACCCCCATTACTAACCCCATAGTTCAAAGTTAAAAAAAACATAAACACCCAGAGTAAAGTCCTTTAATTGAAATAAACATACAAATCTTTAATGTTCTAAATTAAACCATACTTACCGTATCGCCCATTCCAGCTGAAGCCAATGTCTTCTGCAATAAAAGTAAAATAATAAACTAACCTCATCCTTACTTTTCCATGGTTCCCAGGATGGCTTCAGCTCTGCTACATTCACATGACAGGCTGGATCGCAGCCGAAAGCTGCCATCCAGGTTGCCATGCCGCAGACACTGAGAAGCGCAAACATGCTTGCGCTCCTCAGTGTCTTGCTGTGACGGCATCCAGATGAGCCGAGTTCATGTCCAATGAACTCAGCTCACCTCATGCACGTCACTTACAGCGTGGGAGAATTCTGCCTAGCCTTTGCTAGCTATTAACATAGGGGGGACCCCACGTCATTTTTTTTTGGGTTCCCCATTTTAATAGCTAGTAAAGGCTAGGTATTCAGCTGGGGGATGATATTAGCAGCCTGGGAAGCTCCGTGGGTATTACCCCCTTCCCCGGCTTCAAACATCTGCCCCTGCCGTCTGCTTAACCTCCGCTAGAGACTAAAATTACGGGGAACCCCACGCCAATTTTTTTTTTTAATAAATCCTTTATTTTAACACTAAATGACAAGTACAGTAATCAACACTATCACTGTACTTATTATATATGTGACTGACATGTTTCTATCTATCTAATCTATGTGTGATGCTTTATTTTTTCTGTTCTAAATTGTCGGGTACCAATGCTGAATTGCCGGCTGGCTTTTTTTAAAGAGACGGGTGCATGAAAACACTATTGTTTTTTTTTAATAAATCCTTTAACACTAAATGAGAAGTACAGTAACCAACACTGTCACTGTACTTCTTATATATGTGACTGACATGTTTCTATCTATCTAATCTATGTGTGATGCTCTATTCTTTCTGTTCTAAATTGTTGGGTACCGGTGTATTGCTGGCTTTTCATGTTTCACTGTGAGCACTGTTCCCATCGATTTGGGCAACCACTGTAATGCCACAACCACCATGGCTGTGGAATTACAGTGAGTGGCAGACAATCCTTGCATGATGTAAAAAAATCCAGTTTCGCTTTTGGTGCACGAACAGTTATCGAACATAACCTCGAACAGCCAGATTTTTTGCAAATCGTTCGCGTTCATTGAACGACTCGAACGGTTATGATCTGCTACAAGCACTAAGGAAAGACAGGAGATCTGTCCCTACAATAGAACTAAACTGGATCCCTACGATGTAACGGGGAACCTGATCCTGCGATCAGACCCGCTAAAGTCCTCGGCTTGTCTGTACGAAGACCTATAGATGCAAGGAAGGGATCCCTACAAGAACTAGGGACTGGGATAAAGTTGGACACCTCCTAGCAGAAATTGTAGCAGTAAAAGACAAACACACAACATAGAACATAGAGGTCAGAAGACCTAGCAAAACTAACAGAGAAAGGTAACAGAGTACCCAGCTAGCTCAAGAGTAGAAAATACAATGAAGTCCAGCAAGGCCAGGAGGGCGGAGCCGGATTAAATAGGCAAAAATGGTCATGTGACCAGCAAACTAGAAAAAACCTAACAGGAGAGTTCTAACATGAACACCGCCCAAAACAGCTCGAATTTGAGATTGGCGAACAGTTCTAGTCGAACACCGCTCATCTCTAGTCTTCAACACAAAAACATTAGCAGCCTTGAAGCGCTAGGGTCCAGGGTTCCAACTCCACCAAGGACAACATCTGCAAGGATTTTGCATGTTCTCCCTGTGTTTGCGAGGGTTGCCTCCAGGTACTCATTTTTCTTCCCACACTCCAAAGACATACTGGTAGAAAATTTAGATTGTGAGCCCCAGTGGGAACAGTGCCACTAATGTCTCTAAATGTCTGTAAAGCACCGTGGAGTAATTGGCACTATAAAAGTGAGTAAAATAAATAGAATTTGATACCACTTTAGTAGTATCTGCCCATAATTATTGGAAATGTTTGGTCTCCAAGTTGGGTCTCCTTCATTTGTATTACCTGAATTTGGCAGAGCTCTCAGAGCATCAGGCCTACACTTGTCACTCATCCACCAGTTACTGATCAAAGGTTAAGCTAGAAATACTGCTCCAAGCCCTGTCCAATGCTTAAATGTTGCATGGCTTCAGGACCATGCTATTAGCACAACCAATTTAGATTCTGAAAGTTGGACTCCTGGATGGAGCACAATATTAGCACAAAATATTTATCTGCTGAAATGTGACCTAATTTCTGGAGCACGCTATTAGCACAAATTTATTTTGTGAAATGTGAACTCTTGGCTGGAGCACAATACTAGCACAAAATAATTAAAAGATAAAATGTGGTCTGCTCTATGTAGCACATTAGTAACAGAAAAAAATAGATTTTTTGTATGGATGAGCCTTGGATACAGCAGAATCTCATTGAAAAAGAATTACAACCTCAGATGTGGCTTACATTTTGCAGCACAGAAGGAACGGAACAAATTTAGATTTTATCAGGTCAATCCCTGCATGGAGAAGAATATCAGCCCCAAAGAATTAAATGCTGAAATGTGGCCTACTTTCTCAAATATTGAGATTAAGTAATGTGAACCCCTGGATGGAGCAGAATATCAGCATTAAAGAATTAAAATCTGAAATGTGGCCTAGTTTGTGTAGTACTGTAGTAGCAGCAAATATTGATATTAAGTAATGTGAATTCTGGATGGAGAACAATATCAGCACCAAAAAGTTTCAAACGGAGTTGAGGACTGCTGTATCATGTTAGTAACAGAAGAAATTAGATTTTTTACTGTGGATGAGGTCTGGATACAGTAGAATATATGCATACTGCAACATTTTTCTCCTGATGAACCTTTGACTGAACGGGGAAACGCGATGAGAAAATATAGAGAGGATTAAACATCCCTGATCTGATTAAATACTTGGAAGCCTTTACCTGATGGGGAAACAGAGATTCACGTCATTAAGATAAGTTGTTTCCTCATGTATTGTTTTTGGATTTAAATTATGTCATGAACTAATGAATAGTGATTTAAATGCCGGGGAGGTGTATATATGTCTTATTTTTTAATAAGGCTTGGCTCATTGTGAAGGCTACATAGTTATTCCTGTGGGGAATTTTACTGCAGGGGGTTAGTTATCCCTGATAAAATGCTGCTTTAAGGGAATCTGCAATGCACTTTATACTGTCAGGCCCCCAAATTGGGGAGGCCTGTGAGGCCTTATATGCTGTGTCCTGGAGATATATCCTTTAAAATACCAATTAAGATTATTAATTCCTCTTAGTGAGGTGGATGTATCAACTTAATTAGGGGATCTATGGTGCCCCATTGTTATTATAGAGTGTCCTTTTCTATGCTCTGTGGATAAAAGTGTACTATTCCCTTTATGTATTGTGCTATGGTGATCCTGTCTGGATACGCCCAATCTTCTGTTATTAGGTGTTCCTGGGTTGTACTAATGGATTTTTAAAACACCCTCACAGAGTGAATATTAAGATTGGGGTGATTGATATAAACAGGTTCGGATCACATGCCTATATTTTAGGTCTTTTTCTTGTTACTTAGTATTTGTTGTGAGACTCTTAATAGTTTTAAACATCAATATTAAAGGTTATTTTTTATGGGTATTTATTGTAAAAAAGTACAGTAGAATATATGCACCAAAAAATTACAAGCTCAGATGTGGCCTGCTGTATGTATCACGTTAGTGACAAAATAAATTAGATTTTTTTTCTGTGGATGAGGCCTGGATACAGATCTGCAGAGTCTGTGATTGAGAGGCAAATTCCTTGGAGATCCATGACTTGTTCATCTTGATGAAAGTAAGGTGGTCCACAGCCGGCTGTGCTTATCCGTCATGACATCACCAGCAGCGGTAAAGACACATTCTGAGACAACGCTGGCTGCCGGGCATGATAAAACTTCCAAGGCGTGACAGGCGATCTCAGGCCACTATTCTATTTTAGAAGACCAAAACGTAAAAGGCTTGAAATATTCCTGCACCATCTTCTCTAGTCATTCACCACGTGTCAGACTTGTAGTCTGTTGTACAGGTGCACGAGCAGGTCTAAAAAATGTGTAAAAGGACTCACAGAAATTGCTTCTGCCACTTACGCTGTTGCTGCTAATGTTTTTGAATTGACTAATTGACGTTCCTAAGGTTGGAAGTCTAGAGCTGCGATGCACACTGTGTGCCTCACTGCTGTGTTGGGGAAAACCTCTCTTAAGGTTGTCTAAAAGCGTGCTTCGATACTCCAGCATGCACGTTTCCCATTCCAGGGTGGGAAGCATCTTACAAAAATTTATTCTTGTAACTTGGATCTAACAGAGTAGCAATGCAGTAGTCAGCAGTATTTTGAATACTAACTATATGGGGATCATATTGCAAACAGTGCAGCAAGAAGGTGCTCATGTGTGGGGCTCTTCCATGATGTCCAAGCCCAATGTGTGTTGGTGGTTGGGTAACACTGGTGCTTGTTTCCTCTATCCCACTCCCACCAACCGCGGACAACAGAAAGGGGATGAATATCCTCTTCATCTCCTGACTGTTGCTCATCCATCATCTTTTCCTCCTCCATTTGTTTCTCAGCTCCTGCATCTTCATTAACAGTTTGTCTTGTACCACCAGCTCCCCTCGATCACTATAATCCTCACTCCCATGTCACCTGCCTGTGTGACATCAGTTAGGAACTTAGAGATTTTGCTATCCCTTGCGTATCCTCCTCTGCTTCCTCCTCTTCCTCTGGGACCACCACCTCCTCCCGTAGACTATTCAAACTGTGTTCCAGTATATAAATGACCAGAATAGTGATGCTGATGATGGCTTCGTCAGCGCTAGCCATCTTAGTAGCCATTTCAAAACTGTGCTGAGGTCCTTAATATGTACTCACTACGCAATTGTGATTTGTACCACGTCCGTACTGCATTGGCCAAGGCTATACAACATGAGATACTGCATCAGGGCTCGTCGCTGCTGCCACGGTTGCTGCAACATGTGCAGAGTGGAATTACCCCATGTTGACACATTGCATATCCACCGGTTAGCTGGTATGGACAAGTTGGTCTGGTATCAACAACCCCTCTCGATCGCAGTAACCCATCATCACTTGGCATCTGCCTGTGTGATGACAGTCTTGAAATTTGAGACATTGGTATCCTTTCTGCATCCTCCTCTTCTTCTGGGACCACCACCTCCTGCCTACGGCTATTCAAAGTCTGCTCCAGCATGTAGATGACTGGAATAGTGATGCTAATGACGGCATCATCAGGGTTAACCATTTTAGTAGTCATTTCAAAACTGTGCAGAAAGGTGCAGAGGTTCTTAATCTGTGCACACTCTGTCACCGTGATATGCCCTACATCCGTACTGCTTTGGCCCAGGCTATATGACATGATATACTGCGTCAGGGCTCATTGCTGCTGCCACAGACACTGTAACATGTGCAGAGTGGAATTCCACCGTGTTGGCACATCGCATATCAACCAGTTAACTGGCATGTACAAAGACCTCTGTATCGATGCAAGTCGATGACCTTAGGGGTGCGAATGGTAGAAGTGAGCACACAGCTTCCATCCTTTCTGAAGCAGCTCATCCAGGCTGGGATAGTGGTGGAGAAATCACTGTACCACCAGGTTGAGGATGTGAGCTATGCAAGGCACATGTGTGAGGTTTCCTCGGCAGAGGGCCGCCAACAGATTTGCATCATTATTGCACATGGCCTTCCCTGGCTCCAGGTTCAGCGGAGAAAGCCATTGCTCAAACTCTGCCTTGATAGCTGTCCACAACTCTTCAGCTGTATGACTGGCATATTCATTTTAACACTGCCTGATCTCAGTGAGCCCTGGCTGCGCAGTATGGAGATGGTTGAGATTATATCTGAACTGTTAGAACACATGTTTCATTAAGACAGAAATTGAGGGTGCAGGTGGAGGCCCTAGAGGAGGTGGAGGAGGAGGAAGCAGTGGAGGAAGTGTTCAATACAGAGGTTTGTCCCACAAGCCTTGGGGATTCCAAGACTTGTGGAGCAAACCCTACCCCACCTGCCCCCACAGCCAGCAGTCACCCAGTGCCCAGTCAGTGAGATGTAACGCCTCTGGCTGTGTTTACTCTATGTCTGCCAGGGTGCATTTCACCACAGACACCTAGACACCTAGATCATCCTCTCTATTCTACCATTCCTCACCCTGAAAGTCACCCTCCTAATCTTCCTGCCTTGACAGCACATTACCTCAGGTATCTGACTCACATCAGGACAAACTCCCTTCACTGTGGTTAACGTCTAGCTATGAGGGTCAAGATTCTGCTCGGACCCTACTTCGTCTTGCCCCAGATCCAACATAAAAAAATGTTGGGCATTGGTGAAGTTGCTGAAGAAAGGGAGTGGAGTAGCCCGTCCAGTAACAGAAGTTGTCAGTTTTCTTTGAACAGGACAATAGGTGTTGGCTCACTAGAGCTTTCACTAACATTACCACCTGCCCCACATACACCTTGAAACCAAGCATATTCCCCCTTCCATCATGACCTCGCTTTTTCCCACTCATGTTGCTCAGATAGTGTGGTTGGAGTATGCTATCAGCAACAAAAAATTAGATTTTTTTTACTGTGGTGTCCTGGATACTGCAGAATCTCAACGCAAAAAAATTTCAAGCTGAGATGTGGCCTACTGTATCATGTTAGTGCCAGAAAAAAAAACTTTTTTTTACTGTGGATGAGACCAGGATTCAGTAGAATATATGAGACAAAAAATTACAAGCTGATATTTGGCCTGCTGTACCACGTTAGTAGCCGAAGAAATTAGATTTTTTTACTGTGGACAAGGCCTGCATACAGTAAAATATATGCGCCAAAAAAATTCAAGCGGTGATGTGGCCTGCTGTATCATGTTAGTATCAGAAGTGATTAGACTTTTTACTGTGGATGAGCCCTGGATACAGTAGAATTTATGCGCCATAAAATTACAAGATGAGATGTGGCCTGCTGCATCACATTAGTAACAGAAGAAATTATATTTTTTTACTGTTGATGAGGCCTGTATACAGTGGAATATATGCACCAAAAAATTTCAAGCTGAGATGTGACCTGTATCACGTATCATGTATCATGTATCATGTATCACGGTAGTAACAAAAAAAATTAGATTTTTAACTGTGGAGCCCTGGATACAGCTGTTTCTCAGCACAAAAGAATTACGAGATCAGATGTGGCTTACTAAATGAAGCAGGGTAGGAACAGAAAAAATTAAAGGTTCAAAGGTGTACTTGTGTATGGAGCACAATACAACCAGTGCACAACAGAGTTCTTTGTTGAAATGTGCCCTGCTGTCTCTGTCTGGACCTCACTAATAGCAAAAATTATTGATCTGCTGGAAAGTCGATTTCTAAAATCTCTCAGTATCCAGGACCAGCGTCAGGAGCATCCTCTCTGTGCTGTTATAATAACAAAATGTTGCTAAACAACATGTCCGCTCTATGTATGGAGGGGGACATGGGCCTTCAGCAGGGAATGGCACTTTGTGGATGGTTCCTGTGTCCTGATTGGCTTGCCAGAATCTACACACATTAAGTTAAGAAAAAAAAATTAGATTACCTGTACGCCTCTCCTCTGACCTCTCCCCATCCCCTCCCCTCATCAAATACATACCCCCTGCTCATCAAAAAGCATCACTATCCTAGCCAAAGTGAGAAAAATACTGTAGTGGAAATGCAATCATTTTATGCACTTTACCGATTTTTGACGATTTTAAGTAATAACGCTCGGGTGTCCAATCACGAACCCAAATGTGCAACGTTCTTGCAGAATTTGAAATTGGTAAACGTTTTCAGAACATGTTCGCTCATCTCTACTCTCGACCAGACAAGTCTCCAATCAAAATCACTTATAGTTTTACCCAAATAATTTTTCCATCTGGACATATGTTGTGTAACACACTGCCTTGGGTCTGTGGATGCTAACCAGGTCCCTAGAACTAGGGGCCATCTAATCTATCCATGTTCCAAAGATTACTCCTAAAGGTGGAGATGCTGGGTTCTTGTGTATAAGATGACACTAACTAGACAAATACACTCACCAAACAGCAGAATGGGACACAGGAGAGATAAGAAAGTAGAAACCAAATAGGAGCAGACAAGTATGTCCTCGCAAAACAAAACTCCAAGCAAAAGTCTCCTGAACAAATGCCCAAACGCCTACTCCAACCACAAACTACATTTCCAACTCCAAACCAGGCAGTAAGAACTAATACTGGCAGTTCCTGAGTGCCAGAGGTGAGCATATATAGCAGAGGCAAGTGGCCATCACTGAACAGCTGAGACAACTCAGGTAGAAGAACTTCAACTGAAAAGATTAAACCTTGCACTACTCGAAAAGAAAAAAAATGCACTGTTTAATAAGATGGTGAAATGCTTCTAATTAGTGCAAGGATTCGGGAAACCAGATGCCACGATCTTTTGGCCCTTCCCTGTATCCCTGTGACATATGGAAGTCCAACCAGAGAATCATCATCAAGGTTTTGTAAAATATGATATATGTCAGATATCTGGAATGCACTACCCCAGGCGATCCGACTGATGCCTAGCCACCACGTCTTCAAGCCCGCTTTAAAAACCCATCTCTTTAAAAAAAACTACCACCTCAACTCAGTAAACTAACTTTCCACTGTTCCCTCCTTTTAAATATTATTCAGAATCTGTTCCCTACTATTCATCTGTCTTCACACCTTCAATGCACACGGTAACTGCACTCGATACTTAATTATTGCACTTAAACATATGTGCTGATGACCGTATCATGCAGCCTTATATAAAAATCCCTATTTTAATTGCTAGACCTGAAAGAACAAGCACTTTTCACCTATTGTGTCCTACCATTTCCTTGTAGATGGTAAGCTTGCAAGCAGAGACCTCACTCCTAATGTAACTGTTTAAACTGTGTTACCTGTATTGAATTTATTGTCTGTACATGTCCCTGCTTAATTGTAAAGTGCTGTGTAATATATTGGTGCTATATAAATAAAAATTATTATTATTATTATTATTATTATTATTATTATTAATAAACCTTTCATTGAGGGGCCATTTCTACAGTGTCGTTCAAAGGGTGTTAGAATAGAAACCTGCAAGCTGTGAAACATGGATGAGACAAAATGCCTATTTTTAATGTAATGAAATAATGAAAGTTTATGCACAGATAGTTGATATTTCACCTTATCATATGTGAGCAGATTCCATGTTACACGATTTGTTATTTCTGCAAAATGAAACAGATCAGTATGAGCCCATATACTTGTTAAAGAGGAAGTCAGGCTTTAATGGAGATTTGGATGAGATATGAAGGATGTAAAGTGGGAGTTTATGAATGACAATTTTAATTTTTTAGATGAAGACCCCCAAATGTTTCTGGTAAGGGTCATTGGGCCTAAGAGTTCATTTGAAGGGGGAATATACGAACCGTTCCATATCAGAGAGTTAGGATGTGCTGGTGCAAGCCAGAGTTTTCATTTCCATCCATTTTGCATAGGTGGGTTTAGATAACCATGCTAGGATTCTTTGGATATGAGTAGCCCAATAATAAAGTACAAAGTGAGGTATACCCAAACCACCCAAATTTTTACTCATCAGCATAATAATTGACTTTGAAATTCTGTGATGGTTTTTCTGCCCAGAGAACCGCAAAGTAGTGGTTTGGAGTGATGTTAACTCTGAGTGGAACAGGTATTGGTAAAGTTTCAAATAAATATAGCAGTTTTTTTAAGAATGATCATTTTTATTGATAAAATATGGGCAAACAGACGTAAAGATAGAGATATCCATCTTGTCAAAAGGGAGAGGATTTCTTTAAAAAGTGGTGGAAAGTTACTTTTATAAAGAATTGAAAATGATGATGTGAGGTTAATTCCTAAATACTTAAGAGTATCGTCCTTCGAATGATACTTGACATTGTTGCAGAGGAGATTCATTTGGAAATCTGGTATATTCACCTGATCATTTTTAATACTTGTATGTGTATAGTACAGGATTTGTTGGCAATTTGAGGTTTTTGCCCTTTTGTAGGCTTGATTGATGGATTTGTGATGATATCCATAGTCAGAAAAACTTTTTTTTTAAATGACAAGACTAATTCAAATTCATTGCTCGAAGAGAAAATCCTTCTCATGTGAAGAAACTGTCCCGTAGGAATCGATTTAAACACCGGTACAGGATGGGAGGATGTCTCATGCAGGAATGAGTTTGTTGCAGTTTGCTTTCTATAGACCTCACCTGTAAAAAGTTAGCAGAATTACATTTTACAATAACATCAAGATAATCTTTTTTTTTTATACTTAAGGCAAATATTCTGATCATTATTGATGAGCACCCCCATAAAGGATGAAACGTTCCATGATGAGCTCCAATTTGGGCATTCCTCGCAGCATGTGCCACACAAGTCCAGGACTTTCTTTGCTCCCATTTGCCAGAGGGAGTTTGTAGGGCTGCTTGTCTGATGTCACATTCTCCTGATGAATATACACAGAACGGCCTTGTACATATAAAAAACAAAAGAAACCATTGCTGATAAAGGTGGACAATGCCAAAATCAGCATAAGTGTACCAACTCCAAGAGCATAATTAAAGAAGGAGAAACAAGGAGCAGAATGGCAAACAACAATAGAAATTTTTAATTATTATTATTCAATGAATGAGCATCACATAATAAATAGTATATAATATAATCACAGCATGGATAAACTAGGGTGAATGATATCAGGACCACCCAGCACTCAATAGCTCAAGCTCCCATGACCATTGCATAAAAGTTGAGGCAATGGGATGGGAAAGAGCACGGCAAGGCAAACCAAAAGCAGATGAATACATAAAGACTAAGGAGAATAATAAAAAAGAGCCTCTTGAGAAAGCCAACATTTTTTAGGCGAAACGCGCATTGAGGCATAGTTTCCCAGGGATCCTTATCGTTCCAGCGCTCTCCATCAACTTTTGGCAAGGTATTCACTATTTATTGACTATGGGGGTTTGTTACCACGGCAGATTGGTGCCCATAACTGTATACTATTATTCCCCTTAGTCTATAATATACTATTTATTATGTGATGCTCATTCATTAAATAATAATAATTAAAAATTTCTATTGTTGTTTGCCATTCTGCTTCTTGTTTCTCCTTCTTTAATAATTCTCCTGATGAAGGCTAGCGCCAAAATGTGCGTTGGGGCTTGGTGCCATTCCAGCACGAGGAGATGGACATAGGTATTTGCAGAACTTGTACCCTTTTTCAGACGTAATCTTGAGTCTGACCGTTACTATACATATAAAATTGTTATTATACTGCTATCTAATTTTTCTGACTATCTATGTTTTGTTGTGGTACACTGTGCTCAAATATAGAGTTGTGCTCAAAAGTTTAAGTACACCAGCAGATGTTTTCTTTCTTGGCCCTGTTTCAGAGAATATGAATAGTGTTAGCACTTAAATTCTCGGGTGCTCAAAGCTCGGGCCGAGCTCACCGTGATACTCGGATGCTCGACCCGAGCAATGAGCCCAATGTTAGTCTATGGGAGACCCGAGCATTTTTGCGGCGGCACCCCCGGCAGTCTGTAGAAAGCCTAACAAGTGCCCAAAACGATAGTGACAGTGCTCAAATTACATGGGGACAGCATGGGGATCGCCCGAAGAAGCATTTCTAACTCCCAGGTCACTGCTGTCAACAACGTGGTCAGAGGTATTAAGCCACGGTTACGGGCTCACAATAAAACGTTCAAAAACGAAACTGAAACTGCTTTCCTGTGAAATATGTTAAGGAACATCCTTTCCGGGCTAAAGACTTATGTATAAGGTTAAATAAATAACCAAAAACAATTTTTTATGCATTTTTGCAATTTTGTATTGCTTTCAACCATGACAAATGCATTCACCGGGAAATGTCATTTTAACATTTTACAACCTTATCTGGCCATGTGCTGTGTGACACATGCATACAGTGCTGAAAAGACATGGGAACAGCATGGGGAAGACCCCTGGAAGAATCTCTGACACCCAGATCACTGTCTAAAAGTGTGCCCATCAGAAGTGATCCTTGCCGCTTCAGAAGATGTAGACTTGCAACTATACCCGTGCAAGTCCTTGTCCCAGGGCAGTGTTCAATTGTACCTCCCCCATTCCTTGCAATGCAAGCGCAAGTATGCAGCCTGCCACCCACCCCCAGGCTGCAATACCATACTGACTGCCCGCTTGCACTTGAAATTGGGCCTTTTAGGCATGTGGAGGCGGAATCTGGCCACCACGTAATGGTTGCGTCGGCGGCCTGGTATATATACTCAGTCCCCAGCCGCCCGGCGGCTGGGTGTCCACGCTTGGTCCTCAGCCGCCTGGGGGCCGCCGGGTGTCCATACTTGGTCCCCAGCTGCCCCGCGGCCGGGTGCCCACACACAATCCCCAGCCGCCTGTGGGCGGCCGGGAGTCCATAAACAGTCCCCAGCCGCCCCTATTTGAAGGACAGCCTAACCACAAACACATGGACAAGTGAATGAAGCCAGGGATGACGCCTTCACACAGGGTTAATATTGTGGAAGCCAGGACACAGTTGGACACTGGGATGCAACACGTCCTCCAGACATAGAGGATTGCGGGTCCTGGGTCAATCAGGATTCAACGCAAACTTCAGAAGGTAGACAACAGCAGTGGTCAGCCTCCTACACAATGAGTAAATTATTCATGATCATGAGGCCATCCATCTCCTTAGCTTTCTGCTCCTCGGAATGCAAGCGCATGTATGTAGTAGCGGCTAGGCCTGAGGTGGTCAGCGTTCTGGCGCATATCCTACCTCCTCCGAGGATTGCTGGATGTTTTCCTGCTACTATCCCAGTTCTATGACTCCCGTAAAACAAAGCTTCAGGTGATGAATGATGGATGAGGTGTTGGCAAAGGAGAAAGACCTGGAGGAACAGGGAACATTCACATCAATATCAGGCCTGTCAACCACACATGTCTTGTAGGATATGTTTCTGTACTAAAAGGAGCAGTTCGGCTACACATTTATAGGGCATACAGTGAATGCAATGCCTACCAAAAATTTCGAGGCACTCCAATGCCCCTTGGAAGTGACATGGAGGTCAGAGGGCCTTAACTAAACCGTTTTCTCCTTTTATAGCAACTGGGTCTCCTGTATACTGTTGGCCTAAGCAGTGAATGGAAGGCTTTCCAAAAATTATGAGGAACTGCAATGCCCCTTGAAGCAGACGTGGATTACAATGTACAAAAAACCTTCTACCCATTATTGGGGAGTGGGTCTTCTTTAGTGTTAGCCTATGCATTGAAAAGCAAAAGCTGACTAAAATTAGGAGGAAATACAATGCCCATTGGAAGAGTCGTGGAGGTTACAGTTAATTAAAAACAACATTTCAATACCCCTTGGAAGAGCTGTGGAGTTCAGAGTGAGTTAACAAGATGGTTTTAATGCCCCTTGGAAGAGACGTGGAGGTCAGAGTGATTTAACAAGATGGTTTTAATGCCCCTTGGAAGAGACGTGGAGGTCACAGTGTCAAGCATGGATACCCAATAATTAAAAGGCACAGAGGAATCACGGAGGATGCAGTTACGGTCGGCAAGGTACTCCCTCACCATCTTTTGATCTTTCCACTCCTTGTTAGAGTAACCCGCACCTCAGAGCCTGTAAGCTGGGTGGGTCTCAGAAAACTGTCCCAGAACGTTGACAGTGTTCCCCTGCCTCTGCTGGATTGGAGTTGTGTCTCTGTCACCTGTATGCCTTGGTTGGTCAACGAACTGTGACCTCTGCCGCTAGCGTGTTCAGATGGGAATTTTTTTAACAGTTCTGCAGCAAGGGCCTTCTGGTACTGCCCCATTTTTGTAGACCTCTCTACCTCAGGAATAAGAGAGTGAAAGTTCCCCTTGTAGCAGGGGTCTAAAAGTGTCACCAACAGGTAATGACTGTCACCCAACATTTTGACAACGCGAGGGTCACGGTTAAGGCAGCGTAACATAAAGTCAGCCATGCGTGCCTGACTGGTAACGGGCAAGATTTCCGTGTCCTCACCAAGATGACGACTGACCATGCCATCCTCCTCCTCCTCCTCCCCCCCCCCCGTCCTCAGGCCACCCACGCTGAACCGAAGGTATGACAGTTGTACAGGTACTACCGTCTACAGCGCATGATACCAGCTACTGTTCTTCCTCCTCCTCCTCCTCTCCCTCATTGTCCCCCAATGCATGTTGGGATGAGATGAGGCTGGGCTGTGTGTAATTACCCGCTATGGCTTCTTGATCCATCTCATCATACTCTGGCTGCAATGCCTCCTCTTTAATTCTCTGCAGAAAGCGTTGCAAAAGACAGACAAGTGGGATGCTGATGCTAATGACGGCGTCATCGCCACTCACCATCTTGGTGGCCTCCTCAAAGTTTGTCAGGATGGTACATTTGTCAGACATCCAGGTCCACTCCTGAGGTCTTGTATGTGGACCTGAATATCGACGGCCTTGTTGCAGCTGGTACTCCACAACTACTCTCTTCTGCTCACAAATCCTTTGCAACATGTGGAGGGTAGAGTTCCAACGTGTGGGGACATCACACACCAGTCGGTGTGCCGGAAGCTGCAAATGCTGCTGCAACACAGCAAGGGTGGTGGAAGCTGTAGCCGACTTGCAAAAATTAGCTGACAGGCGGCGTACTTTGACGAGCAGATCTGGCAACTCGGGGTACGATATAAGAAACCGCTGAACCACGAGGTTAAGCACATGAGCCAGGCATGGTACGTGTGTGATCTCGCCTCACCTCAGAGCCGCCATCAGGTTAAGGCCATTGTCACACACAACCATGCCTGGATGTAGGTTCAGCGGTGTCAGCCACAGATCTGCCTGCTCTTTCACAGCTGTCCACAACTCACAAGCAGTGTGAGATTTATTACCTAAGCTTATGAGTTTCAGCACAGCCTGTTGCCGCTTGGCGGAGGCAATACTGCAGTGCTTCCAGCTTGTAACTGATGTGGTGATATCTGAGATGGAGGCTGAACATGAGGAGGAGGAGAAGGATGATGTGCAGGAGCTGTACACTGTTGAGGCAACTCTGACTGACATAGGGCCTGCAATCATCGGTGTGGGGAGGATGTGATCGGTCCCAAGGTCTGACTGTGTCCCGGCTTGCACTATGTTTACTCAGTGTGCCATCAGGGAGATGTACCGTCCCTGGCCACAAGCACTTGTAGACGTGTCCGTTGTCAGGCGGGCTCTCCCTGTAACTGCATTGTTGAGGGCACGGCAGATGTTTTGGGACACGTGCTTGTGTAGTGCGGGGATGGCACACAGGGCAAAATAGTGTTGGCTGGGGACCGAGTACCGAGGGATGGCCACCGCCATAAGGTTGCTGATGGATTCCATCTCCATCAGCCTAAAAGGCTGCATTTCCAACGCAAGCAGTCATGAAATGTGTGAATTTGGGACTGTGGCCTGTGGGGCGTTGGCAGCAAATTTGCGCTTTCGTTCAAAGCTCTGGGATATGGACAATTGAATGCTGTGGTGGGACGTGGACATGGCCGTTGATGCTGATTCTTGAGAAACTGCCATAACAAGTGAAGACTGAGAGGAGGGGGCATCTTTGCAAGCAGTATGGACAGTGGATCGCCTTGCACGCACAACAGGGGGTTCTCTTACGCGCACAACAGCGGAAGAAGCAGTGGTAACACTCGCTGACACTGGTCGTGGACCCTGGGGTACGCCCCACAAAGTCGGGTGCTTTGCTGCCATGTGCCTGATCATGCTGGTGGTGGTCAGGCTGGTAGTTTTGTCACCCCTGCTGATGCTGGCATGCCAGAAGGTACAAATGGCCTTTTTGGCGTTATCAGCAGAGTCTTTAAAATAATTCCAGACTCTGGAAGACCTACCAGTTGTTCTGGCAACGTCGCTCGTGTTGGTGTTACGGGGAATGGTTGCCCGCCTTCTGTCTGTGGCCACCACACTGCTTCTTCCTGCCTGTTGGGGTACTCTGCCTCCCTCCCCCTGTGTGCTGCTGGCCTTACTCTGTGTGTCCTCGTGCCACGTTGGGTCAGTTA
Source organism: Phyllobates terribilis (assembly GCF_046119375.1). Lineage (NCBI taxonomy): Eukaryota > Metazoa > Chordata > Amphibia > Anura > Dendrobatidae > Phyllobates > Phyllobates terribilis. The sequence continues at coordinate 119,654,127 of NW_027362772.1, forward strand.
CTAGATCATCCACCAGCTCCTATTCTTCCACTTCTGCACCACGGTCCTCCTCCTCACTTCGTGGAAATTGTGTCTCGTCATCGTCCACCTCTTGTGACAAATTGCCAGCATCGCCTTCCTGTGGCCGTGGCTGTTCAAATATTTTGCCATTGCTACATGGGATCTCCTCTTCCACCACTACAAAGGGAGCAGACGAGGGGCACGAATATGGAAATGGACCAGTGAACAGCTCTTCAGAGTGTCCAACTGTGGGATCAGTTGCTCTATGATGACACTCGGCATGGTGGGAGGAAGGAGCATCAAGGTGAGATGGAGTATGCAGTCGAGACTCACGGCTACTAACACTTGACCATGTGGAGGACAGACCGGAGGTGGAGGTGCCCAGGTGACTGTAAGTATTATCTGCTATCCAATTAATAACCTGTTCTCACTGATCAGTTCACAATAGTAGTGCTGTTTTGTGCTTCCCTAGTAATTCGGTCAAGAACTGGGAGCGAGAAGATGTGGCTGTTGGTTGTGGCTCATTTTCATCTTGGCCACGGCCCCATCCTCTGCACGCACCATCACCAGAACGTCCAGTTCCACGTCCCTTGCCACGCGCCTTGCCCATTGTAAATGAAGTAAAATAGTTTACACTCACACTATCAAAGGGAAAAGGGTAATAAAAAGGAGATTTGAACCGTGGAAGAGGAAAACCACAGTTCTAGTTATTTGGCCTACACCAGACTCTTTTAAACAGATATATTTGTGTCTGAACAGTCAGCGACACACTCAAACTGTTTTTTTTTTTATGGAAGAAAGGCAGGCAGGTTGATAGCACCCAGATTTGAACAGTGGAAGAGGAAAAACTCTGTTCTAGTTCTCTGGCCTACACCAGACTCTTTTAAACAGATATATTGGTGTCTGAACAGTCAGCGAGACACTGAAAATGTTTTTTTTATGCAAAAAAGACAAAAAAGTGGATAATACAGAGATTTGAACCATGGAACTGCAAAACCACAGTTATAATTTCTTGGTGTATACCAGACTTGTTAAAATAGATATATTTGTGTCTGAACAGTTAGCGACACACTCAAACTGTTTTTTTTTATGGAAAAAAAGCAAGCAGGTTGATAACACCCAGATTTGAACCTTGGAAGAGGAAAAACACAGTTCTATTTCTCTGGCCTACACCAGACTCTTTTAAACAGATACAGTTATATGAAAAAGTTTGGGCACCCCTATTAATCTTAAGCTTAATGTTTTATAAAAATTGGTGTTTTTGCAACAGCTATTTCAGTTTGATATATGTAATAACTGTTGGACACAGTGATGTTTCTGCCTTGAAATGAGGTTTATTGTACTAATAGAAAATGTGCAATCTGCATTCAAACAAAATTTGACAGGTGCATAAGTATGGGCACCCTTATCATTTTCTTGTTTTAAATACTCCTACCTACTTTTTACTGACTTACTAAAGCACTTTTTTTGGGTTTTGTAACCTCATTGAGCTTTGAACTTCATAGCCAGGTGTATGCAATCATGAGAAAAGCTACTTAAAGTGGCCACTTGCAAGTTTTTCTCCTGTTTGAATCTCCTCTGAAGAGTGGCATCATGGGCTCCTCAAAACGACTGTCAAATGATCTGAAAACAAAGATTATTCAACATAGTTGTTCAGGGGAAGGATACAAAAAGCTGTCTCAGATTTAACCTGTCAGTTTCCACTGTGAGGAACATAGTAAGGAAATGGAAGAACACAGGGACAGTTCTTGTTAAGGCCAGAAGTGGCAGGCCAAGAAAAACATCAGAAAGGCAGAGAAGAAGAATGGTGAGATCAGTCAAGGACAATCCTCAGACCACCTCCAGAGAGCTGCAGCATCAACTTGCTGCAGATGGTGTCACTGTGCATCGGTCAACTATACAACGCACTTTGCACAAGGAGAAGCTGTATGGGAGAGTGATGCGAAAGAAGCCGTTTCTGCAAGCATGCCACAAACAGAGTCGGCTGAGGTATGCAAAAGCACATTTGGAGAAGCCAATTTCTTTTTGGAAGAAGGTCCTGTGGACTGATGAAACCAAGATTGAGTTGTTTGGTCATACAAAAAGGCGTTATGCATGGCGGCAAAAAAATACAGCATTCCAAGAAAAACACTTGCTACCCACAGTAAAATTTTGTGGAGGTTCCATCATGCTTTGGGGCTGTGTGGCCAATGCCGGCACCGGGAATCTTGTTAAAGTTGAGGGACGCATGGATTCCACTCAGTATCAGCAGATTCTTGACAATAATGTTCAAGAATCAGTGATAAAGTTGAAGTTACGCAGGGGATGGATCTTTCAGCAAGACAATGATCCAAAACACCGCTCCAAATCTACTCAGGCATTCATGCAGAGGAGCAATTACAATGTTCTGGAATGGCCATCCCAGTCCCCAGACATGAATATCATTGAACATCTTGGGGGATCATTTGAAGAGGGCTGTCCATGCTCGGCGACCATCAAACTTAACTGAACTGGAATTGTTTTGTAAAGAGGAATGGTCAAAAATACCTTCATCCAGGATCCAGGAACTCATTAAAAGCTACAGGAAGCGACGAGAGGCTGTTATTTTTGCAAAAGGAGGATCTACTAAATATTAATGTCACTTTTCTGGTGAGGTGCCCATACTTATGCACCTGTTAAATTTTGTTTGAATGCAGATTGCACATTTTCTGTTAGTACAATAAACCTCATTTCAAGGCAGAAACATTACTGTGTCCAACAGTTATTACATATATCAAACTGAAATAGCTGTTGCAAAAACACCAATTTTTATAAAACATTAAGCTTAAGATTAATAGGGGTGCCCAAACTTTTTCATATAACTGTATATTGGTGTCTGAACAGTCAGCGAGACACTGAAAAATTTTTTTTTTGGAGGGGGGGAAATACCAAAAGGTAAATAAGATGGGTATTTGAACAGTCTGACTGAGGAAAAATAAATAAATACAGGATTTAGATGAAAAAAAAAAAGGATTTTTCCTGGCCCCTGAGACCTGGGGATAAGTCTAGCAATTTGACCAGCAAGAGCACACAGGACTGTAATGCAGTGTTTGTTGGTATAACCACTGCATCTCCTACACAGCCTGCCTGCCTGCCTGATATCTGGGATGGATATTAGTCCTGAGAAGGACTGTTTGTTTGATTTGGCAGGCTTTAGAGACCCTACACTAACTATTTTGCAGTATAAATCTCTCCCTAGCTCTGCAGCATTGACCCTACACTGTCTGATCTAGAGCGAATGTGTCCAAGATGGCAGTGCCCGGTTTTAAATACTCGAGGTGACGCTGTGCAGCCAGCCAATCACTGTAATGCCCACAAACAACATGGCTGCGGCATTACAGTGACTGGCTGGCAATCCCTGCATGTTCATTGGCTCTGTAAGAGCGCCAAACGTTCAGGGCGGAGACCCGAGCTCCCACCCGAGTAACCTGGAAATGCTCGGTGTTCACCGAACATTCCGAGTAGTGAGATGCTCGGGCGAGTACCGAGCAGTGTCGAGCATGCTCGCTCAACACTAGATACGAATGATAACAAAAAACCTTTTTCTCCATTCATGATTATTGGTTGGGTGAAGTCATTTATTGTTAAACTACTATGTTTTCTCTTTTTAAATCTTAATGACAACCAAAAACATCCAAATGACCCAGATCAAAAGTTCACATACCCAGTTCTTAATACTGTGTATTGCCCCCTCTAACATCAATGACAGCTCGAAGTCTTTTGTGGTAGTTGTGGATGAGGTTCTTTATTCTCAGATGGTAAAGCTGCCCATTCTTCTTGGTAAAAAGTCTCCAGTTCCTGTAAATTCCTGGGTGTCTAGCATGAACTGAGCACTTGAGATCTTCCCAGAGTGGCTCAATGATATTGAGGTCAGGAGACTCAGATGGCCACTCCAGAACCTTCACTTTGTTCTGCTGTAGCCAATGACAGGCCAACTTGGCCTTGTGTTTTGGATCGTTGTCATGTTGGAGCATCCAAGTACGTCCCTTGCGCAGCTTCTGGGCTGATGAGTGCAAATTTGCATCCAGTATTTGCTGATAATGTGCTGCATTCATCTTTCCTCCAACTTTTACCAAGTTTCCTGTGCCTTTGTAGCTCACACATCCCCAAAACATCAGCAATCCACCTCCGTGCTTTACTGTAGGAATTGTGTTCCTTTCTTCATAGGCATTGTTGACTGTTCTCCAAATGTAACATTTATGGTTGTGGCCAAAAAGTTCAATTTTGGTCTCATCACTCAAATTTACCTTGTTCCAGAAGTTTTTAGGCTTGTCTCTGTGCTTTTAGCGTATTGTAGGCGAGACACTTTGTGGCATTTGCGCAGTAATGTCTTTTTTCTGGCGACTCCACCATGCAGCCCATTTTTCTTCACGTGCCTCCTTATTGTGCATCTTGAAACAGCCACACCGCTAGTTTTCAGAGAGTCCTGAATTTCAGCTGATGTTATTTGTGGGCTTTTCTTTGCATCCCGAACTATTTTCCTGGCAGTTGTGACCGAAATTTTTGTTGGTCTACCTGACTGTGGTTTGTTTTTACCGAGCCCCTGATTTTCCATTTGTTAATCACAGTTTGAACACTGCTGACTGGCATTATCAATTCCTTGGATAGTTTTTTTTATCCCTTTCCTGTATTATACTGTTCTACTACATTTTCCCTTAGATCCGATGACAATTCTTTTGCTTTCCCCATGACTCACAATCCAGAAACGTCAGTGGCTGTATACCAGATACTCACTCAGCTTTTATGCACACACACAGATTACAAGCAAATAGGTCACAGGTGAGGATGATTTAAAAAGAGAGAACACAGTAGTTTGACAATAAATGGCTTCACCCAACTAATAACCATGAGTGGAGAAAAAGTTTTTTGGTTATCATTCCTATTCTCTGAAACAAGGCCAAGAAAGGAAAAATTCTGCTGGGGTATGTAAACTTTTGAGCACAACTGTATTTAAAGAGAGCCACTAATTATATCTCCTATATAGTTGTCTAATTGATAATATGGTGATTTGATATGTATATTTTTATATACCCTGTGTATGTCATCTCCTCTTGCTATGATATGTCGCCTTTTGTACACTTAATTGAGCATTTTTTTTATACTATTTTCTATTATGATATACTTGACATTTATCCAACCCATGACTCTATACCACATATGTCAAATTCTGGCCCGTGGGTCAAATCTGTCCCGCAGGATGAATATACTTGGCCCGCAACGCCGGACATGTCCCTCAAGTATAGTTGTCCCGCGATGCTGGGTGGGCCACCATCCTGGCATCACGCTTTCAACTTTATCGGCATCAAAGATGCCGATAAAGTTTAAAGCAATAATGGAAGAAGTAGCGTCAGCCGATGCTCCCTCTCCCATCATTCCTCGTCTGCATCTAACGTCATTACAAAGTGCCCATTGTACCGTGATATGCAGAGAATCTGAAGATGCCATGAAGATGCTGAAGCAGCCTTGGAACGGGCAGAGATGAGTATTTATTTTTTTGCAATTTGAGGCCTATTATACTATATAGAGCACTTAGTGGGTCTATTACACTGAATGGAGCACTATATGGGGCCCATTATACTGTATGAAGCTCTATGTGGCACCATTATACTGTATGGACCACTATGTCGAGCGCATAATACTGTATGGAGCCCTATGTGGGGCCATTATATTGTATGGAGCACTATGTAGGGCGATTAAACTGTATGGAAAACTATGTGGGGCCATTATATTGTATAGAAAGCAATGTAGGGCCCCGTTATAATGTGAGAGGACTATGTGGGGCTGATTATACATTATGGAGCACTGTTTGTGGCCAATGGCCATTATACTGTATAGAGGGTTGTGTGGGGATTAAAAATAGATAATTTGCTCATATCACCTGATACTCACAGGAATCCCAGGCTCAAGGATTAGTGTCCAGCATACACTTGCAAGGATATACAGTTATATGAAAAAGTTTGGGCACCCCTATTAATCTTAAGCTTAATGTTTTATAAAAATTGGTGTTTTTGCAACAGCTATTTCAGTTTGATATATGTAATAACTGTTGGACACAGTAATGTTTCTGCCTTGAAATGAGGTTTATTGTACTAACAGAAAATGTGCAATCTGCATTCAAACAAAATTTGACAGGTGCATAAGTATGGGCACCTCACCAGAAAAGTGACATTAATATTTAGTAGATCCTCCTTTTGCAAAAATAACAGCCTCTCGTCGCTTCCTGTAGCTTTTAATGAGTTCCTGGATCCTGGATGAAGGTATTTTTGACCATTCCTCTTTACAAAACAATTCCAGTTCAGTTAAGTTTGATGGTCGCCGAGCATGGACAGCCCTCTTCAAATGATCCCCCAAGATGTTCAATGATATTCATGTCTGGGGACTGGGATGGCCATTCCAGAACATTGTAATTGCTCCTCTGCATGAATGCCTGAGTAGATTTGGAGCGGTGTTTTGGATCATTGTCTTGCTGAAAGATCCATCCCCTGCGTAACTTCAACTTTATCACTGATTCTTGAACATTATTGTCAAGAATCTGCTGATACTGAGTGGAATCCATGCGTCCCTCAACTTTAACAAGATTCCCGGTGCCGGCATTGGCCACACAGCCCCAAAGCATGATGGAACCTCCACAAAATTTTACTGTGGGTAGCAAGTGTTTTTCTTGGAATGCTGTATTTTTTTGCCGCCATGCATAACGCCTTTTTGTATGACCAAACAACTCAATCTTGGTTTCATCAGTCCACAGGACCTTCTTCCAAAAAGAAATTGGCTTCTCCAAATGTGATTTTGCATACCTCAGCCGACTCTGTTTGTGGCATGCTTGCAGAAACGGCTTCTTTCGCATCACTCTCCCATACAGCTTCTCCTTGTGCAAAGTGCGTTGTATAGTTGACCGATGCACAGTGACACCATCTGCAGCAAGTTGATGCTGCAGCTCTCTGGAGGTGGTCTGAGGATTGTCCTTGACTGATCTCACCATTCTTCTTCTCTGCCTTTCTGATGTTTTTCTTGACCTGCCACTTCTGGCCTTAACAAGAACTGTCCCTGTGTTCTTCCATTTCCTTACTATGTTCCTCACAGTGGAAACTGACAGGTTAAATCTGAGACAGCTTTTTGTATCCTTCCCCTGAACAACTATGTTGAATAATCTTTGTTTTCAGATCATTTGACAGTCGTTTTGAGGAGCCCATGATGCCACTCTTCAGAGGAGATTCAAACAGGAGAAAAACTTGCAAGTGGCCACTTTAAGTAGCTTTTCTCATGATTGCATACACCTGGCTATGAAGTTCAAAGCTCAATGAGGTTACAAAACCCAAAAAAAGTGCTTTAGTAAGTCAGTAAAAAGTAGGTAGGAGTATTTAAAACAAGAAAATGATAAGGGTGCCCATACTTATGCACCTGTCAAATTTTGTTTGAATGCAGATTGCACATTTTCTATTAGTACAATAAACCTCATTTCAAGGCAGAAACATCACTGTGTCCAACAGTTATTACATATATCAAACTGAAATAGCTGTTGCAAAAACACCAATTTTTATAAAACATTAAGCTTAAGATTAATAGGGGTGCCCAAACTTTTTCATACAACTGTATAAAGAAGGTACAATCCGGTGCCACATGTGATAAATCCTTTTATTCCAAAATGAAAAATAACAACATGTTCCTAGGAGGGGAACAACTTGACGCGTTTCAAGGACACAGCCCCTTATTCGTCAGTATACAAATGAATTAAAAAACAACACATTTCTGATAAAAACTGTGACCACCCCTAAATATGTGTGATAGATTAGTATACAAATTAGGATATTAACTTCTACTTAAACAAGATTTGCATGCAACGAATTCTCATAGAATATTCAGATATAAACTTAGGAGAGAAAATTTTTTTTTTTTTTTATATGTAATAGATTTGCCATATAAATGCACAGAAACAGAAAATGCATATAATTTTGTAAGTGCAAGCATATATGTATAATTCAATGAAAAAACATTAGATCTGATCTATAATTCATACCTTGCGGTATCCATGCATTTAATTTCAATATCCATAATTTTTCTTTGTTATGGAGCATTTTTTCCCAATTACCGCCACGATGGGGACGTGGTACTCTCTCTATGCCTCTAATATTTAATGTACTTATATTGCCCGCATGTAACGCCCTGAAATGTTTGGAGAGACCTGATAACCTGATGGATTCTGAGGCAGGATTTGCTCCTGTAATATGTTCTGATATTCTTGCTTTAAGGACTCTGATAGTACAGCCTATATAATATTTTGAACAGCTGACACAAGTTGCCATATAGACAACATGGGAGGGGTTACAATTTATATAAGACTCTATGTCATATTTTCTACCCGTGTGTAGATCAAAGAAACTTGAACCCATAGCAACATATTTGCACACACAGCATCTATTTTCACCAGATTTACAGTTAGGTCCATATATATTTGGACAGAGGCAACATTTTTCTAATTTTGGTTCTAGACGTTACCACAATGAATTTTAAACAACACGATTCAGATGCAGTTGAAGTTCAGACTATCAGCTTTCATTTGAGGGTATCTACATTAAAATTGGATGAAGGGTTTAGGAGTTTCAGCTCCTTAACATGTGCCACCCTGTTTTTAAAGGGACCAAAAGTAATTGGACAATTGACTCCAAGGCTATTTCATGGACAGGTGTGGGCAATCCCTTCGTTATGTCATTCTCAATTAAGCAGATAAAAGGCCTGGAGTTGATTTGAGGTGTGGTGTTTGCATTTGGAAGGTTTTGCTGTGAAGTAAACATGCGGTCAAAGGAGCTCTCCATGCAGGTGAAACAAGCCATCCTTAAGCTGCAAAAACAGAAAAAAAAACATCCGAGAAATTGCTACAATATTAGGAGTGGCAAAATCTACAGTTTGGTACATCCTGAGAAAGAAAGAAAGCACTGGTGAACTCATCAATGCAAAAAGACCTGGGCGCCCACGGAAGACAACAGTGGTGGATGATCGCAGAATAATCTCCATGGTGAAGAGAAACCCCTTCACAACAGCCAACCAAGTGAACAACACTCTCCAGGAGGTAGGCGTATCAATATCCAAATCTACCATAAAGAGAAAACTGCATGAAAGTAAATACAGAGGGTTCACTGCACGGTGCAAGCCACTCATAAGCATCAAGAATGAAAAGGCTAGACTGGACTTTGCTAAAAAACATCTAAAAAAGCCTGCACAGTTCTGGAAGAACATTCTTTGGACAGATGAAACCAAGATCAACCTCTACCAGAATGATGGAAAGTGAAAAGTATGGCAAAGGTGTGGTACAGCTCCAAAGCATACCACATCATCTGTAAAACACGGCGGAGGCAGTGTGGTGGCTTGGGCATGCATGGTTGCCAGTGGCATTGGGTCACTAGTGTTTATTGATGTTGTGACACAGGATAGAAGCAGCCAAATGAATTCTGATGTATTCAGAGCCATACTGTGTGCTCAGATCCAGCCAAATGCAGCCAAACTGATTGGTCGTCATTTCATACTACAGATGGACAATGACCCAAAACATAAAGCCAAAGCAACCCAGGAGTTTATTAAAGCAAAGAAGTGGAATATTCTTGAATGGCCAAGTCAGTCACCTGATCTCAACCCAATTGAGCATGCATTTCACTTGTTAAAGACTAAACTTCAGACAGAAATGCTCACAAACAAACAGCAACTAAAAACCACCACAGTGAAGGCCTGGCAGAGCACCAAAAAGGAGGAAACGCAGCGCCTGGTGATGTACAGGAGATCAAGACTTCAGGCAGTCATTACCAACAAAGGGTTTTCAACCAAGTACTAGAAATGAACATTTTATTTACAATTATTTAATCTGTCCAATTACTTTTGGTCCCTTTAAAAACAGGGTGGCACATGTTAAGGAGCTGAAACTCCTAAACCCTTGATCCAATTTTAATGTGGATTCCCTCAAATGAAAGCTGAAAGTCTGAACTTCAACTGCATCTGAATTGTTTTCTTTAAAATTCATTGTGGTAAAGTCTAGAACCAAAATTAGAAAAATGTTGTCTCTGTCCAAATATATATGGACCTAACTGTATACATACCGACATATTTCAGCCAGGTGGGACTTTGTACTTTATTATCCAAAAATACGCTGGGTGACAACATATTGCGTAGATCCTGACCTTTCCTTGAAACCACCCTACAACCTGCTTCCAATATATTAGACAATTTGTCATCCTGATATAATATGTGTAAATTCTTAAGAAAAATTTCTTTAATGTTGTAAAAATGATCACTATATGGCCTAGAAAGTTAATGACTAGTGTTGAGTGAGTATGTTCTATTAACCTTTTCGCCGAGTATGCTCGCGCCGAGCTCCGAGTATTTACAGCTGCTCGGTGATATGGTTGAATCGCTCCCGTGTGCATGATTTGAAACTGTTTGACAGTTTTATTACATGAGAGGAATGTCTATTTCTTACACATTCCTCACATGTAATAAAACTGTCAAACAGTTGCAAATCATGCACACGAGAGCAATTCAAACATATCACCGAGCAGCTATAAATACTCGGAGCTCGGCCCGAGCGTACTCGGACAGAACATACTCGCTCAACACTATTAATGACAATTTCGCCTTATTGGAACTATGTTTTTCTGATTGTGTCAACAAACTTTCTCTATTTTTAGATGTAGCTATAGATACAGCCCTATCGATCATCCATTTTTCATATCCCCTAGATTTTAGTCTCGCTGACATGGTTTTAGTTTCCTCCTCAAAACACTCTTGTTCACTACAATTGGGTCTCGCTCTAATGAACTCACCCAACTGTCCAACTGTAATGAACTTGTGTGGGGATTACAGTTGGAGAATCATTCTGTGATGGAGTCACCATAGTTTGTCGGGTGTATTGAGTAGGGAGGTACAGTAGGGTCATCTTAACGTGCATGTGGAGGGTACTGTGGAGGAAATCACTGTGGGGGTATCATACTGTGTTTGGGGGCACTTTTGCTTGCATCATTCTTTATTATCTGTATTATTGAAGTCTTTTTTTATCCTTTGTTATTAAATATTTTAATTAGGCCAGTGGGCCATTTGCTTTTTACTGCTGTTTCATAACATATTATATCATTCCAATGTTGTACTTTGTTTGTGGGATATCCCTTTTAAGTTTATTTCCATATGAAAAAAGTTCATAGTTATATTTGATGATAAGTAGTGTTGAGGGCGCATGCTCGACTCTGCTCGGTACTCGCCCGAGCATCACGCTACTCAGGATGTTCGGCGAGCACAGAGCATTTCCGGGTTACTCGGGCAGGAGCTCGGGTCTCCGCCCTGCATGTTTGGCGCTCTTTACAGAGCCAATGAACATGCAAGGATTGCCAGCCAGTCACTGTAATGCCGCAGCCATGTTGTTTGTGGGCATTACATTGATTGACTGGCCACACAGCGTCACCTCGAGTATTTAAAACTGGGCGCCGCCATCTTGGACACAGTCGCTTCGGATCAGACAGTATAGGGACAGCGCTGCTGATTTAGGGAGAGAGATATCCTGCAAAATAGTTAGTGTAGCATCTGTAAAGGCTGATAGATCAAACAAACAGGCCTTCTCAGGACTAATATCCATCCCAGATATCAGGCAGGCAGGCAGGCAGGCAGGCTGTATAGGAGATGCAGTGGTATACCAGCAAACGCTGCATTACAGTCCCGTGTGCTCCTGTTGCTGAAATTGCTGGACTTGGATCCAGGTCTCGGGGGCCAGGAAAAATCCTTTCTTTTTCATCTAAATCCACTTTTTTTTTTCCTCCTTCACACTGTACAAATACCTGTCTTATTAACCTTTTGGTGTCCACCCCCCCCAAAAAAAAAAAAAAAAGTGTGTCTCAGATTTTTCAGACAAAAATATATCTGTTGAAAATAGTCTGGTGTAGGCTAGAGAAACAGAATAGTGGGTTTGCAGTTCCAAGGTTCAAACCTCTGTATTATCCACTTTTGGGCCATTTGTATCTAAAAAAAAACAGTTTGAGTGTGTCTCTCATTGTTCAGCCGCAAATATATATACTTAAAAAAGTCTGGTATACGCCAGTAAATTATAACTGTGATATTGCTGTTCCACGGTAAAAAATATCTATTATCCTGCTTTTGGCATTTTTTGCCGTAAAAAAAAAAATTATAGTGTCTCCCTGGTTTTTCAGACACAAATTTATCTGTTGTAAATAGTCTCGTGTAGGCCAGAGAAACAGAAGTGTGGTTTTGCAGTTCCACGGTTCAAACCTCTGTATTATCCACTTTTGGGCCATTTGTAACTAAAAAAAACCAGTTTGAGTGTGTCGCTCACTGTTCAGCCGCAAATATATATATTTTAAAAATTCTGGTATACACCAGTAATTTTTTGCTGTAAAAAAAAAAATAATAGTGTCTCCCTGAATTTTCAGACACAAATATATCTGTTGAAAATAGTCTGGTGTAGGCCAGATAACTAGAACTGTGGTTTTGCAGTTCCACGGGTCAAATCTCTGTATTATCCTGCTTTTTTGCATTTTTTGCCATAAAGAAAAACAGTAGTGTCTCCTGATTGTTCAGACACAAATATATCTGTTGAAAATAGTCTGGTGTAGGCCCGAAAATACAAGTGTGGTTTTGCAGTTCCATGGGTCAAATCTCTGTATTATCCTGCTTTTTTTGCATTTTTTGCAGTAAAGAAAAACAGTAGTGTCTCCTGATTGTTCAGACACAAATATATCTGTTGAAAATAGTCTGGTGTAGGCCAGAGAAATACAAGTGTGGTTTTGAAGTTCCACGGGTCAAACCTCTGTATTATCCACTTTTGTGCCGTTTGTATCTAAAAAAAAAACAGTTTGAGTGTGTCACTCACTGTTCAGCCGCAAATATATATATTTAAAAAAGTCTGGTATGCACACCAGTAAATTATAACTGTGGTTTTGCCGTTCCACGGTAAAAAATCTCTATTATCCAGCTTTTGTTATTTTTTCCATAAAGAAAAACAGTAATAGTTTCTCCCTGATTGGTCAGATTGTTTAAAAGAGTCGGGTGTAGGCCAGAGAAATAGAACAGTGGTTTTCCTCTTCCACGGCTCTAATCTACTTTTTATTACCCTGTTTCCATTGATAGTGCGAGTGTAAGCTATTTTACTTCCTTTACAATGGGCAAGCAAAAAAAGCAGTTTGAGTGTGTCGCTCACTGTTCAGCCGCAAATATCTCTATTTAAAAAAGTGTGGTATACCCCAGTAAACAATAACTGTGGTTTTGCCATCCCACGGTAAAAAATCTCTATTATTCAGGTTTTGGTAGTTTTTTACGTAAAGAAAAACAGTAGTGTCTCCTGACTGTTGTGAGACAAAAATATATCTGTTGAAAATAGTCTTGTGTAGGCCCGACATCCCAGTGTGGTTTCGCAGTTCCACGGGTCAAATCGCTGTACTATCCAGTTTTGGGCCTTTGGTATCTAAAAAAAAAGCAGTTTGAGTGTGTCGATCACTGTTCAGCCGCAAATATCTCTATTTAAAAAAGTGTGGTATACCCCAGTAAACAATAACTGTGGTTTTCCTCTTCCACGGTTCTAATCTACTCTTTATTAGACTTTTTCCATTGATAGTGCAAGTGTAAGCTATTTTACTTAATTTACAATTAGTGTTGAGCCACCCCCGTAGTGTTCGAGTACGGTTCGGTTCGTCGAACACCCGTGTGTTCGCCGAACTGTTCGTCGAACTGTTCGTCGAACACCTTCGAACACCGTTAAAACCAATGGCAGGCAAACAAAAACACATAGAAACACATAGAAAACACCTTCAAAGGTGTCCAAAAGCTGACAAACTGCTCAGAAGACACAACTAACACATGGAAAAGTGACAAGTACATATAGTCATGCGAAAAGAAAAGAGGTGGAGGAGTAAAAGGAGGGGGAGACACAGATATAGGCATGTCATGCACTTCTAAAATCCAAAAAGTGAGAAGCCGACACGTTCAGTCCGCTCCTGCCCGTGCCACCTCCGTGTCGCCGGGTTTGTGCCAGAGCCGCGGTGAACCCTGACGGCCAGCCCCCCTCTCCCAATACTGGTGCCTGTCCGCTGGTGGGTCGAGCGAGCCCCCCTGTGGTGGAGGCAGCTCTAAGCTTTTTAATTTAAATTGTCTCTCTAATTTGAATAAATACACTTTAAATCCATTTACAAGGATCTATTGGAGGGCAAGTCTCATGCCAGCAGCCGCGTAATTCCAGCTCCAGTAGCGTCCACTAAAGCTGCTGCAGTTAAAAAGCTTTTATAAGGATCGAGCTCGGCTGTCCACCGCAAGGCATCCTACTGCCAGTCCGAGCCCCTATGCCTTGGGGTGCCTCCTGATGCTCTTCACTGAGTATCCCGTGGTCCCGAAGCATTTCCTTTGAAAAAATGAAGTGTCCAAACTACAGGTGGTGTAGCTTGCTTAACAGCCGGGATAATCCGCTGACTAGCAGACACTGCTACTAGGCACAAAGTATTTCCTGGGCTAGATGCAGTTAAAAATTTGTAATTAGATACTCTCGTTGGATGCTGAGAAAGCATTCCATAGAGTCTCCTGGCACGCCATATATGATTCTCTTAAAAAGCTTGGGGTAGGGGTCTAGGGGACCCTTTTATAGCCAAAATCACGGCCCTGTATCACAATACGTCACCTAGGCTGAAGATAAATGGAACTGTAGCACCCTGAGGGCTTGGTTGCAACAGAGGTATTGCACCTCACCCAGAGGTGTGATATCTCACTCTCAGGTAAGGATGTAGTGTGGATCAGGACCCGACACCTGCATGCATTACACCACATTGCCGTGGGGCAGGGCGACCAATATGCCCCTGAGATGGGCACGACAGTCCCTGTCCCTGGCTGGAGTGGGGGGAGGGAACACTGAGGAAGGGGAACCCTGTAGTGCAGGAGCAGGGAGGAAGCAGTTCCTGGGTGCATTGAGAAGGGAGTATAAAAGGTGGGCACCATCTTAGTTCAGTGCAGAGAAGTCTGAGCAGAAGTTGCAGGGAGCAGGGGCTCTGCATGAGCTCTGCTCCAGAGGCGGGCCTAGTAACAGAGGCCCAGGCCTGGAAGAGGGAGAAGGAAGGAAGAGGAACGGAGAAGGCTCCAGGAACGAGGAACGAAGGGATCTCAGGGGTGCGGACGGGCGAGTCGCCACCACACGCCCGAATCCACCTGCGTGGAGGGGTCAGGCCAAAGGGGGAGACCGGTCCCCGAAACTAGTGGAGGCAGGAAATGACCCTCAGCTAGAAACAGGAGGCTGTGACATTTTATGTGGCGCAGCCCCTCGCTACACGCGCTAGGAAGGCACCACATAGGGTCAGGGAAACTGGCGCCAAGTTTACCAAGAGGAGGCCCGAGGCAGCCGGACAGAAGGGTTGGTAAGAAAGGCCAGACAAAGGACACACAAAGGGGGTCCTGTGAAGCACTCCAAAGTTATCTGGGAGTTGTCTGAGCCCCTCACCTGGTGAGCACAGTATGACGTGGGCAGCCGTTACCTGCAGACGTGGTCTGGATAATAAGAACTGTGAGTAAAGGCCCTGGACTGCATCACTGACTCCGTGTCATTACTGCTGCTGCCCTGCACCATCACCCCCATCCTCCGCATACACAGCCCTGAGGCTATACTCCTCCCGTGGGGAGTTATGCTACGCTCTGCTGCACCCACAACACCAGCCTCAGCGGTCTGCCCTGGAGCGGCGGTTCACTCTGACCGCAATCCACGGGTGGCGTAGTCGGACATTTAAACATCAGAACCACATAAATAGTTCCGCCACTGGTTTGACCGCCCTGAGCCACGGAACCGGGTTGCCGCCACGGAGACTACAACCACCAGCATCCACCAAAAAGGGTCCGGCTCCGGGTGTCCCAAGGCCCAGGGGGCGCGTCAGAACATTTTCATCACCTTTCACAATCACCAATGGGACAAGGCAGGGATGTTCTCTGTCCCCTCTCTTATACATCCTAGTGACGGAGCACCTGCTCTCATCAATTCGCCATAACCCCAATATTAGGTGGATTGAGGTGGGAGGCACCGAGTACAAGTGCTCTCTATTTGCTGATGATGTCCTAGTATATATCACTCAATCACATATATCCATCCATGCTGTTATGGCTGAAATAGATCACTTTGTTACATGGTCAAATTTTAAAATCAATGCAGCGAAGTCTGAGGCCCTCGATGTCTCCCTCCCCAAATCCGTATAGGATTCCATCCAGTCCAACTTTCCCTTTGCCTGGCCCTCACAGGGTATCAAATACTTAGGAATTCCTATTCATAGAGACCTCTCCCATCTATGTTATCTTAATTTTGGGCCCTTTATTGAACAACTCCATACAGACCACGGGTGGCAAGTTAGAACTGTAAGATTCACTACGTGAACCACTGGTGTTTTGTGGAAAAGCACATGTACACTGTGTTCCAAATTATTATGCAAAAAGTGTTTAGGAGTGATAAGGGAAGAATCTGTTTGTTTGTCAGTTAAACTCATTGATGGTGATGTGTGTCAGGGCTCTTTATATCACTGTAAGCAATTGCAGACACCTGTGCTAATTAGTTTGGCAGGTGTGTCCAATGAAAGGCAAGACTACTTAAGAAGGCTGTCTCACATTATTAAGCAGCCTACATTTTCTGCCAAAATGGGAAAGAAAAAGGATGTGTCGGCTGCTGAGAAGCAACAAATTGTGGAGTGTTTAGGTCAAGGCATGACTACAATCAACATTGTGCGATGATCAGGATGAAGTGTCTTGGCAATCAAGAAGTATGTAGCTGATTCACAGTACACACGTGTGCGTGCTGATAAGGGCAAATTGAGGACTCTTTCCTACAGGCAATTACGTCAGGTTGAAAGAGCAGCGGCAAAAAAGCCTTGTCATAGCAGCAGACAAGTTTTTGAAGCTGCTTGTGCCTCCAACGTCCCCCGAACAACAAGATGCAGGGTCCTTCAGAGGTTTGCAGCTGTGCATACGCCATCCTGTCGACCTCCTCTATCCACTTCACACAAGCAGAAACGGCTCCAGTGGGCCAAACATTACATGAAGACTGATTTCAAAACTGTTTTGTTCACGGATGAGTGCCGTGCAGCGCTCGATGGTCCAGATGGATGGAGTGGAGGATGGCTGGTTGATGGACACCCCACGCAAACACGGCTACAGCGCCAACAAGGAGGAGGTGGAGTAATGTTTTGGGCTGGAATCATGGGGAGAGAGATTGTCGGCCCCTTTAGGATCCCTGAAGGCGCTAAAGATGAACTCCATAATGTATGTGGATTTTCTCAAACAGCACTTCCTGCCATGGTTCAAGAAGAAGAACCGTGTATTTCACAGCAAGATCATTTTTCTGCATGATAATGCACCATCTCATGCTGCACATAAAACATCTGCATCTCTGGCTGATATGGGCATAAAAGGGGACAAACTTATGGTGTGACCCCCATGCTCCCCTGACCTCTACCCCATTCAGAACCTTTGGAGCATCATTAAAAGGAGTGTCTATGATGGCGGGAGGCAGTTCACATCTAAGCAACAGCTCTGGGAGGGTATTCTGTCCTCATGCAAAACAATTGAAGCAGAAACCATCCAAAACCTGACAAATTCAATGGACGAGAGAGTTCAGAAGCTCCTTTCGAAAAAGGGGTCCTATGTGAAAATGTAACATCACCTAGAATAAAGTTTTGAGTTGAAAACTGTTTGATTTCAGTTTCTAACAACCTGCTAATGCTTATAATTTCAAAAATGACCATTTTTTTGGTCTTTATTAAAATGAAAAGGTTGATCGAAAAGTTTGGGGGATCTAAGAGTGTGGCAACCCAGTAGTCATGATTACTTCGAATTCTGACAATATGAGGGTCATGTTGCAGGTAGTGCAGCAAGAAGGCACTTATGTGTCTTGCGCATCTCGGAGCCCCAAAATTATTTTCCGGGCTAGATGCAGCTAAAAATTATTATTAATTTCAAATCTGGTGAAGCTTTAGTATAGATGGCCTAATAGGATCAGTGCTGCACACTGCTACAAAGCCCAAATTATTTTCCAGTCAAGATACAGATAAACATGATTAGTAATTTTAAATCTGGTGGAGCTTATTATAGATGGCCTAATAGAATCAGTGCTGCACACTGCTACAAAGCCCAAATTATTTTCCAGCCAAGATACAGATAAACATGATTAGTAATTTGAAAGCTTAAAACAGTTGGTAGGGTGATTTTAACCAATCATCAAGCTTTTACTCTCCCCAGGATGACACAGGGGTAGAAAAGTCGTTTCGGATCCATGATTTGTTCATCTTTATGAACGTGAGTCTGTCTACATTATCAGTGGAGAGCCGCGTGCACTTATCTGTCAGCACACCACCAGCAGCGCTGAACACACGTTCAGACAGAACGCTGGCTGCGGGGCATGACAAGATCTCCAAGGCGTAAGTGGCTAGCTCCGGCCATTTATCCAGATTGGAAGCCCAAAAAGAGCAAGGGTCCAGTGACACAGTCGTGGCTTCAATGTTTACTTGGAGATACTCCTGTACCATCGTCTCTAGGCGTTGACTATGTGTCAGACTTCTTGTCTCCTGTGGCCTTGCAAAGGATGGGCTAAAAAAGTGGTGAAATGATTCCGTAAAATTGATGTTACCAGCAGATACTGTGGTTCTGTTACGGTTTGAGTGCTGAACACTTGACGGTCCCACGGTTGGCAAGTTGAAACTGTGAGATTCACTACGTGCACCACTGGTGTTTTGTGGAAAAGCACATGTAAGATTCTGCAACAGTCTCTGCTGATACTCCTGCATGCGTGCATCCCTTTCTATGGCAGGAATAATTTCTGCAAATTTACTTTTGTAACGGGGATCTAACAGTGTGGCAACCCAGTAGTCAGGATTATTTCTAATTCTCACAATTCGAGGGTCATGTTGCAGGTAGTGCAGCAAGAAGGCACTCATGTGTGTTGCGCATCCAGGAGCACCAAGTCCCTGTTGTGTTGGTGGCGAGGTAACAATCATGCTTCCTTCCTCTGTCCTCTCCCCCCAACCTCGCACAACAGAAATGTGATCAAGGTCTCCCTCATCTGATGAGTCTTCCATCAGTTCGTCCTCCACTTATTCCTGGGCTCCTGCACCTTCCTCACTAGTTTGGCTGCTACCATGCGCCCTGGTAAAACCATCTCCCCCACCCTCACATGCCTGCCACCTTGGTGCTGCCGACCGTCTGGACCTTGCAGATGTTAGCCCTTCCGCATACAACTCCTCCTCCTCTACTTCCTCCACCTCCTCTTGTGCCACCACCTGACTCCGAATTCTGTTTAACATGTGCTCCAGCATGTAAATCACCGGAATAGTCATGCTGATAATGGCATCGTCAGCACTAAACATCTTCATCGCCATTTCAAAACTGTGCAGAAGGGTGCATAGGTCCCTGATCTGAGACCACTCCTCCAGCGTGATTTGCCCCACCTCTGGATCTCGTTGGCCCAGGCTATACGTCAGAACGTATTGCACCAGGGCTTGTCGGTGCTGCCACAGTTGCTGCAACATGTGCAGAGTTGAATTCCACTGGGTAGGCACATCGCATTTTAGCCGGTGAAGTGGCAGGCCCAACGACTTCTGTAGAGATGTAAGTCGCTGAGCTGCGGGATACGAACGGCGAAAGTGAGCACACAGCGACCGTGCCCTCTGCAGAAGGCCATCTAGTCTGGGATAGTGGGCTAAAAATTGCTGGACAACCAGGTTCAACACGTGAGCCATACAAGGCACGTGTGTGACATTGCCCCGGCGAAGGGCCGCACCCAGGTTTGCAGCATTGTCGCACACGGCCTTCCCTGGTTTCAGGTCCAGTGGAGACAACCATTCATGAAATTGGTTCTCCAGAGCTGAACACAACTCCTCAGCTGTGTGACTCACATTTCCCAGACATTTCAATGTAAAAACCGCCTGATGACGTTGAGCCCTACTGCCAGCATAGTAAGGAGGTGTGCAGGATCCCTTCTGCGCAGTTAGAAAGCTTGTGGCATGACCAGACAGGCTTTGGGTGCAGGTGGAAGACCGAGAGGAGGTTGAGGAGGCAGAAGCAGTGGAGGAACTTTGACATAAAGAGGATTGACGCACAACTCGTGGGGACGGCAAGACTTGGACAGCAGCCCCTTGTCCTGCTGTCACCATAGTTACCCAGTGCCCAGTCAGCGACATGTAACGCCCCTGTCCATGCCTACTCGTCCAAGTGTCTGTGGTGAAATGCACCCTGTCACACACAGAGTTTCTCAAAGAAGCGGTGATGTTGTGTGCGACATGCTGGTGGAGCGCAGGCACACCTTTCTTTGAGAAGTACTGCCGACTGGGCATCTGGTACTGGGGCACTGCGACGGACATAAGGTCTCAAAAATCCTCTGTGTCCACCAGGCGGAAAGGCAGCATTTCTGTAGCCAAGAACTTGCAGATGGTGAAATTCAACCTCTTAGCTTTCTCATGGCTAGGAGGAAATGGTCTTTTACTTGTCCACATCTGAGGGACCGAGGGCTGGCTATTGTGCTTAGACGGGGTTGATAAGGGTGTCCCCGGCAAACTGCCGGTCTGTGAGGAAGATGCAGGCAGACATGTTAGGTTGCCTTGATCCAAAGGTGGTGCTATCAATGTCGGACAGCGCTCAACACCAGCTGGTGTTACCACCTCCAAAGAAAATGATGACCTGCCAATCATGCTGGCTGTTGCGGGTAAAGAGGTGGCAGGTCTGCGCCCCAAAACAGGTGTGACTGCTGTCCCCCCAGTCACAGAGGATGAAGAGGCCGCGGATGCACAAGATATGGCAGACGGTGGTTGGCTCGGCCGGCTAGGCCGCATTGTAGCACACTGAGCTTCCCACTGCAACTTATGCTTCATGTCCATGTGCCGGTTCATGCATGAAGTACTCAAACTATGTATTTTTTGGCCTCTACTTAGCTTTTGCTGACAAATGTTACAGATAACACGAGTTGGGTCATCTTTATCGATCTGAAAAAATGCCCAGGCTATGCAAGGCTTAGCACCCATGCGACCTGCAGAGCCAGCACGACTTGTGGTGAGAGGCAGAGTTGTGTTTGAGGATGCAGTTGTTGACGTGCTTCCAGTACTACGTCTCTGTCCAGGAAGGCGCAACCTGACCTCGTCGTCACTAGCATCTTCCTCCACCTCCTCTGCTGACCTCATCTCTTGGCTGACTGTGTGTTGAAAGTAAGTGGGATCTCCAACCTCATCATCATCACCCTATGCGTTATCACACCCGTCGTCCTCAGAGCCAACCTGTTCCTGCCCTGACAAAAAACTAAAGTTGTCACTCCAATCAGGTATTTGAGTCTTATCATCGTCTTCCTCATTGTCTCCACCAACAGGAGTTACAGTTTGGGAATGAGGGTCTACATTATGGTCAGAACCTTCTGCGTCTGGTCCTGGATCCGACTCATAAAGATTCTGGGCATCAGTGCAGATCATTTCCTCGTCTGGATTCACAGAAGCGCTGGAGTCGACCTCTGATTCCCAGGCTATAGTATGAGTAAACAGCTCTGCAGACTCAACCATCTGTTCTACCTCATACTCAGACGGGCAGCTGGAGATTTGGGAGCTGTGAGGAAGCAAGTGCGATTGGGGTGACACCTTTGAGGACTGGAGTATTTGTGATGTTGAAGTTGATGTGGAGGAGAGCCCACTTAAAGGAGCACTTGATATCCGTTGAAGCACCTGCTGTTTTTGTGCCTCATCTGGAATTTGTAGCGATTGGCGTGGCCGTAAGAAAGGGATCTTATCACATTGTCCGCTAAAAGAAGTAGACATTTTAGTTTGGCTGGAAGATGGTCTTTCTTCTGCAGATGTTACTGTTGCTTTAACACCTACCCCACGGACACAACCTTTTTTCCCCTTCCCAACACGCCTATTCCCCTTTCCACCAGCAGCAGGCCTTTTTCCACTCATTTTGGTGGTTAACTAATTAACAACTCTGGAGTTGTTTGCACAAAAAAACAATGGATGGGAACCGAGCAGAGCTGAGTGGCCAAACTGTGGTATTAGGCCAAAACTATTGGCTGGGTTAGATGCAGAAAAAAATTATATTCAATTTGCAACCTGATGGAGGTCAGTATAGATGGACTAATAGAGAAAGTCCCACACACAGCTAGAAGCCCAATATTTTTTCAGAGGTAGATGCAGAAAAAAATATATTCAGTTTGCAACCTGATGGAGGTCAGTATAGATGGACTAATACAACAAGTCCCACACACAGCTAGAAGCCCAATATTTTTTCAGAGGTAGATGCAGAAAAAAATATATTCAGTTTGCAACCTGATGGAGGTCTGTATAGATGGATTAATAGAACAAGTCCCACACACAGCTAGAAGCCCAATATTTTTTCAGAGGTAGATACAGAAAAAAATATATTCAGTTTGCAACCTGATGGAGGTCAGTATAGATGGACTAATACAACAAGTCCCACACACAGCTAGAAGCCCAATATTTTTTCAGAGGTAGATGCAGAAAAAAATATATTCAGTTTGCAACCTGATGGAGGTCTGTATAGATGGATTAATAGAACAAGTCCCACACACAGCTAGAAGCCCAATATTTTTTCAGAGGTAGATGCAGAAAAAAATATATTCAGTTTGCAACCTGATGGAGGTCAGTATAGATGGACTAATACAACAAGTCCCACACACAGCTAGAAGCCCAATATTTTTTCAGAGGTAGATGCAGAAAAAAATATATTCAGTTTGCAACCTGATGGAGGTCTGTATAGATGGACTAATACAACAAGTCCCACACACAGCTAGAAGCCCAATATTTTTTCAGAGATAGATGCAGAAAAAAATATATTCAGTTTGCAACCTGATGGAGGTCAGTATAGATGGACTAATACAACAAGTCCCACACACAGCTAGAAGCCCAATATTTTTTCAGAGGTAGATGCAGAAAAAAATTATATTCAATTTGCAACCTGATGGAGGTCAGTATAGATGGACTAATAGAATGATGCTATGCCCAAAAGATTTTACTTCACTAGGTGCAGTAAAAAAATTGGTATTCAATACACAGGTGGTATATCTTGCAACACAGATAGGCTACTCCACTGACTAACACACTCTGCAATAGGCCCAAAAGGATTAGCTTTGCTAGATTCAGCCAAATGCTGTGAAAAAAACTTGCACAGCACTGGCACAGACCTGCCTGGCAAAAACTGATAGGAACTGATGTAACCTAGTCCTGAAAAGGACTCCAATTACAATTAGTCTTTACTCCCACAATCTATCTATTTAAGAGCACAGACCTGCCTGATAAAAGTCGTAGGAAATGCTGTAACCTAGTCCTTAAAAGGACTGCAATCACAACTATTCCCTACTCCCAAGCTATCTGTAGATTTGTGCGAAAATTGGCTTGAAATTAACAAGGTATAGCGCACACAGCAACAGCGGTGCCGTCTAACACGCAGCTGCAGCAGTGAGAAAATGGTGGCGACGGGGAAAATGGCTTGGTCTTATAGGGCAAGGACATGTGACATACACTGCCAATGACACATGCCCTTGCTTGTGTGAAAAAAAGCACTTCGCTCCGTGTGTGCGCTGCTGATAGGCTGACAGATTGCACCTCCCCACTGTAAATGCAGGAAAGAGAAAAAAAAAATGGAGATCTTCATTGTTCCTGCAGAGATCCATCCCCTGCCCCTCCCCCCACCCCGCTGTACACTCAAACTGCGTATTAACATTAATTTTCATCATTACTGAGAAAAAATCCAGTTATGATTTTGGTGCACGAACAGTTATCGAACATAACCTCGAACAGCCGAATTTTTCTCAAATTGTTCGTGTACGCCGAACGGCTCGAACACCGCCCAAAACAGCTCGAATTTGAGATTGGCGAACAGTTCGAGTAGAACAACGCTCATCTCTATTTACAATGGGCAAGGCGCGTGGCAAGGGACGTGGAAGTGGACGTTCTGGTGATGGTGCGAGCAGGGGACGGGGCCATGGCCAAGGTGAAAATGTGCCACAGCCAACAGCCACATCTTCTCGCTCCCACTTCTTGACCGAATTACTAGAGAAGCACAGAATAACACCAGTATTGCGAACTGATCAGTGTGAACAGGTTATTAATTGGATAGCAGATAATACTTCCAGTTACCTGGGCACCACCACCTCCGGTCTGTCTTCTACACGGTCAACTCTTAGTAGCCGTGAGTCTCTATCGCATACTCCTCCTCACCCTGATGCTCCTTCCTCCCACCATGCCGAGTGTCGTCAGACAGCAACTAATCCTTCGCTTGGACACTCTGAAGAGCTGTTCACTGGACCATTTCCAGATTTGTGCCTTGCCTGCTCCTCTTGAAGTGGTGGAAGAGGAGATCCCATGTTGCGATGCCCAAATATTTGAACAGCCATGGCCACAGGAAGTCGACGCTGGCAATTTGTCACAAGAGGTGGACGATGACGAGACATAATTGCCAGGAAGTGAGGAGGAGGATCGTGGTGCGCAAGTGGAAGAGGAGGAGGTGGTGGATGATCTAGTAACTGACCCAACGTGGCAGGAGGACATGCAGAGTGAGGCCAGCAGCACACAGGGTGAGGGAGGCAGAGTACCGCAACAGGCGGGAAGAAGCAGTGTGGTGGCCGCACACAGAAAGAAAGCAACAGTTCTCCGTAACACCAACACGAGGGACTTTGCCAGTACAACCTGTAGGTCTTCCAGAGTCTGGAATTTTTTTAAAGACTCTGCTGATAACCCCAAAAAGGCCATTTGTACCACCAGCCATGCCAGCATCAGCAGGGGTGACAAAACTACCAGCCTGACCACCACCAGCATGATCAGGCACATGGCAGCAAAGCACCCGACTTTGTGGGGCGAACCCCAGGGTCCACGACCAGTGTCAGCGGGTGTCACCACTGCTTCTTTCGCTGTTGTGTGAGCAATAGAACTCCTGTTGTGGGTGCAAGGCAATCCCCTGTCCATGCTGCATGCAAAGATGCCCCCTTCTCTCAGTCTTCACTTGTTATGGCAGTTTCTCAAGAAACAGCATCAACGTCCACATCCACGTCCCACTGCAGCATTCAATTGTCTATATCCCAGACCATTGAACGAAAGCGGAAATTCGCAGCTAACGCCCCACAGGCCACAGTCCTAAATTCACACATTTCACGATTGCTTGCGTTGTAAATGCTGCCTTTTAGGCTGGTGGAGACGGAATCCTTCCGCAACCTTATGGCGGTGGCCGTCCCTCGGTACTTGGTCCCCAGCCGACACTATATTGCCCGGTGTGCCATCCACGCACTACACAAGCAAATGTCCCAAAACATCTGCCGTGCCCTCAACAACGCAGTTACTGGTAGAGTCCACATGACAACGGACACGTGGACAAGTGCTTGTGGCCAGGGACGGTACATCTCCCAGACGACACACTGAGTAAACATAGTGGAAGCTGGGACCCAGTTGGACCTTGGGACGGAACACATCCACCCCACACCGATGATTGCGGACCCTATGTCAGTCAGAGTTGCCTCCACAGTGTACAGCTCCAGCGCATCATCCTCCTCCTCCTCATGTTCAGCCTCCATCTCAGATATCCCCACATCAGTTACAAGCTGGAAGCACTGCAGTGCTGCCTCCGCCAAGCGGCAACAGGCTGTGCTGAAACTCATAAGCTTAGGTGAGAAACCTCACACTGCTTGTGAGTTGTGGACAGCAGTTAAAGAGCAGGCAGATCTGTGGCTGACACCGCTGAACCTTCATCCAGGCATGATCGTGTGTGACAATGGCCGTAACCTGGTGGCGGCTCTGAGGTGAGGCGAGATCACACACGTACCATGCCTGGCTCATGTTCTTAACCTCATGGTTCAGCGGTTTCATAAATCGCACCCCGAGTTGCCAGATCTGCTCGTCAAAGTACGCCGCCTGTCATTTCATTTTCGCAAGTCTGCTACAGCTTCCGCCGCCCTTGCTGTGTTGCAGCAGCATTTGCAGCTTCTGTGACACAGACTGGTGTGTGATGTCTCCACACATTGGAACTCTACCCTCCACATGTTGCAAAGGATTTGTGAGCAGAAGAGTGCAGTTGTGGAGTACCAGCTGCAACAAGGCTGTCGATATTCAGGTCAGACACCACACAAAAGACCTCAGGAGTGGACCTGGATGTCTGACATATGTACCATCTTGACAAACTTTGAGGAGTCCACCAAGATGGTAAGTGGCGATGACGCCATCATTAGCATCAGCATTCCACTTGTCTGTCTTTTGCAACACTCTCTGCAGAGAATTAAAGAGGAGGCATTGCAGCCAGAGTATGATGAGATGGATCAAGAAGCCGTAGTGGGCGATTACACACAGCCCAGCCTCATCTCATCCCAACGTGCATTGGGGGACAATGAGGGAGAGGAGGATGAGGAAGAACAGGACCTTGTGTCATGCGCTGTAGATGGTTGTACCTGTACAACTGTCATACCGTCGGTTCAGCGTGGGTGGCCTGAGGACAAGGGGGAGGAGGAGGAGAGCATGGTCCGTCGTCATCTTGGTGAGGACACGGAAGTCTTGCCCATTACCAGTCTGGCATGCATGGCTGACTTTATGTTACGCTGCCTTAACCGTGACCCTCGCGTTGTCAAAATGTTGGGTGACAGTCATTACTGGTTGGTGACACTTTTAGACCCCCGCTACAAGGAGAACTTTCACACTCTTATTCCTGAGGTGGAGAGATCTACAAAAATGGGGCAGTACCAGAAGTCCCTTGCTGCAGAACTGTTAAAAAAATTCCCATCTGAACACGCTAGCGGCAGAGGTCACAGTTCATTGCCCAACCAAGGCGTACAAGCGAGAGAGACGCAAATCCAATCCAGCAGAGGCAGGGAACACTGTCAACGTTCTGGGACAGTTTTCTCAGACCCTCCTTTCGGACAGACCCTGAGGCGTGGGGTACTCTCACAAGGAGTGGAAAGTTTCAAAAGATGGTGAGGGAGTACCTTGCCGACCGTACCAGCGTCCTCCATGATTCCTCTGTGCCTTTTAATTATTGGGTATCCAAGCTGGACACTTGGAATGAACTCGCTGTGTACGCCTTGGAGGTCCTGGCCTGCCCTGCCGCTAGCGTGTTATCGGAGCGTGCTTTTAGTGCCGCTGAGGGAATTATAACAGATAAACGCACTCGCCTGTCAACTGACAATGCTGACAAGCTGACCCTTATCAAAATGAACAAGGGCTGGATTGGGCCAGACTTCTCATCACCACCAAATGACAGCAGAGTAACATAAAGTCAAATCCACTGTGTCATTTCGGGAGGGGTATTCACATGCACCGCTTCACACCCAGACATGGGTATACGCTTCCTCATTTCGGCTGTTTTATGTTCTTCTCCTTATCCTCAGCCTCCACCACCACTATACCACCAGGATGACCGTGGTCCGTGTTGCCGTTATTGAAAGTTACTCCGTCCTTATTTTTGTCAGCTTCTGCTTGGAAGGCATAAGCAAAGACTGTGGGAGACCCACTCCCCAATAATGGGAATAATATTTTTAAGATGCTGTACTGTATGGCTCTTGTAAAGGGCATTAAAACTGTCTTGTTAAGCTACTGGGACCTCCATGTCTCTTTCGAGGGGCATTAAAACCATCTTGTTAAGCTACTGGGACCTCCACGTCTCTTCCAAGGGGCATTCAAACCATCTTGTTAAGCTACTGCGACCTCCACCACTTTTCCAAGGGGCATTAAAACCATCTTGTTAAGCTACTGGGACCTCCCCGTCTCTTCTGAGGGGCATTAAAAGCGTCTTGTTAAACCAATCTGAACTCCACAGAGCTTCCATGGGGCATTGAAATGTTGTTTTTTATTAACTCTAACCTCCACGACTCTTCGAACGGGCATTGCATTTCCTCCTAATTTTTGGCAGCTTTTGCTTGGAAGGCATAAGCAAATTCTATGGGAGACCCACTCCCCAATAATGGGAATAATGTTTGTAATATGCTGTACTGCATGGCTCTTGTAAGGGGCATTGCACGTTCTTCCGTCCTAATTTTTGGCAGCTTTTGCTTGGAAGGCATAACCAAATACTATAGGGGACCCACTCCCCAATAATGGGAATAATGTTTGTAATATGCTGTACTACATGGCTCTTGTAAGGGGCATTGCAAGTTCCTCTGTCCTAATTTTTGGCAGCTTTTGCTTGGAAGGCATAAGCAGAGACTATGGGAGACACACTCCCCATTAAAGGGAATAATGTTTTTGAGATGCTGTACTGTATGGCTCTTGCAAGGGGCATTAGAAGCGTCTTTTTCAGCTACTGCGACCTCCACCACTTTTCCGAGGGGCATTAAAACCCTCTTGTTAAGCTACTTTGACTTCCACAGCTGTTGCTTTTTAATGCAAAGGCGAAAACTAAGGGAGACCCACTCCCAAATAATGGGTAGAAGGTTTTTAGTACGCTGTAATCCACGTCTGTTTCAAGGGGCATTGCAGTTCCTCATAATTTTTGGAAAGCCTTCCATTCACTGCTTAGGCCAACAGTGTACAGTAGTAGAGATGAGCGGTGTGCAACTCGAACTGTTCGCCAATCTCAAATTCGAGCTGTTTTGGGCGGTGTTCGAGCCGTTCGGCGAACACGAACAATTTGAAAAAAATTCGGCTGTTCGCGGTTATGTTCGATAACTGTTCGTGTACCAAAATCATAACTGGATTTTTTCTCAGTAATGCTGAAAATTAATGTTAATACGCAGTTTGAGTGTACAGCGGGGCAGGGGAGGGGCAGGGGATGGATCGCTGCAGAAATAATGAAGATCTCCATTTTTTTTTCTCTTTCCCGCATTTACAGTGGGGAGGTGTAATCTGTCAGCCTATCAGCAGCGCACACACGGAGCGAACTGCTTTTTTTCACACAAGCAAGGGCATGTGTCATTGGCAGTGTATGTCACATGTCTTTGCCCTATAAGACCCAGCCATTTTCCACGTAGCCACCATTTTCTCACTGCTGCAGCTGCGTGTTAGATGGCAACGCTGTTGCTGTGTGCACTATACTTTGAGTTATAATTTCAAGCCAATTTTCGCACAAATCTACAGATAGCTTGGGAGTAGGGAATAGATGTGATTGCAGTCCTTTTGAGGACTAGGTTACATCATTTCCTATGACTTTTATCAGGCCGGTCTGTGCTCTTAAATAGATAGGTTGGGAGTAAAGACTAATTGTAATTGCAGTCCTTTTGAGGGGTAGGTTACATCAGTTCCTATCACTTTTATCAGGCAGGTCTGTGCTCTTAAATAGATAGGTTGGGAGTAAAGACTAATTGTAATTGCTGTCCTTTTGAGGGCTAGGTTACATCAGTTCCTATCACTTTTTGCCAGGCAGGTCTGTGCCAGTGCTGTGCAAGTTTTTTTCACAGCATTTGGCTAAATCTAGCTAAGCAAATCCTTTTTGGCTTCTTGCAGTGTGTGTTAGTCAGTGGAGTAGCCTATCTGTGTTGCAAGCTACACCACTTGTGTATAGAATACAATTTTTTTTACTGCACCTAGCCAAGTAAAACCTTTTGGGCACAGCATCATTCTATTAGTCCATCTATACTAACCTCCACCAGGTTTCAAATTAAAAATAATTTTTATCTGCATCTAGCTCTGAAAAAATATTTGGGCTTGTAGCAGTGTGGGGGACTTGTTCTATTAGTCCATCTATACTAACCTCCACCAGGTTGCAAATTCAAAATATTTTTTTTCTGCATCTAGCTCTGAAAAAATATTTGGGCTTGTAGCAGTGTGTGGGACTTGTTCTATTAGTCCATCTATACTAACCTCCACCACCTGTGTATGTAATAAAATTGTTTTACTGCTTCTAACCCAGGCAATACTTTTGGGCATATACCACAGTTTGGCCACTCAGCTCTGCTCGGTTCCCATCCATTGTTTTTAGTGCAAACAACTCCAGAGTTGTGAGTTAGTTAACCACCAAAATGAGTGGAAAAAAGCCTGCTGCTGGTGGAAAGGGGAATAAGCGTGTTGGGAAGGGAATAAAAGGTTGTGTCCGTGGGGTAGGTGTTAAAGCAACAGTAACATCTGCAGAAGAAAGACCATCTTCCAGCCAAACTAAGATGTCTACTTTTTTTAGCGGACAATGTGATAAGATTCCTTTCTTATGGCCACGCCAATCGCTACAAATTCCAGATGAGGCACAAAAACAGCAGGTGCTTCAACGGATATCAAGTGCTCCTTTAAGTGGGCTCTCCTCCACCTCAACTTCAACATCACAAATATTCCAGTCCTCAGAGGAGTCACCCCAATCGCACTTGCTTCTTCACAGCTCCCAAGTCTCCAGCTGCCCATCTGAGTATGGGGTAGAACTGATGGTTGAGTCTGCAGAGCAGTTTACTCATACTATAGCCTGGGAATCAGAGGTCGGCTCCAGAGCTTCTGTGAATCCAGACGAGGAAATGATCTGCACTGATGCCCAGAATCTTTATGAGTCGGATCCAGGACCAGACGCAGAAGGTTCTGACCATAATGTAGACCCTCGTTCCCAAACTGTAACTCCTGTTGGTGGAGACAATGAGGAAGACGATGATGAGACTCAAATACCTGATTGGAGCGACAACTTGAGTTTTTTGTCAGGGCAGGAAGAGGTTGGCTCTGAGGACGACGGGTGTGATAACACACAGGGTGATGATGACGAGGTTGGAGATCATACTTACTGTCAACCCACAGTCAGCCAGTCGAAGAGGTCAGCAGAGGAGGTGGAGGAGGATGCTAGTGACGATGAGGTCAGGTTGCGCCTTCCTGGACAGAGACGTAGTACTGGAAGCACGACAACAACTGCATCCTCAATCACAACTCTGTCTCTGACCACAAGTCGTGGTGGCTCTTCAGGTCGCATGGGTGCTAAGCCTTGCATAGCCTGGGCATTTTTTCAGATCGATAAGGATGACCCAACTCGTGTTATCTGTAACATTTGTCAGCAAAAGCTAAGTAGAGGCCAAAAAATACATAGTTTGAGTACTTCATGCATGAACCGGCACATGGATATGAAGCATAAGTTGCAGTGGGAAGCTCACAGTGCTACAGTGCGGCCTAGCCGGCCGGGCCAACCACCTTCTGCCACATCTTTTGCATCCGCGGCCTCTTCATCCTCTGTGACTGGGGGGACAGCAGTCACACCTGTTTTGGGACGCAGACCTGCCACCTCTTTACCCGCAACAGCCAGCATGATTGGCAGGTCATCATTTTCTTTGGAGGTGGAAACACCAGCTGGTGTTCAGCGCTGTCCGACATCGATAGTACCACCTTTGGATCAAGGCAACCTAACATGTCCGCCTGCATCTTCCTCACAGACCGGCAGTTTGCCGGGGACACCCTTCTCAACCCCGTCTAAGCACAACAGCCAGCCCTCGGTCCCTCAGATATGGACAAGTAAAAGACCATTTCCTCCTAGCCATGAGAAAGCTAAGAGGTTGTGTGTGTGACAGGGTCATTTCACCACAGACACTTGGACGAGTAGGCATGGACAGGGGCGTTACATGTCGCTGACTGGGCACTGGGTAACTATGGTGACATCAGGACAAGGGGCTGCTGTCCAAGTCTTGCCGTCCCCACAAGTTGTGCGTCAATCCTCTTTATCTCGAAGTTCCTTCACTGCTTCTGAATCCTCAACCTCCTCTCGGTGCTCCACCTGCACCCAAATCCTGTCTGGTCATGCCACAAGCTTTCTAACTGTGCAGAAGGGATCCTGCACACCTCCTTACTATGCTGGCAGCAGGGCTCAACGTCATCAGGCGGTTTTTATCTTGAAATGTCTGGGAAATGTGAGTCACACAGCTGAGGAGTTGTGGTCAGCTCTGGAGAACCAGTTTCATGAATGGTTGTCTCCACTGGACCTGAAACCAGGGAAGGCCGTGTGCGACAATGCTGCAAACCTGGGTGCGGCCCTTCGCCGAGGCAATGTCACACACGTGCCTTGTATGGCTCACGTGTTGAACCTGGTTGTCCAGCAATTTTTAGCCCACTATCCCGGACTAGATGGCCTTCTGCAGAGGGCACGGTCGCTGTGTGCTCACTTCCGCCGTTCGCATCCTCAGCTCAGCGACTTACATCTTTACAGAAGTCGTTGGGCATGCCACTTCACCGGCTGAAATGCCATGTGCCTACCCGGTGGAATTCAACTCTGCACATGTTGCAGCGACTGTGGCAGCACCGACAAGCCCTGGTTCAATATGTTCTGATGTATAGCCTGGGCCAACGAGATCCAGAGGTGGGGCAAATCACGCTGGAGGAGTGGTCTCAGATCAGGGACCTATGCACCCTTCTGCACAGTTTTGAAATGGCGACTAAGATGTTTAGTGCTGACGATGCCATTATCAGCATGACTATTCCAGTGATTTACATGCTGGAGATCATGTTAAACAGAATTCAAAGTCAGGTGGTGGCACAAGAGGAGGTGGAGGAAGTAGAGGAGGAGGAGTTGTATGCGGAAGGGCTAACATCTGCAAGGTCCAGACGGTCGGCAGCACCAAGGTGGCAGGCATGTGAGGGTGGGGGAGATGGTTTTACCAGGGTGCATGGTAGCAGCCAAACTAGTGAGGAAGGTGCAGGAGCCCAGGAATAAGTGGAGGACGAACTGATGGAAGACTCATCAGATGAGGGAGACCTTGATCACATTTCTATTGTGCGAAGTTGGGGGGAGAGGGCAGAGGAAGGAAGCATGATTGTTACCTCGCCACCAACACAACAGGGACTTGGTGCTCCTGGATGCGCAAGACACATAAGTGCCTTCTTGCTGCACTACCTGCAACACGACCCCCGAATTGTGAGAATTATAAATAATCCTGACTACTGGGTTGCCACACTGTTAGATCCCCGGTACAAAAGTAAATTTGCAGAAATGATTCCTGCCATAGAAAGGGATGCACGCATGCAGGAGTATCAGCAGAGACTGTTGCAGAATCTTACATGTGATTTCCACAAAACACCAGTGGTGCACGTAGTGAATCTCACAGTTCCAACTTGCCAACCGTGGGACCGTCGAGTGTTCAGCACTCAAAACGTAACAGAAACACAGTATCTGCTGGTAACATCAAGTTTGTGGAATCATTTCACCTCTTTTTTAGCCCATCCTTTGCAAGGTCACAGGAGACAAGAAGTCTGACACATAGTCAACGCCTAGAGACGATGGTACAGGAGTATCTCCAAGTAAACATTAAAGCCATGACTCTGTCTCTGGACCCTTGCTCTTTTTGGGCTTCCAATCTGGATAAATGGCCGGAGCTCGCCACTTACGCCTTGGAGATCTTGTCATGCCCCGCAGCCAGCATTCTGTCTGAACGTGTGTTCAGCACTGCTGGTGGTGTGCTGACAGATAAGCACACGCGGCTGTCGACTGATATTGTAGACAGACTCACGTTCATAAAGATGAACAAATCATGGATCCAAAAAGACTTTTCTACCCCTGTGTCTTCCTGGGGAGAGTAAAAGCTTGCTGATTTGTTAAAATCACCACACCAACCGTTTAAAGCTTTCAAATTACTAATCATGTTTATCTGTATCTTGGCTGGAAAATAATTTGGGCCTTGTAGCAGTGTGCAGTACTGATTCTATTAGGCCATCTATACTAAACTCCACCAGATTTAAAATTACTAATCATGTTTATCTGTATCTTGGCTGGAAAATAATTTGGGCCTTGTAGCAGTGTGCAGTACTGATTCTAATAGGCCATCTATACTAAACTCCACCAGATTTAAAATTACTAATCATGTTTATCTGTATCTTGGCTGGAAAATAATTTGGGCCATGTAGCAGTTTGCAGTACTGATTCTATTAGGCCATCTATACTAAGCTCCACCAGCTTTCAAATTAATAATAATATTTAGCTGCATCTAGCCCGGAAAATAATTTTGGGGCTCCTAGATGCGCAAGACACATGAGTGCCTTCTTGCTGCACTACCTGCAACATGACCCTCAGATTATCAGAATTCAAAATAATCCTGACTAATGGGTTGCCACACTCTTAGATTCCCCACACTCTTCGATCAACCTTTTCATTTAAATAAAGAACAAAAAAATTGTCATTTTCGAAATTATAAGCATTAGCAGGTTATTAGAAACTGAAATCAAACAGTTTTCAACTCAAAACTTTATTCTAGGTGATGTTACATTTGCACATAGGACCCCTTGTTCGAAAGGAGCTTCTGAACTCTTTCATCCATTGAATTTGTCAGGTTTTGGATGGTTTCTGCTTCAATTGTTTTGAATGAGGACAGAATACCCTCCCAGAGCTGTTGCTTAGATGTGAACTGCCTCCCGCCATCATAGACACTCCTTTTGATGATGCTCCAGAGGTTCTCAATGGGGTTGAGGTCAGGGGAGCATGGGGGTCACACCATAAATTTGTCCCCTTTTATGCCCATATCAGCCAGAGATGCAGATGTGTTATGTGCTGCTTGAGACGGTGCATTATCATGCATGAAAATGATCTTGCTGCGGAATACACGGTTCTTCTTCTTGAACCATGACAGGAAATGCTGTTTGAGAAACTCCACATACATTATGGAGTTCATCTTTACCCCTACAGGGATCCTAAAGGGGCTGACAATCTCTCTCCCCATGATTCCAGCCCAAAACATTACTCCACCTCCTCCTTGTTGGCGCCGTAGCCATGTTTGCATGGGGTGTCCATCAACCAGCCATCCTCCACTCCATCCATCTGGACCATCGAGCGTTGCACGGCACTCATCGGTGAACAAAACAGTTTTGAAGTCAGTCTTCATGTATTGTTTGGCCCACTGGAGCCGTTTCTGCTGGTGTACAGTGGATAGAGGAGGTCGACAGGATGGCTTACGCACAGCTGCAAACCTCTGAAGGACCCTGCATCTTGTTGTTCGGGGACGTTGGAGGCACCAGCAGCTTCAAAAACTTGTCTGCTGCTATGACAAGGCTTTTTTGCCGCTGCTCTTTTAACCTGACGTAATTACCTGTAGGAAAGAGTCCTCAATTTTCCCTTATCAGCACGCACACGTGTGTACTGTGAATCAGCTACATACTTCTTGATTGTGCGATGATCATGATGAAGTGTCTTGGCAATGTTGATTGTAGTCATGCCTTGACCTAAACACTCCACAATTTGTTGCTTCTCAGCAGCCGACACATCCTTTTTCTTTCCCATTTTGGCAGAAAATGTAGGCTGCTTAATAATGTGGGACAGCCTTCTTAAGTAGTCTTGCCTTTCATTGGACACACCTGCCAAACTAATTAGCACAGGTGTCTGCTATTGCTTACAGTGATATAAAGAGCCCTGACACACATCACCATCAATGAGTTTAACTGACAAACAAAAAAAGTCTTACCTTATCACTCCTAAACACTTTTTGCATAATAATTTGGAACACAGTGTACATGTGCTTTTCCAGAAAACACCAGTGGTTCACGTAGTGAATCTTAAAGTTCTAACTTGCCAACCGTGGTCTGTATGGAGTTGTTCAATAAAGGGCCCAAAATTAAGATAACATAGACGGGAGAGGTCTCTATGAATACAAACTCCTAAGTATTTGATACCCTGTGAGGGCCAGGCAAAGGGAAAGTTGGACTGGATGGAATCCTGTATGGATTTGGGGAGGGAGACATCGAGGGCCTCAGACTTCGCTGCATTGATTTTAAATTTTGACCATTTAACAAAGTGATCTATTTCAGCCATAACAGCAGGGATGGATATATGTGATTGAGTGATATATACTAGGACATCATCTGCAAATGCAGAGCACTTGTACTCGGTGCCTTCCACCTCAATCCACCTAATATTGGGGCTATGGCGAATTGATGAGAGCAGGTGCTCCATCACTAGGATGCATAAGAGAGGGGACAGAGGACATCCCTGCCTTGTGCCATTGGTGATTATGAAAGGTGATGAAAATGTTCCATTTATCTTCAGCCTAGGTGACGTATTGCGATACAGGGCCGTGATTTTGCCTATAAAAGGGTCCCCTAGACCCCTAACCCAAGCTTTTTAAGAGAATAATATATGGCGTGCCAGGAGACTCTATGGAATGCTTTCTCAGCATCCGAGAGTATCTAATTACAAATTTTTATCTGCATCTAGCCCAGGAAATACTTTGTGCCTAGTAGCAGTGTCTGCTAGTCAGCGGATTATCCCAGCTGTTAAGCAAGCTACACCACCTGTAGTTTGGACACTTAATTTTTTCAAAGGAAATGGTTCGAGCCCCCGGGACACTCAGTGAAGAGCATCGGGGAGACACCCCAAGGCACAGGGGCTGGGACTGGTGGCAGGACGCCTTGCGGTGGACCGCCAAGCTCGATCCTTATAAAAGCTTTTTAACTACAGCAGCTTTAGTGGACGCTACTGGAGCTGGAATTACCGCGGCTGCTGGCATGAGACTTGCCCTTCAATAGATCCTAGTAAAAGGATTTAAAGTGTACTCATACAAATTAGAGAGACAATTTAAATTAAAAAGATTAGACCTGCCTCCACCGCAGGGGGGCTCGCTCGACCCACCAGCGGACAGGCACCAGTATTGGGAAAGGGGGGCTGGCCGTCAGGGTCCACCGCGGCTCTGGCACAAACCCGGCGACACGGAGGTCACACGGGCAGGAACCCGTCTGGCCGTGTCGGCTTCGCACTTATTTGGTTTTAGAAGGGCATGACATGCCTATATCTGTGTCTCCCCCTCCTTTTACTCCTCCACCTCTTTTCTTTTTGCATGACTATATGTACTTGTCACTTTTCCATGTGTTAGTTGTGTCTTCTAAACAGTTTGTCAACTTTTGGACACCTTTGAAGTGTTTTCTATGTGTTTTCTTTGTGTTTCTATGTGTTTTTGTTTGCCTGCCATTGGTTTTAACGGTGTTCGACAGTGTTCGTCGAACAGTTCGACGAACAGTTCGGCGAACATACGGGTGTTCGACGAACCGAACTGAACTCGAACACTACGGGGGTGGCTCAACACTATACAGGAGACCCAGTTGCTATAAATGGAAAAAACGGTTTAGTTAAGGCCCTCTGACCTCCATGTCATTTCCAAGGGGCATTGGAGTGCTTCAAAATTTTTGGTAGGCATTGCAGCCACTGTATGCCCTATAACTGTGTAGCCGAACTACTCCTATTGTTACAGAAACATATACTACAAGACATATGTGGTTGACTGGCCTGATATTGATGTGAATGGTCCCTGTTCATCCTGCTCTTTCTCCTTTGCCACTACCTCATCCATAATTTATCACCTGAAGCTTTGTTTTAACAGGAGTCATAGAACTGGGATAGTAGTAGGAAAATATCCTCAATCCTCGGAGATGGCAGGATATGCGCCAAAACGCTGACCATCCCAGGCCTAGCCGCTACTACATACATGTGCTTGCATTCCAAGAAAACAAAGCAGATGCTAACTTCTATCATCATCATCATGCTCCTCACCTTGGCACTGTCAACTCCCCTGATGGAGAAGCCAGGGCCCACTGGAGGAGTCTGGTTCTCTCATGGGCTCGCCAATGCTGCCCTAAAGCAGGCCGGGCTAAGAAAAGTGTGTGAGGGGAAGTTGACAGGAGAAATAGGGGTGGCTGGGGACCGTTTATGGACACCCGGCTGCCCCCAGGCGGCTGGGGACCATGTGTGGGCACCCGGCCGCGGGGCGGCTGGGAACCGAGTTTGGACACCCGGCCGCCCCCTGGCGGCTGGGTACTGAGTGTGGACACCCGACTGCCGGGCGGCTGGGGACTGAGAATGGATACCAGGCCGCCAACGCAGCCATGATGTGGTGGCCAGATTCTGCCTCCACATGCCTAAAAGGCCCAATTTCAAGTGCAAGGAAGCAGTATGGTATTGCAGCCTGGGGGTGGGTGGGTGGCAGGCTGCATACTTGCGCTTGCATTGCAAGGAATGGGAGAGGTACAATTGAACACTGCCCTGGGACAAGGACTTGAACGGGGATATTTGTAAGTCTGCAATGACAGGTGCAGGATGGGAGGCATCTTCGCATATACCATGAACAGGGGTTTGGCATGCACACACTACAGCAGAATAGGCTGTCCTTCCTACTAAATGCACTGCCCATCCAGCATCGCCAGCTGCGGTCGGCGTCCCGGAAGTCCGACCTCGCATGCGCGCGTAGCAGAACCTCTGATTGGACGCCGAGCGCAGGAGGCGAGGCCAAGATGACGCAGCAGGGACGCGCTCCCACCAGGGGTTATCAGGCACCATGATGCTTATGGGCAGATTTTGCCCTTACTTATACTAACCATATATATTAACAGGATAGTCACAGTACATTTATATAATCTTCAGCCTTTTTTGACAGTCAGGTCCATTGTAACATTATTCATGCTGATTCTTGTCCTATTTCTTGAAGAGGTTTTTTAAAATACGTGGGTTTGTTTTCCCCATGTCGCAGATATATGGGGTCTTTTCAGGAGCTGTACCCTTTATTCGTCCATATATTGCTGATATATAGGGTATTATCCCAACTATAATTCAAATAAACAGACAATTTAAGTAAAATTACCAAATTTCCATATTCATTAATATATTATTTAACGATTTTTCAGTATTTGTTACATAATTTTGGATCACTGACTCACTGTGTCACCCTGCTCAGTATATACAATCATATAGATGACCTTTCCTATTTTTTAACCTGCATTGCCCCTCATATTCATATGAATGCCACATACTGTATATCAGACTGCTAGAAAATGAATAAAACATATATTTCATACAAACATATCACATAGTCGGGTGTCCATCCCTTAGAGTATGTACCCATAGCAGCAGTGTCTTGAGTTAAGTCAAAAAGTGAGCAAAACTTGTCAGATCGTTTAACCCCTTTGGTTTAACTGTGTCCAATACGGTAATCCATTTAATTTCCCTTTGTTCAAGTGCTCTTTTTAAGTTACCACCTCTTGCCCCCAAATTTACCTTATCTATAGCTCTAAAACATAGTAATCTCCAATTGCAATTATGATATTCCCTAAAGTGCTTGGGTATATTTTTTAGTGTTGCAATTTCTTCGGGCTTAACACATTTTTTTGCGTTTTTTATATCCTTAACTCTAGAACGCATTCCTGGGGCCTCGCAGGCCTGCTAGATTACTTGTTTTCTATTTTCTGCAAGATTACTTTAGTTAGAATTTTGAAACTCTAGGTATTCCTCAGGTATATAGTTGTTAGTAATTTCCAGTTGTTCATATATTTTTATGTTATAGGCATTTCGGTAAAACAACTCTTTTTTTGGGACTACCCCATATTCACATACCTGGGGCCCTTTAGGCCTGCACTTGGTATACATGTGATCCTCAGTCTTTTTGTCTGTACTGTTACTTAGAAGGAAAACATATCGCTTCAGGAAGAAAAATACATGGAAAAATATAACAAAAGAGGAACTATATGGTTATATTGCCCTTACTCTTCTGGCAGGGTGCACAAAATCGTACGATGTTCCAATCAGAGATTTATTTCTGAACCCTTTTTCAGATCCACACTACAAAGCTACAATGTTAGTCAATAGATTTGAGAATATTCGGAGAACCCTTCGTTTTGATAAGGGAACTCGTCCTGTGAGGTTGGAAACACATAAATTAGCCCCTATTAGCTACATCTGGAATCTTTTCATCAAAAACTGTACAAAGCTTTACCATTCTATTGACAATGTGACAGTGGATGAGCAACTTCTTGCCTTTAGAGAACGCTGCAAATTCATTCAGTATATGCCCAGTAAACCTGCCAAGTATGGCATAAACATTTTCTGGATGTGTGATTCTACAAGCTATTATGGCATGAATGGTCTGATTTACTGTGGCAAAGAAGCTGATGCTCCAGTCCAGAAAGACCTATGTTCTGACATAGTAAAAAAAACTTGTAGTACCAATTTTCAATTCTGGAAAAAATATAACAATGGACAACTACTTTACCAATCTGGAACTGGGCAAATTTTTACTTGAGAAAAAACTCACACTTGTTGGTACTATGAGGCCAAACCGCCGCAAAATTCCTCCTATCATGAAGCACAATCCCAAGCGACCACTTTATGAGAGTGTCTTTGGTTTCTGCAATCAAGCGACAATGGTATCTTATAAAGCAAAGAAAGAAAAATCCGTGATATTACTGAGTAAAATGCATCATGATTGAAGTATTGACACCGATTAAAGTAAACAAAAACTTGAAATTGTACTGCATTATAATAAAATAAAAGGAGGTGTGAACAAGATGGATGAAATGATTGGAGAGTATTCGTGCAAGAGGCAGACAAAACTTTGGCCTGCAGTCATTTTTTATAATATCCTTGATGTGTCAGCCCTCAATAGCTATATTGTTTATAGTGAAACTCATCCAGAATTCCATGCCAACAGGAAGGACAAGAGACGTCTATTCTTGACGGAACTTTGCTGTGAACTTTTGATGCCTACCATGATGGAGAAAAGCAACACGAAATGCTTGCCAAGGCAAATTACGGAAGCTATGATCCAATGTGGTATACATTTTCAGGAACATCCAGAGCCAAGAGAAAAAAAAAGAAAGCGCTGTTATATTTGTCCAGCAAAGAAGGAAAGGAAATCTAAGCGTTTCTGTTCTACTTGTGGACAAAATGTCTGCAAGGAACATTCTTCCAAAAAAATATGTGAAAATTGTTGGGGTAATCAGTAAAGTTGAAAATGAAAGTGTTTGAAAAGAAATATTCCTGCACCATGTTTACTACAACTTTTATATAAAAAACTTTTAGACAAAAAAATCATTATATATATATAAAGAATTATATAGAATGCATATATTGGGCATTTTAAGCCGGTGTAATTACTTTTTTATGTTTTATGCACATAATTATAATGTTTTGAAATATTCACATCTCAAATAAACTTTGAAAAGTATTTCTTTTTGAGTTACTCCATGTTATTTGCACACAGGCCTAAAAGGCCCCAGGTATGAGAAAGTATAGATTTCTATGGTTGCGTGTTCTAGGGTTAATGTGTTCCAAAATTCTAACCCTGAATTCACGTGATGTCAATCCTACATAAATTAATTCACATGGGCAAATTGCCCAGCAAATTATTCCTGATGATCTGCAGTTAATAAATTCAAAGATTTTAAATATTTTCTTTTTTGTAGAGTCAAAGAATTCTTTAGATCTATCAATTTGGGGACAAGCTCCACATGAACCACAGGAAAAGCATCCCTGTCTTTGGATAGTACCGGCAGCGAGTGTATTCTGTGATTTTGGAGGAATGTAATGGCTTCTCACCAAAATGTCTGTTAATGTTTTTGACCGTTTTGGTGTTATTGACGGTTTTGGTGAGATAAAACGACTTAAAACAGGGTCAGAGCGGAGAATGGGCCAGTATTTATTAATAATGTCATACATCTCCCTCCATTGGCCATGATAGGGAGTAATGAATCTCAAGCTCTGATCCTGTTTCTTAGTTCTGGGTTTAAGGAGTTCCTCCCTTGTAGTCATTTTGGCTCTCTGATAACCTTGTTGAATAACATCATTCCTATAATTCCGAGCATTAAACCGTTTTTTCAAATCCACAGCCTGTTTTTCGAATAAAACATCGGTTGAACAGATGTGTCGAGCCCTGAGGAACTGACCAGTAGGTATAGATCTGATAACTTGCGGAGGGTGAGATGATTTAGCATTTAAAATAGCATTAACAGCCGTGTTTTTTCTATAGATATCCATAGATATTGTTCCATTTTCATCTTTTGTGATTTTTAGATCCAAGAAGTCAATTTCCACAGGGCTCGAGGCATAGGTCAACCTAATGTTATGTGTATTGGTGTTTAGATTCTTAAGAAATTCCTCCAAAATTACTTTTTCCCCTTGCCATATAATGAATAAATCGTCAATAAATCTCACCCACATACGGAGTGCACCATTTTCTTCTGCTGGGAAAGTAATATTGTATTCCCAGTACCCAAGGAAGAGGCATGCATATGCGGGTGCACAAGATGCCCCCATTGCGGTACCTCTCTCCTGTAAGTATATTTTATCTTTGAATAGAAAAAAGTTATGTTTTAACACAAAGTCAAGTAGATGCAGAATTAATTGAATTAGGTGAGGGTCCAGATGCGTTGTTTTTAGGAAGAACTCCACTGCCCTAAGTCCATCATCATGTTTAATTGAGGTATAAAGAGACTCAATGTCTGCAGTGACCATGATGATGTTTTGATCAAAGGAGATGTCCTGAAGTCTTATCAATAGGTCAGTGGAGTCCCTAATATAAGATGGTAAATTTTGCATAAGTGGTTTCATGCAGCAGTCCAAAAATTTACATATTGGTTCACAAAGACTATTGTTGCCCAAGACAATGGGTCTGCATGGTGGGTCAGCAATGTCTTTGTGAACTTTGGGTAGAAAGCATAAGGTTGGTATTACCGGGTTTGAAACAATAAGGCCATCATATACTGATTTAGGGATGATATTTTTTTGCAATGCG
This sequence comes from Phyllobates terribilis, assembly GCF_046119375.1. Lineage (NCBI taxonomy): Eukaryota > Metazoa > Chordata > Amphibia > Anura > Dendrobatidae > Phyllobates > Phyllobates terribilis. Next base: position 119,696,515 of record NW_027362772.1, read on the forward strand.
TCATCCAAAATCCTCATCAGTTCTTTACTAAAAGCTAATGTAGGGTTTTTATTCAATTTTCTATAACACTGCTTATCGTTTAGTTGTCTATGGGCCTCCCTTTCGTATTTTATAGTAGGCCAGACAACAACGTTGCCCCCCTTGTCCGCTCTTTTTATAACTATATCTTTCATCTTTTTCAATTCATTTAATGCGGTTCTCTGACCGATGTTCAAATTGTCATGAGATCTTTTACTAGGAAGATGTCTCAGCTCTTCAGTGACTAATTTAGTGAACATTTCTGCTGCAGGACAGGCAGACAAGGGGGGAAACATTGTTGATCTTTTTTTGGTGTATGGAGGGAATTTTAAATTCTCCTCAGTAGTCCCATCTTGTTCATTGAGGAGCGATTCCAATATTTGGACCGCTTCTCTTTCTTCGGCTGATGCTTGTCTAAGGAAGACGTCCTCCGATTTAGAGAAATGTTTCTTAAGAAGCAGTTTCCGACCAAATAGGTTAATGTCTTTTATAGCAGTAAACTGATCGAAGTTTGAAACAGGGGAAAACGTAAGTCTCCAGCCTAAAACCTTGATTTGTTCTTCTGTTAGTATTTTATCAGATAAATGAATTACCTTCAATTCATCTTTTGCTGCCGTTCCCTCCATGGTGCCCCTGTGTTTTTTTTGGTATTGGTGGAGTTTCTGGTTTCCATTCGCCTTTCCTTTCCTGGACCAGGATCGTCCTCTGCGGCTAGGCATTTAGCTAAAAAATGAACCGCAGGGTTGCTTTCACTTGAGGAGATGGAGTCACTTCTAGATAATGATGGTGTACGAAAATATTTCTGGCCGTGATGCCACTTAAACACCCGATCGTTTTGGTAATCCAGAATGTCACGTTGATATTTTTTCATTTTAAAGTTTTTTATATCTGTCTCCCATTTTTCGTATTCGTTAGTTAATTCTTTATCAAACATTTCTAGGGCTTCTTTAGAGGATTTGGACTTCAGTTCTTTTTGAATGCCTTCTATCTCTAGTGCTAGCTTCTCTAATAGTTTTTTATCAAGGCCGATTAAGAGTTCTATCATGGTGCGAGAACAAAGTTTACATGCATCTTCCCATCTTTTTTTAAAAATATCGTCATCCACTGAGAAGAAGGATATACCTGAACACTGCCCTGGGACAAGAACTTGCACAGGGATAGATGCAAGTCTGCATCTTCTGATGCGGCAAGGATCACTTCTGATGGGCACACTTTTAGGCAGAGATGCTTCCAGGGGTCTTCCCCATGCTGTTCCCATGTCTTTTCAGCACTGTATGCATGTGTCACACAGCACATGGCCAGATAAGGTTGTAAAATGTTAAAATGACATTTCCCGGTGAATGCATTTGTCACGGTTGAAAGCAATACAAAAGTGCAAGAACGCAGAAAAAATGCTACTTGTGAACATAGCCCAAGGTGTGGAGGAGTATTTTTTGGGGGGGTTATTTATTTTACCTTATACACAAGTCTTTACCCTGGAAAGCAACTTCCTTAACATATTTCACAGGAAAGCAGTTTCAGTTTCGTTTTTGAACGTTTTATTGTGAGCCCTTAAAAGTGGCTTAATACCTCTGACCACGTTGTTGACAGCAGTGACCTGGGGGTCAGAAATGCTTCCTGGGGCGATGCCCATGCTGTCCCCATGTCATTTGAGCACTGTCACTATCGTTTTGGGCACTTGTTAGGCTTTTTGAAGACTGCCGGGGGTGCCGCCGCAAAAATAGACTAACATTGGGCTCGTTGCTCGGGTCGAGCACCCGAGTATCACGGCAAGCTCGGCCCGAGGTTCGAGCACCCGAGCTTTTCAGTGCTCGCTCAACACTAATGATAAGGAAAAACTTCCTCAATTGTAGACATTTTTGTTATAAATATCAAGGTTGGCCTGTGACTTTGTCCAAGCTTTTATTTTTGGCCCTATTTATATTTGAATTTGACATCCCTGCTCTATACCCTTTTGTGAATAGGCTTTTCTTATGTGCTAGGTACATTGTCTGGATACAGATACTCATTACCAAACTATTGTGCCTGTATATACTCTATACTGATTCTTACAATACTATGGTACTTAGGCACTTTTAATATGGCTGGAAGATTGATTGTACCTGAACAGTAGTTTCCGACCACATCTGGGATTTTCTTGAACTCAGGAGAACTTACACAACATATTGTGGTGTGCATTTTCTCCCTTTTAACCTTTTGAAAATGAAAAACGTAAGACGAGCACCATTTTAATAAAGAAATGTAATTTTTATTCTTCTAGTTTGCATTAAATTTGTGAAGCACGAAGGGTTAACAAACTTGTTGTATGCAGTTTTAAATACTTTGAGTAGTGCAGTTTTTAATATGGGGTCTTGTTTGTGGGTTTTCTGACATACAAGCCCCATAAAATCCCTTTAAAAGTAAAGTGGTCCCAAAAAATATAGATTTTGTAAATTTATTGAAAAAATTAGAAATTGCGTGAAAAATTGCTGCTAAATTTTTAACCCATTAAACATCCCAACAAAAAAAGTATTCTCAAAAATGATGCTAATGTAAAGTAGACCAAGGTTATTTACTAACTATTTTGTGTGGTATGACAATTTATATAAAAATTCAAAGTTTTAAAATTGCTAATTTTTCCAATTTTTTGATTAACCACAAATCATTTTGACCACTATATTTACCATTATCATAAAGTACAATGTGTCATGAAAAAAAACAATCAAGGATCACTGAGACATGTGGAGGCATTCCAGAGTTATCACGAAATATAATGACACAGGCTGGATTTGACAAATTTGGCCAGATCAATAAGGTGAAAACAGGCTTAGGTGGAAGGGGTTAATTATACAAGTTTTCATTACCCAGTATATGATATATATATGTCTGAGCAGCCAGGATTTAATGTTATAAACATTTAGGAAGGATACTTATCTCATAAATTCCTCAGTGCAAAGGATGTGGGCATATAACAAATAAAGATATGTCTGAGAACTGCAGATTACCTTACATTCTTCTTCTGTTGGCTGGCAAAGCAAGTAATAACCTGAAGTTATTGAAGAAACAGTGCAGTGTGTGACAATTAGTAATGAAACCACAAAACAGTAATGAGAGCATTGTTAAACAAAAGTATTATGCTCAAATTCTTTATAGGATTTTTATAATTGAAGTTACTAGTCTAATATGAAACAGCATTAATTTGTGTTTCTTGTTCATTTTATGGAAACATGCAAGGTAAGAACAGCATAGTCTGCAACACTAATCTTATTGTTTAAATCATCGTAACCTTGAAGGAAAACAGATGGATTAGCCACTAAGCCAAAACAAATGAGGAGGGCATGTCAGCATTTTGGGGTAATACATTAATAACTAATTTGCCAAATCCGCTGGATTTTATCAGGATATTTGATTCACCCCAGACCATAATAAACATAATATGTAGAAAAGAAAAAAATACAATACTTAAGTCACAGTTTACCCCTGCTGCTTACTGCACTCCGTGCAGTCCTCGGTGTCTCTTCTAACTGCCAACGTGTGTTGAAACCTCGGGTGTTTTCACATTTGGCCAGGATTTCCGCTGAGACTTAGCCCAGTACTTCCCTGTACAATGGAAATCCCAGCCTAGTGGGACCAATATAATGTCATGACAGGCATGCATAGAGACGTGCAAGAGTGAAGATGCCCTTGGTTTCAGCATGCGGTAGTGGGGACTGTTCAGGGGAGAATGTGCAGTGGAGGTGGCTGGGAGATTACTGGTGAGGTGAGTACTAGTTTAATATTATTTTTTTGCCTTTTTCGGGTTCTCTACTGTACAGAAAAAAGGCAGCCAGCCAGATGCCATAATGCTGAATTTGTGTAGAGGGAATTTCAAAAACATCCACATTCTCAAGCACGCAGATTGTTGTACAATTGAAGAAGAATTCAATTCCACTCAAATAAATTCACCAAACTTTTGATAACAATTAATAAATTTCCTCTTCGCTTACAAGTATTTGGAGCCAAATTACAGCTGTGAAATGCCTACAAAATGTGTAACTATGATAATTTGGGTCTCATGACTAGAGATGAGCAAACCTTTAAATGTTCGATTAGTTTCAGATCGGCGAACTTCCCGTTGTTCTCCGAACAGTTTGACGAACGGTTCATTGAACATATCCGAATCCCTTAGCTTTCAATGGGAGTCAAAATCAAGCGCAGACACAACACCTTCAAAGAGGCCCAAAAACTGCCAAAACAGCTCAAATTAGGGGCAGACACCAGGAAAAGTTTAATCAATTGACCCGCAGTGCAAATATTATAATTATTATTATTATGTACTATTATAGCGCAATTTATTCCATGGCATTTTACATGTGAAAAGGGGTGTACATAGCAAACAACAAGTACAATAATCTTTAACAAAAACAGTCACCAACTGATATAGGCGGAGATGGGACACTGTTTTCCAGGGCTCACAAACACTTTACAAGGGATGGGTGAGGATACAGTAGTTGAGGACAGAGCTGTTCATGCAGCGGTATGGTGGAGCAATGGTTACTGCAGGTAGCATGCTTGTTGGAAGAGATAGGTCTTCAGGTTCCTTTTGAAGGTTTCCACCGTAGGCGAGAGTCTGATATGTTGGGGTAGAGAGTTCCAGAGTAGGGGAGATGCACGGGACAAATCTTGTATGTGATTGTGGGAAAAGGAGGTAAGAGGGGAGCAGAGAAAGAGATTGTGTGAGGATCGGGGGTTGTGAGTAGGTAAGTACCAGGAGATTAGGTCATAGATGTATGGAGGAGACAGCTTTTGTATGGTTTTGTATGCCAAAGTTTGGGTTTTGAACTGGAGTCTCTGGGCAACGTGGAGCAAGTGCAAGGAATGAAAGAGCGGAGAAGCCGGGGAATAGTTGGGTGAAAGATGGATTAGTAGGCCAGCAGAGTTTAGGATAGATTGGAGGGGTGCAAGAGTGTTAGAAGGGAGGCCACTGAGCAGGAGGTTGCAGTAATCGAGGCGGGAGATGATGAAGGCATGCACTAGTGTTTTTGCAGATTCATGGAGTTTTGGCAGGAAGCAGGAAGTGCAAAAGGGCTTTGATCTCAGGTTTGAAGGAAAGATCAGAGTCAAGCTTGCGGGACTGGTGAGAGTGGGCAACCACTGACTTTGATGGAGAGGTCAGTTGGGGGGGTTGAATGAGATGGTGGAAAGTTGATGAATTTGGTTTTATCCATGTTAACTTTTAAAAATCTAGCAGAGAAGAAAGATGAAATAGCAGACAGACATTGTGGGATTCTGATTAGTAAGGAGGTGATATCAGGTTTAGAGAGGTAGATTTGTGTCTCAACAGCATAGAGGTGATACTGATGAGACTCAGATACCTGATGTGCACTGACTGTACTGAGCTGTAAGTACAGGAAGAGAAGGAGGGTGACACTCAGGGCAAGGAGTGGAAGAACAAATAGGATTACGATGAGGTTGTAGATCCCACTTGGTGTGAACCCAGAGGCACGCAGCTGAGTAGCTCAGCTGAGGAGGTAGAGGAGGAGGAAGATGAGAAGGTTATGTTGCCGCTTCCCGCACAGACACTGAGTGATGTAACTACGACAAGCACTGCATGCACACCCACAACTGTGGCTGTGGTCAGCAGCAGTTGCGGGTCTGCAGTTCACAGGGGCGGCAAGGATTGCCTAGCCTGTTTCTTTTTGGAGACAGCAAAGGATGACACCACTCACGTTATCTGACAACTTTGTAAAAAACTACTCAGTGGAGACAAAAATTGCAATAATTTGACTACTACATGCATGAACTGCACATGCGCGATCAACATTCGTTAGACTGCGCTAAAATGCAGACTAGCGGGCCTCGCCAACCACCAGCCGCCCCATTAACCGCAACTGCTGCTACCTCCTCCGTCATCGTGGCAAGTGTTCTCACACAGGTCTCTGGCCACAGAACTTCCTCTTGTTTACCCACTATATTTGGGGTGAGTGAGAGCCTGTCAGCTGTTACGGAAGTGGACATGGCTGCTTTTTTTGACCGATCTCAAACACTGAGCACACCCCATCTTTATCAATCCACCATAACCTCTCCGCCTGCACCTCTCTCACAGTCCAGCAGTTTGTCATGTTCACCCTACTCCATCCTCTCTCAGCACAGCTGCCAGTCCTCGGTCCCGCAGTTGTGGTCACATAAAAGATTGTTTCCTCCTACTCATGCTAAAGCAAAGAACTTAAACTTCACCATCTTTAATCTGTTGGCGATGGAAATGCTGCCTTTCCGCCTGGTGCATACAGATGGTTTTCGAAAGATGATGGCCGTCGCAGTCCTCCAGTACCAGTTGCCAAGTCGCAATTACTTCTCTAAGAGAGATGTGCCTGCGTTAAACCAGAATGTTGCAGACAACATTACCTGTTCCTTGAAATAATCTATGTCTGCCAGGGTGCATTTCACTACTGACACCTGGACAAGCAAGCTTGACCAGGGCGTTACGTCTTGCTGACTGAGCACTGGGTGACTCTGATGGCTGTGGGGGCAGGTGGTGAATGGGCTGCTCTACAAATCTTGAAATCCCCAAGGCTTGACCGCAGGGCCGGCTCCAGGTTTTTGTGGTCCCTGGGCGAAAGAGTCTCAGTGGGCCCCTTTAACACATACCACTATTCATGATGCACAGATACTGCAGAGAAATATATATATAGTACAATGCCGAAGATTTCACTTCTTATATTACTTGACCGATATCTATTGTAAATTCCACAATAGCTCAGAAACCAGCGAATCGCTCCATACAGAATACTTGCCCCTATAAAATGCTCCATACAGGATACTGGCCCCCATATAACGCTCCATACAGGATACTGGCCCCCTATATAACGCTCCATACAGAATACTGGCCCCCATATAACGCTCCATGCAGGCTGTGCCCCCATATAATGCCCCACGAATTGCTGTTCCCCACTTATAATGCCCCATGCAGGATGTCACCCCCATTATAATGACCCACGCAGGATGCCCCCCCTTATAATGCCCCATGCAGGATGTCACCCCCCCCTTAAAATGCCCCATGCTGGATTTCTCCCCCCTTATAATGCCCCATGCATTATGTCACCCCCCTTATAATGCCCCATGCAGGATGTCACCCCCCCTTATAATGCCCCATGCAAGATTTCACTTCTCCCCCTTTTAATGCCCCATGCATTATGTCACCTCCCCTTATAATGTCCCATGCAGGATGTCACCCCCCTTATAATGCCCTATGCATTATGTCACCCCCTTATAATGCCCCATGCAGTATGTCACCCCCCCTTATAATACCCCATGCAAGATTTCACTTCCCCCACTTTTAATTCCCCATGCAGTATGAGACCCCCCTCCCTTTTAGTGCCCTATATTGGATGTCACTCCCCTCTTTTAATGCCCCATGCAGGATGTCACACCCCCCTCCCTTATAATACCCCATGCCTTCATACATTAAAAAAAAATACTCATCTCACTTCTCACCTGCTGTCTCTGCTCAGCTCCCTTATAATTCCTCATGCAGGATGTCACCCCCCCCCCCTTTTAATGCCCCATGCAGGATGTCACCCCCCTCCCTTATAATGCCCTATGCAGTATGTCACTCCCCCCTTTTAATGCCCCATGCATGATATCACACCCCCCCTCCCTTATAATACCCCATGCCTCCATACATTAAAAAAAAAATACTCATCTCACTTCTCACCTGCTGTCTCTGCTCAGCTCTGGGAAAGAGGAGGAAGAGGAGGAAGCAGAGGAGGATGCGGAAGGGATAACAATATCTCTAAGTTGTGAACTGCCGTCGCACAGGTGGTAGTCATGAGAGGGTGGATTACAGTGATCAAGGGGGGGCTCATGATACCAAACTGTTAGTAAAGGTGCAGGAGCCGAGGAACAAATGGAGAAGAACTAGGAGGAAGAGGTGATGAACCTTTAGAAGATGAAGAGGATAATGATCCCCTCTCTGTTGTCTGTAGTTGCTAGGAGGGTATGAAAGAAGCAAGCTTAAGTGTTATCCCGCCACCAGCACACTATGGACTTGGACCTCATGAAAGAGACCGACCCATGAGCACTTTCTTGCAGCACAATTGTTCGGATTAGATCTAGTGCTGACTACTGGGTTGCGACTCTGTTAGATACATGGTACAAGAGTAAATTTTGCTTGAACCCCCCCCCTCCGGAAAGGGATGTGCCCATGCTGGAGTATCAAAACATGTTTGAAGGCAATCTTGAGTGGTTTTCCCTAAGACAGCAGTGAGGCACACAGTGTGCATCTCAGTTATAGACTTGCAACCCCAGGAACGTTGAATCTCCTTGCAGCAATGGTGTCCTGCATTTCAACCCCACCAATGACAACATCTGCAAGGAGTTTGTATGTTCTCGTGTTTGCTTGGATTTCCTCCAGGTACTCATTTTTCTTCCCACACCCCAAAAACATACTGATAGGAAATTTAGATTGTGAGCCCCAATGGGGACAGTGCCACTAATGTCTGTAAAGCGCTGTGGAATTAATGGTGCTACATGAGTAAAATAAATGTAAAAAAATGAAAAATTGAAGAGTGGCCTAAGCTTGCCTGTCACGCCTTACAAGTTTTCTCACGGGTGGCAGCCAGCTTTCTCTCAAAGCATGTCTTTAGTGCTGCTGGTGTGTTCATGGATAAGCGCATCCGGCTGTCCCCTGAAAGTGTAGATTGCCTAACTTTCATCAAGATGAACAAGTCATGGATCTCCAATGACTTTTGCACCCCAGTCGCAGACCGGAAAGACTAGATGATGGTATACTTTTTAGTGTGCTGCATTGATCTCACGTAATTGTCTGTGTGTCACAGGTGTGTCAGGTGAGATAGACAGTCGTTCTGGATCCAACTGTAGAAGGTCATTGCACTTAGCTCTGCAGGCTTCTTCTTGATCTTTTCATCTCTCTCCACTCTTTACATGGAGAGGGACAGCCAATGACAGATGCCCGTATGTCTGGACATTGTGGATGGTTCCTGTGCCCTAATTGGCTTGCCAGAATCTGCACACATTAAGTTAAGAACAAATAATAATTAAGATTAACAGCCCACCACTACTCTGACTTCTCAGTACTCCCTCTGGTCATTAAACACGTCCCCCTCCAGTCATCTTACAGCACCACTATCCTAGACAAAGTCATAAAAAATACAGTAGTGGAAACGCTTGAGTGTCCAATCACAAATCCGAATGTGAAATGTTCGTGCCGATTTTGAAAAAAACGAATGTTTTCCGAACATGCTCGCTCATCTCTACTCATGACATTGTGGTTGTTGAAGGAGAATAAAGAAGGAATATTTTTTGCTCTACAGTGCAACTCACCATTATTGGCACCCCTTCATTTTTTTTTCATAGACTGTACAATATTTTCAGAAATAAATGGAAATGTACCAAAGTTATATCCTCAGGAATTTTTAATTAGTGGTCCAAAGTAATACAACAATAAAACATTGTTTTTCACCTTCCTTGTTGCAATTTCAAATTAAAAAACGGAATAAACAACATGTGCAACAATAAAGGCACCTCTAATTAATACTTGGTTGCATACCCTTTGGCATTAATGACAGCCTCCAAATGTTTCTTGTAGCCATCTATAAGCTTCTTGCACATCTCAGGTGAAATTTTCTCTCACTCTTCCGTTGCAGTTTCAAGCTCTTGAATGTTTTCAGGGTTCTTTTTCCCATGACAGATTTCAGCTAGCCCCAAAGATTTTCAATGGGAATGAAGTCAGGACAAATCATTGCTGGCCATTTTAAAACAGTCCATTTTTTCTTTTTCAAACATTCCTGTGTATTTTTGTATGTGTGCTTTGTGTCATTGTTTTGCTGGAGGACGCATGATTTTCAACTCAAACCAAGTTTTCTTACACTGGGTAGGACATTTTGCTCTGAAATCTCTTGATAATTCCCTGATTTCATGACTCCTGTAATACGATCAAGTCCTCCAGTACCGAATGCAGCAAAGCATCCCCACAGCATTATGGATCCTCCACCACGCTTAACTATTTGTAAAGTATTCTTTTCCTTATAAGCTTCATTGTGCCTTCTGTAAACAAACTTTTGCTTTGCATTACCAAAAAGCTCTATTTTTTTTTCATCTGTCCACAGAACATTTTCCCAGAAGGATTGTGGATTGTCAAGGTACTCTTTAGCAAAGATCAGTCAATTATTTTTATGTCTTTTCTTCAGCAATGGTTTCTTCCTTGGTCTTCGCCCATAAATCTCTGCTTGGTTTAGTGTGCTGCATATGGTACTTGTTGAAACCAAGATCCCAGACTGTTCCAGATTGGCCTTCAGATCTTTGGATGTTTAACGTGATGTTTTTACCACCTTTCACACCACCAACCTTTGAAGACACCTCTTGCCAATGTTCCAATTTCTCCCATGTCCAGGGAGGTTCTTGATGGTTCCATACTTGACAAAAATCTTAATAACATTGCGCACTGTTGAAACTGGGATACCAAGATCTTTGGAGATGGCCTCATACCCTTTGGAAGTCTTGTGTTTGCTAATAATAGCAGTTCTGATGTCCTCAGACAGCTCCTTTCTCTTCACCATTGTGACAAAGGAACAGGGCTTGCCATGTGGTTTTTTAAAACACTGAAGTCATCATTCATTAGCTAATTCGCGTCACATGGTCACCGACAATCACAGGTGAATCTCTTTTGTGATTTACCACAGGCAAGTCAAAATGTGTTTCCATACTAAATTAATGTAAAGAGTGCCAATACCAGTGACACAGGAAGCTTTAGGTTTCTCTATTTTTCCTATCATCGTTTTTTGTTTTAAATTATTGTTTATTATTTTCCCTTTTGTATTTAACACGAGTCTCTATATAAAAAAACTGTTTTACTTCCTTTTTTTCGAGATATATTCCACATTATGCACTTAAACTTTATGGGTGCCAGTAACGATGAGCAGGACTGTAAATGTTGCTGCAATCTTATGTTTGCAATATGATTCCTTCATTCTTTGGCTGATAAATTGGCCAGTAATTTAACACTTAATAACATGTTAACACCTTCTGCTTATCTATTTTTGACCCTGCATAACTTAGTATGATCAGTATAATTACCTAAGCCTATTCTGTGCACTACAGTAATTCTATAATACTATATGCAAACCTAACAATACTTTTCTTTTTTTTGAGACATATATTTCTGAGGGCTTATTTTTGTGGGAGAAGTTGCATTTTTGAATTTCAGGAGGGGCTATTCTGCTTTTGATTTTTTTGTTTTATTTTTATGAATTTCATTGTACAACGAAAATGACCTGGTATTATGAATGTTCAGGACAGTACGATTATGGCAATACTAAATAGATATTACGAACTTTGTAAAAAATAAAACTTTGGTTTGAAACATAATTTTCTGAGACCAATGACTTTTTTTTCAGCCAATGAAAATGTATGAGAGCTTGTTTCTTGTGTGGTGAGTCATCATTTATACTTCTACAAATTTGGTGTATACATAGTGTGTTACTGTTAATGTTTTTAATGAGAGAGCTATGGACAATAAGGAACTAATGCATAACTACAGCAGTCTCCTACAGAGGAAAACAAGAACATGGTGGACAAGGGCCACATTACAGAATTATACTAAACAAAGGATTATACCCAGAGGACTGAGGGTTCAGTTGTATCCAACATTTGAATTAAATGATCTCACGCTGACTAACAAGTGGGAATTGGCCGCTTCTTCTTGTTCCCTTGCATTCGTTTAAATTATTAATGAAAGGAATACACAGGTATTAGAGGAACTTGACAAGGAGATTAACCTTCTACAGGTGACATTAACACAGGAGATTCCAACAGAAAAACTGGAAAAATTTATAATGACTTAGAAACAGAGATGGAAAAATGGGAACAGGAGATTTGCAGTACAAAACAAAAGAAGTACAAACGGGATATAAACGACTACGAGTTAAAAAAAGTCTATAAATGGCAGTGTAAATCACGTAATATAGAAGCAAGGGACGCTCAGGATCCTTCCCGTTCATCAGCATCGTCTAAGACGAGTGTCTCATCCAATAATATGCCCAGAACCAGATATGGTGGAAGGAGAAATTTTTATGGCCCGGTTAAAAAGAACAATGGGAAAAAGCATTACCATTAAACAAAGGTAATAAATCTATCCACACATACACTAACCCAGGTACAACTAGGGATATTAGAGAAGGGTTTAACCTTTTCACCTATCCAACCCATAGACATCTTCATAGCTATAAAAGATGTACATCTTTATGCCAGGAAGCTTATCCTCAAAAGATTCCACGAGAAGAACCAGTTGGGATCTACTTTGAATATGGAAGAGGAGCAAGCAGCAATCGCTATCCTGGAATCACTGGCCGAGGAGTCATGTCCTACACCAGTGGATTCTCACTCGGTGAGTGCATTTCCGATGCATCTGTGTAATAATCCAACAAAATTTCCCAATTTATCTTGTTGTCCTGCAGCTGACACGTTTGTGAGATTGGTCTCAGCGGATATTGAGAAATTAAAAATTAAGAAAACCATCAATAGGAGCAGAGAGGAGGAACAGGCACTGCATGAAATGCAATCCTGGAAGGATGTTAATTTTGAAATGGCCGACAAAGGCAGAAACCTGGTAATCTGGCCATGAAAACTTTATGAAAAGCAGGCATATAAATTTCTTGCAGACAAAGACTGTTGCACCCGATTTCCTTATAATCCACTCTCTAAGTTCCATCAGGAATTAATGGAGATATTACATAGGGCATTTGAGAATAGCATTATACCCAAAAGCTTTATGGACAAAATCGCAGGATTAAAGCCAAAACTAGCAACTTTATACCTAATCCCTAAGCTCCATGAAAATTTAACGGACCCTCCTGGACGTCCTATTGAATCCGGGATGGGAAGCCTCTGTGAAACAATATGCTTAATGATTGATTGGTTTTTGAAACCTATTGTGTCTAGCCTACCATCTTACATTCAAGACACCACAGCAGCACTAAAAAGACTGGACCAGATCCAACTGGAAAGTGGAATGGTCTTGGTGGTGGCTGACGTGGAAGCGCTCTATAAGTCAATCAAACATACTGACAGATTGAGTGCAGTAAGGTGGTGCCTAGCCAACAGTAATCTGGATGCTCCACTGAGTGAAGTTATTATGGAACTATTGGAGTTTGTGCTTAAGCATAATTGTTTCACGTTCAATGAAGAAATCTTCATCCAGAGGCAAGGAACTGCAATGGGGGCGGCCTGTGCCCCCTCATATGCAAATCTCTTCATGGGAGCCAGGGAGAGGGAAGTACTACAGTACACTCCAGTTGTTGGCTCGGACAAAGCCCACAACTGGATGAGGTACATAGATGATGTCCTGTTTGTGTGGGAGGGCACGGATGAGGAGTTGGCACAATTCATGTCCAAAAAATTAACATGCAGACCACTTATACCAGTGGTCTGCATGTTAATTTTTTGGACATTGACCTGATGGTCACTCCTGATGGATTGATCACCACGGATATTTTTCGCAAACCTACTGCGACTAATTCTATCTTACATGCTAGCTCCTCACACTTGCCCTCTACCGTACAAAGCATACCAATTAGTCAGTATCTCCGGGCTAAAAGAATCTGTTCGACAGAAGAACGATTTCAACAGCAGGCACAAGACTTGTATCAGAGATTTCGTGAAAGGGGGTATAGCCATCGAACAATCAGGCGAGGCTATTATAGAGCGAGGGATACTCCTAGGAATCAGTTGCTATATGATAACAAGCCCAAAGAAAATAAGGAATTAGGAGGTCAGGTACGTTTAATCACTCCCTTCAATGGCTATTGGAAGACGTTCACTAATATTATTAATAAACATTGGGGCATTATACAAACTGACCCCATCTTGGGATGTATCATGTCAGATAAACCGCTGATCACAGCAAAGAGATCTAAAAACTTGAAGGACTTACTTGTTAAAAGCCATTACTCCCTGGGGAATGATAACAAAATAGATTCATTTAGGAACTATATTTGGGGCTTCTTCCCATGTGGCCACTGTAAGGCGTGTGATAATTTGGTTAAAACCAAGAAATTTATGAATTTGGATAGAACCAAAGAATTTACCATTGATAGGTTTATAACCTGTGCCTCCAAAGGGGTCATATACGTAGCAGAGAGTCCCTGTGAAAAACTTTATGTAAGTATGACTACACGGGAATTGAGGGTACATGTAAGGGAACACATCAGAGACATCCAAAAATCTAAAGAAATTGAAAATGATGGGGACCTGAAAACGTTACCCAGACACTTTAAAAGATTCCATGATAGCGATGCACGGCAATGAAAAATTAAAGGGATTGATCAGGTTTGTTTGGGCATAAGAGGAGGCGACCTATTTAAAGAGGTATCACAAATAGTGTTGAGCCACCCCCGTAGTGTTCGAGTTCGGTTCGGTTCGTCGAACACCCGTGTGTTCGCCGAACTGTTCGTCGAACTGTTCGTCGAACACCTTCGAACACCGTTAAAACCAATGGCAGGCAAACAAAAACACATAGAAACACATAGAAAACACCTTCAAAGGTGTCCAAAAGCTGACAAACTGCTCAGAAGACACAACTAACACATGGAAAAGTGACAAGTACAAATAGTCATGCGAAAAGAAAAGAGGTGGAGGAGTAAAAGGAGGGGGAGACACAGATATAGGCATGTCATGCCCTTCTAAAATCCAAAAAGTGAGAAGCCGAGACGGCCAGTCCGCTCCTGCCCGTGCCACCTCCGTGTCGCCGGGTTTGTGCCAGAGCCGTGGTGAACCCTGACGGCCAGCCCCCCTCTCCCAATACTGGTGCCTGTCCGCTGGTGGGTCGAGAGAGCCCCCCTGTGGTGGAGGCAGCTCTAAGCTTTTTCATTTAAATTGTCCCTCTAATTTGAATGAATACACTTTAAATCCATTTACAAGGATCTATTGGAGGGCAAGTCTCATGCCAGCAGCCGCGTAATTCCAGCTCCAGTAGCGTCCACTAAAGCTGCTGCAGTTAAAAAGCTTTTATAAGGATCGAGCTCGGCTGTCCACCGCAAGGCATCCTAGTGCCAGTCCCAGCCCCTATGCCTTGGGGTGCCTCCTGATGCTCTTCACTAAGTATCCCGTGGTCCCGAAGCATTTCCTTTGAAAAAATTAAGTGTCCAAACTACAGGTGGTGTAGCTTGCTTAACAGCCGGGATAATCCGCTGACTAGCAGACACTGCTACTAGGCACAAAGTATTTCCTGGGCTAGATGCAGTTAAAAATTTGTAAGTAGATACTCTCGTTGGATGCTGAGAAAGCATTCCATAGAGTCTCCTGGCACGCCATATATGATTCTCTTAAAAAGCTTGGAGTAGGGGTCTAGGGGACCCTTTTATAGCCAAAATCACGGCCCTGTATCACAATACGTCACCTAGGCTGAAGATAAATGGAACTGTAGCACCGAGGGCTCGGTTGCTACAGACGTATTGCACCTCACCCAGAGGTGTGATATCTCACTCTCAGATAAGGATGGAGTGTGGATCAGGACCCGACACCTGCATGCATTACACCACATTGCCGTGGGGCAGGGCGACCAATATGCCCCTGAGATGGGCACGACAGTCCCTGTCCCTGGCTGGAGTGGGGGGAGGGAACACTGAGGAAGGGGAACCCTGCAGTGCAGGAGCAGGGAGGAAGCAGTTCCTGGGTGCATTGAGAAGGGAGTATAAAAGGTGGGCACCATCTTAGTTCAGTGCAGAGAAGTCTGAGCAGAAGTGGCAGGGAGCAGGGGCTCTGCATGAGCTCTGCTCCGGAGGCGGGCCTAGTAACAGAGGCCCAGGCCTGCAAGAGGGAGAAGGAAGGAAGAGGAGCGGAGAAGGCTCCAGGAACGAGGAATGAAGGGATCCCAGGGGTGCGGACGGGCGAGTCGCCACCGCACGCCCGAATCCAGCACGCCCGAATCCACCTGCGTGGAGGGGTCAGGCCAAAGGGGGAGACCGGTCCCCGAACTAGTGGAGGCAGGAAACGACCCTCAGCTAGAAACCGGAGGCTCTGACATTTTATGTGGCGCAGCCCCTTGCTCCACCCGCTAGGAAGGCACCACATAGGGTCAGGGAAACTGGCGCCAAGTTTACCAAGAGGAGGCCCGAGGCAGCCGGACAGAAGTGTTGGTAAGAAAGGCCAGACAAAGGACACACAAAGGGGGTCCTGTGAAGCGCTCCAAAGTTATCTGGGAGTTGTCTGAGCCCCTCACCTGGTGAGCACAGTACGACGTGGGCAGCCGTTACCTGCAGACGTGGTCTGGATAATAAGAACTGTGAGTAAAGGCCCTGAACTGCATCACTGACTCCGTGTCGTTACTGCTGCTGCCCTGCACCATCACCCCCATCCTCCGCATACACTGCCCTGAGGCTATACTGCTCCCGTGGGGAGTTATGCTACGCTCTGCTGCACCCACAACACCAGCCTTAGCGGTCTGCCCTGTAGCGGCGGTTCACTCTGACCGCAATCCACGGGTGGCGTAGTCGGACATTTAAACATCAAAACCACATAAATAGTTCCGCCAATGGTTTGACCGCCCTGAGCCACGGAACCGGATCGCCGCCACGAAGACTACAACCACCAACATCCACCAAAAAGGGTCCGGCTCCGGGTGTCCCAAGGCCCAGGGGGTGCGTCAGAACATTTTCATCACCTTTCACAATCACCAATGGGACAAGGCAGGGATGTCCTCTGTCCCCTCTCTTATACATCCTAGTGACGGAGAACCTGCTCTCATCAATTCGCCATAACCCCAATATTAGGTGGATTGAGGTGGGAGGCACCGAGTACAAGTGCTCTCTATTTGCTGATGATGTCCTAGTATATATCACTCAATCACATATATCCATCCCTGCTGTTATGGCTGAAATAGATCACTTTGTTAAATGGTAAAATTTTAAAATCAATGCAGCGAAGTCTGAGGCCCTCGATGTCTCCCTCCCTAAATCCATATAGGATTCCATCCAGTCCAACTTTCTCTTTGCCTGGCCCTCACAGGGTATCAAATACTTAGGAATTCCTATTCATAGAGACCTCTCCCATCTATGTTATCTTAATTTTGGGCCCTTTATTGAACAATTCCATACAGACCACGGTTGGCAAGTTAGAACTGTAAGATTCAATACGTGAACCACTGGTGTTTTGTGGAAAAGCACATGTAAGATTCTGCAACAGTCTCTGCTGATACTCCTGCATGCGTGCATCCCTTTCTATGGCAGGAATAATTTCTGCAAATTTACTTTTGTACCGGGGATCTAACAGTGTGGCAACCCAGTAGTCAGGATTATTTCTAATTCTCACAATTCGAGGGTCATGTTGCAGGTAGTGCAGCAAGAAGGCACTCATGTGTGTTGCGCATCCAGGAGCACCAAGTCCCTGTTGTGTTGGTGGCGAGGTAACAATCATGCTTCCTTCCTCTGTCCTCTCCCCCCAACCTCGCACAACAGAAATGTGATCAAGGTCTCCCTCATCTGATGAGTCTTCCATCAGTTCGTCCTCCACTTCTTCCTGGGCTCCTGCACCTTCCTCATTAGTTTGGCTGCTACCATGCGCCCTGGTAAAATCATCTCCCCCACCCTCACATGCCTGCCGCCCTGGTGCTGCCGACCGTCTGGACCTTGCAGATGTTAGCCCTTCCGCGTACAACTCCTCCTCCTCTACTTCCTCCACCCCCTCTTGTGCCACCACCTGACTCCGAATTCTGTTTAACATGTGCTCCAGCATGTAAATCACCGGAATAGTCATGCTGATAATGGCATCGTCAGCACTAAACATCTTCGTCGCCATTTCAAAACTGTGCAGAAGGGTGCATAGGTCCCTGATCTGAGACCACTCCTCCAGCGTGATTTGCCCCACCTCTGAATCTCGTTGGCCCAGGCTATACGTCAGAACGTATTGCACCAGGGCTTGTCGGTGCTGCCACAGTCGCTGCAACATGTGCAGAGTTGAATTCCACCGGGTAGGCACATCGCATTTTAGCCGGTGAAGTGGCAGGCCCAACGACTTCTGTAGAGATGTAAGTCGCTGAGCTGCGGGATGCGAACGGCGGAAGTGAGCACACAGCGACCGTGCCCTCTGCAGAAGGCCATCTAGTCTGGGATAGTGGGCTAAAAATTGCTGGACAACCAGGTTCAACACGTGAGCCATACAAGGCACGTGTGTGACATTGCCCCGGCGAAGGGCCGCACCCAGGTTTGCAGCATTGTCGCACACGGCCTTCCCTGGTTTCAGGTCCAGTGGAGACAACCATTCATGAAATTGGTTCTCCAGAGCTGACCACAACTCCTCAGCTGTGTGACTCACATTTCCCAGACATTTCAATGTGAAAACCGCCTGATGACGTTGAGCCCTACTGCCAGCATAGTAAGGAGGTGTGCAGGATCCCTTCTGCGCAGTTAGAAAGCTTGTGGCATGACCAGACAGGCTTTGGGTGCAGGTGGAAGACCGAGAGGAGGTTGAGGAGGCAGAAGCAGTGGAGGAAAAATGACATAAAGAGGATTGACGCACAACTCGTGGGGACGGCAAGACTTGGACAGCAGCCCCTTGTCCTGCTGTCACCATAGTTACCCAGTGCCCAGTCAGCGACATGTAACGCCCCTGTCCATGCCTACTCGTCCAAGTGTCTGTGGTGAAATGCACCCTGTCACACACAGAGTTTCTCAAAGAAGCGGTGATGTTGTGTGCGACATGCTGGTGGAGTGCAGGCACACCTTTCTTTGAGAAGTAGTGCCGACTGGGCATCTGGTACTGGGGCACTGCGACGGACAAAAGGTCTCGAAAATCCTCTGTGTCCACCAGGCGGAAAGGCAGCATTTCTGTAGCCAAGAGCTTGCAGATGGTGAAATTCAACCTCTTAGCTTTCTCATGGCTAGGAGGAAATGGTCTTTTACTTGTCCACATCTGAGGGACCGAGGGCTGGCTATTGTGCTTAGACGGGGTTGATAAGGGTGTCCCCGGCAAACTGCCGGTCTGTGAGGAAGATGCAGGCGGACATGTTAGGTTGCCTTGATCCAAAGGTGGTGCTATCGATGTCGGACAGCGCTCAAGACCAGCTGGTGTTACCACCTCCAAAGAAAATGATGACCTGCCAATCACGCTGGCTGTTGCGGGTAAAGAGGTGGCAGGTCTGCGCCCCAAAACAGGTGTGACTGCTGTCCCCCCAGTCACAGAGGATGAAGAGGCCGCGGATGCACAAGATATGGCAGACGGTGGTTGGCCCGGCCGGCTAGACCGCATTGTAGCACACTGAGCTTCCCACTGCAACTTATGCTTCATGTCCATGTGCCGGTTCATGCATGAAGTACTCAAACAATGTATTTTTTGGCCTCTACTTAGCTTTTGCTGACAAATGTTACAGATAACACGAGTTGGGTCATCTTTATCGATCTGAAAAAATGCCCAGGCTATGCAAGGCTTAGCACCCATGCGACCTGAAGAGCCACCACGACTTGTGGTGAGAGGCAGAGTTGTGTTTGAGGATGCAGTTGTTGACGTGCTTCCAGTACTACGTCTCTGTCCAGGAAGGCGCAACCTGACCTCGTCGTCACTAGCATCTTCCTCCACCTCCTCTGCTGACCTCATCTCTTGGCTGACTGTGGGTTGACAGTAAGTGGGATCTCCGACCTCATCATCATCACCCTGTGCGTTATCACACCCGTCGTCCTCAGAGCCAACCTGTTCCTGCCCTGACAAAAAACTAAAGTTGTCGCTCCAATCAGGTATTTGAGTCTTATCATCGTCTTCCTCATTGTCTCCACCAACAGGAGTTACAGTTTGGGAATGAGGGTCTACATTATGGTCAGAACCTTCTGCGTCTGGTCCTGGATCCGACTCATAAAGATTCTGGGCATCAGTGCAGATCATTTCCTCGTCTGGATTCACAGAAGCGCTGGCGTCGACCTCTGATTCCCAGGCTATAGTATGAGTAAACAGCTCTGCAGACTCAACCATCTGTTCTACCTCATACTCAGACGGGCAGCTGGAGATTTGGGAGCTGTGAGGAAGCAAGTGCGATTTGGGTGACACCTTTGAGGACTGGAGTATTTGTGATGTTGAAGTTGATGTGGAGGAGAGCCCACTTAAAGGAGCACTTGATATCCGTTGAAGCACCTGCTGTTTTTGTGCCTCATCTGGAATTTGTAGCGATTGGCGTGGCCGTAAGAAAGGGATCTTATCACATTGTCCGCTAAAAGAAGTAGACATTTTAGTTTGGCTGGAAGATGGTCTTTCTTCTGCACCTACCCCACGGACACAACCTTTTTTCCCCTTCCCAACACGCCTATTCCCCTTTCCACCAGCAGCAGGCCTTTTTCCACTCATTTTGGTGGTTAACTAATTCACAACTCTGGAGTTGTTTGCACAAAAAAACAATGGATGGTAACCGAGCAGAGCTGAGTGGCCAAACTGTGGTATTAGGCCAAAACTATTGGCTGGGTTAGATGCAGAAAAAAATTATTTTTAATTTGCAACTTGATGGAGGTCAGTATAGATGGACTAATAGACCAAGTCCCACACACTGCTAGAAGCCCAAATATTTTTTCAGAGCTAAATGAAGAAAAAAATTATTTTTAATTTGCAACCTGATGGAGGTCAGTATAGATGGACTAATAGACCAAGTCCCACACACTGCTAGAAGCCCAAATATTTTTTCAGAGCTAGATGCAGAAAAAAATTATTTTTAATTTGCAACCTGATGGAGGTCAGTATAGATGAACTAATAGACCAAGTCCCACACACTGCTAGAAGCCCAAATATTTTTTCAGAGCTAAATGAAGAAAAAAATTATTTTTAATTTGCAACCTGATGGAGGTCAGTATAGATAGACTAATAGACCAAGTCCCACACACTGCTAGAAGCCCAAATATTTTTTCAGAGCTAGATGCAGAAAAAAATTATTTTTAATTTGCAACCTGATGGAGGTCAGTATAGATGGACTAATAGACCAAGTCCCCACACCGCTAGAAGCCCAAATATTTTTTCAGAGCTAGATGCAGAAATTTTTTTTATTCAATTTGCAACCTGATGGAGGTCAGTATAGATGGACTAATAGACCAAGTCCCACACACTGCTAGAAGCCCAAATATTTTTTCAGAGCTAGATGCAGAAAAAAATTATTTTTAATTTGCAACCTGATGGAGGTCAGTATAGATGGACTAATAGACCAAGTCCCACACACTGCTAGAAGCCCAAATATTTTTTCAGAGCTAGATGCAGAAAAAAATTATTTTTAATTTGCAACCTGATGGAGGTCAGTATAGATGGACTAATAGAACAAGTCCCACACGCTGCTAGAAGCCCAACTATTTTTTCAGAGATAAATGAAGAAAAAAATTATTTTTAATTTGCAACCTGATGGAGGTCAGTATAGATGGACTAATAGACCAAGTCCCACACACTGCTAGAAGCCCAAATATTTTTTCAGAGCTAGATGCAGAAAAAAATTATTTTTAATTTGCAACCTGATGGAGGTCAGTATAGATGGACTAATAGACCAAGTCCCACACACCGCTAGAAGCCCAAATATTTTTTCAGAGCTAGATGCAGAAAAAAATTATATTCAATTTGCAACCTGCTGGAGGTCAGTATAGAAGGACTAATAGAACAAGTCCCACACACTGCTAGAAGCCCAAATATTTTTTCAGAGCTAAATGAAGAAAAAAATTATTTTTAATTTGCAACCTGATGGAGGTCAGTATAGATGGACTAATAGACCAAGTCCCACACACTGCTAGAAGCCCAAATATTTTTTCAGAGCTAAATGAAGAAAAAAACTATTTTTAATTTGCAACCTGATGGAGGTCAGTATAGATGGACTAATAGACCAAGTCCCACACACTGCTAGAAGCCCAAATATTTTTTCAGAGCTAGATGCAGAAAAAAATTATTTTTAATTTGCAACCTGATGGAGGTCAGTATAGATGGACTAATAGACCAAGTCCCACACACCGCTAGAAGCCCAAATATTTTTTCAGAGCTAGATGCAGAAAATTTTTTTATTCAATTTGCAACCTGATGGAGGTCAGTATAGATGGACTAATAGACCAAGTCCCACACACTGCTAGAAGCCCAAATATTTTTTCAGAGCTAGATGCAGAAAAAAATTATTTTTAATTTGCAACCTGATGGAGGTCAGTATAGATGGACTAATAGACCAAGTCCCACACACTGCTAGAAGCCCAAATATTTTTTCAGAGCTAGATGCAGAAAAAAATTATTTTTAATTTGCAACCTGATGGAGGTCAGTATAGATGGACTAATAGAACAAGTCCCACACGCTGCTAGAAGCCCAAATATTTTTTCAGAGATAAATGAAGAAAAAAATTATTTTTAATTTGCAACCTGATGGAGGTCAGTATAGATGGACTAATAGACCAAGTCCCACACACTGCTAGAAGCCCAAATATTTTTTCAGAGCTAGATGCAGAAAAAAATTATTTTTAATTTGCAACCTGATGGAGGTCAGTATAGATGGACTAATAGACCAAGTCCCACACACCGCTAGAAGCCCAAATATTTTTTCAGAGCTAGATGCAGAAAAAAATTATATTCAATTTGCAACCTGCTGGAGGTCAGTATAGAAGGACTAATAGAACAAGTCCCACACACTGCTAGAAGCCCAAATATTTTTTCAGAGCTAAATGAAGAAAAAAATTATTTTTAATTTGCAACCTGATGGAGGTCAGTATAGATGGACTAATAGACCAAGTCCCACACACTGCTAGAAGCCCAAATATTTTTTCAGAGCTAGATGCAGAAAAAAATTATATTCAGTTTGCAACCTGATGGAGGTCAGTATAGATGGACTAATAGAATGATGCTATGCCCAAAAGATTTTACTTCACTAGGTGCAGTAAAAAAATTGGTATTCTATACACAGGTGGTATATCTTGCAACACAGATAGGCTACTCCACTGACTAACACACTCTGCAATAGGCCAAAAAGGATTAGCTTTGCTAGATTCAGCCAAATGCTGTGAAGAAAACTTGCACAGCACTGGCACAGACCTGCCTGCAAAAACTGATAGGAACTGATGTAACCTAGTCCTGAAAAGGACTCCAATTACAATTAGTCTTTACTCCCACAATCTATCTATTTAAGAGCACAGACCTGCCTGATAAAAGTCGTAGGAAATGCTGTAACCTAGTCCTTAAAAGGACTGCAATCACAACTATTCCCTACTCCCAAGCTATCTGTATATTTGTGCGAAAATTGGCTTGAAATTAACAAGGTATAGCGCACACAGCAACAGCGGTGCCGTCTAACACGCAGCTGCAGCAGTGAGAAAATGGTGGCGACGGGGAAAATGGCTTGGTCTTATAGGGCAAGGACATGTGACATACACTGCCAATCACACATGCCCTTGCTTGTGTGAAAAAAAGCACTTCGCTCCATGTGTGCGCTGCTGATAGGCTGACAGATTGCACCTCCCCACTGCAAATGCGGGAAAGAGAAAAAAAAATGGAGATCTTCATTGTTCCTGCAGAGATCCATCCCCTGCCCCTCCCCCCACCCCGCTGTACACTCAAACTGCGTATCAACATTAATTTTCATCATTACTGAGAAAAAATCCAGTTATGATTTTGGTGCACGAACAGTTATCGAACATAACCTCGAACAGCCGAATTTTTCTCAAATTGTTCGTGTTCGCCGACCGGCTCGAACACCGCCCAAAACAGCTCGAATTTGAGATTGGCGAACAGTTCGAGTAGAACAACGCTCATCTCTAATCACAATTTGAGAGTAGGTGGTTTATAGACTGAAAACGGTAAGCCCTTTGGGTTTGAATGAAAATTTTGGTTTCAGTTCCTTTTTATAAGCTATATATAAAATAATGTCTTTTCTCTCTCTTTTAATGGGTACAGGGTGTTTTTTTTGTTTTTTTTACTTTTTCATTTTAATGTGAGCTATTTTTAATTCTTGGTTTGTTTGAGTCCTAGGCATATATATATACATCTTCTGCCTGTGAAAGTGATTTTCAGCACTCCAATAATATGGGCGGACAAGTGTTTTGAATACTCGTTATGGATAGTGTTGAGCGAGCACTAAAATGCTCGGGTGCTCAAAGCTCGGGCCAAGCTCGCCGTGATACTCGGGTGCTCGACCCGAGCAACGAGCCCAATGTTAGTCTATGGGAGACTCGAGCATTTTTGCAGTGGCACCCCCGGCAGTCTTTTAAAAGCCTAACAAGTGCCCAAAACTATAGCGACAGTGCTCAAATGACATGGGGACAGCATGGGGATCACCCCAGGAAGCATTTCTGACCCCCAGGTCACTGCTGTCAACAACGTGGTCAGAGGTATTAAGCCACTTTTACGGGCTCACAATAAAACGTTAAACAACGAAAGTGAAACTTTTTTAATGTGAAATATGTTAAGGAACATCCTTTCCAGGGTAAAGACTTGTGTATAAGTTAAAATAAATGACCAAAAACAAAAATACTCCTCCACACCTTCGGCTATGTTCACAAGTAGCATTTTTTATGCGTTTTTGCACTTTTGTATTGCTTTCAACTATGACAAATGCATTCACCGTGAAATGTCATTTTAACATTTTACAACCTTATCTGGCCATGTGCTGTGTGACACATGCATAAAGTGCTGAAAAGACATGGGAACAGCATGGGGAAGACCCCTGGAAGCATCTCTGACTCCCAGGTCACTGTCTAAAAGTGTGTCCATCATAAGTGATCCTTACCGCATCAGAAGATGCAGACTTGCAACTATCCCCATTCAAGTCCTTGTCCCAGGGCAGTGATCAATTGTACCTCTCCCATTCCTTGCAATGCAAGCACAAGTATGCAGCCTGCCACCCACCCACCCCCAGGCTGCAATACCATACTGCTTGCTTGCTTGCACTTTAAATTGGGCCTTTTAGGCATGTAGAGGCGGAATCTGGCAACCACGCCATGGCTGTGTCGGCGGCCTGGTATCCATACTCAGTCCCCAGCCGCCTGGTGGCTGGGTGTCCCCACTTGCTCCCCAGCCTCCAGGGGGTGGCCGGGTGTCCATACTCGGTCCCCAGCCACCCCTATTTGTCCCGGTAACCTTTCCCACACTTTTCTTAGCCTGGCCTGCTTTAGGGCAGCATTGGCCAAGCCCACCGGACTATCAGACTCCTCCGGTGGGCCCTGGCTTCTCCATCAGGGGAGTTGAGAGTGCCAAGGTGAGGAGCATGATGAGGATGATAGAAGTTATCATCTGCTTTGTTTTGTTGTAATGCAAGCGCATGTATGTAGTAGCAGCTAGACCTGAGGTGGTCAGCATTTTGGCGCATATCCTACCTCCTCCGAGGATTGCTGGATGTTTTCCTGCTACTATCCAAGTTCTATGACTCCCGTTAAAACAAAGCTTCAGGTGATAAATGATGGATGAGGTAGTGGCATAGGAGAAAGAGCAGGATGAACAGGGACCATTCACATCAATATCAGGCCAGTCAACCAGATATGTCTTGTAGGATATGTTTCTGTAACAAAAGGAGCTGTTCGGCTACACAGTTATAGGGCATACAGTGAGTGCAATGCCAACCAAAAATTTCGAGCCACTCCAATGCCCCTTGGAAATGACATGGAGGTCAGAGGGCGTTAACTAAACCTTTTTTTCCATTTATAGCAACTGGGTCTCCCGTGCACTGTTGGCCTAAGCAGTGAATGGAAGGCTTTCCAAAAATTATGAGGAACTGCAATGCCCCTTACAAGAGCCATGTGTGGCACCCCAGGGGTCTGGTCACCACAGTAATAGAGATATTACGTCGAAGAACAAGTGGGAGGTTTCCTGGTCAGGATCCCTTAAACATGCAACATCCTCCTGCCCCAATCCTGGGAGGGGAGAATTCTGCCCTTATAAACTGGATCTGGGGCGGGGTTGAGTGAGTCAGAGAACAGTCAGAGTCAGAATGAGAGCAAGGGAAAGTAACAGCAAGGAGCTCTGTAGGAGTTAGGAGCTAAAGACCAGGGGCTGAAAGCTGAGCAGAGCTCGCCCTGGCAGAAGACAATAGGAACCGGACACAGGAGTCCGAAGCTGTGAGGACTTATATATCCAGCAGCAGAAACCAGCCGGCAGGGGATTTCAGGTCATCTGGCCATAGAAGCCCGGAGGCTCAGTCACAAGCAAGGGACCAGCACCGCCGTCGTGGAGCGGAGGCTAACAGAAGGCCCCAAGTCACCAGCCATACGGGTGAGCACTACACGGTACACTCAGGGACGTGGGCTACATCTACCCCCTTACAGCAAGGTAGCCAGGAAGAGTGCAGACAGACGGGGAGGCCTTCAACTTCACCTGGCCTGGGGAACTCCTGCTTGCTCACAGACTGACCAGGCCTCTTATGCTAGCCAGTACTCCCGGGAGGGTCTACCTTATAATCATCAGTAAAGACCCTGAACTGCACTGCAAAGACTCTGAGTCATTCCTGCTGCGCTCGTGCACCATCACCCCCATCATCCACACTCACTGCCCTGAGGCTATACTCCCCCCGAGGGGAGTTATCCCATTCTATGCTGCGCACACAACACCAGCCTCAGCGGTCTGCCTTGCAGCGGTGGTACTCCCTGACCGCAATCCACGGGTGGCGCAGTCGGACAATTAACCTCAAAACCTAAGAAAGACTGCCACTGGTTTGAACAGCCTGAGCCACGGGACCGGGTCACCGCCACGGAGACTACAGACCCCAGAGACCTGGCACCGGGTATCCCACACACGTGTACACACGGCCCAGGGGGCGCGTCACATGCAGTACAGCATATTACAAACATAAGTCCCATTATTGGGGAGTGGGTGTCCCATGGTATTTGCTTATGCTTTCCAAGCAAAAGCTGCCAAAAATTAGGACGGAGCAACTTGCAATGCCCCTTACAAGAGCCATGCAGTACAGCATATTACAAACATAAGTCCCATTATTGGGGAGTGGGTGTCCCATAGTATTTGCTTATGCTTTCCCAGCAAAAGCTGTAAAAAATTAGGACGGAGCAACTTGCAATGCCCCTTACAAGAGCCATGCAGTACAGCATATTACAAACATAAGTCCCATTATTGGGGAGTGGGTGTCCCATAGTATTTGCTTATGCTTTCCCAGCAAAAGCTGCCAAAAATTAGGACGGAGCAACTTGCAATGCCCCTTACAAGAGCCATGCAGTACAGCATATTACAAACATAAGTCCCATTATTGGGGAGTGGGTGTCCCATAGTATTTGCTTATGCTTTCCCAGCAAAAGCTGCCAAAAATTTGGATGGAGCAACTTGCAATGCCCCTTACAAGAGCCATGCAGTACAGCATATTACAAACATAAGTCCCATTATTGGGGAGTGGGTGTCCCATAGTATTTGCTTATGCTTTCCCAGCAAAAGCTGCCAAAAATTAGGACGGAGCAACTTGCAATGCCCCTTACAAGAGCCATGCAGTACAGCATTTTACAAACATAAGTCCCATTATTGGGGAGTGGGTGTCCCATGGTATTTGCTTATGCTTTCCCAGCAAAAGCTGCCAAAAATTAGGACGGAGCAACTTGCAATGCCCCTTACAAGAGCCATGCAGTACAGCATATTACAAACATAAGTCCCATCATTGGGGAGTGGGTGTCCCATAGTATTTGCTTATGCTTTCCCAGCAAAAGCTGCCAAAAATTAGGATGGAGCAACTTGCAATGCCCCTTACAAGAGCCATGCAGTACAGCATATTACAAACATAAGTCCCATTATTGGGGAGTGGGTGTCCCATAGTATTTGCTTATGCTTTCCCAGCAAAAGCTGCCAAAAATTTGGATGGAGCAACTTGCAATGCCCCTTACAAGAGCCATGCAGTACAGCATATTACAAACATAAGTCCCATAATTGGGGAGTGGGTGTCCCATAGTATTTGCTTATGCTTTCCCAGCAAAAGCTGCCAAAAATTAGGACGGAGCAACTTGCAATGCCCCTTACAAGAGCCATGCAGTACAGAATTTTACAAACATAAGTCCCATTATTGGGGAGTGGGTGTCCCATGGTATTTGCTTATGCTTTCCCAGCAAAAGCTGCCAAAAATTAGGACGGAGCAACTTGCAATGCCCCTTACAAGAGCCATGCAGTACAGCATATTACAAACATAAGTCCCATCATTGGGGAGTGGGTGTCCCATAGTATTTGCTTATGCTTTCCCAGCAAAAGCTGCCAAAAATTAGGATGGAGCAACTTGCAATGCCCCTTACAAGAGCCATGCAGTACAGCATATTACAAACATAAGTCCCATTATTGGGGAGTGGGTGTCCCATAGTATTTGCTTATGCCTTGCAAGCAAAAGCTGCCAAAAATAAGGACGGAGGAACTTGCAATGCTGGCACCCTGGTGGTATAGTGGTGGTGGAGGCTGAGGATAAGGAGAAGAAGATAAAACAGCGGAAACGAGGAAGCGTATACCCATGTGTGGGTGTGAAGCGGTGCATGTGAATACACCTCCCGAAATAACACAGTGGATTTGACTTTATGTTACTCTGCTGTCATTTGGTGGTGATGAGAAGTCTGGCCCAATCCAGCCCTTGTTCATTTTGATAAGGGTCAGCTTGTCAGCATTGTCAGTTGACAGGCGAGTGCGCTTATCAGTTATAATTCCCCCAGCGGCACTAAAAACACGCTCCGATAACACGCTAGCGGCAGGGCAGGCCAGGACCTCCAAGGCATACAGAGCGAGTTCATTCCAAGTGTCCAGCTTGGATACTCATTAATTAAAAGGCACAGAGGAATCACGGAGGACGCTGGTACGATCGGCAAGGTACTCCCTCACCATCTTTTGAAACTTTCCGCTCCTTGTGAGAGTACCCCGCGCCTCAGGGCCTGTAAGCTGGGCGGGTGTCAGAAAACTGTCCCAGAACGTTGACAGTGTTCCCCTGCCTCTGCTGGATTGGAGTTGCATCTCTCTCACCTGTATGCCTTGGTTGGGCAACAAACTGTGACCTCTGCCGCTAGCGTGTTCAGATGGGAATTTTTTTAAGAGTTCTGCAGCAAGGGCCTTCTGGTATTGCCCCATTTTTGCAGACCTCTCCACCTCAGGAATAAGAGAGTGAAAGTTCTCCTTGTAGCGGGGGTCTACAAGTGTCACCAACCAGTAATGACTGTCACCCAACATTTTGACAACGCGAGGGTCACGGTTAAGGCAGCGTAACATAAAGTAAGCCATGCGTGCCAGACTGGTAACGGGCAAGATTTCCGAGTCCTCACCAAGATGACGACTGACCATGCTCTCCTCCTCCTCATCCTCTTCCTCCTTCCCCCTGTTCTCAGGCCACCCACGCTGAACCGACGGTATGAAACTTGTACAGGTACTAACGTCTACAACGCATGATAGCAGCTCCTGTTCTTCCTCCTCCTCCTCCTCCTCTCCCTCATTGTCCCCCAATGCACGTTGGGATGAGATGAGGCTGGGTGGTGTGTTATCGCCCGCTACGGCTTCTTGATCCATCTCATCATACTCTGGCTGCAATGCCTCCTCTTTAATTCTCTGCAGAGAGCGTTGCAAATGACAGACAAGTGGGATGCTGACACTAATGATGGCGTCATCGCCATTCACCACCTTGGTGGCCTGCTCAAAATTTGTCAGGATGGTACATATGTCAGACATCCAGGTCCACTCCTGAGGTCTTATGTGTGGAGTCTGACCTGAATATCGACGGCCTTGTTGCAGCTGGTACTCCACAACTGCTCTCTTCTGCTCACAAATCCTTTGCAACATGTGGAGGGTAGAGTTCCAACGTGTGGGGACATCACACACCAGTCAGTGTGCCGGAAGCTGCAAACGCTGCTGCAACACAGCAAGGGCGGCGGAAGCTGTAGCCGAATTGCGAAAATGAGCTGACAGGCGGCGTACTTTCACGAGCAGATCTGGCAACTCGGGGTACGATTTAAGAAGCCGCTGAACCACGAGGTTAAGCACATGAGCCAGGCATGGTACGTGTGTGATCTCACCTCGCCTCAGAGCCGCCACCAGGTTACGGTCATTGTCACAAATGAACGTGCCAGGATGTGGGTTCAGCAGTCTCAGCCACAGATGTGCCTGCTCTTTCACAGCTGTCCACAACTCACAAGCAGTGTGAGGTTTATCACCTAAGCTTATGAGCTTCAGCACAGCCTGTTGCCGCTTGGCGGAGGCAGTACTGCAATGCTTCCAGCTTGTAACTGATGTGGTGATATCTGAGATGGAGGCTGAACATGAGGAGGAGGAGGAGGAGGAGGATGCGCAGGAGCTGTACACTGTGGGGGCAACTCTGACTGACATAGGGCCCGCAATCCTCGATGTGGGGAGGATGTGTTCCGTCCCAAGGTCCGACTGGGTCCCGGCTTCCACTATGTTTACCCAGTGTGCCGTCAGAGAGATGTACCGTCCCTGGCCACAAGCACTTGTCCATGTGTCCGTTGTCAGGTGGACTCTCCCAGTAACTACGTTGTTGAGGGCACGGCAGATGCTTTGGGACACATGCTTGTGTAGTGGGGGGATGGCACACCGAGCAAAATAGTGTCGGCTGGGGACCGAGTACCGAGGGACGGCCACCGCCATAAGATTGCGGAAGGATTCCTTCTCCACCAGCCTAAAAGGCAGCATTTCCAATGCAAGCTGTCATGAAATGTGCGAATTTAGGACTGTGGCCTGCGGGGCGTTAGCTGCGAATTTCCGCTTTCGTTCAAAGGTCTGGGATATGGACAATTGAACGCTGCGGTGGGACGTGGACGTTGATGCTGTTTCTTGAGAAACTGCCATAACAAGTGAAAACTGAGAGGAGGGGCCATCTTTACATGCAGTATGGACAGGGGATTGCCTTGCACACACAACAGGGGGTTCTACTGCACGCGCAACAGTGGAAGAAGCAGTGGTGACACCCACTGACACTGGTCGTGGACCCTGGGTTTCGCCCCACAAAGTCGGGTGCTTTGCTGCCATGTGCCTGATCATGCTGGTGGTGGTCAGGCTGGTAGTTTTGTCACCCCTGCTGATGCTGGCATGGCAGGAGGAACATATGGCCTTTTTGGGGTTATCAGCAGAGTCTTTAAAAAAATTCCAGACTCTGGAAGACCTACCGCTTGTACTGGCAACGCCGCTCGTGTTGGTGTTATGGGGAACGGTTGCCTGCCTTCTGTCTGCGGCCACCACACTGCTTCTTCCTGCCTGTTAGGGTACTCTGCCTCCCTCCCCCTGTGTGCTGCTGGCCTCACTCTGCATGTCCTCCTTCCACATTGTGTCAGTTACTAGATCATCCACCACCTCCTCCTCTTCCACTTGCACACCACGATCCTCCTCCTCACTGCCTGGCAATTGTGTCTCGTCATCGTCCACCTCTTGTGACAGATTGCCAACGTCGACTTCCTGTGGCCGTGGCTGTTCAAATATTTGGGCATCGCAACATGGGATCTCCTCTTCCACCACTTCAAGCGTATCAGGCGATGGGCCCAAATATGGAAATCGACCAGTGAACAGCTCTTCAGAGTGTCCAAGTGTGGGATCACTTGCTGTCTGACGACACTCGGCATGGTGGGAGGAAGGAGCATCAGGGTGAGGAGGAGTATGCGGTCGAGACTCACGGCTACTAAGAGTTGACCATGTGGAAGACAGACCGGAGGTGGTGGTGCCCAGGTAACTGGAAGTATTATCTGCTATCCAATTAATAACCTGTTCACACTGATCAGCTCTCAATACTGGTGTTGTTCTGTGCTTCCCTAGTAATTCGGTCAAGAAGTGGGAGCGAGAAGATGTGGCTGTTGGTTGTGGCACATTTTCACCTTGGCCACGGCCACGTCCTCTGCACGAACCATCACCAGAACGTCCACTTCCACGTCCTTTGCCACGCGCCTTGCCCATTGTAAATGAAGTAAAATAGCTTACACTTGCACTATCAATGGAAAAAGGGTAATAAAGAGTAGATTAGAACCGTGGAAGAGGTAAACCACAGTTATTGTTTACTGGGGTATACCACACTTTTTTAAATAGAGATATTTGCGGCTGAACAGTGAGCGACACACTCAAACTGCATTTTTTTTTAGATACCACAGGCCCAAAACTGGATAGTACAGCGATTTGACCCGTGGAACTGCGAAACCACACTGGGATGTCGGGCCTACACAAGACTATTTTCAACAGATATATTTTTGTGTCACAACAGTCAGGAGACACTACTGTTTTTCTTTACGGAAAAAACTACCAAAACCTGAATAATAGAGATTTTTTACCGTGGGATGGCAAAACCACAGTTATTGTTTACTGGGGTATTCCACACTTTTTTAAATAGAGATATTTGCGGCTGAACAGTCAGCGACACACTCAAACTGTTTTTTTTTTAGATACCAAAGGCCCAAAACTGGATAGTACAGCGATTTGACCCGTGGAACTGCGAAATCACACTGGGATGTCGGGCCTATACAAGACTATTTTCAACAGATATATTTTTGTGCCGCAACAGTCAGGAGACACTACTGTTTTTCTTTACGGAAAAAACTACCAAAAGCTGAATAATAGAGATTTTTTACCGTGGGATGGCAAAACCACAGTTATTGTTTACAGGGGTATACCACACTTTTTTAAATAGAGATATTTACGGCTGAACAGTGAGCGACACACTCAAACTGTTTTTTTTTTAGATACTAAAGGCCCAAAACTGGATAGCACAGCGATTTGACCCGTGGAACTGCGAAACCACACTGGGATGTCGGGCCTACACAAGACTATTTTTAACAGATATATTTTTGTGCCACAACAGTCAGGAGACACTACTGTTTTTCTTTATGGAAAAAACTACCAAAAGCTGAATAATAGAGATTTTTTACCGTGGAAGAGGTAAACCACAGTTATTGTTTACTGGGGTATACCACACTTTTTTAAATAGAGATATTTGCGGCTGAACAGTGAGCGACACACTCAAACTGCATTTTTTTTTAGATACCACAGGCCCAAAACTGGATAGTTCAGCGATTTGACCCGTGGAACTGCGAAAGCACACTGGGATATCGGGCCTACACAAGACTATTTTCAACAGATATATTTTTGTGTCGCAACAGTCAGGAGACACTACTGTTTTTCTTTACGGAAAAAACTAACAAAAGCTGAATAATAGAGATTTTTTACCGTGGGATGGCAAAACCACAGTTATTGTTTACAGGGGTATACCACAATTTTTTAAATAGAGATATTTACGGCTGAACAGTGAGCGACACACTCAAACTGTTTTTTTTTAGATAACAAAGGCCCAAAACTGGATAGCACAGCGATTTGACCCGTGGAACTGCGAAACCACACTGGGATGTCGGGCCTACACAAGGCTATTTTCAACAGAAATATTTTTGTGTCACAACAGTCAGTAGACACTACTGTTTTTCTTTACGGAAAAACCTACCAAAAGCTGAATAATAGAGATTTTTTACCGTGGGATGGCAAAACCACAGTTATTGTTTACTGGGGTATACCACACTTTTTTAAATAGAGATATTTACGGCTGAACAGTGAGCGACACACTCAAACTGCTTTTTTTTTTAGATACCAAAGGCCCAAAACTGGATAGTACAGCGATTTGACCCGTGGAACTGTGAAACCACACTGGGATGTCGGGCCTACACAAGACTATTTTCAACAGATCTATTTTTGTGCCACAACAGTCAGGAGATGCTACTGTTTTTCTTTATGGAAAAAACTACCAAAAGCTGAATAATAGAGATTTTTTACCGTGGGATGGCAAAACCACAGTTATTGTTTACTGGGGTATACCACACTTTTTTAAATAGAGATATTTGCGGCTGAACAGTGAGCGACAAACTCAAAATGCTTTTTTTTTAGATACCAAAGGCCAAAAACTGGATAGTACAGCGATTTGACCCGTGGAACTGCAAAACCACACTGGGATGTCGGGCCTACACATGACTATTTTCAACAGATATATTTTTGTGTCACAACAGTCAGGAGACACTACTGTTTTTCTTTATGGAAAAAGCTACCAAAAGCTGAATAATAGAGATTTTTTACCGTGGGATGGCAAAACCACAGTTATTGTTTACTGGGGTATACCACACTTTTTTAAATAGAGATATTTGCGGCTGAACAGTGAGCGACAAACTCAAAATGCTTTTTTTCTAGATACCAAAGGCCAAAAACTGGATAGTACAGCGATTTGACCCGTGGAACTGCAAAACCACACTGGGATGTCGGGCCTACACAAGACTATTTTCAACAGATATATTTTTGTGTCACAACAGTCAGGAGACACTACTGTTTTTCTTTATGGAAAAAGCTACCAAAAGCTGAATAATAGAGATTTTTTACCGTGGGATGGCAAAACCACAGTTATTGTTTACTGGGGTATACCACACTTTTTTAAATAGAGATATTTGCGGCTGAACAGTGAGCGACACACTCAAATTGCTTTTTTTTTTTATACAAATGGCCCAAAATGGATAATACAGAGGTTTGAACCGTGGAAGTGCAAAACAACACTTCTGTTTCTCTAGCCTACACCAGACTATTTTCAACAGTTATATTTGTGTCTGAAAAATCAGAGACACGCTTTTATTTGGGGGGCGGGGGACACACCAAAAGGTTAATAAGACGGGTATTTGTACAGTGTGAAGGAGGAAAAAAAAAGGAGGATTTAGATGAAAAAAAAAAGGATTTTTCCTGGCCCCCGACACCTGGTGCTAAGTCCAGCAATTTCAGCAACAGGAGCACACAGGACTGTAATGCAGCGTTTGCTGGTATAACCACTGTGTCTCCTATACAGCCTGCCTGCCTGGTATCTGGGATGGATATTAGTCCTGAAAAGGACTGTTTGTTTGTTCTGGCAGCCTTTACAGACCCTACACTAACTATTTTGCAGTTTATATCTCTCCCTAAATCAGCAGCGCTGTCCCTACACTGTCTAATCCGGAGCGACTGTGTCCAAGATGGCGGCGCCCCGTTTTAAATACTCAAGGTGACGCTGTGCGGCCAGCCAATCACTGTAATGCCCACAACCAACATGGCTGCAGCATTACAGTGACTGGCTGGCAATCCTTGCATGTTCATTGGCTCTGTAAAGAGCGCCAAACATGCAGGGCGGAGACCCGAGCTCCCGCCTGAGTAACCCGGAAATGCTCGGTGCTCGCCGAACATCCCGAGTAGCGTGATGCTCGGGCGAGTACCGAGCAGTGTCGAGCATGTTCGCTCAACACTAGTTATGGATCCACATCTCTCCTTATTGGATGGAAGTATTGATCTGGGACATACGGACGATTCTGGATGACGTGGTACCTGCAGGGGGAGGATCTTCTTCCATCAACCAACAAAGGGATTCTATTATGGGACTATTGGGACCTTTATATTATGTCTATATGATTCATTTTTGAATGGGGTAATATGAAAGGAAGGAAGTGTGATAGGGACATGATAGTAACATAGGACCCTAGGATCACAAATTTAGGAGAAAGGTTTTTTTTCGCGTTTAAGTGTGTATATGTAATCATTTGTGTATTCAAATGATGTATATGTAACTATGCTTGTTGAGG
This sequence comes from Phyllobates terribilis, assembly GCF_046119375.1. Taxonomy (NCBI): domain Eukaryota; kingdom Metazoa; phylum Chordata; class Amphibia; order Anura; family Dendrobatidae; genus Phyllobates; species Phyllobates terribilis. The sequence goes on from NW_027362772.1 coordinate 119,731,989, forward strand.
GAATTCACAGTTCTCCAAGATAATGTGAAAGTCCTTGATTATAACTTCCTCCCTTCTTGTTCTTAAATTTGATCCTGTTGCCCCTCTCTTTAGATATAACTAAATCTCGTTTTTGGGAATATATAGGAAATAAGAGTTGGTGCCCTATATAGATATATATACATATACTCTCAATTTGCTCCTATATTGACCCACTAACCCAGACAGTTACCTCATATGTGGCATTCAGAGTGCATGACCACCGTTGTCCCATCCGGTCTTCCTCTTTCTGACACTTGACACGCATCGCGTGTACACCGCTGCTTAGCAGCGGTGACATGCTTGCGTTCCACCGTCGATAAGCGGAAGTAACTTACAGGATGTGACGTATGGTGGGGCATGCGCCATGAGTAATGTTCGCGGAGTGGATAAATCAGTCTATACAGGTGGACGGTGCATGTTAGGATTGCTGGCGGGGTATTATAAAAAGATGGGCAGAACCACTTCAGATATACGCCCCCCGAAGAAGCGAGGGTGAAACGCGCGTAGGGGCGCGGGGATACACGCCAGACAGAGCGCTAGAGTAAGTAAATGGTCTTTATGCCCTACTTTGATTATACAATTTTTTATGATAGGAGATTTCCATCTTGGGCATCACTGTTTTAAATTATGTGCATTAGACACTTTATGGAGGAGTAGGAGGTTACCACTCTAACATACACCTAGCGCTGACAACTGTCCAGGTTGCTTTCCCTGCTTGGTAGCATTATAGTGCTGTGCTTTAATACATTTTATAGCAACTAAGGTTGTTTCAATAAAGATATTTATAATTTAAAACTCTGGTCATGTTGGGTTTTTTAGACCCTGGTTGTGTTTAGTTAAGTGTTTGGAGTTTCAAACGTGTTGAATAATTAAGGACACTAATGAGCTTACTACTGTTTATAGTGTGTTAATCTGTCTTTATTGCATTATTTTAGGTGAATTACAGCGATCAAAAAACAGTAATTCTGTTAGTTTTTTTGCATCAAAGTGTTACTGTTAGGATAAATAATTTTATATTTTGATAGTGCCTCAAAGATCTATTTTTTTAACTTATTTTTTTACTTTATTTTTAATCCTCTTAGGGAACTTTAGCTTGTGATCGCTTTCTCTACATACTGTACTGGGATACAATATTAATGCATTTTATAATAAAAATCACAGTTTCCTATGGGCTTCACAGAAATAGCAAAACAGCAGCAACAAGGTCCTCCAGTAGGCTCATTGCTGCCAGTGAAATATATCGACACGACACCCTGTGATCATGTCAAGAAGATGAAGATGGGCTTCTGAAATTTCTAGCCACCTGAAAATCACACCTTAAATGACGCTGTCAGAGATTGACAGCAACACATAAGGGCTTAAAAAGTTAACTCTGGCCACTACTGTAAGAAGTTAACGCTGGCTGTAAGGAGTTGACTCAGATTACTGTGTGACACAGGCTCAGTTCCTCAGCATGCTCCATAAACCTGCATCCATCATATGTATATGTGTACATGTTGGTAACATGTCGGTAAACGGTTAAATTCTGCTAATAAAGTAGGTTACTCATATTTCTAAAATTAAAGCAACACTCTCTGTGCAACCTTCTATCTTTTCCTCTCTTAGTGTCCATCTATTTAAAGGGGTGCGTCTAATGTATAAAGTAAAAGTGTGTAAAGTAATCTCTAGGATTAGTGTTGAGCATTCCGATACTGAAATATCGGGTATCGGCCGATATTCGCGGTATCGGAATTCCGATACTTAATTCCGATACTATTGCAATATCGTATACCGGAATCGGAAGTTCCCATAATGCAATGAGACATTTTCATTTTATTCAGCCAATGAGGATCCTAAGAAGTGTGGGCACATCCTGTTAGGCATGTAGGCATCTTAACTAATGGCATGGCTGTGATTGGCTGCTGAAATGATGTCATGATGCACTATAAAAGCCACCGCCGCCATTTTGAGCTCACTCTGCTGTGAATTCAGTTAGGGATAGGACGCTGTTGTTCTGAGGGACAGTTTTAGCTACCTATTTGCTCTATACTGCTTTACCCAAGCTACTTTCTAAATCACTGTGCCTTGCAGTGCTAGTGCACAGTTCCCTGTGCTGTTCACCGCTATCTGCAAGGTCTGTGTGTGTGAGTGCAGCTCACCCTGTAGTGTGTGCTTCAGCCAAGTCTGGTTGTAGTGCACTCAGTGTGTGTCACTGCCTCATACATTGTCCTTTTTTGCCAATTCATAATTTTTCCTGATATCTCCTATTAGTGTGGTGGTTCCATCTGTATTCAGCTAAATTGGTTCCAAACACACTATATAGGAGTAGATAGAGAAATTTTTTTCCGTCTTGCAGCACTAGTGCACAGTGCTCTGCATCTGTACTGTTCACCGCTGTCTGCAAGGTCTGGTGTGTGAGTGCAGCTCACCCTGTAGTGTGTGCTTCAACCCCGTCTGGTTGTAGTGCACTCAGTGTGTGTCACTGCCTCATACATTGTCCTTTATTGCCAATTCATAATTTTTCCTGATATCTCCTATTAGTGTGGTGGTTCCATCTGTATTCAGCTAAATTGGTTCCAAACACACTATATAGGAGTAGATAGAGAATTTTTTTCCGTCTTGCAGCACTAGTGCACAGTGCTCTGCATCTGTACTGTTCACCGCTGTCTGCAAGGTCTGGTGTGTGAGTGCAGCTCACCCTGTAGTGTGTGCTTCAACCCCGTCTGGTTGTAGTGCACTCAGTGTGTGTCACTGCCTCATACATTGTCCTTTATTGCCAATTCATAATTTTTCCTGATATCTCCTATTAGTGTGGTGGTTCCATCCATATTCAGCTAAATTGATTCCAAACACACTATATAGGAGTAGATAGAGGAGCCTTTCTGCAGCATTGGGCCCTGCAGCCCCAGCCAGATTAGTATTAGCCTATTTTTTGCAGCCTCATCTATTGCATTGTAGGTTACCTTCCTACATTGTAATAGCTACAAAAAGTTTGTGATACTATCGTTATTACATCTTTAGGCACATCCAGTGTCTTTTTGTGACAAAAAAAACCTAAATAAAGTTCACCAAACACTCCACTTTACAGTTGTGTAGGCCACATTAGCTCATATTAAAGTCTAGTCCACACTTTATAAAATTAGTGTTTCTTATACCTGTTAGCAGCTGTTCAGGAATAAGCACACTAAGCCCTTAGTACTTTTCTGCCTATCTTTATCAGTCTACCAAGATGAAGAAGGCAGGGAGTAAGGCATGTGGTCGTGGTCGTGGGCGTGGGCGTGGAGTTTCTGCAGGGAGAGGACGTGAGGATTCTGTGCCTGCAGGGAGAGGACGTGGGGATTCTGTGCCTGCTGCGGGCACCAGTGACTCAGCATCCCCCAGTTTTACCAGGGAACAGTCCTTTATGCGCAGCTTTGTAGGAGCTAGCCGTACCCCACTGCTGCGCGAGGACCAAATTGAAGCCGTTGTCGGATGGATGGCAGCTAACGCATCGACTTCAATTAGTTCCAGATCCTCTCAGGTCCTGAGCACTGAAGAGCACCCATCTGTCTCTTCACCACCTGCCAAATTGCCCAGGCAGTCAGAGAGCCCTGGACAGGAGCCATCTCTACTTCTGTTCTCTGAATCTCTTGGCTTGGAAAGAGGGGGCCAGCCAAGCAGAATTCGAGAATTTGAAGAAGAGGTAGTATGCAGTGATGCGCAACCGTTTTGTCTCTCTGAATCTGAAGAGGCGGGTGGGCCAGTGCCTATGGTCAGCAGCACACCTCAGTACGCATCTGATGATGAGACTCAGGTGCCACTTTCTGGTGCGTACTGTGCTGTCGAGACTACCCAGGAGAAGCAGTTGTTTGAAGAGGGTGGTGTAGATGATGAGGTCCTTGACCCATCATGGCGTGAGGGACAGGAAGGTGGTGGGAGCAGCTCTGAGGAAGAGATTCCCCGAACGGCCCAAAAAGGAGGGAGAGGGAGGGGGCAGACTTGGTTGCCTGTAGCCTCCACTTCGGCACCCATTAGGAGCATGGCTCTTCCAAAATCCAAAGCGGGCGCTCCCAAGACTTGCAGTGCCTGGTCCTTTTTTGACACAGTTGCAGATGACATTTGCTTTGTCAAATGCAAGCTGTGTAATCAGAAGGTGAAAAGAGGGAAAAGTGTCAGCAACCTCAATACCACAAATATGTGGAAACATGTGCGGACCAAGCACGTGGTGGAGTTACACAAACACACTGAAGACCTAGGCCAACCTACAGCGCCACCTACCACCTCTTCAGCTCGTGTTGTAGCCTCTTCCTCCAGCTCACACACAGCTGGTTCGGCTTCCTCACAGGATCGCCATGGAAGAATCTCTGGCACTGTTGTACAGAGACACAGTGTAATTCCACCCACAGCACCACTTTCCCAGTCATCCTCAAACTCCCAGGCCAGTCTACAGCCATCGTTAGCACAGGCATGGGAGAAAAGGCGCCCATACTCGGCAAACCACCCCCGAGCACAGGCTCTGAATGCTGGCATTGCTAAACTACTGGCCCTTGAAATGCTATCATTCAGGCTGGTGGAGACTGACACATTCCGTAACTTTATGGCATTGGCAGTCCCACAATACAACGTGCCCAGCCGCTTTTATTTCAGCAGGCAAGCCGTCCCTGCCCTGCAACATCATGTGGAGGGAAAAATTAAACATGCGCTACAAAACGCCGTCAGTAGCAAGGTCCACCTGACCACTGATGCGTGGACCAGTAAGCATGGACAGGGACGATACCTTTCCCTCACTGCCCATTGGGTAAATGTTGTGGAGCCGGGTACAGATCTTGAGAGTGGCGCTGTACGTGTTCTGCCAACTCCAAGGATTGCAGGAATCCAGTCTGTACACATTGACTCCTCCTCATACTCCAGTTCCTCTGAATCAGCGCTGCAGGAGCCGTCACAGTCTACCTCCACATCGACCCGTGAACGGTTACCTGTTATGATGACCGATATGAGCACAGCCGTGGCCAAACGTCAACAGGCCGTATTAAAATTAATTTCTTTGGGGAATCGAAGCCACACAGCGCAGGAGCTCTGGAATGCCATCAAGCAGCAGAGTGACGTGTGGTTTGTGCCAGCGAATCTCCAGCCAGGCATGGTAGTGTGTGACAATGGCCGAAATCTGGTGGCAGCTCTGGGCCTAGGCAACCTCACTCACATCCCATGTCTGGCACATGTGCTCAACTTGGTCGTGCAGAGTTTTTTGAGGGACTATCCGGATCTTGATGCACTGCTTCACAAGGTCCGCATAGAGTGCGCTCACTTGCGGCGTTCCAGCAATGCAAGATCACGCATTGCAGCTCTGCAGCGCCGATTATGTCTTCCGGAACATCGCATCATATGTGACCTACCCACCAGGTGGAATTCAACGTTACATATGTTGGAGAGGTTGTGTGAGCAGCAGGCAGCAGTAATGGAGTACCAGCTGCAGCAGGCGCAAACAAGTCGCAGTGCGCGCCGTTCACACTTCACCACCACTGAGTGGGCCTCTATGAAGGACATTTGCCACGTTTTGCGTGCCTTCGATTATTCCACGCGGATGGCGAGTGCAGATGATGCACTAGTCAGCATGACTATCCCCCTTATCTGCCTGCTTGAAAAAACACTGCAAGCACTAAGGGACGAGGTTTTGGAAGAGGTGGAGGATGAGGAGTCACAAATGCCATCTGCTTCTCTACAGTCTGCGCAACGTGGTTCCTCACAAAGGCCTAGGCAGGGGACACTTTGTGAGGAGGATGAGGAGGAGTCAATGGATGAGGAAGACATCTGTCCAGAGGAGGGAGGTACACAATGCTCTAGTAGTCAGTATCTAGAGCGAGGGTGGGGTGATGCAGAGCAGGCAGAGATCACGCCTCAAGCAGGGGACAGCGTTTCTTGGCCAGTTGGCAGTCTGCAGCACATGGTTGATTTCATGCTGCAGTGCCTCAGAAACGACCGCCGCATCGCCCACATTCTCAACACGGCTGATTATTGGGTGTCCACCCTCCTAGATCCTCGCTACCGGGACAACTTACAAAGCCTCATAACACCATTGAACCGGGAGCGTAAAATGCGGGAGTACCAAGACGCACTGGTGCATTCCATCATGTTCTCCATTCCAACCGAGAGCAGTGCTGCTAGTGCTTTACAAAGCAGCTCAGTGCGTCGAGGCAGTGGAGGAAGCTCTGCACAAAGAGGGAGCAGAAGCAGCGCCTCAGCACAAGGCAAGACCAGTATGGCCGAAATGTGGCAAAGTTTTGTGTCCCCGCCGCCACAAATGTCTACACCATCACAGACAGCTCCAGTCAGCAGGAGGCAACGTTTCCGTCAGATGGTGACAGACTACATGTCTTGCCCTCTTAGTGTACTCCCAGACGGCTCTTCTCCCTTCAAGTTTTGGGTCTGTAAGCTGGATACATGGCCAGAGCTTAGTCAGTATGCACTGGAGGTGCTAGCTTGCCCTGCTGCTAGTGTATTATCGGAACGCGTCTTTAGTGCCGCAGGTGGTGTACTAACAGACCGTCGCATGCGACTATCCTCCGATAACGTTGACCGGCTTACTTTTCTCAAAATGAACAAGGCCTGGATCTCTCATGAATTTGCCAGTCCTCTTCCAGAATAAATAATTGGTTGGCAACAGTATCCAGGTCTCATGTTCTGTTCATGTTTCTACCACCTGAACTGTAATCCCTGAGCTCCAACACCGCCAGTTGGCGCTCGGAAGTGCCGTCTGCACAGTCAACACTTGCTGCCGTGTTATTGGGGTTCAGTAACGTCAGCTGTTCTCCTGCTGTGCGGACGGCAATTTCTCCTGATTTGTCCACATCCACTGTACTACACATTTTAAAGTTGCTCCAATTACTCCTCTGGCTCCTCTGTTTTCATTCTTATCCCTGGGCTCCAGCACCGCCAGTTGGCGCTCGGAAGTGCTGTCTGCACAGTCAACACTTGCTACCATGTTATTGGGGTTCAGTAACGTCAGCTGTTCCCCTGCTGTGCGGACGGCAATTTCTCCTGCTCTGTCCACATTCTCACTACTACAGATTTTAAAGTTGCTCCAATTACACCTCTGGCTCCTCTGTTTTCATTCTTATCCCTGGGCTCCAGCACCGCCAGTTGGCGCTCGGAAGTGCCGTCTGCACAGTCAACACTTGCTGCGGTGTTATTGGGGTTCAGTAACGTCAGCTGTTCCCCTGCTGTGTTCACGGCAATTTCTCCTGCTCTGTCCATATTCACTGTGCTACTTATTTAAAACTTGCTCCAATTACACCTCTGGCTCCTCCGTTTTTAGTATTTACCCTGGGCTCCAACACCGCCAGTTGGCGCTCGGAAGTGCTGTCTGCACAGTCAACACTTGCTGCCGTGTTATTGGGGTTCAGTAACGTCAGCTGTTCTCCTGCTGTGCGGACGGCAATTTCTCCTGCTTTGTCCACATCCACTGTACTACACATTTTAAAGTTGCTCGAATTACACCTCTGGCTCCTCTGTTTTCATTCTTATCCCTGGGCTCCAGCACCGCCAGTTGGCGCTCGGAAGTGCCGTCTGCACAGTCAACACTTGCTGCCGTGTTATTGGGGTTCAGTAACGTCAGCTGTTCTCCTGCTGTGCGGACGGCAATTTCTCCTGCTTTGTCCACATCCACTGTACTACACATTTTAAAGTTGCTCGAATTACACCTCTGGCTCCTCTGTTTTCATTCTTATCCCTGGGCTCCAGCACCGCCAGTTGGCGCTCGGAAGTGCCGTCTGCACAGTCAACACTTGCTGCGGTGTTATTGGGGTTCGGTAACGTCAGCTGTTCCCCTGCTGTGTTCACGGCAATTTCTCCTGCTCTGTCCATATTCACTGTGCTACTTATTTAAAACTTGCTCCAATTACACCTCTGGCTCCTCCGTTTTTAGTATTTACCCTGGGCTCCAACACCGCCAGTTGGCGCTCGGAAGTGCTGTCTGCACAGTCAACACTTGCTGCCGTGTTATTGGGGTTCAGTAACGTCAGCTGTTCTCCTGCTGTGCGGACGGCAATTTCTCCTGCTTTGTCCACATCCACTGTACTACACATTTTAAAGTTGCTCGAATTACACCTCTGGCTCCTCTGTTTTCATTCTTATCCCTGGGCTCCAGCACCGCCAGTTGGCGCTCGGAAGTGCCGTCTGCACAGTCAACACTTGCTGCCGTGTTATTGGGGTTCAGTAACGTCAGCTGTTCTCCTGCTGTGCGGACGGCAATTTCTCCTGCTTTGTCCACATCCACTGTACTACACATTTTAAAGTTGCTCGAATTACACCTCTGGCTCCTCTGTTTTCATTCTTATCCCTGGGCTCCAGCACCGCCAGTTGGCGCTCGGAAGTGCCGTCTGCACAGTCAACACTTGCTACCATGTTATTGGGGTTCAGTAACGTCAGCTGTTCCCCTGCTGTGTTCACGGCAATTTCTCCTGCTCTGTCCATATTCACTGTGCTACTTATTTAAAACTTGCTCCAATTACACCTCTGGCTCCTCCGTTTTTAGTATTTACCCTGGGCTCCAACATGCCAGTTGGCGCTCGGAAGTGCTGTCTGCACAGTCAACACTTGCTGCCGTGTTATTGGGGTTCAGTAACGTCAGCTGTTCCCCTGCTGTGCGGACGGCAATTTCTCCTGCTCTGTCCACATTCTCACTACTACAGATTTTAAAGTTGCTCCAATTACACCTCTGGCTCCTCTGTTTTCATTCTTATCCCTGGGCTCCAGCACCGCCAGTTGGCGCTCGGAAGTGCTGTCTGCACAGTCAACACTTGCTACCATGTTATTGGGGTTCAGTAACGTCAGCTGTTCCCCTGCTGTGCGGACGGCAATTTCTCCTGCTCTGTCCACATTCTCACTACTACAGATTTTAAAGTTGCTCCAATTACACCTCTGGCTCCTCTGTTTTCATTCTTATCCCTGGGCTCCAGCACCGCCAGTTGGCGCTCGGAAGTGCCGTCTGCACAGTCAACACTTGCTGCGGTGTTATTGGGGTTCGGTAACGTCAGCTGTTCCCCTGCTGTGTTCACGGCAATTTCTCCTGCTCTGTCCATATTCACTGTGCTACTTATTTAAAACTTGCTCCAATTACACCTCTGGCTCCTCCGTTTTTAGTATTTACCCTGGGCTCCAACACCGCCAGTTGGCGCTCGAAAGTGCTGTCTGCACAGTCAACACTTGCTGCCGTGTTATTGGGGTTCAGTAACGTCAGCTGTTCTCCTGCTGTGCGGACGGCAATTTCTCCTGCTTTGTCCACATCCACTGTACTACACATTTTAAAGTTGCTCGAATTACACCTCTGGCTCCTCTGTTTTCATTCTTATCCCTGGGCTCCAGCACCGCCAGTTGGCGCTCGGAAGTGCCGTCTGCACAGTCAACACTTGCTGCGGTGTTATTGGGGTTCGGTAACGTCAGCTGTTCCCCTGCTGTGTTCAAGGCAATTTCTCCTGCTCTGTCCATATTCACTGTGCTACTTATTTAAAACTTGCTCCAATTACACCTCTGGCTCCTCCGTTTTTAGTATTTACCCTGGGCTCCAATACCGCTAGTTGCTGCTCAGAAGTGCCGTCTGCACAGTCAACGCTTGCTCCAGTGTTATTGGGATTCAGTAACGTCAGCTGATCCCCAGCTGTGTGTCCGGCAAATTCTCCTGCTTTGTCCACATCCACTGTAGTACGGATTTAAAACCTCCTCCAAATACACCTCTGGCTCTTCTGTTTTTAGTATTTACCCTGGGCTCCAGCACCGCCAGCTGGTTCTCGGCAGTTCCATTGGCTCTTGTACCTTCTGCTACCCATCCGGGTTCCAGTACCGTCAGCTGGTTCTCGGCAGTGTCTTTGGCACGGGTACTCCCTCCTGCCCAGCCTGGTTCCAGCACGCCAGCTGTTTCCGGGTAGTGTCAACGTCACTTTGCCTCCAATGCGTTGTCCTGTCGTGTTGCGGTCGGGTTAGCCGACTCTATGGTGCCTGCAGTTTAGGTGACTCCTATGTGGGCTGCGGGATCTGGCAATGAAGGCTGGTTCCATAGTGCCAATAGGACAAGCACCCTCTGTAGGACTGTGGGTTTTGGTAACTGCGGCCGGCTCGCGGCCTTGAACTTTTTTTTTACATGGGTACCTTCTGCTACCCATCCGGGTTCCAGTACCGTCAGCTGGTTCTCGGCAGTGCCTTTGGATTAGGTGCCTCCTTCTCGGTATCCAAGTTCCACCAACGTCTGCTGGTCCTTGGTAGTGCTTTCTGGCACAGGTACCTCCTGCTTAGTAACCGAGTTCCAGTAACATCAGCTGGTCCTCGGTAGTTCCATTGGCTCTTGTACCTTCTGCTACCCATCCGGGTTCCAGTACCGTCAGCTGGTCCTCGGTAGTTCCATTTGCTCTTGTATCTTCTGCTACCCATCCGGGTTCCAGTACCGTCAGCTGGTCCTCGGTAGTTCCATTTGCTCTTGTATCTTCTGCTACCCATCCGGGTTCCAGTACCGTCAGCTGGTCCTCGGTAGTTCCATTTGCTCTTGTATCTTCTGCTACCCATCCGGGTTCCAGTACCGTCAGCTGGTTCTCGGCAGTGCCTTTGGATTAGGTGCCTCCTTCTCGGTATCCAAGTTCCACCAACGTCTGCTGGTCCTTGGTAGTGCTTTCTGGCACAGGTACCTCCTGCTTAGTAACCGAGTTCCAGTAACATCAGCTGGTCCTCGGTAGTTCCATTGGCTCTTGTACCTTCTGCTACCCATCCGGGTTCCAGTACCGTCAGCTGGTCCTCGGTAGTTCCATTTGCTCTTGTATCTTCTGCTACCCATCCGGGTTCCAGTACCGTCAGCTGGTCCTCGGTAGTTCCATTTGCTCTTGTATCTTCTGCTACCCATCCGGGTTCCAGTACCGTCAGCTGGTCCTCGGTAGTTCCATTTGCTCTTGTATCTTCTGCTACCCATCCGGGTTCCAGTACCGTCAGCTGGTTCTCGGCAGTGCCTTTGGATTAGGTGCCTCCTTCTCGGTATCCAAGTTCCACCAACGTCTGCTGGTCCTTGGTAGTGCTTTCTGGCACAGGTACCTCCTGCTTAGTAACCGAGTTCCAGTAACATCAGCTGGTCCTCGGTAGTTCCATTGGCTCTTGTACCTTCTGCTACCCATCCGGGTTCCAGTACCGTCAGCTCGTCCTCGGTAGTTCCATTTGCTCTTGTATCTTCTGCTACCCATCCGGGTTCCAGTAACATCAGCTGGTCCTCGGTAGTTCCATTTGCTCTTGTATCTTCTGCTACCCATCCGGGTTCCAGTACCGTCAGCTGGTTCTCGGCAGTGTCTTTGGCACGGGTACTCCCTCCTGCCCAGCCTGGTTCCAGCACGCCAGCTGTTTCCGGGTAGTGTCAACGTCACTTTGCCTCCAATGCGTTGTCCTGTCGTGTTGCGGTCGGGTTAGCCGACTCTATGGTGCCTGCAGTTTAGGTGACTCCTATGTGGGCTGCGGGATCTGGCAATGAAGGCTGGTTCCATAGTGCCAATAGGACAAGCACCCTCTGTAGGACTGTGGGTTTTGGTAACTGCGGCCGGCTCGCGGCCTTGAACTTTTTTTTTACATGGGTACCTTCTGCTACCCATCCGGGTTCCAGTACCGTCAGCTGGTTCTCGGCAGTGCCTTTGGATTAGGTGCCTCCTTCTCGGTATCCAAGTTCCACCAACGTCTGCTGGTCCTTGGTAGTGCTTTCTGGCACAGGTACCTCCTGCTTAGTAACCGAGTTCCAGTAACATCAGCTGGTCCTCGGTAGTTCCATTGGCTCTTGTACCTTCTGCTACCCATCCGGGTTCCAGTAACATCAGCTGGTCCTCGGTAGTTCCATTGGCTCTTGTACCTTCTGCTACCCATCCGGGTTCCAGTACCGTCAGCTGGTTCTCGGCAGTGCCTTTGGATTAGGTGCCTCCTTCTCGGTATCCAAGTTCCACCAACGTCTGCTGGTCCTTGGTAGTGCTTTCTGGCGCAGGTACCTCCTGCTTAGTAACCGAGTTCCAGTAACATCAGCTGGTCCTCGGTAGTTCCATTGGCTCTTGTACCTTCTGCTATCCATCCGGGTTCCAGTACCGTCAGCTGGTCCTCGGTAGTTCCTCAGCTTTCTTGTACCTTCTGCTACATTTCCAAGTTCAAGCTTTTTGAAATGGTTCTTGGTAATCACTCTGGATCTCCCTGACGAGGACCCTGAAGACGAGGACCCTGAAGACCAACCCTAAGAAGACGAGGACCCCGAAGACAATGACCCAGAAGACGAGGACCCTGAAGACCACCCCGAAGAAGACGAGGACCCTGAAGACCACCCCGAAGAAGACGAGGACCCTGAAGACCACCCCGAAGAAGACGAGGACCCCGAAGACGAGGACCCAGAAGACCAACCCGAAGAAGACGAGGACCCCGAAGACGAGGACCCCCGAAGACGACGACCCTGAAGACCACCCCGAAGAAGACCAAGAAGATGACCCTGAAGAAGTTGACCAAGAAGACAAAGAAGAGAAGACAAGCACCAAGATACAGAAAAACAAGAGACAGAAAACCAAGAAGCAGAAATACAAGAAGCTGCAGAACAAAAAGCGGAAGAACATTAAGCATAAGACTAAAAATCAGAGCAAAAGATAATATCTAAATTATAAGCAGAAGATGACTAAGCAGTGTATGGGGGTGAGTCCGTTCCTCCTCGTGGTGCCCCTGGAAAAGACCTGCTGCTGCAGGCCAAACTGAACGCGGACAAATCCTGTTGTAAATCTTTTGTGACGGGCAGAACGAAAGGTGTAATGTCCAACCTTTTATAGATAACAACTACAGGAATGCCTGTCACAAATAAGAATATGATGAAGAAGAAGAATATGAAGAAGATGAAGAAGTAGAATATGAAGAATGTAAAAAAAAGAATAATACGAAGAAGGTGAAGAAGAAGAAGGTGAAGAAGAAGTGGATGAAAAAGATGCTGAGGATGATGAAGGAGAAAGTGTGGGAGAAGTAAAAAAGAAGGTGAAGAGCATGGAAGTAGTGAAACATAAATATCTGACAAAATATAAAAATACTTAACATAGTTAATATTTCCGTAACTCAGAACATAATAAAAAAATATTAATTCCTGCTATTCCATTTGACTGGGCTAAACCTCTATGCCTTTATTGTCTCCCCCACCTCCCCCAATACATTCTACATTATTCTTAGTTGTTTTCCTTAATGTAGAAATAACCTACAAGGAAAGAAAGGGTTTATTTTAATTCCGATATTTATGTCCCATTGACTTGCATTGGTTTCCGGTATCGGAATCGGCGATATCCGATACTTTTTCGGTATCGGTCCGATCCAATCCGATCCGATATTTCCCGATATCGGAAGGTATCGCTCAACACTATCTAGGATATGTCATCACTTTATTACTGTGAGGACTCAATCTCTGAGAACTCTCAATAATCCTTTGAGTGAACAGACCATAGTGCTTTTAAGGGTGAATAGCTACATTAATAAAGTCGTTTACATTATAGTTTATCAGTTTGACATAAACCAGCAGCACATGCTGTAGATGCTTCATGACCTTTAGGCCCTATTAATACAAAGCAGCATAAATGATAAAGTAACATAGTAACATAGTTTTTAAGGTTGAAGGAAGAATAAGTCCATCTAGTTCAACCCATAGCCTAACATGTTGATCCAGAGGAAGGCAAAAAAAACCCATGTGGCAAACACTAAGCTCCACATTGGGGAAAAAATTCCTTCCTGACTCCATATGACAATCAGACTAGTTCCCTGGATCAACGCCCTATCAAGGAATCTAGTATTTATAACCTGTAATATTATACTTTTCAAGAAAGGCATCCATGCCCTTCTTAAATTTTAGCAGTGAATCACTCATTACAACCTCATGCGGCAGAGAGTTCCATAGTCTCACTGCTCTTACAGTAAAGAATCCCCGTCTGTGATTGTGGTTAAACCTTCTTTCAGTAGATCAGTAGAAAGGTCTTTGTACTGTCCCCTCATATACTTGTACATAGTAATACAATCACCCCTAAGCCTTCGTTTTTCCAAACTAAATAACCCCAAGTGTAATAACCTGTCTTGGTATTGCAGACCCCCCAGTCCTCTAATTACCTTGGTCGCTCTTCTCTGCACACGCTCTAGTTCAGCTATGTCTTTCTTATACACCGGAGACCAGAACTGTACACAGTATTCTGAGTGTGGTCGCACTAGTGACTTGTATAGAGGTAAAATTATGTTCTCCTCATGAGCATCTATGCCTCTTTTAATGCATCCCATTATTTTATTTGCCTTTGCAGCAGCTTCCTGACACTGGCCACCAAACGTGAGCTTGTCTTCCACCAATACACCCAGGTCTTTTTCAGTTACAGTTTTGCCCAGTGTTTTACAATTAAGCATATAATTGAACATTTTATTTCCTCTGCCCAAGCGCATTACCTTACATTTATCCCCATTAAAGCTCATTTGCCATTTATCAGCCCAAGCTTCAAGTTTACATAGATCCTTCCGTAATATAAAATTGTCCTCCTCTATATTGATTACCCTGCAGAGTTTAGTGTCATCTGCAAATATTGAAATACTACTCTGTATGCCCCCTACAAGGTCATTAATAGAGATGAGCGGTGTTCGACTCGAACTGTTCGCCAATCTCAAATTCAATTTTTTTTTGGCGGTGTTCGAGACGTTCGGCGAATACAAATGTTCGATAACTGTGCGTGCACCTAAATCATAACTGGATTTTTTCTCAGTAATGCTGAAAATTAATGTTAATATGCAGTTTGAGTGTACAGCGAGGCGGGGGGAGGGGCAGGGTATGGATCTCTGCAGAAATAATGAAGATCTCCATTTTTTTTTCTCTTTCCCGCATTTACAGTGGGGAGGTGCAATCTGTCAGCCTTTCATCGGTGCACACACGGAGCAAACTGCTTTTTTTCTCACAAGCAAGGGCATGTGTCATTGGAAGTGTATGTCACATGTCCTTGCCCTATAAGACCCAGCCATTTTCCCCTTCGCCACCATTTTCTCACTGCTGCAGCTGCGTGTTAGACGGCACCGCTGTTGCTGTGTGCGCTATACTTTGTTAATTTCATGCCAATTTTCACACAAATCTACAGATAGCTTGGGAGTAGGGAATAGTTGTGATTGCAGTCCTTTTAAGGACTAGTTTACGTCATTTCATACGACTTTTATCAGGCCGGTCTGTGCTCTTAAATAGATAGGTTGGGAATAAAGACTAATTGTAATTGCAGTCCTTTTCAGGGCTAGGTTACATCAGTTCCTATCACTTTTTGCCGGGCAGGTCTGTGCCAGTGCTGTGCAAGTTTTTTTCACAGCATTTGGCTAAATTTAGCAAAGTAAATTCTTTTTGTCCTCTTGCAGTGTGTGTTAGTCAGTGGAGAAGCCTATTTGTGTTGCAAGCTACCCCACCTGTGTATAGAATACAAATTTTTTTACTGCACCTAGTGGAGTAAAACCTTTTGGGCATAGCATCATTCTATTAGTCCATCTATACTATCCTCCACCAGGTTGCAAATTCAATATAATTTTTTTCTGCATCTAGCTCTGAAAAAATATTTCGGCTTGTAGCAGTGCGTGAGACTTGTTCTATTAGTCCATCTATACTAACCTCCACCAGGTTGCAAATTCAAAATAATTTTTATCTGCATCTAGCTCTGAAAAAATATTTGGGCTTCGGCTTGTAGCAGTGTGTGGGACTTGTTCTATTAGTCAATCTATACTAACCTCCACCAGGTTGCAAATTCAATATAATTTTTTGCTGCATCTAGCTCTGAAAAAATATTTCGGCTTGTAGCAGTGTGTGAGACTTGTTCTATTAGTCCATCTATACTAACCTCCACCAGGTTGCAAATTCAATATAATTTTTATCTGCATCTAGCTCTGAAAAAATATTTCGGCTTCGGCTTGTAGCAGTGTGTGGGACTTGTTCTATTAGTCAATCTATACTAACCTCCACCAGGTTGCAAATTCAATATAATTTTTTGCTGCATCTAGCTCTGAAAAAATATTTCGGCTTTTAGCAGTGTGTGAGACTTGTTCTATTAGTCCATCTATACTAACCTCCACCAGGTTTCAAATTCAATATAATTTTTTTCTGCATCTAGCTCTGAAAAAATATTTCGGCTTGTAGCAGTGTGTGGTACGCATTGTATTGGGCCATCTATACCAAGCTCCACTTGCTTTGAAATTAATAATAATTTTTAGCTGCATCTAGCCCTGAAAATAATTTTTCTTCCCAATAGTGGTAGCAATAGAAATATGGGGCGCGCGCCTGGCTAACAAAAATATACGCTTCATAACAAAAAACACCAGCCTAGCGCACTGCATTAATAAGATGGCATCATCGTCTCTCCCAGTGCTAGGCCTACTACGCCGGCTAGCATGCCTGTGTATGGGTCCGCGCTAGCCACGATGCTGATGGGTCTAAAGCTGCTGCTAACGCTTTATCACAATTCAATAAGCAGATATTCACAGAGCTCTTCCCCAACGCCCACCAATCGGGCAACAGTTGCCCACCCTCCCTATGGGATGTAGTGACGAATAGTTGATTCCATTAATCACAGCGGCTGTTGCCCCGTCGACGTGGCAAGCATACGGTAAGGCATGGGAAGAGTGGACTCAACTAGTAGCAGGCAGACGGGTTGACCAATGTGAACAAGCCAGATCACAAGTCACCATAGAATTTCTCCATCAGCTAATGATGAGGGGCATATCAGGGGCATCAGCGCAGCGGTGGCTGACCGGAGTAGCATTTCACTTCCAACTACTGAATTGGGGAGATGTGACAAAGATTCATCATCAGACAATCCATAAAAGGGTGGAAAAGGGGTCAGCCAAGTCAGGAGTGTAGACTTCCCGTCCCATGTCACTAAAACTGATTTCTCACATCATATCCCTAACACCATTAACATGACACTCTCAATTTGAAGCAACACTACTGTCTACTGCATTTGCGATCACCTTCTTCGGGACGCTATGCATAAGCGAATTAGTCCCTCAATCCAAAATTACCACCAGTGGAGGCTTATTACACCAGGACGTAGTCATAGCCAATAATGCAATATGTCTATGCATACGCCAATCGAAAACTGTTCCAGCGGGCAGGGGCACTTGGGTACTTCTACAACCCACAAACGGTACACTGAGTTGGGTAACAATAGTAAAAACATATCTAACCATCAGATCACAAAGTAATTTCTTCCTATCACACATTGATGGAACGCCATTATCAAGATACCAGTTTCATGCTATATTTAATAAATGCATAACATCGTCAGGGAACCACCCCAAAGATTACGGGACACACTCATTCCGCATAGGCGCGGCCACGGAAGAAGCAAAAGCAGGACTGTGAGAAACGGAAGTTCAGAGGATAGGGAGATGGCGATCCATGTGTTTGGCGAGATACATAAGACCGGACTTGTTATCCTAACGTGGTTTGTTTCTTTTACAGGTGACTCTAAGCCAACAGTGTGGGTGATAGGCCACTCGTATATATATTGGGCAGAAAAAAGGGCGAAAGTCCGCCCAGGTGGGAGGAAATAAGAGTTTCATAACACATATTTCAACTGGAAAGGTATTAGAGGCCTGCTATGGCCACAGGTTCTAATGGAGGTAATCAAGGTAGGGAGAGAGGCAAGAGGTCTGGTCATCTTAGTTATAGAGGCCGGGGGAAACAACCTAGGTCATCACAAGAGCGCATAACTAATGGCAATAATGAAACTAGACACTGAGCGCTTCAGAGAATTTTTCACAAAACTAACTATAGTATGGTCAGAGATTGTGCCGATAGCGGTATGGCAAGGTGCGCGAGACATCACGGCCATCGAACGGACAAGGCGGGTAATAAATATTCAATGGCAAAATTTAGAAGAGACAGAGGTGGTGTAGTGATACGACACCGACAACTGGAAAGAGATAAAGCAGGCCTCATAATGCCCGACGGTGTTCACTTAATGGATATTGAACTGGATATATTCCTGTCAGGACTCCAAGACGGAGTGGAACAAGCGTTAAGAGTGATGGGTGGGGGTCAGAGTCCTACATACGAGTACGCAGGATCCTCCGTGGCCTGGAAATAGAAAGGACATGTTGTAGAGTTACACTTGTTGGCCAACTTGCCGGAGTGGAGACCCAGGGCATGCTGCAACAAGCTGAATTATTTTAGAAATAAAATGCCTTTCTAATGGAATGAGTATAAAGAGTTAATAAAGCTGTGACCGTTCCTCACCCATCCAGTTGTAAGAGTTACATTATTGTATTGTAAGGAAAGGGGGGTGGTAGGGGGGCTGAGCGTCTGGGTTTGGTTGGGGGTCCCCACAGTCTGCCTAGGCTATTAAAAATTCTTATTAGATACACAGGCGGTGCAGCTTGCTTCGCAGCTGGGCTACTACGCCCAAAGTATTGCCTAGGCTAGATGCAGTTAAAAATTCTACGCTGACTAGCAAACACTGAATCTTTGGAGCAGACCTCTGAGTAAACAGCTCTTCAGACTCAACCATCTGTGTTACCCCAAGCCATAGTGTATGTAGTTTCATACAGTTAAAAGGGGGGGTGGAGCGACCCAACCCACCTGAAATTGACGATGCCAACGTCACGTAAGAAACAGCAAGGGGACTCCAAAAAGAGTCTCTATTTTTACCCAAAATTGTGGCACAGACACCACTTAACCCTAGAACGCATACCTCGGGCCTCGAAGGCCCGCACTGTTAATTGTTTTCTATTTTCTGCAAGATTACTTTAGTTAGAATTTTGAAACTCTAGGTATTCTTCATGCATATAGTTGTTTGTCATTTGAGTTTGAGTTTTTCCATGTTAATTGCACACAGGCCTAAAAGGCCCCAGGTATGTGAAAGTGTAGATTTTTATGGTCATGCGTTCTAGGGTTAAGTGGCATCAATTGCCCCACAGTTGCTTAAAACGGTTGGTGAGGTGATTTTACCAAATCCTCAAGCTTTTAGTCTCCCCAGGATGACACAGGGGTAGAAAAGTCCTTGCGAATCCATGATTTGTTCATCTTTATGAACGTGAGCCTGTCTATATTCTCAGTGGACAGCCGCGTGCGCTTATCTGTCAGCACACCACCAGCAGCACTGAACACACGTTCAGAGAGAACGCTGGCTGCAGAGCATGACAAGATCTCCAAGGCATGAGTGGCGAGCTCCGGCCATTTTTCCAGATTGGAATCCCAAAATGAGCAAGGGTCCAGTGACACAGTCATGGCTTCGATGTTCACTTGGAGATAGTCTTGTACCATCCTCTCTAGGCGTTGATTATGTGTCAGATTTCTTGTCTCCTGTGGCCTTGCAAAGGATGGTCTAAAAAAGTGGTGAAACGATTCCACAAAATTGCTGTTACCAGCAGATACTGTGTTACTGTTACGGTTTGAATGATGAAGACTCAACAGTCCCACGGTTGGCAAGTTAGAACTGTGAGATTCACTACGTGCACCACTGGTGTTTTGTGGAAAAGCACATGTAAGATTCTGCAACAGCATCTGCAGATACTCCTGCATGCGTAAATCCCTTTTTATGGCAGGAATTATTTCGGCAAATTTACTTTTGTACCGGGGATCTAAGAGTGTGGCAACCCAGTAGTCGGGATTACTTTGAATTCTGACAATCCGAGGGTCATGTTGCAGGTAGTGCAGCTAGAAGGCACTCATGTGTCTTGCGCATCCAGGAGGACAAAGTCCTTGTTGTGTTGGTGGCGAGGTAAGAATCATGCTTCCTTCCTCTGTCCTCTCCCCCCAACCTCGCACAACAGAAATGTGATCAAGGTCTCCCTCATCTGAAGATTCTTACATGCCCATCGCCAGTTCGTCCTCCACTTTTTCCTTGGCTCCTGCACCTTCCTCAACAGTTTGGCTGCTACCATGCGCCCTGGTTAATCCCTCTCCCCCACCCTCCCATGCCTGCCGCCTTGGTGCTGCCGACCGTCTGGACCTTGAAGATGCTATCCCTTCTGCATACGACTCCTCCTCTACTTCCTCCACCTCCTCTTGTCCCACCACCTGACTCTGAAATCTGTTTAATGTGTGCTCCAGCATGTAAATCACCGGAATAGTCATGCTGATAATGGCATCGTCGTCAGCACTAAACATCTTCATCGCCATTTCAAAACTGTGCAGAAGGGTGTGTGTTGCCCCTCAGGGTTCAGTCACCACAGAGTTACTGCATCTCACCCAGAGGTGTGGTATCTCACCCTCAGGTAAGGAAGGAGTATGGCTCGGGACCCTAACACCTGCATCCAACACATACCCGCAGTGGGGGTAGGGCGTGATTGTTACTAAGGGAGAGCACAGTCCCAGGTCCCTAGCTGGCAGGAGGGTCCTATGTAGTGGGTGCTTAGGGGAGCAGCTTAGGGGAGCACATGACAGGGAGAGTATAAATAGGAAGCTATCTTAGAAAGAGCAAGCCAGTCAGAGGAGGAGAAGTGACAGGAGCAGAGGCTCTGCATGAGCTCTGCTCCAGAGGCGGGCCTAGCCTGGGAGGCCCAGGACTGAAGAAGAGAAGAGAGGAGTGGGAGCAGGAAGGCTCCAGGAACCGAAGAGACCCTAGGGGTACGGGCCATGCAGAAGGCCACCCGTACGCCCGCTGCTACCAGGAGGTAGAGGGGTCAAGCCAGATAAGGGCAACCGGTCCCTCAACTAGCGGAGACACAGCAAGGCTCAACTAGAAACCGGAGGCTGCAGCATTTCATGTACTGCAGGCCAAAGTCCACACCAGTCTCACTAAGAAGGTAGCCACATAGGACCCAGGGGACGGAATACACGTTGCCCACCAAGGCCCGAGGATACCGGATTGAAGTGTCACTGGGTGTGAGGTGCAGGGAGAAGGCCAGAGAAAGGACACACTGAAGGGGGTCCTGCTAAGTACTCTGGAGCTATCTGGGGGTGGACTGAGCCCCTCACTGAGTACGCACAGCACGACGGGGGAGATTGCTCTAGTACCTGTAATCTGGACTGCAACAACTGTGAGTAAAGATCTTGGGACTGCATCACACGGACTCTGTGTTCATTACTGACTCCGTGCACTACAACCACCATCATCCACCCACACTGCCCTGAAGCTACACTCTTCCTGTGGGGAGTAATAATACCATTGCTGCAAAACTACCAGTTTCAGAGGACTGTTCCGCAGCGGCGGCCCCTTTGGCCGCACTCCACAGGTGGCGTAGTCGGACATTATTAAACCCATATATACAAATTACCCTTGGATTGACCGCCCTAGGTCACGGACCGGGTCACCGCCACAGTGACTACAACCCCCAGCGTCTATCGGCTCGGCTCCGGGTACCCCACGGCCCAGGGGGCGCGTCAGCTTCATAGGTTCCTGATCTTAGACCACTCCTGCAGCGTGATTTGCCCCACCTCTGGATCTCGTTGGCCCAGGCTATACATGAGAACGTATTGCACCAGGGCTTTTCGGTGTTGCCACAGTCGCTGCAACATGTGCAGAGTTGAATTCCACCATGTCGGCACATCGCATTTCAGCTGGTGAACTGGCAGGCCCAACGACTTCTGTAGAGATGTAAGTCGTTGAGCTGCGGGATGCGAATGGCGGAAGTGAGCACACAGCGACCGTGCCCTCTGCAGAAGGCCATCTAGTCCAGGATAGTGGGCTAAAAATTGATGGACAACCAGGTTCAACACTTGAGCCATGCAAGGCACGTGTGTGACATTGCCCCGGCGAAGGGCCGCACCCAGGATTCCAGCATTTTCGCACACGGACTTCCCTGGTTGCAGGTCCAGTGGAGACAACCATTCAAGAAACTGGGTCTCCAGAGCTGACAACAACTCCTCAGCTGTGTGACTCTCATTTCCCAGACATTTCAAAGTAAACACAGATGCAGTTGAGCCCTGCTGCCAGCATAGTAATGAGGTGTGCAGGATTCCTTCTGCGCAGTTAGAAAGCAGGTGGCATTACCATACAGGCTTTGGGTGCAGGTGGAGGACCGAGAGGAGGTTGAGGAGGCAGAAGCAGTGGAGGAACTTCGAGATAAAGAGGATTGACGCACAACTCGTGGGAACGGTAAGACTTGGACAGCAGCCCCTTGTCCTGCTGTCACCATAGTTACCCAGTGCCCAGTCAGCGACATGTAATGCCCCTGTCCATGCCTACTCGTCCAAGTGTCTGTGGTGAAATGCACTCTGTAACACACAGAGTTTCTCAAAGAAGCGGTGATGTTGTGTGCGACATGCTGGTGGAGCGCAGGCACACCTTTCTTTGAGAAGTAGTGCCGACTGGGCATCTGGTACTGGGGCACTGCGATGGACATAAGGTCTCGAAAATCCTCTGTGTCCACCAGGCGGAAAGGCAGCGTTTCTGTAGCCAACAGCTTTCAGATGGTGAAATTCAACCTCTTAGCTTTGTCATGGCTAGGAGGAAATGGTCTTTTACTTGTCCACATCTGAGGGACCGAGGGCTGGCTCTTGTGCTTAGACGGGGTTGAGTAGGGTGTCCCCAGCAAACTGCCGGTCTGTGAGGAAGATGCAGGCGGACATTTTAGGTTGCCTTGATCTAAAGGTGGTGCTCTCGATGTCGGAGAGCGCTCAACACCAGCAGGTGTTTCCACTTCCAAATGAACTGACGACCTGCCAATCAAACTGGCTGTTGCGGGTAAAGAGGTGGCAGGTCTGCGTCCAAAAACATGTGTGACTGCTGTCTCCCAGTCACAGAGGATGAAGAGGCCGCGGATGCACAAGATGGGGCAGACGGTGGTTGGCCCGGCCCGCTAGGCCGCATTGTAGCACAGTGAGCTTCCCACTGCAACTTATGCTTCATATCCATGTGACGGTTCATGCATGAAGTACTCAAACTATGGATTTTTTGGCCTCTACTTAGCTTTTGGTGACAAATATTACAGATAACATGAGTTTGGTCATCCTTATTGATCTGAAAAAATGCCCAGGCTATGCAAGGCTTAGAGGCCATGCGACCTGAAGAGCCACTACAACTTGTGGTGAGAGGCAGAGTTGTGGTTGAGGATGCAGTTGTTGATGTGCTTCCAGTACTCCGTCTCTGTCCAGGAAGGCGCAACCTAACCTCGTCGTCAATAGCATCTGTGATGCCCCGCTGCGCTTGGTATCACAGATCGTAGAAGAGTGCATTGATGGAATCCTCCACAAGAGGCCCCCGTAAACATTCACACATCTCCACCTTCCACCTCAGACCAGCAGAGGGAGCCCATTAGGGATATAAATAGGGAAGGTTGAGCTAGGCAGTTCAGTTCCTCTAAAGAGTTCCTGCAGTAGAGAAGCCTAAGAGAGGTCAGTCTGCAGTGGAGCTCAGTCTAGTCTAGAGAACTCAGTTAATAGTTCAGCAGTGGAGCACGAGGCTCCTGCTAGCTAGATTCAGGGAGCCCAGTTAGAGCTTAAGGTGTTCTGGCGCCATAAGATCGGTGAAGAGCGGCAAGCTGCCATTAGTGTGTATAGCCTAGTGAGGGCCCGAGTAGGCCGAAGGCGAGTGTCGAGTTGGTACATAAGGGGCAGAGGAGCTTAACCAGCTCACCCCGAAGCCTTTACCGGGCACCAGATCCGAGCTTACCGGGATCTCTATGACCCAGTAAGGCATAACCGGAATCCCTGGAGAACTGCAAGTCCCAGGATCGCTAAGGTGCTGATATGTAACAGAGCCAGGAGACGCTTAGGCCCCGCATACTGGGAGCGTGAACTCCAAGACAAGGCCCTACCATAAGGTCAGCCAGCGCAGGACAGAGACAAAGTTAGGCCTAGCTCCAGGCAGATCAGAAACTTACTACGCAGAGGCAAGAAACAGGAGGCCCTACACCCGCTCATTGGGGAGGATCCTGATATGCACCCTTCACCCTACAGTGCTCCGGGATGTGCCTGAATTTCCACCAGTAAAAGGTACTGAAGTGACTACCGTGTCCATTCCCGTTCTTGCTCTGACCCAGCTGTGTCTTGCCTGTCCTGCATACCACCTGCATACGCTTTTCTGAGGCCTAACTCCACCTGTGGGGAGCTATACCATCGAGCTGCCTTATCACCGGCCTCAGTGGACTGCTGTAGCGCTGGTGCTTCTAACCAGATACCACAGGTGGCGTCACAAACTCTTATAAAATTAACAATTATCCACCCTTTTAAAGAGTGACCACAGGGTACGGGCCCGGGAGCCGACCACCATGACATCCCCAAGGCCAGGCAAAGGCCCGGGTCATCCCCATTCCCTGGGCTAGTCACATCCTCCTCCACCTCCTCTGCTGACCTCATCGACTGGCTGACTGTGGGTTGACAGTAAGTGGGATCTCCAAACTCATCATCATCACCCTGTGTGTTCTCACACCCGTCGTCCTCAGAGCCAACCTCTTCCTGCCCTGACCGAAAAGTCAAGTTGTCGCTGCAATCAGGTATTTAAGTCTCATCATCGTCTTCATCATTGTCTCCACCAACAGGAGTTACAGTTTAGGAACGAGGGTCTACATGCTCAGAACCTTTTTCTTCTGGTCCTGGATCTGACTTATAAAGATTCTGGGCATCAGTGCAGATCATTTCCTTGTCTGGATTAACAGAAGCTCTGGAGCAGACCTCCGTTTCCCAGGCTATAGTATGAGTAAACAGCTGTGCAGACTCAACCATCTGTGTTACCCCATACTCAGACGGGCAGCTGGAGACTTGGGAGCTGTGAGAAAGCAAGTGCGATCAGGGTGACACCTCTGAGGACTGGAGTTTTTGTGATGTTGAAGTTGAGGTGGAGGAGAGCCCACTTGAAGGAGCACTTGATATCCATTGAAGCACCTGCTGTTTTTGTTCCTCATCTGGAATTTGTAGCAATGGGCGTGTCCGTAAGTAAGGGATCGTATCACATTGTCCACGAAAAGAAGTAGACATCTTAGTTTGGCTGGAAGATGGTCTTTCTTCTGCAGATGTTACTACCCCCCCACCGCGGGGGGGGGCTCGACCCACTAGCAGACAGGCACCAGTATTGGGAGACGGGGGCTGGCCGTCAGGGTCCACCGCGGCTCTGGCACAAACCCAGCGACACAGGGGTGGCACGGGCAGGAGCGCACTGGCCGTATCAGCTTCGCACTTTTTTGGTTTTAGAAGGGCATGACATGCCTATATCTGTGTCTCCCCCTCCTTTTACTCCTCCACCTCTTTTCTTTTTGCATGACTATATGTACTTGTCACTTTTCCATGTGTTAGTTGAGTCTTCTGAGCAGTTTGTCAGCTTTTGGACACCTTTGAAGGTGTTTTCTATATGTTTTTATGTGTTTTTGTTTGCCTGCCATTGGTTTTAATGGTGTTCGAAGGTGTTTGACGAACAGTTTGACGAACAGTTCGGCGAACATACGGGTGTTCGAAGAACCGAACCGAACTCGAACACTACGGGGGTGGCTCAACACTAGTCATTAATAAATATGTTAAAAAGAAGGTGGCCAAATACTGACCCCTGTGGTACCCCACTGTTAACTGAGACCCAGTCTGAGTGTGTTTTATTAATAACCAACCTTTGTTTCCTATCACTGAGCCAGTTCTTAACCCACATACATATATTTTCCCCTATCCCCATTGTTCTCATTTTATGTATCAACATTTTGTTTGGAACCGTATCAAAAGCTTTTGAATGGTCCATATACACAACATCCACTGCATTTCCTTGGTCCAGTCCGGAACTTACCTCTTCATAAAAGCTGAACAGATTAGTTTTACAGGAACGGTCCCTCATAAACCCATGTTGATATTGGGTCATTAGGTTATTCTTCTTCAGATACTCTAGTATATCATCTCTTAGGAAACCCTCCAGGATTTTACCCACAGTAGAGGTTAAGCTTACTGGCCTATAATTTCCAAGTTCGATTTTTGTCCCCTTGAATATTGGCACCACATTTGCTATACGCCAGTCCTGTGGTACAGACCCTGGAATCTTTAACCCTTTCGCAACCCTGGGATTTTCCATTTTTGTATTTTCGTTTTTTGCTCCCCTTGTTCCCAGAGCCATAACGTTTTAATTTTTTGGTCAATATGGCCATGTGAGGGCTTATTTTTTATGGAACGAGTTGTAATTTTCAACGCCATTACTAGTTTTACCATATTGTGTATGGGAAAACGGGAAAAAAATTCCAGGTGCGGTGAAATTGCAAAAAAAGTGCAATACCAAGGATGATTTTCTTTGTTTTTTTTACCACGTTCACTGAATCCTAAAACTGACCTGCCATTATTATTCTCCAGGTCATTACGAGTAAATAGACACCAAACATGTATAGGTTCTTTTATAATTAAGTGGTGAAAAAAAAAATCCAAAATTTGATAAAAAAAAAATGGCTCCATTTTCCAAGACCCTTAGCGTCTCCATTTTTTGGGATCTGGGGCTGGTTGAGGGCTTATTTTTTGCGCACTGAGCTGACGTTTTTATTGATATCATTATGAGGTAGATCCGATGTTTTGATCGCCCGTTATTGCATTTTATTGCAATGTTACGGCGACCAAAAAACGTAATTCTGGCGTTTAGAATTTTTTCCTCGTTACGCCATTTACCGATCGGATTCTTTTTTAATGTTGATAGATCGGGCGATTCTATACGCGGCAATGCCAGATATGTGTATGTGGGTTTTTTATTTTATTATTTTATTTTAAATGGGGCAAAAGGGGGTGATTTAAACTTTTATATTTTTTTAATTTTTTTAATATTTCTAAAAGCATTTTTTTTTCACTTTTTGCTTGCTTCTATAGTCTCCATTGGAGACTAGAAGCAACAATTGTCTGATCGCCTCTGCTACATAGAGATGATCAGCAGATCACCTCTATGCAGCAGAAATGGTCCTGTGCTATGAGGGCCGACCACTAGGTGGCGCTCATAGCGACCAGCTCATGATAACCACTGAAGTCTGCTGCAGACCCAGGGTTGTCATGCCAACCCATCAGTGACCCGCGATCATGTGACGGGGTCGCCGATGGGCGGGGTAAGTGACTCGCATATGGTTTGTACAAGTTAAATGCCGCTGTCAATCCGCGGCTGTTGAAGGCACATGTCAGCTGTAATAATTAGCTGACATGTGCCCGGTTCAGTGCGGCCTCAGCGCCCGAGCCCTCACTGAACTGGGGTTACAGCCATGTGTGTACAAATACGACACAGTCTGTAAAGGGGTTAAAGATTAAAAATAATGGTCTATCTATGACGTTACTTAATTTCTGCAGTACTCGCGGGTGTATCCCATCCGGGCCCGGGGATTTGTCAACTTTAGTGATTTTTAGACGCCAACGTACTTCCTGCTGGGTTAAGCAAGTGACATATAATGGAGAATTTTTGTTATCACTGATCATGTTTTCTGTCATGTAATTTTCTTGTGTAAATACTGCTGAAAATCATTTAGCAGATTGGCTTTTTCCTCATGCTCATCCACCATTTCACCTAGACTATTTTTAAGGGGGCCAACACTATCATTTTTTAGTTTCTTACTATTTATGTAGTTAAAGAATATTTTGGGTTTATTTTTACTTTCACTGGCTATGAGTCTCTCTGTCTCAATCTTTGCTGCCTTGATTTGGATTTTACAGAATTTATTTAATTTTCGGTATTTATTTAATGCCTCATCACTACCTGCTTGCTTTAGTTCTTTAAACACTTTCTTTTTGTCAATTATTGCGCCCCTTACAGCTCTATTTAGCCAGAGTGGTGTCCTCGTTTTTCTAGCATGTTTATTCCCATAGGGTATATATTGTGCACAGGTCCTATTCAGGATACCATTCAGGATGCCAATTTGCTTTGTGTAGTTTTATGTCTCAGGATATCGTCCCAGTTTATTGCACTAAGATCATCTCTCAACCATTGGAAATTTGCCTTCCTGAAGTTTAGTGTCCTTGTAACCCCTCTACTACACATCTTATTAAAGGATACATGAAAACTTATTATTTTGTGATCACTGTTACCCAAGTGACCCCCAACTCGTATATTTGATATGCGGTCTGGCCTGTTGGTTAATATTAGGTCTAGCAGTGTCCCCCTTCTTGTTGGGTCCTGAACCAGTTGTGAAAGGTAATTGTCTCTCATAGTTGTCAAAAACCTATTACCTTTGCTTGAACTACAGGTTTATGTTTCCCAATGTATTTCAGGGTAGTTGAAGTCCCCCATAATAATGACTTCTCCTTGAGTCGCTGCTTCATCTATTTGCTTTATGAGGATATTTTCCGCTGCTTCGATTATTTTTGGAGACTTATAACAAACCCCTAAGAGTAATTTATTATTTTTTCCCCCTCCCCTTATCTCCACCCACAGGAACTCTACATTTTCATTAAATTCACATATATTCTCACGCAAGATGGGTTTTAAGAATGATTTTACATATAAACACACCCCCCCCTCCTCGCTTGTTTATGCGGTCATTTCTGAACAGACTATAGCCCTGTAAATTAACTGCCCAGTCATGAATCTAGTCCAGCCATGTCTCAGATATCCCCACCATGTCATAATTATTTTCCAACAAAATGAATTCTAATGCCTCCATTTTGTTGGTGAGGCTTCTGGCATTAGTGTTAATGCATTTTATGTATCCCTCTGCACCTCTATTCCTTCGTACTATATAAACTGTACTAACCCCACCCCCAATTTGTTAATTTGTGCCCAGGTCACTATCTGCACTATCTTCCCCACCTATAAAATGAATACCCTCCCCCCCAATCCCTAGTTTAAACACTCCTCCAACCTTCTAGCCATTTTTTTACCCCAGCACAGCTGCACCCTCCCCATTGAGGTGCAGCCCGTCCCTCACGTAGAACCTGTAGCCAACTGAGAAGTCGGCCCAGTTCTTCAGGAACCCAAACCCCTCCTTCCTACACCAATTCCTGAGCCACTTATTTATCTCCCTAATCTCCCATTGCCTCTCTGGCGTGGCACGTGGTACAGGCAGTATTTCAGAGAATACCACTTTGTAGGTCCTTGCTTTAAGCTTGCAGCCTAATTCCCTGAAATCATTTTTAAGGACTTTCCACCTACCTCTAACTTTGTCATTTGTGCCAATGTGCACCATGACTGCTGGGTCCTCACCAGCCACTCCCAGTAATCTGTCAACCCGATCAGCGATGTGCCGGACTTGAGCGCCAGGTAGGCAGCACACTGTTCGACGATCCCTGTCTTTGTCACAGATTGCCCTATCTGTTTCCCTAATAATTGAGTTCATCACTACCAGTACCTGCCTGGCCTGCCTTGCTCTCCTATTTCCCCCCTTACTGGAGCTGAGACTCCTCCGGCTTTCAGAGGACATGCTTTGCTGCAGCAGTGCTACCCCTGTACCGACACACCCCTCATCTTCCAACTTTGCAAACTTATTGGAGTGTGCCAGATCAAGACTAGCCTCCCTGGCACTCTTCCCTCTACCCCCCCTTCTTACTGTCACCCAGCTAGCTGCCTCACTATCCTACAGCTCCTTACTACCACCCTCCTCCATATCTACCCCAGTGAGCAGCTGCTCAGTGAGCAGCAGACTCCTTTCCATATTGTCAATGGATCTCAGTGTTGCCAGCTGCTCATTTAGATCCAGTACCTGGGCTTCCAAACGCACAATGTGCACACATCTTGCACAGCAGTATGCACCCACGACCAGCTGTTCAAGGATTGCATACATGTGGCAAGATGTACAATGGATATCATTGTCAATAATGGAACTCATTTTCTAATGGGGATTGCACTAGACAAAAATGTTAAGCAAAAATAAATGTAAAGAATTAATAAAATACAGACAGCAATTCAGTCCAAACTCCTCCGTTCCAAACTCCCTGAATCCAAAGTCACTGAAAAACAAGTCACACATTTACTTCCATTTGCACTTATGCTCCGGTCACACTCAGCTCATTTACACTCGCTAAGGAAGAAGAACTAAAGAGTTTTGTTTTGTTTTTTTCCCCCTTTAGCAGCAATGCACCCTAAAGCTCAATTCACTTCCAAAGGACTGGATGCCCCAACCAGCTGCCCCTTATAAACCCTTAATTATGACCCCTCACCCTTAATTAACCCCTTGTGAGTATAGAAACACCTCAGGATTTAAGTGCAATGTAGTTAACCCTTAAATGCACAGGTAGTAAAATAAGAGACTGTAAAACTGTAAAGAGAAAATAGGTTTTAAAAATCACAATAAAACTAAGCAGGTAGAAAAGCACTCAGCAGTTCACAATTCAGCAACTCACAGCAATTCACACAGGTATTTTCTGCAGGATTCCCAATTATCTATTCACTGAAAAACAAGTCACACACTTATTTCAGTTTGCACTTACGCTCTGGTCACACTCACTAAGGAAGAAAATTTAAAGAGTTTTTTTACCCCCTTTAGCAGCAATCCAACCTACAGCTCAATGCACTTCCAAAGTGAGTTATTAAACAGCATGTTTTGGTAATTAAGATTAAAAATTATTATAGAGGCAGTCCGAACCTAAAATTTATTTTAACCCTAAATGTCTGTCTATTTCACTTCATAATCTGATCTCTTTTCTAATATACTTAATAAAAAAGTCCATATTTTTCCCTCGCTACTCTGCTTTATTTTTTTGCTACTTCCTGTGTGATGATGCTTTGTTTAAGAATCCCAGTGCATGCTGGGATCCTCAACTGAGTCATCATCAGGTGGCAGAGGCTGCAGTCACTGTCACAGCCTCTGTCCCTACCCTGAAATGAAGCATCATCAGTGAACTCTGTTGCAGTGGCTGGGCTAGTCTCTGCTCTAATGAGCATGCGTTTGTTGTCAATTCAGGCAGATGCTATAGGATCTTGTCACTGTGCACTTTTCTTCTTAGTACACAGGGAAAATGTGCTCCCTCGTCGGCTCTGATGAGAAGTGATGAGCTGACAAGAGAGCAGGAGAGTGTAACGTTGATGGGTGTGCACCCACTGCACCATGACCTAGGCTTATCCTGGAGTGGCATGACTAAGTGTCTACCAGTTATTCACTAGAGCCTCTGATGGTGATGATAGGCTTAGCCACCGGTAGATGCCAGGTACCACTCCAGGGAAGTCCCTGGGCCTGCAGCAGCTGACCGGAGGGTCAGAGACAAGGGTACGAGATACAGGTGGATGAAGGCAAAGCCATGGTCAGACAATCCGAAGTCAGGGCAGGAAGCACAGGTTTAATATACATAGCAGAGGTCAGGGGCAGAGAGATCAGGATAAATGAGTAGGCAAGCCAGTTCGATAACATGAATAGGCCAATAGAGAAAACTAAAGACTGAGCTAGGAACCTAAGTTCAGGCGAGGAATGGATTGTGGAGTTGCCTGATATATCAACTGTTGGCAAGAGATAGGCCAGGGAAGCAGATCTCTGCAGAACATATTGGATACAAATTTTTGTAAAGTTTGGTCGCACCTCCCTATAACCGGGTGGGGAGTCAAAGCAACAGGCAGAAACAGCAGAGCTGGAAGTGTTGCACAATGGAGCTTAGCGCAATGGTCAGGTACTGGATGGAGCAAAGTGAAACATGTGGTAAGTAATCTTAGAAGGCGTGCAAGTCGTCGAAGTAAGAGAGAGAACGAGCAAGCAGAGACCAGTGTAACTGATGACTCTTCGTTTCAGGGTGGAAGCAAAGACTGCAGCAGTGACAACTTATTTTAGTATCCCAGCATGCACTAGAATTCTCAAACAAAGTGTCATTACACAGGAAATAGCAAAAAAAGAAAAAAAAGAATTTAGAAAGATTAGTGAGGGAATGATAGGGACTTTTTAATTAAAGTATTTTAGAAAAAAATATGAAATTAAACAGATAGAGATTTAGGATTAAAATAAATATTAGTTTCGGACAACCTCTTTAATTTTTCCACCTCCAAATAAAGAGGAATTGAAAAACACTTACATTTTGGAAATTGCTAGTGTTGAGCGAACATGCTCGAAACTGCTCGGTACTTGCCCGAGCCTCATGCTACTCGGGATGTTCGGCGAGCACCGAGCATTTCCGGGTTACTCAGGGGGGGAGCTCGGGTCTCCGCCCTGCATGTTTGGTGCTCTTTACAAAACCAATGAACATGCAGGGATTGTCAGCAAGTCACTGTAATGCCGCAGCCATGTTGGTTGTGGGCATTACATTGATTGGCTAGCCGCACAGCGTCACCTCGAGTATTTAAAACCGGGCACCACCATCTTGGACACAGACGGCTGGGATCAGACATTGTAGGGACAGCGCTGCTGATTTAGGGAGAGATATATACTGTGAAATAGTTAGTGTAGGGTCTGTAAAGGCTGCCAGATCAAGAAACAGTCCTTCTCAGGACTAATATCTAACCCAGATGGCAGGCAGGCAGGCAGGCAGGCTGTATAGGAGACGCAGTGGTTATGTCAGCAAACGCTGCATTACAGTCCTGTGTGCTCCTGTTGCTGGAATTGCTGGACTTAGCTCCAGGTCTCGGGGGCCAGGAAAAATCTTTTTTTTTTCATCTAAATCCACTTTTTTTTTCCTCCTTCACACTGTACACATACCCGTCTTATTAACCTTTTGGTGTCCCCCCCCCCCCAAAAAGGTGTAGGCTATAGAAACAGAAGTGTGGTTTTGCAGTTCCACGGTTCAAACCTCTGTATTATCCACTTTTGGGCCATTTGTATCTAAAAAAAAACAGTTTGAGTGTGTCGCTCACTGTTCAGCTGCAAATGCAGTATATATATATTTAAAAAAGTCTGGTATACACCAGTAAATTATAACTGTGGTTTTGCTGTTCCACGGTAAATAATCTCTATTTTCCTGCTTTTTTTCATTTTTTGCCGTAAAAAAAAAACTAATAGTGTCTCCCTGATTTTTCAGACACAAATATATCTGTTGAAAATAGTCTGGAGTAGGCCAGAGAAACAGAATAATAATAATAATAATCTTTATTTTTATATAGCGCTAACATATTCCGCAGCGCTTTACACACATTATCGTCGTGTCCCCTTCGGGGCTCAAAATCTAGATTCCCTATCAGTATGTCTTTGGAGTGTGGGAGGAAACCGGAGAACCCGGAGGAAACCCACGCAAACATGGGGAGAACAAACAAACTCAGTGTGGTTTTGCAGTTTCACGGTTCAAACCTCTGTATTATCCACTTTTGGGCCATTTGTATCCAAAAAAAAACAGTTTGAGTGTGTCGCTCACTGTTCAGCTGCAAATATATATATTTTAAAAAGTCTGGTATACACCAGTAAATTATAACTGTGGATTTGCTGTTCCACGGTAAAAAATCTCTATTATCCTTCTTTTGGCATTTTTTGCCGTAAAAAAAACTAATAGTGTCTCCCTGAATTTTCAGACACAAATATATCTGTTGAAAATAGTCTGGTGTAGGCCAGAGAAACAGAAGTGTGGTTTTGCAGTTCCACAGTTCAAACCTCTGTATTATCCACTTTTGGGCCATTTGAATCCAAAAAAAAAAATCATTTTGAGTGTGTCGCTCACTGTTCAGCCGCAAATATATATATTTAAAAAAGTCTGGTATACACCAGTAAATTATAACTGTGGTTTTGCTGTTCCACGGTAAAAAATCTCTATTATCCTGCTTTTGGCATATTTTGCCGTTAAAAAAAACTAATAGTGTCTCCCTGATTTTTCAGACACAAATATATCTGTTGAAAATAGTCTGGTGTAGGCCAGAGAAACAGTAGTGTGGTTTTGCAGTTCCACAGTTCAAACCTCTGTATTATCCTCTTTTGGGCCATTTGTATCCAAAAAAAAACCTGTTTGAGTGTGGTGCTCACTGTTCAGCCGCAAATATATATATTTTAAAAAGTCTGGTGTACACCAGTAAATTATAACTGTGGTTTTGCTGTTCCATGGAAAAAAATCTCGATTATCCTGCTTTTGCCATTTTTTGCCGTAAAAAATAAACTAATAGTGTCTCCCTGATTTTTCAGACACAAATATATCTGTTGAAAATAGTCTGGTGAAGGCCAGAGAAACAGAAGTGTGGTTTTGCAGTTCCACGGTTCAAACCTCTGTATTATCCACTTTTGGGCCATTTCTATCTAAAAAAAAAAACAGTTTGAGTGTCTCTCACTGTTCAGCCGCAAATATATATATTTAAAAAAGTCTTGTATACACCAGTAAATTTTAACTGTGGTTTTGCTGTTGCACGGTAAAAAATCTCTATTATCCTGCTTTAGGCATTTTTTGCCGTAAAAAAAAAAAAACTAATAGTGTCTCCCTGATTTTTCAGACACAAATATATCTGTTGAAAATAGTCTGGAGAAGGCCAGAGAAATAGAAGTGTGGTTTTGCAGTTCCACGGTTCAAACCTCTGTATTATCCACTTTTGGGCCATTTTTACAAAAAAAAAACAGTTTGAGTGTGGCGCTCACTGTTCAGCCGCAAATATATCTATTTAAAATTGTCTGGTATACCCTAGTAAGCAATAACTGTGGTTTTGACTTTCCACGGTAAAAAAATCTCTATTATTCTGCTTTTGGTATTTTTTTCGTAAAGAAAAACATTAATAGTTTCTCCCTGATTGTTCAGATTGTTTAAAAGAGTCGGGTGTAGGCCAGAGAAATAGAAGTGTGGTTTTCCTCTTCCACGGTTCTAATCTACTTTCTATTACCCTTTTGCCATTGATAGTGTGAGTGCAAGCTATTTTACTTCCTTTACAATGGGCAAGGCGCGTGGCAAGGGACATGGAACTGGACGTTCTGGTGATGGTGCGTGCAAAGGACGGGGCCGTGGCCCAGGTGAAAATGGGCCACAACCAAGAGCCACATCTTCCCGCTCCCACTTCTTGACCGTATTACTAGGGAAGCACAGAACAACACCAGTATTGCGAACTGATCAGTGTGAACAGGTTATTAATTGGATAGCAGATAATACTTCCAGTTACCTGGGCACCACCACCTCCGGTCTGTCTTCCACACGGTCAAATCTTAGTAGCCGACCGCATACTCCTCCTCACAATGATGCTCCTTCCTCCCACCATGCCGAGTGTCATCAGCAACTGATCCCACACTTGGACACTCTGAAGAACTGTTCACTGGTCTATGTCCAGATTTGTGCCCCTCGCCTGCTCCGCTTGAAGTGGTGGAAGAGGAGATCCCGTGTAGCGATGTCCAAATATTTGAACAGCCACGGCCACAGGCAGTCGACGCTGGCAATTTGTCACAAGAGGTGGACGATGACGAGACACAATTGCCAGGAAGTGAGGAGGAGGATCGTGGTGCACAAGTGGAAGAGGAGGAGGTGGTGGATGATCTAGTAACTGACCCAACGTGGCAGGAGGACAAGCAGAGTGAGGCCAGCAGCACACAGGGGGAGGGAGGCAGAGTTCCCCAACAGGCAGGAAGAAGCAGTGTGGTGGCCGCACACAGAAGGCGGGCAACAGTTCCCCGTAACACCAACACGAGGGACGTTGCCAGTACAACCTGTAGGTCTTCCAGAGTCTGGAATTTTTTTAAAGGCTCTGCTGATAACCCCAAAAAGGCCATTTGTACCACCTGCCATGCCAGCATCAGCAGGGGTGACAAAACTACCAGCATGACCACAACCAGCATGATTAGGCACATGGCAGCAAAGCACCTGACTTTGTGGGGCGAACCGCAGAGTCCACGACCAGTGTCAGCGGGTGTCACCACTGCTTCTTCCGCTGTTTTGCATGCAATTGACCCCCTGTTGTATGTGCAAGGCAATCCCCTGTCCATACTGCATGCAAAGATGCCCCCTCCTCTCAGTCTTCACTTGTTATGGCAGTTTCTCAAGAAACAGCATCAACGTCCACGTCCACGTCCCACCGCAGCGTTCAATTGTCCATATCCCAGACCTTTGAACGAAAGCGGAAATTCGCAGCTAACGCCCCACAGGCCACAGTCCTAAATTCGCACATTTCACGACTGCTTGCGTTGGAAATGCTGCCTTTTAGGCTGGTGGAGACGGAATCCAAATATCATAACATCAGTTACAAGCTGGAAGCACTGCAGTACTGCTTCCGCCAAGCGGCAACAGGCTGTGCTGAAACTCATAAGCTTAGGTGAGAAACCTCACACTACTTGTGAGTTGTGGACAGCTGTGAAAGAGCAGGCAGATCTGTGGCTGACACCGCTGAACCTACATCCATGCATGGTCGTGTGTGACAATGGCCGTACCCTGGTGGCGGCTCTGAGGCGAAGCGAGATCACACACGTACCATGCCTGGCTCATGTGCTTAACCTCTTGGTTCAGCGGTTTCTTAAATCATACCCCGAGTTGCCAGATCTGCTCGTCAAAGTACGCCGCCTGTCAGCTCATTTTCGCAAGTCGGCTACAGCTTCTGCCGCCCTTGCTGTGTTGCAGAAGCGTTTGCAGCTTCCTTCACACCGACTGGTGTGTGATGTCCCCACACGTCGGAACTCTACCCTCCACATGTTGCAAAGGATTTGTGAGCAGAAGAGTGCAGTTGTGGAGTACCAGCTGCAACAAGGCCGTTGATATTCAGGTCAGACTCCACACATAAGACCTCAGAAGTGGACCTGGATGTCTGATATATGTACCATCTTGACAAACTTTGAGGAGTCCACCAAGATGTTTAGGGGCGATGACGCCATCATTAGCGTCAGCATTCCACTTGTCTGTCTTTTGCAACGCTCTCTGCAGAGAATTAAAGAGGAGGCATTGCAGCCAGAGTATGATGAGATGGATCAAGAAGCCATAGCGGTCGATTACACACAGCCCAGCCTCATCTCATCCCAACGTGCATTGGGGGACAATGAGGGAGAGGAGGAGGAGGAAGAGGAGGAGGAAGAACAGGAACTTGTATCATGCGCTGTAGACGGTAGTACCTGTACAACTGTCATACCGTCGGTACTGCGTGGGTGGCCTGAGGACAGGGGGGAGGAGGAAGAGGAGGAGAGCATGGTTAGTCGTCATCTTGGTGAGGACACGGAAGTCTTGCCCGTTACCAGTCTGGCACGCATGGCTGACTTTATGTTACGCTGCCTTAACCATGATCCTCACGTTGTCAAAACGTTGGGTGACAGTCATTACTGGTTATTGACACTTTTAGACCCCCGCTACAAGGAGAACTTTCACTCTCTTATTCCTGAGGTGGAGAGGTCTACAAAAATGGGGCAGTACCAGAAGTCCCTTGCTGCAGAACTGTTAAAAAAATTCCCATCTGAACACGCTAGCGGCAGAGGTCACAGTTCGTTGCCCAACCAAGGCATACATGCGAGAGAGACACAACTCCAATCCAGCATAGGCAGGGGAACACTGTCAACATTCTGGGACAGTTTTCTCAGACCCTCCCTTCGGACAGACCCTGAGGAGCGGGGTACTCTCACAAGGAGTGGAAAGTTTCAAAAGATGGTGAGGGAGTACCTTGCCCACCGTACCAGTGTCCTCCGTGATTCCTCTGTGCCTTTTAATTATTGGGTATCCAAGCTGGACACTCGCAATGAACTCGCTCTGTACATCTTGGAGGTCCTGGCCTGCTGCTAGCGTGTTATCGGAGCGTGTTTTTAGTGCCGCTGGGGGTATTATAAATGATAAGCGCACTCGCCTGTTAACTGACAATGCTGACAAGCTGACCCTTATCAAAATGAACAAGTGCTGGATTGGGCCAGACTTTTCATCACCACCAAATGACATCAGAGTAACATAAAGTCAAATCCACTGTGTTACTTCGGGAGGTGTATTCACATGCACTGCTTCACAGCCACACATGGGTATACGCTTCCTCATTTCAGCTGTTTTATTTTCTTTTCCTTATTCTCAGCCCCCACCACCACTATACCACCAGGGTGACTGTGGTCCGTGTTGCAATTATTGAAAGTTCCTCCGTCCTTATTTTTGTCAGCTTTTGCTTGGAAGGCATAAGCAAAGACTGTGGGAGACCCACTCCCCCAAAATGGGAACAATGTTTGTAATATGCTGTACTGCATGGCTCTTGTAAGGGGCATTGCAAATTACTCCGTCCTAATTTTTGGCAGCTTTTGCTTGGAATGCATAAGCAAAAACGATGGGAGACCCACTCCCCAATAATGGGAATAATGTTTTTAAGATGCTGTACTGTATGGCTCTTGTAAGGAGCATTAAAACCGTCTTGTTAAGCTACTGCGACCTCCACGTCTCTTCCAAGGGGCATTCAAATCGTCTT
Organism: Phyllobates terribilis; assembly: GCF_046119375.1. Lineage (NCBI taxonomy): Eukaryota > Metazoa > Chordata > Amphibia > Anura > Dendrobatidae > Phyllobates > Phyllobates terribilis. The sequence continues at coordinate 119,770,007 of NW_027362772.1, forward strand.
GTTAAGCTACTGTGACCTCCACCACTCATCCAAGGGGCATTTAAACCGTCTTGCTAAGCTACTGCGACCTCCACCACTTTTCCGAGGGGCATTAAAACCGTCTTGTTAAGCTACTGGGACCTCCACGTCTCTTCCGAGGGGCATTAAAACCGTCTTGTTAAGCTACTGTGACCTCCACCACTATTCCAAGGGGCATTAAAACCATCTTGTTAAGCTACTGGGACCTCCATGTCTCTTCCAAGGGGCATTCAAACCGTCTTGTTAAGCTACTGCTAACTCCACCACTTTTCCGAGGGGCATTAAAACCGCCTTGTTAAGCTACTGCGACCTCCACCACTTTTCCGAGGGGCATTAAAACCGCCTTGTTAAGCTACTGGGACCTCCACGTCTCTTCCGAGGGGCATTAAAACCGTCTTGTTAAGATTCTGTGACCTCCACCACTTTTCCGAGGGGCATTAAAACCGTCTTGTTAAGCTACTGGGACCTCCACATCTCTTCTGAAGGGCATTAAAAGCATCTTGTAAAACCACTCTGATCTCCACATCTCTTCCAAGGGGCATTGAAATGTTGTTTTTAATTAACTCTAACCTCCACGACTCTTCGAACGGGCATTGCATTCCCTCCTAATTTTTGGCAGCTTTTGCTTGGAAGGCATAAGCAAAGACTATGGGAGACCCACTCCCCAATAATGGGAATAATGTTTGTAATATGCTGTACTGCATTGCTCTTGTAAGGGGCATTGCAAGTTCCTCCGTCCTAATTTTTGGCAGCTTTTGATTGGAAGGTATAAGCAAAGACTATGGGAGACCCACTCCCCAATAATGGGAATAATGTTTGTAATATGCTGTACTGCATGGCTCTTGTAAGGGGCATTGCAAGTTCCTCCATCCTAATTTTTGGCAGCTTTTGCTTGGAAGGCATAAGCAAAGACTATGGGAGACCCACTCCCCAATAATAGGAATAAAGTTTTTAAGATGCTGTACTGTATGGCTCTTGTAAGTGGCATTAAAACTGTCTTGTTAAGCTACTGCGACCTCCACCACTTTTCCGAGGGGCATTAAAACCGCCTTGTTAAGCTACTGTGACCTCCACGTCTCTTCCGAGGGGCATTAAAACCATCTTGTTAAGCTACTGTGACCTCCACCACTTTTCCAAGGGGCATTAAAACTGTCTTGTTAAGCTACTGGGACCTCCACATCTCTTCTGAGGGGCATTAAAAGCATCTTATTAAACCACTCTGAACTCCACAGCTCTTCCAAGGGCATTGGAATGTTGTTTTTATTTAACTGTAACCTCCACGACTCTTCGAACGGGCATTGCGTTTCCTCCTAATTTTTGGCAGGTTTTGCTTGGAAGGCATAAGCAAAGACTATGGGAGACCCACTACCCAATAATGAGAATAATGTTTGTAATATGCTGTACTGCATTGCTCTTGTAAGGGGCATTGCAAGTTCCTCCGTCCTAATTTTTGGCAGCTTTTGCTTGGAAGGCATAAGCAAAGACTATGGGAGACCCACTCCTCAATAATGGGAATAATGTTTGTAATATGCTCTACTGCATGGCTCTTGTAAGGAGCATTGCAAGTTCCTCCATCCTAATTTTTGGCAGCTTTTTCTTGGAAGGCATAAGCAAAGACTATGGGAGACCCACTCCCCAATAATGGGAATAATGTTTTTAAGATGCTGTACTGTATGGCTCTTGTAAGTGGCATTAAAACCGTCTTGTTAAGCTACTGCTACCTCCACCACTATTCCAAGGGGCATTAAAACCATCTTGCTAAGCTACTGTGACCTCCATGTCTCTTCCAAGGGGCATTCAAACCGTCTTTTTAAGCTACTGGGACCTCCACGTCTCTTCCGAGGGGCATTAAAACCATCTTGTTAAGCTACTGTGACCTCCACGTCTCTTCCAAGAGGCATCCAAACCGTCATGTTTAGCTTCTGGGACCTCCACGTCTCTTCCGAGGGGCATTAAAACCGCCTTGTTAAGCTACTATAACCTCCACATCTCTTCCGAGGGGCATTAAAACCATCTTGTTAAGCTACTGTGACCTCCACGTCTCTTCAAAGGGGCATTAAAAGCATCTTCTTAATCCACTCTAAACTCCACAGCTCTTCCAAGGGGCATTGAAATGTTGTTTTTAATTACCTCTAACCTCCACGACTCTTCCAACAGGCATTGCATTTCCTCCTAATTTTAGTCAGCTTTTGCTTTTCAATGCAAAGGTGAAAACTAAGGGAGACCCACTCCCGAATAGTGGGTAGAAGGTTTTTAGTATGCTGTAATCAACGTCTGTTTCAAGGGGCATTGCAGTTCCTCATAATTTTTGAAAAGCCTTCCATTCACTGCTTAGGCCAACAGTGTGCAGGAGACCCAGTTGCTATAATTGGAAAAAATGGTTTAGTTAAGGCCCTCTGACCTTCATGTCATTTCCAAGGGGCACCGGAGTGCCTCGAAATTTTTCGTAGGCATTGCACTCACAGTATGCCCTATAACTGTGTAGCCAAACCGCTCCTTTTGTTACAGAAACATATCCTACAAGACATATGTGGTTGAGTGGCCTGATATTGATGTGAATGGTCCCTGTTCCTCCTGCTCTTTCTCCTTTGCCACCACCTCATCCATCATTTATCACCTAAAGCTTTGTTTTAACGGGAGTCATAGAACAGGGATAGTAGCAGGGAAACATCCAGCAATCCTCGGAGGAGGTAGGATATGCGCCAAAACGCTGACCACCTGAGGCCTAGCTGCTACTGCATACATGCGCTTGCATTCCAAGAAAACAAAGCTGATTGTAGCTTCTATCATCATCATCATGCTGCTCACCTTGGCACTCTCAACTCCCCTGATGGACTAGCCAGGGCCCACCGGAGGAGTCTGGTTCTCTGGTGGGCTCGTCCAATGCTGCCCTAAAGCACGCCAGGCTAAGAAAAGTGTGTGGGAAGTTGACAGGAGAAATAGGGGTGGCTGGGGACCATTTATGGACACCCGGCCGCCCCCTGGCGGCTGGGGACCAAGCGTGGACACCCTGCCGCCGGGCGGCAGGGGACTGAGTATGGATACCTCGCTGCCAAAGCAGCCATGAGGTAGTGGCCAGCTTCGGCCTCCTCCAAACTAAAAGGCCCCATTTCAAGTGCAAGCTAGCAGTATAGTATTGCAGCCTGGGGGTGGGTGGGTGGGTGGTTGGCTGCATATTTGCGCTTGCATTGCAAGGAATGGGGGAGATACAATTGAACACTGCCCTCGGACAAGGACTTGCACGGGGATAGTTGCAAGTCTGCATTTTCTGATGCGGCAAGGATGACTTCTGATGGGCACACTTTTAGGCAGTTACCTGGGTGTCAGAGATGCTTCCAGGGGTCTTCCCCATGCTGTTCCCATGTATTTTCAGCACTGTATGTGACGCGCCCCCTGGGCCTGTGCTGTGCAGGGGAATACCCGGAGCCGGATCGCTGGGGGTTGTAGTTCTCCGTGGTGGTGACCCGGTCCGTGCCCAGGGCGGTCAAACCAGTGGCAGTCTATTGGTATTGTAATTGTCCGACTACGCCACCCGTGGATTGCGGTCATTGGGGACCGCCGCTGCGCTGCAGACTGCTGAGGCTGATGTTATATGCTCAGCCAAGAATGGGATGACTCCCCATGGGAGAAGTATTGCCTCAGGGCAGCTAGAGTGAATGATGGTAGTGATGGTGTGAGCATCCCAGTAGTAATGGTGCTGGTGTGGCGATGAAACACAGAGACGTGTGGTGCAGTTCAGGGTCTTTACTGATGGTAAAAAGCGGACCCTCCCGGGAGTACTGGTTAGCAGTAGGGGCCTGGTCAGTCTGTGAGCAAGCAGGATCTCCCCTGGCCAGGTGGAGTTGTAGGCCTCCCCGACTATCTGCACTCTTTCCTGGCTACCTTGCTCTATGCGGGTAGAAGTAGCCCACGTCCCTGAGTATACCGTGTGGTGCTCACCCGTATGGCCCGTGACTTGGGGCCTTCTGTTAGCCTCTGCTTCAAAATGGCGTTGCTGGTCCCTTGCTTGTGACCGTGCCTTCGGGTTTCTATGGCCAGAGGACCTGCCGGTTGGATTCTGCTGCTGGACCTGGATGTCCCCACAGCCTCGGACTCCGTGTCCGGTATTAGTGTCTTCAACCAGGGCGAACCCTTCTCAGCTCCAGCCCCTGGTATTCAGCTACTGTTCCTACAGAGCTCCTGTTGTAACTCTCCCTTTCCAGGCTCTGACTAACCTAATCCCGCCCCAGACCCAGTTTATAAGGGCAGATTCCTCCCCTCCCAGGTCTGTGTAGGCCGTGTTGCATGCTTAGGGCTCCTGACCAGAGAAACCTCCCACTTGCTCTCAGACATAATATCTCTATTACTGTGGTAACCAGACCCCTGGGGTGCCACATTCCCCCCTAGTAAACTTTAGTACTCTGGGACTAAAAACACATTTTTAAAGAAACATAAATGCAGGGTATAACAATAACACAATAACATATTTACAAGAAGCTTTAGTTCTTTAAGGTCACGGCGTGTCCGCAGCCTGATGTCCATATCACCCAAGGTGAAGTTTTAAGCGAAGTAGGGGACTTGTCCAAAGCAAACCCCTTGCGTTGGCCCTGGGCGTGGCTGCAAAGCTGGAGCTATCTACTTTGGGCCGCAAGTAGGCCACGCCAGACAAGTTTTCTCTTCCGCGGCCGTCTTCGCAAGAGGCACCAAGGTGCAACTATCTACAAGAATTGTTCCGGTTATCCAGTGTCCATAACCTGTTAGTCCATAGAAATCTGCAGGGTAACTGAGAAACATAATTAATAACAGGCAACAACAAAAACCATAAACATTTTTCAATAAACAGGTAAATTTACAGTGCATTAGTTTAGATTCTCCAGCTAGCGGGCATCTGACCTCTAGTGACTCTAGTGGACCTACGGAGCTCACTAACTGGTCCTGCACTATAGGGTATAGGAGGTGTTATGGGTAAGCTGGGCAGCTGTCTGCGCACTCATTGGCTCACTAGGGGCACGGCAGGCTCACTACTAGCAGAGGGTTGATTCTCCTGTGCTGCTGGTGTGGATTCTTCTGCCTCCTGGGCCAGTTGCTCTTCCAGCTCTACCTGGTCTTCTGTAGGCACTTGAGGGGCTGGCTGGAGAAAGGTGAGGACGGGCACCACGATAGCGTTGTTTATTTGTGTCCAGGACCGGGGAAAGTCTCTGAGTACGGTGGTGATCATTTCCTCCTTTTCCTCTATGGGTTGAGGGTCTTCCTGATCTTCATCCGTGCTTTGCAACTTCTCGGGGCACTTTTTCAGGTGGTCTCTGGAGACAGTGGCTGTGGTCTCTCCTCCATCCTTGCTGATGACGTAGACCTTTGGATTATTGTGGCTTGAGGGCAGTACGGTGTACGGGTCCTTTTCCCACTGGTCGTCCAACTTATGGAGCCGCCTTTTTCTTTTCAAGACCTGCTCTCCAGGTACCAGGGGAACAGCGGGAGCATGTTGGTTATAAGTCCTCTCCTGCCTTTCTCTTGATTGACAGAGACTTCGCTCGATGCTCTCCTGTACTTTACGGTACTGCTGCTGGCGTTCTGTATCCCAGTCTGTCTCTGGCGAGGTGTCCTCGGGTATCAGGACTCCCATATCCAGGTCAACTGGCAGCTTACCAGGTCTTGCTCGCATTAGGTAAGCCGGGGTACAGTTGGTGGAACCTACCGGGATGTGGTTGTACAGGTCCACCAGATCGGGCAGTTTCTCAGGCCACAGACTGCGTTCTTCCAGGGGCAATGTTTTTAGCAGATCAATCACCACCTGGTTCATCTTCTCGCAGAGTCCATTGGTTTGGGGGTGATAGGGCGTTGTTCTTATCTTCTTGCAGCCATACAGGTTGCAGAACTCCTGGAAGACCTCCGCTTCGAAGGCTGGTCCTTGGTCCATCAGCACTTGGTCCTGGTACCCGTGTGGGCAGCTGGGGGTTGTAGTTCTCCGTGGCGGTGACCCGGTCCGTGCCCAGGGCGGTCAAACCAGTGGCAGTCTATTGGTATTGTAATTGTCCGACTACGCCACCCGTGGATTGCGGTGAGTGGGGACCGCCACTGCGCTGCAGACCGCTGAGGCTGATGTTATATGCGCAGCCAAGAATGGGATGACTCCCCACGGGAGAAGTATTGCCTCAGGGCAGCTAGAGTGAATGATGGTAGTGATGGTGTGAGCGTCCCAGTAGTAATGGTGCTGGTGCGGCGATGAAACACAGAGACGTGTGGTGCAGTTCAGGGTCTTTACTGATGGTATAAAGCAGACCCTCCCGGGAGTACTGGTTGGCAGTAGGGGCCTGGTCAGTCTGTGAGCAAGCAGGATCTCCCCTGGCCAGGTGGAGTTGTAGGCCTCCCCGACTATCTGCACTCTTTCCTGGCTACCTTGCTCTATGCGGGAAGAAGTAGCCCACGTCCCTGAGTATACCGTGTGGTGCTCACCCGTATGGCCGGTGACTTGGGGCCTTCTGTTAGCCTTCGCTTCAAAATGGCGCTGCTGGTCCCTTGCTTGTGACCGTGCCTTCGGGTTTCTATGGCCAGAGGACATGGAATCCCCTGCCGGTTGAATTCTGCTGCTGGACCTGGATGTCCCCACAGCCTCGGACTCCGTGTCCGGTATTAGTGTCTTCAACCAGGGCGAACTCTGCTCAGCTCCAGCCCCTGGTATTCAGCTACTGTTCCTGCAGAGCTCCTGTTGTAACTCTCCCTTTCCAGGCTCTGACTAACCTAATCCCGCCCCAGACCCAGTTTATAAGGGCAGATTCCTCCCCTCCCAGGTCTGGGTGGGCCATGTTGCATGCTTAGGGCTCCTGACCAGAGAAACCTCCCACTTGCTCTCAGACATAATATCTCTATTACTGTGGTAACCAGACCCCTGGGGTGCCACATATGCATGTTTCACACAGCACATGGCCAGAAAAGGTTGTAAAATGTTAAAATGACATTTCCCGGTGAATGCATTTGTCACGGTTGAAAGCAATACAAAAAGTGCAAAAACGAATAAAAATGCTACTTGTGAACATAGCCCAAGGTGTGGAGGAGTATTTTTTTTTGGGGGGGGGGGTTATTTATTTTACCTTATACACAAGTCTTTACTCTGAAACTGAACTTCCTTAACATATTTCACAGGAAAGCAGTTTCAGTTTTGTTTTTGAACGTTTTATTGTGAGCCCTTAAAAGTGGCTTAGTACCTCTGACCACGTTGTTGACAGCAGTGACATGGGGGTCAGAAATGCTTCCTGGGGCGATCCCCATGCTGTCCCCATGTCATTTGAGCACTGTCACTATCGTTTTGGGCACTTGTTAGGCTTTTAAAAGATTGCCGGGGGTTCCACCGCAAAAATGCTCGGGTCTCCCATAGACTAACATTGGGCTCTTTGCTCTGGTCGAGCACCCGAGTATCACGGTGAGTTCGGCCCGAGCTTCGAGCACCCGAGCATTTTAGTGCTCGCTCAACACTAGAAATTGCATGAAAAAATAATTGTGTGTAATTCAAACATTAGTGGACCAAAAGTCATTTCTTGAATTTGAACTATGCACTCTGCCATATAGCATGACATTTGCACCTCAGTGCATGACACTGCGGTCATTGACTTTCCTACGTGATCTCTATTGTCATCAGCACACTATCAGTGAATCATAAACTTAACTACCTGGAAGGAATCTTTCAACTTAACCTCCTAAAAGATTTACTCTATAAAAGATTCAAAGTCCAAAGGCTTGTTGAAATAAATCACACAAATAAAATGACTCCGTGATTTTTATAAAGCTATTAAAGACTAGAGATGAGCGTTGTTCTACTCGAACTGTTCGCCAATCTCAAATTCGAGCTGTTTTGGGCGGTGTTCGAGCCGTTCGGCGAACACGAACAATTTGAGAAAAATTCGGCTGTTCGAGGTTATGTTCGATAACTGTTCGTGCACCAAAATCATAACTGGATTTTTTCTCAGTAATGATGAAAATTAATGTTAATACGCAGTTTGAGTGTACAGCGGGGTGGGGGGAGGGGCAGGGGATGGATCTCTGCAGGAACAATGAAGATCTCCATTTTTTTTTCTCTTTCCCGCATTTGCAGTGGGGAGGTGCAATCTGTCAGCCTATCAGCAGCGCACACACGGAGCGAAGTGCTTTTTTTCACACAAGCAAGGGCATGTGTCATTGGCAGTGTATGTCACATGTCCTTGCCCTATAAGACCAAGCCATTTTCCCCGTCGCCACCATTTTCTCACTGCTGCAGCTGCGTGTTAGACGGCACCGCTGTTGCTGTGTGCGCTATACCTTGTTAATTTCAAGCCAATTTTCGCACAAATATACAGATAGCTTGGGAGTAGGGAATAGTTGTGATTGCAGTCCTTTTAAGGACTAGGTTACAGCATTTCCTACGACTTTTATCAGGGAGGTCTGTGCTCTTAAATAGATAGGTTGTGGGAGTAAAGACTAATTGTAATTGGAGTCCTTTTCAGGACTAGGTTACATGAGTTCCTATCAGTTTTTGCCAGGCAGGTCTGTGCCAGTGCTGTGCAAGTTTTTTTCACAGCATTTGGCTGAATCTAGCAAAGCTAATCCTTTTTGGCCTATTCCAGAGTGTGTTAGTCAGTGGAGTAGCCTATGTGTGTTGCAAGATATAACACCTGTGTATAGAATACCAATTTTTTTACTGCACCTAGTGAAGTAAAATCTTTTGGGCATAGCATCATTCTATTAGTCCATCTATACTGACCTCCATCAGGTTGCAAACTGAATATAATTTTTTTCTGCATCTAGCTCTGAAAAAATATTTGGGCTTCTAGCAGTGTGTGGGACTTGGTCTATTAGTCCATCTATACTGACCTCCATCAGGTTGCAAATTAAAAATAATTTTTTTCTTCATTTAGCTCTGAAAAAATATTTGGGCTTCTAGCAGTGTGTGGGACTTGTTCTATTAGTCCTTCTATACTGACCTCCAGCAGGTTGCAAATTGAATATAATTTTTTTCTGCATCTAGCTCTGAAAAAATAGTTGGGCTTCTAGCGGTGTGTGGGACTTGGTCTATTAGTCCATCTATACTGACCTCCATCAGGTTGCAAATTAAAAATAATTTTTTTCTGCATCTAGCTCTGAAAAAATATTTGGGCTTCTAGCAGTGTGTGGGACTTGGTCTATTAGTCCATCTATACTGACCTCCATCAGGTTGCAAATTAAAAATAATTTTTTTCTGCATCTAGCTCTGAAAAAATATTTGGGCTTCTAGCAGTGTGTGGGACTTGGTCTATTAGTCCATCTATACTGACCTCCATCAGGTTGCAAATTAAAAATAATTTTTTTCTGCATCTAGCTCTGAAAAAATATTTGGGCTTCTAGCAGTGTGTGGGACTTGGTCTATTAGTCCATCTATACTGACCTCCATCAGGTTGCAAATTAAAAATAATTTTTTTCTTCATTTAGCTCTGAAAAAATATTTGGGCTTCTAGCAGTGTGTGGGACTTGTTCTATTAGTCCTTCTATACTGACCTCCAGCAGGTTGCAAATTGAATATAATTTTTTTCTGCATCTAGCTCTGAAAACATAGTTGGGCTTCTAGCGGTGTGTGGGACTTGGTCTATTAGTCCATCTATACTGACCTCCATCAGGTTGCAAATTAAAAATAATTTTTTTCTGCATCTAGCTCTGAAAAAATATTTGGGCTTCTAGCAGTGTGTGGGACTTGGTCTATTAGTCCATCTATACTGACCTCCATCAGGTTGCAAATTAAAAATATTTTTTTTCTGCATCTAGCTCTGAAAAAATATTTGGGCTTCTAGCAGTGTGTGGGACTTGGTATATTAGTCCATCTATACTGACCTCCATCAGGTTGCAAATTAAAAATAATTTTTATCTGCATCTACAGTACCTCTGAAAAAATATTTGGGCTTCTAGCAGTGTGTGGGACTATTTGTATTAGTCCATCTATACTGACCTCCATCAGGTTGCAAATTCAAAATAATTTTTTTCTGCATCTAACCCAGCCAATAGTTTTGGCCTAATACCACAGTTTGGCCACTCAGCTCTGCTCGGTTACCATCCATTGTTTTTTTGTGCAAACAACTCCAGAGTTGTGAATTAGTTAACCACCAAAATGAGTGGAAAAAGGCCTGCTGCTGGTGGAAAGGGGAATAGGCGTGTTGGGAAGGGGAAAAAAGGTTGTGTCCGTGGGGTAGGTGTTAAAGCAACAGTAACATCTGCAGAAGAAAGACCATCTTCCAGCCAAACTAAAATGTCTACTTCTTTTAGCGGACAATGTGATAAGATCCCTTTCTTACGGCCACGCCAATCGCTACAAATTCCAGATGAGGCACAAAAACAGCAGGTGCTTCAACGGATATCAAGTGCTCCTTTAAGTGGGCTCTCCTCCACATCAACTTCAACATCACAAATACTCCAGTCCTCAAAGGTGTCACCCAAATCGCACTTGCTTCCTCACAGCTCCCAAATCTCCAGCTGCCCGTCTGAGTATGAGGTAGAACAGATGGTTGAGTCTGCAGAGCTGTTTACTCATACTATAGCCTGGGAATCAGAGGTCGACTCCAGCGCTTCTGTGAATCCAGACGAGGAAATGATCTACACTGATGCCCAGAATCTTTATGAGTCGGATCCAGGACCAGACGCAGAAGGTTCTGACCATAATGTAGACCCTCATTCCCAAACTGTAACTCCTGTTGGTGGAGACAATGAGGAAGACGATGATAAGACTCAAATACCTGATTGGAGCGACAACTTTAGTTTTTTGTCAGGGCAGGAACAGGTTGGCTCTGAGGACGACGGGTGTGATAACGCACAGGGTGATGATGATGAGGTCGGAGATCCCACTTACTGTCAACCCACAGACAGCCAAGAGATGAGGTCAGCAGAGGAGGTGGAGGAAGATGCTAGTGACGACGAGGTCAGGTTGCGCCTTCCTGGACAGAGACGTAGTACTGGAAGCACGTCAACAACTGCATCCTCAAACACAACTCTGCCTCTCACCACAAGTCGTGGTGGCTCTTCAGGTCGCATGGGTGCTAAGCCTTGCATAGCCTGGGCATTTTTTCAGATCGATAAAGATGACCCAACTCGTGTTATCTGTAACATTTGTCAGCAAAAGCTAAGTAGAGGCCAAAAAATACATAGTTTGAGTACTTCATGCATGAACCGGCACATGGACATGAAGCATAAGTTGCAGTGGGAAGCTCAGTGTGCTACAATGCGGCCTAGCCGGCTGGGCCAATCACCGTCTGCCATATCTGGTGCATCCGCGGCCTCTTCATCCTCTGTGACTGGGGGGACAGCAGTCACACCTGTTTTGGGGCGCAGACCTGCCACCTCTTTACCCGCAACAGCCAGCGTGATTGGCAGGTCATCATTTTCTTTGGAGGTGGTAACACCAGCTGGTGTTGAGCGCTGTCCGACATCGATAGCACCACCTTTGGATCAAGGCAACCTAACATGTCCGCCTGCATCTTCCTCACAGACCGGCAGTTTGCCGGGGACACCCTTATCAACCCCGTCTAAGCACAATAGCCAGCCCTCGGTCCCTCAGATGTGGACAAGTAAAAGACCATTTCCTCCTAGCCATGAGAAAGCTAAGAGGTTGAATTTCACCATCTGCAAGCTCTTGGCTACAGAAATGCTGCCTTTCCGCTTGGTGGACACAGAGGATTTTCGAGACCTTATGTCCGTCGCAGTGCCCCAGTACCAGATGCCCAGTCGGCACTACTTCTCAAAGAAAGGTGTGCCTGCGCTCCACCAGCATGTCGCACACAACATCACCGCTTCTTTGAGAAACTCTGTGTGTGACAGGGTGCATTTCACCACAGACACTTGGACGAGTAGGCATGGACAGGGGCGTTACATGTCGCTGACTGGGCACTGGGTAACTATGGTGACAGCAGGACAAGGGGCTGCTGTCCAAGTCTTGCCGTCCCCACGAGTTGTGCGTCAATCCTCTTTATGTCAAAGTTCCTCCACTGCTTCTGCCTCCTCAACCTCCTCTCGGTCTTCCACCCTCACCCAAAGCCTGTCTGGTCATGCCACAAGCTTTCCAACTGCGCAGAAGGGATCCTGCACACCTTCTTACTATGCTGGCAGTAGGGCTCAACGTCATCAGGCGGTTTTTACATTGAAATGTCTGGGAAATGTGAGTCACACAGCTGAGGAGTTGTGGTCAGCTCTGGAGAACCAATTTCATGAATGGTTGTCTCCACTGGACCTGAAACCAGGGAAGGCCGTGTGCGACAATGCTGCAAACCTGGGTGCGGCCCTTCGCCGGGGCAATGTCACACACGTGCCTTGTATGGCTCACGTGTTGAACCTGGTTGTCCAGCAATTTTTAGCCCACTATCCCAGACTAGATGGCCTTCTGCAGAGGGCACGGTCGCTGTGTGCTCACTTCCGCCGTTTGCATCCCGCAGCTCAGCGACTTACATCTCTACAGAAGTCGTTGGGCCTGCCACTTCACCGGCTAAAATGCGATGTGCCTACCCGGTGGAATTCAACTCTGCACATGTTGCAGCGACTGTGGCAGCACCGACAAGCCCTGGTGCAATACGTTCTGACGTATAGCCTGGGCCAACGAGATTCAGAGGTGGGGCAAATCACGCTGGAGGAGTGGTCTCAGATCAGGGACCTATGCACCCTTCTGCACAGTTTTGAAATGGCGACGAAGATGTTTAGTGCTGACGATGCCATTATCAGCATGACTATTCCGGTGATTTACATGCTGGAGCACATGTTAAACAGAATTCGGAGTCAGGTGGTGGCACAAGAGGAGGTGGAGGAAGTAGAGGAGGAGGAGTTGTATGCGGAAGGGCTAACATCTGCAAGGTCCAGACGGTCGGCAGCACCAAGGCGGCAGGCATGTGAGGGTGGGGGACATGGTTTTACCAGGGCGCATGGTAGCAGCCAAACTAGTGAGGAAGGTGCAGGAGCCCAGGAAGAAGTGGAGGACGAACTGATGGAAGACTCATCAGATGAGGGAGACCTTGATCACATTTCTGTTGTGCGAGGTTGGGGGGAGAGGACAGAGGAAGGAAGCATGATTGTTACCTCGCCACCAACACAACAGGGACTTGGTGCTCCTGGATGCGCAACACACATGAGTGCCTTCTTGCTGCACTACCTGCAACATGACCCTCGAATTGTGAGAATTAGAAATAATCCTGACTACTGGGTTGCCACACTGTTAGATCCCCGGTACAAAAGTAAATTTGCAGAAATTATTCCTGCCATAGAAAGGGATGCACGCATGCAGGAGTATCAGCAGAGACTGTTGCAGAATCTTACATGTGCTTTTCCACAAAATTCCAGTGGTGCACGTAGTGAATCTCACAGTTCCAACTTGCCAACCGTGGGACCGTCAAGTGTTCAGCACTCAAACCGTAACAGAACCACAGTATCTGCTGGTAACATCAATTTTGCGGAATCATTTCACCACTTTTTTAGCCCATCCTTTGCAAGGCCACAGGAGACAAGAAGTCTGACACATAGTCAACGCCTAGAGACGATGGTACAGGAGTATCTCCAAGTAAACATTGAAGCCACGACTGTGTCACTGGACCCTTGCTCTTTTTGGGCTTCCAATCTGTATAAATGGCCGGAGCTAGCCACTTACGCCTTGGGGATCTTGTCATGCCCCGCAGCCAGCGTTCTGTCTGAACGTGTGTTCAGCGCTGCTGGTGGTGTGCTGACAGATAAGCGCACGCGGCTCTCCACTGATAATGTAGACAGACTCACGTTCATAAAGATGAACAAATCATGGATCCGAAATGACTTTTCTACCCCTGTGTCATCCTGGGGAGAGTAAAAGCTTGATGACTGGTTAAAATCACCCTACCAACCGTTTTAAGCTTTCAAATTACTAATCATGTTTATCTGTATCTTGACTGGAAAATAATTTGGGCTTTGTAGCAGTGTGCAGCACTGATCCTATTAGGCCATCTATACTAAAGCTTCACCAGATTTAAAATTAAAAATAATTTTTAGCTGCATCTAGCCCGGAAAATAATTTTGGGGCTCCGAGATGCGCAAGGCACATAAGTGCCTTCTTGCTGCACTACCTGCAGCATGACCCTCATATTGTCAGAATTCGAAGTAATCATGACTAATGGGTTGCCACACTCTTAGATCCCCCAAACTTTTCGATCAACCTTTTCATTTTAATAAAGACCAAAAAAATGGTCATTTTTGAAATTATAAGCATTAGCAGGTTGTTAGAAACTGAAATCAAACAGTTTTCAACTCAAAACTTTATTCTAGGTGATGTTACATTTTCACATAGGACCCCTTGTTCGAAAGGAGCTTCTGAACTCTCTCGTCCATTGAATTTGTCAGGTTTTGGATGGTTTCTGCTTCAATTGTTTTGCATGAGGACAGAATACCCTCCCAGAGCTGTTGCTTAGATGTGAACTGCCTCCCGCCATCATAGACACTCCTTTTAATGATGCTCCAAAGGTTCTGAATGGGGTAGAGGTCAGGGGAGCATGGGGGTCACACCATAAGTTTGTCCCCTTTTATGCCCATATCAGCCAGAGATGCAGATGTTTTATGTGCAGCATGAGATGGTGCATTATCATGCAGAAAAATGATCTTGCTGTGAAATACACGGTTCTTCTTCTTGAACCATGGCAGGAAGTGCTGTTTGAGAAAATCCACATACATTATGGAGTTCATCTTTAGCGCCTTCAGGGATCCTAAAGGGGCCGACAATCTCTCTCCCCATGATTCCAGCCCAAAACATTACTCCACCTCCTCCTTGTTGGCGCTGTAGCCGTGTTTGCGTGGGGTGTCCATCAACCAGCCATCCTCCACTCCATCCATCTGGACCATCGAGCGCTGCACGGCACTCATCCGTGAACAAAACAGTTTTGAAATCAGTCTTCATGTAATGTTTGGCCCACTGGAGCCGTTTCTGCTTGTGTGAAGTGGATAGAGGAGGTCGACAGGATGGCACATGCACAGCTGCAAACCTCTGAAGGACCCTGCATCTTGTTGTTCGGGGGACGTTGGAGGCACAAGCAGCTTCAAAAACTTGTCTGCTGCTATGACAAGGCTTTTTTGCCGCTGCTCTTTCAACCTGACGTAATTGCCTGTAGGAAAGAGTCCTCAATTTGCCCTTATCAGCACGCACACGTGTGTACTGTGAATCAGCTACATACTTCTTGATTGCCAAGACACTTCATCCTGATCATCGCACAATGTTGATTGTAGTCATGCCTTGACCTAAACACTCCACAATTTGTTGCTTCTCAGCAGCCGACACATCCTTTTTCTTTCCCATTTTGGCAGAAAATGTAGGCTGCTTAATAATGTGAGAGAGCCTTCTTAAGTAGTCTTGCCTTTCATTGGACACACCTGCCAAACTAATTAGCACAGGTGTCTGCAATTGCTTACAGTGATATAAAGAGCCCTGACACACATCACCATCAATGAGTTTAACTGACAAACAAACAAATTCTTCCCTTATCACTCCTAAACACTTTTTGTATAATAATTTGGAACGCAGTGTACATGTGCTTTTCCACAAAACACCAGTGGTTCACGTAGTGAATCTTACAGTTCTAACTTGCCAACCGTGGTCTGTATGGAGTTGTTCAATAAAGGGCCCAAAATTAAGATAACATAGATGGGAGAGGTCTCTATGAATAGGAATTCCTAAGTATTTGATACCCTGTGAGGGCCAGGCAAAGGGAAAGTTGGACTGGATGGAATCCTATATGGATTTGGGGAGGGAGACATCGAGGGCCTCAGACTTCGCTGCATTGATTTTAAAATTTTACCATGTAACAAAGTGATCTATTTCAGCCATAACAGCATGGATGGATATATGTGATTGAGTGATATATACTAGGACATCATCAGCAAATAGAGAGCACTTGTACTCGGTGCCTCCCACCTCAATCCACCTAATATTGGGGTTATGGCGAATTGATGAGAGCAGGTGCTCCGTCACTAGGATGTATAAGAGAGGGGACAGAGGACATCACTGCCTTGTCCCATTGGTGATTGTGAAAGGTGATGAAAATGTTCTGACGCACCCCCTGGGCCTTGGGACACCCGGAGCCGGACCCTTTTTGGTGGATGCTGGTGGTTGTAGTCTTCGTGGCGGCGACCCAGTTCCGTGGCTCAGGGCGGTGAAACCAGTGGCGGAACTATTTATGTGGTTTTCATGTTTAAATGTCCGACTACGCCACCCCTGGATTGCGGTCAGAGTGAACCGCCGCTACAGGGCAGACCACTGAGGCTGGTGTTGTGGGTGCAGCAGAGCGTAGCATAACTCCCCATGGGAGGAGTATAGCCTCAGGGCAGTGTATGCGGAGGATGGGGGTGATGGTGCAGGGCAGCAGCAGTAACGACACGGAGTCAGTGATGCAGTTCAGGGCCTTTACTCACAGTTCTTATTATCCAGACCACGTCTGCAGGTAACGGCTGCCCACGTCGTACTGTGCTCACCAGGTGAGGGGCTCAGACAACTCCCAGATAACTTTGGAGCACTTCACAGGACCCCCTTTGTGTGTCCTTTGTCTGGCCTTTCTTACCAACACTTCTGTCCGGCTGCCTCGGGCCTCCTCTTGGTAAACTTGGCGCCAGTTTCCCTGACCCTATGTGGTGCCTTCCTAGCGGGTGTAGCGAGGGGCTGCGCCACATAAAATGTCAGAGCCTCCGGTTTCTAGCTGAGGGTCGTTTCCTGCCTCCACTAGTTCGGGGACCGGTCTCCCCCTTTGGCCTGACCCCTCCACGCAGGTGGATTCGGGCGTGCGGTGGCGACTCGCCCGTCCGCACCCCTGGGATCCCTTCATTCCTCGTTCCTGGAGCCTTCTCCGCTCCTCTTCCTTCCTTCTCCCTCTTCCAGGCCTGGGCCTCTGTTACTAGGCCCGCCTCCGGAGCAGAGCTCATGCAGAGCCCCTGCTCCCTGCCACTTCTGCTCAGACTTCTCTGCACTGAACTAAGATGGTGCCCACCTTTTATACTCCCTTCTCAATGCACCCAGGAACTGCTTCCTCCCTGCTCCTGCACTACAGGGTTCCCCTTCCTCAGTGTTCCCTCCCCCCACTCCAGCCAGGGACAGGGACTGTCGTGCCCATCTCAGGGGCATATTGGTCGCCCTGCCCCACGGCAATGTGGTGTAATGCATGCAGGTGTCGGGTCCTGATCCACACTCCATCCTTACCTGAGAGTGAGATATCACACCTCTGGGTGAGGTGCAATACGTCTGTAGCAACCGAGCCCTCAGGGTGCTACAGTTCCATTTATCTTCAGCCTAGGTGACGTATTGCGATACAGGGCCGTGATTTTGGCTATAAAAGGGTCCCCTAGACCCCTACCCCAAGCTTTTTAAGAGAATCATATATGACGTGCCAGGAGACTCTATGGAATGCTTTCTCAGCATCCAACGAGAGTATCTAATTACAAATTTTTAACTGCATCTAGCCCAGGAAATACTTTGTGCCTAGTAGCAGTGTCTGCTAGTGAGCGGATTATCCCGGCTGTTAAGCAAGCTGCACCACCTGTAGTTTAGACACTTAATTTTTTCAAAGGAAATGCTTCGGGACCATGGGATACTTAGTGAAGAGCATCAGGAGGCACCCCAAGGCATAGGGGCTGGGACTGGCAGTAGGATGCCTTGCGGTGGACAGCCGAGCTCGATCCTTATAAAACTTTTTAACTGCAGCAGCTTTAGTGGACGCTACTGGAGCTGGAATTACCGCGGCTGCTGGCATGAGACTTGCCCTCCAATAGATCCTTGTAAATGGATTTAAAGTGTATTCATTCAAATTAGAGAGACAATTTAAATTAAAAAGCTTAGAGCTGCCTCCACCACAGGGGGGCTCGCTCGACCCACCAGCGGACAGGCACCAGTATTGGGAGAGGGGGGCTGGCCGTCAGGGTTCACCGCGGCTCTGGCACAAACCCGGCGACACGGAGGTGGCACGGGCAGGAGCGGACTGGCCGTGTCGGCTTCTCACTTTTTGGATTTTAGAAGGGCATGACATGCCTATATCTGTGTCTCCCCCTCCTTTTACTCCTCCACCTCTTTTATTTTCGCATGACTATATGTACTTGTCACTTTTCCATGTGTTAGTTATGTCTTCTGAGCAGTTTGTCAGCTTTTGGACACCTTTGAAGGTGTTTTCTATGTGTTTCTATGTGTTTTTGTTTGCCTGCCATTGGTTTTAACGGTGTTCGAAGGTGTTCGACGAACAGTTCGACGAACAGTTCGGCGAACACACGGGTGTTCGACGAACCGAACCGGACTCGAACACTACGGGGGTGGCTCAACACTATTAAAGACTCTGTAAATCCTTCACATAACATTTAAAATCCCTAATCTTTGTTATTAGTTTTTCATATTTAGCAGGCACTTGAATTGTCTGGGATTACTGGGGAATTGGGTCCTGAGACTGCCACCAATCGTGCCCTAGACCCCTGAGAAGCACACACCTCAACTGACAGGAGTGCACATCTCCTGTATCAGTGCACACAGCCCAGAGCACAGATTTCATGGAAAGTAGCCTATGCTTTGTATTGAATCCATGTTCTGTGTTGTGTGAATGCTCAATCAGAAGCTGTGGTCTGTTGAAGTTCGTACGTCTTGGGGGTTTAGTGCACGGTTACTGGGAGTCTCAAGACCTAAATCCCCACTGATCTTCAGGCAATTCAAGTGTCTGCTAGATATTAAAAATTAATTATAAAGTTTTGTTACTCTTTAAAAGGCAACATACGAAAGCATAATGTATGCAATGAAAATATTAGCAATATTTTATATAAAGACAGATTAATGGAGACCTGATATTTAGAATTACCGTATTAGCGACTATAAGACGCACCTGACCATAAGACACACCTAGGTGTTAGAGGAGGAAAATAGTAAAAAAATATTTAAGCAAAAAATGTGGTCATGATGCCCTGTTATAGGGGAGGGAGTCTGCTGCTGACACTGGTATTGGGGTAATGTCCCCCAATTCTGTTAATATCCTCCTTCCTAGTATACGTGGCCCCCATCCCATCTCGGTATACGTGGCCCTCATCCCCATCCTGGTATTCATGGCACCCCTTGATCACCCATCCTGGTATGCATGGCACCCCTTGATCACCCATCCTGGTATGCATGGCACCCCTTGATCCCCCATTCAGGTATGTATGGCACCCCTTGAGTCCCTATCCAGGTATGCATGGCACTCCTTGATCACACATCCTGGTATGTATGGCACCCCTCATCCCCATCCTGGTATGCATGGCACCCCTTGATTCCCCCATCCTGGAATGCATGGCACCCCTTGATACCCCATCATGGTATGCATGGCACCCCACTGATCCCCATTCTGGTATGTATGGAACCCCTTGATCACCCATCCTGGTATCTATGGCACCACTTGAGCTCCCATCCTGGTATGCATGGCACCACTTGATCACACATCCTGGTATGTATGGCAACCTTTGATCACCCATTCTGGTATGCTTGGCACCCCTTGAGCCCCCATCCTGGTATGCATGGCACCCCTTGAGCCCCCATCCTGGTATGCATGGCACCCCTTGATCACCCATCCTGGTATGCATGGCACCCCTTTATCCCCCATCCTGGTATTCATGGCACCCCTTGATTCCCCATCCTGGTATGCTTGGCACCCCTTGAGCCCCCATCCTGCTGCCCACAAAAAAAAATAAACAATCATACTCATCTCCTCTCTCTTCCAGTGCTGTCCCGCTCTGCTGTTGGCACTCTCACTGTGTGAGCTGCACATGGCAGGGCGTGCATAGTGTCTCTGCCATGTGCCCTCACACAGTGTGAGAGCGCACACACTGTACCGCAGCAATGCTCCTGCTGCCGCTCTGCAGTCAGTGTGCCTACTACTAAAGACCAGGGATATTCACTACAACCCATGGGAATGGGTTGTAGTGAATAGAGATGAGCGGTGTTCGACTCGAACTGTTCGCCAATCTCAAATTTGAGCTGTTTTGGGCGGTGTTCGAGCCATTCGGCGAACACGAACAATTTGAAAAAAATTCGGGTGTTCGAGGTTATGTTCGATAACTGTTCATGCACCAAAATCATAACTGGATTTTTTCTCAGTAATGCTGAAAATTAATGATAATACGCAGTTTGAGTGTGCAGCGGGGCGGGGGGAGGGGCAGGGGATGGATCTCTGCAGAAATAATGAAGATCTCCATTTTTTTTTCTCTTTCCCGCATTTACAGTGGGGAGGTGCAATCTGTCAGCCTATCAGCAGCGCACACACGGAGCGAACTGCTTTTTTTCACACAAGCAAGGGCATGTGTCATTGGCAGTGTATGTCACATGTCTTTGCCCTATAAGTCCCAGCCATTTTCCCCGTCGCCACCATTTTCTCACTGCTGCAGCTGCGTGTTAGACGGCACCGCTGTTGCTGTGTGCGCTATACTTTGTTAATTTCAAGCCAATTTTCGCACAAATCTAAAGATAGCTTGGGAGTAGGGAATAGTTGGGATTGCAGTCCTTTTGAGGACTAGGTTACATCATTTCCTACGACTTTTATCAGGCAGGTCTGTGCTCTTAAATAGATAGGTTGGGAGTAAAGACTAATTGTAATTGCAGTCCTTTTCAGGGCTAGGTTACATCAGTTCCTATCACTTTTTGCCAGGCAGGTCTGTGCCAGTGCTGTGCAAGTTTTTTTCACAGCATTTGGCTAAATCTAGC
This sequence comes from Phyllobates terribilis, assembly GCF_046119375.1. Taxonomy (NCBI): domain Eukaryota; kingdom Metazoa; phylum Chordata; class Amphibia; order Anura; family Dendrobatidae; genus Phyllobates; species Phyllobates terribilis. The sequence goes on from NW_027362772.1 coordinate 119,790,678, forward strand.
AAAGCAAATCCTTTTTGGCCTCTTGCAGAGTGTGTTAGTCAGTGGAGTAGCTTATCTGTGTTGCAAGCTACACAATCTGTGTATAGAATACAAATCTATTTACTGCACCTAGTGAAGTAAAACCAATTGAGCATAGCATCATTCTTGTAGTCCTTCTATACTAACCTCCACCAGGTTGAAAATTCAATATAATTTTTTTATGCATCTAGCTCTGAAAAAATATTTCAGCTTGTAGCAGTGTGTGGGACTTGTTCTATTAGTCCATCTATACTAACCTCCACCAGGTTGCAAATTCAATATAATTTTTTTCTGCATCTAGCTCTGAAAAAATATTTTGGCTTGTAGCAGTGTGTGGGACTTGTTCTTATAGTCCATCTATACTAACCTCCACCAGGTTGAAAATTCAATATAATTTTTATCTGCATCTAGCTCTGAAAAAATATTTCGGCTTGAAGCAGTGTGTGGGACTTGTTCTATTAGTCCATCTATACTAACCTCCACCAGGTTGCAAATTCAATATAATTTTTTTCTGCATCTAGTTCTGAAAAAATATTTCGGCTTGTAGCAGTGTGTGGGACTTGTTCTATTGGTCCATCTATACTAACCTCCACCAGGTTGCAAATTCAATATAATTTATTTCTGCATCTAGATCTGAAAAAATATTTTGGCTTGTAGCAGTGTGTGGGACTTGTTCTATTAGTCCATCTATACTAACCTCCACCAGTTTGCAAATTCAATATAATTTTTATCTGCATCTAACCCAGCCAATACTTTTGGGCTATTACCACAGTTTGGCCACTCAGCTCTGCTCGGTTCCATCCATTGTTTTTTGTGTAAAATACTACAGAGTTGTCAATGAGTTACCACCAAAATGAGTGGAAAAAGGCCTGCTGCTGGTGGAAAGGGGAATAGGCGTGCTGGGAAGAGAAAACAAGGTTGTGTACGTGGTGTAGGTGTTAAAGCAACAATAACATCTGCAGAAGAAAGACCATCTTCCAGCCAAACTAAGATGTCTACTTCTTTTAGCGGACAATGTGATAAGATCCCTTTCTTACGGCCACGCCAATCGCTACAAATTTCAGATGAGGCACAAAAACAGGAGGTGCTTCAACGGATATCAAGTGCTCCTTTAAGTGGGCTCACCTCCAACTCAACTTCAACATCACAAATACTCCAGTCATCAGAGGTGTCACCCCAATCACACTTGCTTCCTCACAGCTCCCAAGTCTCCAGCTGCCCATCTGAGTATGGGGCAGAACAGATGGTTGAGTCTGCAGAGCTGTTTACTCATACTATAGCCTGGGAATCAGAGGTCGGCTCCAGAGCTTCTGTGAATCCAGACGAGGAAATGATCTGCACTGATGCCCAGAATCTTTATGAGTCGGATCCAGGACCAGACGCAGAAGGTACTGACCATAATGTAGACCCTCATTCCCAAACTGTAACTCCTGTTGATGGAGACAATGAGGAAGACGATGATGAGACTCAAATACCTGATTGGAGTGACAACTTTAGTTTTTTGTCAGGGCAGGAAGAGGTTGGCTCTGAGGACGACGGGTGTGATAACGCACAGGGTGATGATGATGAGGTTGGAGATCCCACTTACTGTCAACCCACAGTCGGCCAGTCGATGAGGTCTGCAGAGGAGGTGGAGGAGGATGCTAGTGACGACGAGGTCAGGTTGAGCCTTCCTGGACAGAGACGTAGTACTCTAAGCACGTCAACAACTGCATCATCAAACACAACTCTGCCTCTGACCACAAGTCATGGTGGCTCTTCAGTTCGCATGGGTGCTAAGCCTTGCATAGCCTGGGCATTTTTTCAGATCGATAAGGATGACCCAACTCATGTTATCTGTAACATTTGTCAGCAAAAGCTAAGTAGAGGCCAAAAAATACATGGGTTGAGTACTTCATGCATGAACCTGCACATGGATATGAAGCAGAAGTTGCAGTGGAAAGCTCATTGTGCTACAATGCGGCCTAGCCGGCCGGGCCAACCACCGTCTGGAACATCTTGTGCATCCGCGGCCTCTTCATCCTCTGTGACTGGGGGGACAGCAGTCCCACCTGTTTTGGGACGCAGACCTGCCACCTCTTTACCCGCAACAGCCAGCGTGATTGGCAGGTCATCATTTTCTTTGGAGGTGGAAACACCAGCTGGTGTTCAGCGCTGTCCGACATCGATAGCACCACCTTTGGATCAAGGCAACCTAACATGTCCGCCTGCATCTTCCTCCAGACCGGCAATTTGCCGGGGACACCCTTCTCAACCCCGTCTAAGCACAACAGCCAGCCCTCGGTCCCTCACATGTGGACAAGTAAAAGACCCTTTCCTCCTAGCCATGAGAAAGCTAAGAGGTTGAATTTCACCATCTGCAAGCTCTTGGCTACAGAAATGCTGCCTTTCCGCCTAGTGGACACAGAGGATTTTCGAGACCTTATGTCCGTCGCAGTGCCCCAGTACCCAATGCCCAGTCAGCACTACTTCTCAAAGAAAGGTGTGCCTGCGCTCCACCAGCATGTCGCACACAACATCATCGCTTCTTTGAGAAACTCTGTGTGTGACAGGGTGCATTTCACCACAGACACTTGGACGAGTAGGCATGGACAGGGGCGTTACATGTCGCTGACTGGGCACTGGGTAACTATGGTGACAGCAGGACAAGGGGCTGCTGTCCAAGTCTTGCCGTCCCCACGAGTTGTGCGTCAATCCTCTTTATCTCGAAGTTTCTCCACTGCTTCTGCCTCCTCAACCTCCTCTCGTTCCTCCACCTGCACCCAAAGCCTGTCTGGTCATGCCACAAGCTTTCTAACTGTGCAGAAGGGATCCTGCACACCTCTTTATTATGCTGGTAGCAGGGCTCAACGTCATCAGGCGGTTTTTATCTTTGAAATGTCTGGGAAATGTGAGTCACACAGCTGAGGAGTTGTGGTCAGCTCTGGAGAACCAGTTTCATGAATGGTTGTCTCCACTGGACCTGCAACCTGGGAAGGCCGTGTGCAACAATGCTGCAAACCTGGGTGCGGCCCTTCGCCGGGGCAATGTCACACACGTGCCTTGTACGGCTCATGTGTTGAACCTGGTTGTCCAGTAATTTTTAGCCCACTATCCCGGAATAGATGGCCTTCTGCAGAGGGCACGGTCGCTGTGTGCTCACTACTGCCGTTCGCATCCCGCAGCTCAGCGACTTACATCTCTACAGAAGTCGTTGGGCCTGCCACTTCACCGGCTAAAATGCTATGTGCCTACCCGGTGGAATTCAACTCTGCACATGTTGCAGCGACTGTGGCAGCACCGACAAGCCCTGGTGCAATACGTTCTGATGTATAGCCTGAGCGATCGAGATCCAGAGGTGGGGCAAATCACGCTGAAGAAGTGGTCTCAGATCAGTGACCTATGCACCCTTCTGCACAGTTTTGAAATGGCGACGAAGATGTTTAGTGCTGACGATGCCATTATCAGCATGACTATTCCGGTGATTTACATGCTGGAGCACATGTTAAACAGAATTCGGAGTCAGGTGGTGGCACAAGAGGAGGTGGAGGAAGTAGAGGAGGAGGAGTTGTATGCGGAAGGGCTAACATCTGCAAGGTCCAGACGGTCGGCAGCACCAAGGCGGCAGGCATGTGAGGGTGGGGGAGACGGTTTTACCAGGGTGCATGGTAGCAGCCAAACTAGTGAGGAAGGTGCAGGAGCCCAGGAAGAACTGGAGGACGAACTGATGGAAGACTCACCAGATTTAAAATTACTAATCATGTTTATCTGTATCTTGGCTGGAAAATTATTTGGGCCTTGTAGCAGTGTGCAGTATTGATTCTAGTAGGCCATCTATACTATACTCCACCAGATTTAAAATGACTAATCATTAGTGTTGAGCCACCCCCGTAGTGTTCGAGTTCGGTTCGGTTCGTCGAACACCCGTGTGTTCGCCGAACTGTTCGTCGAACTGTTCGTCGAACACCTTCGAACACCGTTAAAACCAATGGCAGGCAAACAAAAACACATAGAAACACATAGAAAACACCTTCAAAGGTGTCCAAAAGCTGACAAACTGCTCAGAAGACACAACTAACACATGATAAAGTGACAAGTACATATAGTCATGCGAAAAGAAAAGAGGTGGAGGAGTAAAAGGAGGGGGAGACACAGATATAGGCATGTCATGCCCTTCTAAAATCCAAAAAGTGAGAAGCCGAGACGGCCAGTCCGCTCCTGCCCGTGCCACCTCCGTGTCGCCGGGTTTGTGCCAGAGCCGCGGTGAACCCTGACGGCCAGCCCCCCTCTCTCAATACTGGTGCCTGTCCGCTGGTGGGTCGAGAGAGCCCCCCTGTGGTGGAGGCAGCTCTAAGCTTTTTAATTTAAATTGTCCCTCTAATTTGAATGAATACACTTTAAATCCATTTACAAGGATCTATTGGAGGGCAAGTCTCATGCCAGCAGCCGCATAATTCCAGCTCCAGTAGCGTCCACTAAAGCTGCTGCAGTTAAAAAGCTTTTATAAGGATCGAGCTCGGCTGTCCACCGCAAGGCATCCTAGTGCCAGTCCCAGCCCCTATGCCTTGGGGTGCCTCCTGATGCTCTTCACTAAGTATCCCGTGGTCCCGAAGCATTTCCTTTGAAAAAATTAAGTGTCCAAACTACAGGTGGTGTAGCTTGCTTAACAGCCGGGATAATCCGCTGACTAGCAGACACTGCTACTAGGCACAAAGTATTTCCTGGGCTAGATGCAGTTAAAAATTTGTAAGTAGATACTCTCGTTGGATGCTGAGAAAGCATTCCATAGAGTCTCCTGGCACGCCATATATGATTCTCTTAAAAAGCTTGGGGTAGGGGTCTAGGGGACCCTTTTATAGCCAAAATCACGGCCCTGTATCACAATACGTCACCTAGGCTGAAGATAAATGGAACTGTAGCACCGAGGGCTCGGTTGCTACAGACGTATTGCACCTCACCCAGAGGTGTGATATCTCACTCTCAGATAAGGATGGAGTGTGGATCAGGACCCGACACCTGCATGCATTACACCACATTGCCGTGGGGCAGGGCGACCAATATGCCCCTGAGATGGGCACGACAGTCCCTGTCCCTGGCTGGAGTGGGGGGAGAGAACACTGAGGAAGGGGAACCCTGCAGTGCAGGAGCAGGGAGGAAGCAGTTCCTGGGTGCATTGAGAAGGGAGTATAAAAGGTGGGCACCATCTTAGTTCAGTGCAGAGAAGTCTGAGCAGAAGTGGCAGGGAGCAGGGGCTCTGCATGAGCTCTGCTCCGGAGGCGGGCCTAGTAACAGAGGCCCAGGCCTGCAAGAGGGAGAAGGAAGGAAGAGGAGCGGAGATGGCTCCAGGAACGAGGAATGAAGGGATCCCAGGGGTGCGGACGGGCGAGTCGCCACCGCATGCCCGAATCCACCTGCGTGGAGGGGTCAGGCCAAAGGGGGAGACCGGTCCCCGAACTAGTGGAGGCAGGAAACGACCCTCAGCTAGAAACCGGAGGCTCTGACATTTTATGTGGCACAGCCCCTTGCTCCACCCGCTAGGAAGGCACCACATAGGGTCAGGGAAACTGGCGCCAAGTTTACCAAGAGGAGGCCCGAGGTAGCCGGACAGAAGTGTTGGTAAGAAAGGCCAGACAAAGGACACACAAAGGGGGTCCTGTGAAGCGCTCCAAAGTTACCTGGGAGTTGTCTGAGCCCCTCACCTGGTGAGCACAGTACGACGTGGGCAGCCGTTACCTGCAGACGTGGTCTGGATAATAAGAACTGTGAGTAAAGGCCCTGAACTGCATCACTGACTCCGTGTCGTTACTGCTGCTGCCCTGCACCATCACCCCCATCCTCCGCATACACTGCCCTGAGGCTATACTCCTCCCGTGGGGAGTTATGCTACGCTCTGCTGCACCCACAACACCAGCCTTAGCGGTCTGCCCTGTAGCGGCGGTTCACTCTGACCGCAATCCACGGGTGGCGTAGTCGGACATTTAAACACCAAAACCACATAAATAGTTCCGCCACTGGTTTGACCGCCCTGAGCCACGGAACCGGATCGCCGCCACGAAGACTACAACCACCAGCATCCACCAAAAAGGGTCCGGCTCCGGGTGTCCCAAGGCCCAGGGGGTGCGTCAGAACATTTTCATCACCTTTCACAATCACCAATGGGACAAGGCAGGGATGTCCTCTGTCCCCTCTCTTATACATCCTAGTGACGGAGCACCTGCTCTCATCAATTTGCCATAACCCCAATATTAGGTGGATTGAGGTGGGAGGCACCGAGTACAAGTGCTCTCTATTTGCTGATGATGTCCTAGTATATATCACTCAATCACATATATCCATCCCTGCTGTTATGGCTGAAATAGATCACTTTGTTACATGGTAAAATTTTAAAATCAATGCAGCGAAGTCTGAGGCCCTCGATGTCTCCCTCCCTAAATCCATATAGGATTCCATCCAGTCCAACTTTCCCTTTGCCTGGCCCTCACAGGGTATCAAATACTTAGGAATTCCTATTCATAGAGACCTCTCCCATCTATGTTATCTTAATTTTGGGCCCTTTATTGAACAATTCCATACAGACCACGGTTGGCAAGTTAGAACTGTAAGATTCACTACGTGAACCACTGGTGTTTTGTGGAAAAGCACATGTACACTGCGTTCCAAATTATTATGCAAAAAGTGTTTAGGAGTGATAAGGGAAGAATTTGTTTGTTTGTCAGTTAAACTCATTGATGGTGATGTGTGTCAGGGCTCTTTATATCACTGTAAGCAATTGCAGACACCTGTGCTAATTAGTTTGGCAGGTGTGTCCAATGAAAGGCAAGACTACTTAAGAAGGCTCTCTCACATTATTAAGCAGCCTACATTTTCTGCCAAAATGGGAAAGAAAAAGGATGTGTCGGCTGCTGAGAAGCAACAAATTGTGGAGTGTTTAGGTCAAGGCATGACTACAATCAACATTGTGCGATGATCAGGATGAAGTGTCTTGGCAATCAAGAAGTATGTAGCTGATTCACAGTACACACGTGTGCGTGCTGATAAGGGCAAATTGAGGACTCTTTCCTACAGGCGATTACGTCAGGTTGAAAGAGCAGCGGCAAAAAAGCCTTGTCATAGCAGCAGACAAGTTTTTGAAGCTGCTTGTGCCTCCAACGTACCCCGAACAACAAGATGCAGGGTCCTTCAGAGGTTTGCAGCTGTGCATACGCCATCCTGTCGACCTCCTCTATCCACTTCACACAAGCAGAAACGGCTCCAGTGGGCCAAACATTACATGAAGACTGATTTCAAAACTGTTTTGTTCACGGATGAGTGCCGTGCAGCGCTCGATGGTCCAGATGAATGGAGTGGAGGATGGCTGGTTGATGGACACCCCACGCAAACACGGCTACAGCGCCAACAAGGAGGAGGTGGAGTAATGTTTTGGGCTGGAATCATGGGGAGAGAGATTGTCGGCCCCTTTAGGATCCCTGAAGGCGCTAAAGATGAACTCCATAATGTATGTGGATTTTCTCAAACAGCACTTCCTGCCATGGTTCAAGAAGAAGAACCGTGTATTTCACAGCAAGATCATTTTTCTGCATGATAATGCACCATCTCATGCTGCACATAAAACATCTGCATCTCTGGCTGATATGGGCATAAAAGGGGACAAACTTATGGTGTGACCCCCATGCTCCCCTGACCTCTACCCCATTCAGAACCTTTGGAGCATCATTAAAAGGAGTGTCTATGATGGCGGGAGGCAGTTCACATCTAAGCAACAGCTCTGGGAGGGTATTCTGTCCTCATGCAAAACAATTGAAGCAGAAACCATCCAAAACCTGACAAATTCAATGGACGAGAGAGTTCAGAAGCTCCTTTCGAACAAGGGGTCCTATGTGAAAATGTAACATCACCTAGAATAAAGTTTTGAGTTGAAAACTGTATGATTTCAGTTTCTAACAACCTGCTAATGCTTATAATTTCAAAAATGACCATTTTTTTGGTCTTTATTAAAATGAAAAGGTTGATCGAAAAGTTTGGGGGATCTAAGAGTGTGGCAACCCAGTAGTCATGATTACTTCGAATTCTGACAATATGAGGGTCATGCTGCAGGTAGTGCAGCAAGAAGGCACTTATGTGTCTTGCGCATCTCGGAGCCCCAAAATTATTTTCCGGGCTAGATGCAGCTAAAAATTATTTTTAATTTTAAATCTGGTGAAGCTTATTATAGATGGCCTAATAGGATCAGTGCTGCACACTGCTACAAAGCCCAAATTATTTTCCAGTCAAGATACAGATAAACATGATTAGTAATTTGAAAGCTTAAAACGGTTGGTAGGGTGATTTTAACCAATCATCAAGCTTTTACTCTCCCCAGGATGACACAGGGGTAGAAAAGTCGTTTCGGATCCATGATTTGTTCATCTTTATGAACGTGAGTCTGTCTACATTATCAGTGGAGAGCCGCGTGCGCTTATCTGTCAGCACACCACCAGCAGCGCTGAACACACGTTCAGACAGAACGCTGGCTGCGGGGCATGACAAGATCTCCAAGGCGTAAGTGGCTAGCTCCGGCCATTTATCCAGATTGGAAGCCCAAAAAGAGCAAGGGTCCAGTGACACAGTCGTGGCTTCAATGTTTACTTGGAGATACTCCTGTACCTTCCTCTCTAGGCGTTGACTATGTGTCAGACTTTTTGTCTCCTGTGGCCTTGCAAAGGATGGGCTAAAAAAGTGGTGAAATGATTCCGCAAAATTGATGTTACCAGCAGATACTGTGGTTCTGTTACGGTTTGAGTGCTGAACACTTGACGGTCCCACGGTTGGCAAGTTGGAACTGTGAGATTCACTACGTGCACCACTGGTATTTTGTGGAAAAGCACATGTAAGATTCTGCAACAGTCTCTGCTGATACTCCTGCATGCGTGCATCCCTTTCTATGGCAGGAATAATTTCTGCAAATTTACTTTTGTACCGGGGATCTAACAGTGTGGCAACCCAGTAGTCAGGATTATTTCTAATTCTCACAATTCGAGGGTCATGTTGCAGGTAGTGCAGCAAGAAGGCACTCATGTGTGTTGCGCATCCAGGAGCACCAAGTCCCTGTTGTGTTGGTGGCGAGGTAACAATCATGCTTCCTTCCTCTGTCCTCTCCCCCCAACCTCGCACAACAGAAATGTGATCAAGGTCTCCCTCATCTGATGAGTCTTCCATCAGTTCGTCCTCCAGTTCTTCCTGGGCTCCTGCACCTTCCTCACTAGTTTGGCTGCTACCATGCGCCCTGGTTAAACCATCTCCCCCACCCTCACATGCCTGCCGCCTTGGTGCTGCCGACCGTCTGGACCTTGCAGATGTTAGCCCTTCCGCATACAACTCCTCCTCCTCTACTTCCTCCACCTCCTCTTGTGCCACCACCTGACTCCGAATTCTGTTTAACATGTGCTCCAGCATGTAAATCACCGGAATAGTCATGCTGATAATGGCATCGTCAGCACTAAACATCTTTGTCGCCATTTCAAAACTGTGCAGAAGGGTGCATAGGTCCCTGATCTGAGACCACTCCTCCAGCGTGATTTGCCCCACCTCTGAATCTCGTTGGCCCAGGCTATACGTCAGAACGTATTGCACCAGGGCTTGTCGGTGCTGCCACAGTCGCTGCAACATGTGCAGAGTTGAATTCCACCGGGTAGGCACATCGCATTTTAGCCGGTGAAGTGGCAGGCCCAACAACTTCTGTAGAGATGTAAGTCGCTGAGCTGCGGGATGCGAACGGCGGAAGTGAGCACACAGCGACCGTGCCCTCTGCAGAAGGCCATCTAGTCTGGGATAGTGGGCTAAAAATTGCTGGACAACCAGGTTCAACACGTGAGCCATACAAGGCACGTGTGTGACATTGCCCCGGCGAAGGGCCGCACCCAGGTTTGCAGCATTGTCGCACACGGCCTTCCCTGGTTTCAGGTCCAGTGGAGACAACCATTCATGAAATTGGTTCTCCAGAGCTGACCACAACTCCTCAGCTGTGTGACTCACATTTCCCAGACATTTCAATGTAAAAACCGCCTGATGACGTTGAGCCCTACTGCCAGCATAGTAAGGAGGTGTGCAGGATCCCTTCTGCGCAGTTAGAAAGCTTGTGGCATGACCAGACAGGCTTTGGGTGCAGGTGGAAGACCGAGAGGAGGTTGAGGAGGCAGAAGCAGTGGAGGAAAAATGACATAAAGAGGATTGACGCACAACTCGTGGGGACGGCAAGACTTGGACAGCAGCCCCTTGTCCTGCTGTCACCATAGTTACCCAGTGCCCAGTCAGCGACATGTAACGCCCCTGTCCATGCCTACTCGTCCAAGTGTCTGTGGTGAAATGCACCCTGTCACACACAGAGTTTCTCAAAGAAGCGGTGATGTTGTGTGCGACATGCTGGTGGAGCGCAGGCACACCTTTCTTTGAGAAGTAGTGCCGACTGGGCATCTGGTACTGGGGCACTGCGACGGACATAAGGTCTCGAAAATCCTCTGTGTCCACCAGGCGGAAAGGCAGCATTTCTGTAGCCAAGAGCTTGCAGATGGTGAAATTCAACCTCTTAGCTTTCTCATGGCTAGGAGGAAATGGTCTTTTACTTGTCCACATCTGAGGGACCGAGGGCTGGCTATTGTGCTTAGACGGGGTTGATAAGGGTGTCCCCGGCAAACTGCCGGTCTGTGAGGAAGATGCAGGCGGACATGTTAGGTTGCCTTGATCCAAAGGTGGTGCTATCGATGTCGGACAGCGCTCAAGACCAGCTGGTGTTACCACCTCCAAAGAAAATGATGACCTGCCAATCACGCTGGCTGTTGCGGGTAAAGAGGTGGCAGGTCTGCGCCCCAAAACAGGTGTGACTGCTGTCCCCCCAGTCACAGAGGATGAAGAGGCCGCGGATGCACAAGATATGGCAGACGGTGGTTGGCCCGGCCGGCTAGACCGCATTGTAGCACACTGAGCTTCCCACTGCAACTTATGCTTCATGTCCATGTGCCGGTTCATGCATGAAGTACTCAAACTATGTATTTTTTGGCCTCTACTTAGCTTTTGCTGACAAATGTTACAGATAACACGAGTTGGGTCATCTTTATCGATCTGAAAAAATGCCCAGGCTATGCAAGGCTTAGCACCCATGCGACCTGAAGAGCCACCACGACTTGTGGTGAGAGGCAGAGTTGTGTTTGAGGATGCAGTTGTTGACGTGCTTCCAGTACTACGTCTCTGTCCAGGAAGGCGCAACCTGACCTCGTCGTCACTAGCATCTTCCTCCACCTCCTCTGCTGACCTCATCTCTTGGCTGACTGTGGGTTGACAGTAAGTGGGATCTCCGACCTCATCATCATCACCCTGTGCGTTATCACACCCGTCGTCCTCAGAGCCAACCTGTTCCTGCCCTGACAAAAAACTAAAGTTGTCGCTCCAATCAGGTATTTGAGTCTTATCATCGTCTTCCTCATTGTCTCCACCAACAGGAGTTACAGTTTGGGAATGAGGGTCTACATTATGGTCAGAACCTTCTGCGTCTGGTCCTGGATCCGACTCATAAAGATTCTGGGCATCAGTGCAGATCATTTCCTCGTCTGGATTCACAGAAGCGCTGGAGTCGACCTCTGATTCCCAGGCTATAGTATGAGTAAACAGCTCTGCAGACTCAACCATCTGTTCTACCTCATACTCAGACGGGCAGCTGGAGATTTGGGAGCTGTGAGGAAGCAAGTGCGATTTGGGTGACACCTTTGAGGACTGGAGTATTTGTGATGTTGAAGTTGATGTGGAGGAGAGCCCACTTAAAGGAGCACTTGATATCCGTTGAAGCACCTGCTGTTTTTGTGCCTCATCTGGAATTTGTAGCGATTGGCGTGGCCGTAAGAAAGGGATCTTATCACATTGTCCGCTAAAAGAAGTAGACATTTTAGTTTGGCTGGAAGATGGTCTTTCTTCTGCACCTACCCCACGGACACAACCTTTTTTCCCCTTCCCAACACGCCTATTCCCCTTTCCACCAGCAGCAGGCCTTTTTCTACTCATTTTGGTGGTTAACTAATTCACAACTCTGGAGTTGTTTGCACAAAAAAACAATGGATGGTAACCGAGCAGAGCTGAGTGGCCAAACTGTGGTATTAGGCCAAAACTATTGGCTGGGTTAGATGCAGAAAAAAATTATTTTTAATTTGCAACCTGATGGAGGTCAGTATAGATGGACTAATAGACCAAGTCCCACACACCGCTAGAAGCCCAAATATTTTTTCAGAGCTAGATGCAGAAATTTTTTTTATTCAATTTGCAACCTGATGGAGGTCAGTATAGATGGACTAATAGACCAAGTCCCACACACTGCTAGAAGCCCAAATATTTTTTCAGAGCTAGATGCAGAAAAAAATTATTTTTAATTTGCAACCTGATGGAGGTCAGTATAGATGGACTAATAGACCAAGTCCCACACACCGCTAGAAGCCCAAATATTTTTTCAGAGCTAGATGCAGAAAAAAATTACATTCAATTTGCAACCTGCTGGACGTCAGTATAGAAGGACTAATAGAACAAGTCCCACACACTGCTAGAAGCCCAAATATTTTTTCAGAGCTAGATGCAGAAAAAAATTATTTTTAATTTGCAACCTGATGGAGGTCAGTTTAGATGGACTAATAGACCAAGTCCCACACACTGCTAGAAGCCCAAATATTTTTTCAGAGCTAGATGCAGAAAAAAATTATTTTTAATTTGCAACCTGATGGAGGTCAGTATAGATGGACTAATAGACCAAGTCCCACACACCGCTAGAAGCCCAAATATTTTTTCAGAGCTAGATGCAGAAAATTTTTTTATTCAATTTGCAACCTGATGGAGGTCAGTATAGATGGACTAATAGACCAAGTCCCACACACTGCTAGAAGCCCAAATATTTTTTCAGAGCTAGATGCAGAAAAAAATTATTTTTAATTTGCAACCTGATGGAGGTCAGTATAGATGGACTAATAGACCAAGTCCCACACACTGCTAGAAGCCCAAATATTTTTTCAGAGCTAGATGCAGAAAAAAATTATTTTTAATTTGCAACCTGATGGAGGTCAGTATAGATGGACTAATAGAACAAGTCCCACACGCTGCTAGAAGCCCAAATATTTTTTCAGAGATAAATGAAGAAAAAAAATATTTTTAATTTGCAACCTGATGGAGGTCAGTATAGATGGACTAATAGACCAAGTCCCACACACCGCTAGAAGCCCAAATATTTTTTCAGAGCTAGATGCAGAAAATTTTTTTATTCAATTTGCAACCTGATGGAGGTCAGTATAGATGGACTAATAGACCAAGTCCCACACACTGCTAGAAGCCCAAATATTTTTTCAGAGCTAGATGCAGAAAAAAATTATTTTTAATTTGCAACCTGATGGAGGTCAGTATAGATGGACTAATAGACCAAGTCCCACACACTGCTAGAAGCCCAAATATTTTTTCAGAGCTAGATGCAGAAAAAAATTATTTTTAATTTGCAACCTGATGGAGGTCAGTTTAGATGGACTAATAGACCAAGTCCCACACACTGCTAGAAGCCCAAATATTTTTTCAGAGCTAGATGCAGAAAAAAATTATTTTTAATTTGCAACCTGATGGAGGTCAGTATAGATGGACTAATAGACCAAGTCCCACACACTGCTAGAAGCCCAAATATTTTTTCAGAGCTAGATGCAGAAAAAAATTATTTTTAATTTGCAACCTGATGGAGGTCAGTATAGATGGACTAATAGACCAAGTCCCACACACTGCTAGAAGCCCAAATATTTTTTCAGAGCTAGATGCAGAAAAAAATTATTTTTAATTTGCAACCTGATGGAGGTCAGTATAGATGGACTAATAGAACAAGTCCCACACGCTGCTAGAAGCCCAAATATTTTTTTAGAGATAAATGAAGAAAAAAATTATTTTTAATTTGCAACCTGATGGAGGTCAGTATAGATGGACTAATAGACCAAGTCCCACACACTGCTAGAAGCCCAAATATTTTTTCAGAGCTAGATGCAGAAAAAAATTATTTTTAATTTGCAACCTGATGGAGGTCAGTATAGATGGACTAATAGACCAAGTCCCACACACCGCTAGAAGCCCAAATATTTTTTCAGAGCTAGATGCAGAAAAAAATTATATTCAGTTTGCAACCTGATGGAGGTCAGTATAGATGGACTAATAGAATGATGCTATGCCCAAAAGATTTTACTTCACTAGGTGCAGTAAAAAAATTGGTATTCTATACACAGGTGGTATATCTTGCAACACAGATAGGCTACTCCACTGACTAACACACTCTGCAATAGGCCAAAAAGGATTAGCTTTGCTAGATTCAGCCAAATGCTGTGAAAAAAACTTGCACAGCACTGGCATAGACCTGCCTGGCAAAAACTGATAGGAACTGATGTAACCTAGTCCTGAAAAGGACTCCAATTACAATTAGTCTTTACTCCCACAATCTATCTATTTAAGAGCACAGACCTGCCTGATAAAAGTCGTAGGAAATGCTGTAACCTAGTCCTTAAAAGTACTGCAATCACAACTATTCCCTACTCCCAAGCTATCTGTATATTTGTGCGAAAATTGGCTTGAAATTAACAAGGTATATCGCACACAGCAACAGCGGTGCCGTCTAACACACAGCTGCAGCAGTGAGAAAATGGTGGCGACGGGGAAAATGGCTTGGTCTTATAGGGCAAGGACATGTGACATACACTGCCAATCACACATGCCCTTGCTTGTGTGAAAAAAAGCACTTCGCTCCGTGTGTGCGCTGCTGATAGGCTGACAGATTGCACCTCCCCACTGCAAATGCGGGAAAGAGAAAAAAAAATGGAGATCTTCATTGTTCCTGCAGAGATCCATCCCCTGCCCCTCCCCCCGCCCCGCTGTACACTCAAACTGCGTATTAACATTAATTTTCATCATTACTGAGAAAAAATCCAGTTATGATTTTGGTGCACGAACAGTTATCGAACATAACCTCGAACAGCCGAATTTTTCTCAAATTGTTCGTGTTCGCCGACCGGCTCGAACACCGCCAAAAACAGCTCGAATTTGAGATTGGCGAACAGTTCGAGTAGAACAACGCTCATCTCTACTAATCATGTTTATCTGTATCTTGGCTGGAAAATAATTTGGGCCTTGTAGCAGTGTGCAGTACTGATTCCATTAGGCCATCTATACTAAACTCCACCAGATTTAAAATTACTAATCATGTTTATCTGTATCTTGGCTGGAAAATAATTTGGGTCTTGTAGCAGTTTGCAGTACTGATTCTATTAGGTCATCTATACTAAGCTCCACCAGCTTTCAAATTAATAATAATTTTAAGCTGCATCTAGCCCGGAAAATGATTTTGGGGCTCCTAGATGCGCAAGATACATGAGTACCTTCTTGCTGCACTACCTGCAACATGACCCTCAGATTGTCAGAATTCGAAATATTCCTGACTACTGGGTTGCCACACTCTTAGATCCGCCAAACTTTTCGATCAACCTTTTCATTTTAATAAAGACCAAAAAAATGGTCATTTTTGAAATTATAAGCATTAGCAGGTTATTAGAAACTGAAATCAAACAGTTTTCAACTCAAAACTTTATTCTAGGTGATGTTACATTTGCACATAGGACCCTTTGTTCGAAAGGAGCTTCTGAACTCTCTCGTCCATTGAGTTTGTCAGGTTTTGGGTGGTTTCTGCTTCAATTGTTTTGCATGAGGACAGAATACCCTCCCAGAGCTGTTGCTTACATGTGAACTGCCTCCCGCCATCATAGACACTCCTTTTGATGATGCTCCAGAGGTTCTCAATGGGGTTGAGGTCAGGGGAGCATGGGGGTCACAGCATAAGTTTGTCCCCTTTTATGCCCATATCACCTAGAGATTCAGATGTGTTATGTGCAGCATGAGACGGTGCATTATCATGCATGAAAATGATCTTGCTGCGGAATACACGGTTCTTCTTCTTGAACCATGGCAGGAAGTGCTGTTTGAGAAACTCCACATGCATTATGGTGTTCATCTTTACCCCTTCAGGGATCCTAAAGGGTCCGACAATCTCTCTCCCCATGATTCCAGCCCAAAACATTACTCCACCTCCTCCTTGTTGGTGCCGTAGCCGTGTTTGCATGGGGTGTCCATCAACCAGCCATCCTCCACTCCATCCATCTGGACCATCGAGCGCTGCACGGCACTCATCGGTGAACAAAACAATTTTGAAGTCAGTCTTCATGTATTGTTTGGCCCACTGGAGCCGTTTCTGCTTGTGTACAGTGGATAGAGGAGATCGACAGGATGGCTTACGCACAGCTGCAAACCTCTGAAGGGCCCTGCATCTTGTTGTTCGGGGGACGTTGGAGGCACCAGCAGCTTCAAAAACTTGTGTGCTGCTATGACAAGGCTTTTTTGCCTCTGCTCTTTTAACCTGACGTAATTGCCTGTAGGAAAGAGTCCTCAATTTTCCCTTATCAGCACGTACATGTGTGTACTGTGATTCAGCTGCATACTTCTTGATTGTGCGATGATCAGGATGAAGTGTCTTGGCAATGTTGATTGTAGTCATGCCTTGACCTAAACACTCCACAATTTGTTGCTTCTCAGCAGCCGACACATCCTTTTTCTTTCCCATTTTGGCAGAAAATGTAGGCTGCTTAATAATGTGGGACAGCCTTCTTAAGTAGTCTTGCCTTTCATTGGACACACCTGCCAAACTAATTAGCACAGGTGTCTGCAATTGCTTACAGTGATATAAAGAGCCCTGACACACATCACCATCAATGAGTTTAACTGACAAACAAAAAAATTCTTACCTTATCACTCCTAAACACTTTTTGCATAATAATTTGGAACACAGTGTACATCTGCTTTTCCACAAAACACCAGTGGTTCACGTAGTGAATCTTACAGTTCTAACTTGCCAACCGTGGTCTGTATGGAGTTGTTCAATAAAGGGCCCAAAATTAAGATAACATAGACGGGAGAGGTCTCTATGAATAGGAATTCCTAAGTATTTGATATCCTGTGAGGGCCAGGCAAAGGGAAAGTTGGACTGGATGGAATCCTGTATGGATTTGGGGAGGGAGACATCGAGGGCCTCAGACTTCGCTGCATTGATTTTAAAATTTGACCATGTAACAAAGTGATCTATTTCAGCCATAACAGCAGGGATGGATATATGTGATTGAGTGATACATACTAGGACATCATTAGCAAATGCAGAGCACTTGTACTCGGTGCCTCCCACCTCAATCCACCTAATATTGGGGTTATGGCGAATTGATGAGAGCAGGTGCTCCATCACTAGGATGTATAAGAAAGGGGACAGAGGACATCCCTGCCTTTTCCCATTGGTGATTATGAAAGGTGATGAAAATGTTCCATTTATCTTCAGCCTAGGTGACGTATTGCGATACAGGGCCGTGATTTTGCCTATAAAAGGGTCCCCTAGACCCCTACCCCCAGCTTTTTAAGAGAATAATATATGGCGTTCCAGGATACTCTATGGAATGCTTTCTCAGCATCCAACGAGAGTATCTAATTACAAATTTTTAACTGCATCTAGCCCAGGAAATACTTTGTGCCTAGTAGCAGTGTCTGCTAGTCAGCGGATTATCCCGGCTGTTAAGCAAGCTACACCACCTGTAGTTTGGACACTTAATTTTTTCAAAGGAAATGGTTCGGGCCCCCGGGACACTCAGTGAAGAGCATCGGGGAGGCACCCCAAGGCACAGGGGCTGGGACTGGCGGTAAGACGCCTTGCGGTGGACCGCCAAGCTCGATCCTTATTAAAGCTTTTTAACTGCAGCAGCTTTAGTGGACGCTACTGGAGCTGGAATTACGCGGCTTCTGGCATGAGACTTGCCCTCCAATAGATCCTTGTAAAAGGGTTTTAAGTGTACTCATTCAAATTAGAGAGACAATTTAAATTAAAAAGATTAGACCTGCCTCCACTGCAGGGGGACTCACTCGACTCACCAGCGGACAGGCACCAGTATTGGAAGAGGGGGGCTGGCCGTCAGGGTCCACCGCGGCTCAGGCACAAACCCGGCGACACGGAGGTCGCACGGGCAGGAACGGACTGGCCGTGTCGGCTTCGTACTTTTTTGGTTTTAGAAGGGCATGACATGCCTATATCTGTGTCTCCCCCTCCTTTTACTCCTCCACCTCTTTTCTTTTCGCATGACTATATGTGCTTGTCACTTTTCCATGTGTTAGTTGTGTCTTCTGAGCAGTTTGTCAGCTTTTGGACACCTTTGTAGGTGTTTTCTATGTGTTTCTATGTGTTTTTGTTTGCCTACCATTGGTTTTAACGGTGTTCGAAGGTGTTCGAATAACAGTTCGACGAACAGTTCGGCGAACATACGGGTGTTCGACGAACCGAACTCGAACACTATGGGGGTGGCTCAACACTAGTAGTGAATATTCATGAGCTTTAATAGCGGGCACACAGATCGCAGAGCGCAGCAGGAGCCGCACTGCGGTACAGTGTGCCGGCTATTAAGGAAAATGAATATTCCCTGCTTCCCACGCCCATGGGCGTGAGGAGCAGGGAATATTAATTTTCTTTAGTAGCGGTTACAGCGCAGGCTGCAGCAGTCGGCTGCTGCCTCCTGTGCCCCGCTAATCCCCCACTGCTGCTCCCCCAGACCTTCTGCCACGCAGAACCACACTATATACAGCGAGATAGTATTCGGACTATAAGACGCACCCCCCACTTTCCTCCAAAATTTTGGAGGAAAAAAGTGTGTCTTATAGTCCAAAAAATACGGTAATAGATAAAGATGGTGTGATATTTCTATGCTATTGAAATAAATCTGCCACACTATGAGACTTAAACTATGTCATGACTTAAATTCTCACTAGTGATGAGCGAGTACCATAATATTTGTAATCGCTATACTCGTAACGAGCACTTTGTAATAATCACATATTCGTTCCGAATAGCGAGTACAATGTAAGTCAATGGGAAATGCGAGTAATTTTCTGCTGGACCCTACAAAGGAGTCTGGGGGCCTGAGGAAAAGGCTGAAATAGATGGGAAAGTGATGAAACAGAATGGGAAGAGCCTGGAGAATGTGCCTGCATGCATTTCTGACTTACATATGGTTTCTGGGAATAAGTTTGTCGCAGTATTACGCCACTTTTGCAGACACACAAGAACAACTACCAAACCTAACCTAAATTGCATTTAACAGGCCAAAAAGGTTAAGAAACTATTTTTCCTGCATAATCACTTGTATTTAAGGCTAAATAAACCAGAGAAACCCCCAAAATATCCCTTTCAGCGTTTGTTTACACATACTGTTGTGGCTTTTTTTTGCCTTTTACAATTGGGAGGACCCTGAGTTATACATTTTGTAGGTCCCTCTGTCATACATCATTTTTAGTTCGTTATTCCACAGCACTTTACAAGCACAGATATCATTGACCATGCTTTTTGGAGGGACAGCTGTTACTTAGACTATTGGGCGGTCCCTTCATCATTCACACTCAGATAAAGGAATACATATTCCAGTTTACAATGTGCCCATTGTAGCATTGGGCTTGATTCTCCTCCTTCTCCTCCTTCTCCTCCACCACCATGTGATACTGCAGCCTAAATTCAAATGTTCAGATGCCCTGCAGTAGGCAGGAAATCTGAGTTTTGTGAGAGCCCTCATGTGGCCCTGTAACATACATTTTGAAGTGCCCTCCTCTAGAAATTTTAGAGGTGCCTCTTGTGTACATTTGAGTGTGCCCTCACTTATTTATATTGTATGGCCCTTTCTATTATTTAACTCATTTAAGTGCAGAGACTACAGAGAAAATGGCCAAGAGACATGGAGTACTAGAAGGTAGCAATAAGTGTGGCCTGCGATCCTCAGGTTTGGTTTAACTCTGTGAACTAAAATAAAGCTGCACTAGTCAACTGGATGACGAGCTCAAATATATCACTGTCACTTTGTCAATGGACAAAGGATATATAGTGCCCCCCCTCCAGGATGGGTTGGAGAAGCTTCTTCAAATGGCTCAGTGAAACGGGTCTGGGAGGCAGAACCTCTGAGCAACTATACAAGGGGGCGGTCCTTGTAAGGAAGCGGGTGGCTCCCGGGGAAGACAGGCAGATACTCACGGCAAGTGACAGGGACAGTCTCTGGGTAGAAGGGCAGGTAGTCACGGCAAGTGACAGGGACAGTCTCTGGGTAGAAGGGCAGGTAGTCACGGCAAGTGACAGGGACAGTCTCTGAGTAGAAGGACGGGTACTCACGGCAAGTGACAGGGACAGTCTCTGGGTAGAAGGACAGCAGGCAGGTGGCTGGTGAGCGCTCCCAGGTGAGCGGGCGAGAGTCTTTGGACAGGCAGGTGGTCACGGCAAGTGACGGCAGAGCCTCCAGGTAGGCTAGCAGGCAGGTAGCAGGTGAGCGCTCCCAGGTGAGCGGGCAAGAGTCTCTGGACGGGCAGGTGGTCCCGGCAAGTGACGGCAGAGCCTCCAGGTAGGCTAGCAGACAGGTAGCAGGTGAGCACTCCCAGGTGAGCAGGCAAGAGTCTCTGGACAGGCAGGTGGTCACGGCAAGTGACAGCAGAGCCTCCAGGTATGCTAGCAGACAGGTAGCAGGTGAGCGCTCCCAGGTGAGCGGGCAAGAGTCTCTGGATGGGCAGGTGGTCACGGCAAGTGACAGCGGAGCCTCCAGGTAGGCTAGCAGGCAGGTAGCAGATGAGCGCTCCCAGGTGAGCGGGCAGGCTGGTCCATAGACAGACTGACAGGTGTCGGAAGGCAGACCGTCGGACCGCAGGCTTGCAAGCAGGTAAACGGATATCAGGCAGGTATCAAGCAGGAATCTGGCAGGTGACTGGCAGGTAACTGGTAACGGGACCTGAGGGCTGAAGCAGAGTGAAGGCTTTGCAACAACATTGCTCGGGCACCTCCATTTTGGAGGAGGTGCCTTATATATGGTGAGGTCCTCCGGCCATTGGCCGGGGACTCCTTAGGACGGCGCGCGTGGCCCCTTTAAGAGAGGGGGAGCGCGCGCGCGCCCTAAGCACAGTGGCCGGGAAGCAGCGCGTGCTGCCAGCAGAGCGGGAGGAGGACGCCGGGCACGGAGTGGAGAGGTGAGGAGAACAGCGTCCCTGCCTAGCAGGAGGCAGGGACGCCGACGCTACAGTACCCCCCCCTTTAGGCCCCCCCTTTTTTAGGCCAGACAGAAATTTATCAAGGATGAGAGGGGCATGGATGTTCTCCCGGGGCTCCCACGTTCTCTCCTCAGGACCAAACCCCTTCCAATCTAAAAGAAAAAAGGTTTTTCCTCTTACCCTTTTGGTGGCCACAATGTTCTCTACCTCAAACTCGTTTTCAGCGGAAACCGGAGCAGGAGGCATACCTGTAGACTTGGAAAAAGAGTTAAGTACCACGGGTTTGAGGAGAGATACATGGAAGGAGTTAGGGATCCGCAAGTTGGCCGGGAGTTTCAATTTATAGGCCACTGGGTTGATTTGTTTGATAACTTCTAGTGGGCCGATGAACCGAGGCCTTAACTTGTAGGAAGGAATCTTGAGCCGGACATACTTGGACGAGAGCCAGACTTTATCTCCAGGACGGAATTGTGGAGGATCCAGGCGTTTTTTGTCAGCGTGTTTTTTCATCCGCTCGGACGACTGAAGGAGTGCGGATCGGGTACTCTCCCAAATGGAGGAAAATTTGCTAACGAGAGATTCCGCAGCCGGATTGTCCACCGAGGTGGAGACGGGAAATGGGATCCGAGGATGCTGACCGAAGACTACAAAAAACGGGGATCTGGAGGAAGATTCGCTCTCGTGATTATTGTAAGAGAATTCGGCCCATGGCAGGAGATCCACCCAGTCTGAATGGTGGGCATTAACGAAGTGCCGGAGGTAACTGGTCAGGATCTGATTGATCCGCTCCACTTGACCATTGGACTGTGGGTGGTATGCAGAGGAGAAGTCCAGGGTGACGTCTAGCAGCTTACATGTGGCTCTCCAGAAGCGTGAGGTGAACTGAACCCCACGATCCGACACGATGTGGAGGGGCAGGCCATGGAGACGGAAGATGTGGCGGATAAAGTCTTTAGCCAGCTCGGGTACAGACGGGAGGCCTGGCAGGGGAATGAAATGAGCCATTTTGGAAAAGCGGTCAGCGACCACCCAAATGACCGTACAACCGGCATAGACAGGGAGATCTGTTATGAAGTCCATAGCTATATGCTGCCAGGGGGCAGCAGGTACTGGAAGAGGAAGGAGGCGACCGGCTGGCAGGTGTCTCGGAACCTTGTTGCGGGCGCAGGACACACAGGCAGAAACAAAGTCTATTACGTCCTTGTGCAGGGTAGGCCACCATTAGTGCCGGGTGATAAGCTGGAGGGTCTTTTTCTGACCGGCATGGCCAGCAAGCTTAGACGAGTGACCCCAGTGTAGGATCTCCTCCCGATCAGGTACCGTTACGAACGTCTTACCGGGAGGGAGACGATTTAGACTCACGGGGCCCACCTGCATTACTCTGGCGGTATCGATGATGTGTTTAGGTTCCTCCTCAAGATCAGACACCAGGAAGGATCGGGACAAGGCGTCAGCTTTGATGTTTTTGTCAGCCGGGCGAAAATGAAGAACAAAATCAAAGCGAGCAAAAAACAAGGACAACCGGGCTTGGCGCGGGTTAAGTCTCTGGGCACTCTGGAGGTAAGCCAAGTTCTTGTGGTCCGTGTAAATTATTACTGGGTGAAGAGCCCCCTCGAGCAGGTAACGCCACTCCTCCAATGCCAGCTTAATGGCCAATAATTCTCGGTCTCCTATAGAATAGTTGCGCTCGGAAGAGGAGAAGAGTTTGGAGAAGAAGCCGCAAGTTACCATTCTCCCGGAAGACGATTTTTGGGTAAGTACCGCTCCGGCTCCAGAGGAGGAGGCGTCAACTTCCAGGAAGAATTGCTTGTTGCCGTCCGGGCGATGCAGCACCGGGGCGGAAGTGAAAGCCTGTTTAAAGGAAAGAAAGGCTTCCTCAGCTTCGGGCGGCCATTCTCTGGGATTAGTGCCCTTACGGGTGAGCGCAGAGATTGGGGCAGTCTGGGAAGAGAAGTGCGGTATGAAGAGGCGGCAGTAGTTGGCGAAGCCCAGGAACCGCTGAATAGCCTTCAACCCCTCTGGTCGAGGCCACTTCTCGATGGCAGACAGTTTCTCAGGATCCATTCGTAGGCCGGTCTGAGAAATTATGTAGCCCAAAAACGGAAGCGAGGTCTGCTCAAAGAGGCACTTCTCATATTTAGCGTAGAGGTGGTTCTGCCTGAGCCTGAGCAGAACCTGACGAACATCCCTCCGGTGTGTGGGGAGATCCGGAGAGAAGACCAAGATGTCGTCTAGGTATACCACTACGCAGGAGTAGAGAAGGTCCCGGAAGATGTCATTGACCAACTCTTGAAAGACGGCAGGAGCGTTACAGAGACCGAAGGGCATTACCAGGTATTCATAGTGGCCGTCCCGGGTGTTGAATGCCGTCTTCCATTCATCCCCCTGACGGATACGGACCAGGTTATATGCCCTACGGAGGTCCAGCTTGGTGAAGATTCTAGCCCCCCTCAGATGGTCAAATAATTCCGGAATGAGCGGAAGGGGGTATTTATTCTTCACTCTGATCTGGTTAAGGCCTCTATAGTCTATACAGGGATGGAGTGAGCCATCCTTCTTTTTGACGAAGAAGAAGCCTGCTCCCGCCGGGGAAGTAGATTTCCGGATGAATCCCCGGGCCAGATTCTCCTCAATATATTCTGACATGGATCGGGTCTCAGCAGCGGATAAAGGGTAAATGCGCCCACGGGGAGGAGTAGCGCCGGGCATCAGGTCGATTGGGCAGTCTTATGGTCTATGAGGGGGTAATGTCTCTGCCTCCTTTTTATTAAAGACGTCCACATACGACCAATAAGGAGCCGGAAGACCAGGTAGATTGGCTGGAGAAGGAGAAGGACGGACAGGATGGACGGGAACTAAACAAGTCTTATGGCAGTCCTGTCCCCAGCGAAGGACTTCTCCGGTCTGCCAATCAAGCACGGGTGCATGTTTCTGAAGCCAAGGTAGGCCTAGCAATAGGGCGTGAGAGAGTCCAGGCAGAACATGAAAGAAGATGCTCTCAGAGAGCAGCATTCCCACCTGCAGGGTTATGGATTCGGTGATGAGTTGGATGGGATGTGGTAAGAGGCCCCCATCCACGGCAGCGACAGATAAGGGTACAGCTAGAGGTTTGGTGGGAATGCGGTATTTCTCTACCAGAGACTGAGAAATGAGATTTCCGGCAGCTCCAGAGTCAAGTTGGACTAGTTCAAAATAACGGTTCTCCCCGCAGATGATAAAGACCGACAGCAACAGAGATGGAGAGGGTTTACTCTTGTCTAGGACGACCTCTCTGAGCGATCCTAGACACAGGCGTTTCCCGACCTCTCTGAGCAGGAACGGATCCGGTGCTCCTTACTGCCACAGTAGAAGCAGCTCCCCTCGGCACGGCGTAACTCTTGACGGGTTTTGACCATCTTGGTCTGGTCGACCTGCATAGGCTCGGGTGAGTGCGCCTGGGGAGTAGCAGGAGAAGGGACAGGTTTCTGAAAGGTAGGGGCTAGACGTGGAAACCTCCTCTCACGGGTGACCTCTTTGGCGCGTTCCTGGAACCGGATGTCAATCCAGGTGGCAAGAGTTATTAAGTCGTCGAGAGTGGTAGGTATGTCCCGACCGGTAAGTTCATCTTTAATACGGCCGGACAGACCCTCCCAAAAGACAGACACCAGGGCGTCGTTATCCCAGGCCAGCTCCGAAGCAAGGGTACGGAACCGTATGGCATATTGGCCCACGGTGAGATTTCCTTGATGGAGACGTAGCAGAGATGATGCGGATGAGGTCTTCCGTCAGGGTTCGTCGAAGACTTTCCGGAAAGCCGTGAGAAAGGCTGGCAGGTTGGACATCAGGGGGTCTCCTCTCTCCCATAGAGGATTTAGCCAAACCAGTGCCTCCCCCGTGAGATGGGACATGATGAAGGCTACTTTGGCCCGGTCGGAGATAAACTGGTGGGACAGGAGTTCAAAGTGCAGGGTGCACTGGTTTATGAAGCCCCGAGCTTGAGCGGGGTCGCCTCCGAAGCGAGGAGGTGCAGAAAGCCGGGGTCCAGGGCAGGATGCCATGGTATTGGTGGGCAGCGGCGCTGCCAGGCTGCGAGTCATGACACTAGCGGTGGTTGCTGGTGGAGCAGTCAGAGTGTCCAGGCGAGAGTTGACATTCCGCAGATGACTCAGGATGGACTCCTGTTGGGACCTCTGATGGGACAGTTCATGACATAGGTCTGAGAGCGAGGGAGCTTGGGTGCCACCGAGTTCCATGGCCCGAGCAAACTGTAACGGGTCTGGGAGGCGGAACCTCTGAGCAACTATACAAGGGGGCGGTCCTTGTAAGGAAGCGGGTGGCTCCCGGGGAAGACGGGCAGATAGTCACGGCAAGTGACAGGGACAGTCTCTGGGTAGAAGGGCAGATAGTCACGGCAAGTGACAGGGACAGTCTCTGGGTAGAAGGGCAGGTAGTCACGGCAAGTGACAGGGACAGTCTCTGAGTAGAAGGACGGGTACTCACGGCAAGTGACAGGGACAGTCTCTGGGTAGAAGGACAGCAGGCAGGTGGCTGGTGAGCGCTCCCAGGTGAGCGGGCGAGAGTCTTTGGACAGGCAGGTGGTCACGGCAAGTGACGGCAGAGCCTCCAGGTAGTCTAGCAGGCAGGTAGCAGGTGAGCGCTCCCAGGTGAGCGGGCAAGAGTCTCTGGACGGGCAGGTGGTCACGGCAAGTGACGGCAGAGCCTCCAGGTAGGCTAGCAGACAGGTAGCAGGTGAGCGCTCCCAGGTGAGCAGGCAAGAGTCTCTGGACAGGCAGGTGGTCACGGCAAGTGACAGCAGAGCCTCCAGGTTGGCTAGCAGACAGGTAGCAGGTGAGCGCTCCCAGGTGAGCGGGCAAGAGTCTCTGGACGGGCAGGTGGTCACGGCAAGTGACAGCGGAGCCTCCAGGTAGGCTAGCAGGCAGGTAGCAGGTGTCAGAAGGCAGACCGTCGGACCCCAGGCTTGCAAGCAGGTAAACGGATATCAGGCAGGTATCAAGCAGGAATCTGGCAGGTGACTGGCAGGTAACTGGTAACGGGACCTGAGGGCTGAAGCAGAGTGAAGGCTTTGCAACAACATTGCTCGGGCACCTCCATTTTGGAGGAGGTGCCTTATATATGGTGAGGTCCTCCGGCCATTGGCCGGGGACCTCTTAGGACGGCGCACGCGGCCCCTTTAAGAGAGGGGGAGCACGCGCGCGCCCTAAGCACAGTGGCCGGGAAGCAGCGCGCGCTGCCAGCAGAGCGGGAGGAGGACGCTGGGCACGGAGTGGAGAGGTGAGGAGAACAGCGTCCCTGCCTATCAGGAGGCAGGGACGCCGACGCTACACTCAGAGATTTTGATTGTCAATATTCCCCAGATTATATAGGAAGAGAATACTTCTTGTTACTGTACTACTTGGTCCAGTGCAAATGTGCATCTGTGGCGTCCTGCTGCGCATTGGTGCCACAGAACCCAGAAGGGTGCATGGATGGACATCTCCACAAGAGGCCCTCACACATTCGCACACCTCCACCCTACCACCTCAGACCAGCAGAGGGAGCCCGTCAGGGATATATATAGGGAGGGTGGAGCCAGGCAGTTTAGTTTTCAGTTTAGTTCCTGCTCAGACACAGAGAGGGACAGACCTCAGAGTACAGTCATGGCCAAAAGTATTGAGAATGAGACAAATAGTAATTTTTCCAAAGTTTACTGCTTCATTTTTTGTAATGGCAATTTGCATATATTCCTGATTGTCAAAGAGTGATCAGCTTAACAGCAATTACTGTACTTGCAAAGTCAATATTTGCCCAGAAAATGAACTTTAACCCCCAAAACACATTTCAACATCATTGCAGTCCTGCCTTAAAAGGAGCAGCTAACATCGTTTTAGTGATTGATCCATTAACACAGGTGTGGGTGTTGATGAGGACAGGGCTGGCGATCAATCAGTCATGATTAAGTAAGAATGACATCACTGGACACTTTAAAAGGAGTCTGGTTCTTGGTATCATTGTTTCTCTTCAGTTAATCATGGTTATCTTTAAAGAAACACGTGCAGCCATCATTGCACTGCAAAAAAATGGCCTAACAGGAAAGAGTATCGCAGCTACAAAGATTGCACCTCAGTCAACAATCTATCGCATCATCAAGAACTTCAAGGAGAGAGCTTCCATTGTTGTCAAAAAGGCTCCAGGGCGCCCAAGAAAGACCAGCAAGCGCCAGGACCGTATCTTAAAACTGTTTCAGCTGCAGGATCGGACTACCAGCAGTGCCGAGCTTGCTCAGGAATGGCAGCAGGCTGGTGTGAGTGCTTCTGCACGCACTGTGAGGCGGAGACTCTTTGAGCAAGGGCTGGTTTCAAGGAGGGCAGCAAAGAAGCCACTTCTCTCCAGAAAAAACTTCAGGGACCGACTGATATTCTGCAAAAGGTACAGGGAGTGGACTGCTGAGGACTGGGGCAAAGTCATTTTCTCTGATGAATCCCCTTTTCGATTGTTTGGGACATCTGGAAAACAGCTTATTCGGAGAAGAAGAGGTGAGCGCTACCACCAGTCTTGTTTCATGCCAACTGTAAAGCATCCTGAAACCATTCATGTGTGGGGTTGCTTCTCAGCCAAGGGAATCGGCTCACTCACAGTCTTGCCTAAAAACACAGCCATGAATAAAGAATGGTACCAGAATGTCCTCCAAGAGCAACTTCTCCCAACCGTCCAAGAGCAGTTTGGCGCCCAACAATGCCTTTTCCAGCATGATGGAGCACCTTGCCATAAAGCAAAGGTGATAACTAAATGGCTCATGGAACAAAACATAGAGATTTTGGGTCCATGGCCTGGAAACTCCCCAGATCTTAATCCCATTGAGAACTTGAGGTCAATCATCAAGAGACGAGTGGACAAACAAAAACCAACAAATTCTGGCAAAATGCAAGCATTGATTATGCAAGAATGGACTGCTATCAGTCAGGATTTGGTCCAAAAGTTGATTGAGAGCATATCAGGGAGAATTACAGAGGTCTTGAGGAAGAAGGGGCAACACTGCAAATATTGACTTGCTGCATTAACTCATTCTAACTGTCAATATAACCTATTGGTACTCATAATATGATTGCAATTATATTTCTGTATGTGATATAAACATCAGACAAACACTAATAAAAACCAGAGGCCAGCAGATCATGTGAAAATATAATTTTGATGTCATTCTCAAAACTTTTGGCCATGACTGTAGGTCCCAGGTTCACCAAACACTGACTACAGTACCAGAGCTAGGAGTCACGGAGGCCCCAGCATCCAGGGAGAGTGATCTACAAAGAGAAGGCCCTACCACCAGGTCAGCAGGTGCAAAGAGAGACAGTAACCAAGCAAGGCCTAGTTCCAGGCAAGCCAGAAGCTTAGCGAGTAAAGCAACGGATCATGAGGCCCTATACCCGCTCACTGGGGAGAGTCCAAAAGTGCGCCCTTCGCCTGGAGTACCCTGGACCATGCCTGCACCATCACCAGTAAAGGTACTGAAGCTTACCCCCCGTGTGAGTGTCCGTCTTTCCTCCGGGACCATCCTACCGTCTCTCCCCCTGCACCACCATCCATTACACCCCATGCTGCCCTGGAGCTAGCTCTACCTGTGGAGAGCCACACCATCCCTGCTGCCGTAACACCAGCTCCAGAGGACTGCTCCGCAGTGGCGGCACCCCTTTAGCCTCATTCCACAGGTGGCATCACGAATTTTCCAAATCCCCTATATCTACCCCCCTTTTTACTGACCACCCTGGGTCACGGACTGGGCCAGCTACAGTGATATCCCCCAGCAACCAGAGGCCCGGCTGCCGAGTACCCCATGGCCCAGGGGGAGCGTCACATCGTATTTCCAAAAATTACTCCTGGAGGCTGTGTCATAGGTAGAGATGAGCGTTGTTCTACTCGAACTGTTCGCCAATCTCAAATTCGAGCTGTTTTGGGCGGTGTTCGAGCCGTTCGGCGAACACGAACAATTTGAGAAAAATTCGGCTGTTCGAGGTTATGTTCGATAACTGTTCGTGCACCAAAATCATAACTGGATTTTTTCTCAGTAATGATGAAAATTAATGTTAATACGCAGTTTGAGTGTACAGCGGGGTGGGGGGAGGGCAGGGGATGGATCTCTGCAGGAACAATGAAGATCTCCATTTTTTTTTCTCTTTCCCGCATTTGCAGTGGGGAGGTGCAATCTGTCAGCCTATCAGCAGCGCACACACGGAGCGAAGTGCTTTTTTTCACACAAGCAAGGGCATGTGTCATTGGCAGTGTATGTCACATGTCCTTGCCCTATAAGACCAAGCCATTTTCCCCGTCGCCACCATTTTCTCACTGCTGCAGCTGCGTGTTAGACGGCACCGCTGTTGCTGTGTGCGCTATACCTTGTTAATTTCAAGCCAATTTTCGCACAAATATACAGATAGCTTGGGAGTAGGGAATAGTTGTGATTGCAGTCCTTTTAAGGACTAGGTTACAGCATTTCCTACGACTTTTATCAGGGAGGTCTGTGCTCTTAAATAGATAGGTTGTGGGAGTAAAGACTAATTGTAATTGGAGTCCTTTTCAGGACTAGGTTACATGAGTTCCTATCAGTTTTTGCCAGGCAGGTCTGTGCCAGTGCTGTGCAAGTTTTTTACACAGCATTTGGCTGAATCTAGCAAAGCTAATCCTTTTTGGCCTATTGCAGAGTGTGTTAGTCAGTGGAGTAGCCTATCTGTGTTGCAAGATATAACACCTGTGAATAGAATACCAATTTTTTTACTGCACCTAGTGAAGTAAAATCTTTTGGGCATAGCATCATTCTATTAGTCCATCTATACTGACCTCCATCAGGTTGCAAACTGAATATAATTTTTTTCTGCATCTAGCTCTGAAAAAATATTTGGGCTTCTAGCAGTGTGTGGGACTTGGTCTATTAGTCCATCTATACTGACCTCCATCAGGTTGCAAATTAAAAATAATTTTTTTCTTCATTTAGCTCTGAAAAAATATTTGGGCTTCTAGCAGTGTGTGGGACTTGTTCTATTAGTCCTTCTATACTGACCTCCAGCAGGTTGCAAATTGAATATAATTTTTTTCTGCATCTAGCTCTGAAAAAATAGTTGGGCTTCTAGCGGTGTGTGGGACTTGGTCTATTAGTCCATCTATACTGACCTCCATCAGGTTGCAAATTAAAAATAATTTTTTTCTGCATCTAGCTCTGAAAAAATATTTGGGCTTCTAGCAGTGTGTGGGACTTGGTCTATTAGTCCATCTATACTGACCTCCATCAGGTTGCAAATTAAAAATAATTTTTTTCTGCATCTAGCTCTGAAAAAATATTTGGGCTTCTAGCAGTGTGTGGGACTTGGTCTATTAGTCCATCTATACTGACCTCCATCAGGTTGCAAATTAAAAATAATTTTTTTCTGCATCTAGCTCTGAAAAAATATTTGGGCTTCTAGCAGTGTGTGGGACTTGGTCTATTAGTCCATCTATACTGACCTCCATCAGGTTGCAAATTAAAAATAATTTTTTTCTTCATTTAGCTCTGAAAAAATATTTGGGCTTCTAGCAGTGTGTGGGACTTGTTCTATTAGTCCTTCTATACTGACCTCCAGCAGGTTGCAAATTGAATATAATTTTTTTCTGCATCTAGCTCTGAAAAAATAGTTGGGCTTCTAGCGGTGTGTGGGAATTGGTCTATTAGTCCATCTATACTGACCTCCATCAGGTTGCAAATTAAAAATAATTTTTTTCTGCATCTAGCTCTGAAAAAATATTTGGGCTTCTAGCAGTGTGTGGGACTTGGTCTATTAGTCCATCTATACTGACCTCCATCAGGTTGCAAATTAAAAATAATTTTTTTCTGCATCTAGCTCTGAAAAAATATTTGGGCTTCTAGCGGTGTGTGGGACTTGGTCTATCAGTCCATCTATACTGACCTCCATCAGGTTGCAAATTAAAAATAATTTTTTTCTGCATCTAGCTCTGAAAAAATATTTGGGCTTCTAGCAGTGTGTGGGACTTGGTCTATTAGTCCATCTATACTGACCTCCATCAGGTTGCAAATTAAAAATAATTTTTTTCTGCATCTAGCTCTGAAAAAATATTTGGGCTTCTAGCGGTGTGTGGGACTTGGTCTATTAGTCCATCTATACTGACCTCCATCAGGTTGCAAATTAAAAATAATTTTTTTCTGCATCTAGCTCTGAAAAAATATTTGGGCTTCTAGCAGTGTGTGGGACTTGGTCTATTAGTCCATCTATACTGACCTCCATCAGGTTGCAAATTAAAATTAATTTTTTTCTTCATTTAGCTCTGAAAAAATATTTGGGCTTCTAGCAGTGTGTGGGACTTGTTCTATTAGTCCTTCTATACTGACCTCCAGCAGGTTGCAAATTGAATATAATTTTTTTCTGCATCTAGCTCTGAAAAAATAGTTGGGCTTCTAGCGGTGTGTGGGACTTGGTCTATTAGTCCATCTATACTGACCTCCATCAGGTTGCAAATTAAAAATAATTTTTTTCTGCATCTAGCTCTGAAAAAATATTTGGGCTTCTAGCAGTGTGTGGGACTTGGTCTATTAGTCCATCTATACTGACCTCCATCAGGTTGCAAATTAAAAATAATTTTTATCTGCATCTACAGTACCTCTGAAAAAATATTTGGGCTTCTAGCAGTGTGTGGGACTATTTGTATTAGTCCATCTATACTGACCTCCATCAGGTTGCAAATTCAAAATAATTTTTTTCTGCATCTAACCCAGCCAATAGTTTTGGCCTAATACCACAGTTTGGCCACTCAGCTCTGCTCGGTTACCATCCATTGTTTTTTTGTGCAAACAACTCCAGAGTTGTGAATTAGTTAACCACCAAAATGAGTGGAAAAAGGCCTGCTGCTGGTGGAAAGGGGAATAGGCGTGTTGGGAAGGGGAAAAAAGGTTGTGTCCGTGGGGTAGGTGTTAAAGCAACAGTAACATCTGCAGAAGAAAGACCATCTTCCAGCCAAACTAAAATGTCTACTTCTTTTAGCGGACAATGTGATAAGATCCCTTTCTTACGGCCACGCCAATCGCTACAAATTCCAGATGAGGCACAAAAACAGCAGGTGCTTCAACGGATATCAAGTGCTCCTTTAAGTGGGCTCTCCTCCACATCAACTTCAACATCACAAATACTCCAGTCCTCAAAGGTGTCACCCCAATCGCACTTGCTTCCTCACAGCTCCCAAATCTCCAGCTGCCCGTCTGAGTATGAGGTAGAACAGATGGTTGAGTCTGCAGAGCTGTTTACTCATACTATAGCCTGGGAATCAGAGGTCGACTCCAGCGCTTCTGTGAATCCAGACGAGGAAATGATCTGCACTGATGCCCAGAATCTTTATGAGTCGGATCCAGGACCAGACGCAGAAGGTTCTGACCATAATGTAGACCCTCATTCCCAAACTGTAACTCCTGTTGGTGGAGACAATGAGGAAGACGATGATAAGACTCAAATACCTGATTGGAGCGACAACTTTAGTTTTTTGTCAGGGCAGGAACAGGTTGGCTCTGAGGACGACGGGTGTGATAACGCACAGGGTGATGATGATGAGGTCGGAGATCCCACTTACTGTCAACCCACAGTCAGCCAAGAGATGAGGTCAGCAGAGGAAGTGGAGGAAGATGCTAGTGACGGCGAGGTCAGGTTGCGCCTTCCTGGACAGAGACGTAGTACTGGAAGCACGTCAACAACTGCATCCTCAAACACAACTCTGCCTCTCACCACAAGTCGTGGTGGCTCTTCAGGTCGCATGGGTGCTAAGCCTTGCATAGCCTGGGCATTTTTTCAGATCGATAAAGATGACCCAACTCGTGTTATCTGTAACATTTGTCAGCAAAAGCTAAGTAGAGGCCAAAAAATACATAGTTTGAGTACTTCATGCATGAAGCGGCACATGGACATGAAGCAGAAGTTGCAGTGGGAAGCTCAGTGTGCTACAATGCGGCCTAGCCGGCCGGGCCAATCACCGTCTGCCATATCTTGTGCATCCGCGGCCTCTTCATCCTCTGTGACTGGGGGGACAGCAGTCACACCTGTTTTGGGGCGCAGACCTGCCACCTCTTTACCCGCAACAGCCAGCGTGATTGGTAGGTCATCATTTTCTTTGGAGGTGGTAACACCAGCTGGTGTTGAGCGCTGTCCGACATCGATAGCACCACCTTTGGATCAAGGGAACCTAACATGTCCGCCTGCATCTTCCTCACAGACCGGCAGTTTGCCGGGGACACCCTTATCAACCCCGTCTAAGCACAATAGCCAGCCCTCGGTCCCTCAGATGTGGACAAGTAAAAGACCATTTCCTCCTAGCCATGAAAAAGCTAAGAGGTTGAATTTCACCATCTGCAAGCTCTTGGCTACAGAAATGCTGCCTTTCCGCCTGGTGGACACAGAGGATTTTCGAGACCTTATGTCCGTCGCAGTGCCCCAGTACCAGATGCCCAGTCGGCACTACTTCTCAAAGAAAGGTGTGCCTGCGCTCCACCAGCATGTCGCACACAACATCACCGCTTCTTTGAGAAACTCTGTGTGTGACAGGGTGCATTTCACCACAGACACTTGGACGAGTAGGCATGGACAGGGGCGTTACATGTCGCTGACTGGGCACTGGGTAACTATGGTGACAGCAGGACAAGGGGCTGCTGTCCAAGTCTTGCCGTCCCCACGAGTTGTGCGTCAATCCTCTTTATGTCAAAGTTCCTCCACTGCTTCTGCCTCTTCAACCTCCTCTTGGTCTTCCACCTGCACCCAAAGCCTGTCTGGTCATGCCACAAGCTTTCTAACTGCGCAGAAGGGATCCTGCACACCTCCTTACTATGCTGGCAGTAGGGCTCAACGTCATCAGGCGGTTTTTACATTGAAATGTCTGGGAAATGTGAGTCACACAGCTGAGGAGTTGTGGTCAGCTCTGGAGAACCAATTTCATGAATGGTTGTCTCCACTGGACCTGAAACCAGGGAAGGCCGTGTGCGACAATGCTGCAAACCTGGGTGCGGCCCTTCGCCGGGGCAATGTCACACACGTGCCTTGTATGGCTCACGTGTTGAACCTGGTTGTCCAGCAATTTTTAGCCCACTATCCCAGACTAGATGGCCTTCTGCAGAGGGCACGGTCGCTGTGTGCTCACTTCCGCCGTTCGCATCCCGCAGCTCAGCGACTTACATCTCTACAGAAGTCGTTGGGCCTGCCACTTCACCGGCTAAAATGCGATGTGCCTACCCGGTGGAATTCAACTCTGCACATGTTGCAGCGACTGTGGCAGCACCGACAAGCCCTGGTGCAATACGTTCTGACGTATAGCCTGGGCCAACGAGATTCAGAGGTGGGGCAAATCACGCTGGAGGAGTGGTCTCAGATCAGGGACCTATGCACCCTTCTTCACAGTTTTGAAATGGCGACGAAGATGTTTAGTGCTGACGATGCCATTATCAGCATGACTATTCCGGTGACTTACATGCTGGAGCACATGTTAAACAGAATTCGGAGTCAGGTGGTGGCACAAGAGGAGGTGGAGGAAGTAGAGGAAGAGGAGTTGTATGCGGAAGGGCTAACATCTGCAAGGTCCAGACGGTCGGCAGCACCAAGGCGGCAGGCATGTGAGGGTGGGGGAGATGGTTTTACCAGGGCGCATGGTAGCAGCCAAACTAGTGAGGAAGGTGCAGGAGCCCAGGAAGAAGTGGAGGACGAACTGATGGAAGACTCATCAGATGAGGGAGACCTTGATCACATTTCTGTTGTGCGAGGTTGGGGGGAGAGGACAGAGGAAGGAAGCATGATTGTTACCTCGCCACCAACACAACAGGGACTTGGTGCTCCTGGATGCGCAACACACATGAGTGCCTTCTTGCTGCACTACCTGCAACATGACCCTCGAATTGTGAGAATTAGAAATAATCCTGACTACTGGGTTGCCACACTGTTAGATCCCCGGTACAAAAGTAAATTTGCAGAAATTATTCCTGCCATAGAAAGGGATGCACGCATGCAGGAGTATCAGCAGAGACTGTTGCAGAATCTTACATGTGCTTTTCCACAAAATACCAGTGGTGCACGTAGTGAATCTCACAGTTCCAACTTGCCAACCGTGGGACCGTCAAGTGTTCAGCACTCAAACCGTAACAGAACCACAGTATCTGCTGGTAACATCAATTTTGCGGAATCATTTCACCACTTTTTTAGCCCATCCTTTGCAAGGCCACAGGAGACAAGAAGTCTGACACATAGTCAACGCCTAGAGACGATGGTACAGGAGTATCTCCAAGTAAACATTGAAGCCACGACTGTGTCACTGGACCCTTGCTCTTTTTGGGCTTCCAATCTGGATAAATGGCCGGAGCTAGCCACTTACGCCTTGGAGATCTTGTCATGCCCCGCAGCCAGCGTTCTGTCTGAACGTGTGTTCAGCGCTGCTGGTGGTGTGCTGACAGATAAGCGCACGCGGCTCTCCACTGATAATGTAGACAGACTCACGTTCATAAAGATGAACAAATCATGGATCCGAAACGACTTTTCTACCCCTGTGTCATCCTGGGGAGAGTAAAAGCTTGATGATTGGTTAAAATCACCCTACCAACCGTTTTAAGCTTTCAAATTACTAATCATGTTTATCTGTATCTTGACTGGAAAATAAGTTGGGCTTTGTAGCAGTGTGCAGCACTGATCCTATTAGGCCATCTATACTAAAGCTTCACCAGATTTAAAATTAAAAATAATTTTTAGCTGCATCTAGCCTGGAAAATAATTTTGGGGCTCCGAGATGCGCAAGGCACATAAGTGCCTTCTTGCTGCACTACCTGCAGCATGACCCTCATATTGTCAGAATTCGAAGTAATCATGACTACTGGGTTGCCACACTCTTAGATCCCCCAAACTTTTCGATCAACCTTTTCATTTTAATAAAGACAAAAAAAATGGTCATTTTTGAAATTATAAGCATTAGCAGGTTGTTAGAAACTGAAATCAAACAGTTTTCAACTCAAAACTTTATTCTAGGTGATGTTACATTTTCACATAGGACCCCTTGTTCGAAAGGAGCTTCTGAACTCTCTCGTCCATTGAATTTGTCAGGTTTTGGATGGATTCTGCTTCAATTGTTTTGCATGAGGACAGAATACCCTCCCAGAGCTGTTGCTTAGATGTGAACTGCCTCCCGCCATCATAGACACTCCTTTTAATGATGCTCCAAAGGTTCTGAATGGGGTAGAGGTCAGGGGAGCATGGGGGTCACACCATAAGTTTGTCCCCTTTTATGCCCATATCAGCCAGAGATGCAGATGTTTTATGTGCAGCATGAGATGGTGCATTATCATGCAGAAAAATGATCTTGCTGTGAAATACACGGTTCTTCTTCTTGAACCATGGCAGGAAGTGCTGTTTGAGAAAATCCACATACATTATGGAGTTCATCTTTAGCGCCTTCAGGGATCCTAAAGGGGCCGACAATCTCTCTCCCCATGATTCCAGCCCAAAACATTACTCCACCTCCTCCTTGTTGGCGCTGTAGCCGTGTTTGCGTGGGGTGTCCATCAACCAGCCATCCTCCACTCCATCCATCTGGACCATCGAGCGCTGCACGGCACTCATCCGTGAACAAAACAGTTTTGAAATCAGTCTTCATGTAATGTTTGGCCCACTGGAGCCGTTTCTGCTTGTGTGAAGTGGATAGAGGAGGTCGACAGGATGGCGCATGCACAGCTGCAAACCTCTGAAGGACCCTGCATCTTGTTGTTCGGGGGACGTTGGAGGCACAAGCAGCTTCAAAAACTTGTCTGCTGCTATGACAAGGCTTTTTTGCCGCTGCTCTTTCAACCTGACGTAATTGACTGTAGGAAAGAGTCCTCAATTTGCCCTTATCAGCACGCACACGTGTGTACTGTGAATCAGCTACATACTTCTTGATTGCCAAGATACTTCATCCTGATCATCGCACAATGTTGATTGTAGTCATGCCTTGACCCAAACACTCCACAATTTGTTGCTTCTCAGCAGCCGACACATCCTTTTTCTTTCCCATTTTGGCAGAAAATGTAGGCTGCTTAATAATGTGAGAGAGCCTTCTTAAGTAGTCTTGCCTTTCATTGGACACACCTGCCAAACTAATTAGCACAGGTGTCTGCAATTGATTACAGTGATATAAAGAGCCCTGACACACATCACCATCAATGAGTTTAACTGACAAACAAACAAGTTCTTCCCTTATCACTCCTAAACACTTTTTGTATAATAATTTGGAACGCAGTGTACATGTGCTTTTCCACAAAACACCAGTGGTTCACGTAGTGAATCTTACAGTTCTAACTTGCCAACTGTGGTCTGTATGGAGTTGTTCAATAAAGGGCCCAAAATTAAGAGAACATAGATGGGAGAGGTCTCTATGAATAGGAATTCCTAAGTATTTGATACCCTGTGAGGG
Source organism: Phyllobates terribilis (assembly GCF_046119375.1). Lineage (NCBI taxonomy): Eukaryota > Metazoa > Chordata > Amphibia > Anura > Dendrobatidae > Phyllobates > Phyllobates terribilis. The sequence goes on from NW_027362772.1 coordinate 119,828,208, forward strand.
CCAGGCAAAGGGAAAGTTGGACTGGATGGAATCCTATATGGATTTGGGGAGGGAGACATCGAGGGCCTCAGACTTCGCTGCATTGATTTTAAAATTTTACCATGTAACAAAGTGATCTATTTCAGCCATAACAGCATGGATGGATATATGTGATTGAGTGATATATACTAGGACATCATCAGCAAATAGAGAGCACTTGTACTCGGTGCCTCCCACCTCAATCCACCTAATATTGGGGTTATGGCGAATTGATGAGAGCAGGTGCTCCGTCACTAGGATGTATAAGAGAGGGGACAGAGGACATCACTGCCTTGTCCCATTGGTGATTGTGAAAGGTGATGAAAATGTTCTGACGCACCCCCTGGGCCTTGGGACACCCGGAGCCGGACCCTTTTTGGTGGATGCTGGTGGTTGTAGTCTTCGTGGCGGCGACCCAGTTCGGTGGCTCAGGGCGGTCAAACCAGTGGCGAAACTATTTATGTGGTTTTCATGTTTAAATGTCCGACTACGCCACCCGTGGATTGCGGTCAGAGTGAACCGCCGCTACAGGGCAGACCACTGAGGCTGGTGTTGTGGGTGCAGCAGAGCGTAGCATAACTCCGCACGGGAGGAGTATAGCCTCAGGGCAGTGTATGCGGAGGATGGGGGTGATGGTGCAGGGCAGCAGCAGTAACGACACGGAGTCAGTGATGCAGTTCAGGGCCTTTACTCACAGTTCTTATTATCCAGACCACGTCTGCAGGTAACGGCTGCCCACGTCGTACTGTGCTCACCAGGTGAGGGGCTCAGACAACTCCCAGATAACTTTGGAGCACTTCACAGGACCCCCTTTGTGTGTCCTTTGTCTGGCCTTTCTTACCAACACTTCTGTCCGGCTGCCTCGGGCCTCCTCTTGGTAAACTTGGCGCCAGTTTCCCTGACCCTATGTGGTGCCTTCCTAGCGGGTGTAGCGAGGGGCTGCGCCACATAAAATGTCAGAGCCTCCGGTTTCTAGCTGAGGGTCGTTTCCTGCCTCCACTAGTTCGGGGACCGGTCTCCCCCTTTGGCCTGACCCCTCCACGCAGGTGGATTCGGGCGTGCGGTGGCGACTCGCCCGTCCGCACCCCTGGGATCCCTTCATTCCTCGTTCCTGGAGCCTTCTCCGCTCCTCTTCCTTCCTTCTCCCTCTTCCAGGCCTGGGCCTCTGTTACTAGGCCCGCCTCCGGAGCAGAGCTCATGCAGAGCCCCTGCTCCCTGCCACTTCTGCTCAGACTTCTCTGCACTGAACTAAGATGGTGCCCACCTTTTATACTCCCTTCTCAATGCACCCAGGAACTGCTTCCTCCCTGCTCCTGCACTACAGGGTTCCCCTTCCTCAGTGTTCCCTCCCCCCACTCCAGCCAGGGACAGGGACTGTCGTGCCCATCTCAGGGGCATATTGGTCGCCCTGCCCCACGGCAATGTGGTGTAATGCATGCAGGTGTCGGGTCCTGATCCACACTCCATCCTTACCTGAGAGTGAGATATCACACCTCTGGGTGAGGTGCAATACGTCTGTAGCAACCGAGCCCTCAGGGTGCTACAGTTCCATTTATCTTCAGCCTAGGTGACGTATTGCGATACAGGGCCGTGATTTTGGCTATAAAAGGGTCCCCTAGACCCCTACCCCAAGCTTTTTAAGAGAATCATATATGGCGTGCCAGGAGACTCTATGGAATGCTTTCTCAGCATCCAACGAGAGTATCTAATTACAAATTTTTAACTGCATCTAGCCCAGGAAATACTTTGTGCCTAGTAGCAGTGTCTGCTAGTGAGCGGATTATCCCGGCTGTTAAGCAAGCTGCACCACCTGTAGTTTAGACACTTAATTTTTTCAAAGGAAATGCTTCGGGACCATGGGATAGTTAGTGAAGAGCATCAGGAGGCACCCCAAGGCATAGGGGCTGGGACTGGCAGTAGGATGCCTTGCGGTGGACAGCCGAGCTCGATCCTTATAAAAGCTTTTTAACTGCAGCAGCTTTAGTGGACGCTACTGGAGCTGGAATTACCGCGGCTGCTGGCATGAGACTTGCCCTCCAATAGATCCTTGTAAATGGATTTAAAGTGTATTCATTCAAATTAGAGAGACAATTTAAATTAAAAAGCTTAGAGCTGCCTCCACCACAGGGGGGCTCGCTCGACCCACCAGCGGACAGGCACCAGTATTGGGAGAGGGGGGCTGGCCGTCAGGGTTCACCGCGGCTCTGGCACAAACCCGGCGACACGGAGGTGGCACGGGCAGGAGCGGACTGGCCGTGTCGGCTTCTCACTTTTTGGATTTTAGAAGGGCATGACATGCCTATATCTGTGTCTCCCCCTCCTTTTACTCCTCCACCTCTTTTATTTTCGCATGACTATATGTACTTGTCACTTTTCCATGTGTTAGTTATGTCTTCTGAGCAGTTTGTCAGCTTTTGGACACCTTTGAAGGTGTTTTCTATGTGTTTCTATGTGTTTTTGTTTGCCTGCCATTGGTTTTAACGGTGTTCGAAGGTGTTCGACGAACAGTTCGACGAACAGTTCGGCGAACACACGGGTGTTCGACGAACCGAACCGAACTCGAACACTACGGGGGTGGCTCAACACTAGTCATAGGTGCAGGAAGATTCCATGACAAGGGCTTCCATTGACAAACATTATCTATGATGGAGTACTGTAGTAGTTGTGGCCCTCAATTCAAGTTTTCAGAAGGCCATCAGTCGGTCATCAACAGTCAGTGTAAATTTCTATTGAATACGTATCCCCTATCTCAGTCACAATGTGGCACAACCTGTAGGTGGGCGGAACAGCAGGGTACCAAATCTGTGTCTACGGGTCAAACCAATGCCATGTCATCTGGGCTATGTCTTTCAGAATCTGCTGTTCAGGAAGCAGGCGATCATACCTCCTGCCCACAAGCTGCGGTTGCTCACACACAACAAACATCAACCACATCCACTTCTTTGTCCCAGCGAAGCGCCCAATTGTCCGTGCCTGAGAGCTTGGAAAGAAAGCGCAAATACCCAGCCAAGCATCCACAGGGACAAATACTAAACTCGCACATTGCGAAATTGCTAGCTGTGGAGATGATACCATTTAGGCTTGTGGGAACACAGTCTTTCCGTGACCTCTTGGCTGTAGCTGCCCCACGATACAGTGTTCCCAGCCGCCACTATTTTTCCTGGTGTGCCATCCCTGTGTTACACAAGCATGTGTTAAACAATCTGAATCGTGCTCTCACCAACGCCGTAGCTGGGAAGGTCCACCTAACACCAGATATCTGGACAAGTTGTTGTGGACAGGGACGATACATTTCTGTCACGGCACACTGGGTGAACCTGGTGGAGGGTGGGACAAAGGCACAAACTGGAACATCACACATCCTACCCATGCCAAGAATAGCGGGCCCAACTTCTGTCAGGGTTTCCACCTCTTCATATTCCACTTCCTCTCTCCCCTCCTCCTGCCCTCATTCTCTGCTGAATTACCCTCCCCATCACTGCCAAGCTGGGACCTGTGCAGCAGCGCATCGGCAAAGTGGCAACACGCTCTGCTGAAGCTGATCTGTTTAGGTCAGAAAGCACACACTGCAGCAGAGCTGTGGTAAGCTTTAAAACAACAGTGCAATCAGTGGCTCTCCCTGCTGCACCTCCAACCCGTTCTGGTCGTCTGAGATAATGGGCGTAACCTGGTGTCGGCTTTAAAGGTCGGCAAGCGGGTACATGTGCCATGCAAGGCTCACGTGCTGAACCTAGTTGTTCAGAAATTTCTGAAAACTTACCGTGACTTGCTGTACCTACATGAGAAGGTATGCCATATTAGCGCCCATTTACACCATTCCTCTACTGCTTTTGCTGCTCTTACTGCACTGCAAAAGCACTTGAAGTTGCCAAGTCATCAACTCTTTTGTGACCTGCCCATGCGATGGAACTCAACCTATCATATGTTGGCGAGGATTAGTGAACAACAGAGGGCAGTAGCTGAATACTAGCTTCAACATGCCCGTCAGACTAAGAGTCAGCCACCACACATAACAACTGTGGCTGACATTTGTGAGGTTCTTGAGAATTTTGAATACTGCACCAACCTTGTGAGCGGTGATCAAGCTATTATCAGCGTAACCATCCCGCTGCTGTGTCTCTTGAAACAATCACTCCATAATCTCAAAGAGGAAGCTTTCAGTTCCCAGTATGTTGGTATGGAGCGAGATTTCCCAATGGGTGATACATACTATCCAGCCCAGCCAATATTCTGAGACAACAATGGGTGATGAGGAGGAAGATGAGGAGGGAGATGACTTGCTTTTCTATGCTATCGAGGGGACTTGTAATGCTACAGAGGGGACACCAAACCCAAGCTTCATGTCTGTCCAGCCTGGATGGGCTGGAGAGGAAGAGGTGGAGGAGGAGGAGGAGGCGAGTCAGCATGAGGAGAGGATGGGTACTGTTCTTACTGTTGGGGACACAGAACATTTGCCTTTTTGCAGCTTGGCCCACATGTCACAGTTCATGTGTAAGTGTCTGTGGCAAGACCCTTGCGTGATACACATTTTATCCAACAATAATAATAATAATTTTTATTCATATAGCACCAACATATTCCGCAACACTTTACAATTAAGCGGGGACATGTACATACAATAAATTCAATACAAGGTAAGACAGTTTAAACAGTTACATTAGGAGTAGTGTTGAGCCACCCCCGTAGTGTTCGAGTTCGGTTCGGTTCGTCGAACACCCGTGTGTTCGCCGAACTGTTCGTCGAACTGTTCGTCGAACACCTTCGAACACCGTTAAAACCAATGGCAGGCAAACAAAAACACATAGAAACACATAGAAAACACCTTCAAAGGTGTCCAAAAGCTGACAAACTGCTCAGAAGACATAACTAACACATGGAAAAGTGACAAGTACATATAGTCATGCGAAAATAAAAGAGGTGGAGGAGTAAAAGGAGGGGGAGACACAGATATAGGCATGTCATGCCCTTCTAAAATCCAAAAAGTGAGAAGCCGACACGGCCAGTCCGCTCCTGACCGTGCCACCTCCGTGTCGCCGGGTTTGTGCCAGAGCCGCGGTGAACCCTGACGGCCAGCCCCCCTCTCCCAATACTGGTGCCTGTCCGCTGGTGGGTCGAGCGAGCCCCCCTGTGGTGGAGGCAGCTCTAAGCTTTTTAATTTAAATTGTCTCTCTAATTTGAATGAATACACTTTAAATCCATTTACAAGGATCTATTGGAGGGCAAGTCTCATGCCAGCAGCCGCGGTAATTCCAGCTCCAGTAGCGTCCACTAAAGCTGCTGCAGTTAAAAAGCTTTTATAAGGATCGAGCTCGGCTGTCCACCGCAAGGCATCCTACTGCCAGTCCCAGCCCCTATGCCTTGGGGTGCCTCCTGATGCTCTTCACTAAGTATCCCATGGTCCCGAAGCATTTCCTTTGAAAAAATTAAGTGTCTAAACTACAGGTGGTGTAGCTTGCTTAACAGCCGGGATAATCCGCTGACTAGCAGACACTGCTACTAGGCACAAAGTATTTCCTGGGCTAGATGCAGTTAAAAATTTGTAATTAGATACTCTCGTTGGATGCTGAGAAAGCATTCCATAGAGTCTCCTGGCACGCCATATATGATTCTCTTAAAAAGCTTGGGGTAGGGGTCTAGGGGACCCTTTTATAGCCAAAATCACGGCCCTGTATCGCAATACATCACCTAGGCTGAAGATAAATGGAACTGTAGCACCCTGAGGGCTCGGTTGCTACAGACGTATTGCACCTCACCCAGAGGTGTGATATCTCACTCTCAGGTAAGGATGGAGTGTGGATCAGGACCCGACACTTGCATGCATTACACCACATTGCCATGCGGCAGGGCGACCAATATGCCCCTGAGATGGGCACGACAGTCCCTGTCCCTGGCTGGAGTGGGGGGAGGGAACACTGAGGAAGGGGAACCCTGTAGTGCAGGAGCAGGGAGGAAGCAGTTCCTGGGTGCATTGAGAAGGGAGTATAAAAGGTGGGCACCATCTTAGTTCAGTGCAGAGAAGTCTGAGCAGAAGTGGCAGGGAGCAGGGGCTCTGCATGAGCTCTGCTCCGGAGGCGGGCCTAGTAACAGAGGCCCAGGCCTGGAAGAGGGAGAAGGAAGTAAGAGGAGCGGAGAAGGTTCCAGGAAGGAGGAATGAAGGGATCCCAGGGGTGCGGACGGGCGAGTCGCCACCGCACGCCCGAATCCACCTGCGTGGAGGGGTCAGGCCAAAGGGGGAGACCGGTCCCCGAACTAGTGGAGGCAGGAAACGACCCTCAGCTAGAAACCGGAGGCTCTGACATTTTATGTGGCGCAGCCCCTCGCTACACCCGCTAGGAAGGCACCACATAGGATCAGGGAAACTGGCGCCAAGTTTACCAAGAGGAGGCCCGAGGCAGCCGGACAGAAGTGTTGGTAAGAAAGGCCAGACAAAGGACACACAAAGGGGGTCCTGTGAAGTGCTCCAAAGTTATCTGGGAGTTGTCTGAGCCCCTCACCTGGTGAGCACAGTACGACGTGGGCAGCCGTTACCTGCAGACGTGGTCTGGATAATAAGAACTGTGAGTAAAGGCCCTGGACTGCATCACTGACTCCGTGTCGTTACTGCTGTTGCCCTGCACCATCACCCCCATCCTCCGCATACACTGCCCTGAGGCTATACTCCTCCTGTGGGGAGTTATGCTACGCTCTGCTGCACCCACAACACCAGCCTCAGCGGTCTGCCCTGTAGCGGCGGTTCACTCTGACCGCAATCCACGGGTGGCGTAGTCGGACATTTAAACATCAAAACCACATAAATAGTTCCGCCACTGGTTTGACCGCCCTGAGCCACGGAACCGGGTCGCCGCCACGAAGACTACAACCACCAGCATCCACCAAAAAGGGTCCGGCTCCGGGTGTCCCAAGGCCCAGGGGGTGCGTCAGAACATTTTCATCACCTTTCACAATCACTAATGGGACAAGGCAGGGATGTCCTCTGTCCCCTCTCTTATACATCCTAGTGACGGAGCACCTGCTCTCATCAATTCGCCATAACCCCAATATTAGGTGGATTGAGGTGGGAGGCACCGAGTACAAGTGCTCTCTATTTGCTGATGATGTCCTAGTATATATCACTCAATCACATATATCCATCCCTGCTGTTATGGCTGAAATAGATCACTTTGTTACATGGTAAAATTTTAAAATCAATGCAGCGAAGTCTGAGGCCCTCGATGTCTCCCTCCCCAAATCCATATAGGATTCCATCCAGTCCAACTTTCCCTTTTCCTGGCCCTCACAGGGTATCAAATACTTAGGAATTCCTATTCATAGAGACCTCTTCCATCTATGTTATCTTAATTTTGGGCCCTTTATTGAACAATTCCATACAGACCACGGTTGGCAAGTTAGAACTGTAAGATTCACTACGTGTACCACTGGTGTTTTGTGGAAAAGCACATGTACACTGCGTTCCAAATTATTATGCAAAAAGTGTTTAGGAGTGATAAGGGAAGAATTTGTTTGTTTGTCAGTTAAACTCATTGATGGTGATGTGTGTCAGGGCTCTTTATATCACTGTAAGCAATTGCAGACACCTGTGCTAATTAGTTTGGCAGGTGTGTCCAATGAAAGGCAAGACTACTTAAGAAGGCTCTCTCACATTATTAAGCAGCCTACATTTTCTGCCAAAATGGGAAAGAAAAAGGATGTGTCGGCTGCTGAGAAGCAACAAATTGTGGAGTTTTTAGGTCAAGGCATGACTACAATCAACATTGTGCGATGATCAGGATGAAGTGTCTTGGCAATCAAGAAGTATGTAGCTGATTCACAGTACACACGTGTGCGTGCTGATAAGGGCAAATTGAGGACTCTTTCCTACAGGCAATTACGTCAGGTTGAAAGAGCAGCGGCAAAAAATCCTTGTCATAGCAGCAGACAAGTTTTTGAAGCTGCTTGTGCCTCCAACGTCCCCCGAACAACAAGATGCAGGGTCCTTCAGAGGTTTGCAGCTGTGCATACGCCATCCTGTCGACCTCCTCTATCCACTTCACACAAGCAGAAACGGCTCAAGTGGGCCAAACATTACATGAAGACTGATTTCAAAACTGTTTTGTTCACGGATGAGTGCCGTGCAGCGCTCGATGGTCCAGATGGATGGAGTGGAGGATGGCTGGTTGATGGACACCCCACGCAAACACGGCTACAGCGCCAACAAGGAGGAGGTGGAGTAATGTTTTGGGCTGGAATCATGGGGAGAGAGATTGTCGGCCCCTTTAGGATCGATGAAGGCGCTAAAGATGAACTCCATAATGTATGTGGATTTTCTCAAACAGCACTTCCTGCCATGGTTCAAGAAGAAGAACCGTGTATTTCACAGCAAGATCATTTTTCTGCATGATAATGCACCATCTCATGCTGCACATAAAACATCTGCATCTCTGGCTGATATGGGCATAAAAGGGGACAAACTTATGGTGTGACCCCCATGCTCCCCTGACCTCTACCCCATTCAGAACCTTTGGAGCATCATTAAAAGGAGTGTCTATGATGGCGGGAGGCAGTTCACATCTAAGCAACAGCTCTAGGAGGGTATTCTGTCCTCATGCAAAACAATTGAAGCAGAAACCATCCAAAACCTGACAAATTCAATGGACGAGAGAGTTCAGAAGCTCCTTTCGAACAAGGGGTCCTATGTGAAAATGTAACATCACCTAGAATAAAGTTTTGAGTTGAAAACTGTTTGATTTCAGTTTCTAACAACCTGCTAATGCTTATAATTTCAAAAATGACCATTTTTTTGGTCTTTATTAAAATGAAAAGGTTGATCGAAAAGTTTGGGGGATCTAAGAGTGTGGCAACCCAGTAGTCATGATTACTTCGAATTCTGACAATATGAGGGTCATGCTGCAGATAGTGCAGCAAGAAGGCACTTATGTGTCTTGCGCATCTCGGAGCCCCAAAATTATTTTCCGGGCTAGATGCAGCTAAAAATTATTTTTAATTTTAAATCTGGTGGAGCTTATTATAGATGGCCTAATAGGATCAGTGCTGCACACTGCTACAAAGCCCAAATTATTTTCCAGTCAAGATACAGATAAACATGATTAGTAATTTGAAAGCTTAAAATGGTTGGTAGGGTTATTTTAACCAATCATCAAGCTTTTACTCTCCCCAGGATGACACAGGGGTAGAAAAGTCGTTTCGGATCCATGATTTGTTCATCTTTATGAACGTGAGTCTGTCTACATTATCAGTGGAGAGCCGCGTGCGCTTATCTGTCAGCACACCACCAGCAGCGCTGAACACACGTTCAGACAGAACGCTGGCTGCGGGGCATGACAAGATCTCCAAGGCATAAGTGGCTAGCTCCGGCCATTTATCCAGATTGGAAGCCCAAAAAGAGCAAGGGTCCAGTGACACAGTCGTGGCTTCAATGTTTACTTGGAGATACTCCTGTACCATCGTCTCTAGGCGTTGACTATGTGTCAGACTTCTTGTCTCCTGTGGCCTTGCAAAGGATGGGCTAAAAAAGTGGTGAAATGATTCCGCAAAATTGATGTTACCAGCAGATACTGTGGTTCTGTTACGGTTTCAGTGCTGAACACTTGACGGTCCCGCGGTTGGCAAGTTGGAACTGTGAGATTCACTACGTGCACCACTGGTGTTTTGTGGAAAAGCACATGTAAGATTCTGCAACAGTCTCTGCTGATACTCCTGCATGCGTGCATCCCTTTCTATGGCAGGAATAATTTCGGCAAATTTACTTTTGTACCGGGGATCTAACAGTGTGGCAACCCAGTAGTCAGGATTATTTCTAATTCTCACAATTCGAGGGTCATGTTGCAGGTAGTTCAGCAAGAAGGCACTCATGTGTGTTGCGCATCCAGGAGCACCAAGTCCCTGTTGTGTTGGTGGCGAGGTAACAATCATGCTTCCTTCCTCTGTCCTCTCCCCCCAACCTCGCACAACAGAAATGTGATCAAGGTCTCCCTCATCTGATGAGTCTTCCATCAGTTCGTCCTCCACTTCTTCCTGGGCTCCTGCACCTTCCTCACTAGTTTGGCTGCTACCATGCGCCCTGGTAAAACCATGTCCCCCACCCTCACATGCCTGCCGCCTTGGTGCTGCCGACCGTCTGGACCTTGCAGATGTTAGCCCTTCCGCATACAACTCCTCCTCCTCTACTTCCTCCACCTCCTCTTGTGCCACCACCTGACTCCGAATTCTGTTTAACATGTGCTCCAGCATGTAAATCACCGGAATAGTCATGCTGATAATGGCATCATCAGCACTAAACATCTTCGTCGCCATTTCAAAACTGTGCAGAAGGGTGCATAGGTCCCTGATCTGAGACCACTCCTCCAGCGTGATTTGCCCCACCTCTGGATCTCGTTGGCCCAGGCTATACGTCAGAACGTATTGCACCAGGGCTTGTCGGTGCTGCCACAGTCGCTGCAACATGTGCAGAGTTGAATTCCACCGGGTAGGCACATCGCATTTTAGCCGGTGAAGTGGCAGGCCCAACGACTTCTGTAGAGATATAAGTCGCTGAGCTGCGGGATGCGAACGGCGGAAGTGAGCACACAGCGACCGTGCCCTCTGCAGAAGGCCATCTAGTCTGGGATAGTGGGCTAAAAATTGCTGGACAACCAGGTTCAACACGTGAGCCATACAAGGCACGTGTGTGACATTGCCCCGGCGAAGGGCCGCACCCAGGTTTGCAGCATTGTCGCACACGGCCTTCCCTGGTTTCAGGTCCAGTGGAGACAGCCATTCATGAAATTGGTTCTCCAGAGCTGACCACAACTCCTCAGCTGTGTGACTCACATTTCCCAGACATTTCAAAGTAAAAACCGCCTGATGACGTTGAGCCCTACTGCCAGCATAGTAAGGAGGTGTGCAGGATCCCTTCTGCGCAGTTAGAAAGCTTGTGGCATGACCAGACAGGCTTTGGGTGCAGGTGGAAGACCGAGAGGAGGTTGAGGAGGCAGAAGCAGTGGAGGAACTTTGACATAAAGAGGATTGACGCACAACTCGTGGGGACGGCAAGACTTGGACAGCAGCCCCTTGTCCTGCTGTCACCATAGTTACCCAGTGCCCAGTCAGCGACATGTAACGCCCCTGTCCATGCCTACTCGTCCAAGTGTCTGTGGTGAAATGCACCCTGTCACACACAGAGTTTCTCAAAGAAGCGGTGATGTTGTGTGCGACATGCTGGTGGAGCCCAGGCACACCTTTCTTTGAGAAGTAGTACCGACTGGGCATCTGGTACTTGGGCACTGCGACGGACATAAGGTCTCGAAAATCCTCTGTGTCCACCAGGCGGAAAGGCAGCATTTCTGTAGCCAAGAGCTTGCAGATGGTGAAATTCAACCTCTTAGCTTTCTCATGGCTAGGAGGAAATGGTCTTTTACTTGTCCACATCTGAGGGACCGAGGGCTGGCTATTGTGCTTAGACGGGGTTGATAAGGGTGTCCCCGGCAAACTGCCGGTCTGTGAGGAAGATGCAGGCGGACATGTTAGGTTGCCTTGATCCAAAGGTGGTGCTATCGATGTCGGACAGCGCTCAACACCAGCTGGTGTTACCACCTCCAAAGAAAATGATGACCTGCCAATCACGCTGACTGTTGCGGGTAAAGAGGTGGCAGGTCTGCGCCCCAAAACAGGTGTGACTGCTGTCCCCCCAGTCACAGAGGATGAAGAGGCCGCGGATGCACAAGATATGGCAGACGGTGGTTGGCCCGGCCGGCTAGGCCGCATTGTAGCACACTGAGCTTCCCACTGCAACTTATGCTTCATGCCCATGTGCCGGTTCATGCATGAAGTACTCAAACTATGTATTTTTTGGCCTCTACTTAGCTTTTGCTGACAAATGTTACAGATAACACGAGTTGGGTCATCTTTATCGATCTGAAAAAATGCCCAGGCTATGCAAGGCTTAGCACCCATGCGACCTGAAGAGCCACCACGACTTGTGGTGAGAGGCAGAGTTGTGTTTGAGGATGCAGTTGTTGACGTGCTTCCAGTACTACGTCTCTGTCCAGGAAGGCGCAAACTGACCTCGTCGTCACTAGCATCTTCCTCCACCTCCTCTGCTGACCTCATCTCTTGGCTGACTGTGGGTTGACAGTAAGTGGGATCTCCAACCTCATCATCATCACCCTGTGTGTTATCACACCCGTCGTCCTCAGAGCCAACCTGTTCCTGCCCTGACAAAAAACTAAAGTTGTCGCTCCAATCAAGTATTTGAGTCTTATCATCGTCTTCCTCATTGTCTCCACCAACAGGAGTTGCAGTTTGGGAATGAGGGTCTACATTATGGTCAGAACCTTCTGCGTCTGGTCCTGGATCCGACTTATAAAGATTCTGGGCATCAGTGCAGATCATTTCCTCGTCTGGATTCACAGAAGCGCTGGAGTCGACCTCTGATTCCCAGGCTATAGTATGAGTAAACAGCTCTGCAGACTCAACCATCTGTTCTACCTCATACTCAGACGGGCAGCTGGAGATTTGGGAGCTGTGAGGAAGCAAGTGCGATTTGGGTGACACCTTTGAGGACTGGAATATTTGTGATGTTGAAGTTGATGTGGAGGAGAGCCCACTTAAAGGAGCACTTGATATCCGTTGAAGCACCTGCTGTTTTTGTGCCTCATCTGGAATTTGTAGCGATTGGCGTGGCCGTAAGAAAGGGATCTTATCACATTGTCCGCTAAAAGAAGTAGACATTTTAGTTTGGCTGGAAGATGGTCTTTCTTCTGCAGATGTTACTGTTGCTTTAACACCTACCCCACGGACACAACCTTTTTTCCCCTTCCCAACACGCCTATTCCCCTTTCCACCAGCAGCAGGCCTTTTTCCACTCATTTTGGTGGTTAACTAATTCACAACTCTGGAGTTGTTTGCACAAAAAAACAATGGATGGTAACCGAGCAGAGCTGAGTGGCCAAATTGTGGTATTAGGCCAAAACTATTGGCTGGGTTAGATGCAGAAAAAAATTATATTCAATTTGCAACCTGATGGAGGTCAGTATAGATGGACTAATACAACAAGTCCCACACACAGCTAGAAGCCCAATATTTTTTCAGAGGTAGATGCAGAAAAAAATATATTCAGTTTGCAACCTGATGGAGGTCTGTATAGATGGATTAATAGAACAAGTCCCACACACAGCTAGAAGCCCAATATTTTTTCAGAGGTAGATGCAGAAAAAAATATATTCAGTTTGCAACCTGATGGAGGTCAGTATAGATGGACTAATACAACAAGTCCCACACACAGCTAGAAGCCCAATATTTTTTCAGAGGTAGATGCAGAAAAAAATTATATTCAGTTTGCAACCTAATGGAGGTCTGTATAGATGGATTAATAGAACAAGACCCACACACAGCTAGAAGCCCAATATTTTTTCAGAGGTAGATGCAGAAAAAAATATATTCAGTTTGCAACCTGATGGAGGTCAGTATAGATGGACTAACAGAGAAAGTCCCACACACTACTAGAAGGCCAAATATTTTTTCAGAGCTAGATGCAGAAAAAAATTATATTCAGTTTGCAACCTGATGGAGGTCTGTATAGATGGATTAATAGAACTAGACCCACACACAGCTAGAAGCCCAATATTTTTTCAGAGGTAGATGCAGAAAAAAATATATTCAGTTTGCAACCTGATGGAGGTCAGTATAGATGGACTAATACAACAAGTCCCACACACAGCTAGAAGCCCAATATTTTTTCAGAGGTAGATGCAGAAAAAAATATATTCAGTTTGCAACCTGATGGAGGTCAGTATAGGTGGACTAATAGAACAAGTCCCACACACTGCTAGAAGGCCAAATATTTTTTCAGAGCTAGATGCAGAAAAAAATTAGATTCAGTTTGCAACCTGATGGAGGTCAGTATAGATGGACTAATAGAATGATGCTATGCCCAAAAGATTTTACTTCACTAGGTGCAGTAAAAAAATTGGTATTCTATACACAGGTGGTATATCTTGCAACACAGATAGGCTACTCCACTGACTAACACACTCTGCAATAGGCCAAAAAGGATTAGCTTTGCTAGATTCAGCCAAATGCTGTGAAAAAAACTTGCACAGCACTGGCACAGACCTGCCTGGCAAAAACTGATAGGAACTGATGTAACCTAGTCCTGAAAAGGACTCCAATTACAATTAGTCTTTACTCCCACAACCTATCTATTTAAGAGCACAGACCTGCCTGATAAAAGTCGTAGGAAATGCTGTAACCTAGTCCTTAAAAGGACTGCAATCACAACTATTCCCTACTCCCAAGCTATCTGTATATTTGTGCGAAAATTGGCTTGAAATTAACAAGGTATAGCGCACACAGCAACAACGGTGCCGTCTAACACGCAGCTGCAGCAGTGAGAAAATGGTGGCGACGGGGAAAATGGCTTGGTCTTATAGGGCAAGGACATGTGACATACACTGCCAATGACACATGCCCTTGCTTGTGTGAAAAAAAGCACTTCGCTCCGTGTGTGCGCTGCTGATAGGCTGACAGATTGCACCTCCCCACTGTAAATGCGGGAAAGAGAAAAAAAAATGGAGATCTTCATTGTTCCTGCAGAGATCCATCCCCTGCCCCTCCCCCCACCCCGCTGTACACTCAAACTGCGTATTAACATTAATTTTCATCATTACTGAGAAAAAATCCAGTTATGATTTTGGTGCACGAACAGTTATCGAACATAACCTCGAACAGCCGAATTTTTCTCAAATTGTTCGTGTTCGCCGAATGGCTCGAACACCGCCCAAAACAGCTCGAATTTGAGATCGGCGAACAGTTCGAGTAGAACAACGCTCATCTCTAATTAGGAGTGAGGTCCCTGCTCGCAAGCTTATATTCTACAGGGAAATGGGTGGACAAAATAGGTGAAAAGTGCTTGTTATTTCAGGTCTGGCAATTATAATAAGTAAGGATTTTCATATAAATCTGCATGATCTGGTCATCAGCCAGCATGCTTAAGTGCAATAATCAAGTATTGAGTGCAGTTATCGTGTGCATGGAGAGTGTGGAGACAGATGAATAGTAGGGTGCAGATTCAGAATAATATTTAGAAGGAGGGAACAGTGGAAAGTTAGTTTACTGAGTACTTAAGGTGGTAGGCTTGTTTAAAGAGATGGGTTTTCAAAGCGCGCTTGAAGATGAGGGGGCTAGGCATCAGTCGGATCGTCTGGGGTAGAGCATTCCAGAGAACTGGTGCTGCACGAGAGAAGTCTTGGCGATGGAGGTGCTAGGTTCGGATTATGGGGGATGTTAGTCTTGGGTAATTTGTAGAATGGAGGGCACATGTAGGGCGATAGACAGAGATGATAGAGGAGATATAAGGTGGTGCAGAACTGTGGAGAGCTTTGTGGATGAGAGTGATGAGTTTATATTGGACCCTGTAGCGAATGGGCAACCAGTGTAATGACTGGCAGAAGATGGGGGTATCGATGAAACGGCTGGAAAATAATATGACCCTGGCTGCCGCATTCAGGATGGATTGGAGAGGAGAAAGTTTGGTAAGAGGGAGACTGATCAGAAGAGAGTTGCAGTGGTCCAGACGACAGTGAATAAGAGTGGCATTAAGAGTTTTAGCAGTTTCAAAGGTGAGAAAAGGTTGTATTCTGGAGATGTTTTTAAGGTGCAGGTGACAAGAGCGACCTATACTGGTTGGCCACCTTTCTCGATCTACGGTACAAGGAAAAATTTCCTTCTTTCCTTTTGGAGTCAACAAAGAGTTTCACAATGGAATCATTCAAGAGGGCCGTTATAGATCAGTTGCTGAAAACATCACCCTCAGACAATGCTGGGGGCAGAGGTACCAGCTCTTTTCAACACCAAGGGATATTGGGGAGAGACATAAACACCAGCTCCAACAGAGGTGGGGGGAAAATGTTCACAAATTGGGCAATTTTCAGTAAACCAGCACAACAGCAAGGGCTATCTGTGCCTGTAACAATGCCAATGAGGGATAAGTTGCAGAACATGGTCAAGGGGTACTTAAGTTGCCATACGTGCGTCCTTTCTGATGCTTCAGTTCCCTTTAATTATTGGGGGTCTAAGCTGAACACTTGGCCCGACCTCTCCTTATATGCCTTGGAGCTTCTGACATGCCTGGCTGCTAGTGTGGTGTCAGAGCGTGTTTTCAGTTCCGCTGGGGTAATCATCACTGATAGGCGCTCACACCTCTCCACGGAAAATGCAGAGACTTAATCTGATTAACTTCAACAAGGACAGGATATCTCCACAGTTTGTAATACCTCCAGAAGACAGCAAGCCAACCTAAATTCACCAAAAATGCAGATTGATGCTACTGCTGTTAGCGTCACACCCTTCCCATAAAAGCCCATTTCCATCCTTCGTCAACCATGACTCAGCCCATAGGACTAATTTTTACAAATCCTATGCACATTGTGCAGTGGACAAACCAGGACAGTATTCCTACTCCAGCCTAACTACTATTTGTGATTGGAGGCCATTGGGATGACGGATTCCTGCATCAACCATGACTCAGCCCATAGGGCTGATTTTTACAAACCTTATGCACATTATGCAGTGTAAAAACCAGGACAGTATTCCTACTCCAGCCTAATTACTATTTGTGATTTGTGGCCCTTGGGATGGTGGCTTTCAAAATATTGGTTAAAATGGCCCTGTGCATGCTTGGTAGCAGGCGGTAGGAAATGTTTGGATTACTGCTTTGTGTAGGGTACTAAATAGTGTTGAGCCACCCCCGTAGTGTCCGGGTTCGGTTCGGTTCGTCGAACACCGGGATGTTCGAGGAACTGTTCGTCGAACTGTTCGTCGAACAACTTAGAACACCGTCGAACACCGTTAAAACCAATGGCAGGCAAACAAAAACACATAGAAACACATAGAAAACACCTTCAAAGGTGTCCAAAAGCTGACAAACTGCTCAGAAGACGCTTTCTTTAAAAAAGCCGGCCGGCAATTCAGCAGCGGCATACACCGGTACCCGACAATTTAGACAAGAAGGAATAGAGCATCACACATAGATTAGATAGATAGAAACATGTCAGTCACATATATATGAAGTACAGTGACAGTGTTGCTTACTGTACTTGTCATTTAGTGTAAAGGATTTATTAAAAAAAATAATAGTGTTTTCATGCACCGTCTCTTTAAAAAAGCCGGCCGGCAATTCAGCATCTGTACCCGACAATTTATAACAGAAAGAATAGAGCTTCACACATAGATTAGATAGATAGAAACATGTCAGTCACATATATATGAAGTACAGTGACAATGTTGCTTACTGTACTTGTCATTTAGTGTAAAGGATTTATTAAAAAAAATAATAGTGCTTTCATGCACCGTCTCTTTAAAAAAGCCGGCCGGCAATTCAGCATCTGTACCCGACAATTTATAACAGACAGAATAGAGCTTCACACATAGATTAGATAGATAGAAACATGTCAGTCACATATATATGAAGTACAGTGATAGTGTTGGTTACTGTACTTGTCATTTAGTATTAAAATAAAGGATTTATTATTAAAAAAAAATTGGCGTGGGGTTTCCCTTAATTTTAGGCTCTAGCGGAGGTTAAGCAGACAGCTGGGGCAGATGTTTGAAGCCTGGGAAGGGGGTAATACCCACGGAGCTTCCCAGGCTACTAATATGAGCCCCCAGCTGAATACATAGCCTTTACTAGCTATTAAAATAGGGGACCCCCCAAAAAAAATGACGTGGGGCCCCCCCTAATTTAATAGCTAGCAAAGGCTAGGCAGACAGCTGGGGGCTGATATTAATAGCCCAGGAAGGGAGCCATGAATATTGGCCCCCTCCCAGGCTAGAAACACCAGCCGTCAGCCGCCCCAGAAATGGCGCATTCATAGGATGCACCAATTCTGGCACTTAGCCTCGCTCTTCCACGCTGCCCTGTAGCGGTGGCAGGGGGTAATAGGGCTGGGGTTGATGTCAGCTTATAATGCCAGCTGACATCAAGCCCAGGTTAGTAATGGAGAGGCGTCTATAAGACACCCCCATTACTAACCCCATAGTCAAAGTTAAAAGAAAACACAAACACCCAGAATAAAGTCCTTTAATTGAAATAAAGACACAATCCTTTATTGTTCTAAATTAAACCATACTTACCATCACGCCCATTCCAGCTGAAGCCAACGATCTCCTGCAATAAAAGAAAAATAATAAAGCAACCTCATCCTTACCTTTCCATGGTTCCCACGACAGCTTCAGCTCTGCTACATCGAGATGACAGGCTGGACCGCAGCAGAACGCTGCCATCCAGCCTGTCATCCCGCAGACACTGAAAAGCGCAGGCATGCTTGCGCTCTGCAGTGTCTGGCTGTGACGGCATAAAGATGAGACGAGTTCATGTCCAATGAACTCGGCGCACCTCATGCACGTCACTGACAGCGTGGGAAAATTCTCCCACGCTGAAGCGCTGAGTGCAGGAGAATTCTCCCACGCTGTCAGTGACGTGCATAAGGTGAGCTCATGTCCAATGAACTCAGCTCACCTCCTGCACGTCACTGACAGCGTGGGAGAATTCTCCTGCACTCAGCGCTTCAGCGTGAGAATTCTCCCACGCTGAAGCGCTGAGTGCAGGAGAATTTTCCCACGCTGTCAGTGACGTGCATAAGATGAGCTCATGTCCAATGAACTCAGCTCACCTCCTGCACGTCACTGACAGCGTGGGAGAATTCTCCTGCACTCATCGCTTCAGTGTGAGAATTCTCCCACGCTGAAGCGCTGAGTGCAGGAGAATTTTCCCACGCTGTCAGTGACGTGCATGAGGTGAGCCGAGTTCATTGGACATTAACTCGGCTCATCTGGATGCCCTCACAGAGAGACACTGTGGAGCGCAAGCAAGCCTGCGCTTCTCAGTGTCTGCGGGATGACAGGCTGGATGGCAGCGTTCTGCTGCGGTCCAGCCTGTCATCTCGATGTACCAGAGCTGAAGCTGTCATGGGAACCATGGAAAGGTAAGGATGATGTTGCTTTATTATTTTTCTTTTATTTCAGGAGATCGTTGGCTTCAGCTGGAATGGGCGTGACGATAAGTATGGTTTAATTTAGAACAATAAAGAATTGTGTGTTTATTTCAATTAAAGGACTTTTTTCTGGGTGTTGTGTTTTTTTTAAATACTTTACTAGAAATTCATGGTGGTCATGTCTAATATTGGCGTGACCCCATGAATTTTGGGCTTAGGGCCAGCTGATAATGCCAAGCTGGCCCTAACCCCTTTATTACCCAGTGAGCCACCGCATCAGGGCCCTGGATGAGTTGGGTACAGCGCCAGAAGATGGCGCTTCTATGAACGCGCCATTTTCCGGGGTGGCTGCGGACTGCAATATGCAGCGGGGGTGGCCCAGAAAGCTTGGGCCTCCCTGCGCTGCGGATTCCAGCCCCCAGCTGCCTAGTTGTACCTGGCTGGACACAAAAACAGGGCGAAGCCCCACGTCAATTTTCTTTAAATTATTTCATGAAATAATTAAGAAAAAAAGGGCTTCCCTATATTGTTGTGTCCGGCCAGGTACAAATAGGCAGCTGGTGGTTGGGGGCAGCCCGTTCCTGCCTGCTGCACCTGACTGGACACAAATATAGTGCGAAGCCCCACGTCAATTTTTTTTTAATTATCTCATGAATTTCCTGAAATAATTTAAAAAAATTGAAGTGGGGCTTCGCACTATATTTGTGTCCAGCCAGGTACAGCAGGCAGGAACGGGCTGCCCCCAACCACCAGCTGCCTATTTGTACCTGGCCGGACACAACAATATAGAGAAGGCCTTTTTTTCTTAATTATTCCATGAATTTCATGAAATAATTAAAAAAAATTGAAGTGGGGCTTCGCACTATATTTGTGTCCAGCCAGGTACAGCAGGCAGGAACGGGCTGCCCCCAACCACCAGCTGACTATTTGTACCTGGCCGGACACAACAATATAGGGAAGGCCTTTTTTTCTTAATTATTTCATGAATTTTATGAAATAATTAAAAAAAATTGAAGTGGGGCTTCGCACTATATTTGTGTCCAGCCAGGTGCAGCAGGCAGGAACGGGCTGCCCCCAACCACCAGCTGCCTATTTGTACCTGGCCGGACACTACAATATAGGGAAGGCCTTTTTTTCTTAATTATTTCATGAATTTCATGAAATAATTAAAAAAAATTGAAGTGGGGCTTCGCACTATATTTGTGTCCAGCCAGGTACAGCAGGCAGGAACGGGCTGCCCCCAACCACCAGCTGACTATTTGTACCTGGCCGGACACAACAATATAGGGAAGGCCTTTTTTTCTTAATTATTTCATGAATTCCATGAAATAATTAAAAAAAAAATACGTGGGGCTTCGCCCTATTTTTGTGTCCAGCCAGGTACAACTAGGCAGCTGGGGGCTGGAATCTGCAGCGCAGGGAGGCCCAAGCTTTCTGGGCCCCCCCCGCTGCAAATTGCAGTCCGCAGCCACCCCGGAAAATGGCGCGTTCATAGAAGCGCCATCTTCTGGCGCTGTACCCAACTCATCCAGGGCCCTGGTGCGGTGGCTCACTGGGTAATAAAGGGGTTAGGGCCAGCTTGGTATTATCAGCTGGCCCCAAGCCCAAAATTCATGGGGTCACGCCAGTATTAGACATGACCGCCATGAATTTCTAGTAAAGTATTTAAAAAAAACACAACACCCAGAATAAAGTCCTTTAATTGAAATAAACACACAATTCTTTATTGTTCTAAATTAAACTATACTTACCATCACGCCCATTCCAGCTGAAGCCAACGATCTCCTGCAATAAAAGAAAAATAATAAACCAACCTCATCCTTACCTTTCCATGGTTCCCACGACAGCTTCAGCTCTGCTACATCGAGATGACAGGCTGGACCGCAGCAGAACGCCGCCATCCAGCCTGTCATCCCGCAGACACTGAGAAGAGCAGGCATGCTTGCGCTCCTCAGTGTCTCGCTGTGACGGCATCCAGATGAGCCGAGGTCATGTCCAATGAACTCGGCTCACCTCATGCACGTCACTGACAGCGTGGGAAAATTCTCCTGCACTCAGCGCTTCAGCGTGAGAATTCTCCCACGCTGTAAGTGACGTGCATGTGGTGAGCCGAGTTCATTGGACATGACCTCGGCTCATCTTTATGCCGTCACAGAGAGACAATGTGGAGCGCAAGCAAGTCTGCGCTTCTCAGTGTCTGCGGGATGACAGGCTGGATGGCGGCGTTCTGCTGCGGTCCAGCCTGTTATCTCGATGTAGCAGAGCTGAAGCTGTCGTTTGAACCATGGAAAGGTAAGGATGAGGTTGCTTTATTATTTTATTTTTATTACAGGAGATCGTTGGCTTCAGCTCGAATGGGCGTGACGGTAAGTATGGTTTAATTTAGAACAATAAAGAATTGTGTCTTTATTTCAATTAAAGGACTTTATTCTGGGTGTTTGTGTTTTTTTTAACTTTGACTATGGGGTTAGTAATGGGGGTGTCTTATAGACGCCTCTCCATTACTAACCTGGGCTTGATGTCAGCTGGCATTATAAGCTGACATCAACCCCAGCCCTATTACCCCCTGCCACCGCACCAGGGCAGCGTGGAAGAGCGAGGCTAAGTGCCAGAATTGGCGCATCCTATGAATGCGCCATTTCTGGGGCGGCTGACAGCTGGTGTTTCTAGCCTGGGAGGGGGCCAATATTCATGGCTCCCTTCCTGGGCTATTAATATCAGCCCCCAGCTGTCTGCCTAGCCTTTGCTAGCTATTAAATTAGGGGGGACCCCACGTCATTTTTTTGGGGGGTCCCCCATTTTAATAGCTAGTAAAGGCTATGTATTCAGCTGGGGGCTGATATTAGTAGCCTGGGAAGCTCCGTGGGTATTACCCCCTTCCCAGGCTTCAAACATCTGCCCCAGCTGTCTGCTTAACCTCCGCTAGAGACTAAAATTACGGGGAACCCCACGCCAATTTTTTTAATAATAAATCCTTTATTTTAATACTAAATGACAAGTACAGTAACCAACACTATCACTGTACTTCATATATATGTGACTGACATGTTTCTATCTATCTAATCTATGTGTGAAGCTCTATTCTGTCTGTTATAAATTGTCGGGTACAGATGCTGAATTGCCGGCCGGCTTTCTTAAAGAGACGGTGCATGAAAACACTATTATTTTTTTTAATAAATCCTTTACACTAAATGACAAGTACAGTAATCAACACTGTCACTGTACTTCATATATATGTGACTGACATGTTTCTATCTATCTAATCTATGTGTGATTCTCTGTTCCTTCTATTCTAAATTGTCGGGTACCGCTGCTGAATTGCCGGCCGGCTTTTTTAAAGAGACGGTGCATGAAAACACTATTATTTTTTTTGATAAATCCTTTACGCTAAATGACAAGTACAGTAAGCAGCACTTTCACTGTACTTCGTATATATGTGGCTGACATGTTTCTATCTATCTAATCTATGTGTGAAGCTCTATTCTTTCGGTTCTAAATTGTCGGGTACCGGTGTATGCCGCTGCTGAATTGCAGGCTTTTCATGTTTCACTGTTGGCACTGTTCCCATCGATTTGGGCAATCACTGTAATGCCACAACCACCATGGCTGTGGCATTACAGTGAGTGGCAGACAATCCCTGCATGATTGGTGCTCTAAATAGCGACAGACATGCAGGACACGCTTTTGGTGCACGAACAGTTATCGAACATAACCTCGAACAGCCAAATTTTTTGCAAATCGTTCGGGTTCGTCGAACAACTCGAACACCGCCCAAAACAGCTCGAATTTGAGATTGGTGAACAGTTCTAGTCGAACACCGCTCATCTCTAGTACTAAACACTTTTTTAAGTGGATTAATGTGTTCAGAAGGCAGGCTGTCACCCAAAAAACAGGGGGGAAAATGGGCTGGTGCGTCCTTGGTAGCAGGCAGTAGGAAATGTTTTGGACTATTAAAAGAGTCATAGATGCTCATGAGGAGAACATCATTTAACCTCTATACAAGTCACTAGTGTGACCACACATAGAATACTGTGTACAGTTCTGGTCTCCGGTGTATAGGAAAGACATAGCTGAACTAAAGCGGGTGCAGAGAAGAGCGACCAAGGTTATTGGAGGACTGGGGATCTGCAACACCAAGACAGTTTGTTACACTTGGGGTTATTTAGTTTGGAAAAATGAAGGCTTAGGGGTGATCTTATTACTATGTACGAATATATGAGGGGACAGTACAAAGACCTTTCTACTGATCCTTTTACTCTGAGGCCTGAGACGGGGACAAGGGGGCATCTTCTACGTCTGGAGGAAAGAAGGTTTTATCTTTATCACAAACGCGGATTCTTTACTGTAAGAGCAGTGAGACTATGGAACTCTTTGCCGCATGATGTTGTAATGAGTGATTCACTACTAAAATTTAAGAAGGGCATGGATGCCTTTATTGAAAAGTATAATAATACAGGTTATATATACTAGATTCCTTGATAGGTAGTTGATCGAGGGAACTAGTCTGATTGTCGTATGGAGTCAGGAAGGAATTTTTTTCCTCAATGTGGAGTTTAGTTTTTGCCACATGGGTTATTTTTGCCTTCCTCCGGATCAACATGTTAGGCTATGGGTTTAACTAGATGGATTTATTCTTCCTTCAACCTTAAAAACTATGTTACTATGTTATGTTACTGCTTTGTGTAGCGCCTTAAGCGCTTTTTTAAGTGGACTTATGTGGACAGAAGGCAGGCTGACAGCCCAAAAACAGCGGGGAAAATGGCCTGGTGCATGCTTGGTAGCAGGCAGTAGGACATGGTTGGACTACTGCTTTGCATTGGGCACTAACCGCCATTTTAAATGGACTAATGTGGACAGCAGAAGCCAGGCTGTCATCCCAAAAACAGAGGGGAAAATAGACCAGTGGTTTTAAAAAAAATGGCAGCACAAAATGCTACTACCCTGTGTGCTGGTAAAATATTGCTTTGCCTCTGACAAGAGCTGTTTTAAGATGGACACTGGAAGAACACTTTAACCTCTCCCTACCAGTACTCTGAGTTTGTTGTGTGTCTTCAGCTCTGAAAAGAGCTATTTTTTGGTGGTATTATGGAGCTGGTGAGTACTGTTGAGCCACCCCCGTAGTGTTCGGGTTCGGTTCGGTTCGTCGAACACCGGGATGTTCGTGGAACTGTTCGTCAAACACCGTCGAACACCGTTAAAACCAATGGCAGGCAAACAAAAACACATAGAAAACACTTTCAAAGGTGTCCAAAAGCTGACAAACTGCTCAGAAGACAGTCACTTTAAAAAAGCCGGACGGCAATTCAGCATCGGTACCCGACAATTTAGAACAGAAAGAATAGAGCATCACACATAGATTAGATAGATAGGAACATGTCAGTCACATATATAATAAGTACAGTGATAGTGTTGATTACTGTAATTGTCATTTAGTGTTAAAATAAAGGATTTATTAAAAAAAAAATTGGCGTGGGGTTCACCGTAATTTTAGTCTCTAGCGGAGGTTAAGCAGACGGCTGGGGCAGATGTTTGAAGCCTGGGAAGGGGGTAATACCCACGGAGCTTCCCAGGCTGCTAATATCAGCCCCCAGCTGAATACCTAGCCTTTACCAGCTATTAAAATGGGGGACTCCCCAAAAAATGACGTGGGGCCCCTCTATTTTAATAGCTAGCAAAGGCTAGGCAGACAGCTGGGGGCTGATATTAATAGCCCAGGAAGGGTGCCATGAATATTGGCTCCCTCCCAGGCTAGAAACACCAGCCGTCAGCTGCCCCAGAAATGGCGCATCTATAGGATGCGCCAATTCTGGCACTTAGCCTCGCTCTTCCCACTGCCCTGTAGCAATGGCAGTGGTGTAATAGTGCTGGAGTTGATGTCAGCTTATAATGCCAGCTGACATCAAGCCCAGGTTAGTAATGGAGAGGCGTCTATAAGACACCCCCATTACTAACCCCATAGTCAAAGTTAAAAAAAAACACAAACACCCAGAATAAAGTCCTTTAATTGAAATAAACACACAGTTCTTTAATGTTCTAAATTAAACCATACTTACTGTCACGCCCATTCCAGCTGAAGCCAACGATCTCCTGCAATTAAAGTAAATTAATAAACCAATCTCATCCTTACCTTTCCATGGTTCCCAGGACGGCTCCAGCTCTGCTACATTCACATGACAGGCTGGATCGCAGCCGAAAGCTGCCTTCCAGCTTGCCATACCGCAGACACTGAGAAGCGCAGGCATGCTTGCGCTCCTCAGCGTCTGGCTGTGACGGCATCCAGATGAGCCAAGTTCATGTCCTATGAACTCAGCTCACCTCATGCACGTCACTGACAGCGTGGGAGAATTCTCCTGCGCATGCGGTGAGTGTTATAGACGCCACTCCATTACTAACCTGGGCTTTATGTCAGCTGGCATTATAAGCTGATATCAACCCCAGCCCTATTACCCCACTGCCACCGCTACAGGGCAGTGGGAAGAGCGAGGCTAAGTGCAAGAATTGGTGCATCCTATGGATGCACCATTTCTGGGGCGGCTGACGGCTGGTGTTTCTAGCCTAGGAGGGGGCCAGTATTCATGGCACCCTTCCTGGGCTATTAATATCAGCCCCCAGCTGTCTGCCTAGCCTTTGCTAGCTATTAAAATAGGGGGGACCCCACGTCATTTCTTTTTGGGGGTCCCCCATTTTAATAGTTAGTAAAGGCTAGGTATTCAGCTGGGGGCTGATATTAGTAGCCTGGGAAGCTCCGTGGGTATTACCCTCTTCCAGGCTTCAAACATCTGCCCCAGCCGTCTGTTTAACCTCCGCTAGAGACTAAATTTACGGGGAACCCCACGCCAATTTTTTTTAAAATAAATCCTTTATTTTAACACTAAATGACAAGTACAGTAATCAACACTATCACTGTACTTATTATATATGTGACTGACATGTTTCTATCTATCTAATCTATGTGTGATGCTCTATTCTTTCTGTTCTAAATTGTCGGGTACCGATGCTGAATTGCCAGATGGCTTTTTTAAAGAGACGGGTGCATGAAAACACTATTATTTTTTTTAATAAATCCTTTAACACTAAATGACAAGTGCAGTAACCAACACTGTCACTGTACTTCTTATAGATGTGACTGACATGTTTCTATCTATCGAATCTATGTGTGATGCTCTATTCTTTCTGTTTTAAATTGTCGGGTACCGGTTTATGCCGCTAATGAATTGCCGGCTTTTCATGTTTCACTGTGAGCACTGTTCCCATCGATTTGGGCAACCACTGTAATGCCACAACCACCAAGGCTGTGGCATTACAGTGAGTGGCAGACAATCCCTGCATGATGTGAAAAAATCTAGTTACACTTTTGGTGCACGAACAGTTATCGAACATAAGCTCGAACAGCCGAATTTTTTTCAATTTATTCGCGTTCGTGGAACGACTCGAACACCGCCCAAAACAGCTCGAATTTGAGATTGGCGAACAGTTCTAGTCGAACACTGCTCATCTCTACTAGTGAGCGGCTCCTTTAAACTGATACTGCTCGAGCATATCTCCCTCCCTACTGTACACTAACCTAGTATACTCTGCAGGTAGCCCATAAAAGGGCTTTTGCTTTATCAAGAGGCCTAAAAACTCTCACTAACAGCTCAGCGATCTCTTCCTATGTGTGGCACCCTAGGGGTCCGGTTGCCACAGTACCTTTGCCTGCCTCACAGGGGGTGATGCCATGCCTGGAAGCAAGGGAGAGTCACCTAATCAGGTTTGCCAGCATACAACACTTCCCTGGCTCCAGACCAGCAAGGGGAGCTCCTACCCTTAGAAACTGGAATCTGGAGGCGCGGTTAGTGAGAATTAGTTGAGAGGAGTTGAAGACAGGACAGCAAGAAAGAAGGTAATGGGGAGTGGAGCTGTAAGGCAGCTCACCCCAGAGAGGAGCGCAGAAGAACTGGACACCGGAGTCCGAGGTTGTGCGGCACTGAAGGCCCAGCAGCAGAAACCGGAGGGCAGGAGACTGCAGGTCTCCTGGCCCCCACCAGATGCCCGGAGGCTCAGCAGCACATAGGGCCCAGCACCGCCACATAGGAGCGACACTCCAGGAAGGCCAGAGCTGCCTGCCATACGGGTGAGCACAAAGACGTTTTTCTCAGGAATGAGGGCCGCAACATAGCTACAAGCAGCAGGACAAAAGAGATTAACGCAGAGGGAAGGCCTACAACTCCACCTGGCGAGGTAGATCCCCAACTTGCTGCCAGGCCACCCGGACCTCTACTACCAGCTAGTACCCATGCCCCGGTCTGCCTAACAACCGCAAGTAAAGATAAGAGGAAACCGCCATTAAGTTGTGGACTGGTCATTATCTGTGCCATCACCTGCACTACACTGCACAGCAACATCTACCCCATCAAATCATCACTACACTGCCCTGGAGCTTATGTCTGCCTGTGGAGAGCTGAACCAACTCTGCTGCATCACCATCAGCTCCAGAGGATCTGCACCACAGCAGCATCCCCATAGAGCCACATACCACACGTGGCGTCAAGAACATTATATATATAAAAACTTTATTCCCCTTCTATCTTTTTCTTTAATTGACCGCCCTGGGTCACGGACCGGGTCACTGACACTGTGACATCCCCCAGCATTGACCGGCCCGGCTATCGAGTACCCCACGGCACAGGGGGCGTGTCATATGCTTATAGAATGCAGGCTCCAGACGCAATGTGCACAAAATGGCGGTGGCAGGGCTTAAATAAACCCTATGATGCTGGGCGGCCTGCCAATCACAGTAATGTCACAACCAAGATGTCAGCGGCATTACTGTGATTGGTTAAGAATCCCAACATGTTTAGTTGCTGCAAAGGAGATGCCAGAAGTGCAGGTCGGAACATCTGAATTTATCGAGGCGAGTACACAAATACTCGCAATATAACAAGTAACCCGAATACCATACTACCCGTGCGAATAGTGAATAATAACGAATACACTCACTCATTACTAGTGTTGAGCAAGCATGCTCGACACTGCTCAGTACTCGCCCGAGCATCTCACTGCTCGGGATGTTCGGCGAGCACCGAGCAGTTCCGGGTTACTCGGGCGGGAGCTCGGGTCTCCACCATGCACGTTTGGCGCTCTTTACAGAGCCAATGTACATGCAGGGATTGCTAGCCAGTCACTCTAATGCCGCAGCCATGTTTTTTGTGGGCATTACAGTGATTGGCTGGCTGCACAGCATCACCTCGAGTATTTAAAACCGGGCACCGCCATCTTGGACACAGTCGCTCCGGATCAGACGGTGTAGGGTCAGTGCTGCTGAGCTAGGGAGAGATTTATACTCCGAAATAGTTAGTGTAGGGTCTCTAAAGCCTGCCAAATCAAACAAACAGTCCTTCTCAGGACTAGTACCCATCCCAGATATCAGGCAGGCAGGCTGTATAGGAGACGCAGTGGTTATACAAGCAAACGCTGCATTACAGAACTATGTACTCCTGTAGGTCAAATTGCAAGACTTATCACCCCGGTCTCAGGGGCCAGGAAAAATTTTTTTTTTTCATCTAAATCCTGTATTTATTCTTTTTCCTCAGTCAGACTGTCCAAATACGAGTCGTATTAACCTTTTGGTATTTCTTTCCCCCCCAAAAAAAAATTGAGTGTGTCTGTGACTGTTCTGTTTAAAAGAGTCGGGTGTAGGCCAGAAAAATATAACTGTGGTTTTGCAGTTCCACGGGTCAAAACTCTGTATTATCCTGCTTTAGACTTTTTTTGCCATAAAAAAAACTGTAATAGTATCTCCCTGACTGGTCAGACACCAATATAACTGTTTAAAAGAGTCTGGTGTACGCCACATAACTAAAACTGTAGTTTTGCAGTTCCACGGGTCAAATCTCTGTATTATCCTTTTTTTGGCATTTTTTGCCGTAAAAAAAAAAACTGTAATAGTGTCTCCCTGACTGGTCAGACACCAATATATCTGTTTAAAAGAGTCTGGTGTAGGCCAGAAAAATATAACTGTGGTTTTGTAGTTCCACTCGTCAAATCTCTGTATTATCCTGTTTTTGGCATTTTTTGCCTTAAAAAACCCGTAATAGTGTCTCCCTGATAGTGTTGAGCAACCCCCGTAGTGTTCGGGTTCGGTTCGGTTCGTCGAACACCGATATGTTCGCCGAACTGTTTGTCAAACTGTTCGTCGAACACCGTCGAACACCATTAACCAATGGCAGGCAAAGAAAAACACATAGAAACACATAGAAAACACCTTCAAAGGTGTCCAAAACCTGACAAACTGCTCAGAAGACACAACTAACACATGGAAAAGTGACAAGTAAATATAGTCATTAGAGATGAGCGTTGTTCTACTCGAACTGTTCGCCAATCTCAAATTCGAGCTGTTTTGGGCGGTGTTCGAGCCGTTCGGCGAACACGAACAATTTGAGAAAAATTCGGCTGTTCGAGGTTATGTTCGATAACTGTTCGTGCACCAAAATCATAACTGGATTTTTTCTCAGTAATGATGAAAATTAATGTTAATACGCAGTTTGAGTGTACAGCGGGGTGGGGGGAGGGGCAGGGGATGGATCTCTGCAGGAACAATGAAGATCTCCATTTTTTTTTTCTCTTTCCCGCATTTACAGTGGGGAGGTGGAATCTGTCAGCCTATCAGCAGCGCACACACGGAGCGAAGTGCTTTTTTTCACACAAGCAAGGGCATGTGTCATTGGCAGTGTATGTCACATGTCCTTGCCCTATAAGACCAAGCCATTTTCCCCGTCGCCACCATTTTCTCACTGCTGCAGCTGCGTGTTAGACGGCACCACTGTTGCTGTGTGCGCTATACCTTGTTAATTTCAAGCCAATTTTCGCACAAATCTACAGATAGCTTGGGAGTAGGGAATAGTTGTGATTGCAGTCCTTTTAAGGACTAGGTTACAGCATTTCCTACGACTTTTATCAGGCAGGTCTGTGCTCTTAAATAGATAGATTGTGGGAGTAAAGACTAATTGTAATTGGAGTCCTTTTCAGGACTAGGTAACATCAGTTCCTATCGGTTTTTGCCAGGCTGGTCTGTGCCAGTGCTGTGCAAGTTTTTTTCACAGCATTTGGCTGAATCTAGCAAAGCTAATCCTTTTTGGCCTATTGCAGAGTGTGTTAGTCAGTGGAGTAGCCTATCTGTGTTGCAAGATATACCACCTGTGTATAGAATACCAATTTTTTTACTGCACCTAGTGAAGTAAAATCTTTTGGGCATAGCATCATTCTATTAGTCCATCTATACTGACCTCCATCAGGTTGCAAATTGAATATAATTTTTTTCTGCATCTAGCTCTGAAAAAATATTGGGCTTCTAGCTATGTGTGGGACTTGTTGTATTAGTCCATCTATACTGACCTCCATCAGGTTGCAAACTGCATATATTTTTTCCTTCATCTACCTCTGAAAAAATATTGGGCTTCTAGCTGTGTGTGGGACTTGTTCTATTAATCCATCTATACAGACCTCCATCAGGTTGCAAACTGAATATATTTTTTTCTGCATCTACCTCTGAAAAAATATTGGGCTTCTAGCTGTGTGTGGGACTTGTTGTATTAGTCCATCTATACTGACCTCCATCAGGTTGCAAACTGAATATATTTTTTTCTGCATCTACCTCTGAAAAAATATTGGGCTTCTAGCTGTGTGTGGGACTTGTTCTATAAATCCATCTATACAGACCTCCATCAGGTTGCAAACTGAATATATTTTTTTCTGCATCTACCTCTGAAAAAATATTGTGCTTCTAGCTGTGTGTGGGACTTGTTGTATTAGTCCATCTATACTGACCTCCATCAGGTTGCAAACTGAATATATTTTTTTCTGCATCTACCTCTGAAAAAATATTGGGCTTCTAGCTGTGTGTGGGACTTGTTCTATTAATCCATCTATACAGACCTCCATCAGGTTGCAAACTGAATATATTTTTTTCTGCATCTACCTCTGAAAAAATATTGGGCTTCTAGCTGTGTGTGGGACTTGTTCTATTAATCCATCTATACAGACCTCCATGAGGTTGCAAACTGAATATATTTTTTTCTGCATCTAGCTCTGAAAAAATATTTGGCCATCTAGCAGTGTGTGAAACTTTCTCTATTAGTCCATCTATACTGACCTCCATCAGGTTGCAAATTGAATATAATTTTTTTCTGCATCTAACCCAGCCAATAGTTTTGGCCTAATACCACAGTTTGGCCACTCAGCTCTGCTCGGTTCCCATCCATTGTTTTTTTGTGCAAACAACTCCAGAGTTGTTAATTAGTTAACCACCAAAATGAGTGGAAAAAGGCCTGCTGCTGGTGGAAAGGGGAATAGGCGTGTTGGGAAGGGGAAAAAAGGTTGTGTCCGTGGGGTAGGTGTTAAAGCAACAGTAACATCTGCAGAAGAAAGACCATCTTCCAGCCAAACTAAAATGTCTACTTCTTTTAGCAGACAATGTGATAAGATCCCTTTCTTACGGCCACGCCAATCGCTACAAATTCCAGATGAGGCACAAAAACAGCAGGTGCTTCAACGGATATCAAGTGCTCCTTTAAGTGGGCTCTCCTCCACATCAACTTCAACATCACAAATACTCCAGTCCTCAAAGGTGTCACCCCAATCGCACTTGCTTCCTCACAGCTCCCAAATCTCCAGCTGCCCGTCTGATTATGAGGTAGAACAGATGGTTGAGTCTGCAGAGCTGTTTACTCATACTATAGCCTGGGAATCAGAGGTCGACTCCAGCGCTTCTGTGAATCCAGACGAGGAAATGATCTGCACTGATGCCCAGAATCTTTATGAGTCGGATCCAGGACCAGACGCAGAAGGTTCGGACCATAATGTAGACCCTCATTCCCAAACTGTAACTCCTGTTGGTGGAGACAATGAGGAAGACGATGATAAGACTCAAATACCTGATTGGAGCGACAACTTTAGTTTTTTGTCAGGGCAGGAACAGGTTGGCTCTGAGGACGACGGGTGTGATAACGCACAGGGTGATGATGATGAGGTTGGAGATCCCACTTACTGTCAACCCACAGTCAGCCAAGAGATGAGGTCAGCAGAGGAGGTGGAGGAAGATGCTAGTGACGACGAGGTCAGGTTCCGCCTTCCTGGACAGAGACGTAGTACTGGAAGCACGTCAACAACTGCATCCTCAAACACAACTCTGCCTCTCACCACAAGTAGTGGTAGCTCTTCAGGTCGCATGGGTGCTAAGCCTTGCATAGCCTGGGCATTTTTTCAGATCGATAAAGATGAACCAACTCGTGTTATCTGTAACATTTGTCAGCAAAAGCTAAGTAGAGGCCAAAAAATACATAGTTTGAGTACTTCATGCATGAACCGGCACATGGACATGAAGCATAAGTTGCAGTGGGAAGCTCAGTGTGCTACAATGCGGCCTAGCCGGCCGGGCCAACCACCGTCTGCCATATCTTGTGCATCTGCGGCCTCTTCATCCTCTGTGACTGGGGGGACAGCAGTCATACCTGTTTTGGGGCGCAGACCTGCCACCTCTTTACCCGCAACAGCCAGCGTGATTGGCAGGTCATCATTTTCTTTGGAGGTGGTAACACCAGCTGGTGTTGAGCGCTGTCCGACATCGATAGCACCACCTTTGGATCAAGGCAACCTAACATGTCCACCTGCATCTTCCTCACAGACCGGCAGTTTGCCGGGGACACCCTTATCAACCCCGTCTACGCACAATAGCCAGCCCTCGGTCCCTCAGATGTGGACAAGTAAAAGACCATTTCCTCCTAGCCATGAGAAAGCTAAGAGGTTGAATTTCATCATCTACAAGTTCTTGGCTACAGAAATGCTGCCTTTCCGCCTGGTGGACACAGAGGATTTTCGAGACCTTATGTCCGTCGCAGTGCCCCAGTACCAGATGTCCAGTCGGCACTACTTCTCAAAGAAAGGTGTGCCTGCGCTCCACCAGCATGTCGCACACAACATCACTGCTTCTTTGAGAAACTCTGTGTGTGACAGGGTGCATTTCACCACAGACACTTGGACGAGTAGGCATGGACAGGGGCGTTACATGTCACTGACTGGGCACTGGGTAACTATGGTGACAGCAGGACAAGGGGCTGCTGTCCAAGTCTTGCCGTCCCCACGAGTTGTGCGTCAATCCTCTTTATGTCAAAGTTCCTCCACTGCTTCTGCCTCCTCAACCTCCTCTCGGTCTTCCACCTGCACCCAAAGCCTGTCTGGTCATGCCACAAGCTTTCTAACTGCGCAGAAGGGATCCTGCACACCTCCTTACTATGCTGGCAGTAGGGCTCAACGTCATCAGGCGGTTTTTACATTGAAATGTCTGGGAAATGTGAGTCACACAGCTGAGGAGTTGTGGTCAGCTCTGGAGAACCAATTTCATGAATGGTTGTCTCCACTGGACCTGAAACCAGGGAAGGCCGCGTGCGACAATGCTGCAAACCTGGGTGCGGCCCTTCGCCAGGGCAATGTCACACACGTGACTTGTATGGCTCACGTGTTGAACCTGGTTGTCCAGCAATTTTTAGCCCACTATCCCAGACTAGATGGCCTTCTGCAGAGGGCACGGTCGCTGTGTGCTCACTTTCGCCGTTCGCATCCCGCAGCTCAGCGACTTACATCTCTACAGAAGTCGTTGGGCCTGCCACTTCACCGGCTAAAATGCGATGTGCCTACCCGGTGGAATTCAACTCTGCACATGTTGCAGCGACTGTGGCAGCACCGACAAGCCCTGGTGCAATACGTTCTGATGTATAGCCTGGGCCAACGAGATACAGAGGTGAGGCAAATCACGCTGGAGGAGTGGTCTCAGATCAGGGACCTATGCACCCTTCTGCACAGTTTTGAAATGGCGACGAAGATGTTTAGTACTGACGATGCCATTATCAGCATGACTATTCCGGTGATTTACATGCTGGAGCACATGTTAAACAGAATTCGGAGTCAGGTGGTGGCACAAGAGGAGGTGGAGGAAGTAGAGGAGGAGGAGTTGTATGCGGAAGGGCTAACATCTGCAAGGTCCAGACGGTCGGCAGCACCAAGGCGGCAGGCATGTGAGGGTGGGGGAGATGGTTTTACCAGGGCGCATGGTAGCAGCAAAACTAGTGAGGAAGGTGCAGGAGCCCAGGAAGAAGTGGAGGACGAACTGATGGAAGACTCATCAGATGAGGGAGACCTTGATCACATTTCTGTTGTGCGAGGTTGGGGGGAGAGGACAGAGGAAGGAAGCATGATTGTTACCTCACCACCAACACAACAGGGACTTGGTGCTCCTGGATGCGCAACACACATGAGTGCCTTCTTGCTGCACTACCTGCAACATGACCCTCGAATTGTGAGAATTAGAAATAATCCTGACTACTGGGTTGCCACACTGTTAGATCCCCGGTACAAAAGTAAATTTGCAGAAATTATTCCTGCCATAGAAAGGGATGCACGCATGCAGGAGTATCAGCAGAGACTGTTGCAGAATCTTCCATGTGCTTTTCCACAAAATACCAGTGGTGCACGTAGTGAATCTCACAGTTCCAACTTGCCAACTGTGGGACCGTCAAGTGTTCAGCACTCAAACCGTAACAGAACCACTGTATCTGCTGGTAACATCAATTTTGCGGAATCATTTCACCACTTTTTTAGCCCATCCTTTGCAAGGCCACAGGAGACAAGAAGTCTGACACATAGTCAACGCCTAGAGACGATGGTACAGGAGTATCTCCAAGTAACCATTGAAGCCACGACTGTGTCACTGGACCCTTGCTCTTTTTGGGCTTCCAATCTGGATAAATGGCCGGAGCTAGCCACTTACGCCTTGGAGATCTTGTCATGCCCCGCAGCCAGCGTTCTGTCTGAACGTGTGTTCAGCACTGCTGGTGGTGTGCTGACAGATAAGCGCACGCGGCTCTCCACTGATAATGTAGACAGACTCACGTTCATAAAGATGAACAAATCATGGATCCGAAACGACTTTTCTACCCCTGTGTCATCCTGGGGAGAGTAAAAGCTTGATGATTGGTTAAAATCACCCTAACAACCGTTTTAAGCTTTCAAATTACTAATCATGTTTATCTGTATCTTGGCTGGAAAATAATTTGGGCTTTGTAGCAGTGTGCAGCACTGATTCTATTAGGCCATCTATAATAAGCTCCACCAGATTTAAAATTACTAATCATGTTTATCTGTATCTTGACTGGAAAATAATTTGGGCTTTGTAGCAGTGTGCACCACTGATCCTATTAGGCCATCTATACTAAAGCTTCACCAGATTTAAAATTAATAATAATTTTTAGCTGCATCTAGCCCGGAAAATAATTTTGGGGCTCCGAGATGCGCAAGACACATAAGTGCCTTCTTGCTGCACTACCTGCAGCATGACCCTCATATTGTCAGAATTCGAAGTAATCATGACTACTGGGTTGCCACACTCTTAGATCCCCCAAACTTTTCGATCAACCTTTTCATTTTAATAAAGACCAAAAAAATGGTCAATTTTGAAATTATAAGCATTAGCAGGTTGTTAGAAACTGAAATCAAACAGTTTTCAACTCAAAACTTTATTCTAGGTGATGTTACATTTTCACATAGGACCCCTTGTTCGAAAGGAGCTTCTGAACTCTCTCGTCCATTGAATTTGTCAGGTTTTGGATGGTTTCTGCTTCAATTGTTTTGCATGAGGACAGAATACCCTCCCAGAGCTGTTGCTTAGATGTGAACTGCCTCCCGCCATCATAGACACTCCTTTTAATGATGCTCCAAAGGTTCTGAATGGGGTAGAGGTCAGGGGAGCATGGGGGTCACACCATAAGTTTGTCCCCTTTTATGCCCATATCAGCCAGAGATGCAGATGTTTTATGTGCAGCATGAGATGGTGCATTATCATGTAGAAAAATGATCTTGCTGTGAAATACACGGTTCTTCTTCCTGAACCATGGCAGGAAGTGCTGTTTGAGAAAATCCACATACATTATGGAGTTCATCTTTAGCGCCTTCAGGGATCCTAAAGGGGCCGACAATCTCTCTCCCCATGATTCCAGCCCAAAACATTACTCCACCTCCTCCTTGTTGGCGCTGTAGCCGTGTCCATCAACCAGCCATCCTCCACTCCATCCATCTGGACCATCGAGTGCTGCACGGCACTCATCCGTGAACAAAACAGTTTTGAAATCAGTCTTCATGTAATGTTTGGCCCACTGGAGCCGTTTCTGCTTGTGTGAAGTGGATAGAGGAGGTCGACAGGATGGCGTATGCACAGCTGCAAACCTCTGAAGGACCCTGCATCTTGTTGTTCGGGGGACGTTGGAGGCACAAGCAGCTTCAAAAACTTGTCTGCTGCTATGACAAGGCTTTTTTGCCGCTGCTCTTTCAACCTGACGTAATTGCCTGTAGGAAAGAGTCCTCAATTTGCCCTTATCAGCACGCACACGTGTGTACTGTGAATCAGCTACATACTTCTTGATTGCCAAGACACTTCATCCTGATCATCGCACAATGTTGATTGTAGTCATGCCTTGACCTAAACACTCCACAATTTGTTGCTTCTCAGCAGCCGACACATCCTTTTTCTTTCCCATTTTGGCAGAAAATGTAGGCTGCTTAATAATGTGAGACAGCCTTCTTAAGTAGTCTTGCCTTTCATTGGACACACCTGCCAAACTAATTAGCACAGGTGTCTGCAATTGCTTACAGTGATATAAAGAGCCCTGACACACATCACCATCAATGAGTTTAACTGACAAACAAACAAATTCTTCCCTTATCACTCCTAAACACTTTTTGCATAATAATTTGGAACACAGTGTACATGTGCTTTTCCACAAAACACCAGTGGTTCACGTAGTGAATCTTACAGTTCTAACTTGCCAACCGTGGTCTGTATGGAGTTGTTCAATAAAGGGCCCAAAATTAAGATAACATAGATGGGAGAGGTCTCTATGAATAGGAATTCCTAAGTATTTGATACCCTGTGAGGGCCAGGCAAAGGGAAAGTTGGACTGGATGGAATCCTATATGGATTTGGGGAGGGAGACATCGAGGGCCTCAGACTTCGCTGCATTGATTTTAAAATTTGACCATGTAACAAAGTGATCTATTTCAGCCATAACAGCATGGATGGATATATGTGATTGAGTGATATATACTAGGACATCATCAGCAAATAGAGAGCACTTGTACTCGGTGCCTCCCACCTCAATCCACCTAATATTGGGGTTATGGCGAATTGATGAGAGCAGGTGCTCCGTCACTAGGATGTATAAGAGAGGGGACAGAGAACATCCCTGCCTTGTCCCATTGGTGATTGTGAAAGGTGATGAAAATGTTCTGACGCGCCCCCTGGGCCTTGGGACACCCGGAGCCGGACCCTTTTTGGTGGATGCTGGTGGTTGTAGTCTCCGTGGCGGCAACCCGGTTCCGTGGCTCAGGGCGGTCAAACCAGTGGCGGAACTATTTATGTGGTTTTGATGTTTAAATGTCCGACTACGCCACCCGTGGATTGCGGTCAGAGTGAACCGCTGCTCCAGGGCAGACCGCTGAGGCTGGTGATGTGGGTGCAGCAGAGCGTAGCATAACTCCCCACGGGAGGAGTATAGCCTCAGGGCAGTGTATGCGGAGGATGGGGGTGATGGTGCAGGGCAGCAGCAGTAATGACACGGAGTCAGTGATGCAGTCCAGGGCCTTTACTCACAGTTCTTATTATCCAGACCACGTCTGCAGGTAACGGCTGCCCACGTCGTACTGTGCTCACCAGGTGAGGGGCTCAGACAACTCCCAGATAACTTTGGAGTGCTTCACAGGACCCCCTTTGTGTGTCCTTTGTCTGGCCTTTCTTACCAACCCTTCTGTCCGGCTGCCTCGGGCCTCCTCTTGGTAAACTTGGCGCCAGTTTCCCTGACCCTATGTGGTGCCTTCCTAGCGGGTGTAGCGAGGGGCTGCGCCACATAAAATGTCACAGCCTCCGGTTTCTAGCTGAGGGTCGTTTCCTGCCTCCACTAGTTTCGGGGACCGGTCACCCCCTTTGGCCTGACCCCTCCACGCAGGTGGATTCGGGCGTGCGGTGGCGACTCGCCCGTCCGCACCCCTGAGATCCCTTCGTTCCTCGTTCCTGGAGCCTTCTCCGCTCCTCTTCCTTCCTTCTCCCTCTTCCAGGCCTGGGCCTCTGTTACTAGGCCCGCCTCCGGAGCAGAGCTCATGCAGAGCCCCTGCTCCCTGCCACTTCTGCTCAGACTTCTCTGCACTGAACTAAGATGGTGTCCACCTTTTATACTCCCTTCTCAATGCACCCAGGAACTGCTTCCTCCCTGCTCCTGCACTACAGGGTTCCCCTTCCTCAGTGTTCCCTCCCCCCACTCCAGCCAGGGACAGGGACTGTCATGCCCATCTCAGGGGCATATTGGTCGCCCTGCCCCACGGTAATGTGGTGTAATGCATGCAGGTGTCGGGTCCTGATCCACACTACATCCTTACCTGAGAGTGAGATATCACACCTCTGGGTGAGGTGCAATACCTCTGTAGCAACCAAGCCCTCAGGGTGCTACAGTTCCATTTATCTTC
The DNA here is from genome assembly GCF_046119375.1 of Phyllobates terribilis. NCBI lineage: Eukaryota > Metazoa > Chordata > Amphibia > Anura > Dendrobatidae > Phyllobates > Phyllobates terribilis. The sequence continues at coordinate 119,866,730 of NW_027362772.1, forward strand.
AGCCTAGGTGACGTATTGTGATACAGGGCCATGATTTTGGCTATAAAAGGGTCCCCTAGACCCCTACCCCAAGCTTTTTAAGAGAATCATATATGGCGTGCCAGGAGACTCTATGGAATGCTTTCTCAGCATCCAACGAGAGTATCTAATTACAAATTTTTAACTGCATCTAGCCCAGGAAATACTTTGTGCCTAGTAGCAGTGTCTGCTAGTCAGCGGATTATCCCGGCTGTTAAGCAAGCTACACCACCTGTAGTTTGGACACTTAATTTTTTCAAAGGAAATGCTTCAGGACCACGGGATACTCAGTGAAGAGCATCAGGAGGCACCCCAAGGCATAGGGGCTCGGACTGGCAGTAGGATGCCTTGCGGTGGACAGCCGAGCTCGATCCTTATAAAAGCTTTTTAACTGCAGCAGCTTTAGTGGACGCTACTGGAGTTGGAATTACGCGGCTGCTGGCATGAGACTTGCCCTCCAATAGATCCTTGTAAATGGATTTAAAGTGTATTTATTCAAATTAGAGAGACAATTTAAATTAAAAAGCTTAGAGCTGCCTCCACCACAGGGGGGCTCGCTCGACCCACCAGCGGACAGGCACCAGTATTGGGAGAGGGGGGCTGGCCGTTAGGGTTCACCACGGCTCTGGCACAAACCCGGCGACCCGGAGGTGGCACGGGCAGGAGCGGACTGAACGTGTCGGCTTCTCACTTTTTGGATTTTAGAAGGGCATGACATGCCTATATCTGTGTCTCCCCCTCCTTTTACTCCTCCACCTCTTTTCTTTTCGCATGACTATATGTACTTGTCACTTTTCCATGTGTTAGTTGTGTCTTCTGAGCAGTTTGTCAGCTTTTGGACACCTTTGAAGGTGTTTTCTATGCTTTTCTATGTGTTTTTGTTTGCCTGCCATTGGTTTTAACGGTGTTCGAAGGTGTTCGACGAACAGTTCGACGAACAGTTCGGCGAACACACGGGTGTTCGACGAACCGAACCGAACTCGAACACTACGGGGGTGGCTCAACACTAATAGTCATGCGAAAAGAAAGAGGTGGAGGAGTAAAAGGAGGGGGAGACACAGATATAGGCATGTCATTCCCTTCTTAAACCAAAAAAATTAGAAGCCGACATGGCCTGTCTGTTCCTGCCCGTGCGACCTCCGTGTCGCCGAGTTTGTGCCCGAGCTGCGGTGGACCCTGACGGCCTGCCCCCCTCTTCCAATACTGGAGTCTTCGCTGTTGGGTCGAGCCCCACAGCGGTGGAGGCAGGTCTAAGCTCTGTAATTTAAATTGTATCTCTAATTTGAATGAGTACACTTTAAATCCTTTTACAAGGATCTATTGGAGGGCAAGTCTGATGCCAGCAGCCGCGGTAATTCCAGCTCCTGTAGCGTCCACTAAAGCTGCTGCAGTTAAAAAGCTTTTATAAGGATCGAGCTTGGCCGTCCACCGCAAGGCATCCTACCGCCAGTCAGAGCCCCTGTGCCTTGGGGTGCCTCCCCCGATGCTCGTCACTGAGTGTCCCAGGGGCCCGAAGCATTTCCTTTGAAAAAATTAAGTGTCCAAACTACAGGTGGTGTAGCTTGCTTAACAGCTGGGATAATCCGCTGACTAGCAGACACTGCTACTAGGCCCAAAGTATTGCCTGGGCTAGATGCAGTTAAAAATTTGTAATTAGATCTACAGGCGGTGGCTACTCTGCTGACTAGCAGACACTGAAGCTTTGCAGCAGACCTCTGATTCCCAGGCTATAGTATGAGTAAACAGCTCTTCAGACTCAACCATCTGTGTTACCCCAAGCCATAGTGTATGTACTTTGTTACGGTTAAAAGGTGGGGTAGAGACCCGACCCACCTGGAATTGACGATGCCAACGTCATGTTAAACACAGCAAGGAGACTCCAAAAAGAGTCTCCATTTTTTCCAAAAATTGTGGCACAGACACCTCTTAAGTGGCATCAATTGTCCCAGAGTTGCTTAAAATGGTTGGTCAGGTAATTTTCCGAAATCCTAAAGCTTTTAGTCTCCCCAGGATGACACAGGTGGGGCAGATGGTGGCTGGACCAGCCCGCTAGGCCGCATTGTAACACAGTGAGCTTAACACTGCAACTTATGCTTCATATCCATGTGACGGTACAAGCATAAAGTACTCAAATTATTGTTTTTTTTGGCCTCTACTTAGCTTTTGATGACAAATGTTACAGATAACATGAGTTGGGTCATCCTTAGACATCTCAAAAAATGCCCAGGCTATGCAAGGTTTAGAGCCCATGCGACTCTGCTACTAGCAATACTATCAAATGATTGGCTGGGTTATATGCAGTTAAAAATTCTTATTAGATACACAGGCGGTGCAGCTTGCTTCGCAGCTGGGTTACTATGCCCAAAGTATTGGTAGACTCTATACTAAATAAGGAAGGATTCACTGACGGTGGTGGCCCCTCCGCGGGCCATGGCGATTGGTCATCCACTTTTGCTGCCCCTTACTCAATGAATTCACAAACATCTCCCGTCGGTTTGGAGTCCCATTATGCCCAACCAAAAACATAGGCCCCACAACAAAGATATCATTCATAGGCATCGAAATCGACACCACAGCAAGGTTGTTCCGCCCCCCATGGGAAAAAATACCAGAACATTACACCTGATCTAGGTGTAGGGTTTTTTCTCTTCATTTATCGCCCGCAACAAAAGGGGCATCTAAACCGAGTCATACAATCAGAATCAGCAGGCAGCTATGGGCGGACTTAGAGGTGTGGAAAACCTTCTTATAATCATTCAACGGTCACACGTTATTTATGTTAGCAGAACAGTCCAACATTGAACTAAGATTATTCACCGGGGTGGCAGAATCAGGCGGATATGCAGCAATACTAAATAACCAATGGTGCACAAGCTTATGGCCTCCGTATTGGGAAGAACAAGTGCTGACAAAAAAACAGACAGTCCTGGAACTGTTTCCAATAGTGGTAGCAATAGAAATATGGGGCGCGCGCCTGGCTAACAAAAATAAACGCTTCATAACAAAAAAACGCCAGCCTAGCGCACTTTATTAATAATATGGAATCATCGTCTCTCCCAGTGCTAGGCCTACTACGCCGGCTAGCATTCCTGTGCCTAAAACACAATGTATGGGTCCGCGCTAGCCACGATGCTGAGGGGTTTAACGCTGCGGCTAATGCTTTATCACAATTCAATTGGCAGATTTTCACAGAGCTCCTCCCCAACGCCCACCCATCGGGCAACAGTTGCCCAACCTCTCTATGGTATCTAGTGGTGAATAGTTGATGCCATTAATCAGAGCGTCAGATGCTCCGTCGATGTGGCAAGCATACGGTAAGGCATGGGAAGAGTGGACACGACTAGTAGCAGGCAGACGGGTTGACCAATGTGAACAAGCCAGATTACAAGTCACCATAGAATTTCTCCACCAGCTAATGATGAGGGGCATATCAGGGGCGTCAGCGCAGCGGTGGCTGACCGGAGTAGCATTTCACTTCCAACTACTGAATTGGGGAGATGTGACAAAGAGATTCATCATCAGACAATCCATAAAAGGGTGGAAAAGGGGTCAGCCTAGTCAGGAGTGTAGACGTCCCGTCCCGTGTCACTTAAACTGATTTCTCACATCATATCCCTAACACCATTAACATGACACTCACAATTCAAAGCAACACTACTGTCTACTGCATTTGCGATCGCCTTCTTCGGGGCGCTATGCATAAGCGAATTAGTCCCTCAATCCAAAATTACCGCCAGTGGAGGCTTATTACACCAGGACGTAGTCATAGCCAATAATGCAATACGTCTGCGCATACGCAAATCGAAAACGGTTCCAGCGGGCAGGGGCACTTGGGTACTTCTACAACTCACAAACGGTACGCTGAGTCGGGTAACAATAGTAAAACATATATAACCATCAGATCACAAAGTAATTTCTTCCTATCACACATTGATGGAACGCCATTATCAAGATACCAGTTCCAAGCTATATTTAATAAATGCCTAACATCGGCAGGGAACCACCCCAAAGATTATGGGACACACTCATACCGCATAGGCGCGGCCACGGAAGCAGCAAGAGCAGGACTATCAGAAACGGAAGTTCAGAGGATAGGGAGATGGCGATCCATGTGTTTGGCGAGATACATAAGACCGGACTTGTTATCCTAACGTGGTTTGTTTCTTTTACAGGTGACGCTAAGCCAACAGTGTGGGTGATAGGCCACTCGTATATATATTGTGCAGAAAAAAGGGTGAAAGTCAGCCCAGGCGGGAGGAAATTAGAGTTTCATAACACATATTTCAACAGGAGAGGTATTAGAGGCCTGCAATGGCCACAGATACTAATGGAGGTAATCAAGGTAGGGAGAGAGGCAAGAGGTCCGGTCATCTTAGTTATACAGGCCTGGGGAAACGACATAGGTTATCACAAGAGCGAATAACTAATGGCAATAATGAAACTAGACACTGAGCGCTTCAGAGAATTTTTCACAAAAATAACTATAGTATGGTCAGAGATTGTGCCGAGAGCGGTTTGGTAAGGTGCCCGAGACATCACGGCCATTGAACGCACAAGGCGGCTACTAAATATTTGGATGGCAAAATTTATAAGAGACAGAGGTGGTGTAGTGATACGACACCGACAACTGGAAGGAGATAAAGCAGGCCTCATTCGGCTCGACGGTGTTCACTTAATGGATATTGGACTGGACATATTCCTGTCAGGACTCCAGGACGGAGTGGAACAAGCGTAAAGAGTGATGGATGGGGGTCAGAGTCCTGCATATGAGTACGCAGGATCCTCCTTGGCCTGGAAATAGAAAGGACATGTTGGAGAGTTACACTTGTTGGCCAACTTGCCGGTGTGGAGACACAGGGCATGCTGCAACAAGCTGAATTATTTTAGAAATAAAATGCCTTTCTAATGTCATGAGTATAAACAGTTAATAAAGCTGTGACCGATCCTCACCCATCCAGTTGTAAGAGTTACATGATTGTATTGTCAATGAAAGGGGGGCGGCAGGGGGGCTGAGCGTCTGGGTTTGGTTGGGGGTCCCCACAGTCAGCCTAGGCTAGATGCAGTTAAAAATTATTATTAGATACACAGGCGGTGCAGCTTGCTTTACAGCTGGGCTACTACGCTGACTAGCAGACACTGAAGCTTTGGAGCAGACCTCTGAGTAAACAGCTCTTCAGACTCAACCATCTGTGTTACCCCAAGCCATAGTGTATGTAGTTTCTTACGGTTAAAAGGGGGGGGGGACCCAACCCACCTGTAATTGATGATGCCAACGTCACGTAAAACACAGCAAGGGGACTCCAAAAAGAGTCTCCATTTTTTCCAAAAATTTGTGGCACAGACACCACTTAAGTGGCATCAATTGCTTAAAAAAGTTGGTGAGGTGATTTTACCAAATCCTCAAGCTTTTACTCTCCCCAGGATGACACAGGGGTAGAAAAGTCTTTGCAGATCCATGATTTGTTCATCTTTATAAACGTGAGTCTGTCTACATTCTCAGTGGACAGCCGCGTGCGCTTATCTGTCAGCACACCAGCAGCGCTGAACACACGTTCAGAGAGAACGCAGGATGCAGGGCACAACAAGATCTCCAAGGCGTGAGTGGCGAGCTCACGCCATTTTTCCAGATTGGAAGCCCAAAATGAGCAAGGGTCCAGTGACACAGTCATGGCTTCAATGTTCACTTGGAGATACTCCTGTACCATCTTCTCTAGGCGTTGACTATGTGTCAGACATTTTGTCTCCTGTTTCATAGCAAAGGATGGGATAAAAACGTGGTGAAATGATTGCACAAAATTGCTGTTACCAGCAGAAACTGTGTTTCTGTTATGGTTTGAGTGCTGAACACTTGACGGTCCCACAGTTGGCAAGTTAGAACTGTGAGATTCACTACGTGCACCACTGGTGTTTTGTGGTAAAGCACATGTAAGATTCTGCAACAGTCTATGCTGATACACCTGCATGCGTGAATCCCTTTCTATGGCAGGAATTATTTCTGCCAATTTACTTTTGTACCGGGAATCTAAGAGTGTGGCAACCCAGTAGTCAGGATTATTTCGAATTCTGACAAACCGAGGGTCATGTTGCAGGTAGTGCAGCAAGAAGGCACTCATGTGTCTTGCGCATCCAGGAGCACCAAGTCAATGTTGTGTTGGTGGCGAGTTAAGAATCATGCTTCCTTCTTCTGCCCTCTCCCCAAAACCTCGCACAACAGAAATGTGATCAAGGTCTCCCTCATCTGATGAGTCTTCCATGCCCATCGCCAGTTCATCCTCCACTTCTTCCTCAGTTCCTGCACCTTCCTCAACAGTTTGGTTGCTACCATGCACCCTGGTTAATCCCTGTCCCCCACCCTCCCATGCCTGCCGCCTTGGTGCTGCCGACCGTCTGGACCTTGCAGATGTTAGCCCTTCAGCATACAACTCCTCCTCCTCTACTTCCTCCACCTCCTCTTGTCCCACCACCTGACTCCGAATTCTGTTTAACGTGTGCTCCAGCATGTAAATCACCGGAATAGTCATGCTGATAATGGCATCGTCAGCACTAAACATCTTCGTCGCCATTTCAAAACTGGGCAGAAGGGTGCATAGGTCCCTGATCTGAGACCACTCCTCCAGCGTGATTTGCCCCACCTCTGGATCTCGTTGGCCCAGGCTATACGTCAGAACGTATTGCACCAGGGCTTGTCGGTGCTGCCACAGTCGCTGCAACATGTGCAGAGTTGAATTCCACCTTGTCGGCACATCGCATTTCAGCCGGTGAAGTGGCAGGCCCAACGACTTCTGTAGAGATGTAAGTCGCTGAGCTGCTGGGTGCGAACAGCGGAAGTGAGCACACAGTGACCGTGCCCTCTGCAGTAGGCCATCTAGTTCGGGATAGTGGGCTAAAAATTGTTGGACAACCAGGTTCAACACTTAAGCCATTCAAGGCACGTGTGTGACATTGCCCTGGCCAAGGGCCGCACCCAGGTTTGCAGCGTTGTCGCACACGGCCTTCCCTGGTTTCAGGTCCAGTGGAGACAGCCATTCATGTAACTGGTTCTCCAGAGCTGACCACAACTCCTCATCTGTGTGACTCACATTTCCCAGACATTTCAAAGTAAAAACCGCCTGATGACGTTGAGGCCTGCTGCCAGCATAGTAAGTAGGTGTTCAGGATTCCTTCTGCGCAGTTAGAAAGCGGGTGGCATTACCAGACAGGCTTTGGGTGCAGGTGGAGGACCGAGAGGAGCTTGAGGAGGCAGAAGCAGTGGAGGAACTTCGAGATAAAGAGGATTGACGCACAACTCATGGGGACGGCAAGACTTGGACAGCAGCCCCTTGTCCTGCTGTCACCATAGTTACCCAGTGCCCAGTCAGCGACATGTAACGCCCCTGTCCATGCCTACTCGTCCAAGTGTCTGTGGTGAAATGCACCCTGTCACACACAGAATTTCTCAAAGAAGCGGTGATGTTGTGTGTGACATGCTGGTGGAGCGCAGGCACACCTTTCTTTGAGAAGTAGTGCCGACTGGGCATCTGGTACTGGGGCACTGCGACGGACATAAGGTCTCGAAAATCCTCTGTGTCCACCAGGCGGAAAGGCAGCATTTTTGTAGCCAAGAGCTTGCAGATGGTGAAATTCAACCTCTTAGCTTTCTCATGGCTAGGAGGAAATGGTATTTTACTTGTCCACATGTGAGGGACCGAGGGCGGGCTGTTGTGCTTAGACGGGGTTGAGAAGGGTGTCCCCGGCAAACTGCCGGTCTTTGAGGAAGATGCTGGCGGAAAAGTTAGGTTGCCTTGATCCAAAGGTGGTGTTCTCGATGTCGGAGAGCGCTCAACACCAGCTGGTGTTTCCACTTCCAAATGAAATGATGACCTGCCAATCACACTGGCTGTTGTGGGTAATGAGGTGGCAGGTCTGCGTCCAAAAACATGTGTGACTGCTGTCCCCCCAGTCACAGAGGATGAAGAGGCCACGGACGCACAAGATGGGGACAGACGGTGGTTGGCCCGGCCCACTAGGCCGCATAGTAGCACAGTGAGCTTCCCACTGCAACTTATGCTTCATATCCATGTGACGGTTCATGCATGAAGTACTCAAACTTTGGATTTTTTGGCCTCTACTTAGCTTTTGGTGACAAATGTTACAGATAACACGAGTTGGGTCATTCTTATCGATCTGAAAAAATGCCCAGGCTATGCAAGGCTTAGAGCCCATGCGACCTGAAGAGCCACCACGACTTGTGGTCAGAGGCACAGTTGTGTTTGTGGATGCAGTTGTTGACGTGCTTCCAGTACTACGTCTCTGTCCAGGAAGGCGCAACCTAACCTCGTCATCACTAGCATCCTCCTCCACTTCCTCTGCTGACCTCATCGACTGGCTGACTGTGGGTTGACAGTAAGTGGGATCTCCAAATTCGTCATCATCACCCTGTGTGCTCTCACACATGTCGTCCTCAGAGCCAACCTCTTCCTGCCCTGACCGAAAACTCAAGTTGTCGCTCCAATCAGGTATTTGAGTCTCATCATCATCTTCATCATTGTCTCCACCAACTGAAGTTACAGTTTGGGAACGAGGGTCTACATTATGCTCAGAACCTTCTTCTTCTGGTCCTGGATCCGACTCATAAAGATTCTGGGCATCAGTGCAGATCATTTCCTCGTCTGGATTCACAGAAGCTCTGGAGCAGACCTCTGATTCCCAGGCTATAGTATGAGTAAACAGCTCTGCAGACTCAACCAACCGTGCTACCCCATACTCAGATGGGCAGCTGGAGACTTGGGAGCTTTGAGGAAGCAAGTGCGATTGGGGTGACACCTCTGAGGATTGGAGTATTTGTGATGTTGAAGTTGAGGTGGAGGAGAGCCCACTTGAAGGAGCACTTGATATCCATTGAAGCACCTGCTGTTTTTGTACCTCATCTGGAATTTGTAGCGATGGGTGTGGCCGTAAGAAAGGGGTCGGATCACATTGTCCACGTAAAGAAGTAGACATCTTAGTTTGGCTGGAATATGGTCTTTCTTCTGCAGATGTTACTGTTGCTTTAACACCTACCCTACGGACACAACCTTTTTTTCCCTTCCCAACACGCCTATTCCCCTTTCCACCAGCAGCAGGCCTTTTGCCACTCATTTTGGAGGTTAACTAATTGACAACTCTGTAGTTGTTTGCACAAAAAACGATGGATATAAACCGAGCACACTGCTACAGGCCCAAAATTATTTTCTGGGCTAGATGCAGCTAAAAATTATTATTAATTTCAAAGCTGGTGGAGCTTGGTATACATGGCCTAATACAATGAGTGCCACACACTGCTACTATGCCCAAAATTATTTTCGGGCTAAATGCAGCCAAAAATTATTATTAATTTGAAAACTGGTGGAGCTTGGTATTGATGGCTTAATACAATGAGTACCACACACTGCTACTATGCCCAAAAGTATTTTCCGGGCTAGATGCAGCTAAAAATTATTATTCATTTCAAAGCTGGTGGAGCTTGGTATATATGGCCTAATACAATGAGTACCACACACTGCTACTATGTCCAAAATTATTTTCCGGGCTAGATGCAGCTAAAAATTATTATTAATTTCAAAGCTGGTGGAGCTTGGTATAGATGGCCTAATACAATGAGTACCACACACTGCTACTATGCCCAAAAGTATTTTCTGGGCTAGATGCAGCTAAAAAATATTATTAATTTCAAAGCTGGTGGAGCTTGGTATAGATGGCCTAATAGAATGAGTGCCACACACTGCTACTATGCCCAAAAATATTTTCCGGGCTACATGCAGCTAAAAATTATTATTAATTTCAAAGCTGGTGGAGCTTAGTATAGATGGCCTAATAGATTGAGTACCACACACTGCTACAGGCCCAAAATTATTTTCCGGGCTAGATGCAGCTAAAAATTATTACTAATTTCAAAGCTGGTGGAGCTTGGTATAGTTGGCCTAATACAATGAGTAACAAACAATGCTACTATGCCCAAAAGGTTTTACTTGGCTAGGTGCAGTAAAAAATTCGTATTACATACACAGGTGGTGTAGCTTGCAACACAGATAGGCTGTTCCACTGACTAACACACACTGGAAGAGGCCCAAAAGGATTTGATTAGCTAGATTTAGCCAAATGCTGTGAAAAACACTTGCACAGCACTAAAACAGACCTGCCTGGCAAAAAGTCCTAGGAAATGCTGTAACCTAGCCCTCAAAAGGGTTGCAATTACAACTAGTCCCTACTCCCAACCTATCTGTCTATTGAAGAGCAAATTTGCTTGCAATTTACACAGTTAGAAAGTATAGCGCCCACAGCAGCAGCGGTGCCGTCTAACACTCAGCTGCAGCAGTGAGAAAATGGTGGCGACGTGGAAAATGGCTGGGTCTTATTGGGCAAGGACATGTGACATACACAGCCAATGACACATGCCCTTGCTTGTGTGAAAAAAAGCACTTCGCTCCGTGTGTGCGCTGCTGATAGGCTGACAGACTGAAACTCCCCACTGTAAATGCGGGAAAGAAAAAAAAAATGGAGATCTTCATTGTTCCTGCAGAGATCCATCCCCTGCCCCTCCCCCCGCCCCGCTGTACACTCAAACTGCGTATTAACATTAATTTTCATCATTACTGAGAAAAAATCCAGTTATGATTTTGGTGCACGAACAGTTATCGAACATAACCTCGAACAGCCGAATTTTTCTCAAATTGTTCGTGTTCGCCGACCGGCTCGAACACCGCCCAAAACAGCTCGAATTTGAGATTGGCGAACAGTTCGAGTAGAACAACGCTCATCTGTAATCAGGAGGCACCCCAAGGCATAGGGGCTGGGACTGGCGGTAGGATGCCTTGCGGTGGACAGCCGAACTCGATCCTTATAAAAGCTTTTTAACTGCAGCAGCTTTAGTGGACGCTACTGGAGCTGGAATTACGCGGCTGCTGGCATGAGACTTGCCCTCCAATAGATCCTTGTAAAAGGATTTAAAGTGTATTCATTCAAATTAGAGAGACAATTTAAATGAAAAAAGCTTAGAGCTGCCTCCACCACAGGGGGGCTCGCTCGACCCACCAGCGGACAGGCACCAGTATTGGGAGAGGGGGGCTGGCCGTTAAGGTCCACCGCGGCTCTGGCACAAACCCGGCGACACGGAGGTGGCACGGGCAGGAACGGACTGGCCGTGTCGGCTTCTCACTTTTTGGATTCTAGAAGGGCATGACATGCCTATATCTGTGTCTCCCCCTCTTTTACTCCTCCACCTCTTTTCTTTTCGCATGACTATATGTACTTGTCACTTTTCCATGTGTTAGTTATGTCTTCTGAGCAGTTTGTCAGCTTTTGGACACCTTTGAAGGTGTTTTCTATGTGTTTCTATGTGCTTTTGTTTGCCTGCCATTGGTTTTAACGGTGTTCGAAGCTGCGTGTTAGACGGCACCGCTGTTGCTGTGTGCGCTATACCTTGTTAATTTCAAGCCAATTTTCGCACAAATATACAGATAGCTTGGGAGTAGGGAATAGTTGTGATTGCAGTCCTTTTAAGGACTAGGTTACAGCATTTCCTACGACTTTTATCAGGCAGGTATGTGCTCTTAAATAGATAGATTGTGGGAGTAAAGACTAGTGTTGAGCCACCCCCGTAGTGTTCGGGTTCGGTTCGGTTCGTCGAACACCGGGATGTTCGAGGAACTGTTCGTCGAACTGTTCGTCGAACACCTTAGAACACCGTCGAACACCGTTAAAACCAATGGCAGGCAAACAAAAACACATAGAAACACATAGAAAACACCTGCAAAGGTGTCCAAAAGCTGACAAACTGCTCAGAAGACACTCTCTTTAAAAAAGCCGGCCGGCAAATTCAGCAGCGGCATACACCGGTACCCGACAATTTAGACAAGAAGGAATAGAGCATCACACATAGATTAGATAGATAGAAACATGTCAGTCACACATATAAGAAGCACAGTGACAGTGTTGGTTACTGCACTTGTCATTTAGTGTAAAGGATTTATTAAAAAAAATATTAGTGTTTTCATGCACCGTCTCTTTAAAAAAGCCGGCCGGCAATTCAGCATCTGTACCCGACAATTTAGAACAGAAAGAATAGAGCTTCACACATAGATTAGATAGATAGAAACATGTCAGTCACATATATAATAAGTACAGTGATAGTGTTGCTTACTATACTTGTCATTTAGTGTAAAGGATTTATTTAAAAAAATAATAGTGTTTTCATGCACTGTCTCTTTAAAAAAGCCGGCCGGCAATTCAGCAGCGGTACCCGACAATTTAGAACAGAAAGATAGAGCATCACACATAGATTAGATAGATAGAAACATGTCAGTCACATATATATGAAGTACAGTGATAGTGTTGGTTGCTGTACTTGTCATTTAGTATTAAAATAAAGGATTTATTATTAAAAAAATTGGCGTGGGGTTCCCCTTAATTTTAGGCTCTAGCGGAGGTTAAGCAGACGGCTGGGGCAGATGTTTGAAGCCTGGGAAGGGGGTAATACCCACGGAGCTTCCCAGGCTACTAATATCAGCCCCCAGCTGAATACATAGCCTTTACTAGCTATTAAAATGGGGGACCCCCCAAAAAAATGACGTGGGGTCCCCCCTAATTTAATAGCTAGCAAAGGCTAGGCAGACAGCTGGGGGCTGATATTAATAGCCCAGGAAGGGAGCCATGAATATTGGCCCCCTCCCAGGCTAGAAACACCAGCCGTCAGCCGCCCCAGAAATGGCGCATTCATAGGATGCGCCAATTCTGGCACTTAGCCTCGCTCTTCCACGCTGCCCTGGTGCGGTGGCAGGGGGTAATAGGGTTGGGGTTGATGTCAGCTTATAATGCCAGCTGACATCAAGCCCAGGTTAGTAATGGAGAGGCGTCTATAAGACACCCCCATTACTAACCCCATAGTCAAAGTTTAAAAAAACACAAACACCCAGAATAAAGTCCTTTAATTGAAATAAAGACACAATTCTTTATTGTTCTAAATTAAACCATACTTACCGTCACGCCCATTCCAGCTGAAGCCAACGATCTCCTGCAATAAAAGAAAAATAATAAAGCAACCTCATCCTTACCTTTCCATGGTTCCCACGACAGCTTCAGCTCTGCTACATCGAGATGACAGGCTGGACCGCAGCAGAACGCTGCCATCCAGCCTGTCATCCCGCAGACACTGAGAAGCGCAGGCTTGCTTGCGCTGCTCAGCGTCTCTCTGTGACGACATCCAGATGAGCCGAGTTCATGTCCAATGAACTCGGCTCACCTCATGCACGTCACTGACAGCGTGGGAAAATTCTCACGCTGAAGCGCTGATTGCAGGAGAATTTTCCCACGCTGTCAGTGACGTGCAGGAGGTGAGCTGAGTTCATTGGACATGAGCTCACCTCATGCACATCACTGACAGCGTGGGAGAATTCTCCTGCACTCAGCACTTCAGCGTGAGAATTTTCCCACGCTGTCAGTGACGTGCATGAGGTGAGCCGAGTTCATTGGACATGACCTCGGCTCATCTGGATGCCGTCACAGCGAGACAGTGAGGAGCGCAAGCATGCCTGCGCTTCTCAGTGTCTGCGGGATGACAGACTGGATGGCAGCGTTCTGCTGCGGTCCAGCCAGTCATCTCGATGTAGCAGAGCTGAAGCTGTCGTGGGAACCATGGAAAGGTAAGGATGAGGTTGGTTTATTATTTTTCTTTTATTGCAGGAGATCGTTGGCTTCAGCTGGAATGGGTGTGATGGTAAGTATGGTTTAATTTAGAACAATAAAGAATTGTGTCTTTATTTCAATTAAAGGACTTTATTCTGGGTGTTGTGTTTTTTTTAAATACTTTACTAGAAATTCATGGCGGTCCTGTCTAATACTGGCGTGACCCCATGAATTTTGGGCTTGGGGCCAGCTGATAATGCCAAGCTGGCCCTAACCCCTTTATTACCCAGTGAGCCACCGCACCAGGGCCCTGGATGAGTTGGGTACAGCGCCAGAAGATGGCGCTTCTATGAACGCGCCATTTTCCGGGGTGGCTGCGGACTGCAATTTGTAGCGGGGGGGGCCCAGAAAGCTTGGGCCTCCCTGCGCTGCAGATTCCAGCCCCCAGCTGCCTAGTTGTACCTGGCTGGACACAAAAATAGGGCGAAGCCCCACGTACTTTTTTTTTAATTATTTCATGAAATTCATGAAATAATTAAGAAAAAAAGGCCTTCCCTATATTGTTGTGTCCGGCCAGGTACAAATAGGCAGCTGGTGGTTGGGGGCAGCCCGTTCCTGCCTGCTGTACCTGGCTGGACACAAATATAGTGCGAAGCCCCACTTCAATTTTTTTTAATTATTTCATGAAATTCATGAAATAATTAAGAAAAAAGGGCTTCAGTATATTGTTGAGTCCGGCCAGGTACAAATAGGCAGCTGGTGGATGGGGGCAGCCCGTTCCTGCCTGCTGTACCTGGCTGGACACAAATATAGTGCGAAGCCCCACTTCAATTTTTTTAAATTATTTCAGGAAATTCATGAAATAATTTAAAAAAAATTGACGTGGGGCTTCGCACTATATTTGTGTCCAGTCAGGTGCAGCAGGCAGGAACGGGCTGCCCCCATCCACCAGCTGCCTATTTGTACCTGGCCGGACACAACAATATAGGGAAGCCCTTTTTTTCTTAATTATTTCATGAAATAATTTAAAGAAAATTGACGTGGGGCTTCGCCCTGTTTTTGTGTCCAGCCAGGTACAACTAGGCAGCTGGGGGCTGGAATCCGCAGCGCAGGGAGGCCCAAGCTTTCTGGGCCACCCCCGCTGCAAATTGCAGTCCGCAGCCACCCCGGAAAATGGCGCGTTCATAGAAGCGCTATCTTCTGGCGCTGTACCCAACTCATCCAGGGCCCTGATGCGGTGGCTCACTGGGTAATAAAGGGGATAGGGCCAGCTTGGCATTATCAGCTGGCCCTAAGCCCGAAATTCATGGGGTCACGCCAATATTAGACATGACCACCATGAATTTCTAGTAAAGTATTTAAAAAAAACACAACACCCAGAAAAAAGTCCTTTAATTGAAATAAACACACAATTCTTTATTGTTCTAAATTAAACCATACTTACCATCACGCCCATTCCAGCTGAAGCCAACGATCTCCTGAAATAAAAGAAAAATAATAAAGCAACATCATCCTTACCTTTCCATGGTTCCCATGACAGCTTCAGCTCTGCTACATCGAGATGACAGGCTGGACCGCAGCAGAACGCTGCCATCCAGCCTGTCATCCCGCAGACACTGAGAAGCGCAGGCTTGCTTGCGCTCCACAGTGTCTCTCTGTGAGGGCATCCAGATGAGCCGAGTTTATGTCAAATGAACTCGGCTCACCTCATGCACGTCACTGACAGCGTGGGAAAATTCTCCTGCACTCAGCGCTTCAGCGTGGGAGAATTCTCACGCTGAAGCGCTGAGTGGAGGAGAATTCTCCCACGCTGTCAGTGACGTGCAGGAGGTGAGCTGAGTTCATTGGACATGAGCTCACCTTATGCACGTCACTGACAGCGTGGGAGAATTCTCCTGCACTCACCGCTTCAGCGTGAGAATTTTCCCACGCTGTCAGTGACGTGCATGAGGTGAGCCGAGTTCATTGGACATGAACTCGGCTCATCTGGATGTCGTCACAGAGAGACGCTGAGCAGCGCAAGCAAGCCTGCGCTTCTCAGTGTCTGCGGGATGAGAGGCTGGATGGCAGCGTTCTGCTGCGGTCCAGCCTGTCATCTCAATGTAGCAGAGCTGAAGCTGTCGTGGGAACCATGGAAAGGTAAGGATGAGGTTGCTTTATTATTTTTCTTTTATTGCAGGAGATCGTTGGCTTCAGCTGGAATGGGCGTGACGGTAAGTATGGTTTAATTTAGAACAATAAAGGATTGTGTCTTTATTTCAATTAAAGGACTTTATTCTGGGTGTTTGTGTTTTTTTTAACTTTGACTATGGGGTTAGTAATGGGGGTGTCTTATAGACGCCTCTCCATTACTAACCTGGGCTTGATGTCAGCTGGCATTATAAGCTGACATCAACCCCAACCCTATTACCCCCTGCCACCGCACCAGGGCAGCGTGGAAGAGCGAGGCTAAGTGCCAGAATTGGCGCATCCTATGAATGCGCCATTTCTGGGGCGGCTGACGGCTGGTGTTTCTAGCCTGGGAGGGGGCCAATATTCATGGCTCCCTTCCTGGGCTATTAATATCAGCCCCCAGCTGTCTGCCTAGCCTTTGCTAGCTATTAAATTAAGGGGGACTCCACGTCATTTTTTTTGGGGGGTCCCCCATTTTAATAGCTAGTAAAGGCTATGTATTCAGCTGGGGGCTGATATTAGTAGCCTGGGAAGCTCCGTGGGTATTACCCCCTTCCCAGGTCTCAAACATCTGCCCCAGCCGTCTGCTTAACCTCCGCTAGAGCCTAAAATTAAGGGGAACCCCACGCCAATTTTTTTAATAATAAATCCTTTATTTTAATACTAAATGACAAGTACAGTAACCAACACTATCACTGTACTTCATATATATGTGACTGACATGTTTCTATCTATCTAATCTATGTGTGAAGCTCTATTCTGTCTGTTATAAATTGTCGGGTACCGCTGTTGAATTGCCGGCCGGCTTTTTTAAAGAGACGGTGCATGAAAACACTATTATTTTTTTTGATAAATCCTTTACGCTAAATGACAAGTACAGTAAGCAGCACTTTCACTGTACTTCGTATATATGTGGCTGACATGTTTATATCTATCTAATCTATGTGTGAAGCTCTATTCTTTCGGTTCTAAATTGTCGGGTACCGGTGTATGCCGCTGCTGAATTGCCGGCTTTTCATGTTTCACTGTTGGCACTGTTCCCATCAATTTGGGCAACCACTGTAATGCCACAACCACCATGGCTGTGACATTACAGTGAGTGGCAGGCAATCCCTGCATGATGTGAAAAAATCTAGTTACGCTTTTGGTGCACGAACAGTTATCGAACATAACCTCGAACAGCCGAATTTTTTGCAAATCGTTCGGGTTCGTCGAACAACTCGAACACCGCCCAAAACAGCTCGAATTTGAGATTGGCGAACAGTTCTAGTCGAACACCGCTCATCTCTAGTAAAGACTAATTGTAATTGGAGTCCTTTTCAGGACTAGGTTACATCAGTTCCTATCAGTTTTTGCCAGGCAGGTCTGTGCCAGTGCTGTGCAAGTTTTTTTCACAGCATTTGGCTGAATCTAGCAAAGCTAATCCTTTTTGGCCTGTTGCAGAGTGTGTTAGTCAGTGGAGTAGCCTATCTTTGTTGCAAGATATACCACCTGTGTATAGAATACCAATTTTTTTACTGCACCTAGTGAAGTAAAATCTTTTGGGCATAGCATCATTCTATTAGTCCATCTATACTGACCTCCACCAGGTTGCAAACTGAATATAATTTTTTTCTGCATCTAGCTCTGAAAAAATATTTGGGCTTCTAGCAGTGTGTGGGACTTGGTCTATTAGTCCATCTATACTGACCTCCATCAGGTTGCAAATTAAAAATATTTTTTTTCTTCATTTAGCTCTGAAAAAATATTTGGGCTTCTAGCAGTGTGTGGGACTTGTTCTATTAGTCCTTCTATACTGACCTCCAGCAGGTTGCAAATTGAATATAATTTTTTTCTGCATCTAGCTCTGAAAAAATATTTGGGCTTCTAGCGGTGTGTGGGACTTTGTCTATTAGTCCATCTATACTGACCTCCATCAGGTTGCAAATTAAAAATAATTTTTTTCTGCATCTAGCTCTGAAAAAATATTTGGGCTTCTAGCAGTGTGTGGGACTTGGTCTATTAGTCCATCTATACTGACCTCCATCAGGTTGCAAATTAAAAATAATTTTTTTCTTCATTTATCTCTGAAAAAATATTTGGGCTTCTAGCAGCGTGTGGGACTTGTTCTATTAGTCCATCTATACTGACCTCCATCAGGTTGCAAATTAAAAAAAAAATTTTTCTGCATCTAGCTCTGAAAAAATATTTGGGCTTCTAGCAGTGTGTGGGACTTGGTCTATTAGTCCATCTATACTGACCTCCATCAGGTTGCAAATTAAAAATAATTTTTTTCTGCATCTAGCTCTGAAAAAATATTTGGGCTTCTAGCAGTGTGTGGGACTTGGTCTATTAGTCCATCTATACTGACCTCCATCAGGTTGCAAATTGAATAAAAAAATTTTCTGCATCTAGCTCTGAAAAAATATTTGGGCTTCTAGCGGTGTGTGGGACTTGGTCTATTAGTCCATCTATACTGACCTCCATCAGGTTGCAAATTAAAAATAATTTTTATCTGCATCTAGCTCTGAAAAAATATTTGGGCTTCTAGCAGTGTGTGGGACTTGGTCTATTAGTCCATCTATACTGACCTCCATCAGGTTGCAAATTAAAAATAATTTTTTTCTTCAGTTAGCTCTGAAAAAATATTTGGGCTTCTAGCAGTGTGTGGGACTTGGTCTATTAGTCCATCTATACTGACCTCCATCAGGTTGCAAATTGAATAAAAAAATTTTCTGCATCTAGCTCTGAAAAAATATTTGGGCTTCTAGCGGTGTGTGGGACTTGGTCTATTAGTCCATCTATACTGACCTCCATCAGGTTGCAAATTAAAAATAATTTTTTTCTGCATCTAGCTCTGAAAAAATATTTGGGCTTCTAGCAGTGTGTGGGACTTGGTCTATTAGTCCATCTATACTGACCTCCATCAGGTTGCAAATTAAAAATAATTTTTTTCTGCATCTAGCTCTGAAAAAATATTTGGGCTTCTAGCGGTGTGTGGGACTTGGTCTATTAGTCCATCTATACTGACCTCCATCAGGTTGCAAATTAAAAATAATTTTTTTCTTCATTTAGCTCTGAAAAAATATTTGGGCTTCTAGCAGTGTGTGGGACTTGTTCTATTAGTCCTTCTATACTGACGTCCAGCAGGTTGCAAATTGAATATAATTTTTTTCTGCATCTAGCTCTGAAAAAATATTTGGGCTTCTAGCGGTGTGTGGGACTTGGTCTATTAGTCCATCTATACTGACCTCCATCAGGTTGCAAATTAAAAATAATTTTTTTCTGCATCTAACCCAGCCAATAGTTTTGGCCTAATACCACAGTTTGGCCACTCAGCTCTGCTCGGTTACCATCCATTGTTTTTTTGTGCAAACAACTCCAGAGTTGTGAATTAGTTAACCACCAAAATGAGTGGAAAAAGGCCTGCTGCTGGTGGAAAGGGGAATAGGCGTGTTGGGAAGGGGAAAAAAGGTTGTGTCCGTGGGGTAGGTGCAGAAGAAAGACCATCTTCCAGCCAAACTAAAATGTCTACTTCTTTTAGCGGACAATGTGATAAGATCCCTTTCTTACGGCCACGCCAATCGCTACAAATTCCAGATGAGGCACAAAAACAGCAGGTGCTTCAACGGATATCAAGTGCTCCTTTAAGTGGGCTCTCCTCCACATCAACTTCAACATCACAAATACTCCAGTCCTCAAAGGTGTCACCCAAATCGCACTTGCTTCCTCACAGCTCCCAAATCTCCAGCTGCCCGTCTGAGTATGAGGTAGAACAGATGGTTGAGTCTGCAGAGCTGTTTACTCATACTATAGCCTGGGAATCAGAGGTCGACTCCAGCGCTTCTGTGAATCCAGACGAGGAAATGATCTGCACTGATGCCCAGAATCTTTATGAGTCGGATCCAGGACCAGACGCAGAAGGTTCTGACCATAATGTAGACCCTCATTCCCAAACTGTAACTCCTGTTGGTGGAGACAATGAGGAAGACGATGATAAGACTCAAATACCTGATTGGAGCGACAACTTTAGTTTTTTGTCAGGGCAGGAACAGGTTGGCTCTGAGGACGACGGGTGTGATAACGCACAGGGTGATGATGATGAGGTCGGAGATCCCACTTACTGTCAACCCACAGTCAGCCAAGAGATGAGGTCAGCAGAGGAGGTGGAGGAAGATGCTAGTGACGACGAGGTCAGGTTGCGCCTTCCTGGACAGAGACGTAGTACTGGAAGCACGTCAACAACTGCATCCTCAAACACAACTCTGCCTCTCACCACAAGTCGTGGTGGCTCTTCAGGTCGCATGGGTGCTAAGCCTTGCATAGCCTGGGCATTTTTTCAGATCGATAAAGATGACCCAACTCGTGTTATCTGTAACATTTGTCAGCAAAAGCTAAGTAGAGGCCAAAAAATACATAGTTTGAGTACTTCATGCATGAACCGGCACATGGACATGAAGCATAAGTTGCAGTGGGAAGCTCAGTGTGCTACAATGCGGTCTAGCCGGCCGGGCCAACCACCGTCTGCCATATCTTTTGCATCCGCGGCCTCTTCATCCTCTGTGACTGGGGGGACAGCAGTCACACCTGTTTTGGGGCGCAGACCTGCCACCTCTTTATCCGCAACAGCCAGCGTGATTGGCAGGTCATCATTTTCTTTGGAGTTGGTAACACCAGCTGGTCTTGAGCGCTGTCCGACATCGATAGCACCACCTTTGGATCAAGGCAACCTAACATGTCCGCCTGCATCTTCCTCACAGACCGGCAGTTTGCCGGGGACACCCTTATCAACCCCGTCTAAGCACAATAGCCAGCCCTCGGTCCCTCAGATGTGGACAAGTAAAAGACCATTTCCTCCTAGCCATGAGAAAGCTAAGAGGTTGAATTTCACCATCTGCAAGCTCTTGGCTACAGAAATGCTGCCTTTCCGCCTGGTGGACACAGAGGATTTTCGAGACCTTATGTCCGTCGCAGTGCCCCAGTACCAGATGCCCAGTCGGCACTACTTCTCAAAGAAAGGTGTGCCTGCGCTCCACCAGCATGTCGCACACAACATCACCGCTTCTTTGAGAAACTCTGTGTTTGACAGGGTGCATTTCACCACAGACACTTGGACGAGTAGGCATGGACAGGGGCGTTACATGTCGCTGACTGGGCACTGGGTAACTATGGTGACAGCAGGACAAGGGGCTGCTGTCCAAGTCTTGCCGTCCCCACGAGTTGTGCGTCAATCCTCTTTATGTCATTTTTCCTCCACTGCTTCTGCCTCCTCAACCTCCTCTCGGTCTTCCACCTGCACCCAAAGCCTGTCTGGTCATGCCACAAGCTTTCTAACTGCGCAGAAGGGATCCTGCACACCTCCTTACTATGCTGGCAGTAGGGCTCAACGTCATCAGGCGGTTTTTACATTGAAATGTCTGGGAAATGTGAGTCACACAGCTGAGGAGTTGTGGTCAGCTCTGGAGAACCAATTTCATGAATGGTTGTCTCCACTGGACCTGAAACCGGGGAAGGCCGTGTGCGACAATGCTGCAAACCTGGGTGCGGCCCTTCGCCGGGGCAATGTCACACACGTGCCTTGTATGGCTCACGTGTTGAACCTGGTTGTCCAGCAATTTTTAGCCCACTATCCCAGACTAGATGGCCTTCTGCAGAGGGCACGGTCGCTGTGTGCTCACTTCCGCCGTTCGCATCCCGCAGCTCAGCGACTTACATCTCTACAGAAGTCGTTGGGCCTGCCACTTCACCGGCTAAAATGCGATGTGCCTACCCGGTGGAATTCAACTCTGCACATGTTGCAGCGACTGTGGCAGCACCGACAAGCCCTGGTGCAATACGTTCTGACGTATAGCCTGGGCCAACGAGATTCAGAGGTGGGGCAAATCACGCTGGAGGAGTGGTCTCAGATCAGGGACCTATGCACCCTTCTGCACAGTTTTGAAATGGCGACGAAGATGTTTAGTGCTGACGATGCCATTATCAGCATGACTATTCCGGTGATTTACATGCTGGAGCACATGTTAAACAGAATTCGGAGTCAGGTGGTGGCACAAGAGGAGGTGGAGGAAGTAGAGGAGGAGGAGTTGTATGCGGAAGGGCTAACATCTGCAAGGTCCAGACGGTCGGCAGCACCAGGGCGGCAGGCATGTGAGGGTGGGGGAGATGATTTTACCAGGGCGCATGGTAGCAGCCAAACTAGTGAGGAAGGTGCAGGAGCCCAGGAAGAAGTGGAGGACGAACTGATGGAAGACTCATCAGATGAGGGAGACCTTGATCACATTTCTGTTGTGCGAGGTTGGGGGGAGAGGACAGAGGAAGGAAGCATGATTGTTACCTCGCCACCAACACAACAGGGACTTGGTGCTCCTGGATGCGCAACACACATGAGTGCCTTCTTGCTGCACTACCTGCAACATGACCCTCGAATTGTGAGAATTAGAAATAATCCTGACTACTGGGTTGCCACACTGTTAGATCCCTGGTACAAAAGTAAATTTGCAGAAATTATTCCTGCCATAGAAAGGGATGCACGCATGCAGGAGTATCAGCAGAGACTGTTGCAGAATCTTACATGTGCTTTTCCACAAAACACCAGTGGTTCACGTAGTGAATCTTACAGTTCTAACTTGCCAACCGTGGTCTGTATGGAATTGTTCAATAAAGCGCCCAAAATTAAGATAACATAGATGGGAGAGGTCTCTATGAATAGGAATTCCTAAGTATTTGATACCCTGTGAGGGCCAGGCAAAGGGAAAGTTGGACTGGATGGAATCCTATATGGATTTAGGGAGGGAGACATCGAGGGCCTCAGACTTCGCTGCATTGATTTTAAAATTTTACCATGTAACAAAGTGATCTATTTCAGCCATAACAGCAGGGATGGATATATGTGATTGAGTGATATATACTAGGACATCATCAGCAAATAGAGAGCACTTGTACTCGGTGCCTCCCACCTCAATCCACCTAATATTGGGGTTATGGCGAATTGATGAGAGCAGGTGCTCCGTCACTAGGATGTATAAGAGAGGGGACAGAGGACATCCCTGCCTTGTCCCATTGGTGATTGTGAAAGGTGATGAAAATGTTCTGACGCACCCCCTGGGCCTTGGGACACCCGGAGCCGGACCCTTTTTGGTGGATGCTGGTGGTTGTAGTCTTCGTGGCGGCGATCCGGTTCCGTGGCTCAGGGCGGTCAAACCAGTGGTGGAACTATTTATGTGGTTTTGATGTTTAAATGTCCGACTACGCCACCCGTGGATTGCGGTCAGAGTGAACCGCCGCTACAGGGCAGACCGCTAAGGCTGGTGTTGTGGGTGCAGCAGAGCGTAGCATAACTCCCCACGGGAGGAGTATAGCCTCAGGGCAGTGTATGCGGAGGATGGGGGTGATGGTGCAGGGCAGCAGCAGTAACGACACGCAGTCAGTGATGCAGTTCAGGGCCTTTACTCACAGTTCTTATTATCCAGACCACGTCTGCAGGTAACGGCTGCCCACGTCGTACTGTGCTCACCAGGTGAGGGGCTCAGACAACTCCCAGATAACTTTGGAGCGCTTCACAGGACCCCCTTTGTGTGTCCTTTGTCTGGCCTTTCTTACCAACACTTCTGTCCGGCTGCCTCGGGCCTCCTCTTGGTAAACTTGGCGCCAGTTTCCCTGACCCTATGTGGTGCCTTCCTAGCGGGTGGAGCAAGGGGCTGCGCCACATAAAATGTCAGAGCCTCCGGTTTCTAGCTGAGGGTCGTTTCCTGCCTCCACTAGTTCGGGGACCGGTCTCCCCCTTTGGCCTGACCCCTCCGCGCAGGTGGATTCGGGCGTGCGGTGGCGACTCGCCCGTCCGCACCCCTGGGATCCCTTCATTCCTCGTTCCTGGAGCCTTCTCCGCTCCTCTTCCTTCCTTCTCCCTCTTGCAGGCCTGGGCCTCTGTTACTAGGCCCGCCTCCGGAGCAGAGCTCATGCAGAGCCCCTGCTCCCTGCCACTTCTGCTCAGACTTCTCTGCACTGAACTAAGATGGTGCCCACCTTTTATACTCCCTTCTCAATGCACCCAGGAACTGCTTCCTCCCTGCTCCTGCACTGCAGGGTTCCCCTTCCTCAGTGTTCCCTCCCCCCACTCCAGCCAGGGACAGGGACTGTCGTGCCCATCTCAGGGGCATATTGGTCGCCCTTCCCCACGGCAATGTGGTGTAATGCATGCAGGTGTCGGGTCCTGATCCACACTCCATCCTTATCTGAGAGTGAGATATCACACCTCTGGGTGAGGTGCAATACGTCTGTAGCAACCGAGCCCTCGGTGCTACAGTTCCATTTATCTTCAGCCTAGGTGACGTATTGTGATACAGGGCCGTGATTTTGGCTATAAAAGGGTCCCCTAGACCCCTACCCCAAGCTTTTTAAGAGAATCATATATGGCGTGCCAGGAGACTCTATGGAATGCTTTCTCAGCATCCAACGAGAGTATCTACTTACAAATTTTTAACTGCATCTAGCCCAGGAAATACTTTGTGCCTAGTAGCAGTGTCTGCTAGTCAGCGGATTATCCCGGCTGTTAAGCAAGCTACACCACCTGTAGTTTGGACACTTAATTTTTTCAAAGGAAATGCTTCGGGACCACGGGATACTTAGTGAAGAGCATCAGGAGGCACCCCAAGGCATAGGTGCTGGGACTGGCACTAGGATGCCTTGCGGTGGACAGCCGAGCTCGATCCTTATAAAAGCTTTTTAACTGCAGCAGCTTTAGTGGACGCTACTGGAGCTGGAATTACGCGGCTGCTGGCATGAGACTTGCCCTCCAATAGATCCTTGTAAATGGATTTAAAGTGTATTCATTCAAATTAGAGGGACAATTTAAATTAAAAAGCTTAGAGCTGCCTCCACCACAGGGGGGCTCTCTCGACCCACCAGCGGACAGGCACCAGTATTGGGAGAGGGGGGCTGGCCGTCAGGCTTCACCGCGGCTCTGGCACAAACCCGGCGACACGGAGGTGGCACGGGCAGGAGCGGACTGGCCGTCTCGGCTTCTCACTTTTTGGATTTTAGAAGGGCATGACATGCCTATATCTGAGTCTTCCCCTCCTTTTACTCCTCCACCTCTTTTCTTTTCGCATGACTATATGTACTTGTCACTTTTCCATGTGTTAGTTGTGTCTTCTGAGCAGTTTGTCAGCTTTTGGACACCTTTGAAGGTGTTTTCTATGTGTTTCTATGTGTTTTTGTTTGCCTGCCATTGGTTTTAACGGTGTTCGAAGGTGTTCGACGAGCAGTTCGACGAACAGTTCGGCGAACACACGGGTGTTCGACGAACCGAACCGAACTCGAACACTACGGGGGTGGCTCAACACTACTCCTGATGCTCTTCACTGAGTATCCCGTGGTCCTGAAGCATTTCCTTTGAAAAAATTAAGTGTCCAAACTACAGGTGGTGTAGCTTGCTTAACAGCCGGGATAATCCGCTGACTAGCAGACACTGCTACTAGGCACAAAGTATTTCCTGGGCTAGATGCAGTTAAAAATTTGTGATTAGATACTCTCGTTGGATGCTGAGAAAGAATTCCATAGAGTCTCCTGGCACGCCATATATTATTCTCTTTAAAAGCTTGGGGTAGGGGTCTAGGGGACCATTTTATAGGCAAAATCACGGCCCTGTATCGCAATACGTCACCTAGGCTGAAGATAAATGGAACTGTAGCACCCTGAGGGCTTGGTTGCTACAGAGGTATTGCACCTCACCCAGAGGTGTGATATCTCACTCTCAGGTAAGGATGGAGTGTGGATCAGGACCCGACACCTGCATACATTACACCACATTGCCGTGGGGCAGGGTGACCAATATGCCCCTGAGATGGGCACGACAGTCCCTGTCCCTGGCTGGAGTGGGGTGATGGAATACTGAGGAAGGGGAACCCTGTAGTGCAGGAGCAGGGAGGAAGCAGTTCCTGGGTGCATTGAGAAGGGAGTATAAAAGGTGGGCACCATCTTTGTTCAGTGCAGAGAAGTCTGAGCAGAAGTGACAGGGAGCAGGGGCTCTGCATGAGCTCGGCTCCAGAGGCGGGCCTAGTAACAGAGGCCCAGGCCTGGAAGAGGGAGAAGGAAGGAAGAGGAGCGGAGAAGGATCCAGGAACGAGGAACGAAGGGATCCCAGGGGTGCGGACGGGCGAGTCGCCACCGCACGCCCGAATCCACCTGCGTGGAGGGGTCAGGCCAAAGGGGGTGACCGGTCCCCGAAACTAGTGGAGGCAGGAAACGACCCTCAGCTAGAAACCGGAGGCTGTGACAGTTTATGTGGCGCAGCCCCTCGCTACACCCGCTAGGAAGGCACCACATAGGGTCAGGGAAACTGGTGCCAAGTTTACCAAGAGGAGGCCAGAGGAAGCCGGACTGAAGGGTTGGTAAGAAAGGCCAGACAAAGGACACACAAAGGGGGTCCTGTGAAGCGCTCCAAAGTTATCTGGGAGTTGTCTGAGCCCCTCACCTGGTGAGCACAGTACGACGTGGGCAGCCGTTACCTGCAGAAGTGGTCTGGATAATAAGAACTGTGAGTAAAGGCCCTGGACTGCATCACTGACTCCGTGTCGTTACTGCTGCTGCCCTGTACCATCACCCCCATCCTCCACATACACTGCCCTGAGGCTATACTCCTCCCGTGGGGAGTTATGCTACGCTCTGCTGCACACACAACACCAGCCTCAGCGGTCTGCCCTGCAGCGGCGGTTCACTCTGACCGCAATCCACGGGTGGCGTAGTCGGACGTTTAAACATCAAAACCACATAAATAGTTCCGCCACTGGTTTGACCACCCTGAGCCACGGAACCAGGCCGCCACGAAGACTACAACCACCAGCATCCACCAAAAAGGGTCCGGCTCTGGGTGTCCCAAGGCCCAGGGGGCGCGTCAGAACATTTTCATCATCATTCATAATCACCAAAGGGACAAGGCAGGGATATCCTCTGTCCCCTCTCTTATGCATCCTAGTGATGGAGCACCTGCTCTCATCAATTCACCATAACCCCAATATTAGGTGGATTGAGGTGGGAGGCACCGAGTACAAGTGCTCTCTATTTGCTGATGATGTCCTAGTATATATCACTCAATCACATATATCCATCCCTGCTGTTATGGCTGAAATAGATCACTTTGTTGCATGGTCAAATTTTAAAATCAATGCAGCGAAGTCTGAGGCCCTCGATGTCTCCCTCCCCAAATCCATACAGGATTCCATCCAGTCCAACTTTCCCTTTGCCTGGCCCTCACAGGGTATCAAATACTTAGGAATTCCTATTCATAGAGACCTCTCCCGTCTATGTTATCTTAATTTTGGGCCCTTTATTGAACAACTCCATACAGACCACGGTTGGCAAGTTAGAACTGTAAGATTCACTACGTGAACCACTGCTGTTTTGTGGAAAAACATATGTACACTGTGTTCCAAATTATTATGCAAAAAAGTGTTTAGGAGTGATAAGGGAAGAATTTGTTTGTTTGTCAGTTAAACTCATTGATGGTGATGTGTGTCAGGGCTCTTTATATCACTGTAAGCAATTGCAGACACCTGTGCTAATTAGTTTGGCAGGTGTGTCCAATGAAAGGCAAGACTACTTAAGAAGGCTGTCCCACATTATTAAGCAGCCTACATTTTCTGCCAAAATGGAAAAGAAAAAGGATGTGTCGGCTGCTGAGAAGCAACAAATTGTGGAGTGTTTAGGTCAAGGTATGACTGCAATCAACATTGTGCGATGATCAGGATGAAGTGTCTTGGCAATCAAGAAGTATGTAGCTGATTCACAGTACACACGTGTGCGTGCTGATAAGGGCAAATTGAGGACTCTTTCCTACAGGCAATTATGTTAGGTTAAAATAGCAGCGGCAAAAAAGCCTTGTCATAGCAGCAGACAAGTTTTTGAAGCTTCTGGTGCCTCCAACGTCCCCCGAACAACAAGATGCAGGGTCCTTCAGAGGTTTGCAGCTGTGCGTACGCCATCCTGTCGACCTCCTCTATCCACTGCACACAAGCAGAAATGGCTCCAGTGGGCCAAACAATACATGAAGACTGATTTCAAAACTGTTTTGTTCACAGATGAGTGTCGTGCAACGCTCGATGGTCCAGATGGATGGAGTGGAGGATGGCTGGTTGATGGACACCCCACGCAAACACGGCTACAGCGCCAACAAGGAGGAGGTGGAGTAATGTTTTGGGCTGGAATCATGGGGAGAGAGATTGTCGGCCCCTTTAGGATCCCTGAAGGGGTAAAGATGAACTCCATAATGTATGTGGAGTTTCTCAAACAGCACTTCCTGCCATGGTTCAAGAAGAAGAACCGTGTATTCCACAGCAAGATCATTTTCATGCATGATAATGCACCGTCTCATGCTGCACATAACACATCTGCATCTCTGGCTGATATGGGCATAAAAGGGGACAAACTTATGGTGTGACCCCCATGCTCCCCTGACCTCTACCCCATTCAGAACCTCTGGAGCTTCATCCAAAGGTGTGTCTATGATGGCGGGAGGCAGTTCACATCTAAGCAACAGCTCTGGGAGGGTATTCTGTCCTCATGCAAAACAATTGAAGCAGAAACCATCCAAAACCTGACAAATTCAATGGACGAGAGAGTTCAGAAGCTCCTTTCGAACAAGGGGTCCTATGTGCAAATGTAACATCACCTAGAATAAAGTTTTGAGTTGAAAACTGTTTGATTTCAGTTTCTAATAACCTGCTAATGCTTATAATTTCAAAAATGACCATTTTTTTGGTCTTTATTAAAATGAAAAGGTTGATCGAAGAGTGTGGGGGATCTAAGAGTGTGGCCACCCAGTAGTCAGGATTATTTCGAATTCTGACAATCTGAGGGTCAAGTTGCAGGTAGTGCAGCAAAAAGGCACTTATGTGTCTTGCGCATCTCGGAGCCCCAAAATTATTTTCCGGGCTAGATGCAGCTAAAAATTATTATTAATTTTAAATCTGGTGGAGCTTAGTATAGATGGCCTAAGAGAATCAGTACTGCACACTGCTACAAAGCCCAAATTATTTTCCAGCCAAGATGCAGATAAACATGATTAGTAATTTTAAATCTGGTGGAGCTTAGTATAGATGGCCTAATAGAATCAGTGCTGCACATTGCTACAAAGCCCAAATTATTTTCCAGCCAAGATACAGATAAACATGATTAGTAATTTTAAATCTGGTGGAGCTTAGTATAGATGGCCTAATAGAATCAGTACTGCACACTGCTACAAAGCCCAAATTATTTTCCAGCCAAGATACAGATAAACATGATTAGTAATTTGAAAGCTTAAAACGGTTGGTGAGGTGATTTTAACCAATCATCAAGCTTTTACTCTCCCCAGGATGACACAGGGGTAGAAAAGTCGTTTCGGATCCATGATTTGTTCATCTTTATGAACTTGAGTCTGTCTACATTATCAGTGGAGAGCCGCGTGTGCTTATCTGTCAGCACACCACCAGCAGCGCTGAACACACGTTCAGACAGAACGCTGGCTGCGGGGCATGACAAGATCTCCAAGGCGTAAGTGGCTAGCTCCGGCAATTTATCCAGATTGGAAGCCCAAAAGGAACAAGGGTCCAGTGACACAGTCATGGCTTCAATGTTTACTTGGAGATACTCCTGTACCATCGTCTCTAGGCATTGACTATTTGTCAGACTTCTTGTCTCCTGTGGCCTTGCAAAGGATGGGCTAAAAAAGTGGTGAAATGATTCCGCAAAATTGATGTTACCAGCAGATACTGTGTTTCTGTTACAGTTTGAGTGCTGAACACTCGACGGTCCCACGGTTGGCAAGTTGGAACTGTGAAATTCACTACGTGCACCAATGTTGTTTTGTGGAAAAGCACATGTAAGATTCTGCAACAGTCTATGCTGATACTCCTGCATGCATGCATCCCTTTCTATGGCAGGAATAATTTCTGCAAATTTACTTTTGTTCCGGGGATCTAACAGTGTGGCAACCCAGTAGTCAGGATTATTTCTAATTCTCACAATTCGAGGGTCATGTTGCAGGTAGTGCAGCAAGAAGGCACTCATGTGTCTTGCGCATCCAGGAGCACCAAGTCCCTGTTGTGTTGGTGGCGAGGTAACAATCATGCTTCCTTCCTCTGTCCTCTCCACGCAACCTCGCACAACAGAAATGTGATCAAAGACTCCCTCTTCTGATGAGTCCCCCATCAGTTCGTCCTCCACTTCTTCCTCGGCTCCTGCACCTTCCTCACTAGTTTGGCTGCTACCATGCGCCCTGGTAAAACCATCTCCCCCACCCTCACATGCCTGCCGCCTTTGTGCTGCCGACCGTCTGGACCTTGCAGATGTTAGTCCTTCCGCATACAACTCCTCCTCCTCTACTTCCTCCACCTCCTCTTGTGCCACCACCTGACTCCGAATTCTGTTTAACATGTGCTCCAGCATGTAAATCACCGGAATAGTCATGCTGATAATGGCATCGTCAGCACTAAACATCTTCGTCGTCATTTCAAAACTGTGCAGAAGGGTGCATAGGTCCCTGATCTGAGACCACTCCTCCAGCATGATTTGCCCCACCTCTGGATCTCGTTGGCCCAGGCTATACGTCAGAACGTATTGCACCAGGGCTTGTTGGTGCTGCCACAGTCGCTGCAACATGTGCAGAGTTGAATTCCACCGGGGAGGCACATCGCATTTTAGCCGGTGAAGTGGCAGGCCCAACGACTTCTGTAGAGATGTAAGTCGCTGAGATGCGGGATGCGAACGGCAGAAGTGAGCACACAGCGACCGTGCCCTCTGCAGAAGGCCATCTAGTCTGGGATAGTGGGCTAAAAATTGCTGGACAACCAGGTTCAACACGTGAGCCAAACAAGGCACGTGTGTGACATTGCCCCGGCGAATGGCCGCACCCAGGTTTGCAGCATTGTCGCACACGGCCTTCCCTGGTTTCAGGTCCAGTGGAGACAACCATTCATGAAATTGGTTCTCCAGAGCTGACCACAACTCCTCAGCTGTGTGACTCACATTTCCCAGACATTTCAAAGTAAAAACCGCCTGATGACGGTCAGCCCTACTACCAGCATAGTAAGTAGGTGTGCAGGATCCCTTCTGTGCAGTTTGAAAGCTTGTGGCATGACCAGACAGGCTTTGGGTGCAGGTGGAGGACCGAGAGGAGGTTGAGGAGGCAGAAGCAGTAGAGGAACTTTGAGATAAAGAGGATTGACGCACAACTCGTGGGGACAGCAAGACTTGGACAGCAGCCCCTTGTACTGCTGTCACCATAGTTACCCAGTGCCCAGTCAGCGACATGTAACGCCCCTGTCTATGCCTACTCGTCCAAGTGTCTGAGGTGAAATGCACCCTGTCACACACAGAGTTTCTCAAAGAAGCGGTGATGTTGTGTGTGACATGCTGGTGGAGCGCAGGCACACCTTTCTTTGAGAAGTAGTGCTGACTGGGCATCTGGTACTGGGGCACTGCGACGGACATAAGGTCTCGAAAATCCTCTGTGTCCACCCGGCGGAAAGGCAGCATTTCTGTAGCCAAGAGCTTGCAGATGGTGAAATTCAACCTCTTAGCTTTGTCATGGCTAGGAGGAAATGGTTTTTTACTTGTCCACATCTGAGGGACCGAGGGCTGGCTGTTGTGCATAGACTGGGTTGATAAGGGTGTCCCCGGCAAACTGCCGGTCTGTGAGGAAGATGCAGGCTGACATGTTAGGTTGCCTTAATCTAAGGTGGTGCTATCGATGTTGGACAGCGCTCAACACCAGCTGGTGTTAGCACCTCCATAGAAAATGATGACCTGACAATCACGCTGGCTGTTGCGGGTAAAGTAGTGGCTGGTCTGCATCCCAAAACAGGTGTGACTGCTGTCCCCCCAGTCACAGAGGGTGAAGAGGCTGCGGATGCACAAGATGTGACAGACGGTGGTTGGCCCGGCTGGCTAGGCCGCATTGTAGCACAGTGAGCTTCCCACTGCAACTTATGCTTCATGTCCATGTGCCGGTTCATGCATAAAGTACTCAAATTATGTATTTTTTGGCCTCTACTTAGCTTTTGCTGACAAATGTTACAGATAACATGAGATGGGTCATCTTTATCGATCTGAAAAAATGCCCAGGCTATGCAAGGCTTAGCACCCATGCGACCTGAAGAGCCACCACGACTTGTGGTGAGAGGCCGAGTTGTGTTTGAGGATGCAGTTGTTGACGTGCTTCCAGTGCTACGTCTCTGTCCAGGAAGGCGCAACCTGACCTCGTCGTCACTAGCATTCTCCTCCACCTCCTCTGCTGACCTCATCTCTTGGCTGACTGTGGGTTGACAGTAAGTGGGATCTCCAACCTCATCATCATCACCCTGTGTGTTATCACACCCGTCGTCCTCAGAGCCAACCTGTTCCTGCCCTGACAAAAAACTAAAGTTGTCGCTCCAATCAGGTATTTGAGTCTCATCATCGTCTTCCTCATTGTCTCCACCAACAGGAGTTATAGTTTGGGAATGAGGGTCTACATTATGGTCAGAACCTTCTGCGTCAGGTCCTGGATCCGACTCATAAAGATTCTGGGCATCAGTGCAGATCATTTCCTCGTCTGGATTCACAGAAGCGCTGGAGCCGACCTCTGATTCCCAGGCTATAGTATGAGTAAACAGCTCTGCAGACTCAACCATCTGTTCTACCTCATACTCAGACGGGCAGCAGGAGATTTGGGAGCTGTGAGGAAGCAAGTGCGATTGGGGAGACACCTCTGAGGACTGGAGTATTTGTGATGTTGAAGTTGAGGTGGAGGAGAGTCCACTTAAAGGAGCACTTGATATCCTTTGAAGCACCTGCTGTTTTTGTGCCTCATCTGGAATTTGTAGTGATTGGCGTGGCCGTAAGAAAGGGATCTTATCACATTGTCCGCTAAAAGAAGTAGACCTTTTAGTTTGGCGGGAAGATGGTCTTTCTTCTGCAGATGTTACTGTTGCTTTAACACCTACCCCACGGGCACAACCTTTTTTCCCCACCCCAACACGCCTATTCTCCTTTCCACCAGCAGCAGGCCTTTTTCCACTCATTTTGGTGGTTAACTAATTCACACCTCTGGAGTTGTTTGCACAAAAAAACAATGGATGGGAACCGAGCAGAGCTGAGTGGCCAAACTGTGGTATTAGGCCATAACTATTGGCTGGGTTAGATGCAAAAAAAAATTATATTCAATTTGCTACCTGATGGAGGTCTGTATAGATGGACTAATAGACCAAGTCCCACACACTGCTAGGAGCCCAAATATTTTTTCAGAGCTAGATGCAGATAAAAATTATTTTTAATTTGCAACCTGATGGAGGTCAGTATAGATGGACTAATAGACCAAGTCCCACACACTGCTAGAAGCCCAAATATTTTTTCACAGCTAGATTCAGATAAAAATTATATTCAATTTGCAACCTGGTGGAGGTCAGTATAGATGGACTAATAGAGCAAGTCCCACACACTGCTAGAAGCCCAAATATTTTTTCAGAGCTAGATGCAGAAAAAAATTATATTCAATTTGCAACCTGATGGAGGTCAGTATAGATGGACTAATAGACCAAGTCCCACACACTGCTAGAAGCCCAAATATTTTTTCAAAGCTAGATGCAGATAAAAATTATTTTTAATTTGCAACCTGATGGAGGTCAGTATAGATGGACTAATAGACCAAGTCCTACACACTGCTAGAGGCCCAAATATTTTTTCAGAGCTAGATGCAGATAAAAATTAGTTTTAATTTGCAACCTGATGGAGGTCAGCATAGATGGACTAATAGACCATGTCCCACACACTGCTAGAAGCCCAAATATTTATTCAG
Organism: Phyllobates terribilis; assembly: GCF_046119375.1. Lineage (NCBI taxonomy): Eukaryota > Metazoa > Chordata > Amphibia > Anura > Dendrobatidae > Phyllobates > Phyllobates terribilis. Next base: position 119,900,346 of record NW_027362772.1, read on the forward strand.
AGCTAGATGCAGAAAAAAATTATATTCAATTTGCAACCTGATGGAGGTCAGTATAGATGGACTAATAGACCAAGTCGCACACACTGCTAGAGGCCCAAATATTTTTTCAGAGCTAGATGCAGAAAAAAATTATATTCAATTTGCAACCTGATGGAGGTCAGTATAGATGGACTAATAGACCAAGTCCCACACACTTCTAGAAGCCCAAATATTTTTTCAGATCTAGATGCAGAAAAAATTTATATTCAATTTGCAACCTGATGGAGGTCAGTATAGATGGACTAATAGACCAAGTCCCACACACTGCTAGAAGCCCGAATATTTTTTCAGAGCTAGATGCAGATAAAAATTATTTTTAATTTGCAACCTGATGGAGGTCAGTATAGATGGACTAATAGAACAATTCCCACACACTGCTAGAAGCCCAAATATTTTTTCAGAGCTAGATGCAGAAAAAAATTATATTGAATTTGCAACCTGATGGAGGTCAGTATAGATGGACTAATAGAACAATTCCCACACACTGCTAGAAGCCCAAATATTTTTTCAGAGCTAGATGCAGAAAAAAATTATATTCAATTTGCAACCTGGTGGAGGTCAGTATAGATGGACTAATAGACCAAGTCCCACACACTGCTAGAAGCCCAAATATTTTTTCAGAGCTAGATGCAGAAAAAAATTATATTCAATTTGCAACCTGATGGAGGTCAGTATAGATGGACTAATAGACCAAGTCGCACACACTGCTAGAAGCCCAAATATTTTTTCAGAGCTAGATGCAGAAAAAAATTATATTCAATTTGCAACCTGATGGAGGTCAGTATAGATGGACTAATAGACCAAGTCTCACACACTGCTAGAAGCCCAAATATTTTTTCAGAGCTAGATGCAGAAAAAATTAGTTTTAATTTGCAACCTGATGGAGGTCAGCATAGATGGACTAATAGACCATGTCCCACACACTGCTGGAAGCCCAAATATTTTTTCAGAGCTAGATGCAGAAAAAAATTATATTCAATTTGCAACCTGATGGAGGTCAGTATAGATGGACTAATAGACCAAGTCGCACACACTGCTAGAGGCCCAAATATTTTTTCAGAGCTAGATGCAGAAAAAAATTATATTCAATTTGCAACCTGATGGAGGTCAGTATAGATGGACTAATAGACCAAGTCCCACACACTGCTAGAAGCCCAAATATTTTTTCAGATCTAGATGCAGGAAAAAATTATATTCAATTTGCAACCTGATGGAGGTCAGTATAGATGGACTAATAGACCAAGTCCCACACACTGCTAGAAGCCCGAATATTTTTTCAGAACTAGATGCAGATAAAAATTATTTTTAATTTGCAACCTGATGGAGGTCAGTATAGATGGACTAATAGAACAATTCCCACACACTGCTAGAAGCCCAAATATTTTTTCAGAGCTAGATGCAGAAAAAAATTATATTGAATTTGCAACCTGATGGAGGTCAGTATAGATGGACTAATAGAACAATTCCCACACACTGCTAGAAGCCCAAATATTTTTTCAGAGCTAGATGCAGAAAAAAATTATATTCAATTTGCAACCTGGTGGAGGTCAGTATAGATGGACTAATAGACCAAGTCCCACACACTGCTAGAAACCCAAATATTTTTTCAGAGCTAGATGCAGAAAAAAATTATATTCAATTTGCAACCTGATGGAGGTCAGCATAGATGGACTAATAGACCAAGTCGCACACACTGCTAGAAGCCCAAATATTTTTTCAGAGCTAGATGCAAAAAAAAATTATATTCAATTTGCAACCTGATGGAGGTCAGTATAGATGGACTAATAGAACAAGTCCCACATACTGCTAGAAGCCCAAATATTTTTTCAGAGCTAGATGCAGAAAAAAATTATATTCAATTTGCAACCTGATGGAGGTCAGTATAGATGGACTAATAGACCAAGTCCTACACACTGCTGGAGGCCCAAATATTTTTTCAGAGCTAGATGCAGAAAAAAATTATATTCAATTTGCAACCTGATGGAGGTCAGTATAGATGGACTAATAGAACAAGTCCCACACACTGCTAGAAGCCCAAATATTTTTTCAGCGCTGGATGCATAAAAAAATTATATTCAATTTGCAACCTGATGGAGGTCAGTATAGATGGACTAATAGAACAAGTCCCACACACTGCTAGAAGCCCAAATATTTTTTCAGAGCTAGATGCAGAAAAAAATTATATTCAGTTTGCAACCTGGTGGAGGTCAGTATAGATGGATTAATAGACCAAGTCCCACACACTGCTAGAAGCCCAAATATTTTTTCAGAGCTAGATGCAGATCAAAATTAGTTTTAATTTGCAACCTGATGGAGGTCAGCATAGATGGACTAATAGACCATGTCCCACACACTGCTAGAAGCCCAAATATTTATTCAGAGCTAGATGCAGAAAAAAATTATATTCAATTTGCAACCTGATGGAGGTCAGTATAGATGGACTAATAGACCAAGTCGTACACACTGCTAGAAGCCCAAATATTTTTTCAGAGCTAGATGCAGAAAAAAATTATATTCAATTTGCAACCTGATGGAGGTCAGTATAGATGGACTAATAGACCAAGTCCCACACACTGCTAGAAGCCCAAATATTTTTTCAGATCTAGATGCAGAAAAAAATTAGATTCAATTTGCAACCTGTTGGAGGTCAGTATAGATGGACTAATAGACCAAGTCCCACACACTGCTAGAAGCCCAAATATTTTTTCAGAGCTAGATGCAGATAAAAATTATTTTTAATTTGCAACCTGATGGAGGTCAGTATAGATGGACTAATAGAACAATTCCCACACACTGCTAGAAGCCCAAATATTTTTTCAGAGCTAGATGCAGAAAAAAATTATATTGAATTTGGAACCTGATGGAGGTCAGTATAGATGGACTAATAGAACAATTCCCACACACTGCTAGAAACCCAAATATTTTTTCAGAGCTAGATGCAGAAAAAAATTATATTCAATTTGCAACCTGGTGGAGGTCAGTATAGATGGACTAATAGACAAGTCCCACACACTGCTAGAAGCCCAAATATTTTTTCAGAGCTAGATGCAGATAAAAATTATTTTTAATTTGCAACCTGATGGAGGTCAGCATAGATGGACTAATAGACCAAGTCCCACATATTGCTAGAAGCCCAAATATTTTTTCAGAGCTAGATGCAGATAAAAATTATTTTTAATTTGCAACCTCATGGAGGTCAGTATAGATGGACTAATAGACCAAGTCCTACACACTGCTAGAGGCCCAAATATTTTTTCAGAGCTAGATGCAGTTAAAAATTATATTCAATTTGCAACCTGATGGAGGTCAGAATAGATGGACTAATAGAACAAGTCCCACACACTGCTAGAAGCCAAAATATTTTTTCAGCGCTAGATGCATAAAAAAATTATATTCAATTTGCAACCTAGTGGAGGTCAGTATAGATGGACTAATATAACAAGTCCCACACACTGCTAGAAGCCCAAATATTTTTTCAGAGCTAGATGCAGACAAAAATTATATTCAGTTTGCAACCTGGTGGAGGTCAGTATAGATGGACTAATAGACCAAGCACTACACACTGCTAGAGGCCCAAATATTTTTTCAGAGCTAGATGCAGAAAAAAATTATATTGAATTTGCAACCTGATGGACGTCAGTATAGATGGACTAATAGAACAATTCCCACACACTGCTAGAAGCCCAAATATTTTTTCAGAGCTAGATGCAGAAAAAAATTATATTCAATTTGCAACCTGGTGTAGGTCAGTATAGATGGACTAATAGACCAAGTCCCACACACTGCTAGAAGCCCAAATATTTTTTCAGAGCTAGATTCAGATAAAAATTATTTTTAATTTGCAACCTGATGGAGGTCAGCATAGATGGACTAATAGACCAAGTCCCGCATACTGCTAGAAGCCCAAATATTTTTTCAGAGCTAGATGCAGATAAAAATTATTTTTAATTTGCAACCTGATGGAGGTCAGTATAGATGGACTAATATACCAAGTCCCACACACTGCTAGAAGCCCAAATATTTTTTCAGAGCTAGATGCAGAAAAAAATTATATTCAATTTGCAACCTGATGGAGGTCAGTATAGATTGACTAATAGACCAAGTCCCACACACTGCTAGAAGCCCAAATATTTTTTCAGAGCTAGATGCAGAAAAAAATTATATTCAATTTGCAACCTGATGGAGGTCAGTATAGATGGACTAATAGACCAAGTCCTACACACTGCTGGAGGCCCAAATATTTTTTCAGAGCTAGATGCAGAAAAAAATTATATTCAATTTGCAACCTGATGGAGGTTAGTATAGATGGACTAATAGAACAAGTCCCACACACTGCTAGAAGCCCAAATATTTTTTCAGCGCTGGATGCATAAAAAAATTATATTCAATTTGCAACCTGATGGAGGTCAGTATAGATGGACTAATAGAACAAGTCCCACACACTGCTAGAAGCCCAAATATTTTTTCAGAGCTAGATGCAGATAAAAATTAGTTTTAATTTGCAACCTGATGGAGGTCAGCATAGATGGACTAATAGACCATGTCCCACACACTGCTAGAAGCCCTAATATTTATTCAGAGCTAGATGCAGAAAAAAATTATATTCAATTTGCAACCTGATGGAGGTCAGTATAGATGGACTAATAGACCAAGTCGCACACACTGCTAGAGGCCCAAATATTTTTTCAGCGCTAGATGCAGAAAAAAATTATATTCAGTTTGCAACCTGGTGTAGGTCAGTATAGATGGACTAATAGACCAAGTCCCACACACTGCTAGAAGCCCAAATATTTTTTCAGAGCTAGATTCAGATAAAAATTATTTTTAATTTGCAACCTGATGGAGGTCAGCATAGATGGACTAATAGACCAAGTCCCGCATACTGCTAGAAGCCCAAATATTTTTTCAGAGCTAGATGCAGATAAAAATTATTTTTAATTTGCAACCTGATGGAGGTCAGTATAGATGGACTAATATACCAAGTCCCACACACTGCTAGAAGCCCAAATATTTTTTCAGAGCTAGATGCAGAAAAAAATTATATTCAATTTGCAACCTGATGGAGGTCAGTATAGATTGACTAATAGACCAAGTCCCACACACTGCTAGAAGCCCAAATATTTTTTCAGAGCTAGATGCAGAAAAAAATTATATTCAATTTGCAACCTGATGGAGGTCAGTATAGATGGACTAATAGACCAAGTCCTACACACTGCTGGAGGCCCAAATATTTTTTCAGAGCTAGATGCAGAAAAAAATTATATTCAATTTGCAACCTGATGGAGGTTAGTATAGATGGACTAATAGAACAAGTCCCACACACTGCTAGAAGCCCAAATATTTTTTCAGCGCTGGATGCATAAAAAAATTATATTCAATTTGCAACCTGATGGAGGTCAGTATAGATGGACTAATAGAACAAGTCCCACACACTGCTAGAAGCCCAAATATTTTTTCAGAGCTAGATGCAGATAAAAATTAGTTTTAATTTGCAACCTGATGGAGGTCAGCATAGATGGACTAATAGACCATGTCCCACACACTGCTAGAAGCCCTAATATTTATTCAGAGCTAGATGCAGAAAAAAATTATATTCAATTTGCAACCTGATGGAGGTCAGTATAGATGGACTAATAGACCAAGTCGCACACACTGCTAGAGGCCCAAATATTTTTTCAGCGCTAGATGCAGAAAAAAATTATATTCAGTTTGCAACCTGGTGGAGGTCAGTATAGATGGACTAATAGACCAAGTCCCACACACTGCTAGAAGCCCAAATATTTTTTCAGAGCTAGATGCAGATAAAAATTAGTTTTATTTTGCAACCTGATGGAGGTCAGCATAGATGGACTAATAGACCATGTCCCACACACTGCTAGAAGCCCAAATATTTATTCAGAGCTAGATGCAGAAAAAAATTATATTCAATTTGCAACCTGATGGAGGTCAGTATAGATGGACTAATAGACCAAGTCGCACACACTGCTAGAGGCCCAAATATTTTTTCAGAGCTAGATGCAGAAAAAAATTATATTCAATTTGCAACCTGATGGAGGTCAGTATAGATGGACTAATAGACCAAGTCCCACACACTGCTAGAAGCCCAAATATTTTTTCAGATCTAGATGCAGAAAAAAATTATATTCAATTTGCAACCTGATGGAGGTCAGTATAGATGGACTAATAGACCAAGTCCCACACACTGCTAGAAGCCCGAATATTTTTTCAGAGCTAGATGCAGATAAAAATTATTTTTAATTTGCAACCTGATGGAGGTCAGTATAGATGGACTAATAGAACAATTCCCACACACTGCTAGAAGCCCAAATATTTTTTCAGAGCTAGATGCAGAAAAAAATTATATTGAATTTGCAACCTGATGGAGGTCAGTATAGATGGACTAATAGAACAATTCCCACACACTGCTAGAAGCCCAAATATTTTTTCAGAGCTAGATGCAGAAAAAAATTATATTCAATTTGCAACCTGGTGGAGGTCAGTATAGATGGACTAATAGACCAAGTCCCACACACTGCTAGAAGCCCAAATATTTTTTCAGAGCTAGATGCAGAAAAAAATTATATTCAATTTGCAACCTGATGGAGGTCAGTATAGATGGACTAATAGACCAAGTCGCACACACTGCTAGAAGCCCAAATATTTTTTCAGAGCTAGATGCAGAAAAAAATTATATTCAATTTGCAACCTGATGGAGGTCAGTATAGATGGACTAATAGACCAAGTCCCACACACTGCTAGAAGCCCAAATATTTTTTCAGAGCTAGATGCAGAAAAAAATTATATTCAATTTGCAACCTGATGGAGGTCAGTATAGATGGACTAATAGACCAAGTCCTACACACTGCTGGAGGCCCAAATATTTTTTCAGAGCTAGATGCAGAAAAAAATTATATTCAATTTGCAACCTGATGGAGGTCAGTATAGATGGACTAATAGAACAAGTCCCACACACTGCTAGAAGCCCAAATATTTTTTCAGCGCTGGATGCATAAAAAAATTATATTCAATTTGCAACCTGATGGAGGTCAGTATAGATGGACTAATAGAACAAGTCGCACACACTGCTAGAAGCCCAAATATTTTTTCAGAGCTAGATGCAGAAAAAAATTATATTCAGTTTGCAACCTGGTGGAGGTCAGTATAGATGGATTAATAGACCAAGTCCCACACACTGCTAGAAGCCCAAATATTTTTTCAGAGCTAGATGCAGATCAAAATTAGTTTTAATTTGCAACCTGATGGAGGTCAGCATAGATGGACTAATAGACCATGTCCCACACACTGCTAGAAGCCCAAATATTTATTCAGAGCTAGATGCAGAAAAAAATTATATTCAATTTGCAACCTGATGGAGGTCAGTATAGATGGACTAATAGACCAAGTCGCACACACTGCTAGAAGCCCAAATATTTTTTCAGAGCTAGATGCAGAAAAAAATTATATTCAATTTGCAACCTGATGGAGGTCAGTATAGATGGACTAATAGACCAAGTCCCACACACTGCTAGAAGCCCAAATATTTTTTCAGATCTAGATGCAGAAAAAAATTAGATTCAATTTGCAACCTGTTGGAGGTCAGTATAGATGGACTAATAGACCAAGTCCCACACACTGCTAGAAGCCCAAATATTTTTTCAGAGCTAGATGCAGATAAAAATTATTTTTAATTTGCAACCTGATGGAGGTCAGTATAGATGGACTAATAGAACAATTCCCACACACTGCTAGAAGCCCAAATATTTTTTCAGAGCTAGATGCAGAAAAAAATTATATTCAATTTGCAACCTGGTGGAGGTCAGTATAGATGGACTAATAGACCAAGTCCCACACACTGCTAGAAGCCCAAATATTTTTTCAGAGCTAGATGAAGATAAAAATTATTTTTAATTTGCAACCTTATGGAGGTCAGCATAGATGGACTAATAGACCAAGTCCCACATATTGCTAGAAGCCCAAATATTTTTTCAGAGCTAGATGCAGATAAAAATTATTTTTAATTTGCAACCTCATGGAGGTCAGTATAGATGGACTAATAGACCAAGTCCTACACACTGCTAGAGGCCCAAATATTTTTTCAGAGCTAGATGCAGAAAAAAATTATATTCAATTTGCAACCTGATGGAGGTCAGAATAGATGGACTAATAGAACAAGTCCCACACACTGCTAGAAGCCAAAATATTTTTTCAGTGCTAGATGCATAAAAAAATTATATTCAATTTGCAACCTGGTGGAGGTCAGTATAGATGGACTAATATAACAAGTCCCACACACTGCTAGAAGCCCAAATATTTTTTCAGAGCTAGATGCAGAAAAAAATTATATTCAGTTTGCAACCTGGTGGAGGTCAGTATAGATGGACTAATAGACCAAGCACTACACACTGCTAGAGGCCCAAATATTTTTTCAGAGCTAGATGCAGAAAAAAATTATATTGAATTTGCAACCTGATGGAGGTCAGTATAGATGGACTAATAGACCAAGTCCCACACACTGCTAGAAGCCCAAATATTTTTTCAGATCTAGATGCAGAAAAAAATTAGATTCAATTTGCAACCTGTTGGAGGTCAGTATAGATGGACTAATAGACCAAGTCCCACACACTGCTAGAAGCCCAAATATTTTTTCAGAGCTAGATGCAGATAAAAATTATTTTTAATTTGCAACCTGATGGAGGTCAGTATAGATGGACTAATAAAACAATTCCCACACACTGCTAGAAGCCCAAATATTTTTTCAGAGCTAGATGCAGAAAAAAATTATATTCAATTTGCAACCTGGTGGAGGTCAGTATAGATGGACTAATAGACCAAGTCCCACACACTGCTAGAAGCCCAAATATTTTTTCAGAGCTAGATGAAGATAAAAATTATTTTTAATTTGCAACCTTATGGAGGTCAGCATAGATGGACTAATAGACCAAGTCCCACATATTGCTAGAAGCCCAAATATTTTTTCAGAGCTAGATGCAGATAAAAATTATTTTTAATTTGCAACCTCATGGAGGTCAGTATAGATGGACTAATAGACCAAGTCCTACACACTGCTAGAGGCCCAAATATTTTTTCAGAGCTAGATGCAGAAAAAAATTATATTCAATTTGCAACCTGATGGAGGTCAGAATAGATGGACTAATAGAACAAGTCCCACACACTGCTAGAAGCCAAAATATTTTTTCAGTGCTAGATGCATAAAAAAATTATATTCAATTTGCAACCTGGTGGAGGTCAGTATAGATGGACTAATATAACAAGTCCCACACACTGCTAGAAGCCCAAATATTTTTTCAGAGCTAGATGCAGAAAAAAATTATATTCAGTTTGCAACCTGGTGGAGGTCAGTATAGATGGACTAATAGACCAAGCACTACACACTGCTAGAGGCCCAAATATTTTTTCAGAGCTAGATGCAGAAAAAAATTATATTGAATTTGCAACCTGATGGAGGTCAGTATAGATGGACTAATAGAACAATTCCCACACACTGCTAGAAGCCCAAATATTTTTTCAGAGCTAGATGCAGAAAAAAATTATATTCAATTTGCAACCTGGTGTAGGTCAGTATAGATGGACTAATAGACCAAGTCCCACACACTGCTAGAAGCCCAAATATTTTTTCAGAGCTAGATGCAGATAAAAATTATTTTTAATTTGCAACCTGATGGAGGTCAGCATAGATGGACTAATAGACCAAGTCCCGCATACTGCTAGAAGCCCAAATATTTTTTCAGAGCTAGATGCAGATAAAAATTATTTTTAATTTGCAACCTGATGGAGGTCAGTATAGATGGACTAATATACCAAGTCCCACACACTGCTAGAAGCCCAAATATTTTTTCAGAGCTAGATGCAGAAAAAAATTATATTCAATTTGCAACCTGATGGAGGTCAGTATAGATTGACTAATAGACCAAGTCCCACACACTGCTAGAAGCCCAAATATTTTTTCAGAGCTAGATGCAGAAAAAAATTATATTCAATTTGCAACCTGATGGAGGTCAGTATAGATGGACTAATAGACCAAGTCGCACACACTGCTAGAAGCCAAATATTTTTTCAGAGCTAGATGCAGAAAAAAATTATATTCAATTTGCAACCTGATGGAGGTCAGTATAGATGGACTAATAGACCAAGTCCCACACACTGCTAGAAGCCCAAATATTTTTTCAGAGCTAGATGCAGAAAAAAATTATATTCCATTTGCAACCTGATGGAGGTCAGTATAGATGGACTAATAGACCAAGTCACACACACTGCTAGAAGCCCAAATATTTTTTCAGAGCTAGATGCAGATAAAAATTATTTTTAATTTGCAACCTGATGGAGGTCAGTATAGATGGACTAATAGACCAAGTCCTACACACTGCTAGAAGCCCAAATATTTTTTCAGCGCTAGATGCAAAAAAAAATTATATTCAATTTGCAACCTGATGGAGGTCAGTATAGATGGACTAATAGAACAAGTCCCACACACTGCTAGAAGCCCAAATATTTTTTCAGAGCTAGATGCAGAAAAAAATAATATTCAATTTGCAACCTGGTGGAGGTCAGTATAGATGGACTAATAGACCAAGTCCCACACACTGCTAGAAGCAGAAATATTTTTTCAGAGCTAGATGCAGATAAAAATTATTTTTAATTTGCAGCCTGATGGAGGTCAGCATAGATGGACTAATAGACCAAGTCCCACACACTGCTAGAAGCCCAAATATTTTTTCAGAGCTAGATGCAGAAAAAAATTATATTCAATTTGCAACCTGATGGAGGTCAGTATAGATGGACTAATAGACCAAGTCCCACACACTGCTAGAAGCCCAAATATTTTTTCAGAGCTAGATGCAGAAAAAAAATATATTCAATTTGCAACCTGACGGAGGTCAGTATAGATGGACTAATAGACCAAGTCCCACACACTGCTAGAAGCCCAAATATTTTTTCAGAGCTAGATGCAGATAAAAATTATTTTTAATTTGCAACCTGATGGAGGTCAGTATAGATGGACTAATAGACCGAGTCCCACACACTGCTAGAAGCCCAAATATTTTTTCAGAGCTAGATGCAGATAAAAATTATTTTTAATTTGCAACGTGATGGAGGTCAGTATAGATGGACTAATAGACCTAGTCCAACACACTGCTAGAAGCCCAAATATTTTTTCAGAGCTAGATGCAGAAAAAAATTATATTGAATTTGCAATCTGATGGAGGTCAGTATACATGGACTAATAGACCAAGTCCCATACACTGCTAGAAGCCCAAATATTTTTTCAGAGCTAGATGCAGAAAAAAATTATATTCAATTTGCAACCTGGTGGAGGTCAGTATAGATGGACTAATAGACCAAGTCCCGCATACTGCTAGAAGCCCAAATATTTTTTCAGAGCTAGATGCAGATAAAAATTATTTTAAATTTGCAACCTGATGGAGGTCAGTATAGATGGACTAATATACCAAGTCCCACACACTGCTAGAAGCCCAAATATTTTTTCAGAGCTAGATGCAGAAAAAAATTATATTCAATTTGCAACCTGATGGAGGTCAGTATAGATTGACTAATAGACCAAGTCCCACACACTGCTAGAAGCCCAAATATTTTTTCAGAGCTAGATGCAGAAAAAAATTATATTCAATTTGCAACCTGATGGAGGTCAGTATAGATGGACTAATAGACCAAGTCGCACACACTGCTAGAAGCCAAATATTTTTTCAGAGCTAGATGCAGAAAAAAATTATATTCAATTTGCAACCTGTTGGAGGTCAGTATAGATGGACTAATAGACCAAGTCCCACACACTGCTAGAAGCCCAAATATTTTTTCAGAGCTAGATGCAGAAAAAAATTATATTCAATTTGCAACCTGATGGAGGTCAGTATAGATGGACTAATAGACCAAGTCACACACACTGCTAGAAGCCCAAATATTTTTTCAGAGCTAGATGCAGATAAAAATTATTTTTAATTTGCAACCTGATGGAGGTCAGTATAGATGGACTAATAGACCAAGTCCTACACACTGCTAGAAGCCCAAATATTTTTTCAGCGCTAGATGCAAAAAAAAATTATATTCAATTTGCAACCTGATGGAGGTCAGTATAGATGGACTAATAGAACAAGTCCCACACACTGCTAGAAGCCCAAATATTTTTTCAGAGCTAGATGCAGAAAAAAATAATATTCAATTTGCAACCTGGTGGAGGTCAGTATAGATGGACTAATAGACCAAGTCCCACACACTGCTAGAAGCCCAAATATTTTTTCAGAGCTAGATGCAGATAAAAATTATTTTTAATTTGCAGCCTGATGGAGGTCAGCATAGATGGACTAATAGACCAAGTCCCACACACTGCTAGAAGCCCAAATATTTTTTCAGAGCTAGATGCAGAAAAAAATTATATTCAATTTGCAACCTGATGGAGGTCAGTATAGATGGACTAATAGACCAAGTCCCACACACTGCTAGAAGCCCAAATATTTTTTCAGAGCTAGATGCAGAAAAAAATTATATTCAATTTGCAACCTGATGGAGGTCAGTATAAATGGACTAATAGACCAAGTCCCACACTCTGCTAGAAGCCCAAATATTTTTTCAGAGCTAGATGCAGATAAAAATTATTTTTAATTTGCAACCTGACGGAGGTAAGTATAGATGGACTAATAGACCAAGTCCCACACACTGCTAGAAGCCCAAATATTTTTTCAGAGCTAGATGCAGATAAAAATTATTTTTAATTTGCAACCTGATGGAGGTCAGTATAGATGGACTAATAGACCGAGTCCCACACACTGCTAGAAGCCCAAATATTTTTTCAGAGCTAGATGCAGATAAAAATTATTTTTAATTTGCAACGTGATGGAGGTCAGTATAGATGGACTAATAGACCTAGTCCAACACACTGCTAGAAGCCCAAATATTTTTTCAGAGCTAGATGCAGAAAAAAATTATATTGAATTTGCAATCTGATGGAGGTCAGTATAGATGGACTAATAGACCAAGTCCCATACACTGCTAGAAGCCCAAATATTTTTTCAGAGCTAGATGCAGAAAAAAATTATATTCAATTTGCAACCTGGTGGAGGTCAGTATAGATGGACTAATAGACCAAGTCCCGCATACTGCTAGAAGCCCAAATATTTTTTCAGAGCTAGATGCAGATAAAAATTATTTTAAATTTGCAACCTGATGGAGGTCAGTATAGATGGACTAATATACCAAGTCCCACACACTGCTAGAAGCCCAAATATTTTTTCAGAGCTAGATGCAGAAAAAAATTATATTCAATTTGCAACCTGATGGAGGTCAGTATAGATTGACTAATAGACCAAGTCCCACACACTGCTAGAAGCCCAAATATTTTTTCAGAGCTAGATGCAGAAAAAAATTATATTCAATTTGCAACCTGATGGAGGTCAGTATAGATGGACTAATAGACCAAGTCGCACACACTGCTAGAAGCCAAATATTTTTTCAGAGCTAGATGCAGAAAAAAATTATATTCAATTTGCAACCTGTTGGAGGTCAGTATAGATGGACTAATAGACCAAGTCCCACACACTGCTAGAAGCCCAAATATTTTTTCAGAGCTAGATGCAGAAAAAAATTATATTCAATTTGCAACCTGATGGAGGTCAGTATAGATGGACTAATAGACCAAGTCACACACACTGCTAGAAGCCCAAATATTTTTTCAGAGCTAGATGCAGATAAAAATTATTTTTAATTTGCAACCTGATGGAGGTCAGTATAGATGGACTAATAGACCAAGTCCTACACACTGCTAGAAGCCCAAATATTTTTTCAGCGCTAGATGCAAAAAAAAATTATATTCAATTTGCAACCTGATGGAGGTCAGTATAGATGGACTAATAGAACAAGTCCCACACACTGCTAGAAGCCCAAATATTTTTTCAGAGCTAGATGCAGAAAAAAATAATATTCAATTTGCAACCTGGTGGAGGTCAGTATAGATGGACTAATAGACCAAGTCCCACACACTGCTAGAAGCCCAAATATTTTTTCAGAGCTAGATGCAGATAAAAATTATTTTTAATTTGCAGCCTGATGGAGGTCAGCATAGATGGACTAATAGACCAAGTCCCACACACTGCTAGAAGCCCAAATATTTTTTCAGAGCTAGATGCAGAAAAAAATTATATTCAATTTGCAACCTGATGGAGGTCAGTATAGATGGACTAATAGACCAAGTCCCACACACTGCTAGAAGCCCAAATATTTTTTCAGAGCTAGATGCAGAAAAAAATTATATTCAATTTGCAACCTGATGGAGGTCAGTATAAATGGACTAATAGACCAAGTCCCACACTCTGCTAGAAGCCCAAATATTTTTTCAGAGCTAGATGCAGAAAAAAAATATATTCAATTTGCAACCTGATGGAGGTCAGTATAGATGAACTGATAGACCAAGTCCCACACACTGCTAGAAGCCCAAATATTTTTTCAGAGCTATATGCTGATACAAATTATTTTTAATTTGCAACCTGATGGAGGTCAGTATAGATGGACTAATAGACCAAATCCTACACACTGCTAGATGCCCAAATATTTTTTCAGAGCTAGATGCAGAAAAAAATTATATTCAATTTGCAACCTGATGGAGGTCAGTATAGATGGACTAATAGACCAAGTCCCACACACTGCTAGAAGCCCAAATATTTTTTCACAGCTAGATGCAAAAAAAAATTATATTCAATTTGCAACCTGATGGAGGTCAGTATAGATGGACTAATAGAACAAGTCCCACACACTGCTAGAAGCCCAAATATTTTTTCAGAGCTAGATGCAGAAAAAAATAATATTCAATTTGCAACCTGGTGGAGGTCAGTATAGATGGACTAATAGACCAAGTCCCACACACTGCTAGAAGCCCAAATATTTTTTCAGAGCTAGATGCAGATAAAAATTATTTTTAATTTGCAGCCTGATGGAGGTCAGCATAGATGGACTAATAGACCAAGTCCCACACACTGCTAGAAGCCCAAATATTTTTTCAGAGCTAGATGCAGAAAAAAATTATATTGAATTTGCAATCTGATGGAGGTCAGTATAGATGGACTAATAGACCAAGTCCCATACACTGCTAGAAGCCCAAATATTTTTTCAGAGCTAGATGCAGAAAAAAATTATATTCAATTTGCAACCTGGTGGAGGTCAGTATAGATGGACTAATAGACCAAGTCCCACACACTGCTAGAAGCCCAAATATTTTTTCAGAGCTAGATGCAGAAAAAAATTATATTCAATTTGCAACCTGATGGAGGTCAGTATAGATGGACTAATAGACCAAGTCCCACACACTGCTAGAAGCCCAAATATTTTTTCAGAGCTAGATGCAGAAAAAAAATATATTCAATTTGCAACCTGATGGAGGTCAGTATATATGGACTAATAGACCAAGTCCCACACACTGCTAGAAGCCCAAATATTTTTTCAGAGCTATATGCTGATACAAATTATTTTTAATTTGCAACCTGATGGAGGTCAGTATAGATGGACTAATAGACCAAGTCCTACACACTGCTAGAGGCCCAAATATTTTTTCAGAGCTAGATGCAGAAAAAAATTATATTCAATTTGCAACCTGATGGAGGTCAGTATAGATGGACTAATAGACCAAGTCCCACACACTGCTAGAAGCCCAAATATTTTTTCACAGCTAGATGCAGATAAAAATTATTTTTAATTTGCAACGTGATGGAGGTCAGTATAGATGGACTAATAGACCTAGTCCAACACACTGCTAGAAGCCCAAATATTTTTTCAGAGCTAGATGCAGAAAAATATTATATTGAATTTGCAATCTGATGGAGGTCAGTATAGATGGACTAATAGACCAAGTCCCATACACTGCTAGAAGCCCAAATATTTTTTCAGAGCTAGATGCAGAAAAAAATTATATTCAATTTGCAACCTGGTGGAGGTCAGTATAGATGGACTAATAGAACAAGTTCCACACACTGCTAGAAGCACAAATATTTTTTCAGAGCTAGATGCAGATAAAAATTATATTCAATTTGCAACCTGATGGAGGTCAGTATAGATGGACTAATAGAATGATGCTATGCCCAAAAGGTTTTACTTCACTAGGTGCAGTAAAAAAATTGGTATTCTATACACAGGTGGAGTAGCTTGCAACACAGATAGGCCACTCCACTGACTAACTCACTCTGCAATAGGCCAAAAAGGATTAGCTTTGCTAGATTTAGCCAAATGCTGTGAAAAAAACTTGCAAAGCACTGGCACAGACCTGCCTGGCAAAAACTGATAGGAACTGATGTAACTTAGTCCTGAAAAGGACTGCAATTACAATTAGTCTTTACTCCCAACCTATCTATTTAAGAGCACAGACCTGCCTGATAAAAGTCGTAGGAAACGCTGTAACCTAGTCCTTAAAAGGACTGCAATCACAACTATTCCCTACTCCCAAGCTATCTGTAGATTTGTGCAAAAATTGGCTTGAAATTAACAAGGTATAGCGCACACAGCAACAGCGGTGCCGTCTAACACGCAGCTGCAGCAGTGAGAAAATGGTGGCGACTGGGAAAATGGCTGGGTCTTATCGGGCAAGGACATGTGACATACACTGCCAATGACACATGCCCTTGCTTGTGTGAAAAAAAGCAGTTCGCTCTGTGTGTGTGCTGCTGATAGGCTGACAGATTGCACCTCCCACTGTAAATGCGGGAAAGAGAAAAAAAATGGAGATCTTCATTATTCCTGCAGAGATCCATCCCCTGCCCCTCCCCCCGCCCCGCTGTACACTCAAACTGCGTATTAACATTAATTTTCATCATTACTGAGAAAAAATCCAGTTATGATTTTGGTGCACGAACAGTTATCGAACATAACCTCGAACAGCCGAATTTTTTTCAAATCACTCGTGTTCGCCGAACTGCTCGAACACCACCCAAAACAGCTCGAATTTGAGATTGGCGAACAGTTCGAGTCGAACAACGCTCATCTCTACTTTTCACTGGTCCATTTCCATATTTGTGCCCCTCGCCTGCTCCGCTTAAAGTGGTGGAAGAGGAGATCCCATGTAGCGATGCCCAAATATTTGAACAGCCACGGCCACAGGAAGTCGACGGCCACAGGAAGTCGACGCTGTCAATTTGTCACAAGAGGTGGACAATGACGAGACACAATTGCCAGGAAGTGAGGAGGAGGATCGTGGTGCGCAAGTGTAAGAGGAGGAGGTGGTGGATGACCTAGTAACTGACCCAACATGGCAGGAGGACACGCAGAGCGTGGCCAGCAGCACACAGGGTGAGGGAGGTAGAGTATCTAACACAGAAAAAAACCTTTTTCCATAAAAGATAATCTTTAATAATCACAATATGACACATACAACATGAATAAAGTGGCCATAAAAAAGTGACTTAGTGCAGATAAATAAGTAAATATTGACCCGTTATGGTCATTATCTCCACACCTCCCCCCATCAGAGGCGATGAAGATTCCCTTTTGCCGCTATATGTATAGTATATAGGTGTGAGTTTAAACAAAAAACCTATTATGCAACAAGTCACTTATTTAAAAAACAGCAGGGAAAAGTAGGGGCGGCCTATGTACTCATGACTAATGCTCCCCAAACTACATCAATACAACACACATATCAAGGGTGCAACCTGCAAGAGAAGTCCCAATTCCTGACAACATATCCTATTCCCGATATAGTGTCCCTAGGACTCTCAATGTTGTTCAATTCGCAGTTCCGACTCTAAATCGGTGGACCAATATTCCATCAAATCTTTCATTTTATAGCAATAACATGATATGATATGAGAAGTCAAAGTAGGAATTATCTTGCAAAGATATTAGGTTGCCCCCAGTACTCCTCGACGTGTTTCCTCATTGGTGAGTGGTTCATCAGGAGAAGATCCAATCATCCTGCAAAGAGCTGCATTATTCCACCATATCCCCTTCCATATAAAGGCTCACCACACAGTATCAAGGAAATACCACTTCCCTAAGTTAGGGTCAAATTCTATTTCTTAGCTGGTTTGGTCTTCTGTCTCTTGTTCCTACTGTGCTTGTGTTAATCAGACCTCAGTCACTAGAGGTATCCCAATGTCTACTGCTCATGTCTGCTCCCCCTTCCGGAGCCCTGAGATTGTTGTCTCCCATCTATAATACGTCTGACGTAGTCTCCCAACTCTAGGACCTTCTGCGTCTGCGCTGTCCGCGCTCTCATCACTAGGGATGTGCAACACGCATGTCTGTCCCTTCTATCCAAAGTCCAGAGTCTGCTGCCCGAAGTAGTGCTCACGGCGCTATGGCCCATGCACCGGGTCACTCCTCGGGCAGCACATACATACAGCACCCCGTACGATATACCGCGCATCGCTGCGCATGCACAGCTTCAAACAGTGAGTTCTGTTCTCAGTGTTTATTCATATCTTATACATAACGTTGTCCACTACATAGAGGGACCCTCTCAAATATAGGATAGCTATTGGTCATCCCTCTAATCAAAGAATATAAAGGAGTACCTATTGATGTCCCCATCACCACAACATATGGTCTCAGAGGGGGGAGGGTGGGTTTAGGGGGGGGGCTGGGGCTGGGAATTCCTATTATCTATACCCGGCATATCCCCTTTTTTTATATAAGTGGGGAAACTCAATGATAAAAAATAAAAAATTAACCCTCTCTCTATCATACGGTCTGCCTTTTTCTGGTCCTAGATCCTAATATCCATTAGTATCTTCAATAACAAGACGGTTTCAATGGAGTGTTACCCCTTGAACACCTAGATCATTTTATCCCTAATCAAGGGGTCAAATTCTTTGGGGAATGTCTTATGTGCCCTATATACTGAGATAATCTGATATCCAATTTTATGATATTAGATAGTCATAGATTAATAATTAAACCAGTACAGGTTGATAGTTTATGGGTTATTGAATCAGATAAAGCAACAAAAATTCTGTTGCTCGTTGAGTCCATTAGGTGTGAGGGTATCCAGTCTGAATATCCATTGGCATTCCTTTTGCAGGAGTAGCCTATCCCAGTTTCCCGTACGTGGATTTTTCCTTATCACTTCCACTACACAAAATGACAGGGACTTGGGATCATTGAGGTGATATTCACTTGTATGTGTGTGTCTCTCTTGTGTCTTATGTCCCCCAGGTGTTCTCCTATTCGCCTCCGCAACTCTCTCTTGGTTTTGCCAATCTAGCTGCGGGGGCATGAACAGGTAGCCATATACACTACTCCCTCATGCTTACAATTGGCAAAGTCTCTCATATAGAATACTTTATTACTCAGAGTTCCCATGAAGTTTTTACAAGGTCTAATCCAGGGACAGAACTTGCAATTGCCACATTTATAGGTACCGCATACTTTCCGATCCAACCATGTCCCCTGATGGGTTGGTTGCTTGTACGTACTGTGGACAAGTCTGTCCCTGATTGAACGTCCCTTCCTATATGTAATTCTCGGGTGTGGGGACACTTATCCCGTAAGGTCTGGGTCTGCCATTAGAATCCCCCAATGTCTTTTTATGATGTTGTATACTTCATTTGATCTATTGTCAAATGTACCTATAATTCTTATCAGTCCATTTCCATCCTCCCTGTTCTTCGTGTTTAACAGAACATGTCTGTTCTGGCTTTTTGCATATATGAAGGCACTATCCAGTACCTTCTCTGGGTAGCCCATTTCTCTAAATCGAGTTCTTAGGTCCCGAGCTTGCATCACAAAATCTTTGTTATCTGAGCAATTGCGTCTTATACGCAAAAATTGCCCCTTGGGGATACCTCTCCTAAGGGGACCTGGGTGATGGCTTTTCCCATCAGCAGGGGTGACAAAACTACCAGCCTGACCACCACCAGCATGATCAGGCACATGGCAGCAAAGCACCCGACTTAGTAGGGCGAACCCCAGGGTCCACGACCAGTGTCAGTGGGTTTCACCACTGCTTCTTCCGCTGTTGTGCATGTAATAGAACAGCCTGTTGTGTGTGCAAGGCAATCCCCTGTCCATACCGCATGCAAAGATGCCCCTCCTCTCAGTCTTCACTTGTTATGGCAGTTTCTCAAGAAACAGCATCAACGTCCACGTTCACGTCCCACCACAGCGTCAATTGTCCATTTTCCAGATCTTTGAACGAAAGAGCAAATTCGGAGCAAACGCCCCACAGGCCACAATCCTAAAATCGCACATTTCACGACTGCTTGCGTTGGAAATGCTGCCTTTTAGGCTGGTGGAGACAGAATCCTTCTGCAACCTTATGGTGGTGGCCGTCCTGCGGTACTCGGTCCCCAGCCGACACTATTTTGCCCGGTGTGCCATCCACGCACTACACAAGCACGTGTCCCAAAACATCTGCCGTGCCCTCAACAACGCAGTTACTGGGTGAGTTCACCTGACAACAGACACGTGGACAATTGCTAATGGCCATGGACGGTACATCTCCCTGACGGCACACTGGGTAAACTTAGTGGAAGCCGGGACCCAATCGGACCTTGGGACAGAACACATCCTCCCTACACCGAGGATTACGGGCCCTATGTCAATCAGAGTTGACCCCACAGTTTACAGCTCCTGCGCATCATCCTCCTCCTCCTCATGTTCAGCCTCCATCTCAGATATCACCACATCAGTTACAAGCTGGAAGCACTGCAGTACTGCCTCAGCCAAGCGGCAACAGGCTGTGCTGAAACTCATAAGCTTAGGTGATAAACCTCACACTGCTTGTGAGTTGTGGACAGCTGTGAAACACCAGGCAGATCTGTGGCTGTGACAGCTGAACCTACACCTAGGCATGGTCGTGTGTGACAATGGCTGTAACCTGGTGGCGGCTCTGAAGTGAGGCGAGATCACACATGTACCATGCCTGGCTCATGTGCTTAACCTCGTTCAGCGGTTTCTTAAATCGTACCCCGAGTTGCCACATCTGCTCGTCAAAGTACGCCGCCCCTCAACTCATTTTCGCAAGTCGGCTACAGCTTCCGCCGCCCTTGCTGTGTTGCAGCAGCATTTGCAGCTTCTGGCACACCGACTTATGTGTGATGTCCCCACACGTTGGAACTCTACCCTCCACATGTTGCAAAGGATTTGTGAGCAGAAGAGAGCAGTTGTGGAGTACCAGCTGCAACAAGGCCGTTGATATTCAGGTCAGACTCCACACATAAGACCTCAGGAGTGGACCTGGATGTCTGACATATGTACCATCCTGAAAAACTTTGAGGAGTCCACCAAGATGGTGAGTGGCGATGACGCCATCATTAGCGTCACCATCCCACTTGTCTGTCTTTTTGCAATGCTCTCGGCAGAGAATTAAAGAGGAGGCATTGCAGCCAGAGTATGATGAGATGGATCAAGAAGCCGTAGCCTCATCTCATCCCAACGTGTATTGGGGGGCAATGAGGGAGAGGAGGAGGAGGAAGAACAGAAGCTGGTATCATGTGCTGTAGACGGTAATACCTGTAAAACTGTCATACCGTCGGTTCAGCATGGGTGGCCTGAGGACAGGGGGGAGGAGGAGGAGGAGGAGGAGGAGAGCATGGTCAGTCGTCATCTTGGTGAGGACACGGAAGTCTTGCCCATTACCAGTCTGGCACGCATGGCTGACTTTATGTTACGCTGCCTTAACCGTGACCCTTCCATTGTCAAAATGTTGGGTGACAGTCATTACTGGTTGGTGACACTTTTAGATCCCCGCTACAAGGAGAACTTTCACTCTCTTATTCCTGAGGTGGAGAGGTCTACAAAAATGGGGCAGTACCAAAAGGCCCTTGCTGCAGAACTGTTAAAAAAATTCCCATCTGAACACGCTAGCGGCAGAGGTCACAGTTCGTTGCCCAACCAAGGCGTACATGCGAGAGAGACGCAACTCCAATCCAGCAGAGGCAGGGGAACACTGTCAATGTTCTGGGACAGTTTTCTGAGACCCGCCAAGCTTACAGGCCCTGAGGCGCAGGGTACTCTTACAAGGAGTGGAAAGTTTCAAAAGATGGTGAGGGAGTACCTTGCCGACCTTACAAGCGTCCTCAATAATTCCTCTGTGTCTTTTAATTTTTGGGTATGCAAGCTGGACACTTGGAATGAACTCGCTCTGTACACCTTGGAGGTCCTTGCCTGCCCTGCCTCTAGCGTGTTATCGGAGCGTGTTTTTAGTGCCACTGGGGGAATTCTAACTGATAAGCGCACTCGCCTGTCAACTGACAATGCTGACAAGCTGACCTTTATCAAAATGAACAAGGGCTTGATTGGGCCAGACTTCTCATCACCACCAAATGACAGCAGAGTAAAATAAAGTCAAATCCACTGTGTTACTTTGGGAGGTGTATTCCCATGCACCGCTTCACACCCACACATGGGTATACGCTTCCTAAATTCAGCTTTTTTTGCTCTTCTCCTTATCCTCAGCCTCCACCACCACTATACCACCAGGGTGACCATGGTCAGTGTTGCCAGCATTGCAAGTTCCTCCGTCCTAATTTTTGGCAGCTCTTGCTTGGAAGGCAGAGGCAAAGACAATGGGAGACCCACTCCCCAATAATGGGAATAATGTTTTTAATATGCTGTACTGCATGGCTCTTGTAAGGGGCATTAAAACTGTCTTGTTAAGCTACTGCGACCTCCACCGCTCTTCCAAGGGGCATTAAAACCATCTTGTTAAGCTAATGTGACCTCCACCACTTTTCCCAGGGGCATTGATATTGTCTTTTTATTCCACTGCGACCTCCACGTCTCTTCAAAGGGGCATTAAAACTGTCTTGTTAAGGTACTGCGACCTCCACATCTCTTCCAAGGGGCATTAAAACCATCTTGTTAAGCAACTGCGACCTCCACCGCTCTTCCAAGGGGCATTAAAACCGTCTTGTTAAGCTACTGCGACCTCCACCACTTTTTCAAGGGGCATTGATATTGTCTTTTTATCCCACTGCGAACTCCACCATTCTTCCAACAGGCATTGCATTTCCTCCCTTCCTAATTTTAGTCAACTTTTGCTTTTCAATGCATAGGAGAACACTAAGGGAGACCCACTCCCCAATAATGGGTAGAAAGTTTTTAGTATGCTGTAATCCATGTCTAATTCAAGGGGCATTACAGTTCCTCATAATTTTTGGAAAGCCTTCCATTCACTGCTTAGGCCAACAGTGCACAGGAGACCCAGTTGCTATAAATGGAAAAAATGGTTTAGTTAAGGCCCTCTGACCTCCATGTCACTTCCAAGGGGCATTGGAGTGCCTCAAAATATTTATTAGGCATTGCACTCACTGCATGCCTATAACTGTGTAGCCGAACCTCTCCTTTTGGTATTGAAACATATCCTACTAGACATGTGTGGTTGACTGGCCAGATGTGAATGGTCCCTGTTCCTCCTGCTCTTTCTCCTTTGCCACCACCTCATCCATCATTCACCTGAAGCTTTGTTTTAACGGGAGTCAAAGAACTGGGATAGTAGCAGGAAAACATCCATCAATCCTCGGAGGAGGTAGGATGTGCGCCAAAATGCTGACCACCTCAGGCCTAGCCGCTACTACATACATCCACTTGCATTCCAAGTAAACAAAGCAGATGCTAACTTCTATCATCATCATCATGCTCCTCACCTTGACACTCTCAACTCCCCTGATGGAGAAGCCAGGGTCCACCAGTGGAGTCTGGTTCTCTGGTGGGCTCGTCCAATGCTGCCCTAAAGCAGGCTGGGCTAAGAAAAGTGTGTGGGGGGATGTTCTAAAGAGAAATAGGGGCGGCTGGGGACCGTTTATGGACACCCGGCCGCCCCCAGTCGGCTGGGGACTGAGCGTGGACACCCGGCCGCCGGGCGGCTGGGGACTGAGTATGGATACCATGCCACCAATGCAGCCATGACATTGTGGCCGGCGTCTGCCTCCACATGCCTAAAAGGCCCAATTTCAAGTGCAAGCAAGCTAGCAGTATGGTTTTGCAACCTGGGGTTAGGTGGGTGGCAGGTTGCACACTTACGCTTGCATTCCAAGAAAACAAAGTAGATGCTAACTTCTATCATCATCATCATGCTTCTCACCTTGGCACTCTCAACTCCCCTGATGGAGAAGCCAGGGCCCACCAGAGGAGACTGGTTCTCTGGTGGGCTCATCCAATGCTGCCCTAAAGCAGGCCGGGCTAAGAAAAGTGTGTGGGGGGATGTTCCAAGGAGAATTAGGGGCGGATGGGGACCATTTATGGACACCCGGCCGCCGCCAGGCGGCTGGGGACCATGTGTGGACACCCGGCCACGGGGCGGCTGGTGACCGAGTATGGACACCCGGCCGCCCCCGGCCGAGTCTGGATACCTTGCTGCCGAAGCAGCCATGAGGTAGTGGCCAGCTTCGACCTCCTCCAAACTAAAAGGCCCCAAGTGTAAGCAAGCTAGCAGTATGGTATAGCAGCCTGGGGGTGGGTGGGTGGCAGGCTGCATACTTGCGTTGCATTGCAAGGAATGGGGGAGGTACAATTGAACACTGCCCTGGGACAAGGACTTGCACGGGGATAGTTGCAAGTCTGCATCTTCTGATGCGGAAAGGATCACTTCTGATGGGCACACTTTTAGGCAGTGACCTGGGTGTCAGAGATGCTTCCAGGGGTCTTCCCCGTGCTGTTCCAATGTCTTTTCAGCACTGTATGCATGTGTCACACAGCACATGGCCAGATAAGATTGTAAAATGTTAAAATGACATTTCCCGGTGAATGCATTTGTCACGGTTGAAAGCAATACAAAAGTGCAAAAACGCATAAAAAATGCTACTTTTGAAGATAGCCCAAGGTTTGGAGGAGTATTTTTTCTTTTGGTTATTTATTTTACCTTATACACAAGTCTTTATCCTGGAAGGGAAGTTCCTTAACATATTTCACAGGAAAACCGTTTCAGTTTCGTTTTTGAACTTTTTATTGTGAGCCCGTTAAAGTGGCTTAATACCTCTGACCACGTTGTTGACAGCAGTGACCCGGGGGTCAGAAATGCTTCCTGGGGCGATGCCCATGCTGTCTCCATGTCTTTTGAGCACTGTCACTATTGTTTTGGGCACTTTTTAGGCTTTCTACAGACTGCCGGGGGTGCCGCCGCAAAAATGCTCGGGTCTCCCACAGACTAACATTGGGCTCGTTGCTCGGGTCGAGCACCCGAGTATCACGGTGAGAAACCAATATAGGGACGTTAGGTAAGACAGGGTGATATCAGATCAGCCTAGAAGCGTCTCCCCCCCTCTTTCCTTAGTGCCTGGGCTCCCTTCCCTTCATCCCTTCACGTTGCACTTTGTTTTTCCTACAGTGTGGGTGACAGGCTACTCCTGCTGCTGCTACAGCATAGGTAGATTGATTAGCTAGGCGGTTGATTGTTAGTCAGCTAGTTCAAACAGATAGGATCCTGTTTTGCTGTGAAATCGACCTTCCAGCAGATCAATCCTTTTTGCTAATTGTGTGTTCCAGAGATACCAGGCCACAGCAGGCCACATTTCAGTATATAAATATTTTGTTCTGGTAATATTTTTGTCCAGCCAGTATTCCACATTTTAAAATCTAAATGCTTTGTGCTGATAGCGTGGTCCTGAAAACAGGCCACATTTCTGCATATAAATATTTTGTGCTGGTAATATTTTTGTCCAGAGATGAGTCCTCATTTCAAAATCTAAATTCTTTGTGCTAATATCGTGCACCAGAAAGCAGACCACATTTCAGTATATAAATATTCTGTGCGCATAATTTTTCTCCAGCCAGGAGTCCACATTTGAGAATCTACAATGTTTGTTCTAACTGCGTGCTCCAATAAGAGGCCACATTTCGGTATATAAATATTATGCACTCATATTTATGCTCCAGCCAGGAGTCCATATTTGAGAATCTACAATGGTTGTTCTAATAGCGTGCACCTGAAAGCAGGCCACATTTCAGTATATAAATATTTTGTGCTGATAATTTTGCTCCAGCCCGGAGTCCACATTCCTGAATCTAAATTGTTTGTGCTAATAGTGTGCTTCAGAAAGCCGGACACATTAAAATATATAAATATTTTGTGCTCATTTTTTTGCTCCAGCCAGGAGTCTACATTTGAATATCTAAATTGTTTGTGCTAATAACGTGCACCAGCCGCAATGCACTATCTCAGCATATAAATACTTAATTTAGTGACAAGTGACTGATAGGTCTGGACCTAGGGTTTTCAAACATCTAGTTAAAAGCGGAGAGGGGTACATCCAACATAAGTGGGAAAAAGCAAGGTCGTGATGGAAGGTGAATAGGCTTGGTGTTCAAAGTGTACGTGGGGTAGGTAGTAATGTTACTGAAAGCTCTACATAACAAACACTGTCTCTTCCTAACCAAAGACAACTGACAACTTCTGTTACAGGAAAGGCTAATCAATTCCCTTTCTTTGGCAGCCGCACAGCAGTACACCTTGTAGCTCAGGGCCAGAAAGAGCATGTGCTCCAGTGGATTGCAAGTATTGCATCAAGCGGCCTCTCCACCTCTTCCTCCACCTTAACATCACACATAGTACTGTCCTCAGAGGTGTCACCCCAATTACACCTGTTTCGCCCTGCATTACAACTTTCAAACCGCCCAACTAACTGCGGAGAACCACAGATGGGTGAGTCTGCAGAGCTGTTCACACATTCTATTCCATGGGCATCCAAAGATTCACACGCTCAAGAGGAGGAAAGCATCTGCATCAACGGCCAAAATTTTTTTCAGTTGGATCTGGTGCCGGACGTAGTGGGGTCAAAGCAGAATCCAGACCCTAGTCACTAAACGTTAACTCCAGGGGTGGAGGTGATACGGATGAGACTCAAATACCTGAGATGCAGGAGGACTGTACTGCGCTGTCAAAGCAGGATGAGGAGGAGGATGCATCTCAGGACGAGGAGTGAGATAATAGAGAGGATGATGACGAAGTTGTAGATTTTACTTGGTGTGAACCAAGAGGCATGCAGCTGAGTAGCTGTGGAGGTGGAGGAGGAGGAACACGAGGAAGTTACGTTCCAGTTTCACCTAGAGACATGGAGTGATGCAATTATGGCTAGCACTGCATTCTCAGCCACAACTGTGGCTGTGGCCAGCAGTAGTAGCAGGTCTGCAGTTTGCAGGGGCGGGAAGGGTTGCCTAGCCTGGACCTTTTTAAGACCGCAAAGGATGACCCAACTCACGTTATCTGTAGTGATGAGCGAGCACTAAAGTGCTCCGACCGAGTAATGAGCCCAATGCAAGTCCATGGGAAACTCGAACATTTTTCCTGTGGCTCACTCTGGCGGTCTGCAGAGGGCCTAAAAATTGCCCAAATCGATGGGAACCGTGCTCAAATGACATGGAAACAGCATGAGGAAGACCCCTGGAAGCATTTCTGACTCCCAGGCATATGCAGTGAAGCAACAGCTGCAAAAAATTTGGAGGATCTCCAATGCCCCTTGCAAGAGACGTAGAGGTCGGAGGTCCTCCTGAAAACATTGTTCCCATTATTAGGAAGTGTGCCTCCCATACAGTTTGCCTATGCAGTGAAGCAACGGCTGCCAAAAAGTTGGAGAAACTCCAATGCCCCTTGCAAGAGACGTAGAGGTCGGAGGGCCTCCTGAAAACAATGTTCCCATTATTAGGAAGTGTGTCTCCCATACTGTTTGCCTGTGCAGTGAAGCAATGGTTGCAAAAAATTTGGAGGAACTCCAATGCCCTTTGCAAGAGACGTAGAGGTCGGAGGGCCTCTTGCAAAAAAATGTTCCCATTATTAGGAAGTGTGATCTCCCATATTGTTTGCCTATGCAGTGAAGCAACAGCTGCCCAAAATTTTGGAGGACTTGCAAGAGTCATAGATATTTGATATGGTACATATAGTGGTGATATGGTGGTGGAGGATGAGGATGCAGAGAAGGAGGAGGACAAGAGCAATTACACAAAATCAGGAAGCGTATACCCATGTCGGGGTGTGAAGACAGAGGTGCATGGGAATAGAGTTAGACCTCCCAAAAAAAAGACACTGTATTTGAGTTTATGTTACGCTGCTATCATTCGGTGGTCTTGGGAAGTCTGGCCCAATCCAGCGCTTGTTCATTTTTATTAGAGTCCGCCTGTCAGCATTTTCAGTTGACAGTGAATGTGCCTATCGCTTATACTTCCTTGAGCATCACTAAAAACCCGCTCTGACAAAACGTTAGCGGCAGGGCAGGCCAGGACCTCCAGGGCGTAGAGAACCAGTTCATGCCACGTGTCCAGCTTGGATACCCAATAATTATTAGGCACAGAGGAATCACGAAGGACGTTGGTACAGTTGGCAAGGTACTCCCTCACCATCTTCCGAAGCTTTTCCTTCCTTGGGGGAATACTCCGCGCCACAGGGCCTTTGCGATGGGAGGGTCTGAGAAAACTGTCCCAGAACTTTGACAGTGTTCCCCTGGCTCTGCTGGATTGCATTTGTGTCACTCTCGCCTGTACTCCTTGATTGTTCATTGAACTGTGATCTCTACCGCCAGCGTTTTCAGATGGGAATTTTTTTAAATAATTCCGCAACAAGGGCCTTCTCATACTGCCCCATTTTATTAGGCCTGTCCTGCAAGGGAATAAGAGACAGAAAGTTCTCCTTGTAGCGTGGGTCTAGAAGTGTCACCAACCAGTAATGACTGTCACCCAAAATTTGGACTACACGAGGCTCACACGGGAAAGGCAGTGTAACATAAATTCAGCCATGTGTGCCAGACTGCAAAGAGGCAAGACTTCCGTGTCCTCACCAAAAGGATGACTGACCATGCTCTCCTCCTCATCCTTCTCCTCTTCCTCCTCCTCCCTGTCCTCAGGCCATCCACTCTGAACAGACGGTATGACAGTTGTGCAAGTAGTACCGTCTATAGCACAAGAAACTAGCTCCTGTTCTTCCTCCTCCTCCTCCTCTTCCTCATTGTCACCCAATCCACATTGGCATGAGATGAGCTGGACTGTGTGAAATCACCCTATATGGTTCCTTTCTCCATCTCATTGTGCTCCGCCTGCAAAGCATCCTCTTTAATTGTGAGCAGAGAGTGTTTCAGAAGACAGAGAAGCGGGATGGTGATGCTAATTATGGCGTCATCGCCGCTCACCATCTTGGTGGAATCCTCAAAGTTTTGGAGGATGGTACAAATGTCTGACGTCCATGTCCACTCCTGAGGTTTTATGTGTGGAGTCTGACCTGAATACCGACGGCCTTGTTGATGCTGGTAGTCAACAACTGCCCTCTTCTGCTCACAAATCCTTCCCAACAACTGCAATGTAGAGTTCCAATGCATAGGGATATCGCAGATCAGTCGACGATCCGGAAGCTGTAAATGCTGCTGAAGCATGGCAAGGGCGGCGGAAGCTGTAGCTGACTTTTTAGAATGGGCACACAGTTGGCATATTTTGACAAACAGATCCAACAGATCTGGGTAGGTTTTGAGAAACCACTGAACCACGAGGTTAAGCACATGGGCCAGGCTTTGTATGTGTGTGAGTTCGCCTAGCCTCAGAGCCGCCACTAGGTTCCGGCCATTGTCACACCCAACCATGCCTAGCTGTAGGGTCAGCGGTGTCAGCAACAGATATGTCTGCTCTTTCAGAGCTGTCCACAACTCTTCAGCATTGTGTGGTTTGTCACCTAAGCATATTAGCTTCAGCACAGCCCGTTGCCGCTTGACCGAGGCAGTGCTGCAGTGCTTCCATCTTGCGACTAATGTTGTCATTTTGGAGATGGAGGCTGAACAGGAGGAGGTGCAGGAGCTGTAGAATGTGGGGGCAACCCTGATTGACCCAGAGCCCGCAATCCTCGGCATCGGGAGGACGTGTTCCGTCCCAAGGTTTGACTGGTCCCGGCTTCCACTATATTAACCCAGTGTGCCATCAGCGAGATTTCCGTCCCTGCCCACAAGCACTTGTCCATGTGTCCGTGATGAGGTGGACTTTTGTAATACCTTAAACATAAAAAATGAGACATTAAACATATATATTTGTGCATTCACATCAGCTGAAGAATTACACGGTGGTTAGTTCTTGTCTACAGTCTCGAGGTTGACTCCTGGTTGCCTGTGACTTCCAGTTCCTGAGTTACCTGTCTGTGGCTATCAGTACCACTGCTACCTATCTGCCTGCGGCTTTCAGTACCACTGTTACCTATCTGTGGTCTTCAGGATGCCCTCTGGCTGCCTACGGCTTTGAGTTCCTCAGTTATGTGCCCTTCAGCGGCCTACAGTACCTCCGCTAACGGTTTCCTGTCTGCTATCTGTGTTCTGGCCTGTGTGCCCAACCTGAACTTGGGATTAGAGGGTCTACCTCACCTAGTGAACCCCTTTTAATGTGACACTTATCCAGACCACTGAAATCTGTCTATCAAAAATACAGTATGAACAAACATTTGCCATTAAATGCTTTGAGGTGCAATGAACTGAGCTGTATCACCATCTATTTAAAAAAGGTATGCATTTTTTAACGAATAAAGTTCTTGAAAATGCAGTTCAGTTTGAATCTGCATTTACGCTCTGCAGCCACAGGCAACGAGAACCCCATTCCAGATTTTGCTATGAGACTTCATTAATTCCTATAATATGTCAGAGCTTCATATAAAATTATGTTGTTTTCTGTGAATAACAGTAAAAACTGTTGACTGTTGCTAAAATGTAAGTATGCTTTTTCTACTTCCTTTAAAAATAGTACATCCAGCTACTTGAAGAAAAAAAGCTTCTTAAAAACTTTGTAACTCATGCCTCAAAGAGTAGCACAAACTGATATAGTGAGACAGTGCCACCTAGTGATCACACTTTTCAACTTCACACTCTTTTTTTGTTTTATGTTTGTTTTATTAAGGAAATCTAATATATAACATATTTGCTCTATTAACACTTACTCCATTGGAATGTAATCACTGAAAATATTAAGGAAAATAACATTATTTTAAAAACTTTTATTGAACACATAATCTAGTACTATAAATGAATGTATGTTTCAAGGTTTGATTACGTTAAGTTAAAAGTTACCCTACTCTACTTTGACACAATTTTTTCTGGAATATTAGCAGATACCAATTAACTGAATTGCCAAACGTTTAATATAGAACAAAGCAAGATACAGTGGTGGCCAAAAGTATTGGCACCCCTGCAATTCTGTCAGATAATACTCAGTTTCTTCCTGAAAATTATTGCAATCACAAATTCTTTGGTATTATTATCTTCATTTAATTTGTCTTCAATAAAGAAACACAAAAAGAATTGTCCTAAAGCCAAATTGGATATAATTCCACACCAAACCTAAAAAAGGGGGTGGGCAAAAGTATTGACACTGTTTGAAAAATCATGTGATGCTTCTCTAATTCGTGTAAGTAACAGCACCTGTAACTTACCTGTGGCACCTAACAGGTGTTGGCAATAACTAAATCACACTTGCAGCCAGTTAACATGGATTAAAGTTGACTCAACCTCTGCCCTGTGACCTTGTGTGTACCACATTGAGCATGGAGAAAAGAAAGAAGACCAAAGAACTGTCTGAGTACTTGAGAAACCAAATTGTGAGGAAGCATGAGCAATCTCAAGGCTACAAGTCCATCTCCAAAGACCTGAATGTTCCTGTGTCTTCCGTGCGCAGTGTCATCAAGAAGCTTAAAGCCCATGGCACCGTGGCTAACCTCCCTAGATGTGGACGGAAATGAAAAATTGACGAGAGATTTCAACGCAAGATTGTGCGGATGGTGGATAAAGAACCTCGACTAACATCCAAACAAGTTCAAGCTGCCCTGCAGTCCGAGGGTAAAACAGTGTCAACCCATACTATCCGTCGGCGTCTGAATGAAAAGGGACTGTATGGTAGGATACCCAGGAAGACCCCACTTCTTACCCCGAGACATAAAAAAGCCAGGCTGGAGTTAACCAAAACTTACCTGAGAAAGCCTAAAACGTTTTGGAAGAATGTTCTCTGGTCAGATGAGACAAAAGTAGAGCTTTTTGGGAAAAAGCATCAACATAGAGTGTACAGGAAAAAAAAGAGGCATTCAAAGAAAAGAACACGGTCCCTACAGTCAAACATGGCGGAGGTTCCCTGATGTTTTGGGGTTGCTTTGCTGCCTCTGGCACTGGACTGCTTGACCGTGTGCATGGCATTATGAAGTCTGAAGACTACCAACAAATTTTGCAGCATAATGTAGGTCCCAGTGTGAGAAAGCTGGGTCTCCCTCAGAGGTCATGGGTCTTCCAGCAGGACAATGACCCAAAACACACTTCCAAAAGCACTATAAAATGGTTTGAGAGAAAGCACTGGAGACTTCTAAGGTGGCCAGCAATGAGTCCAGACCTGAATCCCATAGAACACCTGTGGAGAGATCTCAAAATGGCAGTTTGGAGAAAGCACCCTTCAAATATCAGGGACCTGGAGCAGTTTGCAAAAGAAGAATGGTCTACAATTCTAGCAGAGCATTTAAGAATCTCATTGATGGTTACCGGAAGAGGTTGTTCACAGTTATTTTGGCTAAAGGTTGTGCAACCAAGTATTAGGCTGAGGGTGCCAATACTTTTGTCTGGCCCATTTTTGGAGTTTTGTGTGAAATGATCAATGATTTGATTTTTGCTTCATTCTCTTTTGTGTTTTTTCCTTGCAAGCAAATTAAATGAAGATAATAATACCAAAGAATTTGTGATTGCAATCATTTTCTTGAAGAAACTGAGTATTATCTGAGAGAATTGCAGGGGTGCCAATATTTTTAGCCACCACTGTAGATGTGGAGGAATGTATAACTTTTTTACTGTGGACTAGCGTTTCCCAATTTAGAAAGAAACAACACCAGGACCAGTCACCTTTATAGTAGTGAAGAAAATTCATTTCAACCAGTCTCAAAATTGAAATAAAGTGATAGAAGAAATTAGTATGCAAATTGCCTCTTCAGAGAAAAAGAGAACTTGAATTCTATAGCACCACCTGTTGGAAGCAGCAATGCTACAAGTTATTATCAACCCTTTAAAGAGTCTTGTAATATGACTTAGAACAAAAGCCAAATCAGAATCTCAATTTGTGGTCACTGTATTTTGGGTTATTACCCCCTCATCAGTGCAAAGTATGAGAACTGATTTGGCTAGGTGAGAGGATTTGGACTGAGGGCTAACGGGTAATGTTTCTCCTTGTGGAGAGTGTCATTCCAGCTCTGGCATGCCAAGGTAAGGAGGCTTGGTCGCTGTGCAATGATCCTCTGGGATATTTAATATGCAAATTGTCTCTTCAGAGAGAAAGAGGACTTGAACTCTATGGGTGGATCAGGGAAACACTGTAGATATAGTATATCTTGACTTCAGCAAAGTGTCGCACCCTGCTGCGCATTGGTGCCACATAACCCAGAAGGGTGCATGGATGGACTTCTCCACAAGAGGCCCTCACACATTCACACACCTCCACCCTACTACCTCAGACCAGCAGAGGGAGCCCGTCAGGGATATATATAGGGAGGGTGGAGCCAGGCAGCTCAGTTTAGTTGGAGTTAGTCTCTCAGACACAGAGAGGGACAGAGCTCAGAGTTGAGCTGAGAGCGTGCTGACGCTCAGAGAGCAGCACGCTGGCTGCTGTGATTAGGCGAGCCAAGGACTATAGCACGTGTGAAGGCCTAGTGAGGGCCTTGAGTGGGCCGAAGGCGAGAGGAGAAGGAAGAAGTAGTGACGGGGGCAGAGGAGCACACTAGGCTCACCCCGAGATATATACCGGACACCGGGTCCGCGCCTACAGGGACCCTTTACACCCAGTAGGAACCACCAGAACCCCTGGTGGACTACAGGTCCCAGGTCTACCAAACGCTGATTACAGTACAAGGGCTAGGAGTCACGGAGGTCCCAGCGTCCAGGGAGAGTGATCTCCAAAGAGAAGGCCCTACCACCAGGTCAGCAGGTGCAAAGAGAGACAATAACCAAGCTAGGCCTAGTTCCAGGCAGGCCAGAAGTTTAATGAGTAAAGCAACGGATCAGGAGGCCCTATACCCGCTCACTGGGGAGAGTCCAAATGTGCACCCTTCGCCCGGAGTACCCTGGACCGTGCCTGCAACATCACCAGTAAAGCTACTGAAGCTTACCCCCGTGTA
Source organism: Phyllobates terribilis (assembly GCF_046119375.1). Lineage (NCBI taxonomy): Eukaryota > Metazoa > Chordata > Amphibia > Anura > Dendrobatidae > Phyllobates > Phyllobates terribilis. The sequence continues at coordinate 119,934,424 of NW_027362772.1, forward strand.
AGTGTCCGTCTTTCCTCCGGGACCATCCTGCCGTCTCTCCCCTGCACCACCATCCATTACACACCCCACGCTGCCCAGGAGCTAGCTCTACCTGTGGAGAGCCACACCATCCCTGCTGCCGTAACACCAGCTCCAGAGGACTGCTCCGCAGTGGCGGCACCCCTTTAGCCGCATTCCACAGGTGGCATCACAAACACTTTCCCAAATCCCCTATAAACTATTTCCCCTTTTACTGACCACCCGGGGTCACGGACCGGGCCAGCTACCGTGATATTCCCCCAAACCGGCATCCATAAGAGGCCCGGCTGCCGAGTACCCCACGGCCCTAGGGGTGCGTCAAGTCTGGCGTCACGAACAGGATTGCGTGCTAGTTGCCACCGGGTACTGTGTGCCTTAGAAAGACTGTAATACTCACTGTGGTGAAGATTTCCCGCCATTGTCCGCCATTTTTCCTGTCGCCTACGCGGGAAGAAGAGGGGCGTAACCGCGGGAATCGGAGAGGCGTAACCGCTGGAAGCGCGCGAAGCCCAGGACACACCCCGCCCCTGACGTCGAACCAGGAAGCGTCAGGTCCTGGAAGGAGTCCAGAGGATGCTCTGACGTCAGACGCGAGCGACGCAAGGTCCTGGATGAAGATCGTCGCCCGCAGAGCTGCAACCTACCTGAAAACGAAAGTGAAGAAGGTAGGCTCCGGTTCACTTGGGGGGGTGCAACCATGGCCGATGACCAGTAAGCCGCTGGAGCACTGGTTAACGCTCCTGATGCCCAGCCTGTGCCTGGTGCTACACAGGCCGGAGCGGCCGCTCCACCAGCAGGGGTCATGACCCCATTGATACCCATGGCCCTGCCGTATATCCCTGGAGTGAAATGGCTTCCCCAGTATAATGGCAAACCAGACACCCTGTCCAGATTCAAGAGAAAAATATGCGGTGTGCTAGACATGTATTCTATGACTGGGAGCCGCTGTTGTGCTGGGACAATTGACTGGTGCCCCAGAGCGGGAAGTTGAAACCTGGTCAGCCGCAGACCAGGAATCAGTATCCATCATCTTTAAGAGACTGCAAACTGTGTTTGAAAACTGCACTGAGACAGATCTCCGGATGAGGTTCTACCACTGTGTTCAGAAACCTGAGGACAGTGTCCGGGACTACGCCTGGCGTGTACAGGAAGCCCTGCGGTCCCTGAAACAGGTTATTACAGCCAGCATACAAAATGAAAATAAAATGCTGATGGAACAGTTCATCCGGGGGTTGAGGTCCCAGGAGGAGAGCAGAACTGTACAGTGGTGGGCCTTAGATCATCCCGATGCCACCTTTGACACCCTTAAGGACATGGCTATAAAGGGTCTGCAACCCCTGGAAACATCAGTACTGCTATCCAGCGCTACCAGGGTGAGGCCACCCCAGTGCCCGCAGCACCCAATGCTCCTTCACTAACGGCTGAAACAAAGATGCAAACAGTGCCTCCTAGCGTGCTGGACAGCCTACGCTCTGAAGTGCGCCAGTTAAGTAAAACCCTGGCCACTGTCCTGAGCACCCTGCAGCTACAGGAGGAGCCCGAGCCGGAAGGAAGGATACTACTCGCTGACAGCACTGAGGATGTCCCCTGGATGAGAAGAATAAGGAGGACAACGCCACCCCGTGGGAGGACCAACGACCAACGTCACCATCCAGGAGAATTTATCTGCTGCCGCTGCCTGAAGGCAGGCCACACAGCGCAGAACTGTCTTTTAAACGATCAAACCCTGGGGCCAAGGGCCGACACCCAGGAGTAAATCAAGCAGGCCCATCAAACTGGTACCATCGGTTAGTGGGAGGAAGACCTTTCCTGTCCATTGTGCTTGGATGGCATCGCGACACCTGCCCTGCTGGACACTGGATCTCAGGTAACCATCATACCTGATGTCCTCTACAAAAGGTACTGGTCCGTAGATTAACTCCAGCCGCCTGCCCCGAACCTCTCCGTGTATGCCTCTAACGGCCTTCCTCTTAACCTACTAGGGGTTAAGAATGTGACAGTAAAGGGGGGAGAGCGGATCTAAAGGACCAAGGACTAATTGTAGTGGAGTCTAATCCTGGTGATACAGACTTGTATATGATACTTGGTACAAATATTGTGGTAACTGTTTGGGAGAAGTGTTGTTTTTGCTCCAACAGATTGCTGACACCGCCAAACCAGGGCAGAGGAAGGTGCTCCAGAAAGAGATCCGAGCCCTTATGTACCAGCAACAGGTAAAGCTATCAGGTGGTGAAATTGGTAATGTACGGGTGACAGACCCGATACCCATTGTGATTCCTCCAATGAGTGAAATGCTGATTTGGTGTAGAGCAGCAATAGGTCTTAAAGGACAGAACTATCAGGCGGTAGTGGAGCCCATTAGTTGGGAGCACAGATGTACACTCTTAACTGCCAGAGGAGTGGTTGATGTACGCAATGGGAGGGTACTCGTACGACTCCTAAATTATGTGGAGGATGAAGTTAAATTACCAAGATATGCCACTGTTGCCAGGTTGTATACTGTGGATAACAACGCCATGCACACAGTGGAATCCTTGACCCCACCAGATACAGTGGAGGACAATGACTCTGAAGCTCAGTTGGAGGATTGGTGTCAACAGCTCCATGTTGGGACTGACGCCACTCCAGTGCATCAAAAACAAGGTGTATACAGGGTGGTCCAGGAATACGAACAGGTATTCATTAACACCCACTTGATTTTGGGAGGATTAAAGGGGTACAACACTATATACCCACAGGTGACCATCCACCCATCAAAGAAAGTTTCAGGCCAACCCCACCAGCACACTACCAGAAAGCGAATGAAATGTTGCATGACATGAGGAAGGCAGGGGTAATAAGAGATAGCTGTAGCCCCTGGGCAGCTCCCCTGGTCCTGGTCAGGAAAAAGGATGGAAGCATGAGAATGTGTGTAGATTACAGACAGGTAAATTGCATAACACATAAAAATGCATAACCTTTGCCCCGTATAGAGGAATCCCTGGCTGCATTAGAGTCTGCAAATTACTTCTCTACCCTTGACCTCACTAGTGGGTACTGGCAAGTAGCAGTTGCTGAGGAGGACCAGGAGAAGACGGCCTTCACTACCCCGATGGGACTCTGCGAGTTCAACAGTATGCAGTTAGGACTCTGCAACGCCCCTGGAACGTTCCAGAGATTGATGGAGTGCTGTTTGGGACACCGTAACTTTGAGACCGTGCTGCTATACCTGGATGACGTGATAGTGTACTTCAAGACGTATGAGGACCATTTGAAGCACCTGGCGGAGGTATTTGGGTCATTGTCCCGGTATGGGATGAAATTGAAGCCTTCCAAGTGCCACATGCTCAAACGGAAGGTTCAGTACCTGGGGCACATCGTCAGTCCAGAAGGAGAAGCACCAGACCCGGAGAAGGTCACTGCCATCCAGAAATTGCCCGAACCGAAGAATCTCAAGGAGGTACGTCAGTTCCTGGGACTGGTCAGGTATTACCGGAGGTTTGTAAAGGACTACACCAAGAAGGCAGCGCCTTTGCAAGATCTCCTGGTAGGACAGTCCAACAGAGGCAAGAACCCCCCCTTCCAGTGGGGTACAGAGCAGGCTGAGTCCTTTGCAGTGATGAAAGAGATCCTGACCAGCGAAGAAATCCTGGCCCACCCCGACTACAGCCAACCATTCCTGCTGTACACTGATGCCAGCAATGAGGGACTAGGGCCTGTGTTGAGTCAGAAGCAGTATGGCAAGGAGAAGGTGATTGCCTATGCTAGCAGGAAGCTTTGTCCGACCGAGAGTAAGCCAGAAAACTATAGCTCCTTCAAGTTGGAGCTCCTGGCCTTGGTCTGGGCCATCACTGAATGATTCAAGCACTACTTGGCCTCCAGTAAGTTCACGGCTTACACTGACAACAACCCCTTGACGCATCTAGAGACAGCCAAGTTGGGAGCCATGGAACAGCGTTGGATGGCCCGGCTGTCAAACTATCAGTTCACCATCAAGTACCGGGCAGGCCACAAGAATGCCAACGCCGATGTCCTATCCAGAATGCCTCACCAGTCGGACACTGAAGAAGAAGTGGATGACCTGGAGAAGATTGAGCTACCTGCCTTCCATAGAAATGGGATGTTCCATGAGCAGCGCACCTCCAGGAGGTATTGTGGTAAGACACTAAACCCTTTACCTCACCACAGTTGGAAGGAGACCCAGGACAGCGACCCGGTTGTCAGCCATATCAAAGAACTGATAACCCAGGAAGGTTCCTCCCTGGAGAAGGACGCTTCTCCACAAGCCAAGCAACTGTGGAATGACAGTAGCTGGCTGTTCATCTATAGAGAGAAGCTGTGCCGAAGGTATGTCAACCCAAGGACCCATGAGATGGTATGGCAGATCGTAGTGCCCAGGACAGACATCCAGATGGTGCTGGACGCCTACCACGATCAAGCAGGGCACTTTGGCTGGAAAAAGCTGGAAACTCTCCTGAAGAGTCAGTTTTATTGGGTTGGAATGCCGAGCTCCATAGAGAGGTGGTGCCGGGATTGTTGACCCTGTAGCCTCAGAAGAAAGGACTACAGCATCCAGAAGGCACCCCTACAGTCCATCAAGACAACCCAGCCCCTGGAGATCGTCGCTCAGGACCACGTCAAGCTGTCACCCCGCAGGTCAGGCTACTCATATGCCCTGACCATGGTGGATCACTACTCCCGGTTCCTGTTGGTAGCCCCCGTCAATGATCTGACGGCAGAAACTGCAGCAAGGATGTTTCAAGCATACTTCTGCAGACTCCATGGATACCCGGATAAGGTGCTGATGGATCAAGGCCCAGCCTTTGAAGCCGAGCTGTTCAAAGAGTTTTGCCATCTGTACGGGTGTAAGAAGATCCGGACTACACCGTACCACCCCGAAACCAATGGGTTATGTGAAAAGATGAACAACATAGTCATCGACCTGGAGAAGACCTTACCTCTAGAAGAAAGAAACCAGTGGCCAGACAAGCTATCTGACCTGGTAGATCTGTACAATCACATACCTGTGAGTTCCACCAACTGTGCTCCAGCGTACCTCATGAGAGCAAGACCTGGAAAGTTGCCCATGGACCTGGAGCTTGGAGTGGTAGAGCCATAAGCAGATATGTCCACTGAAGACTGGGATACGACCCGACAGGAGCAGTACAAGAGAGTACAGGCCTGTGTTGAAGACAGTCTAAATAGAGTGAGAGATAAGCAGGAAGCACAGTACAACAAGAGTGCACCAGCCGAACCCTTGACACCTGGAGAAGTTGTGCTGAAACAAAAGAGAAGAAGCCACAAGCTTGAAAACCAGTGGGAAAGGGAACCTTACACTGTGTTGAATTCCAGATTCGACAATAGGAAAACCTGTCTAATTAGCAAAGACGGAGGAAGAACAACTGCAACGGTATCAAGAGACCATCTGAAGTTGTGCCCAAGTCCGCTGAAGTCCCAGGAGGAAGTGCCTCTCACCGTACTGCAGGAGCCTAAACAAGAAGTACTCCATACTGACTTAGGAGATTTCCCGGCAGATTGGCCTCAACTGGATGGAGCAGTAATAATACCTGTGCTACACTTCTACCAACAGCCAGAAGACCCTCCACTGCAAGTAAGACATGTAAGTGCCCAAGAAGAGCCTGCTCAGGAAGAATCCCCGGAAGAAAGATCACCGGTAGAAGCAGAGCCAGTAGGCCCAGTAACCAGTGTACTTTCCAGTCCAGTAGAGATGTTAAGGCAGGCTTGCAGTCCACCAACACATAGAGCGGAAAATAGCGCAAGCATCCACACTACACACATTCCAGTACTACGTAGGTCATCGCGTAGCACAAAAGGCCAGACCCCTGTCAGGTATAGAGAGTGAATAGAGAAACACTGACAGTGTAAATAGTTACCCAGTAGGGTATTGCATGATGTTTATTGTATAAACTGAAATTAAATATATGTGTTTATTTGGTTACCCGTAAGGGTATATATAAAGGACTCGGTGGCTGAGGACTGTGAGCAGCCCAAAAACTGTCATGCATATAGTTGCACTCCCTGGAGTGCCCCTTGAGAGACCACGGAACAAAAACCCATTTGGCGTGGCCGAAGACATGGTCCAGCACCTGGATCACCTATGCCCTGTAGCCAAGCCCAGGGCCTACGTTGAGGGTTTTCAGGCGGGTCCCTCATGTTCCTTCATCGGTGAAATAGACACAAGGTTACGGGACTTACTGTGACTTAATTAATGTTATTTACAATTGTTATTATTGTATTATAATGTTACCTGTAATGTTCAAGAAAAGTGCCTCCCATAAAGGGAAGAAATGTTATTGTTTAACCTGTTATGAAAAAAATTCTTCAGTCCAGGAGTACTGAGTTTTACTAGGGGGGGATGTGGCGCCCTGCTGCGCATTGGTGCCACAGAACCCAGAAGGGTGCATGAATGGACTTCTCCACAAGAGGCCCTCACACATTCACACACCTCCACCCTACCACCTCAGACCAGCAGAGGGAGCCCGTTAGGGATATATATGGGGAGGGTGGAGCCAGGCAGCTCAGTTTAGTTGGAGTTAGTCTCTCAGACACACAGAGGGACAGAGCTCAGAGTTGAGCTGAGAGCGTGCTGACGCTCTGAGAGCAGCAAAGAGAGCAGCACGCTGGCTGCTGTACTTAGCTGAGCCAAGGCCTACAGCACGTGTGAAGGCCTAGTGAGGGCCTTGAGTGGGCCGAAGGCGAGAGGAGAAGGAAGAAGTAGTGAGGGGGGAGAGGAGCATGCCAGGCTCACCCCGAGATATATACCGGACACCGGGTCCGTGCATACAGGGACCCTTTACACCCAGTAGAAACCACCAGAACCCCTGGAGGACTACAGGTCCCAGGTCTACCAAATGCTGATTACAGTACCAGGGCTAGGAGTCACGGAGGTCCCAGCGTCCAGGGAGAGTGATCTCCAAAGAGAAAGCCCTACCACCAGGTCAGCAGGTGCAAAGAGAGACAGTAACCAAGCTAGGCCTAGTTCCACGCAGGCCAGTAGCTTAACGAGTAAAACAATGGATCAGGAGGCCATATACCCGCTCGCTGGGAGAGTCCAAATGCGCACCCTTCGCCCGGAGTACCCTGGACCGTGCCTGCAACATCACCAGTAAAGCTACTGAAGCTTACCCCCGTGTGAGTGTCCGTCTTTCCTCCGGAACCATCCTGCCGTCTCTCCCCTGCACCACCATCCATTACACACCTCACGCTGCCCTGGAGCTAGCTCTACCTGTTGAGAGCCACACCAGCTCCAGAGGACTGCTCCGCAGCGGCGGCACCCATTTAGCTGCATTCCACAGGTGGCGTCACAAACACTTTCCCAAATCCCCTATAAACTATTTCCCCTTTTACTGACCGCCCTGTGTCACGGACCGGGCCAGCTACTGTGATTTTCCCCCATACCGGCATTCATAAGAGGTCCGGCTGCCGAGTACCCCACGGCCCTGGGTGCGCGTCAAAAGCATTTGACAAAGTATCTCACACTATCCTTATTGAAAAAATGACCAAGTATGGAATGGACAAGGCAAATATTAGGATTCATAACTGGCTTAGTGATCGGACTCAAAGAGTGGTCGTAAATGGCTTCACATCCAGTTGGATGAATGTCTCATGTGGGGTACAACAGGGCTCTGTCCTGGGACCTGTATTGTTCAACATCTTTATCAATGATTTAGATGAAGGAATTGAGAGTAAACTGATTAAATTTGCTGATGACACAAAGCTAGGAGGGATAGCTAACACTAGAGAGGAGAGAGAGAGGATTCAAAAAGACCTAAATAAACTGGAGCGGTGGGCAGCAAATAACAGAATGGTTTTTAATAGGGAAAAATGCAAAGTGCTACATCTTGGCAATAAAAATGAAAAAAGCATATACAGAATGGGAGGAATAGAGCTAAGCAACAGTACATGTGAAAAAGACTTAGGTATACTAATAGATCATAGACTGAACATGAGTCAACAGTGTGATGCAGCAGCAAAAAAGGCAAATACAATTCTGGGATGTATTAACAGAAGCATACAGTCTAGATCACGTGAAGTCATTATCGCACTTTACTCCTCTTTGGTCAGACCTCATCTGGAATACTGTGTTCAGTTTTGGGCACCACATTTTAAAAAAGACATTGACAAACTGGAGCAAGTTCAGAGAAGAGCGACCAGAATGGTGACCGGTCTGCAAACCATGTCCTATGAGGAACGGTTACAGGATTTGGGAATGTTTAGCTTGCAAAAAAGAAGACTGAGAGGAAACTTAATAGCTGTCTACAAATATCTCAAGGGAAGTCACATTGTAGAAGGATCATCTTTATTCTCATATGCACAAGGAAAGACTAGAAGCAATGGGATGAAACTGAATGGGGGGAGAAACAGATTAGATATTAGAAAAAACTTTTTGACAGTTAGGGTGATCAATGAGTGGAACAGGCTGCCACGAGAGGTGGTGAGTTCCCCTTCAATGGACGTCTTCAAACAGAGGCTGGACAGACATCTGTCTGAGATGATTTACTGAATCCTGCTTTGAGCAGGGGGTTGGACCAGATGACCCAGGACATCCCTTCCAACTCTACCATTCTATGATTCTATGATTCTATAGCGCCACCTGTTGGAAGTAGCAATCCTACAAGTCATTATCCACCCTTTTCCTCTCTGAAGAGGAAATTTGCATATTAAATTTCCCAAAGGAGCATTGCATGGTGAATAAGCCTCCTTACCTTGGCATGCCAGAGCTGGTATGCCACTCTCCACAAGAAGAAACGTTGCTAGGGTTGAGCGAGTATGTTCTGTCCGAGTATTCTCGGGGCGAGCTTCAAGTATTTACAGCTGCTCGGTGATAAGGTTAAATCGCTCCCGTGTGCATGATTTGCAACTGTTTGACAGCTTTATTACATGAGAGGAATGTGTAAGAAATAGACATTCCTCCCATGTAATAAAGCTGTCAAACAGTTGCAAATCATGCACACGGGAGCGATTTAACCTTATCACCAAGCAGCTGTAAATAGTCGGAGCTCGGCCGAGCATACTCAGCGAAAGGGTTAATAGAACATACTCGCTCAACACTAAACGTTAACCCTTAGACCTCAGAAGAAATTAGGGAATTCTTTACCTAACCCTGCACTAAGTTTCTTTGAAATAGTAATGAATGCAGAGATTCTAAAGACATACTGATATGGAATTTTGATTGTAAGCCCCAAAGGGACAGTGATGATGTTTGAAAATGTTTTGAATATGATGGCACTATATAAGCAATCATAATAAATAATAGTTTCCTCATGATTGGAAACATTTTTCAGAGATTTCCCCATTGGTAATATTGTTAAAGGAGTTTTCATGTTTTAACATTTTATTTTCCCTAGCTGATGATTAACAATAAACTAAGATGGTTCTCACCTCTCCCTGCTTCTGTCTGTGTTTACAGGATGCAGTGGAGACATAGTGACTACAGTGCACATCAAGGCTGCAGCCAATTACTGAGCATAGCGGCTCGGCTAAAGAAGATGGCATGAGCAGCTAAGTACAGTGATTGGATAAAGCAGTGATACTCACTATGACGTCACCTCTGCAGTCTGTAAACATCATCTCAGTTTATTGTTTTAATCCTCTAAATTTGTTGTGAAACTGTTAGGAACTTTTAACCCCTCACCCAATCAGTAATATGTTTGTGAAACCCTTTTAAAGATAACCTGTTTGATTTCTTTGTAAACCCGATGTAGTGTTCCAGCAGCAAGAAATTGTGTTTTGAAGTTGTGTCTGGAAGTGCATTTGGCCGTAACAATGCAATTCTAGCTTCTCAGTCTCATACTGTATTTCCTACGTAGCAGCACCCTCCCATGGCTGATTGACAGGGAGGGGTTCTGCTAGGTACTAAATAAGGTTTGAAGCTGAAAAGCTAGAAGTGCATCATCACGCCCCAATACACTTCCACAAACAAATTCAAAATGCTATTTTTCCTTGATGGAGCAACATTTTCGAGATATAAAGTGATCCACTGGCTTATCATTTAAAAGACTAAACAGTCAAATAAATAATTTGGGGTAGGTTAAACTTTCTCACAGGTTCTATTAAAGTGGTTGCACCACAATGCACTTTTTACAACTGCAGCCCCTCCTAAATAAAGTAATGGGCAGAAGGTACAGTTAAGTAATACAGAATATGTGTGCACACATGGGCAAAATTGTTGGAACTAGTGATGGGCGAAGCCATGACTGTTCGGGTTCGGCTTTTTGAGCCGAACACTGAACAGTTTTTTAAAAGTTTGGGTTCGGGTACCAGAACAGTATCCAAACCCCGAACCCGACAACACGGACACCAATATGGGGGAACCGAATTTACCTGTTTTCCTGCACTGTCATTTGCGTGACAGCGCAGGAAACACAGGCTCTGATCAGTGGCAAAAGCATTACTACTGACAGAGTGCTGTGGCATCATGCAATGAGTTGAACTCATTGCATACGCTGACCTCATTTGCCGCAATACACTGAGTCAGCTCAACAGAGCGGTTACATTTTACAATGTTGTCGCTCTGTTCATGGGATTTTCGTGGGACCCTCAGTATTTGGACTGCGTCGAAAAGGTAAGGATGAGGTTGGTTTATTATTTTATTTTATTACAGGTGATCAACAGCTTCAACTGGAATGGGCGTGATGGTAACTATGGTTTAATTTTGAATATTAAAGGGTGTCTCTTTTATTTCAAACTAAATATTTTATTCTGGGTGTGGGTGTTTTTATTTTACATTTGCCTTACACTATGGGGTTACTAATCTTATAGACTCCTCTCCATTACTAACCTGGGCTTGATGTCAGTTGGCATTATAAGCTGACATCAACCATAATCCTATAACCCCACTGCCACCGCTACAGGGCAGTGGGCAAAGCGAGGCTAAGTGCCAGAATTGGCACATCCTGTGGATGCGCCTTTTCTGGGGCAGCTGAGGGCTCCTGTTTCTAGCCTCGGAAGGGGGCCAATATTCATGGCCCCTTCCTAGGCTATTAACAACAACCCCTAGCTGTCTGTATAGCCTTTGCTAGCTGTTAAAATAGGGGACACCAAGTCATTATTTTTTGGGGGGTCCTCCATTTTAATAGCCAGTAAATGCTAATTATACAGCTGGGGCTTGATATTAGTAGCCTGGGAAGCTCCATGGGTAAGGGTATGGGCCTCCTCCTCCTCTTCAGCCTCCATCTCCGAAATGACCACATCTGTCACAAGCTGGAAGCACTGAAGCATTGTCTCGGACAAGCGGCAACAGACTGTGCTGAAGTTAATATGCTTAGATGACAAACCGCACAATGCTGAAGAGTTGTGCACAATGCTGAAGAGTTGTGAACAGCTCTGAAAGAGCAAGCAGATCTGTGTATCACACCGATGAACCTACAGCCAGGCATGGTCATGTGTGACAATGGCCGGAACCTGGTGGCTGCTCTGAGGCAAGCTCACACACATACCATGCCTGGCCCATGTGCTTAACCTCGTGGTTCAGCGATTTCTCAAAACCTATCCGGTGTTGCCGGATCTTCTTGTTAAAGTACGCCGCCTGTGTGCCCATTTTAGAAAGTCCTCTACAGCTTCCGCCGCCCTTGCCGTGTTTCAGCAGCCTTTGCAGCTTCCGGCTCATAGACTGGTGTGTGATGTCCCCCCGCTTTGGAACTCTAGACTGCAGATGTTGGGAAGGATTTGTGAGCAGAAGAGGGGAGCTGTTGAGTATAGCATCAACAAGGCCGTCAGTATTCAGTTCAGACTCCACATATAAGACCTCAGTAGTGGACATGGATGTCAGACATATGTACCATCCTCCAAAACAATGAGGACTCCACCTAGATGGTGAGCGGCGATGATGCCATAATTAGCATCATCATCCCTCTTCTCTGTCTTCTGAAACACTCTCTGCTCACAATCAAAGAGGATGCATTGCAGGCGGAGCATGATATGATGCAGCAAGGAACCATACAGGGAGATTTCACACAGCCCAGCGACATCTCATCCCAACATGGATTGGGTGATAATGAGGAAGAGGAGGAGGAGGAAGAACAGGAGCTAGTTTCATGCACTATAGATGGTACTACCTGCACAACTGTCATACCATCTGTATAGCATGGATGGCCTGAGGACAGAGAAGAGGAGGAGAAGGAGGAGGAGAGCATGGTCATTCGTCGGAAGTCTTGCCTGTTAGCATTCTGGCACGCATGGCTGAGTTTATGTTACGCTGCCTTTCCTGTGACCCTCACCTTCTCAAAATTTTGAGTGACAGTCAATACTGGATGGTGACACTTCGAGACCCAAGCTACAAGGAGAACTTTATATATCTTATTCCTGAGGCGGACAGGTCTACAAAAATGGGGCAGTATTAGAAGGCACTTGTTGCGGAACTATTAAAAAAATTCCCATCTGAAAATGCTGATGGCAGAGGTCATAGTTCATTGGACAACCAAGGACTACAGGCGAGAGAGACACAACTCCAATCCAGCAGAGGCAGGGAAACACTCTCAAAGTTCTGGGAGAATTTTCTCTGCACCTTCCATCACACAGGCCCTGAGGCGTGGGGTACTCTCAAAAGGAGTGCAAAGTGTGGGAAGATGCTGAGGGAGTACCTTGCCGACTCTACCAACATCCATGATTCCTCTGTGCCTTATAATTATTGGGTATCCAAGCTGGATACGTGGAATGAACTGGCTCTCTACACCTTAGAGGCCCTGGCCTGCCCTGCCGCCAGTGTTTTATCAAAGCAGGTTTTTTAGTGCAACTGGTGGAATTATAACTGATAAGCGCATCCGCCTGTCAACTGAAAATGCTGACAGGCTGAGTCTTATAAAAATGAACAAGGGCTGGATTGGGCCAGACTTCTCAACACCAGCGTATGATAGCAGCGTAACATAAAGTCAAATGCAGTGTCTTTTTTTGGGAGGTGTAATCCCATTCACCTTTTCACACCTACACAGGGGTATACGCTTCCTGATTTTGGCTATTTGTTCTTGTCCTCCTCCTTCTCCTCATCCTCATCCTCCACCACCATATCACCAGGGTGACCGAGGTCCGTGATGCAACACCCACATAATTTTTTTAAAGAGTCTTTATGATGCCCGTAAAAAAAAAAAATTATACAGTATGTTTATGTATACCCACCAGTAGTAAATGTTTGTCAGCCCATACACTTAGTGCATGGGCATTACAAGTATAGGAGACTGGCTCCTTTCTAATGGGAACATTTTTTTATGAGGCCCTTCTCCACGTCTTTTCCAAGGGACATTAGAGTGCCTCCCAAATTTGGCAGCCCTTGCATTCACTGCATAGGCAAACACTGTGGGAGACCCACTTCCTAATAATGGGAACATTTTTTCATGAGGCCTTCTACGTCTCTTCCGAGGGACATTGGAGTGCTTCCTAATTTTTGGAAACCCTTACATTCACTGCATAGGCCAACACTATGAAAGACCCACTTCCTAATAATGGGAACATTTTTTTCATGAGGCCCTCTATGTCTCTTCCAAGGGGCATTGGATTTCCTCCAAATTTTTTGCAGCCGTTGCTTCACTGCATAGGCAAACAGTATGGAAGACCTTCTCCTTTCTAATGGGAATTTGTTATTCCTGTGGCCCTGCTCTATGTGTCTTTAAATTGTTAGTGGGGTTTTTCCTAAATCATGTCAGCTGTTGGACTCACTGTACACCCTATAACTGTAGAGCAGACCCTCTCCTTTTTAATGAGAACATGTACTCATTACTGTGGCCCTGCTCTGTGTGTCTTCAAATTTTTAGTGGGGTTTTTCCTAAATTCTGTCAGCCGTTGGACTCACTGCATACCCTATAACTGTATAGGAGAAGCTCTCCTTTCTAATAGGAACATGTCGTACTCATTACTGTGGCCCTGCTCTGTGTGTCTTTAAATTGTTAGTGGGGTTTTTCCTAATTTTTTTCAGCCGTTGGACTCACTGCATACCCTATAACTGTATAGCACACCCGCTTCTTTGTAATGGAAAGATGACATTACTGTGGCCCTGCTCTATTTGACTTTAAATTCTTAGTGGGGTTTTTCCCAAATTTTGGCAGCCCTTGCAGTCACAGCATGGGCATTACCACTATAGGAGACCCGCTCCCTTATAATGGGAACATTTTTTTTTACTGAGACCCTATGTCTCTTCAAAGGGGTACTTGGTTGCGTCTGAATTTTTTGCAGCGCTTGCAGTCACTGCATACACAATACAGTGTAGGAGACCCACTTGTTAATAATGGGAACAACAAAGAATAGCCGGCTGATGGCTCTCTAACAATAGCGAGGGCCTACTGCTGGCCTTTTAAGAATAGTAAGGGCCACCTGATATCCCTATAAAAATAGGCTACGTGACTTTCAGAGTCCCTCCATCATAAATGGAACAGGATGTGTCTGATGATGTGTCACACACCACATGGCCAGATAAGGTTGTAAAATGTTAAAATGACATTTCCCAGTGAATGCATTTGTCTTAAAAAATATTGTAAAAAAAAACAAAACAGTAGGATCTTTCTTTAGTATAAAAAATAGAGTCGCCAATGTAATCTCAATGTAATCACATTGTTCAGCTCCTGCACCTCCTCCTCCCTCTCCGAAATGACCACATCAGTCACAAGCTGAAATAACTGCAGCACTGCCTTGGCCAAGTGGCAACAGGCTGTGCTGATGATAACATGCTTAATGCTTAGGTGACAAACCTCCCAGCGCTGCAGAGTTGTTGAAATCTGTAACACAGCAGCCTGATCTGTGGCTCTAACCGCTGAACATACAGCCAGGCATGGTCGTGTGTGACAATGGGCAGAACCTGGTGACGGAGAAATGACAGCCGGAGTAGATACGGTTTCCCTCTATGCCAGTCCTTTCACCGAACTAAAGAATATGGCTGTGGTGAAATACAACTCCCACTGAGAAGCTGTTTCAGACTTAAAAACATTGGGCCCACCAGAGGATTTGATTCTGAGGGGTCACCTTTCTCCCCTGCTCAAGAGCCCCATAGCAGCTGCAAAGTTAGCGCTATCATGAACTCTCCTGATGTAGAAGCCATGGCGCACCAGAGGATTCTCTGCTGGGCACGTCCAACCCTGCCGAGAAGCAGTCCTGGATAAGAAAAGTGTGTGGGAAGGTTCCCGGACACTCTATGGCTGCTTTTTTACTGAGGTGGAAACCCACGCAAACATGGGGAGAACATACAAAATCCTTGTAGATGTTTTCCATGCTTGGATTTGAACCCAGGATCCCAGCGCTACAAGGCTTCAGTACTAACCACTGATCCAATGTGCTGTCGTTCACCCTCTGATATCTAACAGGCTGGAGAAACTTGCACCTACTGCCACTCTATCTTCAGCTCCTTTGTGAGAAACTAGTGTATTTGGGCAGCCACTCAGTCTAACAAATAAAATTCTTGAGAAGAAAATTTGGGATGGCTTTGCTACTGGTCTTGGGGGCAGTGCTAATACTATGGCGTCGTACCATAGTTTACTGGAAATATTCCAGGCTGGTAGGAGGCAAGCAGATCCCCACAGAAAAGTAACAGCAGTAATGTTCAGGGACCCGCGCTTGTAGAAGGCAGTGACAATACTGGGATAAATAGTGGCGGCTGGGGACCGAGTATGGACACCCGGCCGCCGCCGTCATGAGGTTGTGGACAGCTTCCACTTCCACGAGCCTAAAAGGTCACATTTCAAGTGCAAGCAGCTGCCCAGAAATCTGGTAGTTTAGTTTTGCGGCCTGTGGGTGCGTGGCTGGCTGCATACTTGCGCTTGCATTCCAAGTAACAGAAAACTAAGCAGATGGTGGCCTCTATGATCATCATGGCCTCACGTCGGCACTATGAATTCTCCTGAAGGAGAAGCCAGGGCCTACCAGAGGAGTCTCCGGTTCTCTGGTGGGCCCGTCCAACCCTTCCAAGAAGCAGCCCTCGCTAAGAAAAGTGTGTTGGAAGGTTCCCGGACACTCTATGACTGCTTTTTAAATTTGGACTGGACGTGCTTATGCATGTTATTTCTCAAACTGCATTGCAGATCATACCATTGCCCAACTCTGTAGTCATAAAATTAAAGGTGCAAATAAAGATGTTTGTGTGTGGACGCACCACCCACAAGTGCAAGCTGATGTTGGATGGGCTGCCATTGCTTCTGCAACAATCTGCATTAGAGGACTTCCTTGGAGAAATGACACCCAGAGTAGATACGGTTCCCCTGTATGCCAGTCCTTTCACCGAGCTAAAAAATATGGCTGTGGTGAAATACGACTCTCACTGAGAAGCAGTGTCAGACTGAAAAACATTGGGCCCACCAGAGGATTTGATTCGGAGGGCCCACCTTTCTCCCCCGCTGAAGAGCCCCATAGCAGCTGAAAAGTTTGTCCTGATCGTGAACTCTCCTGATGCAGAAGCCAGGGCCCATCTGAGGATTCTTTGGTGGGCCCATCCAACCCTGCTGAGAAGCGGCTCTGGCAAAGAAAAGTGTGTGGGAAGGTTCCTGGACACTCTATGGCTGAATTTTTAATGTGGACTGGCTCCATACCATCCCTGGCCACATTCACCTGTCCACGAGCTTGTGGTTAGGTGGTCCTTACTAGTAAGGGCACTGGGGAGGGCACGGGTAATGTTGTGGAAGGCGGAGATGATACCGATAGAAAGAGTGGTGGATGGGGACCGAGTATGGACAGCCGGCCGCCGCCGGCATGAGATTGTTAAAATCTTCCTCCTTCATGAGCCTAAAAGGCCACATTTCAACTGCAAACAGCTTTAGAGGACTTCCTGGGAGTAATGACAGCTGGAGTAGATATGATTCCCCAAGTCCTTTCATCAAGCTAAAGTATATAGCTGTGGTGAAATACAACTCTCAGCAAAAAGATCTGTAGACTGGCTCAGTACAGTCCATGGCCACATTAACTTGACCACGTGTTTGTGGGTAGGCGGTCCTTCCCAGTAAGTTCACTGGGGAGGGCATGGGTAATGTTGTAGGACCCGTGCTTGTGGAAGGAGGAGACGACACCGGGACAAATAATGGTGGCTGGACACCGAGTATGGATACCCTGTAGCCATCGTCATAAGATTGTGGACAGTTTCCACCTCCATAAGCCTAAAAGGCCACATTTCAAGTGCAAGCAGCTCAAAAATTTGGCAGTATAGTATTGCAGCCTGTGGGTGGGTAGGTGGCTGGCTGCATACTTGCTTTTGCATTCCAAGGAATGGGGTAGGGACAACTGAACGTTGCACTGGGACAAGGACGTGGACGGTGATTGTTACAAGTTTGCAACGACAGGTGCATGGCGGGAGGCATCTTCGCGTGCGCCAAGGATCACTTATGATGGGCACACTTTTAGGCAGTAACCTGGGAGTCATAGATGCTTCCAGGGGTCTTCCCCATGCTGTTCCCATGTCTTTTCTGCACCTGTATGCAAGTGTCTGATGATGTGTAACACACCACATGGCCAAATAAGGTTGTAAAATGTTAAAAATACATTTCAAAGTGAATGCATTTTTCTTGGTTAAAAGCAATGCAAAAGTGCAAAAACGCTACGTGTGAACATAGCCAAAGGTGTGGAGAAGTATTTTTGCTTTTGGATATTTATTCTGCCTTATATACAAGTCATTACCCTGGAAAGGATGATCCTTAACAGATTTCCCAGGAAAATCCATTTTGTTTTTGTTTTTGTATGTTTTATTGTGAGCCCGTAAAAGCGTAATACCTCTGACAACGTTGTTGACAGCAGTGACCTGGGAGTCAGAAATGCTTCCAGGGGTCTTCCCCATGCTGTTCTCATGTCAATTGAGCACTGTTCCCATCGATTTGGGCAAATTTTAGGCCCGCAGCAGACTGCCGGGGGCAGCCGCCTGAAAAATGCTCAAGTTTCCATTAGACTTACATTGGGCTCGTTGCTCGGGTCGAGCACTCGAGTATTACAATGTGCTCGACCCGAGCAACGAGCACCCGAGCAATTTACTGCTTGCCCATCACTATAAATTACATGAACAGTAAGGTACAAACGCAAAGTACGGATTATATATATATATCACATATTTATATCTATCTGTATATCTATATATTATTAGTGATGAGCGAACACTAAAAAGCTCGGGTGTTCGAAGCTCGGGTCGAGCACATTGGAATACTCGGGTGCTCGACCCAAGCGACGAGCCCAATGTAAGTCTATGGGAAACTCGAGAATTTTTGTGGTGGTCCCCCCGGCGGTCTGCAAAAGGTCAAAAATTGCCCAAATCGATGGGAACAGTGCTCAATTAAACATCAGGCAGGCATAATATATACATATATATGCAGGCAGGGTATATAGGAGGGTGCATGAAAAACATAGCAGGGCACTTGGAACACACCAGTGCCCTCCGATTTTCATGCACCAATCTCTTTAAAAAAGCTGGCCGGCAATTCATCAGCGGCATACACCGGTACCCGACAATTTAGAACAGAAAGAATAGAGCATCACACATAGATTAGATAGATATTATATATGTGACTGACATGTTTCTAAATACAGTGACAGTGTTGGTTACTGTACTTGTTATTTAGTGTTAAAATAAAGGCTTTATTAAAAAAAAATAATAGTGTTTTTGTCTCTTTAAAAAAGCCGGCTGGCAATTCATCAGCGGCATACATCGGTGCCTGACAATTTAGAACAGAAAGAATAGAGCATCACACATAGATTAGAAAGATACAAACATGTCAGCCACATATATAATAAGTACAGTGACAGTGTTGGTTACTGTACTTGTCATTTAGTGTTAAAATAAAGGATTTATTAAAAAAAAAATTGGCGTGGGGTTCCCCGTAATTTTAGTCTCTAGCGGAGGTTAAGCAGATGGCTGAGGCAGATGTTTGAAGCCTGGGAAGGGGATAATACCTACGGAGCTTCCCAGGCTACTAATATCAGCCTCCAGCTGAATACCTAGCCTTTACTAGCTATTAAAATGGGGGACCCCCCCAAAAAAATTACGTGGGGTCCCCCCTATTTTAATAGTTAGCAAAGGCTAGGCAGACAGCTGGGGGCTGATATTAATAGCCCAGGAAGGGTGCCATGAATATTGGCCCCTTCTCAGGCTAGAAACACCAGCCGTCAGCCGCCCCAGAAATGGCGCATCCATTATTTCATGAATTTCATGAATTTCATGCAGTGTCTATGAAGGATGGCATGCTGGATGGCAGCGTTCAGCTGTGATCCAGCCAGTCATCTCTTTGCCATCCCAGCGTGGGAGAATTCTCCTGTGCTCAGTGCTTGAGCAGGAGAATTCTCCCATGCTGGGAAGGCATTCTGATATTAGGCTGGATCGCAGCTGAGCGCTGCCATCCAGCTTGTCATCCTTCAGAGACACTGCAGAGCGCAAGCATGCCTGCGCTCTGCAGTGTCTATGAAGGATAGCATGCTGGATGGCAACGATCAGCTGTGATCCCGCCTGTCATCTCAATGCCATCCCATCGTGGAAGAATTCTCCTTTGCTCAGAGCTTGAGCAGGAGAATTCTCCCACGCTGGGATGGCATTCAGATGACAGGCTGGATTGCAGCTGAGCGCTGCCATCCAGCTTGTCATCCTTCAGAGACACTGCAGAGCGCAAGCATTGAGATGACAGGCTGGATGGTAGCAGAACGCTGCCATCTAGCTTGTCATCCTTCAGAGACACTGAGGAGCACAGGCATGCTGCGATCCAGCCTGTCATCCCAATGCCATCCCAGCGTGGGATAATTCTACTTCTCAAGCACTGAGCGCAGGAGAATTCTCCCATGCTGGGACGGCATTGAGATGGCATGCTGGATGGTAGCAGAATGCTGCCATCCAGCATGCCGTCCTTCAGAGACACTGAGGAGCACAGGCATTGAGATGGCAGGCTGGATGGTAGCAGAACACTGCCATCCAGCTTGACATCCTTCAGAGATACTGAGGAGTGCAGGCATGCTTGCGCTCTGCAATGTCTCTGAAGGATAACAAGCTGGATGGCAGCATTCTGCTACCATCCAGCCTGCCATCTCAATGCCGTCACAGCATTGGAGAATTCTCCTGCTCAAGCGGTGACGTCATTTGCCGGCACCGCATGCGCAGGAGAATTCTCCCACGCTGTCAGTGATGTGCATGAGGTGAGCTGAGTTCATTGGACATGAACTCGGCTCTTCTGGATGCCATCACAGCCCGACACTGAGGAGATTCACTGAGGAGCTTCTCAGTGTCTGCGGCATGGCAAGCTGGATGGCAGCGTTCTGCTGCGATCCAGCTTGTCATGTCAATGTAGCAGAGCTGAAGCTGTCTTGGGAACAATGGAAAGGTAAGGATGAGGTTGGTTTATCATTTTACTTTTATTGCAGGAGATCATTTGCTTCAGCTGGAATGGGCAATACTGTAAGTAGAGTTTAATTTAGAACATTAAAGAATTGTGTCTTTATTTCAATTAAAGAACTTTATTCTGGGTGTTTGTGTTTTTTTTAACTTTCACTATGGGGTTAGTAATGGGGGTGTCTTATAGATACCTCTCCATTACTAACCTGGGCTTGATGTCAGCTGGCATTATAAGCTGACATCAACTCAAACCCTATTACCCAACTGCCACCGCTACAGGGCAGTGGGAAGAGCGAGGCTAAGTGCCAGAATTGGCGCATCCTATGGATGCGCCATTTCTGGGGCGGCTGATGGCTGGTGTTTCTAGCCTGGGAGGGGGCCAATATTCATGGCACCCTTCCTGGGCTATTAATATCAGCCCCTAGCTGTCTACCTAGCCTTTGCTAGCTATTAAAATAGGGGGGACCCCACGTCATTTTTTGGGGGGGTCCCCCATTTTAATAGCTAGTAAAGGCTTGGTATTCAGCTTGGGGCTGATATTAGTAGCCTGGGAAGCTCCATGGGTATTACCCCCTTCCCAGGCTTCAAACATCTGCCCCAGCCATCTGCTTAACCTCCGCTAGAG
This sequence comes from Phyllobates terribilis, assembly GCF_046119375.1. NCBI lineage: Eukaryota > Metazoa > Chordata > Amphibia > Anura > Dendrobatidae > Phyllobates > Phyllobates terribilis. Next base: position 119,955,330 of record NW_027362772.1, read on the forward strand.
ACTAAAATTACGGGGAACCCTACACCAATTTTTTTTTTAATAAATCCTTTATTTTAACACTAAATGACTAGTACAGTAACCAACACTGTCACTGTACTTATTATATATGTGACTGACATGTTTCTATCTATCTAATCTATGTGTGATGCTCTATTCTTTCTGTTCAAAACTAAGAACCTCATGTTCAGTTATATATATTTTTGCCGAGAGGGATTAGATCAAATGTATGATTTTTGGAGGTGCGGTCCATGCTCCTATTTTTGCACTGCATATTCTTTCCCCTTTCTTGGACCAGCACTCCTCCCAATTGGCACAGGTGATTTTAATTAGCAGGAGACTGCAAAGAGGGTCTAGCCTATTTTTGTTCTCATTTGAGAGCTTGAGGAAGGTTAGTCACAATGCTCCTTTCTTGTGGTGCTGGTGCAGTGTGTCGGCCATTGTTGCTCTGGTTTTGTGCTTGTGGGGCGGTGTGGCCTGGAGTCATGGGGACTCGGTCTTGCAGCATGGGTGCTGTGAGGCACCAGGCCGCCCACCCTGCTGGTGCATTGTCGCTGTGGCGGTGGTTGGCGCACGGCTCCGCTCCCGTTCAGGTAGGAAATGTTAGGACCCACTACGAGGTTTGCCGTGACGTGGCAGTGGGCTTCATACAGTCTGATCAGAAAGTTAAACTAAGAACCTCATGTTCAGTTATATATATTTTTGCCGAGAGGCATTAGATCAAATGTATGATTTTTGGAGGTGCGGTCCATGCTTCTTTTTTTTCATTTTTTAAAGAGACGGATGCATGAAAACACTATTATTTTTTTTTTAATAAATCCTTTATTTTAACACTAAATAACAAGTATAGTAACCAACACTGTCACTGTACTTATTATATATGTGACTGACGTGTTTCTATCTATCTAATCTATGTGTGATGCTCTATTCTTTCTGTTCTAAATTGTCGGGTACCGGTGTATGCCACTGCTGAATTGCCGGCTTTTCATGTTTCACTGTGAGCACTGTTCCCATCGATTTGGGCAATCACTGTAATGCCACAACCACCATGGCTGTGACATTACAGTGAGTGGCAGACAATCCCTGCATGATTGATGCTCTAAAGAGAGCCAAACATGCAGGATGGGGACCCGAGCTCCCGCCCGAGCATCTCAAAAGTACTCGGCGAGCTCCGAGCATCTCGAGTACTGAGATGCTCGGGCGAGTACCGAGCAGTGGCGAGCATGCTCGCTCATCACTATCTTTTATCTTTCTATTATCTATATATCTAGCTATCCATATATCTATCTCTCGATCTATTATCTATTTATCTATCCATATACTGTATCTATTTATTGTCTGTTGACCTATCTAAGATAAATAATAGATAGATACACACGTGGTCAAAATTGCTGGTACCCCTCGTTTAATGAAAGAAAAACCTACAATAGTCACAGAAATAACTTGATTCTGACAAAAGTAATAGTAAATTAAAAATCTTTGAAAATCAACAAATGAAAGTCAGACATTGCTATTCAACCCTGCTTCAACAGAATTTTTAAAAAAATTTAACTCATGAAATAAGCCTGAACAGAAATGATGGTACTCTTAACTTAATAATTTGTTGAACAACCTTTTGAGGCAATCACTGCAATCAAACAATTCCTGCAACTGTCAATGAAACTTCTACACCTCTCGATAGGTATTTTGGCCCACTCCTCATGAGCAAACTGCTCTAGTTGTCTCGTGTTTGAAGGTTGCCTTTTCTAGACGGCATGTTTCAGCACTTTCCAAAGATGCTCAATGGGATTTAGGTCAGGGCTCATAGAAGGCCACTTCAGAATAGTCAAATGTTTTCCTCTTAGCCATTCTTGGGTGTTTTTAGCAGTGTGTTTTGGGTCATTATCCTGTTGCAAGACCCATGACCTGTGACTGCGACCAAGCTTTCTGACACTGGGCAGCACATTTCTCTCTAGAATTCCTTGATAGTCTTGAGATTTCATTGTACCCTGCACAGATTCAAGACACCCTGTGCTAGATGCAGCAAAGCAGCCCCAGAACATAACAAAGCCTCCTCAATGTTTCACAGTAGGGACATTGTTCTTTTCTTGATATGCTTCATTTTTCCATCTGTGAACATAGAGCTGATGTGCCTTCCCAAAAACTTCCATTTTTGTCTCATCTGTCCATAGGACATTCTCCCAGAAGCTTTGTGGCTTGTCAACATGTAGTTTGGCAAATTCTAGTCTGGATTTTTTATGCTTTTTTTTTAACAATGGTGTTCTCTTTGGTTGTCTCCCATGAAGTCCACTTCGGATCAAGCAACAACGGATGGTTTGATCTGACACTGATGTTCCTTGAGCTTGAAGTTCACCTTTATTCTCTTTAGAAGATATAAAACCTACAAAAGACAAAAGACAAAAATATATCTCATACCCTACCATCATTATATATAAATGTAAAGCAAAGTTGCATAATAAATATAGGGTACTTAGTGAACTATTTTTGATCAAAAAAAGTATACAAGCCGTCCCACCAGCGGCAAGGTGACCCTAAATTGGGACGGTACCTATACTGCCTATATTAAAAACCTTACTGTATATCAAAGTTGAAGCAATGCATATAAAAGGGTAGACAAATAGGACCGGGTCCCAACTCCAGACCACCCAGGCCCGTGGTAAGCTACATATATACCAGTCAGCTCAACAAAGGGGATGCCACACCCTTAAATTGCACAGAATGCAAACAAGTAAGGTTTTTAATATAGGCAGTATAGGTACCGTCCCAATTTAGGGTCACCTTGCCGCTGGTGGGACGGCTTGTATACTTTTTTTGATCAAAAATAGTTCACTAAATACCCTATATTTATTATGCAACTTTGCTTTACATTTATATATAATGATGGTAGGGTATGAGATATATTTTTGTCTTTTGTCTTTTGTAGGTTTTGTTTCGTTTTTGCTAGTGTGAACATGCTCCTATTTCTTGCATGTCTACCATCTTAGACCTCAGTTCACATTGCCTGGTCTTTAGAAGATATCCTGGACTCTTTTGTTACCATTTGTATTATCTGTTTCTTTGATTTGTCATCAATTTTCCTCCTGCGGCCATGTCCCTGGAGGTTTGCTACAGTCCCATCGATCACAAATTTCTGAATAATATGTGTAACTGTAGTCACAGGAACATCAAGCTGCTTGGAGATGGTCATATAACCTTTGTCCTTAACATGCTTGTCTATAATTGTCTATAATCTCCTGAGACAACTCTTTCCTTTGCTTCCTCTGATCCATGTTGAGTGTGGCACACATCATGTCACCAAACAGTACAGTGATACAGTGATTATCTATAGCCCTATAAACAGGCCCACTGACTGATTACAAGATTGTAGACACCTGTGATTCTAATAAGTGGACACAACTTGATTTAACATGTCCCTTTTGACACATTATTTTCAGGGGTACTATCATTTCTGTCCAGGCCTATTTCATGAGTTTAATTTTTTTTTAAATTCTGTGAAAGCAGGGTTGAAAAGCAATATCTGACTTTCATTTGATCATTTTTATAGACTTTAAATTTATTATTACTTTTGTCAGATTCAAGTTATTTCTGTGACCAATGTGGGTTTTTCTTTCATTAAACGAGGGGTACCAACAATTTTGACCACGTATGTAAATGGATATATAAATATATTGATAGTTAAATAGATAGATAGATATATGGATAAATAGATATAGTGGTGTCCAAAAGTATTGGCACCCCTGCAATTCTGTCAGATAATACTCAGTTTCTTCCTGAAAATGATTGCAATCACAAATTCTTTGGTATTATTATCTTCATTTAATTTGTCTTCAATGAAAAAACACAAAAAGAATTGTCCTAAAGCCAAATTGGATATAATTCCACACCAAACCTAAAAAAGGGGGTGGACAAAAGTATTGGCACTGTTTGAAAAATCATGTGATGCTTCTCTAATTCGTGTAATTGACAGCACCGGTAACTTACCTGTGGCACCTAACAGGTGTTGGCAAAAACTAAATCACACTTGCAGCCAGTTAAGATGGATTAAAGTTGACTCAACCTCTGTCCTGTGTCCTTGTGTGTACCACATTGAGCATGGAGAAAAGAAAGAAGACCAAAGAACTGTCTGAGGACTTGAGAAACCAAATTGTGAGGAAGCATGAGCAATCTCAAGGCTACAAGTCCATCTCCAAAGACCTGAATGTTCCTGTGTCTTCCGTGCGCAGTGTCATCAAGAAGTTTAAAGCCCATGGCACTGTGGCTAATCTCCCTAGATGTGGACGGAAAAGAAAAATTGACGAGAGATTTCAACGCAAGATTGTGTGGATGGTGGATAAAGAACCTCGACTAACATCCAATCAAGTTCAAGCTGCCCTGCAGTCCGAGGTTACAACAGTGTCAACCCGTACTATCCGTCGGCGTCTGAATGAAAAGGGACTGTATGGTAGGATACCCAGGAAGACCCCACTTCTTACCCCGAGACATAAAAAAGTCAGGCTGGAGTTTGCCAAAACTTACCTGAGAAAGCCTAAAACGTTTTGGAAGAATGTTCTCTGGTCAGATGAGACAAAAGTAGAGCTTTTTGGGAAAAGCATCAACATAGAGTGTACAGGAAAAAAAAAAGAGGCATTCAAAGAAAAGAACACGGTCCCTACAGTCAAACATGGCGGAGGTTCCCTGATGTTTTGGGGTTGCTTTGCTGCCTCTGGCACTGGAATGCTTGACCGTGTGCATGAAATTATGAAGTCTGAAGACTGCCAACAAATTTTGCAGCATAGTGTAGGGCCCAGTGTGAGAAAGCTGGGTCTCCCTCAGAGGTCATGGGTCTTCCAGCAGGACAATGACCCAAAACACACTTCCAAAAGCACTATAAAATGCTTTGAGAGAAAGCACTGGAGACTTCTAAGGTGGCCAGCAATGAGTCCAGACCTGAATCCCATAGAACATCTGTGGAGAGATCTCAAAATGGCAGTTTGGAGAAGGCACCCTTCAAATATCAGGGACCTGGAGCAGTTTGCCAAAGAAGAATGGTCTACAATTCCAGCAGAGCATTGTAAGAAACTTGTTGATGGTTACCGGAAGCGGTTGTTCGCAGTTATTTTGGCTAAAGGTTGTGCAACCAAGTATTAGCCTAAGGGTGCCAATACTTTTGTCTGGCCCATTTTTGGAGTCTTGTGTGAAGTGATCAATGATTTGACTTTTGCTTCATTCTCTTTTGTGTTTTTTCCTTGCAAGCAAATTAAAAGAAGATAATAATACCAAAGAATTTGTGATTGCAATTATTTTCAGGAAGAAACTGAGTATTATCTGACAGAATTGCAGGGGTGCCAATACTTTTGGCCACCACTGTAGATAATAGATCGATGGATATACGGTATATATGGATAAATAGATTTGTAGATAGATAAATAATAGATATATGGATATATAGATATATTGATAGACTGATAATATATATATGCATAAATAGATAATAGATAGATAGATGGATGGATAAACAGATTTATAGATAGATAATAGTTAGATATATGGATATATAGATATATTGATAGATAATAGATATATGGATAGATAAATAGATTAATAGCTATATGGATAGATAGATAGATAGATAGATAGATAGATAGATTATAGATATATGGATATAGATAGATAGATAGATATATGTATAGATAATAGATAGATAGAAAGATAATAGATAGATATATGGATATATAAATAAATTTATAGATAGATAATAATTAGATATATGGATATTTAGATAGATAGATTTATAAATAGATAGATTATAGATACAGTACAGACCAAACGTTTGGACACACCTCATTTAAAGATTTTTCTGTATTTTCATGACTATGAAAATTGTACATTCACACTGAAGGCATCAAAACTATGAATTAACACATGTGGAATTATATACTTAAAAAAAGTCTGAAACAACTGAAAATATGTCTTATATTCTAGGTTCTTCAAAGTAGCCACCTTTTGTTTTGATGACTGCTTTGCACACTCTTGACATTCTCTTGATGAGCTTTGTAACATCCCTGGCATGGCTTACCATCTCCCACCATGCAAGACCACCATCTTACCTATCAGTCCAGGCTGCACACTTTGCTCCAGTACCTGCTGTGTGCATGTCTCTTGTCTGATTGCTTAGGGCGGCGGCGCGGTTACTGCCTGATTCTTATAGTTACTGTGTGCGCACTCCTAATGCGTCCCCAGCCTATTGTTGTGAGTCACTGGATACTTAAACCCCCTCCACCCAGTAGGAAGTGCCTGAGCAACACTTTCTTTCAGTGTGTTTTGTGCAACTGAGTTGCCAGGTCCTGTCCTGTATCTTGTCTGTTTCCGCCACCCAGGGGGCTGAGTACCCAGGCCCGTTACCTGCATCTGTGACTTCTAGTATGTTTCTGCCACCCTGGGGACTGAGTACCCAGGCTCGTTCCTGTATCTTGTTCCTGGTTCAGTTCTGTCTGAACTGTGTCCTAGCCCGTTACTTGTTTGTCTCTATGTTCGTAGCTTTCCTTTTCCTGCGGTGTCTGAACCTGCACCTATCTCCAACTCATTGTCTCTGTACTTCTGTTTGTGAGTTAAGTGTCCACTCGCTACTTCATTGTAAGTACCTTGTGTGCATCTGCTCTGCTTGTCTACCGCACCTGCGGGTTTGCTCTGATCTGCTTGTCTACCGCACCTGCGGGTTTTGCTCTGCTCTGCTTGTCTACCGCATCTGCGGGTTTTGCTCTGCTCTGCTTGTCTACCACACCTGCGGGTTTTGCTCTGCTCTGCTTGTCAACCGCACCTGCGGGTTTTGCTCTGCTCTGCTTGTCTACCGCACCTGCGGGTTTTGTTGTACCCTGCTTGTCTACCGCACTTGCGGGTTTTACTCTACTTTGCTTGTTTACGGTACTTGCGGGTTTTGCTCTGCTCTGCTTATCTACCGCACCTGCGGGTTTTGCTCTGCTTTACTTGTCTACCACACCTGCGGGTTTTGCTTTGCTCTGCTTGTCTACCGCACCTGCGGTTTTGCTCTACTTTGCTTGTCAACCGCACTTGCGGGTTTTGCTCTGCTCTGCTTGTCTACTGCACCTGCGGGTTTTGCTCTGCTCTTCTTGTCTACCGCACTTGCGGGTTTTGCTCTGCTCTGCTTGTCTACCGCACCAGCGGGTTTTGCTCTGCTCTGCTTGTCTACTGCACCTGCGGGTTTTGCTTTACTCTGCTTATCTACTGCACCTGCGGTTTTGCTCTGCTTTGCTTGTCAACCGCACTTGCGGGTTTTGCTCTGCTCTGCTTGTCTATCGCACCTGCGGGTTTTGCTCTGCTCTGCTTGTCTGCCGCACCTGCGGGTTTTGCTCTGCTCTGCTTATCTACTGCACCTGCAGATTTTGCTATGCTCTGCTTGTCTACTGCACCTGCGGGTTTTGCTCTGCTCTGCTTGTCTACTGCACCTGCGGTTTTGCTCTGCTTTGCTTGTCAACCGCACTTGCGGGTTTTGCTCTGCTCTGCTTGTCTATCGCACCTGCGGGTTTTGCTCTGCTCTGCTTGTCTGCCGCACCTGCGGGTTTTGCTCTGCTCTGCTTATCTACTGCACCTGCAGATTTTGCTATGCTCTGCTTGTCTACCGCACCAGTGGGTTTTTCTCTGCTCTGCTTGTCTACCGCCCCTGCGGGTTTTGCTCTGCTCTGCTCGTCTACCGCACCTGCGGGTTTTCCTTTGCTTTGCTTGTCTGCCGCACTTGCGGCTCTGTTCCTGTATCCCAGTCTGTACTGGTCCCTATCCTGCCTGCATTCCTACCTGCCAGTACCCACCTGTCTGAATACCAGCCGTGCCTGCCAATATCCACCTGTCTGCATACCAGCCGTGCCTGCCAGTACCCACCAGTCTGCATACCAGCCGTGCCTGCCAGTACCCGCCTGTCAGTATGCCAGCCTAACCTGCCTGTTCTTGCATTCCCCAGTGTGGGTCAACAGCTGTGACCGGGGTCTGACCTGGAGTAGCACCTGGTCTCTCTGCTCAGTTCCTCCCAGGTTCACGGAGTCGACTGAGGTGCCGTGCGACCTTGGTCTGACCGAGTTGATACTTAGTCATGCCCATCCAGGCACTCCTCGGTTCATGGTCCAGTGGGATCACTAACCACGTTCACGCCAGTCTGTCTTATTGCGTGTGCGCAATAAGCTTCAAGAGGTAATAACCGGAAATGGATTTCACTTCACAGGTGTGCCTTGTCAGGTTTAATAAGTGGGATTTCTTGACTTATAAATGGGGTTGGGACCATCAGTTGTGTTGTGCAGAAGTCTTGTGGATACACAGCTGATAGTTCTACTGAATAGACTGTTAGAATTTGTATTATGGCAAGAAAAAAGCAGCTAAGTAAAGAAAAGGAGTGGCCATCATTACTTTAAGAAATGAAGGTCAGTCAGTGCTAAAAATTGGGCATACTTTGAAAGTGTCCCCAAGTGTAGTTGAAAAAACCCTCAAGCGCTACAAAGAAACTGGCTCACATGAGGACCGCCCCAGGAAAGGAAGACCAAGAGTCACCTCTGCTTCTGAGGATAAGTTTATCCGAGTCACCAGCCTCAGAAATCGCAGGTTAACAGCAGCTCAGATTAGAGACCAGGTCATTGCCACACAGAGTTCTTGCAGCAGACACATCTCTACAACAACTGTTAAGAGGAGACTTTGTGCAGCAGGCCTTCATGGCAAAATAGCTGTTAGGAAACCACTGCTAAGGACAGGCAACAAGCAGAAGAGACTTGTTTGGGCTAAATAACACAAGAAATGGACATTAGACCAGTGGAAATCTGTGCTTTGGTCTGATGAGTCCAAATTTGAGATCTTTGGTTCCAACCACCGTTTCTTTGTGCGACGCAGAAAAGGTGAACGGATGGACTCTACATGCCTGGTTCCCACCGTGAAGCATGGAGGAGGAGGTGTGATGGTGTGGGGGTGCTTTTCTGGTGACACTGTTGGGGATTTATTCAAAATTGAAGGCATAGTGAACCAGCATGGCTACCACAGCATCTTGCAGGGGCATGCTGTTCCATCCGGTTTACGCTTAGTTGGACCATCATTTATTTTTATACAGAACAATGACCCCAAACACACCTCCAGGCTGTGTAAGGGCTATTTGACCAAGAAGGAGAGTGATGGGGTGCTACACCAGATGACCTGGCCTCCACAGTCACCAGACCTGTGCCCAATCGAGATGGTTTGGGGTGAGCTGGACCGCAGAGTGAAGGCAAAAGGGCCAACAAGTGCTAAGCATCTCTGGGAACTCCTTCAAGATTGTTGGAAGACCATTTCCGGTGACTACCTCTTGAAGCTCATCAAGAGAATGCCAAGAGTGTGCAAAGCAGTCATCAGAGCAAAAGGTGGCTGCTATAAAGAACCTAGAATATAAGACATATTTTCAGTTGTTTCACACTTTTTTGTTAAGTTTATAATTCCACATGTGTTAATTCATAGTTTTCATGCCTTCAGTGTGAATGTACAATTTTCATAGTCATGAAAATACAGAAAAATCTTTAAATGAGGTGTGTCCAAAGTTTTGGTCTGTACTGTATATGGATAGATAGATATATGGATAGATAATAGAGATATGGATAGATATATAAATACATATATGAATAGATAGATAGATATATGGATAGTGTCGGGTATTCCACAGGGACTACACTGTGGAGATCACGCAATATCTCGCCGTTGCCATCACTTTCAGGACTTCAACAGGGATCTGAATGCACACGGTCCCCACTACTCACTACGTAGGTATCAGCAAGTGACCAGTGAGTGTATGGCGTCACACCTCTGGATTCCAAAGCATGGAATATATACTCCCCGTACAGTCACTGTCAGCTTCACGATAGCCCAATTATTAATATTCCCTGCCACCACCATCCATATATGAAATATATTACAGGCCTGGGCCGACGCCAGCATTTTGGTAGCGAATGGCTTCGGGGGAGGGAACAATTACATGAAAAAAGAAACAGAACTATTAAATTTTATATTTAATCCAAAAGGGAGGCAATGTTATGAAAAATATACAATATACAAGATTTTACAAAAGGATACATAGGCAGTTACCCAAAATAATAAGGATTAACGAAGAAACTTACTCTATACAGTTCACAGGGACGAATCAGCATAGGTGAAGGAGGGGCTCCCCGATTTGATTTGAGCGTTGTCGAATGCGATCCATTGCTTATAGTATCTATACGCCCTGGCAAAGAATATGGATCAATCTTCAGTTAGCTCTTTTATGCCTAAGGGGAGATCTGCCCACACTCCCCCTGTGCTGCCATCACGGGGCTGGTCTCCAGCCTGCACATTTTATTTAAGATACCTGGATTTTGGGATAACTTATCGCTGGTTGATCCCAGAAGCCCAAAAGTGATACCATATTTTCTGTTATGCTTTCACCTTCATTTCACCTTCATTTGTGATCTGCTATTTTGTTACTTATGCGCCACAGCTCCCCGGAGGGACTTACGGCTACAGGAAAATATTCCTATCATTCCCTAGCTGACCCTGTCACTTAAGATTTAGGTCCCATTATTATTGGAGTTATGGAACTTCCAATATTACATATCTCATTTTGGCTCCAGACATCCTGGAGTTTGTGTTAGACCCCTTTTGAGCCTAAATGAGCCATTTCCTCTTTCCTTCCATCTCCAACCCTCTGATGGAGGTGTCAATCAATCCCAAGTCTGTGCTAAGAGGAAATGCATTCATATGTTAAGTTGAAAAGACATTTGAGCTTCTTGTACTGTGATTTACATACAGACAGCTGCGTGGAGTGTCAGCTCTTGTCTTGTGACAAATGGTGGATAAGGGTAGGGTGAGAGGGGCTTCAGGGGGAGAAAGAATATTTCTCAATATTTCCCTAACAGATAGCTACTAGTGATGGGTGAGCACTAAAATGCTCGGGTGCTCGATGCTCGGGTCGAGCAAATTGGAATACTTCGGTGCTCGACCCAAGCAACAAGCCCAATGTAAGTCTATGGGAAACTCGAGCATTTTTCAGGCGGCTCCCCACGGCGATCTGCAGAGGGCCTAAAAATTGTCCAATTCGATGGGAACAATGCTAAAATAACATGGGAACAGCATAAGGAAGACCCCTGGTAGCATTCCTGACTCCGAGGCCACTGCTGTCAGCAACGTTGTCAGAGGTATTGCGCCACTTTTATGGACTCACAATAAAACATACAAAAATAAAACCAAAATGGATTTTCCTGGGAAAAATGTTAGGGAACATCCTTTCCAGGGTAATGAATTGTATATAACGCAAAATAAATGACCAAAAACAAAAATACTCCTCCACACCTTGGGCTATGTTCACGCGTAGCGTTTTTGATGCGTTTTTGCACTTTTGCATTGCTTTCAACCGTGACAAATGCATGCACCGGGAAATGTAATTTTAACATTTTACAACCTTATCTGGTCATGTGGTGTGTGAGACATGATCAGACACATCCTGTTTCATTTTTGAAGGAGGGACTATTTTTATAGGGCCATCGGGAGGCCTTTACTATTCTAAAAAGGCCAGCAGTCGGCCTTCGCTATTCTTAGAGAACCATCAGCCTGTTATGCTTTGTTGTTCCCATTACTAAATAGTGGGTCTCCTGTTATTGTGTATGCAGTGAGTGGCAGGTCTGCCCAAAATTTGGACGCTCCCCAATACCCCTTTGAGAATTTGAATGCACCCCAATACCCCTTTGAAGAGACCTAGAGGAGGGACTAATGAAAACAATGTTCCCATTATTAGGAAGTGGGTATCCCATACCGTTTGCCCATACAGTGAATACAAGGGCTACCAAAAATTTTGACATACTCCTATGCCCCTTGGAAGAGAAGTAGAGGAGGGCATCCTGAACAAAAATGTTCTCATTATTAGGAAGTGGGTCTCCCATTGTGTTTGCCTATGCAGTGAAAGCAAGGGTTGCCAAAAATTTGGAGGCACTCCAATGCCCCCTTGGAAGAGACATGGAGGTCAGAGGACCTCCTGAAAACAATGTTCCCATTATTAGGAAATGGGTCTCCCATAGTGTTGGCCTTTGCAGTGAATGCAAAGGTTGCCAAATATTTGGAGGCACTCCAATGCCCATTGGAAAAGACTTGGAGGTCAGAGGGCCTCCTGAAAACAATGTTCCCATTATTAGGAAGTGGGTCTCCTATTGTGTTTGCCTATGCAGTTAATGCAAGGGTTGGCAAAAATTTGGAGGCACTCCAATGCCCCTTGGAAGAGATATGGTGGTCAGAGGGCCTCCTGAAAACAATCTTCCCATTATTAGGAAGTGGGTCTCCCATATTGTTTGCCTATGCAGTGAATGCAAGAGTTGCCAAAAATTTGGAGGCACTCCAATGCCCCTTGGGAGATGTGGAGGTCAGAGGGCCTCCTGAAAACAATGTTCCCATTAATAGGAAGTGGGTCTCCCATAGTGTTGGCCTACGCAGTGTCTAACATCCATGTCCACTCCTGAGGTCTTATGTGTGGAGTCTGAACTGAATACCGATGGTCTTGTTGATGCTGGTAGTCAACAACTGCCCTCTTCTGCTCACAAATCCGTCCCAACATCTGAGTTGTAGAGTTCCAATGCATTGGGACATCTCACACCAGTCGGTGAGCCGGGAGCTGCAAACGTTGCTGAATAACGGCAAAAGCGGCGGAAGATGTATCTGAGTTTCCAAAATGGGCACACAGGTTGCGTACTTTGACAAGCAGATCCGGCAGCTCCGAGTAGGTTTTGAGAAATCAATGAACCATGAGGTTAAGCACATGGGCCAGGCATGATACATGTGTGAGCTCGCCTCGTCTCAGAGCCGCCACCAGCTTCCGGCCATTGTCACACACGACCAAGCCTGGCTGTAGGTTCAGCGGTGTCAGCCACAGATCTGCCTGCTCTTTCAGAGCTGTCCACAATTCTTCAGCATTGTGCGGTTTGTCACTTAAGTATATTAGCTTCAGCACAGCCTGTTGCCACTTGGCTAAGGCAGTGCTGCAGTGCTTCCAGCTTGTGACTGATGTGGAGATGGAGGCTGAAGAGGAGGAGGAGGCTGAGGAGGATGAGGTGCAGGAGCTGTAAATTGTGGGGGCTACCCTGGTTGACCTAGGGCTTGCAATCCTCAGCGTCGGGAGGATGTGTTCCATCCCAAGGTCTGACTGGGTCCCGGCTTCCACTATGTTAACCCAGTGTACCATCAGCGAGATGTATCGTACCTGCCCACAAGCACTTGTCCACATGTCCGTGGTTAGGTGGAGGTTCCCAGTAACTGCATTGTTGAGGGCACGGCTAATGTTGTGGGACACGTGCTTTAGTAATGCGGGGATGGCACACTGGGAGAAACAGCGGCGACTGGGGACAAATTACCGAAGGACGGCCGTCGCCATGAGGTTGCGGAAAGCTTCCGTCTCCTCGAGCCAAAAAGGCAACATTTCGAGAGAAAGCAGTCGCAAAATGTGGGAATTTAGTAGTGTGGCCTGTGTGGCATTGGCTGCGTATTTGAGCTTGATTTCCAAGGACTGGGGTATGGACAACTGAACGCTGCGCTGGGACAAGGGCGTGTTTGCTGATGGTGCTAGTTGAGAGTGTGGAACGACAGGTGCAGGGCAGGAGGCATCTTCGCAAGCACTATGGTCAGGGGATTGGCTTGCATGCACAAGAGCGGAAGAAGCAGTGGTTTCATCCGCAGACTCTGTTCCTGGACCCTGGTGTTCGGCCCACAAAGTCTGGTACTTTGCTGCCATGTGCCTGACTTTGCTGGTAGTGGTCAGGCTGGTAGTTTTGCTTATGCTGGCCTGGCAGGTGGTGCAAATGGTCTTCTTTGGGTTATCGGAAGAGTCTTTAAAAAACAACCAGTCTCGGGAAGACCTAACAGTTGTACAGGCAACCTTCGTCGTGTTGGTGTTATGGGGAACGGTTGCCCGCATTCTGTCTGTGGCCACCACACTGCTTCTTCCTACCTGTTGGGTGCTCTGCCTCCCTCCCCCTGTGTGCTGCTGTCCTTGCTCTGCATGTCCTCCTGCCAGGTTGGGTCAGTTGGTATATCATCCACCACCTTGTCTTCCACTTCCGCACCCTGGCTGCTCAAATATTTGGGCATCGCTACATGCGATCTCCTCTTGCCCCGCTTCAAGTGGACCAGGCGAGAGGCATGAATGTATAAATGGAAAAGTGAACAGCTCTTCGGAGCGTTCAAGTGTGGGATCAATTGCTTCTGGGCACTCGGCATGGTGGGAGGAAGGAGGATCAGGGTGAGTAATATGCAGTCCAGACTCACTTGACCATGTGGAAGACAGGGTGGTGGTGATGGCTAAGAAACTGAAAGCATTATCTGCTATCCAACCAATGACCTTTTTACACTTCTCTGTGCTCAAAATTAGTGTTCTGCAGTCCCCTATTAATCAGGACAGGAAGGTCAAGAGAGAAGATGTGGGTGTTTGCTGTGGCACAATTTCAGCTTGCCCACAGCCTCGGCCTCTGCAGGCACCATCACCATCACGGCCAGTTCTCCGTCCCTTGCCATGTACCTTGCCCATTTTAAATGGAGGACAATATCTTCCACGCTCACTACAAATGGCTGAATTTGGAGCGAACTTACATGTGATCCGTGTGAAGGGCAAACCACAGTTTTAAATATCTGGCCTGTAGGTAACTATTTTTAACAGCAAACTGGTGTCAATAACTTCACTGACACACTGAAACAAAATTTTAATGGATACCAGAAATGGCAGAATTTTGAGCGAACTCATGGCTATGTGCCAATGATGCAGAATTGAAGCAGAAAATTTCCTCAGCGTTTCTGCATGTCCTTGTCAGTATAAATCGCTTGCGGATTTTACACGAGTTTTTTAAGCATTTTTGCAGCATTTTTACATGCGGATTTGACTTTCGTTTTTCAAATGCATTGTGATCTCAAATCCGCATGCAGAAACGCACAAATAATGGACATGCTGCGGATTTTTCCGCAAGGAAAATCTGCTGCGGAAAATTCCGCAGCATGTGCACAGAACATGCGGATTTTCATTAGGGACCTTGAGGCACGGATTACCAAGCATTTTTAAAGCATTTACGCTGCAGAAATTCCACATCAAAAACACTTGAAAAACGCATACTGGGCACCCAGCCTATATGTGATCCGTGTGACCGACAAACCACAGTTTTAAATAGCTGGCCTGTAGGTAACTAATTTTAACAGAGCGACCTCATGTCAATAAGTTCACTGACACACTGCAACAAAATTTCAATGGAGGCCAGAAATGGCAATATTTTCAGCGCAATTATATGTGATCCGTGTGACGGACAAACCACAGTTTTAAATAGCTGGCCTGTAGGTAACTATTTTTAATAGCAAACTGGTGTCAATAACTTCGCTGACACACTGAAACAATTTTAATGGAGGCCAGAAATGGAAGAATTTTCAGAGCAATTATATATGATCTCTTTGATGGACAAACCACAGTTTTAAATAGCTGGCCTGTAGGTAACTATTTTTAACAGCGCCAACCTCTTGTCAATAAGTTCACTGACACACTGCAACAAAATTTCAATGGAGGCCAGAAATGTAAAATGTGACCGCTCTGCTCATTTGCCAGCATTACACTGAGCATCAATTATTGCCGGTAAATGAGGTCAGCGCAATACTCACTGCTCATGCGCTGACCTCATTGCCGGCAATACACTGAATCAGGGTGTTGCCTACTGCTGAATATAGCTGTCACATTTTACAATGTGTCCGCTCTGCTCTTGAGATCATCGTGGAAGCCTCGATATTTGGACGGCGTCGGAAAGGTAAGGATGAGGTTGGCTTATTATTTTATTTTTATTACTGGTGATCATTGGCATCAGCTGGAATGGGTGTGAAGGTAAGTATGGTTTAATTTAGAATATTAAAGGGTGTCTGTTTTATTTCAAATAAAATATTTTATTCTGGGTGTGTTTTTATTTTACATTTTACTTACACTATGGGGTTAGTAATGAGGGCGTCTTATAAACACCTCTTCATTACTATCCTGGGCTTGATGTCAGCTGTCAAAAGGAAGGTCAATAGATTACAACTTCCGATTCAAGGTATAATATCAACAAACAAACTCAAGCAGAATCAGACCAGTTTCAAGGAAGATATAAACACAATTATTAAAATTAAATCATTTTTATTTCCAATTAGTTAAAAAATAATTTAGATATAAAAAACAGGTACTTTCAAAATCACAAAGTCAAATCTCAATTACAAATTTGTATTATTATGGTAAGCTGTCTCCTTTTATATTAGCAGTGTCAAGAAACTCAAATATTCATTTCTATTGCACTCATTCCCTAATAATAAAGTGCTGAAGACAAGATTTTTAATATAAATTGTATCCCCTTAATCTAGAATTCAGAGACACAAAGTGCAAGTGCAAAAGGCTTTTCCTCTCTGTATACTAAAAAGTATATAAATATATAAATTTTTTGTATTTAGTTCATTTTATATTTTGTATTTGAGACAATGTAATGTCAAAAAAAGGAGAAAAACAAGGGGGAGGTGCAACCAGCAACAATTAATTTTCATGGTTAACATGATGTGAATGTAAGGGCAAATTCATTTAGAGTTCACAGACAGCAGGCATGATAATTCTAAGGAAAGTACTTACATGGCTTAATGTCTGACTCGTGAGGATGAAACTTCGATTTACACCGACGACGACGTTTCGCCTTGGGCTTCTTCAATAGGGGGCGTTAGTGTGTGTTCACAGTGTACCGTTTACGTACTCCTCCCACCAGCTGTTTATGATGTACATGATAATCCAGAGTGGTTACGGCGCATGTGTCAGTGACGTGGGTGCCCTGTAAGCAAATGGGACTTCCGGAATCACTGCGCCTGACACACATGCGGTGGAATGCATACAGTGTCTGTTGCGTAGGACCGGAAGTCAAATGGGCCCGTTCACATGCGCATGCGCACTCTCTGTTAGGAATCCCCATATGGTAGTAGCAGAGTTCAGAGGGGGTGTGCCAAGGCACCAGAGTTTTAAAAGCATTTATGCCCATAGATATTGACCTCAGTTATATGGTATATATTTTTATAGCGAATTTAATCAAGGGGTGTCTATTGTAATTAAGTGATGAGGAATTTATATAATTAAGTTTATGTGAATGAATGCGAGTAAAAAGTGACGAAGAAAGTGTGTAATGTGTGAGAATATGGTAAGATATAAAGTATTTCTTTATATCAGGTATCCTGTGACATGTGAAATATTTATCACAGAATATATAAATTTCTTTATATTCTGAGTCCTGTGATATGTGATCTTGGAATGAATGAATGTGTGACAAAATATGATGAAAAATAAAAATAAATATTAATAGTGAAATTAATATTGAAATAAATGTAAAATAAGTGAATGTGAAACTGTGAAGGAAATATATAGAATGTTAACCAAACTATGTGCACAACAATTATATAAAAAATTAAATTAAAAGGAAAGGCTATCACCTTTCCAAAGTGAGCCCATCTCTAAATCAGTAATATACCAATATGATATTATGATCCCGGTACCTTATTATCATTTCAAGATAAAGCAATGATAGCTACACCAATAGATTGTCATTAGTGATGAGTGAGCACTAAAATGCTCAGGTGCTCGATGCTCGGGCCGAGCTCACCGTGATACTCGGGTGCTCGACCCGAGCAACGAGCCCAATGTTAGTCTATGGGAGACCCGAACATTTTTGCGGCGGCACCCCCGGCAGTCTGTAGAAAGCCTAAAAAGTGCCCAAAACGATAGTGACAGTGCTCAAATGACATGGGGACAGCATGGGGATCACCCAGGAAGCATTTCTGACTCCAGGGTCACTACTGTCAACAACGTGATCAAAGGTATTAAGCCACTTTTACGGGCTCACAATAAAGCGTTCAAAAACTAAACTGAAAGTGCTTTCCTGTGAAATATGTTAAGTAGCATCCTTTCCAGGGTAAAGATTTGTGTATAAGGTAAAATAAATAACCAAAAGCAAAAATACTCTTCCACACCTTGGGCTATGTTCACAAGTAGCATTTTGTATGCATTTTTGCACTTTTGTATTGCTTTCAACCGTGACAAATGCAATCACCGGGAAATGTCATTTTAACATTTTACAACCTTATCTGCCCATGTGCTGTGTGACACATGCATACAGTGCTGAAAGACATGGGAACAGCATGGGGAAGATCCCTGGAAGCATCTCTGACACCCAGGTCACTGCCTAAAAGTGTGCCCATCAGAAGTTCTTGCCGCAACAGACTTGCAAGTCCTTGTCCCAGGGCAGTGTTCAATTGTTCCTCCCCCAATCCTTCCAAGCGCAAGTATGCAGCCTGCCACTCACCCACCCCCAGGCTGCAATACCATACTGCTTGCT
Organism: Phyllobates terribilis; assembly: GCF_046119375.1. Lineage (NCBI taxonomy): Eukaryota > Metazoa > Chordata > Amphibia > Anura > Dendrobatidae > Phyllobates > Phyllobates terribilis. Next base: position 119,973,698 of record NW_027362772.1, read on the forward strand.
TGCCTGCACTTGAAATTGGGCCTTTTAGGCATGTGGAGGCGGAATCTGGCCACCAAATCATGGCTGCGTCGGCAGCCTGGTATCCATAATCAGTCCCCAGCGGCTTGGCGGCCGGGTGTCCACGCTTGGTCCCCAGCTGCACCGTGGCCGGGTGCCCACACACAGTCCCCAGCCGCCTGGGGGCGGCCGGGTGTCCATAAACGGTCGCCAGCAGCCCCTATTTGAAGGACAGCCTAACCACAAACACGTGGACAAGTGAATGTGGACAGGGATGGTCCATCTGACTGACGCCGTCACACTGGGTTAATATTGTGGAAGCCGGGACACAGTTGGAAACTGGGATGCAACAGGTACTCCAGACATAGAGGATTGTGGGTCCTGGGTCAATCAGGCTTCAACACAAAGTTCAGAAGGTAGACAGAAGCAGTGGTCAGCCTCCTACACAACGAGTAAATTATTCATGATCATGAGGCCATCCATCTCCTTAGCTTTCTGTTCTTTGGAATGCAAGCGCATGTATGTAGTAGCGGCTAGGCCTGAGGTGGTCAGCGTTTTGGCGCATATCCTACCTCCTCCGAGGATTGCTGGATGTTTTCCTGCTACTATCCCAGTTCTATGACTACCTTAAAACAAAGTTTCAGGTGATGAATGATGGATGAGGAGGTGGCAAAGTAGAAAGGGCAGGAGGAACAGGGACCATTCACATCAATATCAGGCCAGTTAACCACACATGTCTTGTAGGATACGTCTCTGTACCAAAAGGAGCGGTTCGGCTACACAGTTATAGGGCATACAGTGAGTGCAATGCCTACCAAAAATTTTGAGGCACTCCAATGCCCTTTGGAAGTGACATGGAGGTCCGAGGGCCATAATTAAACCGTTTTTTCCATTTATAGCAACTGTGTCTCCTGTACACTGTTGGCCTAAGCAGTGAATGGAAGGCTTTCCAAAAATTATGAGGAACTGCAATGCCCCTTGAAACAGACGTGGATTACAGCATACTAAAAACCTTCTACCCATTATTGGGGAGTGGGTCTCCCTTAGTGTTCACCTATGCATTAAAAAGCAAAAGCTGACTAAAATTAGGAGGAAATGCAATGCCCGTTGGAAGAGTCGTGGAGATTAGAGTTAATTAAAAACAAGATTTCAATGCCCCTTGGAAGAGCTGTGGAGTTCAGAGTGGTTTAACAAGACGGTTTTAATGCCCCTTGGAAGAAACGTGGAATTCAGAGTGGTTTAACAAGACGGTTTTACTGCCCCTTGGAAGAGACGTGGAGGTCAGAGTGAAATAAAAAGACAATATCAATGCCCCCTGAAAGAGTGGTGGAGGTCGCAGTATCTTAACAAGACGGTTTTAATGCCCCTTGAAAGAGTGGTGGAGGTCACAGTAGCTTAACTAGACGTTATTAATGCCCCTTGGAAGAGTGGTGGAGGTCGCAGTAGCTTAACAAGACGGTTTTAATGCCCCTTGGAAGAGACATGGAGGTCAGAGTGATTGAACAAGACGGTTTTAATGCCCCTTGGAAGGGACGGGGAGGTCACAGTAGCTTAACAAGATGGTTTTAAAGCCCCTTGGAAGAGTGGTAGAGGTCGCAGTAGCTTAGCAAGACGGTTTTAATGCCTCTTCGAAGAGAGGTGGTTTTCAGTGTGGATTATCAAGACGGTTTTAATGCCCCTTGGAAGAGACGTGGAGATCAGAGTGGTTTAACAAGATGGTTTTAATGCCCCTGGGAAGAGACGTGTAGTTCAGAGTGGTTTAACAAGACGCTTTTAATGCCCCTTGGAAGAGATGTGGAGTTCAGAGTGGTTTAACAAGACTGTTTTAATGCCCCTTGGAAGAGACGTGGAGGTCAGAGTGGAATAAAAAGACAATATCAATGCCCCTTTGTAGAGAGGTGGAGGTAACAGTAGCTTAACAAGATGTTTTTTTATGCCCCTTGGAATAGTGATGGAGGTCGCAGTAGCTTAACAAGAGAATTTTAAAGCCCCTTCAAAGAGACGTGGAGGTCAGAGTGGTTTAACAAGACGGTTTTAATGCCCCTTCGAAGAGACGTGGAGGTCACAGTAGCTTAAAAAGACGGTCTTAATGCCCCTTGGAAGAGACTTGGAGTTCAGAGTGGTTTAACAAGACGGTTTTAATGCCTCTAGGAAGAGACATGTTGTCACAGTGGAATAGAAAGACAATATCAATGCCCCTTGGAAGAGTGGGGGAGGCCGCAGTAGCTTAACAAGACGGTTTTAATGCCCCTTGGTAGAGTGGTGGAGGTGGCAGTAGCTTAAAAAGACGGTTTTAATGTCCCTTCGAAGAGACGTGCAGTTCAGAGTGGTTTAACAAGACGGTTTTAATGCCCCTTGGAAGAGACGTGGAGGTCAGAGTGGTTTAACAAGATGGTTTTAATGCCCCTTGGAACAGACGTGGAGGTCAGAGTGGTATAACAAGATGGTTTTAATGTCCCTTGGAAGAGACGTGGAGGTCAGAGTGCAATAAAAAGACAATATCAATGCCCCTTGGAAGAGAGGTGGAGGTCGCAGTAGCTTAACAAGATGGTTTTAATGCCCCTTGGAAGAGTGGTGGAGGTCGCAGTAGCTTGACAAGACTGTTTTAATGCCCCTTGGAATAGTAGTGGAGGTCGCAGTAGCTTAACAAGACGGTATTCATGCCACTTGAAAGAGTAGAGGAGGTTGCAGTAGCTTAAAAAGACGGTTTTAATGCCCCTTGGAAGAGACGTGGAGGTCAGAGTGGTTTAACATGACGGTTTTAATGCCCCTTGGTAGAGACGTGGAGGTCACAGTAGCTTAACAAGACGGTTTTAAAGCCCCTTGGAAGAGTGGCAGAATTCGCAGTAGCTTAACAAGACGGTTTTAATGCCTCTTCGAAGAGAGGTGGTGTTCAGAGTTGTCATGAAACAACACCCACTTTTTGGTCAGACCTTGCAGCTCTCTGGCGCCCCCTTATCCTGCTGGTCACAAACGGTATTGACCGAGGATAAGCACGGGTGCAGCTGCTCTAATTTATGTCAACTATTGCGGCACGTGATGTGACAGGACATATATATACCACCAGTTTCTTCCAGGAAGGTATAAATACCTCCGACCAGCCACCCTCAAACCACAATATCACATAAATACTGGTATACTGCCACCACCGATCGCTTAACAGGTGGATCGGGAACCTGATAGGTAGCGTGAATTAGCGGGTGAGGAACGTGTTTGCTCAACATATGACAAGAAGAACGAAACTGGTAAATAATAATGATTTACTCCCAAAAGGGGGTCAGTGTTTACAACATATATACAAGATATTATAAAAGAAACAATTTACATATATGCATAAACAGTTAATAAAATAAAAGGGATAAGTAATAGCCAAACCTGCTTCACAAGGTGATGGTCTCAGATTCTGTGGGGGGGACGGCTCCCCGGGAATTAGAGGTGATTCTTCCACGCAGCTTGGTGTGCGTGCATCTGACGTCCCTGGGAACAATGACTTGGAAAATGGCCGATCTGGTTTTTAGCAAAGCAGCCAAAACTCTGGGAGACACCCATTATTTACCTCACAAGGGGGGCTCGGCTTTGCGAGCCCACCCAGCTGCAGAATACCTAAAAATCCTTCAGATTTCATATCTTGGTGTGGGGGGGGTCCCACATCCAAGAGGGAGATATCATCTTGACCGTCACCACTATTCATGAAGATTGATATCAAATATGAAATCGCTATGACGCTCAGAAGCTCAGAATCCATTATGCCAGTTCCCGGTCGTTTCTCAGTTATGCAAGATATACTATTATAATGGGGAAAAGGTGAGCATTCCAAAAATGTGGTCCCTGTGTTTGTGACAGTCCTGTGCGTTATTAAAATTGACATTAAACGTTTGTCCAGCTAAACAATAGAATTGGAGGGAGAGACCAGTTTAAACTAGACGCTGCTCTGAGCTGAGGGTCTACGACGGTAATAAAAATTCTTAGCGTGGGGGCCAGCACTTCAGTTCTATGTCTTACAAATGGACAGGGGTGGAAATTTAAGACAGCTTTCATTTTTTAAAACTGGGACCAAAAATACATTTTGCCTGTCAAGAGTGGTTTAACAAGACGGTTTTAATGCCCCTTGAAAGAGAAGTGGAGGTCAGAGTGGTTTAACAAGATGGTTTTAATGCCCCTTGGAAGAGACATGGAGGTCACAGTAGCTTAACAAGACGGTTTTGATGCCCCTTGGAAGAGACGTGGAGGTCGCAAAGGCTTAACGAGACGGTTTTAATGCCCCTTGGAAGAGTGGTGGAGGTCGCAGTAGCTTAACAAGATGGTTTTAATGCCCCTTCGAAGAGACGTGGAGTTTAGAGTGGTTTAACAAGACGGTTTTAATACCCCTTGGAAGAGACGTCGAGGTCAGAGTGGTTTAACAAGACGGTTTTAATGCCCCTTTTAAGAGACGGGGAGTTCAGAGTGGTTTAACAAGTCGCTTTTAATGCCCCTTGGAAGAGACGAGGAGGTCCGAGTGGTTTAACAAGGCGGTTTGAATGCCCCTTGGAAGAGACGTGGAGGTCAGAGCGGTTTAACAATACAGTTTTAATGCCCCTTGGAAGAGTGGTGGAGGTCGCAGTAGCTTAACAAGATGGTTTTAATGCCCCTAGGAAGAGTGGTGGAGGTCGCAGTAGCTTGACAAGACTGTTTTAATGCCCCTTGGAAGAGTGGTGGAGGTCGCAGTAGATTAACAGGACGGTATTAATGCCCCCTTGGAAGAGTGGTGGAGGTCGCAGAAGCTTAACAAGACGGTTTTAATGCCCCTGGGAAGAGACGTGGAGGTCAGAGTGGTTTAACAAGATGGATTTAATGCCCCTTGGAAGAGACGTGGAGGTCAGAGTGGAATAAAAAGACAATATCAATGCCACTTTGAAGAGAGTTGGAGGTTGCAGTACCTTAACAAGACGGTGTTAATGCCGCTTGGAAGAGTGGTGGAGGTCACAGTACCTTGACAAGACTGTTTTAATGCCCCTTGGAAGACTGGTGGAGGTCGCAGTAGCTTAACAAGACGGTTTTAATGCTCCTTCGTAGAGACGTGGAGTTCAGAGTCGTTTAACAAGACGATTTTAATGCCCCTTGGAAGAGACGTGGAGGTCAGAGTGGTTTAACAAGACGGTTTTAATGCCCCATGGAAGAGACGTGGAGTTCAGAGCGCTTTAAAAAGACGTTTTTAATGCCCCTTGGAAGAGACGAGGAGGACAGAGTGGAATGAAAATACAATATCAATGCCCCTTGGAAGAGTGGTGTAGGTCGCAGTAGCTTAACAAGACGGTTTTAATGCCCCTTGGAAGAGACATGGAGGTCAGAGTGGTTTAACAAGAAGGTTTTAATGCCCCTTGGTAGAGACATGGAGGTCACAATAGCTTAACAAGACGGTTTTAAAGCCCCTTGGAAGACTGGTAGAGGTCGCAGTAGCTTAACAAGACGGATTTAATGCCTCTTCGAAGAGAGGTGGTTTTCAGAGTGGTTTAACAAGACGGTTTTAATGCCCCTTGGAAGAGACATGTAGGTCAGAGTGGTTTAACAAGATGGTTTAAATGCCCCTTGGAAGAGACATGGAGGTCACAGTAGCTTAAAAAGACGGTTTTAATGCCCCTTGGAAGAGACGTGGAGGTCAAAGTGAAATAGAAAGACATTACCAACGCCCCTTCGAAGAGTGGTGTGGGTCGCAATATCTTAACAAGATGGTTTTAATGCCCCTTGGAAGAGTGTTGGAGGTCGCAGTAGCTTAGCAAGACGGTTTTAATGCCCCTTCGAAGAGACGTGGAGATCACAGTGGTTTAACAAGACGGTTTTAATGCCCTTTGGAAGAGACGTGGACGTCAGAGTGGTTTAACAAGATGGTTTTAATGCCCCTTGGAAGAGACAGGAAGTTCAGAGTGGTTTAACAAGACGCTTTTAATGCCCCTTGGAAGAGACGAGGAGGTCAGAGTGGTTTAACACGGCGGTTTTAAAGCCCCTTGGAAGAGACGCGGAGGGCAGAGTGGTTTATCAATACAGTTTTAATGCCCATTGGATAAGACGTGGAGGTCAGAGTCTAATAAAAAGACAATATCAATGACCCTTGGAAGAGTGGTGGAGGTCGCAGTAGCTTAACAAGACGGTTTTAATGCCCCTTGGAAGAGTGGTGGAGGCCGCAGCAGCTTAAATAAATGGTTTTAATGCCCCTTGGAAGAGTGGTGGAGGTCGCAGTAGCTTAATAAGACAGTTTTAATGACCCTTCGAAGAGACGTGGAGTTCAGAGAGGTTTAACAAGACTGTTTTAATGCCCCTTGGAAGAGATGCGGAGGTCAGAGTTGTTTAACAAGATGGTTTTAATGCCCCTTGAAAGAGACATGGAGGTCACAGTAGCTTAACAAGACGGTTTTAATGCCCCTTGGAAGAGACGTGGAAGTCACAGTGAAATAGAAAGACAATATCAATGCAACTTTGAAGAGTGGTGGAGGTCGCAATAGCTTAACAAGATGGTTTTAATGCCCCTTGGAAGAGTAGTGGAGGTCGCAGTATCTTAATAGGACAGTTTTAATGACCCTTCGAAGAGACGTGGAGTTCAGAGAGGTTTAACAAGACTGTTTTAATGCCCCTTGGAAGAGATTTCGAGGTCAGAGAGGTTTAAGAAGACTGTTTTAATGCCCCTTGGAAGAGATGTGGAGGTCAGAGTGGTTTAACAAGATGGTTTTAATGCCCCTTGGAAGAGACATGGTGTTCAGAGTGGAATAAAGAGACAATATCAATGCCCCTTGGAAGAGTGGTGGAGGTCGCAGTAGCTTAACAAGACGGTTTTAATGCCCCTTGGAAGAGTGGTGGAGGTCGCAGTAGCTTGACAAGACTGTTTTATTGCCCCTTTGAAGAGTGGTGGAGGTCGCAGTAGATTAACAAGATGGTATTAATGCCCCTTGGAAGAGTGGTGGAGGTTGCAGTAGCTTAACAAGATGGTTTTAATGCCCCTTGGAAGAGACATGGAGGTCAGAGTGTTTTAACAAGACGGTATTAATGCCCCTTGGAAGAGACGTGGAGGTCAGAGTGGAATAAAAACACAATATCAATGCCACTTTGAAGAGAGGTGTAGGTCGCAGTAGCTTAACAAGACGGTGTTAATGCCCCTTGGAAGAGTGGTGGAGGTCGCAGTAGCTTGACAAGGCTGTTTTAATGCCCCTTGGAAGAGTGGTGGAGGTCGCAGTAGCTTAACAAGACGGTTTTAATTCCACTTTGAAGAGACGTGGTGTTCAGAGTTTTTTAACAAGAAGGTTCTAATGCCCCTTCGATGAGACGTGGAGTTCAGAGTCGTTTAACAAGACGGTTTTAATGCCCCTTGGAAAAGACGTGGAGGTCACAGTAGCTTTACAAGTTAGTTTTAATACCCTTTGGAAGAGAATTGGAGTTCAGAGTGGTTTAACAATATGGTTTTAATGCCCCTTGGAAGAGATGTGGAGGTCACAGTGGAATAAAAAGACAATATCAATTCCCCTTGGAAGAGTAGTGGAGGTTTCAGTAGCTTAACAAGTCAGTTTTAATGCCCCTTGGAAGAGTGGTGGAGGTCGCAGTAGCTGAACAAGCTGGTTTTAATGCCCCTTCGAAGAGATGTGGAGTTCAGAGTGGTTTAACAAGACGGTTTTAATGCCCCTTGGAAGAGATGTGGAGGTCAGAGTGGTTTAACAAGACGAATTTAATGCACATTGGAAGAGACATGAAGTTCAGAGTGTTTTAACAAGACAGTTTTAATGCCCCTTGGAAGAAACATGGAGGTCAGAGTGGAATAAAAAGACAATACCAATGCCCCTTGGAAGAGTGGTGGAGTTCGCAGTAGCTTAACAAGACGGTTTTAATGCCCCTTGGAAGAGTGGTGGAGGTCGCAGTAGCTTAACAAGACGGTTTTAATGCCCCTTGGAAGAGTGATGGAGTTCGCAGTAGCTTAACAAGACGATATTAATGCCCCTTCGAAGAAACGTGGAGTTCAGAGTGGATTAACAAGATGGTTTTAATGCCCCTTGGAAGAGACGTGGAGGTCAGAGTGGTTTAACAAGACGGTTTTAATGCCCCTAGGAAGAGACGTGGAGTACACAGTAGCTTAACAAGACGCATTTAATGTCCCCTTGGAAGAGACGTGGAGTTCAGAGTGGTATAAAAAGACGGTTTTAATGCCCCTTGGAAGAGATGTGGAGGTCAGAGTGGTTTAACAAAAGGTTTTAATGCCCCTTGGAAGAGACGTGGAGTCCAGAGTGGTACAACAAGATGGTTTTAATGCCCCTTGGAAGAGACGTGGAGGTCAGAGTGGTTTAACAAGACGGTTTTAATGCCCCATGAAAGAGACGTGGAGTTCAGAGTGGTTTAACAAGACAGTTTTAATGCCCCTTGGAAGAGACGTGGAGGTCAGAGTGGAATGAAAAGACAATATCAATGCCCCTTGGAAGAGTGGTGGAGGTCGCAGTAGCTTAACAAGATGGTTTAAATGCCCCTTGGAAGAGTGATAGAGGTCGCAGTAGCTTAACAAGGTGGTTTTAATGCCCCTTGGAAGAGTGGTGGATGTCGCAGTAGCTTAACAAGACGGTTTTATGCCCCTTCGAAGAGACGTGGAGTTCAGAGTGGTTTAACACGACGGTTTTAATGCCCCTTGGAAGAGACGTGGAGGTCAGTGCGGTTTAATAAAACGGAATTAATGCCCCTTGGAAGAGACGTGAAGTTCAGAGTGGTTTAACAAGATAGTTTTAATGCTCCTTGGAAGAGACGTGGAGGTCAGAGTGGTTTAACAAGACGGTTTTAATGCCCCTTGGATGAGACGTGGAGGTCAGAGTGGAATAAAAAGACAATATCAATGCCCCTTGGAAGAGTGGTGGAGGTTGCAGTAGCTTCACAAGACAGTTTTAATGCCCCTTGGAAGAGTGGTGGAGGACGCAGTAGCTTAAAAAGACGGTTTTAATGCCCCTTTTAAGAGTGGTCGAGGTCGCAGTAGCTTAACAAGACAATTTTAATGCCCCTTGATAAGACGTGGAGTTTACAGTCGTTTAACAAGACCTTTTTAATGCCCCTTGGAAAAGACGTGTGTATCATCGGCGTCTCTGCCCCCTGCCAGGCAGAGACGCCGTCCCACTCACCTCCTCGCTCCCCCCGCTCCCCGCTCTGCATTCTCCAGCAATCCTCTACCTGCTGCCGGCGCACGCAGCTCCCCGGGCACTGTGCTTAGGGCTCTCGTGCGCTCCCTTCCTCTTAAAGGGGCTGCGCGCGACGTCCTAAGGAGTACCCGGCCAATAGCCTAGGGTCCTCCCATATATAAGGCACTTCCTCCAAAACAGAGGTGCCCAAGCAAAATTGTTGCACAGTGTTTCTTACCTCTGCTTCAGCCCTCAGGTCACGCTTCTAGCCTGACTACCAGTCCAGCCCGCCAGACTGTTACCTGCCAGTTACCTGCTTGTTTCCTGCCTGTTACCTGCCGTGTCTGCCAGCCCGCTCACCTGGGAGCACTTGCCTGTTGCCTGCCTGTTACCTGCCGTGCCTGCCAGCCCGCTCACGTGGGAGCACTTGCCTGTTACCTGCCTGTTACCTGCCTGTTACCTGCCGTGCCTGCCGGCCCGCTCACCTGGGAGCACTTCCTGTTACCTGCCTGTTACCCGCTTGTTACCAGCCGTGCCTATCCGGAGGCTCCTGCCGTCTCTTACCGTGAACACCTGCCAGCCTACCTAGAGACTCCTGCCTTCACTTGCCGCGACTACCTGATAGCCTACATGGAGGCTTCCGCTCGCCAGCCTGCCTGCTGTGCCCATCTGCAATTCAGGTCAGTCCCTGCTATCTGCACCGTGGGAGTCACCTGCGCCCTTACAACATGGTCCCCAAAGTAGCACCTGGTCCCTCTGCTCGGTCCCTCCCTGGTCACGGAGTGGTTAACCGCAGTACAACCAGGGTCAGTCCAAGTTGATACTTAGTTACGCCCCTCTGGGTCCCTCCTTGCACCGCAGCACAGAGGTTCCACCATCCGGATCCGTAACAACGTGGAGGTCAGAGTGGTATAACAAGACGGTTTTAATGCCCCTTGGAAGAGACGTGGAGGTCAGAGTGGTTTAACAAGATGGTTTTAATGCCCCTTGGTAGAGATGTGGGTGTCACAGTAGCTTAACAAGATGGTTTTAAAGGCCCTTGGAAGAGTTGTTGAGGTCGCAGTAGCTTAACAAGATGGTTTTAATGCCTCTTCGAAGAGAGGTGGTGTTCTGGGTGGTTTAACAAGTCAGTTTTAATGCCACTTGGAAGAGATGTGGAGGTCAGAGTGATTTAACAAGATGGTTTTAATGCCCCTTGAAAGAGACATGGAGGTCACAGTAGATTAACAAGACGGTTTTAATGCCCCTTGGAAGAGACGTGTAGGTCACAGTGAAATAAAAAGACAATATCAATGCAACTTTGAAGAGTGGTGGAGGTCGCAATAGCTTAACAAGATTGTTTTAATACCCATTGGAAGAGACGTGGAGGTCAGAGTGGTTTAACAAGACGGTTTTAATGCCCCTTGGAAGAGACGTGGAGGTCAGAGTGGTTTAACAAGACGGTTTTAATGCCCCTTGGATGAGACGTGGAGGTCAGAGTGGAATAAAAAGACAATATCAATTCCCCTTGGAAGAGTGGTGGAGGTTGCAGTAGCTTAACAAGACAGTTTTAATGCCCCTTGGAAGAGTGGTGGAAGACGCAGTAGCTTAAAAAGACGGTTTTAATGCCCCTTTTAAGAGTGGTCGAGGTTGCAGTAGCTTAACAAGACAATTTTAATGCCCCTTGATAAGACGTGGAGTTTACAATCGTTTAACAAGACCTTTTTAATTCCCCTTGGAAAAGACGTGTGTATCATCGGCGTCTCTGCCCCCTGCCAGGCAGAGACGCCGTCCCACTCACCTCCTCGCTCCCCCCGCTCCCCGCTCTGCATTCTCCAGCAATCCTCTTCCTGCTGCCGGCGCATGCAGCTCCCCGGGCACTGTGGTTAGGGCTCTCGTGCGCTCCCTCCCTCTTAAAGGGGCTGCGCGCGACGTCCTAAGGAGTCCCCGGCCAATAGCCTAGGGTCCTCCCATATATAAGGCACTTCCTCCAAAATAGAGGTGCCCAAGCAAAATTGTTGCACAGTGTTTCTTACCTCTGCTTCAGCCCTCAGGTCCCGCTTCTAGCCTGACTACCAGTCCTGCCCGCCAGACTGTTACCTGCCTGTTACCTGCCTGTTACCTGCAGTGTCTGCCAGCGCGCTCACCTGGGAGCACTTGCCTGTTGCCTGCCTGTTAACTGCCGTGCCTGCCAGCCCGCTCACGTGGGAGCACTTGCCTGTTACCTGCCTGTTACCTGCCTGTTACCTGCCTGTTAACTGCCGTGCCTGCCGGCCCGCTCACATGGGAGCACTTCCTGTTACCTGCCTGTTACCCGCTTGTTACAAGCCGTGCCTATCTGGAGGCCCCTACCGTCTCTTGCCGTGAACACCTGCCAGCCTACCTAGAGACTCCTGCCTTCACTTGCCGTGACTACCTGATAGCCTACATGGAGGCTTCCGCTCGCCAGCCTGCCTGCTGTGCCCATCTGCATTTCAGGTCAGTCCCTGCTATCTGCACCGTGGGAGTCACCTGCGCCCTTACAACGTGGTCCCCAAAGTAGCACCTGGTCCCTCTGCTCGGTCCCTCCCTGGTCACGGAGTCGTTAGCCGCAGTACAACCAGGGTCAGTCCAAGTTGATACTTAGTTACGCCCCTCTGGGTCCCTCCTTGCACCGCAGCACAGAGGTTCCACCATCCGGATCCGTAACAACGTGGAGGTCAGAGTGGTATAACAAGACGCTTTTAATGCCCCTTGGAAGAGACGTGGAGGTCAGAATGGTTAAACAAGATGGTTTTAATGCCCCTTGGTAGAGATGTGGATGTCACAGTAGCTTAACAAGATGGTTTTAAAGCCCCTTGGAAGAGTTGTTGAGGTCGCAGTAGCTTAACAAGATTGTTTTAATGCCTCTTCGAAGAGAGGTGGTGTTCAGAGTGGTTTAACAAGTCGGTTTTAATGCCACTTGGAAGAGATGTGGAGGTCAGAGTGATTTAACAAGATGGTTTTAATGCCCCTTGAAAAAGACATGGAGGTCACAGTAGATTAACAAGACGGTTTTAATGCCCCTTGGAAGAGATGTGGAGGTCACAGTGAAATAAAAAGACAATATCAATGCAACTTTGAAGAGTGGTGGAGGTCGAAATAGCTTAACAAGAAGGTTTTAATACCCCTTGGAAGAGTGGTGGAGGTCGCAGTAGCTTAATAAGACAGTTTTAATGACCCTTCGAAGAGACGTGGTGTTCAGAGAGGTTTAACAAGACTGTTTTAATGGCCCTTGGAAGAGTGGTGGAGGCCGCAGTAGCTTAACAAGATGGTTTTAATGCCCCTTGGAAGAGTGGTCGAGGTCGCAGTAGCTTAACAAGACAATTTTAATGCCCCTTGATAAGACGTGGAGTTTACAGTCATTTAACAAGACCGTTTTAATGCCCCTTGGATGAGACGTGTGTAGCATCGGCGTCTCTGCCCCCTGCCAGGCAGAGACGCCGTCCCACTCACCTCCTCGCTCCCTACGCTCCCCGCTCTGCGTTCTCCAGCGCTCCTCTACCTGCTGCCGGCGCACGCAGCTCCCCGGGCACTGTGCTTAGGGCTCTTGTGCGCTCCCTCCCTCTTAAAGGGGCTGCGCGCAACGTCCTAAGGAGTCCCCGGTCAATAGCCTAGGGTCCTCCCATATATAAGGCACTTCCTCCAAAATAGAGGTGCCCGAGCAAAATTGTTGCACAGTGTTTCTTACCTCTGCTCCAGCCCTCAGGTCCCGCTTCTAGCCTGACTAACAGTCCTGCCCGCCAGCCTGTTACCTGCCTGTTACCTGCCTGTTTCCTGCCTGTTACCTGAGGTGTCTGCCAGCCCGCTCACCTGGGAGCACTTACCTGTTGCCTGCCTGTTACCTGCCGTGCCTGCCAGCCCGCTCACCTGGGAGCACTTGCTTGTTACCTGCCTGTTGCCTGCCGTGCCTGCCGGCCCGCTCACCTGGGAGCACTTCCTGTTACCTGCCTGTTACCCGCTTGTTACCAGCCGTGCCTATCTGGAGGCTACTGCCGTCACTTGCCGTGAACACCTGCCAGCCTACCTAGAGCCTCCTGCCGTCACTTGCCGTGACTACCTGATAGCCTACATGGAGCCTTCCGCTCGCCAGCCTGCCTGCTGTGCCCATCTGTAATTCAGGTCAGTCCCTGCTATCTGCACCGTGGGAGTCACCTGCGCCCTTACAACGTGGTCCCCAAAGTAGCACCAGGTCCCTCAGCTCGGTCCCTCCCTGGTCACGGAGTCGACAGCCGCACTACGACCATTGTCAGACCAAGTTGATACTTAGTTACGCCCCTCTGGGTCCCTCCTTGCACCGCAGCACAGAGGTTCCAACATCCGGATCCGTAACAACGTGGAGGTCAGAGTGGTATAACAAGACGGTTTTAATGGCCCTTGGAAGAGACGTGGAGGTCAGAGTGGTTTAACAAGATGGTTTTAATGCCCCTTGGTAGAGACGTGGATGTCACAGTAGCTTAACAAGACGGTTTTAAAGCCCCTTGGAAGAGTTGTTGGGGTCGCAGTAGCTTAACAAGATGGTTTTAATGCCTCTTTCAAGAGAGGTGGTGTTCAGAGTGGTATAACAAGTCAGTTTTAATGCCATTTGGAAGAGATGTGGAGGTCAGAGTGATTTAACAAGATGGTTTTAATGCCACTTGAAAGAGACATGGAGGTCACAGTAGCTTAACAAGACGGTTTTAATTCCCCTTGGAAGAGACGTGGAGTTCACAGTGAAATAGAAAGACAATATCAATGCAACTTTGAAGAGTGGTGGAGGTCGCAATAGCTTAACAATATGGTTTTAATGCCCCTTGGAAGAGTGGTGGAGGCCGCAGTAGCTTAACAAGATGGTTTTAATGCCCCTTGGAAGAGTGGTGGAGGTCGCAGTAGCTTAATAAGACAGCTTTAATGACCCTTTGAAGAGACGTTGAGTTCAGAGAGGTTTAACAAGACTGTTTTAATGCCCCTTGGAAGAGATGTGTAGGTCAGAGTGGTTTAAGAAGACTGTTTTAATGCCCCTTGGAAGAGACGTGGAGGTCAGAGTGGTTTAACAAGATGGTTTTAATGCCCCTTGGAAGAGACATGGAGCTCAGAGTGGAATAAAGCGACAATATAAATGTCCCTTTGAAGAGTGGTGGAGGTCGCAGTAGCTTATCAAGACGATTTTAATGCCCCTTGGAAGAGTGGTGGAGGTCGCAGTAGCTTGCTAAGACTGTTTTAATGCCCCTTGGATGACTGGTGGAGGTCGCAGTAGCTTAACAAGACGTTATTAATGCCCCTTGGATGAGTGGTGGAGGTTGCAGTAGCTTAACAAGACGGTTTTAATGCCCCTTGGAAGAAAAGTGGAGGACACAGTAGCTTAACAAGACGGTTTTATTGCCCCGTGGAAGAGACGTGGAGGTCAGAGTGATTTAGCAAGATGGTTTTAATGCCCCTTGGAAGAAACGTGGAAGTCAGAGTGGAATAAAAAGACAAAATCAATGCCACTTTGAAGAGAGGAGGAGGTCGCAGTAGCTTAACAAGACAGTGTTAATGCCCTTGGAAGAGGGGTGGAGGTCGCAGTAGATTGACAAGACTGTTTTAATGCCCCTTGGAAGAGTGGTGGAGGTCGCAGCAGCTTAACAAGACTGTTTTAATGCCCCTTGGAAGAGACGTGGAGCTCACAGTCGCTTTACAAGTCGGTTTTAATACCCCTTGGAAGAGACATGGAGTTCAGAGTGGTTTAACAAGATGATTTTAATGCCCCTTGGAAGAGATGTGGAGGTCACAGTGGAATAAAAAGACAATATCAATTCCCTTGGAAGAGTAGTGGAGGTTGCAGTAGCTTAACAAGTCAGATTTAATGCCCCTTGGAACAGTGGGGGAGGTAGCATTAGCTTAACAAGATGGTTTTAATGCCCCTTCGAAGAGACGTGGAGTTTAGAGAGGTTTACCAAGACGGTTTTAATGCCCCTTGGAAGAGATGTGGAGGTCAGAGTGGTTTAACAAGACGGTTTTAATGCACATTGAAAGAGACATGGAGTGCAGAGTGAATTAACAAGACGGTTTTAATGCCCCTTGGAAGAGACATGGAGGTCAGAGTGGAATAAAAAGACAATACCAATGCCCCTTGGAAGAGTGGTGGAGTTCGCAGTAGCTTAACAAGACGGTTTTAATGCCCCTTGGAAGATTGGTGGAGATCACAGTAGCTTAACAAGACGGTTTTAATGCCCCTTGGAAGAGTGGTGGAGGTCGCAGTAGCTTAACAAGACGGTTTTAAAGCCACTTGGAAGAGTTGTAGAGGTCGCAGTAGCTTAACAAGACGGTCTTAATGCCTCTTCGAAGAGAGGTGTTCTTCAGAGTGGTTTAACAAGTCGGTTTTAATGCCCCTTGGAAGAGATGTGGAGGTCAGAGTGGTTTAAGAAGATGGTTTTAATGCCCCTTGAAAGAGTCATGGAGGTCACAGTAGCTTAACAAGACGGTTTTAATGCCCCTTGGAAGAGACGTGGAGATCACAGAGAAATAGAAAGACAATATCAATGCAACTTCGAAGAGTGGTGGAGGTCGCAATAGCTTAACAAGATGGTTTTAATGCCCCTTGGAAGAGTGGTGGAGGCTGCAGTAGCATAATAAGACAGTTTTAATCACCCTTCGAACAGACGTGGTGTTCAGAGAGGTTTAACAAGACTGTTTTAATGCCCCTTGGAAGAGTGGTGGAGGCCGCAGTAGCTTAACAAGATGGTTTTAATGCCCCTTGGAAGAGTGGTGGAGGTCGCAGTAGCTTAATAAGACAGTTTTAATGACCCTTGGAAGAGATTTGGAGGTCAGAGTGGTTTAAGAATACGGTTTTAATGCCCCTTGGAAGAGACATGGAGTTCAGAGTAGAATAAAGGGACAATATAAATGTCTCTTGGAAGACTGGTGGAGGTCGCAGTAGCTTAACAAGACGGTTTTAATGCCCCTTGGAAGAGTGGTGGAGGTCGCAGTAGCTTGACAAGACTGTTTTAATGCCCCTTGGAAGAGTTGTAAAGGTCGCAGTAGCTTAACAAGACGGTATTAATGCTCCTTGGAAGAGTGGTGGAGGTAGCAGTAGCTTAACAAGACGGTTTTAATGCCCCTTGGAAGAAAAGTGGAGGACACAGTAGCTTAACAAGACGGTTTTATTGCCCCTTGGAAGAGACGTGGAGGTCATAGTGATTTAACAAGACGGTTTTAATGCCCCTTGGAAGAGACGTGGAGTTCAGAGTGGAATAAAAAGACAATATCAATGCCACTTTGAAGGGAGGTGGAGGTCGCAGTAGCTTAACACGACGGTGTTAATGCCCCTTGGAAGAGTGGTGGAGGTCGCAGCAGATTGACAAGACTGTTTTAGTGCCCCTTGGAAGAGTGGTGAAGGTCGCAGTAGCTTAACAAGACGGTTTAATGCCCCTTCGAAGAGACGTGGAGTTCGGAGTGGTTTAACACGACGGTTTTAATGCCCCTTGGAAGAGACGTGGAGGTCAGAGCGGTTTAATAAAACGGAATTAATGCCCCTTGGAAGAGACGTGAAGTTCAGAGTGGTTTAACAAGACGGTTTTAATGCCCCTTGGAAGAGTCGTGGAGGTCAAAGTGGTTTAACAAGACGGTTGTAATGCCCCTTGGATGAGACGTGGAGGTCAGAGTGGAATAAAAAGACAATATCAATGCCCCTTGGAAGAGTGGTGGAGGTTGCAGTAGCTTAACAAGACAGTTTTAATGCCCCTTGGAAGAGTGGTGGAGGACGCAGTAGCTTAAAAAGACGGTTTTAATGCCCCTTTTAAGAGTGGTCGAGGTCGCAGTAGCTTAACAAGACAATTTTAATGCCCCTTGATAAGACGTGGAGCTTACAGTCGTTTAACAAGACCGTTTTAATGCCCCTTGGAAGAGACGTGTGTAGCATCGGCGTCTCTGCCCCCTGCCAGGCAGAGACGCCGTCCCACTCACCTCCTCGCTCCCCACGCTCCCCGATCAGCGTTCTCCTGCGCTCCTCTACCTGCTGCCGGCGCACGCAGCTCCCCGGGCACTGTGCTTAGGGCTCTTGTGCGCTCCCTCCCTCTTAAAGCGGCTGCGCGCGACTTCCTAAGGAGTCCCCGGCCAATAGCCTAGGGTCCTCCCATATATAAGGCACTTCCTCCAAAATAGAGGTGCCCGAGCAAAATTGTTGCACAGTGTTTCTTACCTCTGCTTCAGCCATCAGGTCCCGCTTCTAGCCTGACAACCATTCCTGCCCACCAGCCTGTTACCTGCCTGTTACCTGTCTGTTTCCTGCCTGTTACCTGCCGTGTCTGCCAGCCCGCTCACCTGGGAGCACTTGGCTGTTGCCTGCCTGTTACCTGCCGTGCCTGCCAGCCCGCTCACCTGGGAGCACTTGCCTGTTACCTGCCTGTTACCTGCCGTGCCTGCCGGCCCGCTCACCTTGGAGCACTTCCTGTTACCTGCCTGTTACCCGCTTGTTACCAGCCGTGCCTATCCGGAGGCTCCTGCCGTCACTTGCCGTGAACACCTGCCAGCCTACCTAGAGACTCCTGCCGTCACTTGCCGTGACTACCTGATAGCCTACATGGAGGCTTCCGCTCGCCAGCCTGCCTGCTGTGCCCATCTGCAATTCAGGTCAGTCCCTGCTATCTGCACCGTGGGAGTCACCTGCGCCCTTACAACATGGTCCCCAAAGTAGCACCTGGTCCCTCTGCTCGGTCTCTCCCTGGTCACGGAATCGATAGCCGCACTACGACCATTGTCAGTCCAAGTTGATACTTAGTTACGCCCCTCTGGGTCCCTCCTTGCACCGCAGCACAGAGGTTACACCATCCGGATCCGTAACAACATGGAGGTCAGAGTGGTATAACAAGACGGTTTTAATGCCCCTTGGAAGAGACGTGGAGGTCAGAGTGGTTTAACAAGATGGTTTTAATGCCCCTTGGTAGAGAATTGGATGTCACAGTAGCTTAACAAGACGGTTTTAAAGCCCCTTGGAAGAGTTGTTGAGGTCGCAGTAGCTTAACAAGATGGTTTTAATGCCTCTTCGTAGAGAGGTGGTGTTCAGAGTGGTTTAACAAGTAGGTTTTAATGCCACTTGGAAGAGATGTGGAGGTCAGAGTGATTTAACAAGATGGTTTTAATGCCCCTTGAAAGAGACATGGAGGTCACAGTAGATTAACAAGACGGTTTTAATGCCCCTTGGAAGAGACGTGGAGGTCACAGTGAAATAGAAAGACAATATCAATGCAACTTTGAAGAGTGGTGGAGGTCGCAATAGCTTAACAAGATGGTTTTAATGCCCCTTGGAAGAGTGGTGGAGGTCGCAGTAGCTTAATAAGACAGTTTTAATGACACTTCGAAGAGACGTGGTGTTCAGAGAGGTTTAAAAAGACTGTTTTAATGCCCCTTGGAAGAGTGGTGGAGGCTGCAGTAGCTTAACAAGAATGTTTTAATGCCCCTTGGAAGAGTGGTGGAGGTCGCAGTAGCTTAATAAGACAGTTTTAATGACCCTTTGAAGAGACGTTGAGTTCAGAGAGGTTTAACAAGACTGTTTTAATGCCCCTTGGAAGAGATTTGGAGGTCAGAGTGATTTAAGAAGACTGTTTTAATGCCCCTTGGAAGAGACGTGGAGGTCAGAGTGGTTTAACAAGATGGTTTTAATGCCCCTTGGAAGAGACATGGAGTTCAGAGTGGAATAAAGCGACAATATAAATGCCCCTTGGAAGAGTGGTGGAGGCCGCAGTAGCTTAATAAGACAGTTTTAATACCCCTTGAAAGAGTGGTGGAGGTCGCAGTAGCTTAATAAGACAGTTTTAATGACCCTTTGAAGAGACGTTGACTCCAGAGAGGTTTAACAAGACTGTTTTAATGCCCCTTGGAAGAGATGTGGAGGTCAGAGTGGTTTAAGAAGACTGTTTTAATGCCCCTTGGAAGAGACATGGAGTTCAGAGTGGAATAAAGCGACAATATAAATGCCCCTTGGAAGAGTGGTGGAGGTCGCAGTAGCTTAACAAGACGGTATTAATGCCCCTTGGAAGAGTGGTGGAGGTCGCAGTAGCTTAACAAGACGGTTTTAATGCCCCTTGGAAGAAAAGTGGAGTAAACAGTAGCTTAACAAGACGGTTTTATTGCCCCTTGGAAGAGTGGGGGAGGTAGCAGTAGCTTAACAAGATGGTTTAATGCCCCTTCGAAGAGACGTGGAGTTCAGAGAGGTTTAACAAGACGGTTTTAATGCCCCTTGGAAGAGACGTGGAGGTCAGAGTGGTTTAACAAGATGGTTTTAATGCCCCTTGGTAGAGAAGTGGATGTCACAGTAGCTTAACAAGACGGTTTTAAAGCCCCTTGGAAGAGTTGTTGAGGTCGCAGTAGCTTAACAAGATGGTTTTAATGCCTCTTCGTAGAGAGGTGGTGTTCAGAGTGGTTTAACAAGTAGGTTTTAATTCCACTTGGAAGATATGTGGAGGTCAGAGTGATTTAACAAGATGGTTTTAATGCCACTTGAAAGAGACATGGAGGTCACAGTAGCTTAACAAGACGGTTTTAATGCCCCTTGGAAGAGACGTGGAGGTCACAGTGAAATAGAAAGACAATATCAATGCAACTTTGAAGAGTGGTGGAGGTCGCAATAGCTTAACAAGATGGTTTTAATGCCCCTTGGAAGAGTGGTGGAGGTTGCAGTAGCTTAATAAGACAGTTTTAATGACACTTCGAAGAGACGTGGTGTTCAGAGAGGTTTAAAACGACTGTTTTAATGCCCCTTGGAAGAGTGGTGGAGGCTGCAGTAGCTTAACAAGAATGTTTTAATGCCCCTTGGAAGAGTGGTGGAGGCCGCAGTAGCTTAATAAGACAGTTTTCATGACCCTTTGAAGAGACGTTGAGTTCAGAGAGGTTTAACAAGACTGTTTTAATGCCCCTTGGAAGAGATGTGGAGGTCAGAGTGGTTTAAGAAGACTGTTTTAATGCCCCTTGGAAGAGACGTGGAGGTCAGAGTGGTTTAACAAGATGGTTTTAATGCCCCTTGGAAGAGACACGGAGTTCAGAGTGGAATAAAGCGACAATATTAATGCCCCTTGGAAGAGTGGTGGAGGCCGCAGTAGCTTAACCAGAATGTTTTAATACCCCTTGAAAGAGTGGTGGAGGTCGCAGTAGCTTAATAAGACAGTTTCAATGACCCTTTGAAGAGACGTTGAGTTCAGAGAGGTTTAACAAGACTGTTTTAATGCCCCTTGGAAGAGATGTGGAGGTCAGAGTGGTTTAAGAAGACTGTTTTAATGCCCCTTGGAAGAGACATGGAGTTCAGAGTGGAATAAAGCGACAATATAAATGCCCCTTGGAAGAGTGGTGGAGGTTGCAGTAGCTTAACAAGACTTTATTAATGCCCCTTGGAAGAGTGGTGGAGGTCGCAGTAGCTTAACAAGTTGGTTTTGATGCCCCTTGGAAGAAAAGTTGAGGAAACAGTAGCTTAACAAGACGGTTTTATTGCCCCTTGGAAGAGTGGGGGAGGTAGCAGTAGCTTAACAAGATGGTTTAATGCCCCTTCGAAGAGACGTGGAGTTCAGAGAGGTTTAACAAGACGGTTTTAATGCCCCTTGGAAGAGATGTGGAGGTCAGAGTCGTTTAACAAGACGGTTTTAATGCACATTTAAAGAGACATGGAGTGCAGAGTGTTTTAACAAGACGGTTTTAATGCCCCTTGTAAGAGACATGGAGGTCAGAGTGGAATAAAAAGACAATACCAATGCCCCTTGGAAGAGTGGTGGAGTTCGCAGTAGCTTAACAAGACGGTTTTAATGCCCATTGGAAGATTGGGGGAGATCACAGTAGCTTAACAAGACAGTTTTAATAACACTTGGAAGAGTGGTGGAGGTCACACTAGCTTAAAAAAACGGTTTCATTGCCCCTTGGAAGAGTGGTGGAGGTCGCAGTAGCTTAACAAGACCGTTTTAATGCCCCTTGGAAGAGTGGTGGAGGTCGCAGTAGCTTAACAAGATGGTTTTAAAGCCCCTTGGAAGAGTTGTAGAGGTCGCAGTAGCTTAACAAGACGGTCTTAATGCCTCTTCGAAGAGAGGTGGTCTTCAGAGTGGTTTAACAAGTTGGTTTTAATGCCCCTTGGAAGAGATGTGGAGGTCAGAGTGGTTTAACAAGATGGTTTTAATTCCCCTTGAAAGAGACATGAAGGTCACAGTAGCTTAACAAGACGGTTTTAATGCCCCTTGGAAGAGACGTGGAGGTCACAGAGAAATAGAAAGACAATATCAATGCAACTTCGAACAGTGGTGGAGGTCGCAATAGCTTAACAAGATGGTTTTAATGCCCCTTGGAAGAGTGGTGGAGGCCGCAGCAGCTTAATAAGACAGTTTTAATGACCCTTCGAAGAGACGTGGTGTTCAGAGAGGTTTAACAAGACTGTTTTAATGCCACTTGGAAGAGTGGTGGAGGCCGCAGTAGCTTAACAAGATGATTTTAATGCCCCTTGGAAGAGTGGTGGAGGTCGCAGTAGCTTAATAAGACAGTTTTAATGACCCTTGGAAGAGATGTGGAGGTCAGAGTGGTTTAAGTATACGGTTTTAATGCCCCATGGAAGAGACGTGGAGGTCAGAGTGGTTTATCAAGATGGTTTTAATGCCCCTTTGAAGAGACATGGAGTTCAGAGTGGAATAAAGAGACAATATAAATGTCCCTTGGAAGAGTGGTGGAGGTCGCAGTAGCTTAACAAGACGGTTTTAATGCCCCTTGGAAGAGTGGTGGAGGTCGCAGTAGCTTGTCAAGACTGTTTTAATGCCCCTTGGAAGAGTGGTGGAGGTCGCAGTAGCTTAACAAGACGGTATTAATGCCCCTTGGAAGAGCGGTGGAGGTCGCAGTAGCTTAACAAGACGGTTTTAATGCCCCTTGGAAGAAAAGTGGAGGACACAGTAGCTTAACAAGACGGTTTTATTGCCCCTTGGAAGAGACGTGGAGGTCAGAGTGATTTAACAAGACGGTTTTAATGCCCCTTGGAAGAGACGTGGAGTTTAGAGTGGAATAAAAAGACAATATCAATGCCACTTTGAAGAGAGGTGGAGGTCGCAGTAGCTTAACAAGACGGTGTTAATGCCCCTTGGAAGAGTGGTGGAGGTCGCAGCAGATTGACAAGACTGTTTTAGTGCCCCTTGGAAGAGTGGTGAAGGTCGCAGTAGCTTAACAAGACGGTTTTAATGCCCCTTGGAAGAGACGTGGAGCTCACAGTAGCTTTACAAGTCGGTTTTAATACCCCTTGGAAGAGACATGGAGTTCAGAGTGGTTTAACAAGATGGTTTTAATACCCCTTGGAAGAGAGGTGGAGGTCACGGTGGAATAAAAACACAATATCAATTCCCCTTGGAAGAGTAGTGGAGGTTGCAGTAGCTTAACAAGTCAGTTTTAATGCCCCTTGGAAGAGTGGTGGAGGTAGCAGTAGCTTAACAAGATGGTTTTAATGCCCCTTCGAAGAGACGTGGAGTTCAGAGTGGTTTAACAAGACGGTTTTAATGCCCCTTGGAAGAGACGTGGAGTCCAGAGTGGTACAACAAGATAGTTTTAATGCCCCTTGGAAGAGACGTGGAAGTCAGAGTGGTTTAACAAGACGGTTTTAATGCCCCATGAAAGAGACGTGGAGTTCAGAGTGGTTTAACAACATGGTTTTAATGCCCCTTGGAAGAGACGTGGAGGTCAGAGTGGAATGAACAGACAATATCAATGCCCCTTGGAAGAGTGGTGGAGGTCGCAGTAGCTTAACAAGACGGTTTTAATGCCCCTTGGAAGAGTGATGGAGGTCGCAGTAGCTTAACAAGGTTGTTTTAATGCCCCTTGGAAGAGTGGTGGATGTCGCAGTAGCTTAACAAGACGGTTTAATGCCCCTTCGAAGAGACGTGGAGTTCGGAGTGGTTTAACACGACGGTTTTAATGCCCCTTGGAAGAGACGTGGAGGTCAGAGCGGATTAATAAAACGGAATTAATGCCCCTTGGAAGAGACGTGAAGTTCAGAGTGGTTTAACAAGACGGTTTTAATGCCCCTTGGAAGAGCCGTGGAGGTCAGAGTGGTTTAACAAGACGGTTGTAATGCCCCTTGGATGAGACGTGGAGGTCAGAGTGGAATAAAAAGACAATATCAATGCCCCTTGGAAGAGTGGTTGAGGTTGCAGTAGCTTAACAAGACAGTTTTAATGCCCCTTGGAAGAGTGGTGGAGGACGCAGTAGATTAAAAAGACGGTTTTAATGCCTCTTTTAAGAGTGGTCGAGGTCGCAGTAGCTTAACAAGACAATTTTAATGCCCCTTGATAAGACGTGGAGTTTACAGTCGTTTAACAAGACCGTTTTAATGCCCCTTGGAAGAGACGTGTGTAGCATCGGCGTCTCTGCCCCCTGCCAGGCAGAGACGCCGTCCCACTCACCTCCTCACTCCCCACGCTCCCCGCTCTGCGTTCTCCAGCGCTCCTCTACCTGCTGCCGGCGCACGCAGCTCCCCGGGAACTGTGCTTAGGGCTCTTGTGCGCTCCCTCCATTTTAAAGGGGCTGCGCGCAACGTCCTAAGGAGTCTTCGGCCAATAGCCTAGGGTCCTCCCATATATAAGGCACTTCCTCCAAAATAGAGGTGCCCGAGCAAAATTGTTGCACAGTGTTTCTTACCTCTGCTTCAGCCCTCAGGTCCTGCTTCTAGCCTGACTACCAGTCCTGCCCGCCAGACTGTTACCTGCCTGTTACCTGCCTGTTTCCTGCCTGTTACCTGCCGTGTCTGCCAGCCTGCTCACCTGGGAGCACTTGCCTGTTGCCTGCCTGTTACCTGCCGTGCCTGCCAGCCCGCTCACCTGGGAGCACTTGCCTGTTACCTGCCTGTTACCTGCCGTGCCTGCCGGCCCGCTCACCTGGGAGCACTTCCTGTTACCTGCCTCTTACCCGCTTGTTACCAGCCGTGCCTATCCGGAGGCTCCTGTCGTCACTTGCCGTGAACACCTGCCAGCCTACGTAGAGACTCCTGCCGTCACTTGCCGTGACTACCTGATAGCCTAAATGGAGGCTTCCTCTCGCCAGCCTGCCTGCTGTGCCCATCTGCAATTCAGGTCAGTCCCTGCTATCTGCACCGTGGCAGTCACCTGCGCCCTTACAACGTGGTCCCCAAAGTAGCACCAGGTCCCTCTGCTCGGTCCCTCCCTGGTCACGGAGTCGATAGCCGCACTACGACCATTGCAAGTCCAAGTTGATACTTAGTTACACCCCTCTGGGTGCCTCCTTGCACCGCAGCACAGAGGTTCCACCATCCGGATCCGTAACAACGTGGAAGTCAGAGTGGTATAAGAAGACGGTTTTAATGCCCCTTGGAAGAGACGTGGAGGTCAAAGTGGTTTAACAAGATGGTTTTAATGCCCCTTGGTAGAGAAGTGGATGTCACAGTAGCTTAACAAGATGGTTTTAAAGCCCCTTGGAAGAGTGGTGGAGGTTGCAGTAGCTTAATAAGACAGTTTTAATGACCCTTCGAAGAGACGTGGTGTTCAGAGAGGTTTAAAAAGACTGTTTTAATGCCCCTTGGAAGAGTGGTGGAGGCCGCAGTAGCTTAATAAGACAGTTTTAATGACCCTTCGAAGAGACGTGGTGTTCAGAGAGGTTTAAAAAGACTGTTTTAATGCCCCTTGGAAGAGTGGTGGAGGCCGCAGTAGCTTAACAAGATGGTTTTAATGCCCCTTGGAAGAGTGGTGGAGGTCGCAGTAGCTTAATAAGACAGTTTTAATGACCCTTCGAAGAGACGTGGTGTTCAGAGAGGTTTAAAAAGACTGTTTTAATGCCCCTTGGAAGAGTGGTGGAGGCCGCAGTAGCTTAACAGGATGGTTTTAATGCCCCTTGGAAGAGTCTTGGAGGTCGCAGTAGATTAATAAGACAGTTTTAATGACCCTTTGAAGAGACGTTGAGTTCTGAGAGGTTTAACAAGACTGTTTTAATGCCCCTTGGAAGAGATGTGGAGGTCAGAGTGGTTTAAGAAGACTGTTTTAATGCCCCTTGGAAGAGATGTGGAGGTCAGAGTGGTTTAACAAGATGGTTTTAATGCCCCTTGGAAGAGACATGGAGTTCAGAGTGGAATAAAGATACAATATAAATGTCCCTTGGAAGAGTGGTGGAGGTCGCAGTAGCTTGCTAAGACTGTTTTAATGCCCCTTGGAAGAGTGGTGGAGGTCGCAGTAGCTTAACAAGACTGTTTTAATGCCCCTTGGAAGAAAAGTGGAGGACACAGTAGCTTAACAAGATGGTTTTATTGCCCCGTGGAAGAGACGTGGAGGTCAGAGAGATTTAGCAAGATGGTTTTAATGCCCCTTGGAAGAAACGTGGAGGTCAGAGTGGAATAAAAAGACAAAATCAATGCCACTTTGAAGAGAGGTGGAGGTCGCAGTAGCTTAACAAGACGGTGTTAATGCCCCTTGGAAGAGTGGTGGAGGTCGCTGTAGATTGACAAGACTGTTTTAATGCCCCTTGGAAGAGTGGTGGAGGTCGCAGTAGCTTAACAAGACGGTTTTAATGCCCCTGGGAAGAGACGTGGAGCTCACAGTAGCTTTACAAGTCGGTTTTAATACCCCTTGGAAGAGACATGGAGTTCAGAGTGGTTTAACAAGATGATTTTAATGCCCCTTGGAAGAGATGTGGAGGTCACAGTGGAATAAAAAGACAATATCAATTCCCCTTGGAAGAGTTGTGGAGGTTGCAGTAGCTTAACAAGTCAGTTTTAATGCCCCTTGGAAGAGTGGGGGAGGTAGCAGTAGCTTAACAAGATGGTTTTAATGCCCCTTCGAAGAGACGTGGAGTTCAGAGAGGTTTAGCAAGACGGTTTTAATGCCCCTTGCAAGAGAAGTGGAGTTCAGAGTGGTTTAGCAAGACAGTTTTAATGCACATTGAAAGAGACATGGAGGTCAGAGTGGTTTAGCAAGACAGTTTTAATGCACATTGAAAGAGACATAGAGTGCAGAGTGTTTTAACAAGACGGTTTTAATGCCCCTTGGAAGAGACATGGAGGTCAGAGTGGTATAAAAAGACAATACCAATGCCCCTTGGAAGAGTGGTGGAGTTCGCAGTAGCTTAACAAGACGGTTTTAATGCCCCTTGGAAGATTGGTGGAGATCACAGTAGCTTAACAAGACAGTTTTAATGACACTTGGAAGAGTGGTGGAGGTCACTCTAGCTTAAAAAAACGGTTTCATTGCCCCTTGGAAGAGTGGTGGAGGTCGCAGTAGCTTAACAAGACGGTTTTTATGCCCCTTGGAAGAGTGGTGGAGGTCGCAGTAGCTTAACAAGATGGTTTTAAAGCCCCTTGGAAGAGTTGTAGAGGTCTCAGTAGCTTAACAAGACGGTCTTAATGCCTCTTCGAAGAGAGGTGGTCTTCAGAGTGGTTTAACAAGTCAGTTTTAATGCCCATTGGAAGAGATGTGGAGGTCAGAGTGGTTTAACAAGATGGTTTTAATGCCCCTTGAAAGAGACATGTAGGTCACAGTAGCTTAACAAGACGGTTTTAATGCCCCTTGGAAGAGACGTGGAGATCACAGAGAAATAGAAAGACAATATCAATGCAACTTCGAAGCGTGGTGGAGGTCGCAATAGCTTAACAAGATGGTTTTAATTCCCCTTGGTAGAGTGGTGGAGGTCGCAGTAGCTTAATAAGACAGTTTTAATGACCCTTGGAAGAGATGTGGAGGTCAGAGTGGTTTAAGAATACGGTTTTAATGCCCCTTGGAAGAGACGTGGAGGTCAGAGTGGTTTAACAAGATGGTTTTAATGCCCATTGGAAGAGACATGGAGTTCAGAGTGGAATAAAGAGACAATATAAATGTCCCTTGGAAGAGTGATGGAGGTCGCAGTAGCTTAACAAGACTGTTTTAATGCCCCTTGGAAGAGTGGTGGAGGTCGCAGTAGCTTATCATAGAATCATAGAATGGTAGAGTTGGAAGGGACCTCCTGGGTCATCTGGTCCAACCCCCTGCTCAAAGCAGGATTCACTAGATCATCTCAGACAGATGTCTGTCCAGCCTCTGTTTGAAGACGTCCATTGAAGGGGAACTCACCACCTCTCGTGGCAGCCTGTTCCACTCATTGATCACCCTAACTGTCAAAAAGTTTTTTCTAATATCTAATCTGTGTCTCCTCCCATTCAGTTTCATCCCATTGCTTCTAGTCTTTCCTTGTGCAAATGAGAATAAAGATGATCCTTCTACAATGTGACAGCCCTTGACATATTTGTAGACAGCTATTAAGTCTCCTCTCAGTCTTCTTTTTTGCAAGCTAAACATTCCCAAATCCTGCAATCGTTCCTCATAGGACATGGTTTGCAGACCAGTCACCATTCTGGTCGCTCTTCTCTGAACTTGCTCCAGTTTGTCTATGTCTTTGACAAGACTGTTTTAATGCCCCTTGGAAGAGTGGTGGTGTTATGATCTGCTACAGGGACTAAGGAAAGACAGGAGATCTGTCCCTACAATAGAACTAAACTAGATCCCTACGATGTAACGGGGAACCTGATCCTGCGATCAGACCCGCTAAAGTACTAGGCTAGTCTGTCCGAAGACCTATAGATGTGAGGGAGGGATCCCTACAAGAACTAGGGACTGGGATAAGTTGGACACCTCCTAGCAGAAATAGTAGCAGTCAAAGACAAACACAAAACAAAAAGCATAGAGGTCAGAAGACCTAGCAAAACTAACAGAGAACGGCAACAGAGCACCAAGCCAGCTCAAGAGTAGTAAATACAATGAAGTCCAGCAAGGCCAGGAGGGCGGAGCCGGATTAAATAGGCAAAAATGGTCATATGACCAGCAAACTAAAAAAAAACTAACAGGAGAGTTCTAACAGTACCCCCTCTTCTAAGAGGATCCTCCGCATCCCCTAGGCCCAGGCTTATCAGGAAACCTCCTGTGAAACGCTCTGACAAGTCTGGAAGCAGAAACATCATCCGCACTCAGCCATGAGTTATCCTCAGGGCCGAAACCCTTCCAAGCGACTAGATACTGCAAACTCCCTCTATACCATCTAGAATTTAGGATGCGGGAAATTTCATATTCCCCGTCCTCCACCACCGGAGGAACAGTGGCAGAGGCGTCACCATCCGACACATCAGCTTTTTTCAACAGAGAAACATGAAACACCGGGTTAATCTTCCAGGATGTAGGAACCTCCAACTTAACAGCAGATTGGTTAACTATCTGAAGCACCTTAAAGGGCCCTACGAACTTAGGACCCAATTTTTAAGAAGGAATCCTCAATCGCAGATTCTTAGAGGACAACCAAACCATGTCACCAACAGCAAACAAAACCTCTTGCCGTTTCCTATCAAAGTACCTCTTAGATTTTTTGTTAGCCTCCTGAAGATTACCACGCACATCCGTCCAAACTCTCTCCAAATCACCGGAAAAACTCTCCTCCTCAGGCACAGCCGAAACCAATTTGGAGAATGACCCAAAAGACGGATGTCTCCCAGAACAACAAAAAAAAGGCGAACACCCAGCAGAAGAGGATGTATGGTTGTTAAGAGCAAATTCAGCAAGTGGCAGAAACTCAGACCACCCCTCTTGATTGTCTGCCACAAAACAACGCAAGAATTGCTCAACATCCTGGTTCTTCCTTTCTGTCTGGCCATTAGACTCAGGATGATATCCGGATGAAAACGACAAATGAACTCCCAACCTATCACAAAATGCACGCCAAAAACGAGCCACGAACTGAGGTCCCCTATCAGAAACAATGTCAGTAGGAACACCATGTAGTCTGACAATTTCCTTAACAAAGGCCTTAGCGAGTGTCTTAGCGCAAGGCAGTTTGATGAAGAGAACCAAGTGACACATCTTGCTAAAACGGTCCACGACCACCCAGATGACCGTGAAACCTTCAGAGGGGGGAAGGTCAGTAATAAAGTCCATAGCCAGATGTGTACAAGGTGCACTAGGAACCTCCAGAGGGCAAAGCAACCCCGCAGCAGGAGCATGTGAAGACTTGGATCTAGCACACACAGTACATTGGCGCACCCACTTAATGACTTCCTTCTGCCATCCAGGCCACCAAAAACTGCGACCCACAAGTCTCTTGGTCTCAGAAATTCCTGGATGACCTGCCAACCGAGACTCATGACACTCAACAAACAAATCTCTCCTAAAGATCCTAGGCACAAACAACCTCCCATGGGGAGTGTTAGATGGGGCATTCTCCTGAGCTTTAAGAATCTCATCCTCCAAAACGGAGTCCAAAGCAGCAATCACAACACCTTCTTGTAAAATGCTCTCTTCTTCCTCCTCAACACCGACCATGGGAGAAAAGCTGCGAGACAAAGCATCCGCTTTAACATTCTTGGTACCCGGGATGTAAGTAACGGAAAAATTAAACCGCGAGAAAAAAAGTGCCCACCTAGCCTGACGGGCATTCAAGCGCTTGGCAGCATCAAGATAGATCAGATTTTTATGATCAGTGAAAACCTGAATGGGAAATTCAGCACCTTCCAAGAGGTGACGCCAGTGTTCAAATGCGAGTTTAATCGCCAGCAATTCCCGATTACCAATATGGTAATTAAGTTCAGTCTCAGAAATTTTTTTTGAAAAAAAGGCACAGGGATGTACTCCATCCTTGTTTTCCTGAGACAACACCGCACCGACCCCCACCGAAGAAGCATCAACCTCAACCAAAAACGGCTTAGTCACATCAGGCTGCATAAGGAAGGGAGCAGAGGTGAACCTCTCCTTTAGAAACACAAAAGCTTCAATGGCCTCAGAAGTCCACTGAACCGCATTAGCACCTTTCCTGGTGAGATCAGTCAGCGGTTTGACAATAATAGAAAAAAATTTTATGAATTTTCTGTAATAATTGGCGAAACCCAAAAACCTCTGTATCGATTTCAAACCAATAGGCCTAGGCCATTCCTGCACAGCTTGAACTTTAACCGGGTCCATCTCAAAACCTTCAATGGAGATAATGTAGCCCAAAAAACTAATTCTCTGTACAGCGAACTCACATTTCTCCAGCTTAGCAAAAAGCGAATTGTCCATTAATAACTGTAATACCTCACGTACGCTCCGCCAATGAGACTCCAGATCAGGCGAATAAATCAGAATGTCATCCAAATACACAACCACATTTTTGCCGATCAAAGGTCTAAGGATGTCATTAATAAGATTCTGAAAAAATGCTGGAGCATTGGTAAGACCAAAAGGCATAACCAGATTCTCAAAATGACCCACAGGAGTGTTAAAAGTCTTCCATTCATAGTAACATAGTAACATAGTTTGTAAAGCCGAATAAAGACTTGCGTCCATCAAGTTCGACCTGTTAGTTCTGTAATTGCTAAAGTTGATCCAGAGGAGGGCAAAAACCCCAAATGATTTGGCCAATCTTCACCTGAGGAAAAATTCCCTCCCGACTCTGAAACCAGCAGTCAGAATAAATCCCTGTATCAACCTACTATTTTATTTTATTTTTAAGTATATGCTGAAATCTGCCTGGTATCTAGAAATGCATCCAGTCCCCGCTTGAACTGGTGTAGTGAATCCGACATTACCGTCTCCTCACTCAGTGAATTCCATATTCTCACTGCTCTTACCGTAAAGAACCCCTTCCTATGCTGGTGCTGAAACCTTTTCTCTTCCAGTCTTAGTGAGTGCCCTCTTGTTACCGTAATATCCCTCCTTTTGAACAAATCCCGGGCAAGATCTCTATACTGTCCCCTAACATATTTGTACACATTTATTATGTCCCCCCTCAACCTTCTCTTTTCCAGGCTGAATAGTCCTAGTTTTGCCAACCTCTCTGGGTATTGCAGTCCCTCCATTCCCTTTATTAATTTTGTTGCCCTCCTTTGTACCTTTTCAAGCTCATTTATATCCTTTCTATATATTGGGGCCCATAATAGAGCACAGTATTCCAAGTGTGGTCTGACCAGTGCTTTGTATAGTGGAAGAACAATGTTCTCATCCTTTGCAGCTATACCTCTTCTGATACATCCCATTACTCTGTTTGCCCTTACAGCAGCGGCCTTACTTTGGGCATTCCAATTTAGTTTGCTATCAATCAAGATGCCCAAGTCCTTCTCCATCTCTGAATTCCCCAATGATTTCCCATTCAGTGAGTACTGGTGACTTCCATTTTTCCTTCCCATATGTATGATCTTGCATTTCTCCTCGTTAAACCTCATTTGCCATTTAATGCTCCACCTACCCAGCTTATCCAAATCCCTCTGTAGGTCTGCACTGTCCTCTTTTGTATTAATTGTTTTACATAACTTTGTGTCATCTGCAAATATTGATATTTTACTATTTATCCCGTTGACTATGTCGTTAATAAAGATATTAAATAACATTGGGCCTAGTACAGACCCCTGTGGTACCCCACTAGTGACGCTTACCCAATCTGAGTATATTCCATTTATAACCACCCTCTGCCTTCTATCCTTTAGCCAGTTAGCTACCCACTTGCAGACATTTTCCCCCAGCCCCATCATTCTCATTTTGTATACCAACCTATTATGTGGCACGCTATCGAACGCTTTTGAGAAGTCGAGATACACGACATCCACTGGTTCCCCCTGATCTACTCGAGAGCTAACCTCCTCGTAGAAGTCAATCAGGTTTGTTTGGCAGGAGCGATTCCTCATGAATCCATGTTGGTTCGGGATTAAAAGATTATTAGCATCAAGATGCTCCGTAATTGCCTCTTTAATGAAGCTTTCAAAAATTTTGCCCACAACGGACGTCAGACTCACCGGCCGATAGTTTCCGGCATCACTTTTCGCTCCCTTTTTGAATATTGGCACTACATTCGCCTGTCGCCAATCAAGTGGCACAGACCCAGTCTCAACAGAGTCCTTAAATATAAGATATAACGGTCTGTCTATCACATTACTTAGTTCCCTTAGTACCCGTGGGTGTATGCCATCAGGTCCTGGTGATTTGTTTATTTTAATGTTACTGAGGCGTTTCTGTACCCCAGCTTGGGTTAGATTAGTCATACTTAGTGGAGGATTAAGTTTGTCACTTCTCATTTCCCCTGTTATTTCGATTTCCTTTGTGAAAGTTGTCGAAAAAAAATTATCCTCATCTTTCTCTATGATTTTGCCTTCCTCACTTTTTATCGTTCCAATATTATCCGATTTAATCCTTTCACTATTTATATACGTAAAGAACAGTTTGGGATTTGATCTACTTTCCCTAGCAATACGTCTCTCTGTTTCCTCCTTCGCTATTTTTATTTGTTTTTTACAGGTTCTCATTTTTTCCTTGTAACACATTAGTGCCTCCTTACTGTTTTCCTGTTTTAATCTCTTGAATGCCTCTTTTTTGCTATTTAACGCCCCTTTTACGTTCTTGTTCAACCATATTGGTTTCCTCTTATTTCTGGCCCTTTTATTCCCATACGGTATATATCTCTCGCACTGAGTATTCAGAATTCTTTTGAAGGTTTCCCATTTACTATTCGTATTCCTTTGATTAAGAACTTTGTCCCAGTCAATAAGTTGAAGGTTTTCTTTCAGCTGATCAAACTTCGCCCTCCTAAAGTTTAATGTTTTTGTTGTTCCCTTATTGATAACCCTACTGAAGGGCATTTTGAAGTCGATAATATTATGGTCGCTATTACCTAGGTGCCCCCCTATCTGTACCTCAGTTATTCTATCAGGCCTATTAGTCAATATTAAGTCCAACACGGCCTTCCCTCTCGTTGGTTCCTGCACTAGTTGGGAGAGATAATTATCCTTAATATTTGTCAAGAACCTTTTTCCTTTCTGAGATCTACAGGTTTCTGTTTCCCAGTCAATATCCGGGTAGTTGAAATCCCCCATTACAATCACTTCATTATGTTTTGCTACTTTGTCTATTTGTCCTAATAGCAGATTCTCATTCTCCTCTGTTATATTTGGTGGCTTATAGCAGACCCCCAGTAATATTTTATTATTATTTTTAGTTCCCTCTATCTCTACCCACATGGACTCGACCCCCTCTTCTCCCTCTCCTATATCTTCCCTTAGTCTGGGTTTTAGACATGACTTTACATATAAGCAGACTCCTCCGCCTTTCCCCTGTTTCCGGTCCCTTCTAAATAAACTATAATCTAATAAATTTACCTCCCAGTCGTAGCTATCGTCTAGCCAAGTCTCTGTTATACCTACGATGTCATACCTCTCCTCCGATATAAGCGCCTGCAGCTCATCCGCCTTATTGGTCAGGCTTCTTGCGTTGGTCAGCATGCAAGATAAAACTTTGGGGTTATTTAGCATCCTATTCTTCTCTAACGATCTAACTGTACTATCCCCACCCCCCTCTCCACCCTCATTATATTCACTTCTCCCCTTTCCCCTTGCTTGCCTCACATCCCACCTATTTCCTTGGTTCCCCCCCCATCTCTAGTTTAAAAACTCCTCCAACCTGTTAGCCATCTTCTTCCCCAGCACCGCTGCACCCTCCCCATTGAGGTGCAGCCCATCCCTACAGTAGAACCTGTAGCCGACCTCGAAGTCGGCCCAGTTCTCCATGAACCCAAACCCTTCTGCCTTGCACCAACTCTTTAGCCACTTATTCACCTCCCTAACTTCCCGTTGGCGCTCCTGTGTGGCTCGCGGGATTGGTAGTATTTCTGAGAAAACTACCTTGGAGGTCCTTGCCCTAAGCTTCCTACCTAGGTCCCTGAAATCATTTTTAAGGACCCTCCATCTACCACTCACTTTGTCATTGGTGCCGATGTGGACCATGACCGCTGGGTCTTCGCCAGCCCCACCCAGTAACCTGTCAACCCGATCCGCGATGTGCCGGACTCGAGTGCCAGGGAGGCAGCACACCGTTCGGCGATCCCGGTCTTTGTGACAGATTGCCCTGTCTGTCCCCCTAATAATAGAGTCACCCACTACCAGAACCTGTCTTGCCTGCCCTACACTTCCCCCCTCCCCCTCATTACTGGAGCATACACTCCCCCGGCGGTCAGAGGATCTGTCGTGCTCCAATAATGCCGGTTCTGAACCAGCCTTTCTATACTTCTTCCCTCTATCCCTCCTAACTGTTATCCAGCTCCCTGCCTGTTCAGCCTGCACTTCCCCTCTATGCTCCACCCCCAGTATTGACCCATTGAGTGTCTGCTCGGTGAGCAGCAAACTCCGTTCCATGTTGTCGATGCTCCTCAGTATCGCTATCTGAGCACTTAGATCCAGAATTTGGGATTCCAAGTGCACGATATGCTCACATCTCTCGCAGCAGTATGGATCCTCGAGCGGTTGCTCACGGAATGCATACATTGCGCAAGATGTACACTGAACGGCTCCGGCCAACATGGACGTCATTCTAAATATGGGGATACAGTCAGTATATATATACAAGTACAAAACACAATTATTTATATATAGGTGTATGGACGGGGATCAATTAGGGATGTGCAAGTGTATCAATTAGATATCGGCGGGGGATCAGTTAAGTATCAAGTATGGACGGGGGAATCAGATAAGTAGGTCAGGTGGATTAATTAAGTAAAAAGTAAAGTAAAGAAAGAATGAAATACAGTCAGCAATTCAGTCCTAAGTCCTCCCTTCCAAACTCCCTGAATCCAAAGTCACTGAAAAACAAGTCACACACTTACTTTCGTTCGCACTTACGCTCCGGACACACGCAGCTCGTTCACACTCGCAAACTAAGAGATTTAAAGAGGTTTTTTTTTTTTTTTTTTCTTCCTTTCCCAGCAATGTACCCTTCACCTCAATGCACTTCCAAAGGACTTGATGTCCAACCAGCTGCCCCTTATAAACCCTTAATTATGACCCCTTCCCCTTAATTAACCCCTTGTGAGTAAATCTACACCTCAGGATTTTAGTGCAATGTAGTTAACCCTTAAATACACAGGTAGTAATCTAAGAAACTAAAACTGTAGTGAGAAAATAGGTTTTAAAAAGTCCAATAAATCTAAACAGGTAGAAAAGCACTCAGCAGGTCACAATGCAGCACTCACCGCAATTCACACAGGTATTTTCTGCAGGATTCCCAAATACCTCTTCACTGAAAAACAAGTCACACACTTACTTTCGTTCGCACTTACGCTCCGGACACACGCAGCTCGTTCACACTCGCAAACTAAGAGATTTAAAGAGGTTTTTTTTTTTTTTTTCTTCCTTTTCCAGCAATGTACCCTTCACCTCAATGCACTTCCAAAGGACTTGATGTCCAACCAGCTGCCCCTTATAAACCATTAATTATGACCCCTTCCCCTTAATTAACCCCTTGTGAGTAAATCTACACCTCAGGATTTTAGTGCAATGTAGTTAACCCTTAAATACACAGGTAGTAATCTAAGAAACTAAAACTGTAGTGAGAAAATAGGTTTTAAAAAGCCCAATAAATCTAAACAGGTAGAAAAGCACTCAGCAGGTCACAATGCAGCACTCACCGCAATTCACACAGGTATTTTCTGCAGGATTCCCAAATACCTCTTCACTGAAAAACAAGTCACACACTTACTTTCGTTCGCACTTACGCTCCGGACACACGCAGCTCGTTCACACTCGCAAACTAAGAGATTTAAAGAGGTTTTT
Organism: Phyllobates terribilis; assembly: GCF_046119375.1. NCBI lineage: Eukaryota > Metazoa > Chordata > Amphibia > Anura > Dendrobatidae > Phyllobates > Phyllobates terribilis. The sequence goes on from NW_027362772.1 coordinate 120,009,287, forward strand.
TTTTTTTTTTTTTTCTTCCTTTTCCAGCAATGTACCCTTCACCTCAATGCACTTCCAAAAATCACCCTCCTTCATGCGCAACAAATTGTATGCCCCGCGGAGATCAATTTTAGAGAACCACTTGGCCCCCACTAACTGGTTAAACAAATCAGGAATCAATGGCAGTGGGTAAGCATTGCGTACAGTAATTTTATTAATCTCACGAAAGTCCAGACAAGGACGTAAACTGCCATCTTTTTTTTTTACAAAAAAAAATCCAACAGCCACAGGAGACTTGGAAGGCCTAATGTGACCGGCGGCCAAGCTTGTCTGTATGTATTCCTTCAAAGCCTTTCTCTCAGGAATAGTAAGATTAAATAAACGACTTTTAGGAAGAGTCGCTCCAGGGACAAATTCAATTGTACAATCATAGTCTCTATGGGGAGGCAAAATTTGTGACTCCTCCTCAGAAAAAACTCTCCAAAAATCCTGAATAGGTACAGGCAATTCCCCTTTATCCACCGCAGCAATACGTCCGTTACAACACTTGTCATAACACTTAGGGCTCCAGGACTTAATTTCATTGGTAGACCAATCCAGTACAGGATTGTGCAATTTTAACCAGGGTAACCCCAATATTACTGGAGAAGACAAATTATCCAATACCACCAAATCCAAATTTTCTTGGTGAATACCATTAATAGTGAGGGGAAATTCACAGACCTTATGAGTAACACTATTCCAGGGAGAGCCATCAACAGAAACCACAGCAATCGGGGATGACAAAGTTTTAGGTTCTAATCTAAGTTTTTCCAAGAATCCCCCATCAATCACATTCAGAGTAGAACCACAATCCACAAATACCCGAAATTCAATTAATTCATCCTGAGCAGTGGTAGTGGCAGATAGGAATACTCCCTTAGAATTTAAACAGGCAATACGTGCATGACTGACCATTTTTTTTTCTTTCTTCATACGAAGCACACAGTTCTTAATAAAATGACCAGAATTTCCGCAATAGAAGCACAAGCCTTCAGAAAGCCTGCGGTCTTTTTCCTGAGAGCGGGGTGCCATCGCCCCAATCTCCATCGGCTCTCCATTGTCAGCACAGACCCTCTCACGACTCGGAGCTGACATAGCAGAGGATTTGCTCTCATTAACCCTTGCACGCAGTCTCCTGTCCACCCGTATAGCTAATTGCATTGCCTTCTGCAAGTTTCCAGGTGTGGGATAAGTAATCAGTAAATCCTTAACCCTTTCACCTAGCCCTGCAAGAAACAAGCTTTTCAAAGCTGAATCATTCCACCCCACCTGGGCAGACCACCGACGGAAGTGAGAACAATATTTTTCCACAATACCTGATCCCTGCCTCAAACATCTCAATTCAGACTCAGCAGATGAGACACGATCAGGATCATCGTACAACAAACCCAAAGCAGAAAAAAAACTATCCACTGATCTAAAGCACGGATCACTAGGTTGGAGAGAGAAGGCCCATCCCTGAGGATCTCTGCGCAAAAGTGACATTATGAACCCTATGCGCTGTGATTCATCACCAGAGGATCCGGGTCTCAAATGAAAATGCAATAAACAAGCATTTTAAAAAGAAAAAAAATCTTGTTGTTCGCCAAAAAATAAATCAGGCAGACGTACCTTTGGTTCCACAAAATGTGCTCCAAAACAGCTACTCACGTGTTGTTGGAGCTTGGCCACCTCCAGAGAGAGTCCCTGCAAGCGTTGAGCCAAATCTTGAACCGAGACCATGATGGAAAACTGGAGGTCTTTCCTTAGAGAAATTTTTTTTTTTTTTCTTTTAGGGCTGGACTTACTGTTATGATCTGCTACAGGGACTAAGGAAAGACAGGAGATCTGTCCCTACAATAGAACTAAACTAGATCCCTACGATGTAACGGGGAACCTGATCCTGCGATCAGACCCGCTAAAGTCCTAGGCTAGTCTGTACGAAGACCTATAGATGTGAGGGAGGGATCCCTACAAGAACTAGGGACTGGGATAAGTTGGTCACCTCCTAGCAGAAATAGTAGCAGTCAAAGACAAACACACAACAAAAAGCATAGAGGTCAGAAGGCCTAGCAAAACTAACAGAGAACGGCAACAGAGCACCAAGCTAGCTCAAGAGTAGTAAATACAATGAAGTCCAGCAAGGCCAGGAGGGCGGAGCCGGATTAAATAGGCAAAAATGGTCATGTGACCAGCAAACTAAAAAAGACCTAACAAGAGAGTTCTAACAGGTGGAGGTCGCAGTAGCTTAACAAGACGGTATTAATGCCCCTTGGAAGAGTGGTGGAGGTCGCAGTAGCTTAACAAGACGGTTTTAATGCCCCTTGGAAGAAAAGTGGAGGACACAGTAGCTTAACTAGACGGTTTTATTGCCCCTTGGAAGAGACGTGGAGGTCAGAGTGATTTAACAAGACGGTTTTAATGCCCCTTGGAAGAGATGTGGAGTTCAGACTGCAATAAAAAGACAATATCAATGCCACTTAGAAGAGCGGTGGAGGTCGCAGTAGCTTAACAAGACGGTGTTAATGCCCTTGGAAGAGTGGTGGAGGTCGCAGCAGATTGACAAGACTGTTTTAGTGCCCCTTGGAAGATTGTTGAAGGTCGCTGGAGCTTAACAAGATGGTTTTAATGCCCCTTGGAAGAGAGGTGGAGCTCACAGTAGCTTTACAAGTCGGTTTTAATACCCCTTGGAAGAGACATGGAGTTCAGAGTGGTTTAACAAGACGGTTTTAATGCCCCTTGGAAGAGATGTGGAGGTCACAGTGGAATAAAAAGACAATATCAATTCCCCTTGGAAGAGAAGTGGAGGTTGCAGTAGCTTAACAAGTCAGTTTTAATGCCCCTTGGAAGAGTGGTGGAGGTAGCAGTAGCTTAACAAGATGGTTTTAATGCCCTTTCGAAGAGACGTGGTGTTCAGAGTGGTTTAACAAGACGGTTTTAATGCCCCTTGGAAGATTGGTGGAGATCACAGTAGCTTAACAAGACAGTTTTAATGACACTTGGAAGAGTGGTGGAGGTCACAGTAGCTTAACAAAACGGTTTTATTGCCCCTTGGAAGAGTGGTGGAGGTAGCAGTAGCTTAACACGACGGTTTTAATGCCCCTTGGAAGAGTGGTGGAGGTCGCAGTAGCTTAACAAGACGGTATTAATGCCCCTTCGAAGAAACGTGGAGTTCAGAGTGCTTTAACAAGATGGTTTTAATGACCCTTGGAAGAAACGTGGAGGTCAGAGTAGATTAACAAGACGGTTTTAATGCCCCTTGGAAGAGACGTGGCGTTCACAGTAGCTTAACAAGACGCTTTTAATGCCCCTTGGTAGAGATGTGGAGTTCAGAGTGGTATAAAAAGACGGTTTTAATGCCCCTTGGAAGAGACGTGGAGGTCAGAGTGGTTTAACAAGAAGGTTTTAATGCCCCTTGGAAGAGACGTGGAGTCTAGAGTGGTATAACAAGACGGTTTTAATGCCCCTTGGAGGAGACGTGGAGGTCAGAGTGGTTTAACAAGACGGTTGAAATGCCCCATGAAAGAGACGTGGAGTCCAGAGTGGTTTAACAAGACGGTTTTAATGCCCCTTGGAAGAGACGTGGAGGTCAGAGTGGAATGAAAAGACAATATCAATGCCCCTTGGAAGAGTGGTGGAGGTCGCAGTAGTTTAACAAGATGGTTTTAATGCCCCTTGGAAGATTTGTGGAGATCACAGTAGCTTAACAAGACAGTTTTAATGACACTTGGAAGAGTGGTGGAGGTCGCAGTAGCTTAACAAAACGGTTTTATTGCCCCTTGCAAGAGAGGTGGAGGTCACAGTAGCTTAACAAGACGGTATTAATGCCCCTTGGAAGAGTGTTGGAGGTCGCAGAAGCTTAACAAGAAGGTTTTAATGCCCCTTGGAAGAGACGTGGAGCTCACAGTAGCTTTACAAGTCATTTTTAATACCCCTTGGAAGAGACATGGAGTTCAGAGTGATTTAACAAGATGGTTTTAATGCCCCTTGGAAGAGATGTGGAGGTCACACTGGAATAAAAAGACAATATCTATTCCCCTTGGAAGAGTAGTGGAGGTTGCAGTAGCTTAACAAGTCAGTTTTAATGCCCCTTGGAAGAGTGGTGGAGGTCGCAGTAGCTTAACAAGATGGTTTTAATGCCCCTTCGAAGAGACGTGGAGTTCAGAGTGGTTTAGCAAGACGGTTTTAATGCCCCTTGAAAGATTGGTGGAGATCACAGTAGCTTAACAAGACAGTTTTAATGACACTTGGAAGAGTGGTGGAGGTCGCAGTAGCTTAACAAAACGGTTTTATTGCCCCTTGGAATAGTGGTGGAGGTCGCAGTAGCTTAACTAGACGGTTTTAATGCCCCTTGGAAGAGACGTGGAGCTCACAGTAGCTTTACAAGTCGGTTTTAATACCCCTTGGAAGAGACATGGAGTTCAGAGTGGTTTAACAAGATGGTTTTAATGCCCCTTGGAAGTGATGTGGAGGTCAGAGTGGAATAAAAAGACAATATCAATTCCCCTTGGAAGAGAAGTGGAGGTTGCAGTAGCTTAACAAGAAGCTTTTAATGCCCCTTGGAAGAGACGTGGAGTTCAGAGTGGTATAAAAAGACGGCTTTAATGCCCCTTGGAAGAGACGTGGAGGTCAGAGTGGTTTAACAAGAAGGTTTTAATGCCCCTTGGAAGAAACGTGGAGTCCAGAGTGGTATAACAAGACGGTTTTAATGCCCCTTGGAGGAGACGTGGAGGTCAGAGTGGTTTAACAAGACGGTTGTAATGCCCCATGAAAGAGACGTGGAGTTCAGAGTGGTTTAACAAGACGGTTTTAATGCCCCTTGGAAGAGACGTGGAGGTCAGAGTGGTTTAACAAGACGGTTTTAATGCCCCTTGGAAGATTGGTGGAAATCACAGTAGCTTAACAAGACAGTTTTAATGACACTTGGAAGAGTGGTGGAGGTCACAGTAGCTTAACAAAACGGTTTTATTGCCCCTTGGAAGAGTGGTGGAGGTAGCAATAGCTTAACAAGACAGTTTTAATGCCCCTTGGATGAGTGGTGGAGGTCGCAGTAGCTTAACAAGACGGTATTAATGCCCCTTCGAAGAAATGTGGAGTTCAGAGTGGTTTAACAAGATGGTTTTAATGACCCTTGGAAGAGACGTGGAGGTCAGAGTGGATTAACAAGACGGTTTTAATGCCCCTTGGAAGAGACGTGGAGTTCACAGTAGCTTAACAAGACGCTTTTAATGCCCCTTGGAAGAGACGTGGAGTTCAGAGTGGTATAAAAAGACGGTTTTAATGCCCCATGGAAGAGACGTGGAGGTCAGAGTGGTTTAACAAGAAGGTTTTAATGCCCCTTGGAAGAGACTTGGAGTCCAGAGTGGTATAACAAGACGCTTTTAATGCCCCTTGGAAGAGACGTGGAGTTCAGAGTGGTATAAAAAGATGGTTTTAATGCCCCTTGGAAGAGACGTGGAGGTCAGAGTGGTTTAACAAGAAGGTTTAAATGCCCCCTGGAAGAGACGTGGAGTCCAGAGTGGTATAACAAGATGGTTTTAATGCCCCTTGCAAGAGACGTGGAGGTCAGAGTGGTTTAACAAGACGGTTTTAATACCCCATGAAAGAGACGTGGAGTTCAGAGTGATTTAACAAGACGGTTTTAATGCCCCTTGGAAGAGACGTGGAGGTCAGAGAGCAATGAAAAGACAATATCAATGCCCCTTGGAAGAGTGGTGGAGGTCGCAGTAGCTTAACAAGACTGTTTTAATGCCCCTTGGAATATTGGTGGAGATCACAGTAGCTTAACAAGACAGTTCTAATGACACTTGCAAGAGTGGTGGAGGTCGCAGTAGCTTAACAAGACGGTTTTAATGCCCCTTGGAAGAGACGTGGAGCTCACAGTAGCTTTACAAGTCGGTTTTAATACCCCTTGGAAGAGACATGGAGTTCAGAGTGGTTTAACAAGATGGTTTTAATGCCCCTTGGAAGTGATGTGGAGGTCAGAGTGGAATAAAAAGACAATATCAATTCCCCTTGGAAGAGAAGTGGAGGTTGCAGTAGCTTAACAAGTTAGTTTTAATGCCCCTTGGAAGAGTGGTGGAGGTAGCAGTAGCTTAACAACATGGTTTTAATGCCCCTTCGAAGAGACGTGGAGTTCAGAGTGGTTTAACAAGACGGTTGTAATGCCCCTTGGAAGATTGGTGGAGATCACAGTAGCTTAACAAGACAGTTTTAATGACACTTGGAAGAGTGGTGGAGGTAGCAATAGCTTAACAAGACGATTTTAATGCCCCTTCGAAGAGTGGTGGAGGTCGCAGTAGCTTAACAAGACGGTATTAATGCCCCTTCGAAGAAACGTGGAGTTCAGAGTGGTTTAACAAGATGGTTTTAATGACCCTTGGAAGAGACGTGGAGGTCAGAGTGGATTAACAAGACGGTTTTAATGCCCCTTGGAAGAGACGTGGAGCTCACAGTAGCTTTACAAGTCGGTTTTAATACCCCTTGGAAGAGACATGTAGTTCAGAGTGGTTTAACAAGATGGTTTTAATGCCCCTTGGAAGAGATGTGGAGGTCAGAGTGGAATAAAAAGACAATATCAATTCCCCTTGGAAGAGAAGTGGAGGTTGCAGTAGCTTAACAAGTTAGTTTTAATGCCCCTTGGAAGAGTGGTGGAGGTAGCAGTAGCTTAACAACATGGTTTTAATGCCCCTTCGAAGAGACGTGGAGTTCAGAGTGGTTTAACAAGACGGTTTTAATGCCCCTTGGAAGATTGGTGGAGATCACAGTAGCTTAACAAGACAGTTTTAATGACACTTGGAAGAGTGGTGGAGGTCACAGTAGCTTAACAAAACGGTTGTATTGCCCCTTGTAAGAGTGGTGGAGGTAGCAATAGCTTAACAAGACGGTTTAAATGCCCCTTCGAAGAGTGGTGGAGGTCGCAGTAGCTTAACAAGACGGTATTAATGCCTCTTCGAAGAAACGTGGAGTTCAGAGTGGTTTAGCAAGATGGTTTTAATGACCCTTGGAAGAGACGTGGAGGTCAGAGTGGATTAACAAGACGGTTTTAATGCACCTTGGAAGAGACGTGGCGTTCACAGTAGCTTAACAAGACGCTTTTAATGCCCCTTGGAAGAGACGTGGAGTTCAGAGTGGTATAAAAAGATGGCTTTAATGCCCCTTGGAAGAGACGTGGAGGTCAGAGTGGTTTAACAAGAAGGTTTTAATGCCCCTTGGAAGAAACGTGGAGTCCAGAGTGGTATAACAAGACGGTTTTAATGCCCCTTGGAGGAGACGTGGAGGTCAGAGTGGTTTAACAAGACGGTTGTAATGCCCCATGAAAGAGACGTGGAGTTCAGAGTGGTTTAACAACACGGTTTTAATGCCCCTTGGAAGAGACATGGAGGTCAGAGTGGTTTAACAAGACGGTTTTAATGCCCCTTGGAAGATTGGTGGAAATCACAGTAGCTTAACAAGACAGTTTTAATGACACTTGGAAGAGTGGTGGAGGTCACAGTAGCTTAACAAAACGGTTTTATTGCCCCTTGGAAGAGTGGTGGAGGTAGCAATAGCTTAACAAGACAGTTTTAATGCCCCTTGGATGAGTGGTGGAGGTCGCAGTAGCTTAACAAGACGGTATTAATGCCCCTTCGAAGAAACGTGGAGTTCAGAGTGGTTTAACAAGATGGTTTTAATGACCCTTGGAAGAGACGTGGAGGTCAGAGTGGATTAACAAGACGGTTTTAATGCCCCTTGGAAGAGACGTGGAGTTCACAGTAGCTTAACAAGACGCTTTTTATGTCCCTTGGAAGAGACGTGGAGTTCAGAGTGGTATAAAAAGACGGTTTTAATGCCCCATGGAAGAGACGTGGAGGTCAGAGTGGTTTAACAAGAAGGTTTTAATGCCCCTTGGAAGAGACGTGGAGTCCAGAGTGGTATAACAAGACGCTTTTAATGCCCCTTGGAAGAGACGTGGAGTTCAGAGTGGTATAAAAAGACGGTTTTAATGCCCCTTGGAAGAGACGTGGAGGTCAGAGTGGTTTAACAAGAAGGTTTTAATGCCCCCTGGAAGAGACGTGGAGTCCAGAGTGGTATAACAAGATGGTTTTAATGCCCCTTGGAAGAGACGTGGAGGTCAGAGTGGTTTAACAAGACGGTTTTAATACCCCATGAAATAGACGTGGAGTTCAGAGTGATTTAACAAGACGGTTTTAATGCCCCTTGGAAGAGACGTGGAGGTCAGAGAGCAATGAAAAGACAATATCAATGCCCCTTGGAAGAGTGGTGGAGGTCGCAGTAGCTTAACAAGACTGTTTTAATGCCCCTTGGAATATTGGTGGAGATCACAGTAGCTTAACAAGACAGTTCTAATGACACTTGCAAGAGTGGTGGAGGTCGCAGTAGCTTAGCAAGACGGTATTAATTCCCCTTTGAAGAAACGTAGAGTTCAGAGTGGTTTAACAAGATGGTTTTAATGCCCCTTGGAAGAGACGTGGAGGTCAGAGAGGTTTAACAAGACGGCTTTAATGCCCCTTGGAAGATACGTGGAGTTCACAGTAGTTTAACAAGATGCTTTTAATGCCCCTTGGAAGAGACGTGGAGTTCAGAGTGGTTTCACAAGGCGGTTTTCATGCCCCCTGGAAGAGTGGTGGAGGCCGCAGTAGCTTAACAAGATGGTTTTAATGCCCCTTGGAAGAGTGGTGGAGGTCGCAGAAGCTTAATAAGACAGTTTTAATGACCCTTCGAAGAGACGTGGAGTTCAGAGAGGTTTAACAAGACTGTTTTAATGCCCCTTGGAAGAGATGTGGAGGTCAGAGTGGTTTAACAAGACGGTTTTAATGCCCCTTGGAAGAGCCGTGGAGGTCAGAGTGGTTTAACAAGATGGTTTTAATGCCCCTTGGAAGAGTGGTGGAGGTCGCAGTAGCTTGACAAGGCTGTTTTAATGCCCCTTGGAAGAGTAGTGGAGGTAGCAGTAGCTTAACAAGACGTTATTAATGCCCCTTGGAAGAGTGGTGGAGGTCGCAGTAGCTTAACAAGACGGTTTTAATGCCCCTTGGAAGAAAAGAGGAGGACACAGAAGCTTTACAAGACGGTTTTGTTGCCCCTTGGAAGAGAAGTGGAGGTCAGAGTGGTTTAACAATACGGTTTTAATGCCCCTTTGATGAGACGTGGAAGTCAGAGTGGAATAAAAAGACAATATCAATGCCACTTTGAAGAGAGGTGGAGGTCGCAGTAGCTTAATAAGACGGTGTTAATGCTTCTTGGAAGAGTGGTGGAGGTCGCAGTAAATTGACAAGACGGTTTTAATGCCCCTTTGAAGAGACGTGGAGGTCAGAGTGGTTTAACAAGACGGCTTCAATGCCCCTTGGAAGAGACGTGCAGTTCACAGTAGTTTAACAAGACGCTTTTAGTGCCCCTTAGAAGAGACATGGAGTTCAGAGTGATATAAAAAGACGGTTTTAATGCCCCTTGGAAGAGACGTGGAGGTCAGAGTGGTTTAACAAGAAGGTTTTAATGCCCCCTGGAAGAGACGTGGAGTCCAGAGTGGTATAACAAGATGGTTTTAATGCCCCTTGGAAGAGACGTGGAGGTCAGAGTGGTTTAACAAGACGGTTTTAATACCCCATGAAATAGACGTGGAGTTCAGAGTGATTTAACAAGACGGTTTTAATGCCCCTTGGAAGAGACGTGGAGGTCAGAGAGCAATGAAAAGACAATATCAATGCCCCTTGGAAGAGTGGTGGAGGTCGCAGTAGCTTAACAAGACTGTTTTAATGCCCCTTGGAATATTGGTGGAGATCACAGTAGCTTAACAAGACAGTTCTAATGACACTTGCAAGAGTGGTGGAGGTCGCAGTAGCTTAGCAAGACGGTATTAATTCCCCTTTGAAGAAACGTAGAGTTCAGAGTGGTTTAACAAGATGGTTTTAATGCCCCTTGGAAGAGACGTGGAGGTCAGAGAGGTTTAACAATACGGCTTTAATGCCCCTTGGAAGATACGTGGAGTTCACAGTAGTTTAACAAGATGCTTTTAATGCCTCTTGGAAGAGACATGGAGTTCAGAGTGGTTTCACAAGACGGTTTTCATGCCCCCTGGAAGAGTGGTGGAGGCCGCAGTAGCTTAACAAGATGGTTTTAATGCCCCTTGGAAGAGTGGTGGAGGTCGCAGAAGCTTAATAAGACAGTTTTAATGACCCTTCGAAGAGACGTGGAGTTCAGAGAGGTTTAACAAGACTGTTTTAATGCTCCTTGGAAGAGATGTGGAGGTCAGAGTGGTTTAACAAGACGGTTTTAATGCCCCTTGGAAGAGCCGTGGAGGTCAGAGTGGTTTAACAAGATGGTTTTAATGCCCCTTGGAAGAGTGGTGGAGGTCGCAGTAGCTTGACAAGGCTGTTTTAATGCCCCTTGGAAGAGTAGTGGAGGTAGCAGTAGCTTAACAAGACGGTATTAATGCCCCTTGGAAGAGTGGTGGAGGTCGCAGTAGCTTAACAAGACGGTTTTAATGCCCCTTGGAAGAAAAGAGGAGGACACAGAAGCTTTACAAGACGGTTTTGTTGCCCCTTGGAAGAGAAGTGGAGGTCAGAGTGGTTTAACAATACGGTTTTAATGCCCCTTTGATGAGACGTGGAAGTCAGAGTGGAATAAAAAGACAATATCAATGCCACTTTGAAGAGAGGTGGAGGTCGCAGTAGCTTAATAAGACGGTGTTAATGCTTCTTGGAAGAGTGGTGGAGGTCGCAGTAAATTGACAAGACGGTTTTAATGCCCCTTCGAAGAGACGTGGAGGTCAGAGTGGTTTAACAAGACGGCTTCAATGCCCCTTGGAAGAGACGTGCAGTTCACAGTAGTTTAACAAGACGCTTTTAATGCCCCTTAGAAGAGACATGGAGTTCAGAGTGATATAAAAAGACGGTTTTAATGCCCCTTGGAAGAGACGTGGAGGTCACGGTGGTTTAACAAGAAGGTTTTAATGCCCCTTGGAAGAGACGTGGAGTCCAGCGTGGTTTAACACGACGGTTTTAATGCCCCTTGGAAGAGACGTGGAGGTCAGAGTGGTTAACAAGATGGTTTTAATGCCCCATGAAAGAGACGTGGAATTCAGAGTGGTTTAACAAGACGGTTTTAATGCCCCTTGGAAGAGACGTGGAGGTCAGAGTGAAATGAAAAGACAATATCAATGCCCCTTGGAAGAGTGGTGGAGGTCACAGTAGCTGAACAAGACGGTTTTAATGCCCCTTGGTAGAGTGATGGAGGTCGCAGTAGCTTATCAAGGTGGTTTTAATGCCCCTTGGAAGAGTGGTGGAGGTCGCAGTAGCTTAATAAGACATTTTAAATGACCCTTCGAAGAGACGTGGAGTTCAGAGAGGTTTAACAAGACTGTTTTAATGTCCCTTGGAAGAGATGTGGAGGTCAGAGTGGTTTAACAAGACGGTTTTAATGCCCCATGAAAGAGACGTGGAGTTCAGAGTGGTTTAACAAGACGGTTTAATGGCCCTTGTAAGAGACATTGAGGTCAGAGTGGAATGAAAAGGCAATATCAATGCCCCTTGGAAGAGTGGTGGAGGTCGCAGTAGCTTAACAAGACGGTTTTAATTCCACTTGGAAGATTGGTGGAGATCACAGTAGCTTAACAAGACAGTTTTAATGACACTTGGAAGAGTGGTGGAGGTCGCAGAAGCTTAACAAAACGGTTTTATTGCCCCTTGCAAGAGTGGTGGAGGTCGCAGTAGCTTAACAAGACGGTTTTAATGCCCCTTGGAAGAGTGGTGGAGGTCGCAGTAGCTTAACAAGATGGTATTAATGCCCCTTCGAAGAAACGTGGAGTTCAGAGTGGTTTAACAAGATGGTTTTAATGCCCCTTGGAAGAGACGTGGAGGTCAGAGTGGTATAAAAACACGGTTTTAACTCCCCTTGGAAGAGACTTTGAGGTCAGAGTAGTTTAACAAGAAGGTTTTAATGCCCCTTGGAAGAGACGTGGAGTCCAGAGTGGTATAACTAGACGGTTTTAAAGCCCTCTGGAAGAAATGTGGAGGTCAGAGTGGTTAACAAGATGCTTTTAATGCCCCTTGGAATGAAAAGACAATATCAATGCCCCTTGGAAGAGTGGTGGAGGTCGCAGTAGCTGAACAAGACAGTTTTAATGCCCCTTGGAAGAGTGATGGAGGTCGGAGTAGCTTAACAAGGTGGTTTTAAATCCCCTTGGAAGAGTGGTGGAGGTCGCAGTAGCTTAACAATACTGTTTTAATGCCCCTTGGAAAAGAAGTGGAGGTCAGAGTGGTTTAATAAAACGGAATAATGCCCCTTGGAAAAGACGTGAAGTGCAGAGTGGTTTAACAAGACGTTTTTATGCCCCTTGGAAGAGTCGTGCAGGTCAGAGTGGTTTAAGAAAACGGTTTTAATGCCCCTTGATTGAGACGTGGAGGTCAGACTGGAATAAAAAGACAATATCAATGGCCCTTGGGAGAGTGGTGGAGGTTGCAGTAGCTTAACAAGACAGTTTTAATGCCCCTTGGAAGAGTGGTGGAGGACGCAGTAGCTTAAAAAGACGGTTTTAATGCCCCTTGGAAGAGACGTGGAGTCCAGCGTGGTTTAACACGACGGTTTTAATGCCCCTTGGAAGAGACGTGGAGGTCAGAGAGGTTAACAAGATGGTTTTAATGCCCCATGAAAGAGACGTGGAATTCAGAGTGGTTTAACAAGACGGTTTTAATGCCCCTTGGAAGAGACGTGGAGGTCAGAGTGAAATGAAAAGACAATATCAATGCCCCTTGGAAGAGTGGTGGAGGTCACAGTAGCTGAACAAGACGGTTTTAATGCCCCTTGGAAGAGTGATGGAGGTCGCAGTAGCTTATCAAGGTGGTTTTAATGCCCCTTGGAAGAGTGGTGGAGGTCGCAGTAGCTTAACAAGATGGTTTTAATGCCCCTTCGAAGAGATGTGGAGTTCAGAGTGGTTTAACGCGACGGTTTTAATGCCCCTTGGAAGAGAAGTGGAATTCAGAGTGGTTTAATAAAATGGAATTAATGCCCCTTGGAAAGGACGTGAAGTTCAGAGTGGTTTAACAAGACGGTTTTAATGCCCCTTTGAAGACACGTGGAGGTCAGAGTGGTTTAACAAGACGGTTTTAATGCCCCTTGGATGAGACGTGGAGGTCAGAGTCTAATAAAAAGACAATTTCAATGACCCTTGGAAGAGTGGTGGAGGTCGCAGTAGCTTAACAAGGCGGTTTTAATGCCCCCTGGAAGAGTGGTGGAGGCCGCAGCAGCTTAAAAGATAGTTTTTATGCCCCTTGGAAGAGTGGTGGAGGTCGCAGTAGCTTAATAAGACATTTTAAATGACCCTTCGAAGAGACGTGGAGTTCAGAGAGGTTTAACAAGACTGTTTTAATGTCCCTTGGAAGAGATGTGGAGGTCAGAGTGGTTTAACAAGACGGTTTTAATGCCCCATGAAAGAGACGTGGAGTTCAGAGTGGTTTAACAAGACGGTTTAATGGCCCTTGTAAGAGACATTGAGGTCAGAGTGGAATGAAAAGGCAATATCAATGCCCCTTGGAAGAGTGGTGGAGGTCGCAGTAGATTAACAAGACGGTTTTAATTCCACTTGGAAGATTGGTGGAGATCACAGTAGCTTAACAAGACAGTTTTAATGACACTTGGAAGAGTGGTGGAGGTCGCAGAAGCTTAACAAAACGGTTTTATTGCCCCTTGCAAGAGTGGTGGAGGTCGCAGTAGCTTAACAAGACGGTTTTAATGCCCCTTGGAAGAGTGGTGGAGGTCGCAGTAGCTTAACAAGATGGTATTAATGCCCCTTCGAAGAAACGTGGAGTTCAGAGTGGTTTAACAAGATGGTTTTAATGCCCCTTCGAAGAGACGTGGAGGTCAGAGTGGTATAAAAACACGGTTTTAACTCCCCTTGGAAGAGACTTTGAGGTCAGAGTAGTTTAACAAGAAGGTTTTAATGCCCCTTGGAAGAGACGTGGAGTCCAGAGTGGTATAACTAGACGGTTTTAAAGCCCTCTGGAAGAGATGTGGAGGTCAGAGTGGTTAACAAGATGCTTTTAATGCCCCTTGGAATGAAAAGACAATATCAATGCCCCTTGGAAGAGTGGTGGAGGTCGCAGTAGCTGAACAAGACAGTTTTAATGCCCCTTGGAAGAGTGATGGAGGTCGGAGTAGCTTAACAAGGTGGTTTTAAATCCCCTTGGAAGAGTGGTGGAGGTCACAGTAGCTTAACAATACTGTTTTAATGCCCCTTGGAAAAGAAGTGGAGGTCAGAGTGGTTTAATAAAACGGAATAATGCCCCTTGGAAAAGACGTGAAGTGCAGAGTGGTTTAACAAGACGTTTTTATGCCCCTTGGAAGAGTCGTGCAGGTCAGAGTGGTTTAAGAAAAACGGTTTTAATGCCCCTTGATTGAGACGTGGAGGTCAGACTGGAATAAAAAGACAATATCAATGGCCCTTGGGAGAGTGGTGGAGGTGCAGTAGCTTAACAAGACAGTTTTAATGCCCCTTGGAAGAGTGGTGGAGGACGCAGTAGCTTAAAAAGACGGTTTTAATGCCCCTTGGAAGAGACGTGGAGGTCAGAGTGGTTTAACAAGACGGCTTCAATGCCCCTTGGAAGAGACGTGCAGTTCACAGTAGTTTAACAAGACGCTTTTAATGCCCCTTAGAAGAGACATGGAGTTCAGAGTGATATAAAAAGACGGTTTTAATGCCCCTTGGAAGAGACGTGGAGGTCACGGTGGTTTAACAAGAAGGTTTTAATGCCCCTTGGAAGAGACGTGGAGTCCAGCGTGGTTTAACACGACGGTTTTAATGCCCCTTGGAAGAGACGTGGAGGTCAGAGTGGTTAACAAGATGGTTTTAATGCCCCATGAAAGAGACGTGGAATTCAGAGTGGTTTAACAAGACGGTTTTAATGCCCCTTGGAAGAGACGTGGAGGTCAGAGTGAAATGAAAAGACAATATCAATGCCCTTCGGAAGAGTGGTGGAGGTCACAGTAGCTGAACAAGACGGTTTTAATGCCCCTTGGAAGAGTGATGGAGGTCGCAGTAGCTTATCAAGGTGGTTTTAATGCCCCTTGGAAGAGTGGTGGAGGTCGCAGTAGCTTAACAAGATGGTTTTAATGCCCCTTCGAAGAGACGTGGAGTTCAGAGTGGTTTAACACGACGGTTTTAATGCCCCTTGGAAGAGAAGTGGAATTCAGAGTGGTTTAATAAAATGGAATTAATGCCCCTTGGAAAGGACGTGAAGTTCAGAGTGGTTTAACAAGACGGTTTTAATGCCCCTTTGAAGACACGTGGAGGTCAGAGTGGTTTAACAAGACGGTTTTAATGCCCCTTGGATGAGACGTGGAGGTCAGAGTCTAATAAAAAGACAATTTCAATGACCCTTGGAAGAGTGGTGGAGGTCGCAGTAGCTTAACAAGGCGGTTTTAATGCCCCCTGGAAGAGTGGTGGAGGCCGCAGCAGCTTAAAAGATAGTTTTTATGCCCCTTGGAAGAGTGGTGGAGGTCGCAGTAGCTTAATAAGACATTTTAAATGACCCTTCGAAGAGACGTGGAGTTCAGAGAGGTTTAACAAGACTGTTTTAATGTCCCTTGGAAGAGATGTGGAGGTCAGAGTGGTTTAACAAGACGGTTTTAATGCCCCATGAAAGAGACGTGGAGTTCAGAGTGGTTTAACAAGACGGTTTAATGGCCCTTGTAAGAGACATTGAGGTCAGAGTGGAATGAAAAGGCAATATCAATGCCCCTTGGAAGAGTGGTGGAGGTCGCAGTAGCTTAACAAGACGGTTTTAATTCCACTTGGAAGATTGGTGGAGATCACAGTAGCTTAACAAGACAGTTTTAATGACACTTGGAAGAGTGGTGGAGGTCGCAGAAGCTTAACAAAACGGTTTTATTGCCCCTTGCAAGAGTGGTGGAGGTCGCAGTAGCTTAACAAGACGGTTTTAATGCCCCTTGGAAGAGTGGTGGAGGTCGCAGTAGCTTAACAAGATGGTATTAATGCCCCTTCGAAGAAACGTGGAGTTCAGAGTGGTTTAACAAGATGGTTTTAATGCCCCTTGGAAGAGACGTGGAGGTCAGAGTGGTATAAAAACACGGTTTTAACTCCCCTTGGAAGAGACTTTGAGGTCAGAGTAGTTTAACAAGAAGGTTTTAATGCCCCTTGGAAGAGACGTGGAGTCCAGAGTGGTATAACTAGACGGTTTTAAAGCCCTCTGGAAGAGATGTGGAGGTCAGAGTGGTTAACAAGATGCTTTTAATGCCCCTTGGAATGAAAAGACAATATCAATGCCCCTTGGAAGAGTGGTGGAGGTCGCAGTAGCTGAACAAGACAGTTTTAATGCCCCTTGGAAGAGTGATGGAGGTCGGAGTAGCTTAACAAGGTGGTTTTAAATCCCCTTGGAAGAGTGGTGGAGGTCGCAGTAGCTTAACAATACTGTTTTAATGCCCCTTGGAAAAGAAGTGGAGGTCAGAGTGGTTTAATAAAACGGAATAATGCCCCTTGGAAAAGACGTGAAGTGCAGAGTGGTTTAACAAGACGTTTTTATGCCCCTTGGAAGAGTCGTGCAGGTCAGAGTGGTTTAAGAAAACGGTTTTAATGCCCCTTGATTGAGACGTGGAGGTCAGACTGGAATAAAAAGACAATATCAATGGCCCTTGGGAGAGTGGTGGAGGTTGCAGTAGCTTAACAAGACAGTTTTAATGCCCCTTGGAAGAGTGGTGGAGGACGCAGTAGCTTAAAAAGACGGTTTTAATGCCCCTTGGAAGAGTGGTCGAGGTCACAGTAGCTTAACAAGACAATTTTAATGCCCCTTCGATGAGACTTGGAGTTTACAGTCGTTTACCAAGACCGTTTTAATGCCCCTTGGAAGAGACGTGTGTAGCATCGGCGTCTCTGCCCCCTGCCAGGCAGAGACGCCGTCCCACTCACCTCCTCGCTCCCCACTCTCCCCGCTCTGCGTTCTCCAGCGCTCCTCTTCCTGCTGCCGGCGCACGCAGCTCCCCGGGCACTGTGCTTGGGGCTCACGTGTGCTCCCTCCCTCTTAAAGGGGCTGCGCGCGACGTCCTAAGGAGTCCCCGGCCAATAGCCTTGCGTCCTCCCAAATATAAGGCATTTCCTCCAAAATGGAGGTGCCCGAGCAAGAGTTGTTGCACAGTGTTTCTTACCTCTGCTTCAGCCCTCAGGTCCCGCTGGTAGCCTGAATACCAGTCCTGCCCGCCAGCCTGTTACCTGCCTGTTACCTACCTGTTTCTTGCCTGTTACCTGCCGTGTCTGCCAGCCTGCTCACCTGGGAGCACTTGCCTGTTGCCTGCCTGTTACCTGTCGTGCCTGCCAGCCTGCTCACCTCGGAGAACTTGCCTGTTACCTGCCTGCTACCTGCCTTTTACCTGCCGTGCCTGCCAGCCCGCTCACCTGGGAGCACTTCCTGTTACCTGCCTGTTACCCGCTTGTTACCTGCCGTGCCTACCCGGAGGCTCCTGCCGTCACTTGCCATGAACACCTGCCAGCCTACCTAGAGACTCCTGCCGTCACTTGCCGTGTCTACGTGATAGCCTACCTGGAGGCTTCTGCTCGCCAGCCTGCCTGCTGTGCCAATCTGCAATTCCGGTCAGTCCCTGCTATCTGTAACGTGGTAGTCAACTGCTCCCTTACAAGGTGGTCCCCAGAGTAGCAACTGGTCCCTCTGCTCGGTTCTGTTATGTTCTGCTACCAGAGCTAAGGAAAGAGAGGAGATCTGTCCCTACGATAGAACTCAGCTTGATCCCTACGATGTAACAGGGGACCTGATCCTGCGATCAGACCTGCTAAAGTCCTAAGCTAGTCTGTACGGAGACCTATAGATGTGGGGAAGGAATCCCTACAAGTACTAAGGACTGGGAGGAAAATGGGACACCTCCTAACAGAAATAGTAGCAGACAGACGAACAAACAAAATATAAAGAACACAGAGGTCCGTAGACCAAGCAAACTAACAGAGTAGATACAGAGCACAGGCTAGCTAGAAAGTAGTTATACAATGAAGTCCAGCAAAGCCAGAAGGGCGGAGCAGGATTAAATAGGCCAACAAGGTCATGTGACCAGCAAAGGAAAAAACCTAAGAGCAAGGTTCTAACAGTACCCCCCCCTTCTAAGAGGATCCTCCGGATCCCCTAGGACCAGGCTTATCAGGAAATCTCCTGTGAAACGCTCTGATAAGTCTGGACGCGGAAACATCATCCGATCTCACCCAAGAGTTATCCTCGGGTCCGAAACCTTTCCAGGCCACAAGATACTGAAAACTACCTCTATACCGTCTAGAGTTAAGGATGCGAGAAATTTCATATTCCCCGTCCTCCACCACCGGAGGAACAGAGGCAGAGGCGTCACAATCCGATACAACCGCTTTTTTCAACAGAGAGACATGAAATACCGGATTAATTCTCCAGGAGGTAGGAACCTCCAACCTAACAGCAGATTGGTTGACAACCTGAAGCACCTTAAAGGGCCCTACAAACTTGGGACCCAATTTCTTAGAAGGAATCCTCAACCGCAGATTCCTAGAGGACAACCAAACCATGTCACCAACAGCGAACAAAACCTCCTGTCGTTTCCTATCAAAGTAGTCTTTAGATTTTCTGTTGGCCTCCTGAAGATTACAACGCACATCCGTCCAAACTCTCTCTAAATCACCGGAAAAATTCTCCTCCTCAGGCACGGCAGATCCCAACTTGGAGAACGACCGAAACGACGGATGTCTCCCAGAACAACAAAAAAAAGGCGAACAACCAGCAGAAGAAGATGTATGGTTGTTAAGAGCAAATTCAGCAAGTGGCAGAAACTCAGACCACCCCTCTTGATTGTCTGCCACAAAACAACGCAAGAACTGCTCAACATCCTGGTTTTTCCTTTCTATCTGGCCATTAGATTCAGGATGATATCCGGACGAGAACGACAAATGAACTCCCAACCTGTCACAAAAGGCACGCCAAAAACGAGCCACGAACTGAGGACCCCTATCAGAAACAATGTCAGTAGGAACGCCATGAAGTCTGACAATTTCCTTGACAAAGGCCTTAGCGAGAGTTTTAGCGCAGGGCAGTTTGACGAAGGGAACCAAGTGACACATCTTGCTAAAACGGTCCACGACCACCCAGATGACAGTAAAACCCTCAGAGGGGGAAAGTTCAGTTATAAAGTCCATAGCCAAATGTGTCCAAGGAGCACTGGGAACCTCCAAAGGACAAAGCAACCCCGCAGAAGGAGTATGTGAGGACTTAGATCTAGCACATATAGTACATTGACGCACCCACTTAATGACTTCCTTCTGCCATCCAGGCCACCAAAAACTGCGACCCACCAGTCTCTTGGTCTCAGAGATTCCGGGATGACCTGCCAACTGAGATTCGTGACACTCAACAAACAAATCTCTCCTAAAGGTCCCAGGCACAAGCAACCTCCCATGAGGAGTGTTAGATGGGGCATTCTCCTGTGCTTTAAGAATCTCATCTTCCAAAACGGAGTCCAAAGCAGCTATCACAACACCTTCTTGTAAAATGTTCTCCTCTTTCTCAGCACCGACTATGGGAGAAAAACTGCGAGACAAGGCATCCGCCTTAACATTCTTAGTACCAGGGATGTAAGTAACGGAGAAATTAAACCACGAGAAAAACAGTGCCCACCTAGCCTGACGGGCATTCAGGCGCTTGGCAGCATCAAGGTATATCAGATTTTTATGATCCGTAAGAACCTGAACGGGAAATTCCGCACCTTCCAAGAAGTGGCGCCAGTGTTCAAATGCGAGTTTAATAGCCAATAATTCCCGATTACCAATATCGTAATTCAGTTCAGTCTCCGAAAATTTTTTTGAAAAAAAGGCACAGGGATGTAATCCATCCCCGTTATCCTGAGACAATACTGCGCCAACCCCCACAGAGGAAGCATCAACCTCAACCAAAAACGGCTTAGTCACATCAGGCTGCATAAGGATGGGAGCAGAGGTGAACCTCTCCTTGAGATACACAAAAGCTTCAATGGCCTCAGAAGACCACTGAACCGCATCAGCACCTTTCCTGGTGAGATCGGTCAGAGGTTTGACAATACTAGAAAATTTTTTTATGAATTTTCTGTAATAATTGGCGAAACCTAAAAACCTCTGTATCGATTTCAAACCAATAGGCCTAGGCCATTCCTGTACAGCTTGAACTTTAACCGGGTCCATCTCAAAACCTTCACTGGAGATAATGTAACCCAAAAAACTAATTCTCTGTACAGCGAACTCACATTTCTCCAGCTTAGCAAAAAGCGAATTGTCCATTAATAACTGTAATACCTCACGTACGCTCCGCCAATGAGACTCCAGATCCGGCGAATAAATCAAAATGTCATCCAAATACACAACCACATTTTTGCCGATCAAAGGTCTAAGGATGTCATTAATAAGATTCTGAAAAAATCCAGGAGCATTAGTAAGACCAAAAGGCATAACCAGATTCTCAAAATGACCCACAGGAGTGTTAAAAGCAGTCTTCCATTCGTCACCCTCCTTCATGCGCAACAGATTGTATGCCCCCTTAAGGTCAATTTTAGAGAACCACTTGGCCCCCATTAACTGGTTAAACAGATCAATGGCAGTGGGTAAGGATTGCGTACAGTAATTTTGTTAATCTCACGAAAATCCAGACAAGGACGTAAACCGCCGTCCTTTTTTTTTACAAAAAAAAATCCAACCGCCACAGGAGACTTAGAGGGCCTAATGTGACCGGCGGCCAAACTTGTCTGCATGTATTCCTCCAAAGCCTTCCTCTCAGGAATAGTAAGGTTAAATAAACGACTTTTAGGAAGAGTCGCTCCAGGGACAAATTCAATAGAACAATCATAGTCTCTATGGGGAGGCAAAACCTGCGATTCCTTCTCAGAAAAAACTCTCCAAAAATCCTGAATAGGAACAGGCAATTCTCCCCTATCCAAAGCTGCAATATGCCCGTTACAACACTTGTCATAACATTTATGGCTCCAGGATTTAATTTCACTGGTAGACCAATCCAGTACAGGATTGTGAAATTTTAACCAGGGCAATCCCAATATTACTGGAGAAGGCAAGTTATTCAAAACTACCAAATCCAATTTCTCATGGTGAACACCATTAATAGTGAGAGGAAATTCACAGACCTTGAGAGTAATATTCTTCAAAGGGGAACCATCCACAGAAACCACAGCAATGGGGGATGATAAAGGTTCGGGTTTTAAATTGAGTCTTTCCAAGAATCCCCCATCAATTACATTCAGAGTAGACCCACAATCAACAAACACCCGAAATTCCATTAATTTTTCCTGAGCAATCGTGGAAGCAGCTAAAAATATACCCTTGGAATTTAAACAGGCAATACGGGCATGACTGACCATTTTTTTTTCTTTCTTCATACGAAGCTCACAGCCTTTAATCAAATGACCAGATTTTCCGCAATAGAAACACAAGCCTTCAGAAAATCGACGGTCTTTTTCTTGAGAGCGAGGTGCCACCGATCCAATCTCCATCGGTTCACCACTGTTAGTACACACATTCTCATAACCAGAAACTGACATAGCAGAGGATTTGCTCTCATTAACCCTTGCACGCAGTCTCCTATCCACCCGTATAGCTAATTGCATAGCCTGTTGCAAATCTTCAGGTGTAGGATAAGCAATTAGCAGGTCTTTAACCCTTTCATTGAGCCCAGCAAGAAATAGACTTTTCAGAGCAGAATCGTTCCACCCTGTTTGAGTAGACCAACGACGGAAATGAGTACAATATTTTTCCACAATACCTGATCCCTGTCTCAAACGTCTTAACTCAGTCTCAGCTGATGCGACACGGTCAGGATCATCATATAATAGCCCCAAAGCAGAAAAAAAACTATCCACTGATCTGAAGCATGTATCACTAGGTTGCAAAGAAAAGGCCCACTCCTGAGGCTCTTTGCGCAAAAGTGACATTATGAACCCTATGCGCTGGGATTCATCCCCAGAGGACTTGGGTCTCAAACGAAAATACAATAAGCAAGCATTTTTAAATGAAAAAAATTCTCGGTGTTCAACAAAAAATAAATCCGGCAAACATACCTTAGGCTCCAAGAAATGTGCTCCAGGACAGTTACTCACGTGCTGACGGAGCTCGGCCACCTCCAGAGAGAGTCCCTGCAGGCGATGAGCCAAATCCTGAACCGACACCATGATGGAACAGAAAAATCTTTCCTTAGAGAATTTGCAGGCTGGACGTACTGTTATGTTCTGCTACCAGAGCTAAGGAAAGAGAGGAGATCTGTCCCTACGATAGAACTCAGCTTGATCCCTACGATGTAACAGGGGACCTGATCCTGCGATCAGACCTGCTAAAGTCCTAAGCTAGTCTGTACGGAGACCTATAGATGTGGGGAAGGAATCCCTACAAGTACTAAGGACTGGGAGGAAAATGGGACACCTCCTAACAGAAATAGTAGCAGACAGACGAACAAACAAAATATAAAGAACACAGAGGTCCGTAGACCAAGCAAGCTAACAGAGTAGATACAGAGCACAGGCTAGCTAGAAAGTAGTCATACAATGAAGTCCAGCAAAGCCAGAAGGGCGGAGCAGGATTAAATAGGCCAACAAGGTCATGTGACCAGCAAAGGAAAAAACCTAAGAGCAAGGTTCTAACAGGTTCCTCCCTGGTCACGGAGTCGTTAGCCACAGTACGACCAGGGTCAGTCCAAGTTGATACTTAGTTACGCCCCTCTGGGTCCCTTCTTGCACCGCAGCACAGAGGTTCCACCATCCGGATCCGTAACAACGTGGAGGTCAGAGTGGTTTAACAAGACGGTTTTAATGCCACTTGGAAGAGACGTGGAGGTCAGAGTGTATTAAAAAGACTATGTCAATGCCCCTTGGAAGAGAGGTGGAGGTCGCAGTAGATTAACAAGACCGTTTTAATGCCCCTTTGAGGAGTGGTGGAGGTCGCAGTAGTTTAACAAGATGGTTTCAATGCCCCTTGGAAGAGTGGTGGAGGTCGCAGTAGCTTAACAAGATGGTTTTAATGCCCCTTCGAAGAGACGTGGAGGTCAGAGAGGTTTAACAAGACAGTTTTAATGCCCCTTGGAAGAGACGTGGAGTTCAGAGTGGTATAACAAGACGGTTTTTATGTCCCTAGGAAGAGACGTGGAGGTCAGAGTGAAATAAAAAGACAATATCAATGCCCCTTGGAAGAGTGGTGGAGTTCGCAGAATCTTATCAAGACGGTTTTAATGCCCCTTGGATGAGTGGTGGAGGTCACAGTAACTTAAGAAGACGGTATTAATGCTCCTTGCAAGAGTGATGGAGGTCGCAGTAGCTTAACAAGACGGTTTTCATGCCCCTTGGAAGAAACGTGCAGGTCACAGTAGCTTAAAAAGACGGTTTTAATGCCCCATGGAAGAGACGTGGAGGACAGAGTGGTTTAACAAGACGGTTTTAATGTCCCTTGGAAGAGACATGGAGGTCACAGTAGCTTAACAAGACGGTTTTATTGCCTTTTCGAAGAGAGGTAGTGTTCAGAGTGGTTTAACAAGACGGTTTTAATGCCCCTTCGAAGAGACGTGGAGGTCAGAGTGGTTTAACAAGACGGTTTTATTGCCGCTGGGAAGAGACGTGGAGTTCAGTGTTGTTTAACAAGATGCTTTTAATGCCCCTTGGAAGAGACGAGATCAGAGTGGTTTAACAAGATTGTTTTAATGCCCCTTGGAAGAGATGTGGAGTTCATAGTGGATTAACAAGACTGTTTTAATAACCCTTGGAAGAGACGTGGAGGTCAGAGTGGAATAAAAAGACAATATCAATGCCCCTTTGTAGAGAGGTGGAGGTCGCAGTAGCTTAACAAGACCGTTTTAATGCCCATTGGCATAGTGGTGGAGGTCGCAGTAGCTTAACAAGATGGTTTTAATGCCCCTTTGAAGAGACATGGAGGTCACAGTAGTTAACAAGATGGTTTTAATGCCCCTTGGAAGAGGCATGGAGGTCACAGTGGAATAGAAAGACAATATCAGTGCCCCTTGGAAGAGTGGTGGAGGTCGCAGTTGTTAGAACTCTACTGTTCGGTTTTTTTTAGTTTGCTGGTCACATGACCATTTTTGCCTATTTAATCCGGCTCCGCCCTCCTGATCTTGCTGGACTTCATTGTATTTACTACTCTTGAACTAGCTTGGTGCTCTGTTGCCGTTCTCTGTTAGTTTTGCTAGGTCTTCTGACCTCTATGCTTTTTGTTGTGTGTTTGTCTTTGACTGCTACTATTTCTGCTAGGAGGTGTCCAACTTATCCCAGTCCCTAGTTCTTGTAGGGATCCGTCCCTCACATCTGTAGGTCTTCGTTCAGACTAGCCGAGGACTTTAGCGGGTCTGATCGCAGGATCAGGTTCCCCGTTACATCGTAGGGATCTAGTTTAGTTCTATTGTAGGGACAGATCTCCTGTCTTTCCTTAGTCCCTGTAGCAGATCATAACAGTAAGTCCAGCCCTAAAAGAAAAAAAAAAAAAAATTTTCTTTAAGGAAAGACCTCCAGGTTTCCATCATGGTCTCAGTTCAAGATTTGGCTCAACGCTTGCAGGGACTCTCTCTGGAGGTGGCCAAGCTCCAACAACACGTGAGTAGCTGTTCTGGAGCACATTTTGTGGAAACAAAGGTACGTCTGCCTGATTTATTTTTTGGCAAACAACAAGATTTTTTTTCTTTTAAAAATGCTTGTTTATTGTATTTTCGTTTGAGACCCGGATCCTCTGGTGATGAATCACAGCGCACATGGTTCATAATGTCACTTTTGCGCAAAGATCCTCAGGGATGGGCCTTCTCTCTCCAACCTAGTGATCCGTGCTTTAGATCAGTGGATAGTTTTTTTTCTGCTTTGGGTTTGTTGTATGATGATCCTGATCGTGTCTCATCTGCTGAGTCTGAATTGAGACGTTTGAGGCAGGGATCAGGTAATGTGGAAAAATATTGTTCTCACTTCCGTCGGTGGTCTGCCCAGGTGGGGTGGAACGATTCAGCTTTGAAAAGCTTGTTTCTTGCAGGGCTAGGTGAAAGGGTTAAGGATTTACTGATTGCTTATCCCACACCTGGAAACTTGCAGGAGGCAATGCAATTAGCTATACGGGTGGACAGGAGACTGCGTGCAAGGGTTAATGAGAGCAAATCCTCTGCTATGTCAGCTCCGAGTCTTGAGAGGGTCTGTGCTGACAATGGAGAGCCGATGGAGATTGGGGCGATGGCACCCCGCTCTCAGGAAAAAGATCGCAGGCTTTCTGAAGGCTTGTGCTTCTATTGCGGAAATTCTGGTCATTTTATTAAGAACTGTGTGCTTCGTATGAAGAAAGAAAAAAAAATGGTCAGTTATTGCCTGTTTAAATTCTAAGGAAGTATTCCTATCTGCCACTACTGCTGCTCAGGATGAATTAATTGAATTTTGGGTATTTGTGGATTGTGGTTCTACTCTGAATGTGATTGGTGGGGGATTCTTGGAAAAAACTTAGATTAGAACCTAAAACTTTGTCATCCCCTATTGCTGTGGTTTCTGTTGATGGCTCTCCCTGGAATAGTGTTACTCATAAGGTCTGTGAATTTCCCCTCACTATTAATGGTATTCACCAAGAAAATTTGGATTTGGTGGTATTGGATAATTTGTCTTCTCCAGTAATATTGGGGTTACCCTGGTTAAAATTGCACAATCCTGTACTGGATTGGTCTACCAATGAAATTAAGTCCTGGAGCCCTAAGTGTTATGACAAGTGTTGTAACGGACGTATTGCTGCGGTGGATAAAGGGGAATTGCCTGTACCTATTCAGGATTTTTGGAGAGTTTTTTCTGAGGAGGAGTCACAAATTTTGCCTCCCCATAGAGACTATGATTGTACAATTGAATTTGTCCCTGGAGCGACTCTTCCTAAAAGTCGTTTATTTTATCTTACTATTCCTGAGAGAAAGGCTTTGGAGGAATACATACAGACAAGCTTTGCCGCCGGTCACATTAGGCCTTCCAAGTCTCCTGTGGCTGTTGGATTTTTTTTTGTAAAAAAAAAAGATGGCGGTTTACGTCCTTGTCTGGACTTTCGTGAGATTAATAAAATTACTGTATGCAATCCTTACCCACTGCCATTGATTCCTGATTTATTTAACCAGTTAGTGGGGGCCAAGTCGTTCTCTAAAATTGATCTCCGGGGGGCATACAATTTGTTGCGCATGAAGGAGGGTGATGAATGCAAGACTGCTTTTAACACTCCTGTGGGTCATTTTGAGAATCTGGTTATGCCTTTTGGTCTTACCAATGCTCCAGCATTTTTTCAGAATCTTATTAATGACATCTTTAGACCTTTGATCGGCAAAAATATGGTTGTGTATTTGGATGACATTCTGATTTATTCGCCTGATCTGGAGTCTCATTGGCGGAGCGTACGTGAGGTATTACAGTTATTAATGGACAATTCGCTTTTTGCTAAGCTGGAGAAATGTGAGTTCGCTGTACCGAGAATTAGTTTTTTGGGCTACATTATCTCCAGTGAAGGTTTTGAGATGGACCCGGTTAAAGTTCAAGCTGTGCAGGAATGGCCTAGGCCTATTGGTTTGAAATCGATACAGAGGTTTTTGGGTTTCGCCAATTATTACAGAAAATTCATAAAAAAAATTTCTATTATTGTCAAATCGCTGACCGATCTCACCAGGAAAGGTGCTAATGCGGTTCAGTGGACTTGTGAGGCCATTGAAGCTTTTGTGTTTCTAAAGGAGAGGTTCACCTCTGCTCCCATCCTTATGCAGACTGATGTGACTAAGCTGTTTTTGGTTGAGGGTGATGCTTCTTCGGTGGGGGTCGGTGCGGTGTTGTCTCAGGAAAACAAGGATGGAGTACATCCCTGTGCCTTTTTTTCAAAAAAAATTTCTGAGACTGAACTTAATTACGATATTGGTAATCGGGAATTGCTGGCGATTAAACTCGCATTTGAACACTGGCGTCACCTCTTGGAAGGTGCTGAATTTCCCATTCATGTTTTCACTGATCATAAAAATCTGATCTATCTTGATGCTGCCAAGCGCTTGAATGCCCGTCAGGCTAGGTGGGCACTTTTTTTCTCGCGGTTTAATTTTTCCGTTACTTACATCCCGGGTACCAAGAATGTTAAAGCGGATGCTTTGTCTCGCAGCTTTTCTCCCATGGTCGGTGTTGAGGAGGAAGAGGAGAGCATTTTACAAGAAGGTGTTGTGATTGCTGCTTTGGACTCCGTTTTGGAGGATGAGATTCTTAAAGCTCAGGAGAATGCCCCATCTAACACTCCCCATGGGAGGTTTTTTGTGCCTAGGACCTTTAGGAGAGATTTGTTTGTTGAGTGTCATGAGTCTCGGTTGGCAGGTCATCCAGGAATTTCTGAAACCAAGAGACTTGTGGGTCGCAGTTTTTGGTGGCCTGGATGGCAGAAGGAAGTCATTAAGTGGGTGCGCCAATGTACTGTGTGTGCTAGATCCAAGTCTTCGCATGCTCCTGCTGCGGGGCTGCTTTGCCCTCTGGAGGTTCCTAGTGCACCTTGGACACATCTGGCTATGGACTTTATTACTGACCTTCCCCCCTCTGAAGGTTTCACGGTCATCTGGGTGGTCGTGGACCGTTTTAGCAAGATGTGTCACTTGGTTCCCTTCATCAAACTGCCTTGCGCTAAGACACTCGCTAAGGCCTTTGTCAAGGAAATTGTCAGACTACATGGTGTTCCTACTGACATTGTTTCTGATAGGGGACCTCAGTTCGTGGCTCATTTTTGGCGTGCCTTTTGTGACAGGTTGGGAGTTCATTTGTCGTTTTCATCTGGATATCATCCTGAGTCTAATGGCCAGACAGAAAGGAAGAACCAGGATGTTGAGCAGTTCTTGCGTTGTTTTGTGGCAGAAAATCAAGAGGGGTGGTCTGAGTTTCTGCCACTTGCTGAATTTGCTCTTAACAACCATACATCCTCTTCTGCTGGGTGTTCGCCTTTTTTTTGTTGTTCTGGGAGACATCCGTCTTTTGGGTCATTCTCCAAATTGGTTTCGGCTGTGCCTGAGGGTGAGAGTTTTTCCGGTGATTTGGAGAGAGTTTGGACGGATGTGAGTGGTAATCTTCAGGAGGCTAACAAAAAATCTAAGAGGTACTTTGATAGGAAACGGCAAGAGGTTTTGTTTGCTGTTGGTGACATGGTTTGGTTGTCCTCTAAGAATCTGCGATTGAGGATTCCTTTTAAAAAATTGGGTCTCAAGTTCGTAGGGACCTTTAAGGTGCTTCAGATAGTTAACCAATCTGCTGTTAGGTTGGAGGTTCCTACATCCTGGAAGTTTAACCCGGTGTTTCATGTTTCTCTGTTGAAAAAAGCTGTTGTGTCTGATGGTGACGCCTCTGCCACTGTTCCTCCGGTGGTGGAGGACGGGGAATATGAAATTTCCCGCATCCTAAATTCTAGACGGTATAGAGGGAGTTTGCAGTATCTCGTCGCTTGGAAGGGTTTCGGACCTGAGGATAACTCATGGGTGAGGGCGGATGATGTTTCTGCTTCCAGACTTGTCAGAGCGTTTCACAGGAGGTTTGCTGGTAAGCCTGGGCCTAGGGGATGCGGAGGATCCTCTTAGAAGAGGGGGTACTGTTAGAACTCTCCTGTTAGGTTTTTTTTAGTTTGCTGGTCACATGACCATTTTTGCCTATTTAATCCCGCTCCGCCCTCCTGGTCTTGCTGGACTTCATTGTATTTACTACTCTTGAGCTAGCTTGGTGCTCTGTTGCCGTTCTCTGTTAGTTTTGCTAGGTCTTCTGACCTCTATGCTGTTTGTTGTGTGTTTGTCTTTGACTGCTACTATTTCTGCTAGGAGGTGTCCAACTTATCCCAGTCCCTAGTTCTTGTAGGGATCCCTCCCTCACATCTATAGGTCTTCGTTCAGACTAGCCGAGGACTAGGTTCCCCGTTACATCATAGGGATATAGTTTAGTTCTATTGTAGGGACAGATCTCCTGTCTTTCCTTAGTCCCTGTAGCAGATCATAACAGCAGTAGCTTAACAAGACGGTTTTAATACCCCTTGGAAGAATGGTGGAGGTCGCAGTAGCTTAACAAGACGGTTTTAATGCCCCTTCGAAGAGACGTGGAGTTCAGAGTGGTTTAACAAGAAGGTTTTAATGCCCCTTGGAAGAGACGTGGAGGTCAGAGTGGAATAAAAAGACAATATTAAAGCCCCTTTAAAGAGTGGTGGAGGTCACAGAAGATTAACAAGTCAGTTTTTATGCCCCTTAGAAGAGTAGTGGAGGTCGGAGTAGCTTAACATGGCAGTTTTAATGCCCCTTGGAGTAGCGGTGGAGGTCGCAGTAGCTTAACAAGAAGGTTTTAATGCCCCTTCGAAGAGACTTTGTGGTCAGAATGGTTTAACCAGACGCTTTTAATGCCCCTTGGAAGAGACGTGCAGGTCACAGTAGCTTAACAAGATGGTTTTAATGCCCCTTGGAAGAGACTTGGAGTTCAGAGTGGTTTAACAAGATGGTTTTAATGCCCCTTGGAAGAGACATGGAGGTCACAGTGGATTAGAAAGACAATATCAATACCCCTTGGAAGAGTGGTGGAGGTCGCAGTAGCTTAACAAGACAATTTTAATGCCTCTTCGAAGAGAGGTGGTGTTCAGAGTGGTTTAACAAGACGGTTTTAATGCCCCTTGGAAGAGATGTGGAGGTCAGAGTGGTTTAACAAGATGGTTTTAATGCCCCTTTTAAGAGACATGGAGGTCACAGTGGAATAGAAAGACAATTTCAATGCCCCTTGGAAGAGTGGTGGATAGTGTTGAGCATTCCGATACTGAAATATCGGGTATCGGCCCATATTTGCGGTATCGGAATTCCGATACTTAATTCCGATACTTTTACAATATCGAATACAGGAATCGGAAGTTTCCATAATGCCTGCGCTCTGCAGTGTCTCTGAAGGATGACAAGCTGGATGGCAGCGCTCAGCTGCGATCCAGCCTGTCATCAGAATGCCATCCCAGCGTGAGAGAATTCTCCTGATTGTTTAAAAGCCGCCGGGCGGTAAAAAGCTGCCGGCTTTTAAACAATCACACAGCCCCATACTGCTTCCCCGCAGCCTCCCACCTCGATCCTCCGCTCCCCCAATCCTGATCGTAAGTTAGGACCGGGCGGGGAGCGCAGCACCAAGGAGCGGGTAGCGAAGGACCCAGGCGGGGAAGCCGGCAGTGAAAAGACTTCACCGCCGGCTTTCCCGTTCTGTGCTGTGCTCTCCCGCCGGTTATTTCAAATAAACAGCTGAGGTATCAGGTGATGCCGATCAGCTGTTCATTTGAAGTAGCCACGGTGCCCTCAGAGGGTTCATGTGAGTTCATGCTTCACTGCATTGCATGAACTCACATGAACTTTCCCACGGCCGCACAGGTCAGCCACACCTCCCAGACCCATCATGATTAGTGTGTGCGCGGTGTCTGTGCGATGTCTGCGGGTGTGTGCGGTGTCTGTGCGATGTCTGCGGGTGTGCGCGGTGTCTGTGCGATGTCTGCGGGTGTGCGCGGTGTCTGTGCGATGTCTGCGAGTGTTTGCGGTGTCTGTGCGATGTCTGCGAGTGTGTGCGGTGTCTGTGCGATGTCTGCGGGTGTGTGCGCGGTGTCTGTGCGATGTCTGTGAGTGTGTGCGGGTGTGCGCGGTGTCTGTGCGATGTATGGGGGGTGTGTGCGTGCAGGCAGACATAGGCCGATGTGACATTACTACTCCCATCGGCCTATATCTGTCCCCCGTCCACTCGTGCCAGCAGGATCAGCTCGATGGGAGCAGTAGTTCCCATCAGCCTGATCCTGCTATTTAAATTGCCCTACTGTGTCCCCAATAAATTTTAAATACATTTCATTGGTGGCCAGTGGTTACCTAAAATAAATTAGTTTATACATTACCTGTCCCCGCCGATCGCCACCTAAAATAAAGTAAA
Source organism: Phyllobates terribilis (assembly GCF_046119375.1). Taxonomy (NCBI): domain Eukaryota; kingdom Metazoa; phylum Chordata; class Amphibia; order Anura; family Dendrobatidae; genus Phyllobates; species Phyllobates terribilis. The sequence continues at coordinate 120,040,211 of NW_027362772.1, forward strand.
AAACTACACCTATACTCACCTAGACACCTAATTCCCCGAAGCCATCGATCTCCTGTAATAAAATATAAAATAATAAACCACAACCTTATCCTTACCCCTCCGTAGTAGTCCACGAGTGTCCTACGATGATCTCCAGTTTAAAGCAGCCACATAAAATGTGACCACTCTGAACCGCTGCCACCGCTAGAATGACAGGGCCGTAAAGCAGCCCCGCGGGTTCGCCGGAGTTCAGGCAGCGCTGCTCCGGTTAGCTCCTTTACGGCCCTGCTGTATCGTGAGAAATTCCCACGGTACAGCAGTGCCGTAAAGGTGGTCTCCGGAGCTGCGCTGACTGAATGCACTCCGGTGACCTCAGTCAGTGGTTCCCGATGCCGGGAGCGGACGTGTTCCCGGCAGCGTGAGCTTACAGCAGCCATGCACAGCTGTCACCATCTCCAGATGTGACAGCTGTGCATGGGAGATCAGCGCAGGAACGTGGATAGGTAACTATTTTTTTTTTAGTAAACTAAGAATTAAATAAAATGCTGTGTTTTATTTCAAATAAATTATTTTTTTCTGGGTGTAGAGTGTTTTTTTCTATTTAACACTTTGTAGATTAGTAATGGGGGTGTCTTATAGACGCCCATCATTACTAACCTGGGCTTCATGGCAGCTGGCGCTGACATGAACCCCAACCCTATTACCCCCTGCCACCGCACCAGGGCAGCGTGGAAGAGCGAGGCTAAGTGCCAGAATTGGCGCATCCTATGGATGCGCCATTTCTGGGGCGGCTAACGGCTGGTGTTTCTAGCCTGGGAGGGGGCCAATATTCATGGCACCCTTCCTGGGCTATTAATATCAGCCCCAGCTGTCTGCCTAGCCTTTGCTAGCTATTAAAATAGGGGGGACCCCACGTCATTTTTTTGGGGGGGTCCCCCATTTTAATAGCTAGTAAAGGCTAGGTATTCAGCTGGGGGCTGATATTAGTAGTCTGGGAAGCTCCGTGGGTATTACCCCCTTCCCAGGCTTCAAACATCTGCCCCAGCCGTCGGCTTAACCTCCGCTAGAGACTAAAATTATGGGGATCCCACGCCAATTTTTTTTTAAATAAATCCTTTATTTTAACACTAAATGACATTTGAGGAGTTAATAAAGATGCAGTCCCTAAATTATTATTTATTTTTTAATTAATTTTTCCCAAAAATTTTGACGTGGGCTTTGCCATATCTTTGTATGCCAACCAGGTACAGCATCCAGCTTCTATGAACGCGCCATTTTCCGGGGTGGCTGCGTACTGCAATTTGCAGGGGGGGGGGGGCAGAGAGCTTGTGTCTCCCTGCGCTGCAGATTCCTGCCCCCAGCTACCTAGTTGTACCTGGCTAGACACAAAAATAGGGCGCAGCCCCACGTATTTTTTTTTAATTATTTCATGAAATTCATGAAATAATTAAGAAAAAAAGGCCTTCCCTATATTGTTGTGTCCGGCCAGGTACAAATAGGCAGCTGGTGGTTGGGGGCAGCCCGTTCCTGCCTGCTGTACCTGGCTGGACACAAATATAGTGCGAAGCCCCACAATTCTTTATTGTTCTAAATTAAACCATACTTACCATCACACCCATTCCAGCTGAAGCCAACGATCTCCTGCATTCAATGAAAAATAATAAACCAACCTCATCCTTACCTTTCCATGGTTCCCAGGACAGCTTCAGCTCTGCTACATCGAGATGACAGGCTGGACCTGCAGAACGCTGCCATCCAGCCTGTCATCCCGTGGACACTGAGAAGCGCAGGCTTGCTTGCGCTCCTCAGTGTCAGGCTGTGACGGCATCCAGATGAGCCGAGTCTCTCACGGTCACCGCATGCGCAGGAGAATTCTCCCATGCTGTCAGTGACGTGCATGAGGTGAGCTGAGTTCATTGTCGGCTCATCTGGATGCCGTCACAGAGAGACACTGAGGAGCGCAAGCATGCCTGCGCTTCTCAGTGTCTGCGGGATGACAGGCTGGATGGCAGCGTTCTGCTGCGGTCCAGCCTGTCATCTCGATGTAGCAGAGCTGAAGCTTTCCTGGGAACCATGGGAAGGTAAGGATGATGTTGCTTTATTATGTTATTTTTAGTGCAGGAGATCGTTGGCTTCAGCTGGAATGGGTGTGACGGTAAGTATGGTTTAATTTAGAACAATAAAGAATTGTGTGTTTATTTCAATTAAAGGATTTTATTCTGGGTGTTTGTGTTTTTTTTAACTTTGACTATGGGGTTAGTAATGGGGGTGTCTTATAGACGCCTCTCCATTACTAACCTGGGCTTTATGTCAGATGGCATTATAAGCTGACATCAACCCCAACCCCATTACCCAACTGCCACCGCTACAGGGCAGTGGGAAGAGCGAGGCTAAGTGCCAGAATTGGCGCATCCTATGGATGCGCCATTTCTGGGGCGGCTGACGGCTTGTGTTTCTAGCCGGGGAGGGGGCCAATATTCATGGCACCCTTCCTGGGCTATTAATATCAGCCCCAGCTGTCTGCCTAGCCTTTGCTAGCTATTAAAATAGGGGGGACCCCAAGACATTTTTTTTGGGGGGTCCCCCATTTTAATAGCTAGTAAAGGCTAGGTATTCAGCTGGGGGCTGATATTAGTAGCCTGGGAAGCTACGTGGGTATTACCCCTTTCCCAGGCTTCAAACATCTGCCCCAGCCGTCAGCTTAACCTCCGCTAGAGACTAAAATTAGGGGGAACCCCACGCAAATTTTTTTTTTTATAAATCCTTTATTTTAACACTAAATGACAATTACAGTAATCAACACTATCACTGTACTTCTTATATATGTGACTGACATGTCTCTATCTATCTAATCTATGTGTGATTTTCTATTCTTTCTATTCTAAATTGTCGGGTACAGATGCTGAATTGCCGGCCTGCTTTTTTAAAGAGACGGTGCATGAAAACACTAATATTTTTTTAAATAAATCCTTTACACTAAATGACAAGTACAATAAGC